>NC_055989.1:4662736-6059909 GCF_018446385.1 Zingiber officinale | reverse complement strand
AGTTACGTATTGCTAGGTACGTACCTTTAAAGTCGAACTGCCGAGTCCTATAATCCGAATGCGGTTTATATTATCTCGACGAGTCTGTCTCGACGGCAGTGCTCGAATTCCTAAGGCATCTATCCAAAACTCTGTCTCCGGAGAATCTATAGCCCTCTTACGTGGTTTACCACATCTAGGTACCGGAATATGCATATGTGTCATATCTGAAAATAAAATGTTACCCAAATATCACTACAGGTATGAAAACTATAAAATTACCTAATTTTACCTATTTGTCGTCTAAAGATGTCTTATCGCTGCTTAGTCCCCCAAAATAGAACCTCGTCAAAATACCTCAGAATTCCGAAACAAGAAAATTGACGAAAATCCGTACAATCCGAAAATACCCAAATACGCTCATAAACTCCAAAACGCGAAAATCCGAAATCGAAACCTCGGAAATCCATAACATATCAAACATGCATCGCAAACCTGCTCTGATACCAAAAATATTGGTATAAGATAAACTCAAAAATCCAGAACAAGTATCGTAAACCTGCTCTGATACCAAAAATATTGTCATCAGATTAAATCTCGGAAATCCAGAATGCCTAGCAAGTATCGTAACCTGCTCTGATACCAAATAAATTGTCACGCCCCAGGTAGTCCCTGCCAGAATAAATTTCGACAACATCTCCCCTGTTCGGGTGACAATATGAATCCAGAATACATATATCTAATCCTCGGCCCACACAGCCGGAACAATACAACACAAATAATAAACAAACCACGCAGTTTATATCAACATTCCACACAAGGTAATATGAACCATCCACAATCAGAAAGATGATATAAAAATCATTGTAGATATATGTAAAATCTCCTACTCCACTACAACGAAGAATAACCAAATTCATGAAGTAATGAAAATATCCGTAGTAGAAAACAAGAGTGGAAAACCCAAAAGTCAACATAAAGTCCAAGTACAAAAATCCCACATCACCATCATATGCATAGAAACAATAACAGAAATCAACAACAAGAAATCCTCGCGACAAGGGGGGTAGTGACTGGAATATCTCCCAATGGCCTCAACCTGAAAAATAGTAATATAATGGTGTGAGTCTAAAGAACTCAGCAGGTAATCCAATAGATATGTACAGCGACATATAACTACCAGCAATAACCTATAATATAGTCTCCTAAACCATAGAACTTATAGTACAGTCTCCTAACAAGATAATGTACGTGACATAACGAATAAACTATAGTAACTAATAGTAAGTAAATAGTCTAACAAGAATAATAAGAAATGCATAACCGAAATAAACTATACTCACTGAGGTGACTATGTGAACATACGTATAAAAATAGCAAAGCAAATAAGTATGTAACCTATACGCACGTCAATCATACACCAAACGATCATCCATACGCAACAATCACAATAAACGCAATCTGTGTATGTACGATGTAATACGACACGGTCACCCCTCACTACCGATCACCATCTCACACACAAGACCGTGGGTGCTATGACACCACAGACCGTCACTACCCACCGATAAGTGACCGAGTGGACGGGATGGACTGCCGAGTACACCATCCTACCTCAACCATAACAGCGAACGCCTCATCTCCTGCACACATGACGGAAAGGGACCCCGGTGCTACCACGCCGCTATCACACTACCCATGAGCGAGCCTCCAACGGAGTACCACCAAGCAACCTACACACCCTGTGTGCCGTGCCACTACCCACGCAGTGGTCACGTGGTGTGCAGGTCCATGTAATGGCCGATGAGTTCAACAATAATGGAGTCGCCAATCACCCAGATGCAATCATGCAATATGGTGCATGCGGCCTGATGTCATACTAGAACATAGCCTCCTCCATATACGTGTGTGCCAAAAAGGTAAACGATATATATAACCATGATATAAGCAGCATAAATCCAAGAACATCACATATAACAATAATATAAGTATCATGAATCCAAGGACACATATCAAACGTGTAAAGCAACTAATCCAGTATAGTGAAGCACTATAAATACATCTATCTCTATTAACACAGATACACATGGCAAGAAATAAAAGTATACTAGACTAATGTATAACAAATAACAGTAGAAACATGTATCAGGTATCATCTAAGCTAAAACCAGGGAAGTGCTTAATCTACCAAATACTACTAGTTATATGTAAACTACACATATCATAAGACAATATCAAAAAGATAAGTCAAAGGGTACCCGCCTCAAATAGCAGGTAGTATCACGCCAAATCCAACGTCGAGACGCATGTCTCGAATCAGAGTCCTGTGTCAAACAATATATATATTTTATTTAGCTAAATCCAAATGAATAGCTAAATAAAATCCCTAAAACTAAATTAGGGCAAAACCCTAATCAACACAACCTCAATCTACCTAATTAAATCTAATGGTTAATTAGGGTTAGTTACCTAATCCCTAATCACCAATTAGATTAGAAATCTAGACTTAAATCAAATCCAATAGTTGACAAGGGTTAATTGCCTTAACCCTAATCATTCCATTAGATTAAATCTAAGCAATTAAATCTAATCACAATTCAACAACTAATTATAACCTTAAATCCAAAACATGATCTACCACATGTTCCATTCTAAATTCAATTCAAGCATAACCCTAACTCAAATATAGAACATGTATCAATTACTCCTACACATACCTCAAATCCCAGCTCTCTGCTCTTGATCCGCAGCTAAAGAGGAGCTGCTGGAAGGAGTGTTGTCGGAACAAAGTGAGCTGGATCAAGAACACCAAAGAACAGAATAGAACAGATCTTTACAGCCACGCTTGTTGATCCACAACACTCAATTTCACCTCACAGCCCTTATCAATTGATCCACAACTGAGGATCGTCACTGCTGGAACCCAAGATCACCTTCACAGAACAAATCCTCGCTGATGAATTCACCTCACGATCACAGAACCCCACCTCCCTTCAACCGTGAGCTCAATCACACCAAGAAACAGAAAAGTTCAAGATATGATCCAACGATGTCAGTAGGAAGAATCGAAGAGTAAGGCTCGAAGTTAGGGCACAAATCAGAGACATAGAAGGAATAAGGTTTGGATTGCTTACCCTTGAAACCCTAACTGCCTCTCCACACTGGCGATCGATGGATCTGGGAAGCTAGCTCCTCACCTTCGTGCTCCAAGCCCAATCTACGCCAACGATTGAGTGGTGGTAGACGCAATACGACGTCTGTAGTCCGGAGACAAAAGGCGTCGACCGGATCTGAGCTTAATCAGCGGCACCGGAACAAGAACTAGGGCTCGGCAGGCGGGCGTGAGAAGACAAGATGCTATGATGCAACCCGGAGAGGGAAATGCCAGCCGGATCTAAGATCAATCGGAGACGATGCCGGCGGAGAAAGATCGCCAGAGGTCGAAACTCCATTCCCGTCGGCGCCGATTCGTGAGAGAGAGAGGGAGACAGAGCATGAGCAGAGGGGAGATCGGGGAAGAGAGGGTCGGGTTGGCACTTTTGGGGGAAGAAGGAAATAAAAGAAAAGGGATTATATAATAAAAATATTTCATCACTTAAACGGATATCCCAAACAGGCTTTATCTGCGCTCGCCGATTGATCCCCTGAAAATCCTCCATACGAACACCGAAAAATTCTCAGAAAATTTCTAAAAATTCTGGAAAAATTTTATAAGGCTATTTCTGAAATAACCCTTTTTATTTAATTTTTTTGATATCTCACATTTCAACCATTGGAAAAATATTTGCAAAAACCTATCTTTTACAATTTACTTAATTTTAAATATCTCCTTGAAAATATAACTTTCAAATTTATTTTTGGCAAATGTTTTGAAAATATTTTGAAGATGTTTAGTTTGCAACCCCTCTTTGAAAAATTATGTTTTCTGAAACATTTAATTATATCTTTCAAATATTATTGTTGGTGAATAAACCTAATCGAGAGTAACCTTAATGCTATATCCTTTTGATGGGTGCCAAAGGTGGAGAGTTATCTTAAATTAGAAAAGTTAAAGGAAGAGAGTTATCTTAAGTTAGAAAAGTTTAAACATTTCTAATCTCTCAAACTTTTGAATCTCCTTTGAGAATCACTCAAACCTCGAAGCCCTTAGAATTTCTCTCAAAAGGAGATTGTTGGTGCAATCGACCTCTATGGTTTCGATGTTTGACAATATGACCAAGGGTTGACCCAAATAGGACTTGATGTTTGGGAGAGAGAAGTCTAGTCAGGACTAGGTGGCTAGCAAAGGTAAGTCCAAAAAGTCCTAACTAAAGGTTAGGCAAAGTGGAAGTCCTGGTGAGTAAAGCCAGACCCTAGTGAGTGAAGCTAGGTAGTGGAAGTCCTGGTGAGTGAAGCCAGACCTTAGTGAGTGAAGCTAGGTGGTGGAAGTCTCGGTGAGTAAGTCAGGTCCTAATAAGTGAAGCTAGGTGGTGGAAGTCCTGGTGAGTGAAGCCGGACCCTAGTGAGTGAAGCTAGGTGGTGGAAGTCATGGTGAGTGAAGTCGGGCCCTAGTGAGTGAAGCTAGGTAGAGGAAGTCTTGGTGAGTGAAGCCGGACCCTAGTGAGTGAAGATAGGTGGAGGAAGTTCTGATGAGTGAAACTAGGCAATGAAAGTCTTAGTGAGTGAAGCTAGGCAACCCTAGGGTTATACTGGTTTCCGGTCGATTGCATGCGGTCGACCGGATCAGCAAAATTCTGTTAATACAGTTTTACTTTACCATCTTATCTATTGTGCTAACTCAGTGTTGCAGGGAAGTTCAGCCAGGTCGACGGTTGACCGGATAGCTGGTAAGAAGTCCAAACGGGTCGACAGGCTGACCGGACGTCTGTAAATAACAGGTAAGTCAAGGTAAGTCACTAGAGGGGAGTGACTTGGTGAGGACACATTCCCGGTTAGGGAATTTAGGCGCCGATCCAACTTAGAACTATTTCGAAAATCTAGGTTGAGATCGTGCCTAGATTCCAGTCTCGGTGAGACGAAATCTAATTACTACTCTTTTCTTTAATTGTGCTAACTTTTGTTTTACAGGATAGTATTATTTTTATTTTACCTCGAACTAACATTTTCTTATAGGAAATAGAACTTTTGGAAGATGGTGGTCTGGGTGCCCGGAACTGGTCCGGGTGCCGGAGTCCGGGAGCCTGGAACTGGTCCGGGCACCCAAAAGGTAAATTTTATCCTGTCGCAACGTGGAGCGCGCTGGTTGGCTGGGTCTACGTCACAGTCCGGGTGCTCGGAAGGGATCTGGGCGCCTAGAGCACTCCTATATAAGGAGGCCTCCTCCAGAGCAACAAACAACAACTTCCTCCAACGACTGTTCTCTTGTGCACTGCTCCTGCGACACTACGAAGACTCTCCGACAATCTGTGGCTCAAGTTCTCTTTATTATTGTCGGTATTTTTTTTATAATAGTTTTTATACTTACTATTATAATCAATTTTTTTGAACTATTATTGATTGCCCAACGAAAGTACTCGACGAGTGCGGATCTTGGAGTAGGAGTCGACGGAGGCTCCGAACCAAGTAAAACTGGTTCATGTTAGCATTTTGTTGTCGTTGTTCCGCTGTGTACTCGATTTGCTACGATACTTTTTTGATCGCTATTCACCCCCCTTAGCGACTTTCATGATCCAACACAACCTTGGGGGAATTTGAACCCCAAGGGTTATGGCGCGATTCTGGCTGCGATCCAGTTGCGATCCAGTCGGAATCTAATCGTGATCGAATTTTGGCCGGATCGCAACCAGATTGCAGTCGGATTTCAGCCAGATGGCGATAAGAATCCGATCATTTTGTGGCCAGAATCGGTTGCGACGCTAGCAGACGTAGCACTGCCAATTCTGGCTGTGATCCGGCCGCAATCTGGTCGCGATCTGGCCAGAATCCGGTCATGTTGCGATCCTGCCAAGGGGTGATCCGCCAGCGTCCCGTGAAGAGACGAAAGAAATGGACAACCACGCAGTATATACTCAGCCCACTCGACTGGATCAAAATATCACAACCAGCAATTTTATATATATATATATATATATATATATATATATATATATATATATATATATATATATATATATATATATATATATATATATATATATATGCAGAGGAGGGGCCCCATCCGGCAGAAGTCAGTAGCCAGGGTGGAGGTCAAAGTCAAGGCAGTCAACGCCCCGTCATAAGTCTAAACAGAGGACCTAGAGGTCGGTTGGCCTAGGGTCAAGCCCAGCTGGTAGGAAAAGGGTCAATCCCGACCGGCAGGAAAAAAACATGAGCGAAGGTCAAAATGACACTTTCGGAGGATAGCCCACGTGCCACCAACTCAGCGTCTACATTCCCGGTCACCATCTTTGACACTTTCGGACAGGATCAAATTAGCGCCGTCTGTGGAAACGTAGACTGCATCTGAAATGAGAAGATGGAGGACGCCGAACGACTAACCACGATGGCGCTGATGCTAGAAGAGCTCGACATCCTAATACAAGCCTGAGCGGCGAAGATAGTGGAGCAACAGTAGCAACAAGAGCTGGTTGAACGACAAGCACAGGAGCCTGCTCTGTCAGCGGTCGGGCCACCAGTTGAGCGCGGTGATCGAGCGAAACCAGTGTTCGCTCGAGAAAATAACAAGAAGATGACCGACACATATGGGGAAGAACTGAACGCACCTTGGTAAGAAGTTCAAACGGGTCGATGGGTTGACCGGACGTCTGACAGGTAAGTTAAGGTAAGTTACTAGAAGGGAGTGACTTGGTGAGGACGCGTTCCCGGTTAGGGAACTTAGGCGCCGATCCAACTTAGAACCATTTCGAAAATCTAGGTTGAGATCGTGACTAAATTCGGGTCTCGGCGAGATGGAATCTAATTACTACTCTTTTCTTTAATTGTGCTAACTTTTGATTTACAGGATAGTATTACTTTTATTTTACCTCGAACTAACATTTTCTTGTAGGAAATAGGACTTCTGGAAGATGGTGGTCCGGGCGCCCGGAACTGGTTCGGGTGCCGGAGTCTGGGAGCCCGGAACTGGTCCGGACACCCAGAAGGCAAATTTTATCCCATCGCAACGTGGAGCACGCTGGTTGGCCAGGTCTACGTCATAGTCCCGGTGCTCGAAAGGGATTTGGGCGCCTAGAGCACTCTTATATAAGGAGGCCTCCTCCAGAGCAACAGACAACAACTTCCTCCAACGACTGTTCTCTTGCGCACTGCTCATGCGACGCTGCGAAGCCTCTCTCACAATATGTGGCTCAAGTTCTCTTTATTGTTGTCGGTATTTTTTTTATAATAATCAATTTTTTGAACTATTATTGATTGCCCAACGAAAGCACTCGATGAGTGCGGACCTTGGAGTAGGAGTCGACAGAGGCTCCGAACCAAGTAAAACTGGTTCATGTTAGCATTGTGTTGTCGTTGTTCCACAGCGTACTCGATTTGCTACGATACTTTTTTGATCTCTATTCACCACCCTTAGTGACTTTCATGATCCAACACAACCTAGGGGGAATCTGAATCCCAAGGGTCCTGGCGAGATTCTGGCCGTGATCCAATTGCGATCCGGCCGGAATCTAATCGTGGCCGGATTTTGGCCTGATCGTGACCAAATTCCGGCTAGATTGCAGTCGGATTTCGACCAGATGGTGATCAAAATTCGATCGTTTTGTGTCCAGAATCGGTTGCGAACCTAGCATACGTAGCGCTGTCGATTCTGACTGCGATCCGACCGGAATCCGGTTGCATTGTGATCCGGTCGAGGGGTGATCCGCCAGCGTCCCGTGAAGATCAACGACGATCGATAGGAGAGGTGGAGAAATGGTTGTGCAGCTATGGCGGTATGTTTTTGTTTTGTTTTTTTACTTATGTGGCACATCCAGCTCATCATAGTCGCACCAAACCGCAGGCGAGCAACCTTGTATATATATATATATATATACAGAGGAGGGGCCCCATCCAGCAGGAGTCAATGGCCAGGGTGGAGGTCAAAGTTAAGGCAGTCAACGCCCCGTCATAAGTCCGAATAGAGGACCTAGAGGCCGGTTGGCCTAGGGTCAAGCCCAGCCGCCAGGAAAAGGGTCAATCCCGATCGGCAGCAAACAAACATGAGCGAAGGTCAAAATGACACTGATAGCCCCAACTCAGTGTCCACATTCCCGGTCGCCATCTTTGACACTTTCGGACAGGATCAAATTGGCACTGTCTGTGGGAACGTAGACTGCATCCGAAATGAGAAGATGGAGGACGCCGGACGACTAACCACGATGACGCTGACGCTAGAAGAGCTCGACATCCTGATACAAGCTCGAGCGGCGAAGATAGTGGAGCAACAAGAGCTGGCTGAACGACAAGCACAAGAGCCTGCTCTATCATCGGTCAGGCGACCGGTTGAGCGCGGTGATCGAGGGGAACCAGTGTTTGCTCAAGAAAATAATAAGAAGCCGACCGACGCATACGGGGAAGCACCGAACGCACCTTTTCCATTCCACCGAGTCTGATTCAGGACCCCATAGGAGGAAAGAGAGCGAGCGGATAAGGAGAGAGGATCTTCCTCAGATGATGCGCCCGTTCGGGACAACAAGAAAGGGAAGGCGCCGAGAGATGACTCGCTTGAGCAAATCAACCAGTAATTCTCATAGGGGATCATGGATGACCCTCTGCCCAGACACTATACACTGCTGGTGATTGGGGAGTACAAAGGAAGCACCGACTCAGATGATCACCTGGCTAAGTTTGACAATGTGGCCATGCTTTACCAGTACACGGACAAAGTGAAGTATCGGGTCTTCCTCACTACTCTCTCCGGGTCGGCCCAATGATGGTTTAAAGGACTGTCAAGCGGATCAATCCATAGCTTCAAGGATTTCCGAGCATCGTTTCTACACCATTTCGCTAGCAGCCGTCGCCACCAGAAGACGAGTGTAAATTTATTCTCATTAAAGCAAGGGCCCAGGGAAGCATTGAGGGTGTATATTCAGCGCTTCAATTAGGTGACAATGGACATATCGACAGTCTCCTCAGACGTACTGGTGAAGGCATTTACCCAAGGGCTTGTCGAAGGAGAGTTCTTCTGATCGCTTATTCGGAGGCCGCCAAGGGATTTCGACCACCTTCAAAAGAAGGCCACTAAATACATCAACGTGGAGGAGGCACAGATGGCGTGAAGAAAGGAAGCACCTGTCGAACCACAGGCAGCGCTCGAGCGACAACCATGGAACGACCACTAGCCACCCAGAGGGCCCCGTGTGGTAGGGATGCAGTGCCATCCAGAGCCAAGGACACATGTCGTATAGCATGTAGAAGTCGAGTGCCCTAAGATGGGCAAAGGAAAGAAGTGGGTGCCCCGGTTCTGCTCGTTCCATTAGTCGGCGATGCACAACACGCGTGATTGTTATGATCTCACACTGATCGTGAGTCGGCACGTACCACGAGGATATCGATGTCGATCCCCAACTCCCGATTGACATAAGGAGCATCCGTCAAGGGGATGGCGAGCTGATAGCAGAGAAGCACCCGAGCGGCGGGATCATTATTCATGTCGAAGGGAGCACACAAGTCCCAGGTGAACATCGGTCGAGAGGAGCACGCCTCAGCCTAGGAAGAAGAAAATAGAAGCAATGCAGCTCGAGGAGAGATCGAAATGATCGCTGGGGGGTTGACCGGCGATGACTCAAACTGGGCCAGAAAGTCTCATGCCTGGTGACTTAAGATCTACGCTGTGGGATGCAGCGAGGAAAGACCCGAAGGACCAGAGATCATCTTCAAATCCAAAGATATAGAGGGAGTGGAGATCCCTCACGACGATGCCTTGATCGTCTGAGCGGTAATCGTTAATTATACTATTCACCGAACTTTTGTTGACATAGGCAACTCGGTGAATATTATCTTCAAGAAGGCATTCGACTAGCTGCAGATTGACAGGAGCGAACTGCTACCAATGACGACCCCGCTCTATGGGTTCACGTGCAATGAAATTTTGCCAATCGACCAGACAAGATGACCGTCTCGCTCTGGGAGGAGCCGTTGAAAAGAACAAGGACCACAAACTTCATCATGGTGGGCACACCGTTCACGTACAACGTCATATTGGGCCGACCAATTCTCAATGAGTTCCGAGTGGTAGTGTCCACTTACTGCCAGAAGATCAAGTTCCTGGTGGGCAACAAGGTGGGCGAAGTAAGAAGTGACCAGCTGGCCACTCGACATTGCTACGTTGAAATGGTCAAGTCCGAAATAAAAGCCTCTCGGAAGAATCCACAGTTGGATGTGAATGCCATCACAAAGAAACCTCCGACCTTAGTGTACGAGGAAAAAAGGAAGTTCGGATCCACCCGTGCCGGCCAGAGGCCACCACATTCGTTGCCGCCGATCTAGATAGCGCAAAAAAGTTAGAGTTGGTTGCCTACCTCTAAAGGAATTATGATGTGTTCGCGTGGTTGACGCACGAACTTCCATGTATCTCCCCAAGCGTGACCCAACATGAGCTGTATGTCCGACCGGACACCCGGCCGATGAAGCAAAAGAAAAGGAACTTCAGCGCGGAGCAAAATTAGATTATCTGGGTGGAGGTAGAACAGTTGCTGGAAGTCAGTCACATACGCGAAGTCCAATTTCTGAGTTGGCTCGCCAACGTCGTGCTAGTCTCCAAGTCGGGCAACAAATGGCGGGTGTGCATAGACTTCTAGAAACTGTCAATATCTTATACATATCTATTATGTGCTAACTTTGTTTTGCAGGGTATGTGTTTGGGACTAACACATTTTACAGGAACAAAGGAGCAAATCACACCTCAGATGAACAGTGTCCGAAGCGCCTCCATGGAGCTTGGAGGCGCCTCGAGTGCAGACTATGAGCTGGTTGCGAAGAGGTGCTGGAGGCACCTCGGACGAAGCTGGAGGCGCCTTGGACCAATACTTGGAGGCGCCTTGGACTGGCATGGAGGCGCCTTCAAATGGATAAGCGGTGAATTCTTCAGCGCTGATCCATGCGGTTGACTTGGCATGTTGGAGGTGCCTTGGAGCTTAATGGAGGCGTCTTGAACACCCTATATAAGAGAGTCTCGACCAGCAGCTATAGATATTAGATTCTAAGTTATTCCTTTGCTACAAGCTGCTAACGAGACGATCCCGAAGTGCTACAACAACATCTTGACAACCCAGAGTTTTAGTTTTCAGTATTCTGTTATCGGTATAAAGTTTCTTTATTACTTTTACATTGTACTTAGTTTGTAATAACTTTTTCCGAGCTTATAGTTGTTGCCCATCAGAAGCGATCAACGATCGCGGGCCTTGGAGTAGGAGTCGCCACAGTCTCCGAACCAAGTAACCACCTTGTGTCTTTCTATGTTTTCTCTTTATTATTTCCGCTGCGTTATCTCGATTAGTTTTAAATCGAACGAAATAGCCACGAGTACTATTCACCCCCCTTAGCGCTTCTCGATCCAAAAATTGGTATCAGAGCGGGGTTGCTCTGAATTGGTACAACTACCATTCAAGCATTTTTTTCGTCGCTTTTTCGTTCATTTAGGGTAACAATTTTTTTACGCCTTTCATTTTTTCCTCCAAAATTAATTTCAAAAAATTCACTGTCATCTTTTCACCACTGGTCCGTATTAACGAAATATCACATTTTTCAAAAATTTGTGGTAATATTTTTTATATTATTTTAATAATATTTTATTATTATTTTATTATTTTTTTCTCAAAATTCCTGAATTACTATTTTTATTTTTATCCCACACTACTAATCCAAGACCTAGTCTTGGAACAGATTTTTTTGTTTTATTTGTGTGCAAGATTTTCAATGGCTTTCCAAGAAGGTTTTAGCACGATTCGCCCACCACTCTTTTCCGACAAGGACTTTGGCTATTGGAAGAACCGGATGGAATACCACCTTAAGAGGCAAGTCGAGATCTGGATTATTATCCAGACTGGACTCGAGTTTCCACGTGATAGCACAGGAGAACTCGTCTCTTGCATCAACTGGGACGCTAGTATAATGAAACAAGTTGAAGCCGATGCCAAAGCAACTTGCATGCTACAATGCGGCCTAACCAATGAGGAGCTGAACTGCGTCGATCCCTTCTCAAGTGCAAAAGAATTGTGGCAAAAATTGATCGAGCTACAAGAAGGTATTTCCGATACGAACGTAAGTAAGTGCAATTTAATAAACGATTTATTAAAATTAAATGAGCAGACTAATGCTACTTCGGCCGAGGAAGGTGTTACGTTATTTGCAGGAATAAGAAAGACGAAGAAATCATTGAAGGCAACATGGTCTGAGTCATCAAACGAGTCCGAGTCCGACGAAGAAGAACCGACGAACTTTCTCGCTCTACCAGTACTAGCAACTATGGCGGAAATCGAGTCTGAAAGTGAGAGTGAGTTAGAAATCGAGTCCCAGCGAAGTCACGGATCCGCATCCATTTCCGAAGGACAGAACTCCACTGTAAGTTCTCTACTCGTCGAAACTCAGTTAGATGATTTAAAGAATTTAGTTCCTTGTTAAAAAAGTTGGCTAAATCCAACGTCCGCGTCAAGTCACTCCAAAAGGAGGTAACAACCCTTAAAGAAGTGACTGACTCGAGTTCTTTAACTGAGTCAGTTCAAATTAAAAGTTCAACTCAAGTCCAACAACTTGAGGAAGAAAATTCTAATTTGAAAACTCAAGTTAAAGAACTCAAGGATATGCTGGAACGATTCACCCTGGGTTCCAAGAATCTTGATCTGATTATTGGAAAACAGTGAGCTGTTTTTAACAAATCCAGACTTGGATTTAAAACCAAAAGAAAATACAAAGCATATCTTTCCTTAGTTAATAGAAAAAATAGAAACATAGTCCAAGCATTGGTCCCCAAGTTGAAATTGGTTAATCAAGTTGGACTTGGACTATATTGGGTCCCCAAGGATCAGATCTACTATCTTGATAGATCATATCGATGCTATGATCCAGGGGGAGCTAATAGAAAGACCATCTTTATCAATAGATACAATTGTCTGATGCTTGATTTTCTATTATACATGTTTAGATTCAGGATAGTTTAAGGACATACGCGTAATTTACACTTGTCCAGTTAAAACTAGGGGTTTCAAAAAGAAAATTAAATATATAATTTCTTTGAGTGGCTCTGTCTAGGAAGTGGTGGATGGTCCCATACCCAAGAAGGTCGAGTGCCTCGCCACGACTTGGGAATCAATCTTAGAAATGTGTATTTAATTGACTAGTTGAAAAACCTAAGTTTAACTCAAATGTAAATTAATCCTTAGAAATAATCTAAATTCAAAATAATCATCTCAAAAAATTACTTAAGATTACCTAGTTGATAACTTAGAATTGGGTGAGATGGATCTAGATTGAATCAATAGTATTAATCTTCAAATAAATTCAAGTTAATTAAATTCAATTTAATCAAATGAATCAACTTAATTAGTAAAAGTAAAAAAAATCATTTAAAAAAAAACTTTTAAAAATTTGTTTAAAATCATTTTAAAATCATTTTTAAAAACTTTTAAAAATCATTTTAAAAATCTATTCAAAATCTTTTAAAATTTATTTTAAAAATCTATTAAAAATCATTTTAAAAATCTTTTAAACAAAATAATCTTTTAAAATTTATTTAAAAATCATTTTAAAATCATCATTTTAAAAATGATTTTAAAAATCTTTTAAAAATCTGTTAAAAATCATTTTAAAAATCAATTTTAAAATCCTTTAAAAAACCATTTTAAAAATATTTAAAAGTCATTTTAAAAATATTTTAAAAATTAATTTAAAAATCATTTAAAAAAATATTTCAAAATCATTTTAAAAATCTGTTAAAAATCATTTTAAAAATCATTTTAAAAATTTGTTAAAAATCTTTTAAAAATTATTTCAAAATCATTTTAAAAATCTTTTAAAAATTATTTAAAAATATTTTTAAAAAAATCGTTTAAAATTATTTAAAAATCAGTATTTTAAAAATCATCATTTTAAAAATTATTTTAAAAATGAGTTAAAAATCATTTTAAAAATCTTTTTAAAATCATTTTAAAAATCTGTTAAAAATCATTTTAAAAATCTGTTAAAAATATTTTTAAAAATTATTTACAAATCATTTTAAAATTATTTTAAAAATCTTTTTTTTTAAAATCTTTTAAAAAATATTTAAAAGTCATTTTAAAAAATCATCATTTTAAAAATCATTATAAAAATCATTTTAAAAATCTTTTAAAAATTATTTAAAAATCTTTTTAAAATCATTTTAAAAATTATTTAAAAATCATTTTAAAAATCTTTTAAAAATCATTATAAAATCTTTTAAAAATCATTTTAAAAATTATTTAAAAATCATTTTATAATTTTTAAAAATCTTTTAAAAATAATTTTAAAAAAACATAATTTTAAAAATCTTTTAAAAATCATTTTAAAAATTATTTGAAAATTTATTTAAAAATGTTTGAAAAAATATTTGAAAAATTATTTAAAAATTATTTGAAAAATCATTTTAAAAATTATTTGAAAAAATATTTGAAAACTCATTAAATTATTTGAAAAATTATTGAAAAATTATTTTAAAAATCATTTGAAAAATTATTGAAAAATTATTTAAAAATCATTTTAAAAATTATTTGAAAAATTATTTTAAAAATCATTTGAAAAATTATTGAAAAATCCTTTTAAATTATTTGAAATTCAAAACTTATTTGTAATATCAAATGCAAAGACAACTCCATCTCACACTCACTCATAAGCTGAACGTGCGTGTTAACCTAGAATGGGTGAGATGGAAAATTTGGTAAATTACTTCTTAGTTTTAAACTTATGTTTTTTATTTACTTGCTTGGACTCTAGGACCCTAGGACTTTATGTTGGCATTACTTAAGGGGGAGTGAGTGGAGTCAAGCTAAGTGTTTTTTCGTGGTTTAAGCAAAAGTTAAAAAACTAAGTATTTGCTAAGTGTTTTACTCAAAAGCTAAGTGTTTTATCAAAAACTTTGTTTTTCAAAACAACAATTATTGTTTAAAGCTTTTCAAATTTAGCTAAGTATTTTTATAAAGCTTTTCACTATAGTGCTTCAAACTAATATTTTTTCAAAAGCCTTTTCAAATTTGACTAATATTTTCAAAAGTTTTTCAAAATTTAACTAAGTGTTTTGATATCACAAAATTAGTTAAGTTATTATTCAAAGGATTTTCAAAAAGCTTTTCAAATTTACCTAAGTACTTTGGTTTTTCAAAACTAGCTAAGGTCGTTGATCATTCTTCCTTTTACTCTCTCTACTTGGGTTCTTTTTGATTTATGTCAAAGGGGGAGAGAAAATTCAAAGTTAATTTAAACATATTTAAAATATATAACCTTTGATCTAGAGGGAGCTTTGGAGTAAGTGTTTAGAATTTAAAATATTTTTAGCTTACTTATACTCCTACCTCTTGTTAGAAATTTTCTTAATCACTGTTATGTTTTACTTAACTTTGAACTGTGTTGCCATAATAAAAAAAAAAGGAGATTGTTGGTACCGGAAGCATCCGATGATCGAACCTATATTTTGATTATGTCAAAGGATTCAAAGTTAAGGTGTTTTATTTACTAATATATTGAATGAGCATTGCAAGAAAAGTCCTAAGTGTACTTAGGCAAAAGTCCTAGCTGCGGTTAGGCAGGTGGAAAACTCTAGGGGGTGGTAACCCTAGTTCATAGGGGGTGGTAACTCTATGCGGAAAGTCTTGGCAGGTCGAGGGCTTCAGGCAAAAGTCCTAAAGGGTGGTAACCCTAGGTGGAAAGTCCTAGTATTGCGAACCAGGTAGAAGACTGGACGGGTCGGGGAGCGGGCGTCCAGCAGAAAGTCCGGAAGCATCGAGAGTTGAGCAAAAGTCCAGTCGATCTGGAGGATCGCATTGGCAACAGGTAACTCTCATGAGAGGAGTAGGTGAGGGCGCGTTCCCCGCAGAGGGAATAGTAGGCGTCAGGTTGACCTAGGGTTTCCGATGGTAAATCCGAAGTCAGAACCGGACAGTTCAGAAACTGTCAATATCTTATGCATAGCTATTATGTGTTAACTTTGTTTTGCAGGGTATGTGTTTGAGACTAACACATTTTGTAGGAACAAAGTAGCAAATCACACCTCGGATGAACAATGTCCGAGGCACCTCCATGAAGCTTGGAGGCGCCTCGAGTGCAGACTGTGAGCTGGTTGCGAAGAGGTGCTGGAGGTGCCTCGGACGGAGCTGGAGGCACCTTGGACCAGTGCTTGGAGGCGCCTTGGACTGGCATAGAGGGGCCTTCAAGTGGATAAGCGGCGAATTCTTCAGCGCTGATCCACGCGGCTGACTCGGCATGTTGGAGGCGCCTTGGAGCTTAATGGAGGCGTCTTGAACACCCTATATAAGAGGGTCTCGACCAGCAGCTATAGATATAAGATTCTAAGTTATTCCTCTGCTACAAGTTGCTAACTAGACGATCCCGAAGTACTACAACAACATCCCGACAACTCGGAGCTTTAGTTTGCAGTATTATGTTGTCGGTATAAAGTTTCTTTATTACTTTTACATTGTACTTAGTTTGTAATAACTTTTTCTGAGCTTATAGTTGTTATCCACCGGAAGTGATCAACGATCGCGGGCCTTGGAGTAGGTGTAAGGTCTTGTTGGTGCCGGAAGCATCCGACAATTGAACCTTAGTTTTGATAATGGCAAAGAGATTCAAAGTTAAGCTTAATTGTTATCTAATGTGTATGATTTAGTGTTTTAGGAAAGTCCTAGCTGCGGTTAGACAAGTGGTAAACCCTAGGGGGTGGTAACCCTAGGTCATAGGGGGTGGTAGCCTTATGCGGGAAGTCTTGGCGGGTCGAAGCTTCGGGCAAAAATCCTATGGGGCGGTAACCCTAGGTTAAAATCCTAGTGTCGCGAACTGGGTAGAAGTCTGGATGGGTCGAGGACCGGACATCCAGCATGAAGACCGGAAGCTAAGAACGCTGAGCAAAAGTCCAGTCGGTCTGGAGGACCGAACTGGCAAAAGGTAAATATCCTGAGTGGAGCAGGTGAGGACACATTCCCCGTAGAGGGAACAGTAGGCATCGGGTTGACCTAGGGTTTCCAGTAGGAAATCCGAAGTCAGACCCGGACAGTCGGGAGACTGTCAATATCTTATTTACGTTGACTATTATGTGCTAACTTTGTTTTGCAGGGTATGTGTTTGGGATTAATACATTTTGCAGGAGCAAAGGAGCATGTTATACCTCGGATGAACAGTGCCCGAGGCGCCTCCATGGAGCTTGGAGGTGCCTCGGGTGTAAAGCTAGAGCTGGCTGCGAAGCAGTGCTGGAGGCGCCTTGGACCTGAGGTTGGAGGCGCCTTGGAGTGGCTTGGAGGCGCCTTCAACCAGATAAGTTACGACCAGTTCTGTACTGATCCACGCTGCGACTCGGGAGGCCTGGAGGTGCCTTGGACAGGCTTGGAGGCAGCTCCAGCAGTGTATAAAAGAAACTCTCAAGGCAGCACTCAAAGTATTCAATTACAAGCGACCTTTCTACATCCTGCTGCATAAGAGACACCCTGAAGTGCTGTTGCAAGTCCCCGACGACCCGAAGCTCCGAGATTCTGATTATTGTCGTCGGTATAAATTTTTATTATTGCACTTATTGTAATACATATTTGTAAACATTTTGCGCGATATAGTTGTTGCCCACAGTAAGTGATCAACGATCACGGGCCTTGGAGTAGGAGTCGCCCTAGGCTCTGAATCAACTAACTCCTAGTGTCTTCTGTGTTTGTGCGTATTTCTTTTAATCTTTCCGCTGCTTTATTCTGAACGAGTTCTATGAATCTGAAACGAGTGAAAGCCACGAGCGCTATTCACCCCCCCTCTAGTGCTTCTCGATCCAACAGGTCCCACTAGTAGTGATTAAGAAATTAATTTACCAAAATTTTATATTAATTTTTAGAAATTTTCGGAATTTAAAATGAACCTCCACACGCGTTTGAGGAGATAGAAAAGTTAATAGTAAGGGAAGCCTAAGATAAGAACCCTCTTAAGTTAGGTGTTTATAACACAAATTACACTAAGTTAAAGTTATTAACCTTGGTATAAACTTCAACTCCCTCGCTGACTCTGCACGGGCCGTTCCAAAATCGCCTTCTTTTTCTCCTCTCAGCCTCTCAGCCCGACGAAACTCTCGGTAGAGCTTTGAGATCCGGCCAGGACTCACCTCAGCGGGTGATTCTCCTCGGAGGACGACGCGATCGGAAGCGGAATCTGACAAACATCTCCCCGGCAGCGCTGACATGGAACGAGGGCTTCGGAGATGGCACGCGGAAGGGAAAACAAGGGAAAGGCAAGTTCATACCCTTTATGATTGAGCGAGATCTGTGAGGTAAGGAGGTAGGAACTGAGGAGGAGGTGTGAATCTTTCTCCTAGGTAAAGAGATTGGCGGAATGGTTTGCGGAAGTTTCCTATTCTATAGAGCTCCGTTCGGTTGAGGTTTTGTTGAAGTTTTCTATGCTTTAACCGCATGTTTTCCGGGATTTTGTCACTTCGATGGAGTCTGATTTCCGTTTGATGGTTCAAGTTTTCCATATGTTTTTCTTCTGCTTATTGAAATGCTGAAACGGGATGCGGTTGGTGGATGAAAACGTGGATTGAGTTTTTCTGCAACAATCTTGCTCGACTAAATGCCTATATGGGTTGCTGAAGGGAGAACTGGTGGCGTTTTGATTCTGGAATGATCTGGTTTTGAGGAGTGGTGTGATTTCTTTGAGGCTGCTAAGGGGTCCTGGTTTGGATTGGGTTTCTACGAAGATTTTGCTATGATTCGGAATCGAAATGGGTTTCGTTTGGTTTCTTCTTGTTAATTTGATTTTGGAATCCTATGATGGTAACTTTGGGTAGCTGTGATGATGATGAACTTGTTCGTGGTGTATCTGGGATCTTCGGAAAGGGTTGTTGGGAATAATTGTGGGGTTGTTAATGTTTTCACTGCTTTACAACTGAGTTTTATAATACTTGCATGTTGTTGCACAATTAAACTTAATGTAGTTACTTCATCTAACTGTTTAGGAGATGTAAAATAAATGGAACAATTAGAAATGTAGTCTATATTTTAACATGCATGAACAGAATTCCATATTCTCTAAGTATCCTATGCAATATATGAAAGTAGCTAGTGAAGGGTCCGGACAGTATGTTTGATATTCCATACCATTTAAGTTAGGTTGTATCTACCTGTTGTATTCATTCTGTTATTACACCGTGAATCTGCTTTGGAGTGTTTTTTATTTTGTCGAAGTTAATGCTCATGTGGGTTGGAATTTAGTATAGAGCTATAGAATTGTATATTACTTTAACCCTTCAACATGATGCAAGTTTTCATTATTTACTTCTAGTATTGTTAATTGATTAAAAGATGAGCTTCCAAGGTAGATTGTTCTCTTTTGAGGAATGCATGATTTCATTGTTTTCTTTAATATGGAAATGGTTACAGTATAAATGGAATAGAATGACATGTTCAACTGCTACATAATATTGAGGACAGATTATATTTTCTTTTCTTATGTAGCGAATAGGATGTGTATGAGCATACGTGGTAGCAGTACGGGATGGGTGACCCGGGATGAGCTCCAGGGAGGGCCCATCCAAACTTGACTGATAATTTATTATTAGCTTCGGCTATATGACTGACTACATGTTCTCTAGGAGGTACCTCTAGGTTCATGGGACTATTGACTGACTTAAATTGTGGTTACCGGATATGTGACATATTCATCATATTAGCTACATAGTGCAATGAGTATTTCTATTTGCTAAACTGTACTTGGCTTATGTTTTCATTGGGTTTCTAGCTACTATCTCCTTTACTTTATGGATGCCCTCTTATTCATATTGGTATGTACTTGTTGGATCGTAGACTCACGATTTTTATATTATATGTGAGGATGACTTCCAGAATACGCCGGAAGGCCCTCGGATGGAGTAGACGAGGAGGCGGGATGAACGCATGGCACTGTCCGTTGTCCGGGAGTGCAGAGCATACTGGATTTACTGAGATTTTTCATTTCTTTATCATACGGGTGGGGAGTGTTTGAGGAGTTTTGTTCGGATTGATAAACCTATTTTGTTATGTTCATGTCCATTGGTTATGATAATTTCTTTGATGGTACTGCATTACAATCATTCAAATAGTAGTTGATGAGAGAATAAAAAAAAAATTGGGGATGTTTCAGTAGGAGTCGTCACAGGCTCCGAACCAAGTAACCACCTTGTGTCTTTCTGTGTTTTCTCTTTATTATTTCCACTGCGTTATCTTGATTAGTTTTAAATCGAACGAAATAGCCACGAGCACTATTCACCCCCCTCTAGCGCTTCTCGATCCAACAGGCACTAGTGAAGCAGAATGACCACGAATAGTAATCAGTGTACTTTTTGAACCATATATTAAAGGGTGCTGAATCCCGCTACACTGGTCTCGAGAAATTAGCTTACGTGCTCGTAATAGCCGCTCACAGATTATGTCCGTATTTTTTAGTGCATCCGATCGTCGTAATGACCAACAACACATTGGGAAAAGTCCTCAACCTCGAGTCATCCGGTCGGCTGATCAAATGGACAACCGAGTTAAGTGAATTTAACATACAATATCAGCTCTGAATGGCGATCAAAGCTCATGCCTTGGCTGACTTCATCACGGAAGTCCAGAACGCTGAGCCGGAAGCAACTTGGAGGATATACGTTGATGACTCCTCCACCCGGCAAGGCAGCGGGATCAACATACTTCTAATTTCACAAAGGGAGGATTGGATGCAACTCTCCGTGCAGTTAGATTATCGAGTTACCAATAATGAAGCCGAATATGAAACATTGATAGCCGACTTATAGGAAGCAAGGTATGTCTGAGCCATGAGAGTCCTTATTCATTCGGACTCTCAATTGGCCACTCAACAACTAACCGAGATGCTCGAGATAAGCAACACCTGACTCAAGTTATACACAAAAGCCTTCGAAAAGCTGAGAGCGAATTTCCATGAAGTCCTTATACAGAAGATTCCCTGCCTAGAGAATCAAGCTGCGGGCGAGCTAGCCAAGTTAGCCAGCTCATTGACGCTGATTGTTACGCAACCGCAAGTGTACGGTTTCGTCGTCAGTAATATAAAAGATTATCGAACCACAGGGACTGTTGATAGCACTAGAGATATCGCAAAGTACATTATATAGACAAACCTAAGATTGATGAGGAAAGGGAGTAAGAGAGAGAGAAGAGGAAAGTGAGAAGAGAGAACTGATCCTGGGTGGAATGAGCTTCGGGAGATGGATTCTAGGATTTTGATTTCATTGTAATACTAGGAGATACTACATAGATTACTTAGTTTCTACCCTCTATGTTTATGCTCTTGTAGGAAGTTAGATTGGTCAATATCCCTAAGTATCGAATATAGACGATCCCTGTGAAATCCTGTAACGGTTAACCTCTGTCACTAGGGCGCCTCGATAGATCATAGGAATTCGTATCTAGTAAATAGCAATAAGGATAAAGGTAGATGGTACGGGTTCTTACTTCCTTATAGAGGAATTGTCTCTCCTTTCAAGAGAATGTCCTAGACGTCATTGAACGAGTTACCCTTGTCACTAGGGCCCCTCGGGTATACAATCTAGAGCACTCTTTCTACGGGAGCAGCAATTCTTAAGGGATCGTTTCTCCTTTTAAGGGAACGTCCTAGACGTCCGGAAAGGGTTACCCCTGTCACTAGGGTACCTTGGTCAATATGCTCTAGGGAATCCCCTTTTGCGGGATTAACAATCCTCCACATCAATCAACAAAGCATGCATAGTCACACACACAACTCATCAATATGAACAAGGCAATAACAAGTCATTGAATAGAAACACTGCGAATCTACATAGTTCTACATCTCCATCATATTACAAATACTTCCTGATCCTAGAAAATGATGTCTACTCCATCGTGGGGAAAAACAACCCCAAAACATAAAGAAGAACATACTTACAACCCTTGATATGAGAAGGAAGGGAAGAAGCGATGCTTGCCGAGATTTCCGATGTCTTGGGGATGCCTCCTTGCTCTGGAGATGGACGGATTGTCGTGGATGGCGGTGGATGAAGCTCTAGGGTTTCCCCCGAAGGAGAAAACCCTTTTCCAAGGAGAGGGACGAAGTCCCGAACCAAAGATAATCAAAGAATAGAGTTCTTAACCCTTTTATACCTCCTCCATGCTGCCCGGGAAAACCAGGATTACAGGCGTCCATTAAACCAGGTTTTTCACCCATTAAACCAGGTTTTCTCATGCTTCACCCTGAACCAAAGTTGTAGCCCTTGAAATTATCTTCAATCTGATACTTGTATCGAGCCCTGGCTCAAACCGAACCGAAAGTTATGGTGGTTCAAAGTTTGGTTTGCAATCTGGGCGGAGGTCCAGTTGAACCCGCGGTTGGGAGGCACGGTCGTGCCATTTAGCACGGGAAAACAATTCTTTATCTCTGTTGGATCTGAAGCAAAGTTGTAGATCTTGAAGTCAGCTGCGTTTCGATATAAAGAACAACTCGCAATCTAGATTCATGTGGTTAGATAGTGCATCATAATCTCTAGCAAGTCAATCTAATTCTATCAAATAATTTCATTGGTGAGCAAGATACAAATGTAGTTTAAGTATGACCTAAGTAGTAGTCCTCCGTGCTCAGTGCGAAAGTGGCCTAAATTTATCAAGTTTCAATTCCTAAGTCTAGTCAAGTCATCATAAAATTGTGTTTCTTATGCTTCCGGCGATAGGCACTTACCTGCCACACACAAGGTTCGTTCCCCTCAAAAATGCTATGCATCGTCTACACAAGGTCTCAAAGGAATACTCAGTATCAAGAGAAACATAGCATTCATTTCCCCAGTAACCTGACTCGGTCTCAAAGGGGTGAATTGCTAGTTTCCACTCACGACAACAATTTTTTTATCCCTTATTTTTTTTGTTTTTCATTCATTTTTTTTGAATGTTTGCAAAGTACCAAACTTGAACAAACTTTCAAATTTTTTTTTGGGATTAATTTTTTCCAAATGAGCTTACATGATCTGAGTTTATCCAGTAACCAAAATGTAGTTGAGAGGTCACCATAGAAGCACAAGTACTAGTCCAATTCTATGAATTATGACTATTTTAGAGTTATCAATCATCAAAAATAGGCATAGTGTATAGAGGTCCTAAAACAAGGCCAATACTTAAACTCTTATAGTAAAAACATTGCTCACTTCATGCTATCATAGATAGAAAAAGATAGATCACTAAACATACTAGCACATGAACCACATAAAATCTAGAATCGACGTGCTAGTATTTTGCATTAAGGAACAAACAATCATAATATGATGTAGGATGCAACTAGCAAAAAAAAAAAGGAAATGTGCAAAAACTAAGGAGTATGATAAACACTAAACTGAACCCAAACATCCCCCCAGACTTAAACTTTTCATCGTCCCGATCAAAACTAGAAATGTAATGTGAAGGAAATTTATGAAGTTTAGAAAAGTTACCAAGTGATGAGCTTCAAATGGTTGACGTTCATGTGCTTCAAGACACTCCTCTATCCGATGCTCACATTCATCCACAACCTTGAAATCTACGAAAGTAAGATAGACAAGAAAAATTAAGTAGAGGGTATGATTTTTTATCAATGAAGTAAAAACAAACTAAAACTAAAATGAAAGCAAGATTGAACTTGGGTTGCCTCCCAAGAAGCATTTGTTTAAGGTCATTAGCTCGACCACCTCATTAGATTCATCGAAATCTCACTTTTGGAGGGGTAAGATATTTCATCATCCTCTTACCAAGGGCTCTTATTATGGAGGGAGCTTTCATCAAAAAGTGAAGAATAACTCTCTCCATCTTCGTCTTCTTGGAAATTCTTTCAGGAGGTCGAAGATAGTTCATATTAAGCTTCCAATTATAGGCCCCATGAAAATTTGCACACCCAAAAGAAAAACATGCCTCTCCCAAGCATGCTATATTAGATAGAACTAGAACCTTATTAAGATGAACTGAGTATGTAAAATACGATACCCAACATAATAATTAAATAATAAGATTATTGGACAAATAATCTTATTGGATTTTTCAGGAATTTTTAAGAAATTTCTGGAAATTTTTCGGAGCCCGGTTGGTGTATTTTAAGGGGATCAATTATAGGTTTGGGAAAATGTCTGTTTAGAATACCCAAAAGTGGGAGTTGAGTGAGGAAATCAACTTAGGGTTTAATTTATTGAACCTAAGTTTAAAAACCTCACCCATCCTCACTCGTGCCCTAATCTCATGCCGACCACCCCACTTCCCTTTCCTCCTTCCTCTCCCAATCCAGTGCCGACGGTCTCCATCTCCTCCCGATCCACCATCGCCGACGGCTTTCTTCATTTCTTCGTCGCCGCCTATCTTCTCATCTCTGCCTCTTGTGTCTTTGCTCGACGCCGTGGGTCGTCACAGTGTCACCCCACCGGCGATGCCGCAGCCGTCATCGTCGTGAGGAGTCGACGATGCCGACCCTTCTATCGCGTTGCCTCGTCTTTCCTCTCCTAGTTGGAGTCATTTGGAACTTGTCGGAGCTTGAGTGAGGAGTCCTGGATCCTTTAATCGTGTGCGGTCGACCCTCTCTTCCTTGGAGGATGATCTTGATCAGGAGTCAGCCAGCGCGTCGGTTACCCCATAGGTTTCGCCGAGCCGAGCCCTAATTCAAGTCTACCTCACCGCACTAGCACACCAGGTCAGTCGTCGTGCTTCCGACCAAGAGGAGGAGATCCGAGCTCTAGTCGACGTTTCACCGTCGGTGATCTTCTTTCTCCCTTGTCATAGCCGGAGCAGGTAGGTCGTCGTGCCCTAGTCATCGCCATCTGCACTGCCGGTGAGTGGTTGTCTAGAGCAGATTTTCTTCCTCACCGGGACTAGTTCCTCTTGCGTGTTCTTGTCAGGATGAGCTCCAACAGCGGCTTCACGGTCATATACTCATTAGCCATATACCTTTGTTTTGGCTGTGAGCTGGATCTTGCTTTTACTGGCCAATTGATTTTCGGATTTGACAGGGAGCAGTTCCATCAGATCACTGATGAGGTAAATGCATCAAATCATTGCTCCTTTGTTGGTTTGGTTTCGTTTCAAGGTTGCCTCTTTGATTTTTATGTTAGATTATTCTGTTTGGGTTATGAATTCAATTGGGCATATGGAATGTGAAGATTTTAGATCGGTATTGGGGATATTGATTTAAGGTAAGTTATGTGTGGAGTTTTGGTTGTATTTCTATGAGGATTTGGAGGATATGGATTTGTATCGGATTATGTTGGAGATGTTGTAACTTGCAGTTGCTTGGTTAGTTAGGGATTTAGGTAAGTTATGATGGATTCATGTTTAACTTAACCTAATGTGATTATGGAAGGCTTAATCTATTGTAGTTGTGATGGTGTATGGATTAAGCTTAGTAAATTCTTGTTGTGATGAATTAAGTACAGTTGATTTATGTTGGATTATGTTTAATCCTTGGATTTATTAGAGATGATCAAATTGCTAATCGTAAGTTAATCAACGAAAGGAAATGATTGTGTTGATTGAGGATTATTGATTAAGGAGATTAATTCAAGTTAATCATTAATTAGGATTAATTAATGATGGATCGATTAGGGTTTTCAGCTGACCCCACCTAGTGGGAAAAAGCTTGATTGTTGTTGTTGTGTGGATCGATTAGGGTTTTCCCTAATTAAGTTGGGTTGGATTTAGCTAGTTGTTGTTTATAAAATTAGCTAAATTGTATATCGCGTTATTTGCAGGACTTTGATACGAGACGAACGTCTCGATCTGGGAGTTATATTGGCATGATCTACATTTAAGGCGGGTATTTCTTGCTTTATCTCTTTAGCACATTGATTTTTAGTGCATGAGCTAGATGTTCAGATAGTTACTGTGTTTATCTTGACTCCACTCGTATTTTTCTTGCACTTGATACTTCCACTCAATTTTTGAGCTACTCGTGTTCGTTTCTATACAATCTCTTGTTGCTATCTATGATATTTAGTAGATACTATATTACTAGGTATCAGATACCAGATATCAGATACCGGACATTAGATATTAGGTATTGGATATATGGACACCTGATACCATGTTTACATGCTTTGGTTGCTGTTTATTTACATACCTTATTGATGTTGTTGGCTTCATGTAGCATACCTGTTATCTGTTTATATATATGATGACTGCTGTATAGTATGCATCATGTCATTGCATGCATGCCGACGACCATGTCTCCCTTGTGGTTAAGAGAGTCGTTGGCCAGGGCCGCACGCTCAACCACTCATGGGTAGTGGCGGCTGGAGCGTGTCGCTTGTCCTGTTGTGCCGCACTCGGCCACTCATGGGTAGTGGCGGCTGGAGTAGTGAGTAGCAGGGACCCTATCGCTACGTAGCTATATAGCTATTATGCAATCTGTCCACTCGGTCACTCGAGAGTAGTGGCGGATGGAGTGTCGTACAGTTGTCATCGATCCGGCCTCTCGACCATACAGGGGTCGTGGTGCAGAGGGGTGGGCGGGGTGACCATCCATGCATACACTGTTGTTATTATACTTATGCTGCTGTTGTTACTTATGTTGTTATTGCTAGTTTATGCTGCTACTGCTTTTGCTGTTATGCTTACATATGTTGAGATATACATCTGTTGTATATGTTTAGACACTGACTCACTTATTGGTATTATGTATATGCCTTACATGCTACCCTTGTAACATGAGCAGTACTGTAGCAGATCTTTGCTACTTGTGACCTCTTACTAGTCTAGGATATGGTTTCAGGTATGGATATTTACTATGATATCACCTTAGTATCTGCTATATTCCCTATGAGACTGTATGCCTTTGCATCTCTAGTTCTTTACTATACTCATGCACTATCTGTCTATTACCCGCTGAGTCTTTATACTCACCACCCCGTATATTGGTAATTTCGCCAGGTTGCAGGTAAAGGATTTATAAAGTCGCCTGGAGAACCTGCCCGCCAGTCCCACGTCACATTTGAGGGCAATCTTATGATTTTGGTATTCTTGCGCTATTGGTATTTTGGTTTTGTACTTGTTCTTGTATTTGTGTATTCTGTTATTTGGAGTATCGTTTGTGGTATCTTGTATTTGATTTGATGTGGTGGTTGTTGTATCAAGCCGAGTCGGCTCGCAGTTGGGTGTATTATGGTTTTATGATCGTTATTTGTGATTTCCGTTGTGTTTTACTTTCAGCCGTGTGGGCTGTTTAATATGTATATAACTGTGTGGTTGTGTTTATTCTTATTCCAGCCGAGTGGACTGATTATTTAACTGCGTGGTTGTGCATATATTCCAGCCGTATGTCGCTGATGTATTTTATTTGTATATATGCCTCAGATTGTCATCGGTATTGGGGAGATGCTGTCGAAATTTTGTCGGTAGGGACTCTGGGGGCGTGACAATTTATTGGTATCAGAGCCAGGTTTACGAGGCCTATTTTCTTTTGGATTTTCGTGATTTGGTTTCTCGATGTGACTTTTCAAGTTTTGGGACCAGGCATCGACAGTAATCTCCAAGCTCTAAGAGGTATGTTTGCATATTGTTATGTAATATTTCTATTTGTACATGCATAGTTGTTCTGATAGTTATATCCTGTATCAGTGCCCTTTTGTTAGTACCTGTCCAGTTGTTTGTAGCATACATCACATGTGTTGGGTCAATCACTGATCACGGTTGACCTTACTAGAGATCAAGGATTACAGTCTCATGGAATTTCTTTTACTATACCACCAGTATTAGTAGCTTCTGTTATCACTAGGTTGGTAGTGGATAGTATTTGCTAAATATCATGTTGGCTTGTCAGTTGAGTATCGAATTACTCATGTTGGTTCGGTCAGCAGAGGACCGATCTATTTTTGGCAGTTTGATCAGTAGAGGACCAAGTTACTCTTATTGTTTTGGTTTTAGAGGATTGATTTATCCTAGTTGCTTCAACATGTAGAGGTTCAATTTACCCTTGTTGACTTGGTTAGTAGAGGACTGATCCATTCTTGTCGGTGTAGATGGTAGAGTACTGAGTTACTTTTATTAGTTCGGTTGTAGGAGACCGACTCACTCTATTTTATAGATTCTGATCTTCGGGTTATGTGTGTTAGTTAGATAACATAAAAGTCACATTTGAGTTCATGACTTGTATAGACGGAGAATTGACTGAGTTAGCGACATACCATTGCTGGCTTGACTAGTCTGTAGAGGATCGATGCATCCTATTTCATAGGGATTTTGACCATAGACTGTATGCACCTGGTAGGATGACCTAGAGGGTACATTTGGTTAGATACCCCCACTGATGTGGAAAAGTGTAAAGCTAGCAGCTTAACACTTACATGATATTTTTGTTATATAGGTGTATCAATTGGTGAGTATATTCAAATACATGACTTGTACTGAGGCGAAACAGATAAATGTTGGCCGCGTATCCTTTACGTGACCAGACACCATGTAAAGGAAGATGCAAAAGATGGTTCCTGAGAACAAAACATCTCCGTGATTAGTTTGAGGTGTTTTGAGAGAGTATTTCTCTACTTCCTTTGGATGCGTAATGGTTTATAACCAGTTGATTCGCCTAATGTTGTTTCATGGGGATCCTAACTCATGGACCGATTGGATATGGGTAGATATCCTCGATGGAACATATTGATATATGATAGAATTTTGCCCACTAAATATAATTCCTGTAGTGGTACAACATTGACATGCAATGTTGAACCAGGGTGGATATATATTGAGTGTTGTTGGCAGCGGATGTTGAAGGATGGATGCATGTATGCAGGAGGCTATCCAGTTTGATTGATGTTGAGGATGATTTAAGACTTGTGGATATTGTTAGTAATCAAATTATAGACCTATTGCTAGTGATCTTATGGTAGAGAATGTCCGTTGTATGGATATTAAGAGTATTTGGTTTTACCATCTAGGCTTACGGTGTCCTAGATGTTTTCATGGACTCAATGAATTTGGTATTCAGTGATGTTGTCTTCAGTGATAATATTGTGATCTATTCTAGACCCGAGGTGGATCACGTACACTATTTTCGCATAGTTCTAGAAATGTTTCGACGGGAACATCTATATGCGACGTTTCAGTAGTGCGTATATTGTGTTGGTTAGTCCAAGGAAAATCATACTGGTTTCACTATACAAAAATTTTGTACAAGTGTCGAACCTTTCCTTAAATAACCTATTGTGTTCTTTAGAAGTTAAATTAGGAATCACAGACGGAACTTAACATCATTGATTCCAAATTTAACTTATCTGTTCTTAATGGTTTAGATTTGAATCGCAAGCGGAACTTAACACTATTGATTCAAATCCACCTATGTTATTAATTCCATTAAATATTAATTTCCAAAATTAGCTTCCAGGACTGCATGACGAGGCACACGACCTTCTTGGATATGGGAGCAACCACCACCGTCTAGACAAAGCCTTTTAAGGAAAGCTAATATTTAATTTCCATAAATAACTCTAGGTTTAACCAAAAGGAACAATCGAATCACAAAATTCGAAAAATAAAACAAAAGAAACGCAAATTCGAAACAAATCCGAAAACTCTAGAATCATATGCCTCTTGTGTTTGGTATTTCCAAAAATAACTATACAAAGAAAAACTAGTATGATGCGGAAAACAATTACTAGTTATACCTTTCTTTGTAAGCAAATAACCTCTTGATCTTCTACCGTATTCCTCTTCTAACCTCGGACGTTGTGTGGGCAACGATCTTCCGAGATGAGAACCACCCAAACCCTTCTTCTCCAAGCAAGTTTCGGCCACCACATAAACTCCAAGAGATGTGAGGTTCAGCCACCACCACCAAGCTCCAAGGGATGCTAGAAACGAAGCCTTCTTTCTCTCCTTCTTCTCCTAGCTAGAACCGGCCACCATGGACTTCCCTTATGTTGATGCCGCTGGCCACAAAGGAGGAAGAGAAAAGAAGGAGAAGAGGAGATCCTAGGGCCGGCCACACCAAGGAGGAATAGAGAGGAAGAAAAGAATAGAGTCGTTCGCTATTAAGGCACCTCTACTCTCTCTTTTATAATCCTTGGTCTTGCCAAATAAGAAAATTTTAATAAAAACTTCCTTAATTCTTTTGTCATGAAAAAGAAAAAGAAAAAAAATTAATTAATTAAAATCAATTTTCGTTTTCCAAATTACTTGGCTGGCCACTTTCTCCCCAAAACAAGGAAAGTTTTAATTAAAACTTCCTAATTTGTTTCCGGAAATTTATAAAAAATTTCTCCAATAATTTTTCCCTTCATGGTGGGTTATAAAAAGGAAATTTTATAAATTAAAATCTTTCTTTTAAACATGTGGATAATTTCCAAAAAGGGAAGTTATCTCTAAAAATTAAAATCTCTTTTCAATTTACAAATAAGGAAAGATATCAAATCTTTTCTTAATTTTTGTAGAAACTAATAAAAGAGAATATTTAATTTTTAAAACTCTCTTTTAAATTATGATCATGGTTAAAAAGGAAAGTTTTCTCAAAATTAAAATCTCCTTTCAATCTACAAATAAGGAAAGATTTCAAATCTTTTCTTAATCTTTTGTAGAAAGTTATAAAAGGAAAGATTTAAATTTTAAATTCTCTTTTAAAACCATGATATCCACATAAGAAATAATTTTAATAAAAATCTTTTTTAATATTCTAGTGGCCGACCACCTAAGCTTGGGACCCAAGCTTTGGCAGGCCACCAACTTGGCTCATCCACTTGGTCTTGGCCGGCCCTAGCTTGGGTTCCAAGCTAGCTTGGCCGACCCCATTAGGATAGGTAAGAAGGTGGGTATAAATCTCTATATACAAGAGACTACGATAGGGACCGAGAGGAGGAATTGATTTTGGTCTCCCGATAAAATTAAGCTTCCCGTGTTCGCCCCGAACACACAACTTAATTTCATCAATAATAATTCATACCACTAAAGAATTATTATTGAACTACCGCACCAATCCCAAATTACATTTTTGGGCTCATTCTTATTATGAGTGTGTTAGTCTCCCTGTGCTTAAGATGTCGAATGTCCACTAATTAAGTGAGTTACTGACAACTCATTTAATTAATATCTTAGTCCAAGAGTAGTACCACTCAACCTTATCGTCATGTCGGACTAAGTCCACCTGCAGGGTTTAACATGACAATCTTTATGAGCTCCTCTTGGGGACATTATCAACCTAGATTACTAGGACACAGTTTCCTTCTATAATCAACAAGTCACACTATAAGTAACATTATTTCCCAACTTATCGGGCATTTTGATTTATCGAACTAAATCTCACCCTTTGATAAGTCAAAGAAATAAATATTAAATATATGTGCTTGTTATTATATTTGGATTAAGAGCACACACACTTCCATAATAACTAAGGTCTAGTTCTTTTATTAAATCAGTATAAAAAGAATTTACCTTAAATGGTCTTGCTCAATACACTCTAAGTGTACTAGTGTAATTATATAGTTAAGATAAACTAATACCTAATTACACTACGACCTTCCAATGGTTTGTTCCTTTCCATCTTGGTCGTGAGCTACTGTTTTTAATTTATAAAGAACCGATAACACGATCTTCTGTGTGTGACACCACACACTATGTTATCTACAATATAAATTAATTGAACATTTACATTTGGTATATATAAATGTAGACACTTGACCAATGTGATTCTTATAAATGTTTATACAAAAACTAGACTTTTAGTATATACTCCAACAATCTCCCACTTATACTAAAAGTCTATGCTGCCATACATCTGATTCCCATCCATTCAACATGTCCATCAAAAGCTCTTGCCTTAAGGACCTTAGTGAAATGATCTACAGGTTATCACTTGATGCAATATAGGCGACAACAACTTCTCCTCGTTATACGATGTCTTGTATTGGGTGGTACTTGCTCTCTATTGTGTTTACTTGCCTTATGGACTTATGGTTTCTTTGAGTTTGCTACTGCACCACTATTATTACAATAAATTGTAATAATTTTTGGGCAAATCAGAAAACATGTCTAAGTCCATCATGAAGTATCTGAGGCATACAGTTTCTATGACTGCCTCAGAGGCTGCCACTTACTTAGCTTCTTATGGTAGAGTCCGAAAAAGCACCTTTGCTTATCACTCTTCCATAGTTATGACTTCACCTCCTAAAGTAAATACAAAACCCCGAGGTCGACTTACTATTGTCCCTATCTGATTGGAAGTCAAAATTCGTGCAACCTACAGGAACCAAATTATCTGCCTTGTAAGCTAGCATATAATCTCTAGTGACTCTAAGGTACTTTAATATATGCTTTACCGCAGTCCAATGTCCTTGTCTAGGGTTACTTAGATATCTGCTTACTATGCCCTCGGCAAAACAGATTTCTGATCTCGTGCATAGCATACATTAGGCTCTGTCGGAACCATAAGGAACTGCCTTCATTTCCTCTATTTCCTTTGATGTCTTTGGAGACATCTCTTTTAGATAAAGTTACTCCATGCTGAAAAGGTAAGAAAACTTTCTTGGAGTTTTGCATGCTTAAAACGAGCAAGGATTGTTTCGATATAGGAAGCTTGGGATAAGCATAATATTCTTTCTTACGATCCTTGATCGCGAGAATATGTGCGCATTCTCCCAAGTCCTTCATATCGAATTACTTGGACAACTGTACCCTTACTTCTGACAACACTTTGATATTGTTTCCAACTACCAAAAATGTCATCTACGTATAGTACAAGAAATACCACCACGTTTCCATCACACTTCTTGTATACACAAGACTTATCGGATCACTAAATAATTCCATAGGTCTGGATTACTTCATTAGACCAGATGTCCAAGACCTTGAAGCTTTGCTTCAGTTCATAAGATGCTTTTTGTCCTTTGCAATAAACCCCTACTGGTTGCTTATGGATGCTTTCTTCAAGACTTCTATTAAGGAAAGTTGTCCTATCATCCACTTGCCAAATCTCATAATAGATAAAAGAATTCGAATAGACTTAAGCATGACTATCGGTAAAAAGTTTTCTTTTTCAACAAGCCTTGCTTTGAAAGTTTCCACCTTCTCATCTATCCTCTTTTCCTATTGTAGACCTATTTTCACTTAATGGCTTTTACACCATTTGGTGATTTTACAAGCTTTCAGACTTTATTAGAATACATATATTCTAATTCTGTATTCATTGCTTTTTGCAAAGATACTGTATCTTTATCTTGGAGTGCTTCGTCATATGTCTAGGGATCAGGTTCATGTTTACTCGGGATCAAGTCCGAAGACTCTCCCAAAAACATGAATCTCTCAAGTTGCCTCACAACCCTCCCACTACGACGATGCACTGTTTGTGTATCAATTGTGATACGTGTTGCAGTTTATTGTGATATTTCATCTTGTATAGTTGGTACTAGATTAGACATATCCTTTATTATTTTCTTAAGAACAAATTTACTTATGGGCTTATAGTTCATAGTATAGTCCTTTTCTAAAACAGGGCATTGGTGCCAACAATGACCTTCCGATTTTAAGGACTACAAACCTCTTTTCATTTTTCTAGGATAACTCACAAACAAGTGAACTCATGTCCAACTTTTCAATGTCTCTCACGTGCTAGACCACCCAAATCCGAATATGCTTCAGACTAGGCTTACACTCATTCTGCAATTCTGTGGGAGTAGAGAGTTCTGACTTAGAAGGTACCATGTTCACTTCCATTTCCAGTATATATCCTTAAAATGAATTTGGTAATTTTCTAAATAACTCATCATTGATCTAATTATTCTATAAGAGTCTTATACCTTCTTTCTACTACACCATTCTGTTGGGATATACCAAGTGCAGTTAGTTGAGATTAAATCCCTACTTCTGATAAGTGACTCTTAAATTCTCCCAAGAGATACTTACTACTACGATCTCACCGTAGTGTCTTGATATTTTTACTTTGACATTTCTCTGCATCAGCCTCATACTCTTTGAACTAATCAAAGCACTTAGACTTGCGGTGTATCAAGTAAATCTATCTGTGTCTCGAATAGTTGTCTATAAAATAGATGAAATATTCGAAACTACCTCTTGTCTGGATAGTCATAGGACCACACAAATCAGAATGAATCAATTCCAATATATTTTTGGCTTCATACCCCTTAGACTTAAAAGCTTCTCGGTTATTTTTACTTCCAAGTAAGACTCGCAGGTTGGAAAGATTTCCACTACCAATGAACCCAAAAGTTCATTAGCTACCAATGACTCCTACTCAAGTTAATATAACCTAGCCTTAGATGCCAAAGATATAATTGGTTCATTTTCGAAGGTTGCTTTCTCTTAAAGTTAGAAGATGTGTTATTTATTGCATCATGGGAGTTATTGGATTTATAAATTGTCAATCAATGTACCGGAACAGATAATTTTCCTATTTTTCTTGATAACAAGTTTGTTATCAAAATAGACAGAATATCTATTCTTTGATAGTTTAGAAATCGAAATCGAATTCTTTCTAAACTTGGTATATATAGACAATTTCTTAAAATTCATTTTTATTCCTATCATAGGATTAACATCTCCCACTGCAACAGCTGCTACTTTTGCAATAGTGCTCATGTAGACGGTGATTTCTCTTCATATAGTTGTCGGGTTTCCTGGAGCCCTTGCAATGAATTGTAGACATGATAGTGGCTCCCGTATCTACTTACCAGGTACCGGTAGATAACACCACTAAACATGTTTCAACAACTAATGAACCAAATACACCTATATTGTTCTTAGTTCTAAGAGGACAGTCTACCTTAATGTCCAAGTCTTATTTCCAATCATAATAATTGGGGCAACTAAGTCTATTCTATAGTATAACAACTAGGGGATTGACTAACATTTGAAAACCTAAGAATCACAAAAATATTTGGTCAAGACCAACATCTCAAAACACCGTGAATTTTGCATGCCACGTTAGTGTGGACGTATACAAAATCAACATTTGTAAGAGGAAGGTTTTACCCATTAACTATCTTGTCAACCTAACTTTATGACAAATAAAATTATCTCAAACACCGTTAATTTTGTATGTCACGTTAGTGTGGACATATACAAAATCAATCATTTGTAAGAGGGGTTTTAACCCATTAATTTTATTATCTTGTCACCCTAGTTTTATGACAAATTAATAGTTGGTTTCCCTTTGGTCACACAAGTAATAGCAGTGACTCCGTTGGGGAGGATACTATTAAATGTGTCTAAGTGTATACCATTACTTGATACTTAGTCCATTAAATAGAATTGTGCCCCTTCAGTTGGAGAAGATCACACACATCATAAATAATTTCCTATAACCATCCATAAAGGAAGTTTGATATAGTGATCCACAAACAAACTCATCCGTTGTGGAGGAAGGCACTCAGAGCCAACACACAAGCTTGTTGCATCACTTACAAACCAGTAATAGAGACCGTGAGATTTATATACTAATCCCTCTCCCATTTAATTATTTATGGTGAGGAATTTTAACCTATGCTAGCATATAACACATGCACACACACAGTAAATAAAAGCAATAAATTTGGAAATTAATTTTCCAACTATTATGGCATTTTCATCACTGTCCTCCGTGTGCTCCAACCTTAGTTGCTGCCATCTTTAGCCACCGCCATCAGGTCGAGTTGTCGCATCTATCTTGCTTCTTATTCTGCTGCGCCTCTGGTCCTCCAATAGCACCACGCCTCGCAAAGATAAGAACCGCGACAAAAATAGAATTTTACATATATCGATCCTATATTTCATAAAAGAATGTACATGTATTCTAGATCGAACAAAAAAAGTAAAATTCTAATAACTAATACATCTCCTGCTGTATTTAATTTTACAATCATGCACACACAATTAAAAGCCCTTGACATGTCCAAGGGTCCAATCACACACAATAAAAATATGTCATAATAGTTGGAGCTTGCAACCACAAAGTTAGCACATCCTACTATTATCCTGCCTAAATTATGTATGACATGTGCATAATCTATTTGAAAACCAAACACACAGAGGCAAACCCTAGCTCTGATACCAATTGTTGGTTAGTCATAGGAAAATCGTACCGGTTCCACTGTACAAAAATTTTGTACAAGTGTCGAACCTTTCCTTAAATAACCTATTGTGTTCTTTAGAAGTTAAATTAGGAATCACAGACGGAACTTAACATAATTGATTCTAAATTTAACTTATATGTTCTTAATGGTTTAGATTTGAATCGCAAGCGGAACTTAACACTATTGATTCAAATCCACCTATGTTATTAATTTCATTAAATATTAATTTCATTAAATATTAATTTCTAAAATTGGCTTCCAGGACTACATGGCTAAGCACATTGCCTTCTTGGATATGGGAGCAACCACCACCGCCTAGACAAAGCCTTTTAAGGAAAGCTAATATTTAATTTTCATAAATAACTCTAGGTTTAACCAAAAGCAACAATCGAATCACAAAATTCAAAAAATAAAATAAAAGAAACACAAATTCAAAACAAATCCGAAAACTCTAGAATCATATGCCTCTTGTGTTTGATATTTCCAAAAATAACTATACAAAGAAAAACTAGTATGATGCGGAAAACAATTACTAGTTATACCTTTCTTTGTAAGCAAATAACCTCTTGATCTTCTACCGTATTCCTCTTCTAACCTCGGACGTTGTGTGGGCAACGATCTTCCGAGATGAGAACCACCCAAACTCTTCTTCTCCAAGCAAGTTTCGGCCACCACATAAACTCCAAGAGATGTGAGGTTCGGCCACCACCACTAAGCTCCAAGAGATGCTAGAAACGAAGCCTTCTTTCTCTCCTTCTCCTAGATAGAACCGGCCACCATGGACTTCCCTTATGTTGATGCCGCCGGCCACAAAGGAGGAAGAGAAAAGAAGGAGAAGAGGAGATCCTAGGACTGGCCACACCAAGGAGGAATAGAGAGGAAGAAAAGAATAGAGTCGTTCGCCATTAAGACACTCTACCCCCTCTTTTATAATCCTTGGTCTTGGCAAATAAGAAAATTTTAATAAAAACTTCCTTAATTCTTTTGCCATGAAAAAGAAAAAGAAAAAGGAAAAAAATTAATTAATTAAAATTAAATTTCTTTTTCCAAATTACTTGGTCGACCACTTTCTCCCCAAAACAAGGAAAGTTTTAATTAAAACTTTCTAATTTGTTTCCGGAAATTTATAAAAAATTTCTCCAATAATTTTTCCTTTCATGGTGGGTTATAAAAAGGAAATTTTATAAATTAAAATCTTTCTTTTAAACATGTGGTTAATTTCCAAAATGGAAAGTTATCTCTAAAAATTAAAATATCTTTTCAATCTACAAATAAGGAAAGATATCAAATCTTTTCTTAATCTTTGTAGAAACTAATAAAAGAGAATATTTAATTTTTAAAACTCTCTTTTAAATTATGATCATGGTTAAAAAGGAAAGTTTTCTCAAAATTAAAATCTCCTTTCAATCTACAAATAAGGAAAGATTTCAAATCTTTTTTTAATCTTTTGTAGAAAGCTATAAAAGGAAAGATTTAAATTTTAAACTCTCTTTTAAAACCATGATATCCATATAAGAAATAATTTTAATAAAAATCCTTTTTAATATTCTAGTGGCCGACCACCTAAGCTTGGGACCCAAGGTTTGGCCGGCCACCAACTTGGCTCATCCACTTGGTCTTGGCCGACCCTAACTTGGGTTCCAAGCTAGCTTGGCCGACCCCATTAGGATGGGTAAGAAGGTGGGTATAAATCTCTATATACAAGAGGCTACGATAGGGACCGAGAGAAGGAATTAGTTTTGGTCTCCCGATAAAATTAAGCTTCCCGTGTTCGCCCCGAACAAACAACTTAACTTCATCAATAATAATTCATACTACTAAAGAATTATTATTGAACTACCGCTTCAATCCCAAATTATATTTTTGGGCTCCTTCTTATTATGAGTGTGTTAGTCTCCCTATGTTTAAGATGTCGAATGCCACTAATTAAGTGAGTTACTGACAACTCATTTAATTAATATCTTGGTCCAAGAGTAGTACTACTCAACCTTATCGTTATGTCGGACTAAGTCCACCTGCAGGGTTTAACATGACAATCTTTATGAGCTCCTCTTGGGGACATTATCAACCTAGATTACTAGGACACAGTTTCCTTCTATAATCAACAAGTCACACTATAAGTAACATCATTTCCCAACTTATCGGGTATTTTGATTTATCGAACTAAATCTCACCCTTTGATAAGTCAAAGAAATAAATATTAAATATATGTGCTTGTTATTATATTAGGATTAAGAGCACACACACTTCCATAATAACTAAGGTCTAGTTCTTTTATTAAATCAGTATAAAAAGAACTTACCTTAAATGGTCCTGTTCAATACACTTTAAGTGTACTAGTGTAATTATATAGTTAAAATAAAATAATACCTAATTACACTACGACCTTCTAATAGTTTGTTCCTTTCCATCTTGGTCGTGAGCTACTATTTTTAATTTATAAAGAACCGATAATACGATCTTCTGTGTGTGACACCACACACTATGTTATCTACAATATAAATTAATTGAACATCTACATTTGGTATATATAAATGTAGACACTTGACCAATGTGATTCCTATAACTGTTTATACAAAAGCTAGACTTTTAATATACACTCCAACATATTGATTGTCTTCTGTGGGATTTCTGGAACACATGGTCACCAGTAGGGGTACACCTATGGATCCACCGAAGATAGAAGCTGTTATCAGTTGTGAGTAGTTGGAGTCTGTACAGGAGACTCACAGCTACCTTGGTCTAGCTGGATTTGACCGGAGATTAGTTGAGGGTTTCTCCAATGTTGTTATGTCGCTGACTTGACTGTCTAGGAAGAGTGTGAAAATTTCCTGGATATATGCTTCTGAGACTAGTTTTATGAATTGAAACGAAATACTGATAACTGCTGTAACGCTTGAAAATTCTCAAAACTATATTAGAAATATTCTATAATTATTCTGGAATTTTTAGATATTTTTCCGGAATTTTTAGAGTAGCGGAAGTAGCAAAAATAATTAGAAAAACAAAATAGCTTAAGCGGGAATCGAACCCGGGACCTCTCGGGTCCGCTAAACCTTTAGATCGCTTAAGTAACCAGTTGAACCCAGCAGGGCCGTGCTGAAAGAAAGGGGAATCAATTATATTTATATCTAAGTTGGACCGAGTTACCACTTAATATAAATAAGAAATTATTAAGTGAGAGTTTTAGTTTTTAATCGTGATTCTCTTCTCCTCAACCCTCACCGCCGACGCCCCTTCTCCCTCCTCTTTCTCTCTCGGCGCACCAAACCTAGGGCCAGGGAGCACCTCTCGGCAACACCAAGGGCACGAGGACGCTCCCCTCCGCGAGAGGAACGCATAGACGCGAGAAGATCGTCGAAGAGATCTCTCCTCCGTGAAACCTAGCGATTAGAATCGTAAGAAATTACGAACAGGAGGTAAGAAACCCCTCACCTGCAGGATAAGTAGCTTCCGTGTGAATTTCATGTTTTAGTTTAGTAATATGTAGACTTTCGCCACAAGGATGCGAATTAGTGCATACTAAGTGTTCGATTAAATTATTTAGCACAGAAAAATGTAACTTAGGCAATTTAATAGCTCAGTAAATGCAATAGAAGCATTTAAATAGTTTAATTAGCCTTGCCACAACATATATGAGACTACGGTCCAATGGGTGGGCACCCACAGTCGCCTCTAGGTTCAGATAACCTAGTAGAAGCAAGGTAAATTAATTAGCTATGATTCAGTATTTTATTTTCAGTAGTGGCACTGTACAGGATTAGATATCCATTGGGCTGGACTCCCATAGTCGGTCCCTAGGTTTAGATAACCTAGTAAACCTTGCTAAATTCGGGATTTGCAACCCCGGGTTTAGTTGAGGATGCACGCATAGCATGTACAGTTGCCGGGCCCATTAGCAGAATGATTATGTATTTTAATCTATTATATTATAGTTTTTCAAAACTCACAAAGATCAGTTATGTTAGTTGAGTTTGAATTCAGTTCCAGACTAGTTTAATTCATGTACAGCTCAGTTTTTCCTTGTTGTTACACATTATAATTATGGTTAGCTTTGTATGCCATGCTTTGGTGTTCATGTTCAGCTTTTATTACACATGTTTAGATGATAGTATGCCATGACTAGCTTTGATTTCTATGTATGATAACATGCCATATTTCAGTCTAATCAGTGCACTTTCAAACAACATGTTTTAAAAGCATATTGCATCGAATACATGTTTTAGTGAGGTAGATGGTTTCTTATTAAGCGAAAGCTTATAGATACTTTCTTTTCCTTATACTGCAGATAAAGGTAAAGGAAAGATGGACTAGCGGAGGCTGGAGGGCAATGCTACGAAGATGTGTGTGGGCAGGAACTTGGAAAGAAGATCTTAGAGAACTCTAGCAAGCTTTGTTTAAACATTAGAACTTTTAGTGTTTTAGAAATTTGCACTTTAGTATGTTGATCGCTATGAATTAGTTAACCATGCACTCTATTATGCTTAGAACATTGTTCTTTATGATGTTAGAATGTTAGTTGTAGTTGTTAGAGTGTTTCTTAGCCCTCTTAGAACATGTAATGTGATTGAGGCACGAAATAGTGCTGAAATCAGGGGTTCTGGTTGAAATCGAACCCGGATCGATCTGATCGATCGGTGGGTATGCCCTTGGATCGGTCGGTGACCGATCCGATCGTAACAGAAGTTAGCGTCATTATGGATCGGTCAACCGGCCGATCCGGTCTGGCGAGTCTGAAGCTCGCGATCGGTCGGGCCGATCGGTGAGCCGCTGAATCGATCTGACCGATCGGTGTACTCTGGATCGGTCGATGAAGCCGATCCACCGCATCTGAAGCGATATAGCTTATGGATCGGTCAGCCGACCAGAGCTTTTCTCCGTGCCGATATCAAGTTGGATCGATCCGACAGCCCAATCGATTCATGGATCGATTGAAATGCCTGCTTACAGCTATCAGGACATCCGAGAGGCATAGATTATCTTCCCTAGCATGTGTACAACTCCTAGGTACACCTAGAATATTAAGTTCAGATTTTACAGTAATCAGTTTAGTAAAATTTTAATCAATCCAGATTTCCGCAATAGTAATTTAGCACAACATAATGTAGCGATCGGCCTCACAGTCTAGTCAGTAGGAGGTGGGTCGTTACAACTGCACCATCTTAGCTTCACCTTCTTGTGTAGACGGATTTGTACTTTGCATAGATGTATCGTACTAGAAGTTAGGTGCAGTTCTGGAGCAGCACGGTCGAGTAGTGCCATATTCTAATTGACCGTTGGAAGACCATGAGAAAAATTATTCGACTCATGATTTGAGATTAGCAGCTATCATTGTTCATGCTGAAAATGAGGTGACCTCATTTATACGAGATTCCTTGATCCCGTGGGAGGTTATATGTGTTCTTGAGTCACTTCTTGTCCGGGAGGAGCTACTGCAGGAAACACCTTGATATAGATTTGTGATACATTCGGGCGACACTCGATGTATAGGGACTTGAAGCATTCCAATAGGTCGAACCACAGGGAGTGACACATCGCGGATTTTGTAGCTTGATGTCCAGTTGTCAACAAGTGAAGGTTGAACATCGGGGGCTAGCAAGATTATTTCAGTAGATTCGGATACTGGAATGGAGTGAGTGCATGTTATGATAGACCCTGTTGTGGTATTACCCAGGACACGAAGAGGATATGATGTGTTGGGTAATCATTGATCGGTTGACTAGATTTGTTCCCTTTATATCGATCTATGGAATGAATCCTTTGGATCGAGTAGCAGGGTTTTACTTTAGAGAGATTACCGGATCTCATGATATACCTCCGAGTATTGTATCGGATTGAGGTCCGTGATTCACATCGATAGTGGCAGATTTTACAATAGACTTTGGGTTAGGGGCTTTACTTTAGTATATATTTTCACCCTTAGACTGACAGATAGTTTAAGCGCCCTATATAGATATTGGAAGATCTGATGATAGTGCGTTATGGAGTTCAACAGTGGTTGATTTACTCACGGCTGGCTAGGTAGTAGTGTAGCGGAAGCTGGGTGAGCTCATAACCCATAGAGTCATCTTTTACGGTTGGAGATTGGTTGTGATATTTGGATGGACTAGTATACGGGTATGTTGATTAGTTGTTATCCTTAGATGAGGATCCCTGAGTTGAGCAATAAATTTGGAGACCAAATTTTTATTAGTGGGGGAGAATGTAAAATACAATACCCAAAATAATAATTAAATAATAAGATTATTGGACAAATAATCTTATTAGATTTTTCAGGAATTTTTAAGAATTTTCTGGGAATTTTTCGGAGCCCGGTTGGTGTATTTTAAGGGGATCGATTATATGTTTGGGAAAATGCCTGTTTAGATTACCCAAAAGTGGGAGTTGATTGAGGAAATCAACTCAGGGTTTAATTTATTGAACCTAAGTTTAAAAACCTCACCCATCCTCACTCGTGCCCTAATCTCACGCCGACCACCCCACTTCCCTTTCCTCCTTCCTCTCCCAATCTAGTGCCGACGGTCTCCATCTCCTCCCGATCCACCATCGCCGACGGCTTTCTTCATTTCTTCATCGCCGCCTATCTTCTCTTCTCTCCCTCTTGTGTCTCTGCTCGACGCCGTGGGCCGTCACAGTGTCATCTGACCGGCAATGCCGCAACCGTCATCGTCGTGAGGAGTCGACGATGCCGACCCTTCTATCGCGTTGCCTCATCTTTCCTCTCCTGGTTGGAGTCATCTGGAACTTGTCGGAGCTTGAGTGAGGAGTCCTGGATCCTTTAATCGTGTGCGGCCGACCCTCTCTTCCTTGGAGGATGATCTCGATTAGGAGTCAGCCAGCGCGTCAGTTACCCACAGGTTTCGCCGAGCCGAGCCCTCTTTTATGGACAACCAGAAATCATATCTAAGTCTATCTTGAGGTTATTGAGTCATTCAGCTTTTATGACTACCTCATAGGTTTGCCATATACTTAGCTTCTATGGTAGAGTCCAGAAAAACACCTATGCTTATCACTCTTCCATAGTTATGACTTTACCTCCTACACAAAACCCCGAGGTTGACTTACTATTGCCCCTATCCGACTGGAATTCAAAATCCGTGCAACCCACAGGGACCAAATTAACTGCCTTGTAAGCTAGCATATAATCTCTAGTGCCGCTAATGTACTTCAATATATGCTTTACTGCAGTCCAAAGTTCTTGTCCAGGGTTACTTTGATATCTGTTAACTATGCCCTTGACAAAACAGATTTCTGATCTCGTGTATAGCATACATTAGGCTTCCGACAGCCGAAGCATAAAGAACTGTCTTTATTTCCTATCTCCTTTGATGTCTACGGAGACATTTCTTTAGATAAAGTTACTCCATGCTAAAAAGGTAAGAAACCTTTCTTGGAGTTTTGCATGCTTAAAACGAGCAAGGATTTTTTTCGATATATGAAGCTTAGGATAAGTAAATTATTCTTTTCTTGCGATCCCTTATTACTTTGATCCCAAGAATATATACATTCTCCCAAGTCCTTCATATCGGATTGTTTGGATAACCATACTCTTACTTCTGACAACATTTTGATATTGTTTCCAACTACTAAAAATGTTATCTACGTATAGTACAAGAAATACCACCACGTTTCTATCACACCTTTTGTATACACAAGACTTATCCGGTTACTAAATAAATCCATAGGTTTAGATTACTTTGATAAACCGAATGTTCCAAGACCTTGAAGCTTTGCCTCAGTCCATAGACTGATTGAACTTGCACACAAGATGCTCTTTACCCTTTGCAATGAACCCTTCTGGTTGCTTTATATGGATGCTTTCTTCAAGACTTCCATTAAGGAATGCTGTCTTGACATCCACTTGCCAAATAGATAAAAGAATCCGGATAGACTTAAGCATGGCTACCAGCGAAAAAGTTTCTTTTTTCATCAAGCATTGCTTTGAAAGTTTCCACCTTCCTGTCTATCCATCTTTTCCTATTGTAGACCTATTTTTACCCAATGGCTTTTACACCATCTGGTGGTTCTACAAGCTTCCAGATTTTATTAGAATACATATATTCTAATTCTGTATTCATTGCTTTTTGCCAAGATGCTGCATCTTTATCTTGGAGTGCTTCATCATATGTCCGGGATCAGACTCATGTTCATTTGGGATCAAGTCAAAAACTCTCCCAAAACATGAATCTTTTAGGTTTGCTTGACAACCCTCCCACTACGATGAGTCATTGTCTGTGTATCATTTATGATACGTGTTGCAGTTTCTTGTGATATTTCATCTTGTACAGTTGGTACTAGATTAGACATGTCCTTTATAATTTCGTTAAGAACAAATTTACTTACGGGCTTGTGGTTTATTACATAGTCTTTTTCTAAAAATCGGTCATTGATTCTAACAATGACCTTCTATTTTTTTAAGACTATAAACCTACTTTCGTTTCTTTAGGATAACTCACAAACAAGTGAACTCCTGCCCAACTTATCAGTGTCTCTCATGTGCTAGACCACCCAAATCCGAATATGCTTCAGACTAGGCTTACGCCCATTCTGCAATTCTATGGGAGTAGAGAGTTCTGACTTTAGAAGGTACTTTGTTCACTTCTGTTTCTAGTGTATATCCTTAAAAAAAATTTGGAAATTAATTCATCATCAATCTACTTATTTCCATAAGAGTCCTATACCTTCTTTCTACTACACATTCTGTTGGGGTGTACTAGGTGCAGTTTGTTGGGATTGAGTCCAGACTTCTGATAAGTGACTCCTAAATTCTCCCAAGAGGTACTTGCCACTACGATCTTACCATAGTGACTTGATACTTTTACTTTAACATTTCTCCGCATCAGCCTTGTACTATTTGAACTAATCAAAGTACTTAGTCTTGCGGCACATCAAGTAAATGTATTTGTATCTTGAATAGTTGTCTATAAAATAGACGAAATATTTGATACTAACTCTTGTCATAGGATCACACAAATCAGAATGAACCTATTCCAATGTATCTTTGGCTCCATACCCCTTATACTTAAAAGCTTCTCGGTTATTTTTCCTTCCAAGTAAGACTCGCAGGTTGGAAAGATTTCGACTACCAATGAATCCTACTCAAGTTAATATAACCTAGCCTTAGATGTCAAAGATATAATTGGTTCATTTCCGAAGGTTGCTTTCTCTTAAAGTTAGAAGATGTGTTACTAATTTCCATTTGTTGTATCGTGGGAGTTATTGGATTTATAAATTGCCAACCAACGTACCACAACAGAAAACTTCCCTCTTTTTCTTAATAACAACTTTGTTATTAAAAGAGGCAGAATATCAAGTTTTTTGAATAGTTTAGAAACTGAAAACTAGTTCTTTCTAAACTTGGTACGTAAAGACAATTACTTAAAATCTATATTTTATTCTTATCAAAAAATAAACATCTCCCACTGCAATAGCTGCCATTTTTATAGCAGTGCCCATGTGGATGGTGTTTTTATTTTCATTTAGTTGTCGGGTTTCCTGGAACCCTGCAATGAATTACGGACATGATTAATGACATCTGTATCTACACTCCAGGTTCTGGTAGATAACACCACTAAACATGTTTCAACTAATGAATTAAATACACCTATATTGTTCTTTGTTCTAAGAAGACAGACTACTTTAATGTCCAAGTCCTATTTCCAATCATTACAATTGGGACTACTAAGTCTTTTCTATATTATAACAACTAGGGAATTGACAAACATTTTAAATCCTAAGAATCACAAAAATATTTGGTCAAGATCAATTCCTTAAAATCCCCATGAATTTTGTATGCCACGATAGTGTGGACGTATACAAAATCAAAGAAGAGATTTTATCCATTAATTTTATTATCTCGTCAACTTTACTTTATGACGAATAAAATTAATAGTTGATCTTTCTTTGATCAAATATTTGGTCAAGACTTTTGAATTTAAAATAACATTGATTCCTCAAACAATATTATTTAAATTCACCAACACCTCAGACACCGTGAATTTTGCATGCCACGATAGTGTGGATGTATACAAAATTAAACATTTGTAAGAGGAGGGTTTACCCATTAATTATCTTATCAATAAATCTTTATGACAAATAAAATTACCTCAAACACCGTGAATTTTGTATGCCACGATAGTGTGGACGTATACAAAATTAAACATTTGTAAGAGGGGTTTTTAATTTTATTATCTTGTCAACCTATTTATTTGACAAATTAATAGTTGGTTTTCTTCGGTCACACAAATAATAGCAGTGACTCTGATGGGGAGGATACTATTAGACGTGCCTAAGTGTATACCATTACTTGACACTAAGTCTATTAATAAGATTGTGCCCCTTCCGATGGGGAAGATCACACGCTCTTAATTAACTTCCTATAGTCATCCAAAATGGAAGTTTAATCTAGTGATCTGCAAACAAGCTCATCCGATATGGAGGAAGGCACTCAGAGCCAACGCGCAAGCTTGTTGCATCACTTATAAACCAGTAATGGAGACCGTGGAATTTATTTAAAAATAAATCTCTCTCCCACTTAGTTATTTAAAGTGAGGAATTTTGACTATGCTAGCCTACTTAACATGCATACTAACAAGCACACACAGCACAGTATAAAAAGCAATAAATAGAAAAACTAATTTTCAACTATTATGGCTTTTATCTATTGCTGTCCTCCGTGTGTCGCCAACCCTAGCTGCTGCCATCTTTGGCCACCGCCACCGGGTCTAGTTGTCGCATCCATCTTGCTCCTTGTTCCGCTGCGCCTCTGATCCTCAAAAGGTTCCACGCCTTGCAAGATTCGATCCGCGACATAAATAGAATTTTACATTTTCCGATCCTATATTCCTCAAAGGAATGTACATGTAAACTAGATCGAACATAAAATAAAATTTACATCCATCGATCCTATATTCCATAAAAGGAATGTAAATGTAACTAGATCAAAAAATAAAATCCTAATAAAACTAAATACAGCTCCTGCTGTATTTTATAATACAATCATGCACACACAATAAAATGCCCTTGACATGTCCAAGGGTCCAATCACACACATAATATCTATAAGCCATAATAGTTGAATCCTGCATCCACAAAGTTAGCACATCCTACTATTATCCTGCCTAAATTATGTATGACATGTGCATAATTAAACTAATACCAAATACACAGAGGCAAAACCCTAGCTCTGATACCAATTGTTGGTTGCTACTCGGAAAACCTAATGGTTCCACTGTACAAAATTTTTGTACAAAGGTCTGAACCTTTTCCTAGCTACCATGTGTTCTTTTAAATTAAACTTGGATCGCCTGCAGAACTTAACACGTTTGATCCAAAGTTTAATCTATTTGTTCTTTTAGGTTTAGACTTGGATCTCCTGCGGAACTTAACACGTTTTATCCAAATCACCTAGGTTATTAATTCCATTAAATATTAATTTCCAAAATTAGCTTCCAGGACTGCATGGCGAGGCACATGGCCTTCTTGGATATGGGAACTGTTGGAACCCCAAGGTGTTTTGATGTGATCAAACAAGCTAAGTTAGGTCCTGCGTTTGTTTAACCCTTGTGTCTAAGTGTGCAGGAGCTTAGGAACACAGGAAGTCGAGCGGAAGACGCGGCTAGCGAGAAGGACGGCACGGGAGAGAGCCGACGGGCTCGGTGCGTCTGAGGGACGAGGTGTCCGCGGAAGAGTACACCGGTGGACGAGAAGAGCGTGCGCGGCGCTCGAGGGACGAGAAACCGGGAAGGAATGCTGCTCGAGGAGAAGGCCGGAACATGGGTTCGGGTGAGCCCTATTCCGGAAGGTCGAGATCACCCAAGCTAGCGGAGCCGGAGCAGAAAGACCCGGACCGAGGCGACTTAACGGAGAAGTGATCTCGGACAAAAGTCAACCTCAGTTGACTTTTTGCTCTGGGGCGCCCGGAGCATGATTTTGACCAGAATCGCGATTTTCGCAATCTGACCGTTGGGGGATAAAGTTTATCCCCCCGGGGGCGCCCGGAACCACTTTCAGGCGCCCGGACCATTACTATAAATAAAGTACTGATCCGTACATTAAATGCAACTACTTGTAATCCAGTGCTTTCATTTGTGTTATTTCTTTCTGTGCTTTCAACGCTGTAAGAGGCTACTCTGCCCAGAGGAGAATTAATTAGTGCGCCTTCTTTGCCTTGGATTAGCAATCTTCTGATTGCAAACCAAGTAATTCCTTTGTGTCCATTTTCTGTTTTAATTAGTCTCTGCCTTTTTTAATTACAAGTTCTTTTAAGTTAGTTGAATATCCGAGAAGGGTTTTTGGTTTTATTTTGTAGGGCAATTCACCCCTCCCCTCTTGCCGGCCTCCAAAGGGACCAACAGGAACAACCACCACCGCCTAGACAAAGCCTTTTAAGGAAAGCTAATATTTAATTTTCTTAAATAACTTTAGGTCAACCGAAAAGAACAATCAAATCACAAGGAAAAGAAACAACAAAAGAACACAACATCGAAAACAAATTCGAAATACTAGAATCGCATGCCTCTTGTATTTGGTATTTTTACAAAGAAGTAAAACTAGTATGATGCGGAAATTAAATACTAGTATACCTTTTCTTTTGCAAGCAAAAACCTCTAGGTCTTCTACCGTATTCCTCTTCTAACCTTGGACGTTGTGTGGGCAACGATCTTCCGAGATGAGAAACCACCAAAGCACCTTCTTCTCCTTTCTTCAAGTTTCGACCAAGCACAATGCTTCCAAAAGATGAAGATCTTTTTCCACCAACCAAGCTCCAAGGGATGTAAGCTTTCTCTCCTTCTTCTCAAGCTAGAATCCGGCCACCACTTGATCTCTAAAGAAGATGTGAGGTTTGGCCACAAAGGATGGAGAGAAGAGAAGAAGAAGAAGAGGCCAGCCACATCAAGGAAGAAAAGAGGGAGAAAATAATAGAGGTTGTTCACCATGAAGCCTCCTCTACCCCCTCTTTTATAATCCTTGGTCTTGACAAATAAGGAAAATTTAATAAAAACTTCCTTAATTCTTTTGCCATTGAAAAAGAAAATTTATTTAATTAAAAATAATTTTCTCTTCTCCAATTTATTTGGCCGGCCACTCTTCTCCCCAAATCAAGGAAAGTTTTAATTAAAACAAAAATTAAAACTTCCTAATTTGTTTTCGAAAATTTATAAAAATTTCTCCAATAATTTTTATCCCTTCATGATTGGTTTATAAAAAGGAAATTTAATATATTAAAATCTTTCTTTTAAACATGTGGATGAAAAGAAAGTTATCTCTAAAAATTAAAATCTCTTTTAATCTACAAATAAGGAAAGATATCAAATCTTTTCTTAATCTTTTGTAGAAACTTATAAAAGAGAATATTTAATTTTTTAAACTCTCTTTTAAATCATGAACATGGTTAAAAAGGAAAGTTTTCTTAAAATTTAAAATCCACCTTTTAATCAACAAATAAGGAAAGATTTCAAATTTTAAACTCTCTTTTAAACATGTGGATGATTTACAAATAAGGAAAGTTTTTACCAAAAATTAAAACCATCCTTTTAATCTACAAATAAGGAAAGAGATTAATCTCTTCTCTTAATCTTTTGTAGAAAGCTATAAAAGGAAATTTTTAATTTTTAAACTCTCTTTTAAAACCATGATATCCACATAAAAAATAATTTTAATAAAAAACCTTTTTAATATTCTAGTGGCCGGCCACCTAAGCTTGGGACCCAAGCTTTGGCCAACCACCAATCTTGGCTCATCCATTTGGTCTTGGCCGGCCCTAGCTTGGGTTCCAAGCTAGCTTGGCCAGCCCCATTGAATGGGTAAGAAGGTGGGTATGTGGTGGGTATAAATCTCTCTATACAAGAGGCTACGATAGGGACCGAGAGGAGAAATTAGTTTTGGTCTCCTGATAAAATTAAGCATCCCGTGTTCGCCCCGAACACACAACTTAATTTTATCAATAATAATTCATTCCACTAGAGAACTATTATTGAACTACCGCACCAATCTCAAATTACATTTTGGGCTCCTTCTTATTATGAGTGTGTTAGTCTCCCTGTGTTTAAGATGTCGAATGTCCACTAATTAAGTGAGTTACTGACAACTTATTTAATTAATATCTTAGTCCAAAAGTAGTACCACTCAACCTTATCGTCATGTCGGACTAAGTCCACCTGCAGGGTTTAATATGACAATCCTTATGAGCTCCTCTTGGGGACATTCTCAACCTAAATTACTAGGACACAGTTTCCTTCTATAATCAACAATACACACTATAAGTGATATCATTTCTCAACTTATCAGGCTTATTGATTTATCGAACTAAATCTCACCCATTGATAAATTAAAGAAATAAATATCAAATATATGTGCTTGTTATTATATTAGGATTAAACGCACACACTTCTATAATAACTGAGGTCTTTATTCCTTTATAAAGTCAGTATAAAAGAAACGACCTCTAATGGTCCTACTCAATACACTCTAAGTGTACTAGTGTAATTATATAGTTAAGATAGATTAATACCTAATTACACTATGACCTTCCAATGGTTTGTTTCTTTCCATTTTGGTCGTAAGCTACTGTTTATAATTTATAAGGTACTGATAACATGATCCTCTGTGTGTGACACCACACACCATGTTATCTACAATATAAATTAATTGAACAACTACATTTATCATAAATATAGACATTTGACCAATGTGATTTTTATTTCTAGATAAATGTTTATACCAAAAGCTAGACTTTTAGTATACATCCTAACACTTACATGCTACCCTTGTAACATAAGCAGTACTATAGCAGATCTTTGCTACTTGTGGCCTCTTACTAGTCTAGGATATGGTTTTAGGTATGGATATTTACTATGATACCACCTTAGTATCTGCTATATTCCCTACGAGACTGTATACCTTTGCATCTCTAGTTCTTTACTATACTCATGCACTATCTGTCTATTACCCGCTGAGTCTTTATACTCACCACCCCGTATATTGGTAATTTCGCCAGGTTGCAGGTAAAGGATTTATAGAGTCGCCTGGAGAACCTGTCCGCCAGTCCCACGTCACATTCGAGGGCAATCTTATGATTTTGGTATTCTTGCGCTATTGGTATTTTGGTTTTGTACTTGTTCTTGTATTTGTGTATTCTGTTATTTGGAGTATCGTTTGTGGTATCTTGTATTTGATTTGATGTGGTGGTTGTTGTGTCAAGCCGAGCCGGCTCGCAGTTGGGTGTATTATGGTTTTGTGATCGTTATTTCTGATTTCCGCTGTGTTTTACTTTCAGCCGTGTGGGTTGTTTAATATGTATATAACTACGTGGTTGTGTTTATTCTTATTCCAGCCGAGTGGGCTGATTATTTAACTGCGTGGTTGTGTATATATTCCAGCCGTATGTGGCTGATGTATTTTATTTGTATATATGCCTCAGATTGTCACCGGTACAGGGGAGATACTGTCGAAATTTTATCGGTAGGGACTCTTCTGGGGGCGTGACAGAGTATGTATCAGAAATTGAATCACTTCCAATAAAATCAATTATAGGTACCTCTATAAAGTTTTCAAAGGATCACTAGAAATACTAACCTTGCATTGTTGAGATATACTTGAAAGTTCTAAACATGTGGATGTGACTTCTTCAAAATTAAGCATTGGTTCTAGCTCTGACTCAAGTGGTGGTGCTCCTGAAAATGGTGATTCTTGGGGCTTTGCTTCCATTACACAAGTCCCTACACATTTATCATCAACCAATTCCATTCTTTCAACTTCCATAGTGTCAATTGGTTGTGCGATCAAGAGAGTTGATCCTTGGGACATTTCTTCCATAGTACATGTCCCTACACTTTTATCTACCACATCATTATCATAAGTGGGGAAGAGTTTACCAACACTAATATCATCAGTAGAAGGATTAACAGCTTTATTAGAAATTTGTAGTACTAGTCGTAAAGCTAGGATCCCCTGTTGTACCATTATCTCTTCAAAATCTTATGTCATGGTCTTCATCTAACTAGGAGTAGGAGTATTTGAGTCTTGGGAGTCCTCCCAGTCAGTCGGCTCATCTGATAGTGAATAATGTGGTCCATTTGATGATGAGTCATCCTGACACTCTGACTGACTCTGATTTACTTGAGAAATATGCTCAACATTTTGTATGTAATTGTAACGACCACCCTTCTTACTACTACTATTCTCTAAAGATGACCGTTACTTAACTACTAACTCTACTTAACCGGTGTGATTAAAAACCACATGGAAACCCTACCGAAAAATTTCGGCATAGTCTCCCCTGTACCGGTGACCATATTCAACAATACATGCAGTATATATACTCAGCCACAAGCGGCTGGAACACATAACTAACAACCACGCAGTATAATAAATCTAACTCAGCAACAATAAAGGAAAACTAATCCACAACCACAACTGAATAGCAAACACAGTATCAAGTGTCCTTATAAACAGTTATCAAATTTCCTTAACTCATAAAAACTTAATTAACTCAAAGAACAAATCATAATTCATCTTATTCGCGAGGATCCCTAGAACTTCCATAGTGCAAACATCACACACCCCTCTTGCATCTCCTTGTCGCCTTCCTTCATATTAGCTTTCCTTTTTCTTTATCTGCAGTAGGAGAAAGTGCAGTCTATAAGCATAAAGCTTAGTGAGCGCTATCTAACTCACAAAAACTCGATATGCATGTATACAAATAAAAACATGCTAAAACTGAATGCTAATATGTAAAGCTACTCATGCTCATAAATAGCAAAGAAATCAACTAACAGAAAAGATAACAGGTATAACTACTCATGCTCATAAACTAATAAAAAAAAAAAGCAAACTAACTGGAATGCTAACATATAAAGCAAAACATGCTCATCAACTAGCAAATAAATAACATGTAAGAAACTAAACATGTAAAAGCTGCTAGCATAAAAGAAAGCTAAACTTGCTGATCTTTAAAACAAAGTGAAACTTACTTCTTTTACTCTAAACTTATTCTTTTATTTCACTTGTTTAAAATTTATACTTTAATACTTGAAAATAATAATCAACTTCTCTTGGGCCCAGGCTTAGTACCATTTTATGCACGTTCCCTAATAGGTTGGGGTAGCGAGCCGCCAATCCTAAAAGAGCAGACCTTGGTCTACCAGGGCCAAGACCTTGGAATTGGACACCTGGATTTGTTTAACGACAACCTTGGAAGTCGGGTACTAGCCTCTTCTTAAAAGTAAAATACTTTTTATCTTAAATACTTCTTCTTTAAATGCCTTGGCATTTTAATAGCATCCTATGTGCCAAAATCCCTAAAGTCTTGACTTTGGGATTTACCTAAGGCCTTGGCCTTTTCTTTCTTTTCTTTACTTATACTTCTCATACTCCTTGATTAAAGCTTATTAAAATCCTGTAGTTATATCTATCAGGTGTAGAATTACAACCAACCAAGCATGCTATATAAAAATAACATAAGGGAAACAGATCTGAACTCTCTAAGCATGTTATAAAACAAAGCAAAGGAAAGCAAATATGAACTTACTAATCATGCTATAAAATAGAGCAAAAGAAAGCAACTTTGAACTTACTAATCATGCTTTAAAATAGTACAAAAGAAAGCAACTTTAAGCTTCCTAAACATGCTGCAAAATAGGGCAAAAGAATGCAACTTAAAACTAGAAAATCTGTTCATGTACATCTATTGCTACACAAACAGAAATGCAAATAAAGAAAGGTTGTTCTAGGCCCTAAAGGAAATTGTTCTTGCTTGCGAATATGCGATAAAAGAGAAACTGTTCTAAGCTCTAAACAGAGTTGTTCATACTATGATACGCAAGGAAACTAATACTACATATTTTGAACAAGGACTATTCTTGCTCATCAAGGGAATGGTAACTTCAAATCTGTACACTCGAAAATAGGAATGACACCAAACTGCAGCTAAGAGAAAAATGAAACTTCGTGCTTACTGGAATAACCAATAGAATCCGTAAGGGTTAATATAAGTTCACAGCAGTAACTAAGGCTCTAAACAAAAACATCTAATGAAATTGTTCTTATCAATTTTAAGCTATCAGAGACTTGGTTCGGGTGGTACCAATTGGTAAGTCTCCATGGCAGCAAACTAATAAAGTTAAGTTATAACCACTAATACTCTAAACATTGCTTATCTAATGATTTGCATTCTTAAACTCATCTCTTGCAAACTGCTACACTCCCAATCAGATAAAATGCAGCCACCCACTGCTGTACAGAAGAAAAAAACCCAAAATCCAAATCCTGAAGAACCCAATGAACACAAAGCAACGTGTGCGATTACAAATAGTATAGAATTTGCTACTGGAAACCTAAAACCCTAATTGTTCTTCATGCTCATTGCTTAGAACAGCAAATTCTGAACTGCACAGCAACTCACGGCAGCAATATAAATTCCTTGCTCCCTACTTCATGCTTCGGAAAATAAACCACATGCTTAACTATACATCCTGATCAAATCTGAAACAAGCAACTCACGGCAAAAACCCTAAACCGACAATCATCACAAAAAAAAATTCGAAACAAAAGGAAAAGAACCCGGAACTATCCTACTGCAGGTGAGTAGCGACTCACCTCGCTGTTTTGAACTTACAACCGGAGGAGAGCAAATTCTAGGGTTTCGGGTGAAGCTTGAAGATCTCGGCGGCTCCCTTGAGTTCCCGAGCTCCCTTCGTCACGGTGACCACGTACGGGTGAAGACCGGCCGAGAGAATCCTTTCGCCGGCACCGGAGAGGAACCCTAACGTCGTCACCTCGGAGTGTTTTCCGCCCGAGCCGCCGCTGTGGCGCGAGAGAGATGAGGAGAGAAAGAATTTCGGGAGAAAAAGATCCCTTTTCCGAAAAATCACTTAAGTTTTTCCCTCTTATTATCTCTAGGGTTTCCATATAACTTTACTTTAGATATTTTTCTCTCCATACCTAGTTAACAGAACGAGCATAGCTCAACTGGTCGGGCCAGGTTCGGTTGTGCTTGGGTCCGAGGAGTTGGGTTCGAACCCTAGCTTCTACAAACTTATTTTTATTTTATTTTATTTTATTTTTTTAAAACTTCTTCCTCTGGGTAAAAATACCAAACGAACTCCAAAAATTACGTAAAAATACTCTAAAAATTTCTAAAAATCTCTAGAATATTTTAAAGGTATTTCCAAATATTTTTATCGACTTTTAGAACTTGAAATAGGGAAAATTGGGTCGTTACAATCCCCCATACCTTATAAAAAGTTCGTCCTCGAACTTAGAATAGCTCTGGATACTTCTGTCTTATACTGTCCTCCCGCTCCCAAGTGATTTCCTCGTACTTCTGGTTCTGCCAGACAACCTTCACTAGTGGTACTTCTTTGTTTCTTAGTCTCTTGACTGCTCTGTCCACTATCTGTGTAGGTCTGCTCTCATAACTAAGATCCTCTTGGATCTGCACTGACTGAGGCTGAATCACTTGGCTAGGGTCGTGGAGACACTTCTTTAGCATGGAGACATGAAATACATTGTGTATTGCTGACATGTCTTGTGGTAAGTCCAGCCTGTAAGCTACTTTCCCAATCCTTTCTGTGATCAGGTAAGGTCCTACATAACGAGGACTTAATTTGCCCTTCTTGCCAAATCTCATCACTCCCTTCATAGGAGCGACCTTGAGAAAGACTGAATCCCCTACTTGAAATTCAAGTGGCCTACGGCGTGTGTCAGCATAACTCTTCTGTCTACTCTGGGCAGTCTCAATCCTCTGTCTGATCTTCTGAATAGCCTGAGTAGTCTCATCCATCAGCTCTGTCTGAATGCCCAGTTCTACTTCCATTTCTTTTCTCTCACCTGCTTCTTGCCAGCAAATGGGTGATCTGCACTTCCTACCATACAGTGCCTCATAAGGTGCCATCTTGATGGTGGCCTGATAGCTGTTGTTGTAGGCAAATTCAGCTAAGCATAGATACTTGCACCAACTTCCTTTGAAATCTAGTGCACAAGCTCTGAGCATATCTTCTAGAATCTGATTTACTCGCTCTGTTTGTCCATCAGTCTGAGGATGGAAGGCTGTGCTGAACTTGAGTTTGGTGCCCAGTGCAGTCTGAACACACTCCCAAAAATGAGAGGTGAAGCGCCCATCTCTATCAGAAACAATAGATTTAGGAACTCCGTGAAGTCTGATCACCTCTTTAACATACAGCTGTGCCAACTGCTCTATAGAATGGGACACCTTGATGGCTAGAAAATGAGCAGACTTGGTCAATCTGTCCACTATCACCCATATCGCATCATATCCATTTGTGGTTCTTGGGAGACCTGTTATGAAGTCCATGGATATGTCTTCCCACTTCCACTCTGGTATAGGAAGAGGTTGTAGAACTCCTCCTGGTCTCTGGTGTTCTGCTTTGACCCTCTGACATGTCAGGCAGGTACTGACATATTTAGCTACATCTCTTTTGAGTCCAGACCACCAGAATCTCTGTTTCACGTCTTGATACATCTTGGTAGAACCAGGATGCATGGAGTAAGGTGTACTATGAGCTTCTTCTAAAATTTTCTTTCTCAGCTCTTCATCATTGGGGACACACAGGCGGCTCCCCTGATAAAGAATTCCACTGTCTGATACTCGAAATTCTGAATTTCCTTCTTCTTGTATCCCTTGCTTGATCTTTTGGATATCTGGATCTTCACTTTGCTTCTTCTGTATATCCTCAAGCAAGGTAGACTCTAAGGTCAATGTAAAGAGTTGCCCATAAATAATTTCCATTCCAAAATCTGACAACTCCTTCTGCAGTGGTAGGGCTAATGATGACAAAGACATCAGGGATGCATTGAATTTTCTGCTTAGTGCATCTGCCACTTTATTAGCTTTGCCTGGATGGTAGAGGATTTCACAGTCATAATCTTTGACCAACTCTAGCCACCTACGCTGTCTCATGTTTAAGTCCTTCTGAGTGAAGAAGTACTTAAGACTCTGATGGTCTGTGAAAATTCTGCACTGGACTCCATACAGGTAATGTCGCCAGAGTTTCAGTGCAAAGACCACAGCTGCCAGCTCAAGATCATGAGTGGGATTTCTTTTCATAATCTTTGAGTTGTCTGGAAGCATAAGCTATCACTTTTCCTTCCTGCATGAGTACAACTCCTAAGCCCATCTTGGAAGCATCACTGTAGATGTCAAAACTCCTGTCACTTTCTGGAACAGTCAGAATAGGAGCACTGGTCAGTCTCTTCTTGAGCTCTTGAAAACTCTGCTCACATTTATCTGACCATTCAAACTTCTTATTCTTTTTGGTGAGGGCTGTTAGTGGAGAGGCTATCCTGGAAAAGTCCTCCACAAATTTCCTGTAGTACCCAGCTAAACCCAGGAAGCTTCTGATCTCCCTGGCGTTCTTGGGTCTACTCCAGTTGTTGACTGCTTCTATTTTTACTGGATCCACTTGAATGCCTTCTTTAGAAATTATGTGACCTAGAAATGCCACCTGATCTAACCATAACTCGCACTTTGAGAACTTAGCGTAAAGTTGCTTTTGCTGAAGAGTCTGCAGTACTATCCTCAAATGCGTGTCATGCTCCTCTGGGGTTCTGGAATAGATTAGAATGTCGTCGATGAACACAATGACAAATTTGTCAAGGTATTCTCTGAACACTGCTCATCAGGTCCATGAAAATCGCAGTGCATTAGTCACACCAAAAGGCATGACTACGAACTCGTAGTGTCCGTATCTGGTCCTGAAAGCCGCTCGGGTATGTCTCTTTCCTTCCCTTTTAGCCGATGGTACCCAGAGCGCAGGTCTATCTTTGAGAATACCTCGCCCCTCTCAACCGATCAAATAGGTCGTCGATCCCGGGGAGGGGTACTTGTTCTTGATTGTCACTTGATTTAGAGCTCTATAATCTATGCACATCCGCATAGATCCGCTCTTTCTTCTTGACGAACAACACGGAGCTCCCATGGTGAATGACTAGGCGGATGAAACCTTTGTCAAGCAGTTAGTTCCTTCAGCTCTGCTGGAGACATGCGAGATGGAGCTTTTGAAATTGGACCGCTACCAGGAACCCAATCTCAAACTCCACTTCTCTGCTGGGAGGTAGTCCAGGTAGTTCTTCCAGAAATACCTCTGACTACCCGAACTTCCTCCCGCTTGGGTCTTTCTTGTTCTTCTGACTCACGATGTGCGCAAGAAACCAAAGACACCCTTTAGCTAACATCCGGTGAGTCGTGAGAGAAGAAAGGAACTTCGGGTCTTCCTTCGCACCCCGTGAACTCAAAGGATGATTCACCTTCGACTAAAGATCACTTTCCTTCTGCGCCAGTCCACGCTATACTTGCCGAGGAAATCCATACCCAAAATGATATCGAAATCCGCATGGCGAGGACCACCAGATTTATACATAGCTCACGATCCGAAATTCGACTGTCCAAGCCACTGGTCGGATTCCATGACTTCCCGAGAAGGTAGGGTCGTCGGAACTTGGAGTTCATGTTTTCTGTAGGTACTGTAATTCTTTGGCAAAAGGTATGGATACAAAAGAATGGGTCGCCCAAGATCAAATAGCACAGCTATATGCTGAAAAATAACTACTTGACTGTTACAACCGTCGAGGCACTAGCTTCTTCTTTGGTGAGGAGAATACTGCACCGTTTCGGAACTGGGCCTTCCAACCTTCCTTGACTGATCTAAGGTCCTTCCAAAGTTGCAGGCATATAATGTAGCTGAGGTTTGCCTCCATATTGTATTGGCTGTGGCTGAGGTGCTTGAGCTTGTTAGGACATTCTCTAGCCATGTGTCCTTCCTGCCCACATGCATAGCATCCAGCCTTACCCAAAAGACAGGCTCCTGGATGTGTTCTCCCACATTTAGGACAGAGAGGGATCTTGGTCTGCTTATTTGCTGGTCCCCTTTTCTGGTTACCTCTTGAGTTCCACCGCTTTCTTTTGTTACCCTTGCCTTTCCAGTCGCTTATTTGCCCGAGGTTTCGACTCCCAACTGCCTTATCTTCGATCTTGACCGACTTTTGCCGCACTCGTTGTGCTCGATGTCGCCCAGATAGTGCTCAAGAACTAATGCTCTCGACCACTCTTCGCCCCGAGGTGATGAGCTCCACTACTCACATTAAGTGCTATCATCGGCCTCAACATCCCGAGCATCGGCCGACTCGTTCCTTCTCCGTGCTTACTAGCTCGGAGACGAGCTAGCCTATTGAATTTCTTTATCGCTTCTTCCACCGGCAGATCACCTTGTCCGAATTCTATGAACTCCTCATAATGCTTATTGGTGATCCACCGACGGAAGAATTCTTCATAAACTTCGCTTCAAAGTCAGCCCACCTCGATTAATCGCTCTCTTGCTTTTAACTCTCTCCCACCACATACGAGCATCTCCAGATAGGCATAATGAGGCACACTTGACCTTCTCGACTTCCGCCAAGAAGCTCCATGGTGCTCTCCTGTCTTGAACCAAGCCCGGCATCCTGTGGCTCACGTGCTCGAGAAGCTCTCTGTTTCAGCCACCACCGATCGTAGGCTTTGTCTTCTAGGTGCCGTGACGACTCCTGTGGCAGCCGGTGGAACCTCGGTTACCTCGGAGTCTCCATGCCATCGCTGGAGGAGTGGAGGGATTGGTCACGATTCGCCATCGATTGACGATCACTTGTCACGCTCATACTTGTCTCTGGAGTTGAGCAACAACTTCAGAGAGATTTGGTTCAGCTGCTCTGGGCTCTTCGTTCTCCTGAGCCTGGTCCTCAGTACGAGCGGTACGGGGGCGTCCTCTTCTTGACATCTAATTATGCAAAGAAAAGAAAGACTTGATATATTCTTTATCCTTTCTAACGAAACTTAGGTATATGAATAAAAGGAAAACAAACTTCTATCTTACTAAAGCGCATACAAGCAAATACTCTATATTGCAAATAATAAAGAAAGCATAAGAAAGAAAACTTAAATACTTTCTTACTTGAAGACGGCAAGGATGATGCTGATGTGTGTGTGATGCTGGAGAATGGAACACTGCTCTGATACCAACTGTAACGACCACCCTTCTTACTAATACTATTCTCTAAAGATGACCGTTACTTAACTACTAACTCTACTTAACCGGTGTGATTAAAAACCACATGGAAACCCTACCGAAAAATTTCGGCAGAGTCTCCCCTGTACCGGTGACCATATTCAACAATACATGCAGTATATATACTCAGCCACAAGCGGCTGGAACACATAACTAACAACCACGCAGTATAATAAATCTAACTCAGCAACAATAAAGGAAAACTAATCCACAACCACAATTGAATAGCAAACACAGTATCAAGTGTCCTTATAAACAGTTATCAAATTTCCTTAACTCATAAAAACTTAATTAACTCAAAGAACAAATCATAATTCATCTTATTCGCGAGGATCCCTAGAACTTCCATAGTGCAAACATCACACACCCCTCTTGCATCTCCTTGTCGCCTTCCTTCATATTAGCTTTCCTTTTTCTTTATCTGCAGTAGGAGAAAGTGCAGTCTATAAGCATAAAGCTTAGTGAGCGCTATCTAACTCACAAAACTCGATATGCATGTATACAAATAAAAACATGCTAAAACTGAATGCTAATATGTAAAGCTACTCATGCTCATAAATAGCAAAGAAATCAACTAATGGAAAAGATAACATGTATAACTACTCATGCTCATAAACTAATAAAAAAAAGCAAACTAACTGAATGCTAACATATAAAGCAAAACATGCTCATCAACTAGCAAATAAATAACATGTAAGAAACTAAACATGTAAAAGTCGCTAGCATAAAAGAAAGCTAAACTTACTGATCTTTAAAACAAAGTGAAACTTACTTTTACTCTAAACTTATTCTTTTATTTCACTTGTTTAAAATTTATACTTTAATACTTGAAAATAATAATCAACTTCTCTTGGGCCCAGGCTTAGTACCATTTTATGCGCGTTCCCTAATAGGTTGGGGTAGCGAGCCGCCAATCCTAAAAGAGCAGACCTTGGTCTACCAGGGCCAAGACCTTGGAATTGGACACCTGGATTTGTTTAACGACAACCTTGGAAGTCGGGTACTAGCCTCTTCTTAAAAGTAAAATACTTTTTATCTTAAATACTTCTTCTTTAAATGCCTTGGCATTTTAATAGCATCCTATGTGCCAAAATCCCTAAAGTCTTGACTTTGGGATTTACCTAAGGCCTTGGCCTTTTCTTTCTTTTCTTTACTTATACTTCTCATACTCCTTGATTAAAGCTTATTAAAATCCTGTAGATATATCTATCAGGTGTAGAATTACAACCAACCAAGCATGCTATATAAAAATAACATAAGGGAAACAGATCTGAACTCTCTAAGCATGTTATAAAACAAAGCAAAGGAAAGCAAATATGAACTTACTAATCATGCTATAAAATAGAGCAAAAGAAAGCAACTTTGAACTTACTAATCATGCTATAAAATAGAGCTAAAGAAAGCAACTTTGAACTTACTAATCATGCTTTAAAATAGTACAAAAGAAAGCAACTTTAAGCTTCCTAAACATGCTGCAAAATAGGGCAAAAGAATGCAACTTAAAACTAGAAAATCTGTTCATGTACATCTATTGCTACACAAACAGAAATGCAAATAAAGAAAGGTTGTTCTAGGCCCTAAAGGAAATTGTTCTTGCTTGCGAATATGCGATAAAAGAGAAACTGTTCTAAGCTCTAAACAGAGTTGTTCATACTATGATACGCAAGGAAACTAATACTACATATTTTGAACAAGGACTATTCTTGCTCATCAAGGGAATGGTAACTTCAAATCTGTACACTCGAAAACAGGAATGACACCAAACTGCAGCTAAGAGAAAAATGAAACTTCGTGCTTACTGGAATAACCAACAGAATCCGTAAGGGTTAATATAAGTTCACAGCAGTAACTAAGGCTCTAAACAAAAACATCTAATAAAATTGTTCTTATCAATTTTAAGCTATCAGAGACTTGGTTCGGGTGGTACCAATTGGTAAGTCTCCATGGCAGCAAACTAATAAAGTTAAGTTATAACCACTAATACTCTAAACATTGCTTATCTAATGATTTGCATTCTTAAACTCATCTCTTGCAAACTGCTACACTCCCAATCAGATAAAATGCAGCCACCCACTGCTGTACAGAAGAAAAAAACCCAAAATCCAAATCCTGAAGAACCCAATGAACACAAAGCAACGTGTGCGATTACAAATAGTATAGAATTTGCTACTGGAAACCTAAAACCCTAATTGTTCTTCATGCTCATTGCTTAGAACAGCAAATTCTGAACTGCACAGCAACTCACGGCAGCAATATAAATTCCTTGCTCCCTACTTCATGCTTCGGAAAATAAACCACATGCTTAACTATACATCCTGATCAAATCTGAAACAAGCAACTCACGGCAAAAACCCTAAACCGACAATCATCACAAAAAAAAAATCGAAACAAAAGGAAAAGAACCCGGAACTATCCTACTGCAGGTGAGTAGCGACTCACCTCGCTGTTTTGAACTTACAACCGGAGGAGAGCAAATTCTAGGGTTTCGGGTGAAGCTTGAAGATCTCGGCGGCTCCCTTGAGTTCCCGAGCTCCCTTCGTCACGGTGACCACGTACGGGTGAAGACCGGCCGAGAGAATCCTTTCGCCGGCACCGGAGAGGAACCCTAACGCCGTCGCCTCGGAGTGTTTTCCGCCCGAGCCGCCGCTGTCGCGCGAGAGAGATGAGGAGAGAAAGAATTTCGGGAGAAAAAGATCCCTTTTCCGAAAAATCACTTAAGTTTTTCTCTCTTATTATCTCTAGGGTTTCCATATAACTTTACTTTAGATATTTTTCTCTCCATACCTAGTTAACAGAACGAGCATAGCTCAACTGGTCGGGCCAGGTTCGGTTGTGCTTGGGTCCGAGGAGTTGGGTTCGAACCCTAGCTTCTACAAACTTATTTTTCTTTTATTTTATTTTATTTTTTTAAAACTTCTTCCTCTGGGTAAAAATACCAAACGAACTCCAAAAATTACGTAAAAATACTCTAAAATTTTTTAAAAATCTCTAGAATATTTTAAAGGTATTTCCAAATATTTTTATCGACTTTTAGAACTTGAAATAGGGAAAATTAGGTCGTTACAGTAATTGTAGTCCAAATTTTGATGGTTCATCCTAAATTGATTGTAATGTTGAGGCGGGTTAGAGATCTCTTGCTGGAATAGTGATTGCTCACTCTACTCTGGAATTAGCTGGGGTTGAAGGTTCTGAATTTGATGATCTTCCCAGTTATAGCCATAAGTATCAGGAGCTTGCTCATAAGTATCTTGATGCCGAGGTTGACCCAAACACTGAAGTTCCGGAGTTATAGCAGTCTTTTGGAAAAAATGGCAAATAACAGCTGGATGAGATGTGCTACCACACACTCCACAAAGGAACTCAAATTGATCATCTTCCGAATCATAATATTCATCAATGGAAGATCTTGCGCTCATGGGTGTGAAAAATTCTCTTGAATCCTTGCTTGACATGTTAGTGCTCATGGATATTCAAGAAAAAATTATGAGAGAGAAAAAAAAATAAAAAATGAAGAATTAAGAGTAAGAAAGAGAATGCAAAAACAAAGAAAAAGAAAAATTGAACCTTAAACTAATAACAAGAAATAAATGCAGAGTTTTAAGATAAAAAAAGAAAATGCAGATTTTTTTTAATTATGAAAATGGAAAAACCAAAGCTATTCACAAGTCTAGATTAACTAAGTTACTAATCTACTAATGTTAATGTGAACAGTCCCCGACAACGGCGCCAAAAATTTGTTACGCAACTGCAAGTGTACGGTTTCGTCGTCAGTAATATAAAAGATTGTCGAACCACATGGACTGTTGATTAAGCACTAGAGATATCGAAAAGTACATTATCTAGACAAACCTAAGATTGGTGAGGAAAGAGAGTAAGAGAGAGAGAAGAGGAAAGTGAGAAGAGAGAACTGATCCTGAGTGGAATGAGCTTCGGGAGATGGATTCTAGGATTTCGGTTTCATTGTAATACTAGGAGATACTACATAGATTACTTAGTTTCTACCCTCTATATCCATGCTCTTGTAGGAAGTTAGATTGGTCAATATCCCTAAGTATCAAATAGAGATGATCCCTGTGAAAACCTGTAACGGTTAACCCCTGTCACTAGGGCGCCTCGGTAGATCACAAGAATTCGTATATAGTAAATAACAATAAGGATAAAGGTAGATGGTACGGGTTCCAACTTTCTTATGGAGGAATTGCCTCTCCTTTCAAGAGAATGTCCTAGACGTCCGTGAACGGGTTACCCTTGTCACTAGGGCCCCTCGGGTATACGATCTAGAGCACTCTTTCTACGGGAGTAGCAATTCCTAAGGAATTGTTTCTCCTTTTAAGGGAACATCCTAGACGTTCGGAAAGGGTTACCCCTGTCACTAAGGTACCTTGGTCAATATGCTCTAGGGAATCCCCTTTTGCGGGATTAACAATCCTCCACATCAATCAACAAAGCATGCATTATCACACACACAACTCATCAATATGAACAAGTCAATAACAAGTCATTGAATAGAAACACTGCGAATTTACATAATTTTGTTGGTGCGGGAAGCATCAGATGATCGAACCCAAATTTTGATAATGGAAAAGAATTCAAAGTTAAGTCGTCTTGTGATCTAACAAGTTCATGGAGCTTGCAGGAAAGTCCTAAGTGATACTTAGGCAAAAGTCCTAGTTGTGGTTAGGCAGGTAGAAAACCCTAGGGGGTGGTAACCCTAGGTCATAGGGGATGGTAACCCTATGCGAAAAGTCTTGGCGGGTCGAGAGCTTCAGGCAAAAGTCCTAGGGGGGGTAACCCTAGGTGGAAAGTCCTGGTGTTACGAACCAGGTGAAAGACTGGACGGGTCGGGAAGCGGAAGTCCAGCAGAAAGTCTGGAAGCTTCGAACGCTGAGCAAAAGTCCAGTCGATCTGGAGGATCGCACTGGCAACAGGTAACTATCCTGAGTGGAGTAGGTGAGGACGCGTTCCCCGTAGAGGGAACAGTAGGCGTCGGGTCGACCTAGGGTTTCCGGTTGAAAATCTGAAGTTAGACCCAGACAGTCCGATGACTGTCGATTATATCATTTATCATATTTCTGTGCTAACTTTGTTTTGCAGGGTTTGTGTTTGGGACTAACACATTTTGCAGGAACAAAAGGAGCACATGTAACCTCGGATGAACAGTGTCCGAGGCGCCTCCATGGGGCTTGGAGGCACCTCGGGTGCTAGCCGAAGCCAGCTGTCCAGATAAACTGGAGGCGCCTTGGAGGAAGCTGAAGGCACCTTGGACTAGGCGTTGGAGGCGCCTTGGAGCAGCTTGGAGGCGCCTTCAATGGGATAAGGCGCGACCAGATCAGAGTTGATCCACGCGTGTGACTTGGCGGCCTGGAGGTGCCTCGGACAGGCATAAAGGCGCCTCCAACACTGTTTAAAAGAGGGACTCGAGCAGCAGCTTGAAACAACAACTTCCAAGCGATCTTTTTGCTACAAACTGCTACCGAGACAATCCCGAAGTGCTGCAACGAGATCCCGATGACCTGAAGCTTCAAAATTACACATTCTTGTTGTCGGTATACTTTTTCATTTCAAGTAGATTGTAATAACTTTGTAACTATTATTCAAGCTTATAGTTGTTGCCCACCGGAAGCGAACAACGATCGCGGGCCTTTGAGTAGGAGTCGCCACAGGCTCCGAACCAAGTAACTACTTGTGTTTGCATGTGCTCTTTACTTTACTTAATCTGTGTTGCTTTATTTTCTTTTCATTATTCCGCTGCATTTAATTACTCAAACGATTTACGATTCCGGAATGAAATAGTCACGAGCGTTATTCACCCCCCCTCTAGCGCGTTTCGATCCAACAATTGGTATCAGAGCGGGGTCACGTTGATCTGGTGCAACCACCAACCGCGTAATTTTTTCATGGTATTTTCAATTTTAATGGAGTCAGTTAGAATCTAGCTTAATAGCTACATTCTAATTATTTTTTCGAATCAGTTTTAGCTCGAAGTTGGTGCAACACCACTCGAGCTCGTGATATTAATTTTATTTCCCACACTGCTAATCCAAGACCTAGTCTTGGGACATTTCTGTTTGTTTTTCCTTTTTGCATATTATCAATGGCCCAACAAGAGGGATTCAGCACCGTTCGTCCCCCGCTATTCACCGGAGAAGACTTCGGATATTAGAAGGGGCGAAGGGAAACCTTCCTCAAGATCCAGTTCGATACCTGGATGATTATCAAGACAGGAATACAACTGCCAACCGACGAAGACGGCAAGCCGACACCCTGCGAAAAATGGGAACCGACCCTAATCAAGAAGGTGGAAGCTGATGCCAGAGCGACCTGTACCCTCCAGTGCGGATTGACCAAGGAGGAGCTCAACAGAGTTGGATCGTTCTCCAGCACAAAAGAGCTTTGGGAGAAGCTGATCGAACTCCACGAGGGCACCTCCGACACCAAGGTTAGTAAAAGAGATCTTTTATTTAATAAATTGTATAATCTAAAAATGCAGGACGGAGTGACAGCAAGTTAACTCCACGCTCGCATACAAGACATTCTCAACTCCCTCCATGCGATTGGGAAAAGAGTCGAGAATCGGGACATCATAAGGTACGCACTCAACGCTTTTCCGAGGAGTACATTGTGGGCATCAATGGTAGATGCCTATAAAGTCTCCAAGGACTTATCTTCCATTAGATTAGATGAATTGCTTTCAGAATTCGCACTGCATGAACAGACAATACACTGCCAACCGAGAAGGGTATTGCTTTGGTTGCAGGTACCAGTCGAACACGCGAACCAAGATCACGGCAAAGAACTAAACCGGAGGAGGAAGATGAACCCGACTCAGACGATGAAGACGACGAATTAACCTCCGAGCTCGTGAACCTAGTGAAGAAGCTTTATAAGAAAAAGAAAGGCTTTAGCAAAAGAGATCTAAAGAAGGCAGTACAATCCAAGGAGGTTCAATCCAGTTCAAAAGTCAAGCTCGAAGTGATCTGCTACAGATGCAACCAGAAAGGACACATCAAGGACAACTGCCCTAATCAGAAGGATGCAAAGAAGCAGAGGAAAAATAAGGTGCTAAAGGCGACATGGGGCGAATCTTCCTCAGAAGACGACGACGACGAACTCGATCAGACGAGTCTACTTGCATTGATGGCCCGGGACTAGATCAACCTGTCCGAGAGCGAGAGCGAGTCGGAAGCTGAGTCCGAGTAATGCCACGGATCCGTATCCGTTTCTGAAAGGCCAGACCCCGCTGTAAGTGTTCCTCGACTTAATAACTTAGTCAATTACTTATTACGCAAATTTGCAAAATCAAATCTTAAAGTCAAGTCACTTCTAAAGGAAGTAGCAGTCCTTAAAGAAGTGATTAACCCCAAAACCTTGCCTGACCCAGTTCAGACTAGAAATTCAACTCAAGTTCAAAAACTTGAGGAAGAAAACTCCAGTCTGAAAACTCAGGTTAAGGATTTAAAAAATACATTAGAACGGTTCTCTTTGGGCTCCAAGAAGCTTGACCTAATTCTTGGGACACAAAGAGCTGTTTACAACAAAACTGGGCTAGGTTATAAAACAAAAAGAAAATATAGATCTTACCTGTCCTTAGTAAATAGACAAAATAGTAAATCAGTCCAAGCATTGGTACCCAAGTTCAACTTGGTTAATCAAGTTAGACTTGGTCAATATTGGGTCCCTAAGGATCAAATACATTACCTCGATAGACCATATCGAGGCTATGATCCAAGGGGAGCTAGAAGAAAAATAATAAAAATTAAATTAAATTAAAACTCAAATTAAATTAAAATTCAAATGAAATAAAATTAAATTAAAATTCAAATTAAATAAAATCAAATTAAATTCAAATTAAATCAAACTAAAATCCAAGGGAAGACTCCAGAATAGCTGGCACCTCCGAACTTAATCCACCCGATAAGGGTAACCAAGAATAGACTACTCGGCAGGGTAATTAAGGTTAGAAGAAAATGTGCTAGGTTTAACTTGACTCACGGTACTGGTGAAGTATTGGATGATAGTACCTTGGGGAAGCTTAGTCATCACATGTCTAGGAAGATATGACTTTGACCTGGTGCATTTGGCTAAGTGGAACTGACCGAAACTACCCTTTATGGATCGTAACCAGTTAGACCAAGGTTTTATACTAAGTTCAATGGGTAGGACTATTTGGAAAACCTTGAAGGCATGGTTACTTTAATGATGTCCTTGTGACTCACCATAGCCCAGAAGTTTATCCAAAGAATGTCTACTTGTTGAACCCAAAGCTAAACCTGAATCTAACACAAAGTTAAACCAAACCCTAAAATTGAACCATAATTCATCTCACGAAAATTATAGGATTCCCTAATTGAAAATTTAGATCGGGTGAGATGACTAAGGAATAGAAATTAAAAGAAAATCAAATTTGAAATTTAAAATTAAAAATCAAAATTCAAAATTCAAATTCAAAACCCGAGTTAAAATTCGAAATTCGAAATTAAAATTCGTAATTAAATTCAAATTAAAAAACAAAATTCAATTTCAATTTCAAATTCAAAATTCGAATTGAAATTTGAAATTCAAAATTAAAAGTCGTAATTAAAATTAAATTAATTAACTTAATTATCTTTTAAATTAATTAACTTAATTATCCTTTAAATTAATTAACCTACTTATCTTCAAAATTGTAATTAACTTAAAATATTTTTCAAAAATTTAATTAACTTAAAATATTTTTCAAAAAATTTAAATAACTTAAAATATTTTCAAAAATTTAATCAACTTAAAATATTTTTCAAAAATTTAATTTAATTTAAATATTTTTCAAAAAGTTAATCAACCTCATTTTCAAACTCAATCAACTTAATTAGTCCACAACATTTAATTATCTTTCACAATCCTAATACTTACTCAATCACCTCACCTTCTTTTCATCAAATAGAGTCCAATTCAAACACTTTATGTGTAAGAACATAAAGAATTGGATCAGTGGATGTTGGATAGTGGATGCTCCAGACATATGACTGGAGATAAGTTAAAGTTCACAAAGCTCAACTTAAAGAGTCTAGGGTCTGTTGCATTCGACAACGATGGTAAACTTAAGGTAATCGGAAGGGGTAACATCGAACTCAAATCCGATTTTACTATTCAAAAAGTGTTACTAGTTAAAAACTTTAACTTTAATTTACTCAGTATAAGTCAATTGTGTGATAGTGGTTATTCAGTTCACTTTACAAAATCTGAATGTATAGTTAAAAATATTGATAATCCTGAAATCATACTTAAGGGCGCTAGGAAAGATAATGTCTACACCATTAACCTACCAACATCCTCAATAAAGTGTTTTCTAACACAACAAGAGGAAAGTGAGTTGTGGCACAGAAGACTGGGACACACTCATCACTAGACTCATTGCAAAAATGAGTCAAAATGGTCTAGTTAGAGGTTTACCCAAATTAAAATTTATTGAAAACTCAACTTGTAATGCTTGTCAACAAGGTAAACAAAATAAGGCAAACCATAAATTAACCAACCTTAATAGAACAACCTCAATACTTGAGCTCCTTCACCTAGACTTGTTTGATACATGGAGCCAAGTCACTAAGTAAAAATCAATATTGCTCAGTGATAATCGACGATTACTCAAGATTTACTTGGGTAAAATTTATAAGAAACAAAAGTGAAACCTTTGAAGTATTTAAAATCTTTTGTAAACTAATAGAAAATGAAAAAGACACCCAAATAAAAAAAATTAGAAGTGACCACGGGGGGGGGGGGGGGGGGGGGATTTGAAAATCATAACTTTACTTAATTTTGTGAAATTAATGGGTATCAACATGAATACTCTTGCCCTAGGACCCCCCCAATAAAATGGCCTAGTAGAACGTAAAAACCGAACCCTACAAGAAGCCGCTAGGACTATGTTAAATGAATACAAACTATGCAACCAATTCTGGGCTGAAGCGATAAATACAGCATGTTATATCCAAAATAGAATCTTAATTAACAAATCCCATAACAAAACACCCTATGAAATATATTATAATAAAGTTCCTAATCTAAATTATTTAAAAGTTTTTGGATGTAAAGTACACATTTTAAATACTAAAGACTACTTAGGAAAATTTTCATCAAAAACAACTCTAGGAATATTTTTAGGGTATTCAACAACCAGTAGGGCATACAGGGTGTTTAACAAACATACTCTAAAAGTTGAAAAAACAATAAATGTAATTTTGATGAAGATAATAAAATAACAAATGAAGATAATACAGAAAATCTTAACCCAAGAATTATTGAAGATGATGAAATTCAATCTAACTCTAATAAACCAGAGGAACAAACCTCTGACCTAAATATTACACCAACAAGAGTAAGTACTTCTCACCCACCTGACCAAATTTTGGATGATCCAAACCTAGGAGTCAAAACCAGATCTTCTTATAGAAACTAGAGTCAGATTGCCCTTATTTCTAAAATTGAACCTAAGATCATTGAAGAAGCCCTACCTGACCCAGACTGGATCATTGCTATGCAGGAAGAATTAGCCCAATTTGATAGAAACCAAGTTTGGGCCCAGACTGGATCATTGCCATATAGGAAGAATTAGCCCAATTTGATAGAAACCAAGTCTAGGAACTTGTACCTAAACTCGTAGATAAGTTTATAATTGACACCAAATGGGTATTTAGGAACAAATTAGATGATCAAGGTGATATAGTGAGAAATAAGGCAAGACTAGTAGCCAAAGGGTTCAGCCAGGTTGAGAGTTTGGACTCTAACGAAAACTATGCACCAGTAGCTAGACTCGAATCCATTAGGATGATACTGGCTTATGCAACACATAAAGGGTTTAGATTATATCAAATGGATATCAAGTCAGTGTTTTTGAATGGATTTATTAAGAAAGAAGTATATGTAAGTCAACCTCCAGGGTTTGAGGACTTAGACAACCCAAACCATGCATTTAGACTGAAAAAAGCATTATATGGATTAAAGCAAGCACCTAGGGCATGGTATGAACGACTATCCAATCACTTGATATCCAAAGGCTTTAACCAAGGACAAATAGATCCGACCCTATTTGTAAAAATCGTAGAAAAAGACATCTTCATAGTCTAAATCTATGTTGATGATGTTAGGACCTTCGGATGCGGCTAGAGAGGGGGGGTGTGAATAGCCGACCCCAAATTCTCGTTTCTTCCTACAATTTGAGTTAGCGCAGCAGAAATAAAAGATAGAAACGAAACGAGAGAATATCAAACCTCAAACGCGACTATATAACGAGGTTCGGAGATGATACTCCTACTCCTCGGCGTGTCCGTAAGGTGGGCGAATCCTATCAATCCGTCGGTGGATGAGACCCCGGAAAACGGGCTAATAAAAACTCCTTCTGGGTGGAGAAACCTCGCCACAATCTCTCTTGCAACAGCAAGATCGGAGTACAAAGATATAGCAAGAAGTCAAGAACAATATGAATGTAAAAACACTAGTTTGCTTGCCTTCTCGTCGACTGTTGATGAAGCAGCAACTTCACGGATGCCAACCACAACAGCAACTGTTGTTGGAGACCCAGCCGAGGGAAGCTCACACGAAGCTTCAGCAGTAGAGAGCTCAACAAAGCTCAGATAGCAGGAGCAAGAAGAAGAACTCCTGTAGAGGCCTTCAACCTCTTTTATAACCTGCGAAGAAAGAAGACACAGAAATCTAGCCGTTGTGACTCAACGGCTAGGCCTGGACCGATCAGGCCATAGCCTGATCGGTCCAGGACATCCCTGATCGGTCTGTGGACCGATCAGGCCCTAGTCTGATTAGTCCCCAGACCGATCCCAACTCTTCACAGTGAGGGGTTGCCGATCCCTGATCGGTTTGTGGACCGATCAGGCCATAGGTGGATCGGTCCAAAGACCGATCCCCCTATTGATCCCCTGTTGTCTCGCTTCTTACTGATCGGTCACCAGACCGATCAGATAACCCACAGAAAGCTACTGTGTGGTTATTGATCGGTCACGAGACCGATCAGATAATTAAGGTATCACTGGATCGGTCGACAGACTTATCCAGACAGCCAAAGTATCACTGGATCGGTCAACAGACCGATCTAATGCCTCTGTTGGTTTTAGAGCTTCCCAGACCGATCCAATTTCCCAGCCTTAAACCCTAAAGCCTTCTTGATCTAGAGAACGAGCTACCGAGCCCTCTCCGACTTTCACGTCCGGTCCAGAGAACGAGCTACCGAGCCCTCTCTGACCTAGTCCAGAGAACGAGCTACCGAGCCCTCTCCGACTTCCACGTCCGGTCCAGAGAACGAGCTACCGAGCCCTCTCTGACCTAGTCCGGAGAACGAGCTACCGAGCCCTCTCCGACTTCCACGTCCGGTCCAGAGAACGAGCTACCGAGCCCTCTCTGACCTAATCCGGAGAACGAGCTACCGAACCCTCTCTGACCTCCCATGCCAAGCTTCCATACTTGGACTTTTCCCGTGCCAAGCTCCCTGCTTGGACTTTTCCGTGCCACGTCTCCATACTTGGACTTTTCCCGTGCCAAGCTCCCTGCTTGGACTTTTCTGTGCCAAGTCTCCATACTTGGACTTTTCCCGTGCCAAGCTCCCTACTTGGACTTTTCCGTGCCAAGTCTCCATACTTGGACTTTTCCCGAATCAGGTTAACTCAAGTCGGGTCAACCAGGTCAACCTTGACCAAAGGTTGCACCCACAATCCCCCAAGTTCCTATTCTTGTCAAACATCAAAATATAACTTCTCTATTATTATCAAACATCAAAATATACCTCGAGTCAGGTCAACTCGAGTCGGGTCACCCAGGTCAACCTTGACCTAAGGTTGCACCAACAATCTCCCCCTTTTTTATGTTTGACAAAAACCATAATCAAGTTAGGTTAACCCGATAACCTAACTTAGGTTTTCCAATAGTTCTCCAATGTTCTTCCTCGAACATTCTCTGAACATTCTCCCCAAACTCCAATGTTCTTCCTTGAACATTCTCTAGACATTCTCCTCCTTTTTGACACACATCAAAATGGGTGAATCAAGGTCAAGAGTTTCTTCCTAATGAAAGTCTCATACCTTTCATTGAAACCCTTAATTTCCCCCTTGATACTAAAATCAACAATCAACTCAGTGATAATCCCATATCACTCATCCTCAGAAATCTTGACGAGTAAAAACTCCCCCTAAAGGTCAACTCCTCCTTGACCATTGCACCAACAATGTCTTGGAGAGTTTCAACCCTTTAGAAATCTAAAACACCAACTTCCACGACTGAAATTTCAGACAACAGTCGAAAATCAGTATTTTGGCACGCTCTGATCGGTCACCAGACTGATCAGAACTCCACTGGATCGTTCACCAGGACGATCCACACTTCCCTGGATCGGTCCAGTGACCGATCCAGACTTCCCTGGACTGATCAGGATCTTCTCTGATCGGTCCACAACTCTCTGATAAGGATTTCTGATTTTTCTCCCGAAATTCAGAAACCCCTAAAAAATTACAGAAAATTCCAAAAATTATAAAATTTTGAGGATACATTCCTCATAACATATATTATCATAGAAAAATAGTTTTCTATGAAAATAACTCCCATTTTTTAATCTTGATACAAAGTTCGAAAGACTTTGAAATAGCTCAAGGTTAATCCATCTTTGTATCAACTTGCTCAATGATGAATGCTATCACTAGAAAAGCTTCATCAAGGTTTTTCAAATCAATTTTGAAATGATCTTAAACCATTCAATTTAGGACCACAATCTTAGGGCTAAATGTACATGACTTGTACACAAGTTTTCCCTATGATCCTCAAATTCGAATTAGGCTCATCTAGGTACAAGAACTATGCACCTTGATCCTAACTCATAATCCTAATATCTCACATACATATAAGGTGTATCAAATGTTAGGACCTTCGGATGGCTAGAGAGGGGGGTGTGAATAGCCTCTTCGCAAACTTACACAAATTTTCTTCCAGAACTTTGTTAGCACAACGGAAATAAGCAAAAACAAACTAATACAAGGAAGAAAACAAACCACCACTAACACAATGATGTACGAGGTTCGGGGATAACTTGCCCCTACTCCTCGGCGTGTCCGTAAGGTGGACGATCCCTTGATCTTTCGGTAGATCAACCCCCGGACAGATCCCGGCTAAGTATTTCTCTTTCTCGGTGGAGAAACCTCTCCACAAAGTCTCAAAAGGATTTAAATGAAGCGCAAGACTTACAGAGTTTGGTGGCTACAATGAATGCACAATTAACTTACAGCCACAATGAACACAGAGCTTAAAGAAGCGGATCCTCAGCCAAGAGCTTCACACGGCACTCTTGCTTGATCGACGACAGAGAGTTTGCAATCAAAAACCATTACCCCAACCTCTCTTCATCCTCCTTCTTATTTCTCTGTTTTCTTCACTGCGTTTGCTGCATCGAATCACTGCAAGCTGCATAGAATCGCTGCAACCTGTATCGAATCACTGCAATCAACTCAGGCGTCGCCAATCACTCCTCCTTCTCATCTAGTCCTCTGAACTCACACCAATACCATCCATGGTCTTCACTGGTGTCTTCTGAGCTCGAACCAATGCCAAGGAGTCAAGCTGATTGCAGCCAGAACATACCTAGATCGCTAGTATCCGTTGATGCTTCAAATGCACCATTTGCAGCCAAGCTCAGTAGAAAAACCATTTTGTCTTATTCCTCTAATAGACCTTAATTTGAATTCAAGCATCGTCATGATACCTGCAACCTGTAACTCAAAAAGCTCACAGAAGATCGTTAGTTCAGAGAAATCAGAAGTTGTAGAAAAATAGCAGAATACAAACGACATCGCTGTGAATCGGTCAGCAGACCGATCCATGGCTCTCTAGACCGATCAGGAGACAGCCTGATCAGTCTGGGATAATTCTGATCGGTCTGTGGACCGATCAGGACTCAGGTGGATCGGTCCACAGACCGATCCCCCTCTTTCTTCTCCGATCTTCTTTGCTTCTGTATGATTACTGATCGGTCACCAGACCTCCCGTTCTGTTTCTTACTGATCAGTCTACAGACCGATCAGATAACCCACAGAAAGTTTCTGTGCGATTACTGGTCGGTCACCAGACCGATCAGATAACCCACAGAAAGTTCTATGTGGTTACTGATCGGTCACCAGACTGATCAGTGATCTTTTACTATCTCTGGATCGGTCTGCAGACTGATCCAGACGACTAAGGTATCACTAGATCGGTCTGCAGACCGATCCAATGCTTATGTGAGTTTTGGAGCTTTCCAGCCCGAAACCCTAAGGTCTTCCTGGTCTAGAGAATGAGCTACCGAGCCCTTTCTGACTCAGTCTGGAGAACGAGCTACCGAGCCCTCTCCGACCTAGTCCGGAGAACGAGCTACCGAGCCCTCTCCGACTTCGTCTGGTCCAGAGAACGAGCTACCGAGCCCTCTCTGACCTAGTCCGGAGAACGAGCTGCCGAGCCCTCTCCGACTTCGTCCGGTCCAGAGAACGAGCTACCGAGCCCTCTCTGACTTCGCATGCCAAGTATCCGTACTTGGACTTTTCCTCTCCTCATGATCAACCTTGATCATTAATCAGTCTGAGTTTAATTAACATCTGATACAAACTTAAATCAGTGTCAACATCAAAACAACAGCCATGTCAGACTGTATCAACAATCTCCCCCTTTTTGTTGTTTGACAACACGATTTAAGTTTAGATCAGAAATGTTCATATTTCCATATTTCTCTAATTTTAGGGGAATCAAGATCCTCCCCCTAAGACAGATATAACACCATGTAAAGATAGGGGAATCAAGGTCCTCCCCCTAAAACCAAACTTTCATTTATCTCTAAACTTAATTATTCTCTCCCCCTTTGTCAAACACCGAAAAGGTGCGAATTAGGTAAGAGAACGGTAAGGACTCCCCCTTAACCCATACTGTCTTTTTCTTAACTCACCTAGAACACCCTCTAAATGTATTATAAGACAGTGATAAATGAATAAGAGACATACAAGACAAGGCATATGAGTAGCATATTAAAAACCAATAAGGAGCGAAACATAAAGAAAGAAAATAAATAACATACATAGATGAAATGAACAAGCATCCAGGTCAGACATAAAATATCCAACAAGCAACATCCAAAAACATAGACAGTCAAAATGTCATCATAGAATAATGTATATCAATCAGCCTCCTCATCATGAGGAGCATCAGGATCATCAACGGGAGGAATGGGTCCCTGAGGTGGCATACCGCTGCTCGAGGATGGATAGCCCGGGAAATCCTGCGGAGGTGGGTATCTGGCCATCCAATCCATAATCACCTGATGTGTTGCCCGCTGCTGACTGCGTAAATCATCGTAGCGCTGGTCAATCCGGACGCGCAGCCCGTGAAGCTCAGCAACCAGCAGCTCATCGTGTCGATCAAAGCGACTCTCCAGCTCGGTTATCTACCAGCGCAGATCAGGATCGGCCTCTCCATCGTCAGCAGCAGGAGGAGCAGCAACAGGAGCAACCTGTCGTGGAGGTCCCCGTGGTAACTCACCTAGTGCTCTCCCATCCTTCCACCGGACGTCCCCATTTTGTCCTATGATTCCAGACTTGGAAAATGCCCGCTTCCCAAGTCTGTAATCCTGTCTGACCATCTTGATTATTCTACCCTTAGAGACATCAATCTGAAGGGTCTCGAGCCAATCTGTAATTATATGCCAATAAGGCATATAAACAGTGTAGCCGCTCGGCTCACTATAGGAGATGATCGAAGAGTAGATGCTAGATACGATGTCAAAATCGAGACGCCGACGCAATCCATAAAGCATCAGGCAATGATATGGTTGGATTTCAGACAATGGTTTAGATGTGATAGGCAGAAGACAGTTTGTGACAATTTTGAAAAGAATGTAGTCTTGAGGAGATAATCTCAAGGCTGCAAAAGTAGGAAAGTCAACATCTAGCTCATCAAGGCCACCCGGTCTAGGTTGTCTGAAGAAATACTCATAGACGGAGTCAGGTGTGACATCAAAAGGTGAGGGTAGGGGGTCTGGTAGATCAGGAAATATCGAAAAGACATTACCGGAACACCTCTGACAATCGAGATACTCAAAGAAGGATGAGAAACTGAAATCAAGAGTCCGCTTAGCAACTCTTGTTTTATAACCTACATCATTAGCAGTCTGATGAAGGTTGTTATAAAATTCAGAGACCAAGTCATAGTTAATATCCCGTTCTAAGTAAACAAGTGAATCAAGTTTGTAGTAGGAAATGGTTTCAGACACAGTTGGACAAAATTCGTCCATGAATCTACGATCTACAGACCTACACGGGAGTAATTTGAAGGTTCTTTGTCTAAAGGCTTCCTCAAAATTTTGGTTCGGGAATCTCCCGGAGATAGACGGTTGAGGATGGGAAGGGGCCTTTGACTTCGACTTCTCAGGTGACTTAGAGGTCCCCTCACCCACTGGTTTCTTTCTAAGAGTTAACAATGGGATAATATGGGAAATAAATGAGCACAGGAGCCACCCGAAACAAAAAAAAACCACAGTTATGGTGAGAAATGAAATCGAAATGCCAAGTTCTAGAGAGGTAAGGGGTTACCTTGGTGCCATTGAGCTGTTGGCTAGAGCTTCGGGTAGGGTTCCGGCGTTCAAAGAGAAGAGAAGGGAAGAGAAGGTGTAGGGAAGAGTCGGGTAGGGTTCCGCGTGAAAGAGGAAAAGAAGGGATCGAGAAGATTTAAGGGTTTATTGATGGGGTACAGTTGAAGAAATGATCGGACGGCTGCCCGATCAGGAGGCATCAGGAGCCTCCTGATCGGTCCATGGACCGATCCAGGAACATCCTGATCGGTCTGTAGACCGATCAGGAGACGATCAGTACTCGCTGATCAGTCCCTGGACCGATCAGGGAACATCCTGATCGGTCTATAGACCGATCAGAGAATGATCAGTGGCTGGCCTTGCGTACCGGATCGATCTGATCGGTCTCCGGACCGATCAGGGAACTCCCTGATCGGTCTATAGACCGATCAGAAAGTGATCAGTAGCGGGTTCTAGCGTGCCAGGCTGACCTGATCGGTCCGTAGACCGATCAGTGTCTGATACTTAGATCTCTCCAATAATTTCAGTAACTGAAATTCATAGAGATAGTTCGATAGTTCGTGGAAGTTTCTCTAGGAAAACTTTCAAGTTCAGAACCTAGAACCTGGAGGATCTACAAGCATAACGATTACCTAAAAATTATGGTCTGAACTTGTTTATCGCCCTAAAGTTGCAGACATTTAGAAAACAAACAACTTAAGGTATGAAAGCTGAAATTTTTGACCTTTGTTATGTTCAATTTCAAGTTTGTCAAAATATAACCAACTTGCTATCATTCTTTCAATGACTTGTCCTAGTATCAATCAAAATCATGAAAAGCATCGTTCAAGTGTATCAAACAGTCAATCAAAGTTTCATAATTTCTAGGTAAAGGTCCAACCAAGTTTCCTTGGTTGGAATATATGAGTAAGATCTAAGAACCAAATACACATGAATTATGTAATGGTCTTCCCCATACTCAATTTATGTCTCTTCAACCTAATTATTCAAGGGATGCATGATACATTTTGAATAATCCGGCTGATCCTAGCATCTCACCCCATTTCTAGCAAACAAAAATCATTTGTTAAACCTTATAGTTTGTGTGAGATGTTCCCAAGTTGCCCAAATTAATTTCCCTATTTCTCTTGTTGTTTTAATTGTCCTTATTGATCATGATGAAGTCCTAATGGCCTATTAAGCCAAACACATTCCCAATTCTCTCCTCAAATGACTAAATTCATTTTCCGGAAGAGGTTTGGTGAAAATATCGGCTAGGTTTGACTTTGACTCAACATAGGTGAGTGCAATGTCTCCCCTAGCTACGTGATCTCTAATGAAGTGGTGACGCACTTCAATATGTTTGGTCCTTGAATGATGGACTGGGTTTTTTGTTAGGTTTATTGTGCTGATGTTGTCACACAACACTTGCACTCCCTTATACGAAAGTCCATAATCTTCTAGAGTGTGGATCATCCACAACAATTGTGATACACTCTCTCCCATGCCAATGTATTCAGCCTCGGTCGTGGAGAGAGCAACACAATGTTGCTTCCGACTTGACCAACTAACTAATGATGAACCTAAAAATTGGCAACCCCCACTAGTGCTTTTCCGATCCAATTTGCACCCAGCATAATCGGAGTCGGTATAACCTATCAAGTCAAAAGACTCCGTGCGAGGGTACCATAGACCTACTCGAATTGTGCCCTTAAGGTATCTCAGAATTCTCTTAACTGCAATTAAATGAGATTCCTTAGCACAGACTTGATATCTGGCGCACATGCCCACAGCAAAAAGTATGTCCGACCTACTAGCTGTGAGATATAGAAGACTACCAATCATGCTTCTATATTGCGTTAGATCAACTGGTTTTCTACTCTCATCATTGTCAAGGCGAGTGTTTGTCGCCATTGGAGTGGATACTTCCTTAGAGTCACTTATTTTAAATTTCTTGAGCATCTCTTGAGTATATTTTGTTTGATGAACATAAATGCCATCTCGAGTTTGTTTGATTTCAAGTCCAAGGAAGAATGTCAATTCTCCCACCAGACTCATCTCAAACTCACTTTCCATGTGAGTGATAAACTCATTCAAATAACCCTTGTTATTTGAGCCACAGATTATGTCATCGACATATACCTGGGCTAAAAATATGTTTTCACCATCTCTACGCAGAAATAGTGTTGGGTCTATTTGACCTCTCACAAAACCCTTTTCTAGTAAGTACATTGACAACCTTTCGTATCAAGCTCGAGGTGCTTGTTTAAGCCCATAAAGAGCTTTCTTGAGCTTGTACACGTGGTTTGGAGCTTCGGTATTCACAAACCCCGGTGGTTGTTCAACATAGACCTCTTCTTTAATGAAACCATTTAAGAAGGCCGATTTAACATCCATTTGATAGAGCTTGAAACCTCTATGTGCAGCAAAAGCTAGCATTAAACGAATGGACTCTAATCGAGCCACGGGAGCATAAGTCTCATCATAATCGAGACCTTCGACTTGACTATAGCCCTTGGCTATAAGTCTTGCCTTGTTTCTTACGACTTGTCCCTTTTGGTTTAACTTGTTTTTAAAGACCCATTTGGTTCCAATAATGGTGGTCTTCTTAGGTCTAGGAACTAAGTCCCACACTTGGCTCCTTTCAAATTGACCTAACTCATCTTGCATAGCTATGACCCAGTCAGGATCATGCAATGCATCATCAACTAATTTTGGTTCGATTTCTGAGATCAAGGCGACCTCATTAGACTTATTTCTAAAGAATGATCTAGTCCTAACCCCTTGTTGGATGTCTCCCACAATCTGGTCTTGGGGGATGACTAGAGGCTATCCTAGATTGCCTTGGTGTTGACGGTGTCTCATGAGTGGTCTCACTAGACACAGGCAAGGGCTCAATATCAGGCAAGGGATCAGGCTGAGCCCCCTCTTGCCTTTGCTCATCATTATTGGAGTCAATTTGGATTCTTTCTATGTTTTGATCATTTAAACTTAGATTTCTAAGTTCAAATTGAATTTCTCCTACATCCCTTGATTGATCATTTGATTTAGGGATTTCTTCAAAAGCTACATCCGAGGACTCTTCAATCAACTTAGTCCTATTGTTGTAGACTCGGTAGGCTTTGCTGGTTAGAGAGTACCCGACTAGTATCCCTTCGTCAGCCTTAGCCGTGAACTTTCCAAGATGATCCTTGGTGTTCAAGATAAACACCTTGCAACCAAACACCCTAAGATGTTTAATTGTAGGGGGTTTCCCAAACCAAAGTTCATGGGGAGTCTTTCCTAAAAACCTATGTATCAAGACTCGGTTCTGCACATAGCAAGCTGTATTTACAGCTTCAGCCCATAGGTAGCTCGGTAGAGAGTACTCATTGAGCATGCTTCGTGCAGCCTCTTGTAAGACTCGGTTCTTTCTCTCCACAACCCCATTTTGTTATGGGGTCCTTGGAGTAGAGAACTCATTCCTATATCCTTTTTCTTGACAAAATTCCAAAAATCTATGGTTTTGAAATTCTCCACCATGATCACTTCTAATTGTTTTAATTGTTGTTGATTTTTCATTTTCAGTTCTTCTACAAAAGGAAATAAAAATATCTATGGTTTGGTCCTTATTTTTCAAAAATAAAGTCCATGTAAATCTAGTAAAATCATCAATGATTACTAAGCAATATCTACTTCCATTCAATGAAATAACATTACTGCAATCAAACAAGTCCATATGCAATAAATCTAAAGCAGTAGATGTACTTACAATGCTCTTACCTTTATGAGGCGCTTTTGTTTGCTTACCCTTTTGACATGCATCACATAGTTTTGACTTTTGGTACTTGATGTTTGGTAGGCCTCGCACTAATCCTTTGTTGACCAGCTTTCAAATGTTCTTCATGTTTACGTGGGCCAACCTCCTATGCCAAAGCCACGATTCTTCTTCTTTTGACATGAAACACTTAGCAAAAGCATTAGTAGCACTTTTAAACGATATTTGATAAATGTTATCTACTCTTGTGCCTACTAGTACCGTGTCAAGTGTGTCAATGTGTTTAACCAGACATTGACTTGAGTGAAACTCAATTGTGTAACCCGTATCACACAATTGGCTGACACTTAGGAGATTAAAGGTCATCCCCTTGACTAGAAGGACATTTTTGATTTGGAGACATTCGGATATTTGAATATCTCCAACTCCTATAACCTTAAGACTACCATTATTACCAAAAGACACATTACCTCTATTTTTGTTTTGAAGGGTAGTAAAGAGTGACTTGTCCCCGGTCATGTGCTTGGAGCATCCACTATCAACAAACCAAGTTGATAGATGCTCCCCCTCGACAAATGCCTACAAGACACGAAAGATAGATGTTTTAGGTACCCAAATCTTGGGACCTAATGCATCTACAATGAAAGACCTAGGAACCCATGCCTTGGTCACACCCTTCCTAGTCTCATGAACCCTAGAAGCATGTGATCTATGAAATTGGGTTCTAGACACTAGTGAAATGAAACTAGACTCTTTGGGTTGATATCCTAACCCGGCTTTGTTGTAGACCGCCCTTTGGGTATTTAGAATCATGTCTAAGGTCTTAGAGCTAGTTGAGAATTTCTCAAGCATTTTCTTGAGTTTCTCAACTTCACTCTTTAAAGCCTTGTTTTCATCCTCAAGAAGCTCTTGATGTAGGTCATCGACCTCATCTTCCCTAAGAGCCTTCAATTTTTCTACTTCATCTTTTAGTGATTTAATTTCTGTTTTTGATTTCTTGAGCAAAGTAGATAAATGAGTAATAGTTCTCTAACACTTTTCTAAATGAGGCGAAGTTACCTCTTCATCATCCGAAGATGATGAAGCCACGGCTGACGTGTCACTTGTGTCACCATCACTTCCGGAATCCGGTTCCTCCCTTGCCATGAGCGCTAGTTGACATGTGCTCTTCTCCTTCTCTTCCTCCGATGAGCTTGAGGAGGATTCGTCCCAAGAAGCTTTGAGGGCTTTCTTCTTCTTGGCCCTTTCTTCCTTCTTCTTGAGTTTCAGACACTCGCTCCGATAGTGTCCTTTCTTGCTACACTCATAACAAGTAACGTTAGTCTTATCAATATTTTGATCAACAGATTTACCTTTCCCTTTGTATCTTCGGCTTCTTCTCATGATCCTCCTTACAAAGTTGGCCATCTCGCTTGATGATGATCCACCTTCATCATCGGACTCGGAGGAGGATGAGGATGTAGGGATCTCTTTCTCCTTCTTCTTTTCTTTCTTCCTTCTTCCATCCTTGCTCTTTTCTCCTGCAACTAAGGCAATACCTTTCTCTTTTTGACCTTTGTTAGCAAGTTCATGAAGTTCCATTTCACAGAAAAATTCATCTAACTTAACAATTGAAAGGTCCTTAGAAACCTTGTAGTCATCTACCATAGATGACCACAAGGCATTCCTTGGAAAAGCTTTGAGTGCATACCTTACGAGATCGCGATTCTCTACGCGTTCATCCACGGAATGAAGACCATTGAGGATCTCTTTGAACCTTCCATGTAGTTCACTTACCGTTTCGTTCTCCTTCATGGTGAGGTTTTGTAGTTGGTTTAGGAACAAATCTCTCTTGGCGATCCGAGAGTCTCGGGTTCCTTCTTGGAGCTCGATGAGCTTGTTCCAAAAATCTTTTGCACTTACGAATGGACCTACCTTGACAAGCTGATCTTTGGCTAGCCCACATTGTAGGGTTACCACTGCCTTGGCATCGGCTTGTCCTTTGCGGGTTTGCTCGGCGGACCACCTTGACGAGTCTAGTTCCTTACCTTCTTCGTCCTTTGGAGGTGTGAACCCTTCCTTGATCGAGAACCACATGGAGATGTCGGTCTTGAGGTAATACTCCATGCGGCTCTTCCAATATTGGAAATCCGCTCCGTCGAAGTAGGGTGGACGATTGGTGCTAAAGCCTTCCTTCATAGCCATCTTCTTGCTCTTTAGGGTGTTTGTCCGGATGAAGAGCGCCAAGCTCTGATACCACTTGTTAGGACCTTCAGATGGCTAGAGAGGGGGGTGTGAATAGCCTCTTCGTAAACTTACACAAATTTTCTTCCAGAACTTTGTTAGCACAGCGGAAATAAGCAAAAACAAACTAATACAAGGAAGAAAACAAACCACCACTAACACAATGATGTACGAGGTTCGTGGATAACTTGCCCCTACTCCTCGGCGTGTCCGTAAGGTGGACGATCCCTTGATCTTTCGGTAGATCAACCCCCGGACAGATTCCGGCTAAGTATTTCTCCTTCTCGGTGGAGAAACCTCTCCACAAAGTCTCAAAAGGATTTAAATGAAGCGCAAGACTTACAGAGTTTGGTGGCTACAATGAATGCACAATTAACTTACAGCCACAATGAACACAGAGCTTAAAGAAGCGGATCCTCAGCCAAGAGCTTCACACGACACTCTTGCTTGATCAACGACAGAGAGTTTGCAATCAAAAACCATTACCCCAACCTCTCTTCATCCTCCTTCTTATTTCTCTGTTTTCTTCACTGCGTTTGCCTGCATCGAATCACTGCAAGTTGCATAGAATTGCTGCAACCTGTATCGAATCACTGCAATCAACTCAGGCGTCGCCAATCACTCCTCCTTCTCATCTGGTCCTCTGAACTCACACCAATACCATCCATGGTCTTCACTGGTGTCTTCTGAGCTCGAACCAATGCCAAGGAGTCAAGCTGATTGCAACCAGAACATACCCAGATCGCCAGTATCCGTTGATGCTTCAAATGCACCATTTGCAGCCAAGCTCAGTATAAAAACCATTTTGTCTTATTCCTCTAATAGACCTTAATTTGAATTCAAGCATCGTCATGATACCTGCAACCTGTAACTCAAAAAGCTCACAGAAGATCGTTAGTTCAGAGAAATCAGAAGTTGCAGAAAAAAGCATAATACAAATGACATCGCTGTGGATCGGTCAGCAGACCGATCCATGTCTCTCTGGACCGATCAGGACACAGCCTGATCGGGCTGGGATGATTCTGATCGGTCTGTGGACCGATCAGGACTCAGGTGGATCGGTCCACAGACCGATCCCCCTCTTTCTTCTCCGATCTTCTTTGCTTCTGTATGATTACTGATCGGTCACCAGACCGATCAGTTAATTCACAGAAGCACACTGTTTGGTTACTGATCGGTCTACAGACCGATCAGATAACCCACAGAAAGTTCTTGTGCGATTACTGATCAGTCACCAGACCGATCAGATAACCCACAGAAAGTTCTGTGTGGTTACTGATCGGTCACCAGACCGATCAGTGATCTTTTAGTATCACTGGATCGATCTGCAGACCGATCCAGACGACTAAGGTATCACTGGATCGGTCTGCAGACCAATCCAATGCTTATGTGAGTTTTGGAGCTTTCCAGCCCGAAACCCTAAGGTCTTCCTGGTCTAGAGAACGAGCTACCGAGCCCTTTCTGACTCAGTCTGGAGAACCAGCTACCGAGCCCTCTCCGACCTAGTCCGGAGAACGAGCTACCGAGCCCTCTCCGACTTCGTCTAGTCCAGAGAACGAGCTACCGAGCCCTCTCTGACCTAGTCCGGAGAACGAGCTGCCGAGCCCTCTCCGACTTCGTATGGTCCAGAGAACGAGCTACCGAGCCCTCTCTGACCTAGTCCGGAGAACGAGCTGCCGAGCCCTCTCCGACTTCGTCCGGTCCAGAGAACGAGCTACCGAGCCCTCTCTGACTTCGCGTGCCAAGTATCCGTACTTGGACTTTTCCTCTCCTCATGATCAACCTTGATCATTAATCAGTCTGAGTTTAATTAACATCTGATACAAACTTAAATCAGTGTCAACATCAAAACAACAGCCAGGTCAGACTGTATCAACATCAAACACATCCAAGTCAATTTTGATGTGAGATATGGATTTAGGTCATCTTAAGCTAAGTTCTCATGCATTTTCTAAACAACCATTTGATCTCCATATCAAATTATGTTTCTATCCTTAAATCAATTTAATTGATCATAAATGCAAGAGATGATGACATGGCATAAAATAATATCTTAAGTGGAAACATGTGCCAATGTCATGATGTCATGGCATAAAGTATGAAACTTAAATAAGGCATGACATATAACTAACCTAAGCATTATCATGACATTTCAAATGATAATAAATATGATGTCATGACATGACATATGACAAACAATGTATGACAAATAACATATAAAGGTATAGAAAATACCTAATTCTAGCCTTAGTTGCCATTTTTGATAATTTTGATCATTTTACCATAAATTCTATATTCCTAAATGTAATAGACCTAAAATCATATACTAAAGATTTTTAGATCACTATGTGCCAATTAGATTGATCCTAGGAAACTCCTCAAATGTGGTTGGCACAGCCTAATCACCTTAGGAATAATTTTTAATTTCATTTTTAAGGCTTGATTACACCTTGAAAATTCCTAAAATGCCACCTTTTGCCATGAGTAGGTTAACTACCTATCCAATTAAGGTTGGCACACTCTAAACCATCTAGCGTGAAGGAATCACGCTCCTAGGAACCCAATACCTATTTGAGCTCATTGGGTTCACTAAATATTCACTAGGGATGACTTCCCTAGCAACCCTCCTAATGACCCTCCTAGGCTTTAAAGCCTTGGTCATTTGGGACTCATCAAGATCAACTCTAGGGGTGACTCCCCTTGTGACCTTGGTGATGGTCTTCTTAGCCCTAGGTCTTGTTCCATAATCGAATGGAACATTATGGTAAGCGGGCTTGACCACTTGAGACTTAGGTTTGTGACCCAGACCTCTCATGTCCTTGGGCTTTGATTTTTGACCCTTAGACCCTAGAGTTGGCTTCTCCAACTTCTTAAGAGCCTTTTCTAAAGTGTCAAGTCTTGACCTCAAGACTTTATTTTCCTTCTTTAATACCTCAAGCTTTAATTTTCCATTTTTATTTGAGGTATTCCTAGGCATACGTCTAGTCGTTTTGGGATTCCTATCTAGGTTTTCCTTAACCTTAGATGAGTTAACTCTAAGGTTGGCATTTCTAGCATTGTCCTTATCTAGGCTAACATGTTTGGCACCTAAGGACATGTATCGGTTTCTATGGTTATCATGCTTATCATTATTGACAATTGCAATAAAACTACTAGCATGTGTCTTATTAGAATTGCAAGAATGTGCCTTAAAGGATACCTTAGGGTTTGCCTTAGCTCCCCCCATAGATGTGCTTGGTCTCTTGTCCTTGTGAGGTTGCCTCCCCCTTGGACATTGACTCCTATAATGTCCCCTTTGCTTGCATTGGAAGCACACCACGTGCTCCTTGCCTTTGCGTATCGGGACTCCGGCTTCCTTGACTTTTGGTGCCGATGGAGTCTTCCTAATCCTCTTTGGACATTTACTTTTGTAATGCCCATATTCCCTACACGCAAAGCACATTATATGTAATTTACTTGAAATTAATTTGCTTGAGTTACCTAGGGTTGAGGATGGATATAAGCTCTCTCCTTCATCCCTTCCGGAGGTAGAGGCTTCTTCTTCTTGCTCCAGTCTTGAAGAAGAACTCTCCTCCTCTTCTTCCTTAGATGTTGAGTAGCCCTCAACTTCTAATTCCATACCTCCATGATGTGAGCTACTTGGCTCACTTGACTCCTCTTCATGACTTGAATTGGAGCTCTCCTCATGGAACTTAGCCAAGTTGTTCCACAACTCCTTGGCATTGTTGTATCTACCTATCTTACATAAGATATCATTAGGTAATGAAAGTTCAAAGATTTTCGTTACCTCGTTGTTGATTATAGATTGGTGGATTTGTCCCTTCGTCCACTTCTTCTTCTCAAGAGGTTCTCCTTCTTTATCCACCGGAGGAATAAAACCTACTTGTACACAATTCCAATTTACTAGATTAGTCATAAGAAAATACTTCATTCTTACCTTCCAATACGCGAAGTCGTCGCGATCGTAGAAGGGTGGAATCGTGACATCTTCTCCAAGTTGATCCATTCTCTAGCTCGTGCTCCCCCGGGTGTTAATCCGACGAAGAGCGACCTCGCTCTGATACCACTTGTTAGGACCTTCGGATGCGGCTAGAGAGGGGGGTGTGAATAGCCGACCCCAAATTCTCGTTTCTTCCTACAATTTGAGTTAGCGCAGCGGAAATAAAAGATAGAAATGAAACGGGAGAATATCAAACCTCAAACGCGACGATATAACAGGGTTCGGAGATGATACTCCTACTCCTCGGCGTGTTCGTAAGGTGGACGAATCCTATCAATCCGTCGGTGGATAAGACCCCGAAAAATCGGCTAATAAAAACTCCTTCTGGGTGGAGAAACCTCGCCACAATCTCTCTTGCAACAGCAAGATCGGAGTACAAAGATATAGCAAGAAGTCAAGAACAATATGAATGTAAAAACACTAGTTTGCTTGCCTTCTCGTCGACTGTTGATGAAGCAGCAACTTCACGGATGCCAACCACAGCAGCAACTGTTGTTGGAGACCCAGCCGAGGGAAGCTCACACGAAGCTTTAGCAGTAGAGAGCTCAACAAAGCTCAGATAGCAGGAGCAAGAAGAAGAAGAAGAAGAAGAAGAACTCCTGTAGAGGCCTTCAACCTCTTTTATAACCTGCGAAGAAAGAAGACATAGAAATCTAGCCGTTGTGACTCAACGGCTAGGCTTGGACCGATCAGGCCATAGCCTGATCGGTCCAGGACATCCCTGATCGGTCTGTGGACCGATCAGGCCCTAGTCTGATCGGTCCCCAGACCGATCCCAACTCTTCACAGTGAGGGGTTGCCTATCCCTGATCGGTCTGTGGACCGATCAGGCCATAGGTTGATCGGTCCACAGACCGATCCCCCTATTGATCCCCTGTTGTCTCGCTTCTTACTGATCGATCACCAAACCGATTAGATAACCCACAGAAAGCTACTGTGTGGTTACTGATCGGTCACGAGACCGATCAGATAACTAAGGTATCACTGGATCAGTCGACAGACCGATCCAGACAGCCAAAGTATCACTGGATCGGTCAACAGACCGATCCAATGCCTCTGTTGGTTTTAGAGCTTCCCAGCCCTAAACCCTAACGTCTTCCTGGTCCAGAGAACGAGCTATCGAGACCTCTCTGACCTAGTCCGGAGAACGAGCTACCGAGCCCTCTCCGACTTCCACGTTCGGTCCAGAGAACGAGCTACCGAGCCCTCTCCGACTTCCACGTCCGGTCCAGAGAACGAGCTACCGAGCCCTCTCTTACCTAGTCCGGAGAACGAGCTACCGAGCCCTCTCCGACTTCCACGTCCGGTCCAGAGAACGAGCTACCGAGCCCTCTCTGACCTAATCCGGAGAACGAGCTACCGAGCCCTCTCTGACCTCCCATGCCAACCTTCCATACTTGGACTTTTCCCGTGCCAAGCTCCCTGCTTGGACTTTTTCGTGCCACGTCTCCATACTTGGACTTTTCCCGTGCCAAGCTCCCTGCTTGGACTTTTCCCGTGCCAAGCTCCCTGCTTGGACTTTTCTGTGCCAAGTCTCCATACTTGGACTTTTCCCGTGCCAAGCTCCCTGCTTGGACTTTTCCGTGCCAAGTCTCCATACTTGGACTTTTCCCGAATCAGGTCAACTCAAGTCGGGTCAACCAGGTCAACCTTGACCAAAGGTTGCACCCACAATCCCCCAAGTTCCTATTCTTGTCAAACATCAAAATATAACTTCTCTATTCTTGTCAAACATCAAAATATATCTCGAGTCAGGTCAACTCGATTCGGGTCACCCATGTCAACCTTGACCTAAGGTTACACCAACAGATGATATAATTTTTGGCTCAAACAACTGTAACAACCCTCCCTTCTTACTACTACTCTCTAAGGGCTACCGTTACCTATCTATACTCTACTTACTAGTGTCACTGACGCTATTAATAGAATCAGTTAGATTTATCACGGTTCAGAGGAATTCCTACCGAAAAATTTCGGCAGAGTCTCCCCTGTACCGGTGACCAAATCAATAATACAAACAAAGTATACGCAGCCACAGACGACTGGAACATATTTTCCACAACCACGCAGTAATAAAATCACAATAAAAACAAAGAAACTACTCTAGCAATAGCAATGACTACAGCACTCCACAAATAAAAAAAGAGACTAGCTAGACATGCGGAAATAAACTCAACTACAATCCCAAATTTAATATAACATTAAAAGAGATCTAAAGAAAGTCTTGACAATTTTGCCAGCTACTTCTAGATCTCTCCACAGTTCAGTCATCACACACCTTCATCACCACCACCACCCTGTCGCCTCCCTTTCATATCTTAGCTTTTCCTTTATCTGCAGTAGGAGGAAAGAAAATAAAACTATAAGCGAAAACGCTTAGTAAGTACTAATCTATCTCACAAAAACATCGAAGTGCATAAAAGTAATGCAATAATACTGAGACTGTAATGCTAAAGCAAAGCTGCATGTACTCATGGTATACAGAAATAAAACTGAATACTAAACATGCTCACTAACTGACAGGAAAGTAATGAAACTACTACTGTAGGCTTAGAATTAAAGAACTAAACTTTTATTGATTCTAAGCATAAACTTGTTTCATTTTCTTATATCCTTATATTAGAAATTAATCTTTTAATTTCTCTTTCACTTTCTTCTTCTTGTTCTTCTTACTTTTCTTATACTAGAAATTAATCTTTTAATTTCTCTTTCTTCTTCTTGTTTTTCTTTCCTTTCTTTTCTACTTTGGGCACAGGCTTAGTACCATCTTTGTTTTGCGCGCTCTCTAATAGTGATTGAGGTAGCGAGCCTCAAGTCCTATGAGGTAAAGACCTTGGTCTTACCAGGACCAAGACCTTGGAATTGGTCACCTGGATTTGTTTAACGACAACCTTGGAAGTCGGGTACTAGCCTCTTACTTTAATTTACTTGTTATCTCTTTTTAACTAGACTTTAGTCTTTTTCTTTACTCATGCTTCTTATAATCCTTTATTGGAGCCTATTAGAATCCTGTAGATATATCTAACAAGTGTAGGATTACAATTAACTAAGCAAGCTATATAAAAACAATACAAGGGAAACAAATCTAGACTCTCTCTAAGCATGTTATAAAACAAAGCAACAGAAAAGCAAATCTGAACTTTCTAAACATGCTGTAAAACAAAGGAAAAGAAAACACATCTGAACTTACTAATCATGCTCTAGAATAGAGCAAAAGAGAGCAAGTTTGAACTTTTAAAACATGCTGTGATAAGAGCAAAGAAAGCTAATCTAATCTTACTAATCATGCTATAAAATAGAGCAAAAGAAAACTAATTCAAACTTGCTAATCATGCTATAAAATAGAGCAAAAGAAAGCTAATTCAAACTTGCTAATCATGCTATAAAATAGAGCAAAAGAAAGCTAATTCAAACTTGCTAATCATGCTGTAAAATAGAGCAAATGAGAGCTAATTTGGACTTTCTAAACATGCTGTAAAATAGAGCAAAAGAAAGCTAACTTGGACTTTCTAAACATGTTATAAAATAGAGCAAAAGAAAGCTAACTTGGACTTTCTAAACATGCTATAAAATAGAGCAAAAGAAAGCTAACTTGGACTTACTAAACATGCTATAAAATAGAGCAAAAGAGAGCTAATTTGGACTTTCTAAACATACTATAAAAGAAAGCAAAAGAAAGCTAATTTGAACTTTCTAAACATGCTGTGATAAGAGAAAAAGAATGCTAATCTAATCTTACTAATCATGCTACAAAGTAGAGCAAAGGAAGACTAATTTGATCTTACTAATCATGCTACCAAATAGAGCAAAAGAAAACTAATTGAATCAACCTCGATCCTGTACAACATGACCTGGAAGCAAGGAAGGAAACTATAATAAAATGTAGAACTTAGATTGTCTACTAATGCTTGCAAGAACTAATCTAGGAACTAGCATATATGGTAGAAAACTAGAATAAACCCAATGAAAAATCCATTGTTTTTCATCTGCTACGAATCTGTCCCGGAAATCACCTGCATTACAAAACCGAAACCAAATCTATACTAAAGACCTTGGTCTTACTTTAAAAGAAGAACTTCACCTCATTGTGAGGATTTCTAAATCTCCAAAAACAAATCAAACACACCCAAACCGAACTGCACAGCACATTCCTCGTGCACAACCCGAACTGCACAACAACTCTAGTTTATCAACTCGGTACAACCAATCTTAACAGAATTAAGCATATGTTTCTGTTCAATAGCAAAATCCAAGAATGGCATCTCAACAAGCAAGGAGGAAACCGAACAAGCAACACATGGCAGCAAACCCTAATTCCACTACCTTCACAGAAAAATTTGGAACTAAAAAGAACAGGAAATTCCGAAACAATCCCACCGCAGGTGAGTAGTACTTACAGCCGGTTCTTGAACTTACAACCGAAGGGTGGAAGAGATTCTAGGGTTTCAAAGCTTGAAGACTTGCGGCTTCTTCTTGTGCCCGCGTTGACCTTGCCGAGAGAAGTTCGGCTTGGTGAAGGATCCGTGGAGGAGAGAGCTCGCTGGCCGCCGGAGAAAGGAAACCTAGCGCCGTCGCCTCGGTGTGTTTTCCGCCCGCACAGCTGCCGCACGCGAAGGAGATGGGAAGAAAGGGTTCGGCCGTAGAGGAGGAAAACCTAGGTTTTCTTTTAAAACCCCGGCTTTATTATTAACTACTCCTTAAATATGTTTCTCTTCCCCTTAGGTTAACAAAACGAGCGTAGCTCGGCTGGTCGGATGCGTCCGGTTAGGTCAGGTTCGACCGGAGGTCTTGGGTTCGAGTCTCACCTTCAACGATTTTTTGTCAAAACTTCTTTCTTTTTGTAAACATACTAAACGACCTCCAAAAATTGCGTAAAAATACTCTAAAAATTTCTAAAAATCTCTAGAATATTTTAAAAGCATTTCCAAATATTTTTATGGACATTTGGAACTCGAAATAGGGAAAATCGGGTCGTTACAATCCCCCATACCTTATAAAAAGTTCGTCTTCGAACTTAGAATAGCTCTGGATACTTCTGTCTCATACTGTCCTCCCACTCCCAAGTGATTTCCTCGTGCTTCTGGTTCTGCCAGACGATCTTCACTAGTGGTACTTCTTTGTTTCTCAATCTCTTGACTGCTCTGTCCACTATCTGTGTAGGTCTGCTCTCATAACTAAGATCCTCTTGGATCTGCACTGACTGAGGCTGAATCACTTGGCTCGGGTCATGGAGACACTTCTTTAGCATGGAGACATGAAATACATTGTGTATTGCTGACATGTTTTGTGGTAAGTCCAGCCTGTAAGCTAGTTTCCCAATCCTCTCTATGATCAGGTAAGGTCCTACATAGCGAGGACTTAATTTGCCCTTCTTGCCAAATCTCATCACTCTCTTCATAGGAGCGACCTTGAGGAAAACTGAATCTCCTACTTGGAATTCCAATGGCCTACAGCGTGTATCAGCATAACTCTTCTGTCTGCTCTGGGCAGTCTCAATTCTCCGTCTGATTTTATGGATCACCTGAGTGGTCTCGTCTATCAGCTCTGTCTGAATGCCCAGCTCTACTTCCATTTCTTTTCTCTCACCTGCTTCTTGTCAGCAAAGGGGTGATCTGCACTTCCTGCCATATAGTGCCTCATAAGGTGCCATCTTGATGGTGGCCTGATAGCTATTATTGTAGGCGAATTCAGCTAAGCACAAATACTTGCATCAACTTCCTTTGAAATCTAGCGCACAAGCTCTGAGCATATCTTCTAAAATCTGATTCACTCGCTCTGTCTGCCCATCAGTCTATGGATGGAAACCTGTGTTGAACTTGAGTTTGGTGCTTAGTGCATTCTGAACGCACTCCCAAAAGTGTGAAGTGAAGCGCCCATCCCTATCAGAAATGATAGATTTAGGAACTCCATGAAGTCTGACTACCTCTTTAACATATAGCTAGGCCAACTGCTCTATAGAGTGGGACACCTTGATGGCTAGGAAGTGAGCAGACTTGGTCAATCGGTCTACTATTGCCCATATCGCATCATATCCATTGGTGGTTCTTGGAAGACCTGTTATGAAGTCCATGGATATGTCTTTCCACTTCCACTCCGGTATTGGGAGAGGCTGAAGAACTCCTCTTGGTCTCTGGTGTTCTGCTTTGACTCTCTGGCATGTCGGGCAGGTACTGACATATTTAGCAACGTCTCTTTTGAGTCCTGACCACCAAAACCTCTGTTTCACATCTTGGTACATCTTGGAAGAACCAAGATGCATGGAGTATGGTGTGCTGTGAGCTTCTTCTAAGATCCTCTTCCTCAGTTCTTCACTCTCCTGATAAAGAATCCCGCTGTCTGTTACTCGAAACTCTGATTTGTCTTCTTTCTGTAACCCTTGCTTGATTTTCTGGAAGTCTGGATCTTCACTTTACTTTCTCTGTATCTCCTCAAGCAATGTGGACTCTAAGGTCAATGCAAAGAGTTGCCCTTCAATAATTTCAAGTCCAAAATCCGACAACTCCTTCTGCAGTGGCAGGGCTAATGATGATAAAGACATCAGGGATGCACTGGATTTTCTACTGAGTGCATCTGCCACTTTGTTAGCTTTGCCTGGGTGGTAGAGGATTTCACAGTCGTAATCTTTGACCAACTCCAGCCACCTGCGCTGTCTCATGTTTAAGTCCTTCTGAGTGAAGAAGTACTTAAGACTCTGATGATCTGTGAAGATTCTATACTGAACTGCATACAAATAATGTCGCCAGAGTTTAAGTGCAAAAACCACAGCTGCCAGCTCAAGATCATGAGTAGGGTAGTTCTTTTCATAATCTTTGAGTTGTCTGGAAGCATAAGCTATGAATTTTCCTTCTTGCATGAGTACAACTCCTAAGCCCATCTTGGAAGCATCACTGTAGATGTCAAAACTCCTGTCACTTTCTGGAACTGTCAGGATAGGAGCACTGGTCAGTCTTTTCTTAAGCTGTTGGAAACTCTGCTCACATTTATCTGACCATTCAAACTTCCTGTTCTTTCTGGTGAGGGCTGTTAGTGGAGAGGCTATCCTGGAAAAGTCCTCCACGAACTTCCTGTAGTACCCAGCTAAACCAAGGAAGCTTCTGATCTCTCTGACGTTCTTGGGTCTACTCCAGTTATTGACCGCTTCCACTTTGGCTGGATCCACTTGAATACCTTCTTTAGAAATAATGTGACCTAAAAACGCCACCTGATTTAACCAAAACTCGCACTTTGAGAATTTAGCATAAAGTTGCTTTTGCTGAAGAGTCTGCAGTACCATCCTCAAGTGCGTGTCATGCTCCTCTGGGGTCCTTGAATAGACCAGAATGTCGTCGATGAATACGATGACAAATTTGTCAAGATATTCTCTAAACACTCTGTTCATTAAGTCCATGAAGACCGCAGGTGCATTAGTCACTCCAAAAGGTATGACCACAAACTCGTAGTGTCCATATATGGTCCTGAACGTCGTTCTAGGTATATCTCTTTCTTTCACCTTTAGCTGATGGTACCCAGAGCATAGGTCTATCTTTAAGAACACTGTTGCTCCCCTTAACTGATCAAATAAGTCATCGATCCTGGGAAGGGGGTACTTGTCCTTAACTGCTACTTTGCTCAGCGTTCTGAAATCTATGCACATTAGCACGGATCCGTCTTTCTTCTTAACGAACAACTCTGGAGCTCCTCGGGGTGAATGACTAGGGCGAATGAAGCCTTTGTCAAGTAACTCCTGTAGTTGTTCTTGTAACTCCTTCAGCTCTGCTGGAGACATGCGATACGGAGCTTTTGAAATTGGACCGGTTCCAGGACCCAATTCAATCTCAAATCCACTCATTTATTAGGAGGTAGTCCAGGTAGATCTGCTGGGAATACCTCGGGATATTCACAGACCACCCGAACCCCCTCTTTCTTACCTTCTTTCTGTTCTTCTGCACTTGCTTGACTAGGGCTCCGGCCTCCCTACTGTCTTGGTTGGCTTGAACTCTATAAACTCCTCATAGTGCTTGTTGGTGATAGAACTCTTCATAGAACTCTAACTGAAAATCTGCCCAGCTCATCTAATCGGCTGCTCTCTTGGTCTTTATCCTCTCCCACCACATACGAGAATCTCCAGACAGGCAGAAAGAGGTGCACTTGACCTTCTCGACTTCTGGCCAGTCAAGAAGCTCCATAGTGCTCTCTAATGTTTTAAACCAAGCCTGGGCATCCCAGGGCTCAGTCGTGCCTGAGAAGCTCTCTGGTTTCAGCTTCAGCCACTCTATAAGATAAGCTTCTGGTCTCTGGGGTGATGTGACGGCTCCCTGGGTAGCTGGTGGAGTCTCAATTACCACTGGAGCCTCTGCAGTGATAGCTGGAGGAGGGGGAGGAACTGCTGGCTGGTTTGCCATCAGATTGGCAATCACTTGCTGCTGTTATGCTACTTGTCTCCGGAGTTAGGCAACAACTTCAGAGAGATTGGACTCAGTTGATCTAAGCTCTTCGTTCTCCTGATCTTGGTTCTCAGTACGAACGGTACGGGGACATCCTTTTTCTTAACATCTAATTATGCAAAGGAAAAAGACTAAATAGCTTCTCTAACCCTTCTAATCATATATATATATATATATGAATAAAGAAAAGGGAAACAAAATCTTCTATCTTACTTAAGCACTTAAAGACATATACTCTATACTGCAGTTAATAATAAGGAAAGCAGAATAAAGAAAGAATTTTAATACTTTCTTACTTGGAGACGACGAGGATGATGCTGATGTGTGTGTGATGCTGGAGAATGGAACACTGCTCTGATACCAACTGTAACAACCCACCCTTCTTACTACTGCTCTCTAAGGGCGACCGTTACCTATCTATACTTTACTTACTAGTGTCACTGACGCTATTATTAGAATCAGTTAGATTTATCACGATTTAGAGGAATTCCTACCGAAAAATTTCGGCAGAGTCTCCCCTGTACCGGTGACCAAATCTATAATACAAACAAAGTATACGCAGCCACAGACGGCTGGAACATATTTTCCACAACCACGCAGTAATAAAATCACAATAAAAATAAAGAAACTACTCTAGCAATAGCAACGACTACAACACTCCACAAATAATAAAAGAGACAAGCTAGACATGCGGAAATAAACTCAACTACAATCCCAAATTTAATATAACATTAAAAGAGAACTAACGAAATTCTTGACAATTTTGCCAGCTACTTCTGGATCTCTCCACAGTCCAGTCATCACACACCTTCATCACCACCACCACCCTGTCGCCTCCCTTTCATATCTTAGCTTTTCCTTTATCTGCAGTAGGAGGAAAGAAAACAAAACTATAAGCGAAAACGCTTAGTAAGTACTAATCTATCTCACAAAAACATCGAAGTGCATAAAAGTAATGCAATAATACTGAAACTGTAATGCTAAAGCAAAGCTGCATGTACTCATGGTATACAGAAATAAAACTGAAAACTAAACATGCTCACTAACTGACAGGAAAGTAATGAAACTACTACTGTAGGCTTAGAATTAAAGAACTAAACTTTTATTGATTCTAAGCATAAACTTGTTTTATTTTCTTATATCCTTATACTAGAAATTAATCTTTTAATTTCTCTTTCACTTTCTTCTTCTTGTTCTTCTTACTTTTCTTATACTAGAAATTAATCTTTTAATTTCTCTTTCACTTTCTTCTTCTTGTTCTTCTTTCTTTTCTTTTCTACTTTGTGCCCAGGCTTAGTACCATCTTTGTTTTACGCGCTCTCTAATAGTGACTGAGGTAGCGAGCCTCTAGTCCTATGAGGTAAAGACCTTGGTCTTACCAGGGCCAAGACCTTGGAATTGGTCACCTGGATTTGTTTAACTACAACCTTGGAAGTCGGGTACTAGCCTCTTACTTTAGTTTACTTGTTATCTCTTTTTAACTAGACTTTAGTCTTTTTCTTTACTCATGCTTCTTATAATCCTTTATTGGAGCCTATTAGAATCCTATAGATATATCTAACAAGTGTAGGATTACAATTAACTAAGCATGCTATATAAAAACAATACAAGGGAAACAAATCTAGACTCTCTCTAAGCATGTTATAAAACAAAGCAACAGAAAAGAAAATCTGAACTTTCTAAACATGCTGTAAAATAAAGGAAAAGAAAGCACATCTGAACTTACTAATCATGCTCTAGAATAGAGCAAAAGAGAGCTAGTTTGAACTTTTAAAACATGCTATGATAAGAGCAAAGAAAGCTAATCTAATCTTACTAATCATGCTATAAAATAGAGCAAAAGAAAACTAATTCAAACTTGCTAATCATGCTATAAAATAGAGCAAAAGAAAGCTAATTCAAACTTGCTAATCATGCTATAAAATAGAGCAAAAGAAAGCTAATTCAAACTTGCTAATCATGCTGTAAAATAGAGCAAAAGAGAGCTAATTTGGACTTTCTAAACATGCTGTAAAATAGAGCAAAAGAAAGCTAACTTGGACTTTCTAAACATGCTATAAAATAGAGCAAAAGAAAGCTAACTTGGACTTACTAAACATGCTGTAAAATAGAGCAAAAGAGAGCTAATTTGGACTTTCTAAACATACTATAAAAGAAAGCAAAAGAAAGCTAATTTGAACTTTCTAAACATGTTGTGATAAGAGCAAAAGAAAGCAAATCTAATCTTACTAATCATGCTACAAAGTAGAGCAAAGGAAGACTAATTTGATCTTACTAATCATGCTACCAAATAGAGCAAAAGAAAACTAATTGAATCAACCTCGATCCTGTACAACATGACCTGGAAGCAAGGAAGGAAACTATAATAAAATGCAGAACTTAGATTGTCTACTAATGCTTGCAAGAACTAATCTAGGAACTAGCATATATGGTAGAAAACTAGAATAAAACCCAATGAAAAATCCATTGTTTTTCATCTGCTACGAATCTGTCCGGGAAATCACCTGCATTACAAAACCGAAACCAAATCTATACTAAAGACCTTGGTCTTACTTTAAAAGAATAACTTCACCTCATTGTGAGGATTTCTAAATCTCCAAAAACAAATCAAACACACCCAAACCGAACTGCATAGCACATTCCTCGTGCACAACCCGAACTGCACAGCAACTCTAGTTTATCAACTCGGTACAACCAATCTTAACAGAATTGAGCATATGTTTCTGTACAATAGCAAAATCTGAGAATGGCATCTCAACAAGCAAGGAGGAAACCGAACAAGCAACACATGGCAGCAAACCCTAATTCCACTACCTTCACAGAAAAATTCGGAACTAAAAAGAACAGGAAATTCCGAAACAATCCCACCGCAGGTGAGTAGTACTTACAGCCGGTTCTTGGACTTACAACCGAAGGGTGGAAGAGATTCTAGGGTTTCAAAGCTTGAAGACTTGCGGCTTCTTCTTGTGCCCGCGCTGACCTTGCCGAGAGAAGTTCGGCTTGGTGAAGGATCCGTGGAGGAGAGTGTTGGGTTTTTCGGGCCGCGAAAACCGCTTTTCGCGTCGCGGAAACCCCGAATCGCCCAAGCCACGGATCTCGTGCAAGGTAAAACTTTCGAAAAATACGAGTACGAGTTTAAAACACGATCGACTCTTAGATCTACGAGGGAAAAATATTTACCCTTGATGCGTGCCCTTCGTAATCCCGCAACGTCCAAAGGTAACCGGATCTCGAGACCGTCAAGCGAACGGTCCTCTAGCGGTATCCACACGAACAAGGAGTGGCCTTCTACCACTCAAAGATGGAGAGGAGAACCCACAAGTGTGCTAGCACTTTCTAGGGCTCTCGGATTGGATCTAAAAGGTGAGAAAGGAGAGAAGGGAAAAAGGAACTCACACACTCCTCTAGGTACTCTCCTTTTGTGACCTTGACACCACCTAGTTGCTTGGAATCAACTCACTTCTTCTCCACTATCAAGCCACGACCATCAGCAAGCTAGAGAGAGGGAGAAGCACCCAAGGAAGAAGAAGCATTGAACACCATTCAATTGCCACCAAATGAAACCCTCTCCTCACTTAGTGTGGCCGGCCACCACATGTGTAACCCCCACATTAATGTGGCCGGCCACATTAAGAGGATTAATGGTGTGTAACCTCCATGAGGTGGCACACCATTATATAAGGGGATGATGTGGCATGCCATGTAGGATGAGTCATCCTCATGATGTGTCAATTCATCAAGTCAAAACTTGATGTGTCAACCTCTATTTGGTCAAGTCAAACTTGACCAATGCTCTTCCTAGTTGAGTTAAATCCAAGCTTTGATTCAAGTCAATTTTAATTTAATGAATCTCAATTAATATAAATTGACTCATGAATCAAATTTAAATTAGACTCATTCAACAATTGAATCTAATTGAGTCTAACTCAATAAGTCTAATTTGAATCCAATCTTTGATTCATCATATGAATCTAATCCTATTGGTTCATCATATGAACCTAATCTCCATGCATATGTTCTTTGTGTGTGACCTAATAGGTTCTTGTAACGTTGGCAATGTTATAAACTCCTTTTAAAATATAAGCAATGAGCGGCATCTAGCAATACATCATTGCTACCCAAGTTACAAGAAATGTTGAGATCCAACATCACCTTGTGACTACTAATTGTGACTCCTCACAATATGTGACAAGTGTCCTTCTATCTTAGACATCTAGATTGATCAATGTGAGGCATAGACCGTGTCATCCTCTGACCAATCTAAATCTTGAACTCCGAGTAGACTCACTCAATCAAATGAGCTCAATATCTCATATTGACTCATTTGGGTATGGCCATACACTTCGTGGTCTCACTCTATCAAGAATATCGATGTCTCTCCCGTCATATAGGAGGGATAGATCCCATCTACATCACTCACATCCCTCTGCATAATTTGTTATATACCCAGTAATCGCCTTTATAGTCCACCCAGTTACGGGTGACGTTTGACGAAACTAAAGTACATAACTCCTTATGTAGGGATCCATGGTGGCTTCAGGTCTAAGGACTAATAGTCATACTAATAGCCACATGAGAAAGTATATGACACTCATATAACGATCCATGATACTTTCTCATGGCGGGTCATTCAGTATACATTCTCTAATGCATACCCATGTGTCAGCTTGATATCTCTATATCCATGACTTGTGAGATCAAGTCATTGAGCTGACCTACATGCTAGTCTTATTGTATTAACATTGTCCCTGAATGTTAATACTCGACTAGGAATGATTTAGAGTAGTGTTCCCTATATCATCTCACTATCGATTCAACTAATCGATTGATATAGGTATGAACGTTCTACTCAAGGACGTTACTATACTTATTTTATTTGACACTAATACAAATAAGCATAATAACCAAAAACCAATGCCTTTATTAATATACAAGAATATGATACAATGAGTCCATATAATCATCAAATGATTGGCTCTAGGGCTCTAACTAACAGAGAGAGCTCACCGGCCGCTGGAGAAAGGAAACCTAGCGCCGTCACCTCGGTGTGTTTTCCGCCCGCACAACTGCCGCACGCGAAGGAGAGGGGAAGAAAGGGTTCGACCGCAGAGGAGGAAAACCTAGGTTTTCTTTTAAAACCCTGGCTTTATTATTAACTACTCCTTAAATATGTTTCTCTTCCCCTTAGGTTAACAAAACAAGCGTAGCTCGGCTGGTCGGATGCGTCCGGTTAGGTCAGGTTCGACCGGAGGTCTTGGGTTCGAGTCTCACCTTCAATGATTTTTTGTCAAAACTTCTTTCCTTTTGTAAACATATTAAACGACCTCCAAAAATTGCGTAAAAATACTCTAAAAATTTCTATAAATCTCTAGAATATTTTAAAAGCATTTCCAAATATTTTTATGGACATTTGGACCTCAAAATAGGGAAAATCGGGTCGTTACACCAACTCTAAACTTTTAAAAGAATTTATTAAACTAATGGAAAATGAATTTGAAATGAGTTTGGTTGGGAAACTTACCTTTTTCCTAGGCTTACAAATCAAACAAACCAAAGATGGAATATATATTTATCAAACTAAATATGCTAAGGAATTAATTAAAAAATTTGGCATGGAAAATTCAAAAATTATAAATACTTCAATGGCAACCAACATCAACATTGACTCTGACCCGGAAGGAAAACCAGTAGACCCAAAGTATTATAGAAGTGCAATAGGTAGCTTACTCTACCTAACTCCAAGTCGACCCGACTTATTATTTGCAGTAGGTATGTGCGTAAGATACCAATCTCATGTAAAAGAGTCGCACCTAACATATGTTAAAAGGATACTTAGGTACATTAAAGGTACCCTAAATGTAGGACTTTGGTACCCTAGAACGTGCACCTTTAACCTGTTTGGCTATTCTGATTCAGACTATGTCGGGTGTAAACTAGACAGAAAAAGCATAAGTGGTAGCTGCCAAATTCTAGGGCAGTGCCTAGTAAGTTGGTCAAGCAGAAAGCAACACTGTGTTGCTCTATCCACTACTGAAGCTGAATACATAGCCTTAGGAGAGTGTACCTCTCAACTCTTGTGGATGATGCATACATTAAAAGACTATCAACTAGAATACAAAAATATAAAAATTTTAATCGACAATATGAGCTCAATTAATCTAACCAAAAATCTAATTCATTACTCAAGGATTAAACACATAGAGATAAAATACCATTTTGTAAGGGATCATGTAGCCAAGGGTGAAATTGTACTCAACTATGTTGAGTCCAAATCAAACCTAGCTGACATTTTCACAAAACCCTTACCTGAACTTGAGTTCAGTGCACTTAGAAGGCAAATAGGAATGTGTTGTGTAGAATAGGTATTGATTTTCAAATCAGTTTTCTACCTTTACTCTTGGTTAAATTTTACTTTTTTTCAAAATCTGCTTAAGCTTAAAATTATATTTCTAAATTCTAGGCAAAATTTTGTTTTCAAAATCCCAATTTTACTAGTTTTTCAAATTTGGATTTAGCCTAGACTCTACCTTAGAAATCATGTTCCCCTAGAATTCAGTCAGAGCATCTCACAAACACCTAGGCTTACCTTTATTGTGATTGACAAACATAGAATGGTGTGAGATGCATAGGGTACAGCCTGGACTCAAGAATGCTTATATCTATGCATCAATATGAGTCTGAGCGTTAAGTACCTAATATACAGTAATCAAGTCAAGTCATCCAGCCCTAGTCAAATCTAACTGGATCTATTGACTTAACTTGACTAACCAAGTGAAAGCTGTTGTCCTCTAGACAATCAGCTAGTAGCTAGATGGTCTAAACATGTGGCCAAGAAATTAAAGTATTTGATTGTTTAGGGTTACTCAACTTGCACATTAGGGCTCTGATACCTTATTTAAAATAACTTAGTTAACTTACAATCAAATTAACTCAACTCATGCTTGGACATTAAGGTTTAACCTTATTTTGCTCCTCCTTGGCCGTTAAGTATTTTGGAATTCATTATTCATTTAAATACTTTTTCAAACTTTTTTAATATTTTTTTAAATCCTTTGAATATTTAGTAAAGTTTATTTTGTTCTTTTCAAACTATTATTTAAAAAACTTGTTCAAAATTTAAAAAATATTTACCAACAAAACTTTTCAAATTTAACAGAGTTTGAAAATTTACTTTTTCCCAAAGATTTCATCTAAGTTTCAAAATCGACTTAAGTTATTTTTTCAAAATAAACTTTTTACTAGATCTTCAAATTTAGTTGAAAGAAAATTATCTCCTTAGACATTTAGCTTACAATGAAAATTAATCATAAAAAGCCTTGAAAAAGTTCTTAAAGCTAAAGTTTTCTCCAAACTTAATTTGATTTTCATACTTAAGAAAATAATATTTTTTAAAGACTTCTAAGTTTAATGAAAAATCTTTAAAATAAAGTCTTTAAAAAAGGTTAAGTTTTCAAAATTTTGGCTAAACTGAATCTATACTTAAAATATTTTTACTTAGCAAAATGTTCCTAAGCTTTCCCTACAAAATTTTCCCTACAATGACTTAAAAGTCAGGTGTTTTAAATGTTACTTTTGACTTCAACATTTTTTTACTAAGTTTTTCTTACAGAGTTTTTGATATATGGCAAAGGGGGAGAATAGGACAAAAAAATCAAATTAAGGATAAGGAAAAAAAAATCAAATTAAGGATAAGAGTTAAAAATTAAGGAAAAGAGTTCTCTTATTAAGGGGGAGCCTTAACTTCGAGAATTTTAATTTACCTTACCTTAAATTTTATAAATTTTAAAATGTCTTTAGCTTGTACTTAACATGTGACTTAAGTATGCTTATGTTTATGCTTAAAACTTCCTATTTAACAGCATGCTTACGTTTATTTATGCATTTTTTTACTTAACTTTGAATTTGAGTTGCCATAATCAAAAAGGGGGAGATTGTTGGTGCGGGAAGCATCAGACGATCGAACCCAAGTTTTGATAATGGCAAAGAGTTCAAAGTTAAGTCGTCTTGTGATCTAACAAATTCATGGAACTTGCAGGAAAGTCATAAGTGATACTTAGGCAAAAGTCCTAGCTACGGTTAGGCAGGTGGAAAACCCTAAGGGTTGGTAACCCTAGGTCATAGGGGGTGGTAACCCTATGTGGAAAGTCTTGGCGGGTCGAAAGCTTCAGGCAAAAGTCCTAGGGGGGGTAACCCTAGGTGGAAAGTCCTAGTGTCGCGAACCAGGTGAAAGACTGGACGGGCCGGGAAGCGAAAGTCCAGCAGAAAGTCTGGAAGCTTCGAACGCAGAGTAAAAGTCCAGTCGATCTGAAGGATCGCACTGGCAGTAGGTAACTCTCCTGAGTGGAGTAGGTGAGGATGAGTTCCCTGTAGAGGGAACGGTAGGCGTCGGGTCGACCTAGGGTTTCCGGTTGGAAATCCGAAGTCAAACCCGGACAGTCCGATCACTGTCGATTATATTATTTATCATATTTCTATGCTAACTTTGTTTTGCAGGGTTTGTGTTTGGAACTAACACATTTTACAGGAACAAAAGGAGCACATGTAACCTCGGATGAACAATGTCCAAGGTGCCTCCATGGGGCTTGGAGGCGCCTCTTGTGCTAGCCGAAGCCAGTTGTCCAGAGAAGCTGGAGGCACCTCGAAGGAAGCTGAAGGCGCCTTGGACCAGGCGTTGGAGGCGCCTTGGACCAGGCGTTGGAGGCGCCTTGGAGCATCTTGGAGGCGCCTTCAATGGGATAAGGCGCGACCAGATCAGAGATGATCCACGTGTGCGACTCAGCGGCCTGGAGGCGCCTCCAGCACTGTTTAAAAGAGGGACTCAAGCAACAGCTTGAAACAACAACTTCCAAGAGATCTTTCTGCTACAAACTGCTACCGAGACAATCCCGAAGTGCTGCAACGAGATCCCGACGACCTGAAGCTTCAAAATTACACATTCTTATTGTCGGTATACTTTTTCATTTCAAGTAGATTGTAATAACTTTGTAACTATTATTCGAGCTTATAGTTGTTGCCCACCAGAAGCGATCAACGATCGCGGGCATTGGAGTAGGAGTCGCCACAGGCTCTGAACCAAGTAACTACTTGTGTTTACGTGTGCTCTTTTCTTTACTTAATCTGTGTTGCTTTATTTTCTTTTCATTATTCCACTGCATTTAATTACTCGAACGATTTATGATTCCGGAACGAAATAGCCACGAGCGCTATTCACCCCCCCCTCTAGCACGTTTCGATCCAACAAGTTCTACATCTCTATCATATTACAAATACTTCTTGATCCTAGAAAAGGATGTCTACTCCATCGTGGGGGGAAAATAACCCCAAAACATAAAGAAGAACATACTTACAACCCTTGATATGAGAAGGAAGGGAAGAAGCGATGCTTGCCGAGATTTCCGATGTCTTGGGGATGCCTCCTTGCTCTGGAGATGGAAAGATCATCGTGGATGGTGGTGGATGAAGCTTTAGGGTTTCCCCCGAAGGAGAAAACCCTTTTCCAAGGAGAGGGATGAAGTCCCGAACCAATGATAATCAAAGAATAGGGTTCTTGACCCTTTTATACTTTCTCCACGCTGCCCAGGAAAACCAGGATTACAGGCGTCCGGTAAACCAGGTTTTTCACCCATTAAACCAGGTTTTCTCGTGCTTCACCCTGAACCAAAGTTGTATCACTTGAAATTATATTCAATCTGATACTTGGATCGAGCCCTGGCTCAAACCGAACAGAAAGTTATGGCGGTTTGAAGTTTGTTTTGCAATCTGGGCAGAGGTCCAGTTGAACCCGCGGTTAGGAGGCACGCCGTGCCATTTAGCATAGGAAAACAATTATTTCTCTCTGTTAGATCTGAAGCAAAGTTGTAGATCTTAAAGTCGGCTACGTTTCGATATAAAGAACAGCCCAAAAATCCAACGGAGAACAAAGTTATGGCTGAATTACGATCGGTCTGCAATCTGCCCAGAATTCAGCACAACTCTATCTTTCCGTGGCATGACCCACGTTCTTCGTCGCACAGCCGTGTGGAATCCACACGGCCTCACACGGCTTCCTCTCGGGTTGAGTCACACGGCCGTGGCCTTCTTCGTCTCTGCCGAGATCACACGGCCGTGTGGATTCACTCGGTCGTGACCTTCCTCGCCACTGCAATATTTGCCACGACCGTGCCATTTGGCACAGCCGTGTGTTGCTTGGCTTTGGTCGTGGGGGGCACGACCGTGCAAGTTTGCAAGGCCAAGCATGGTTCTCCTTCGGTTGTGGCCGCACGACCGTGCAAGAGTTGCACGGCCGTGCACTGTCTCCCTTCTATTCGGCCACATGGTCATGCGAGGTTGCATGGCCCAAGCTCCTGTGTGTGTTTTAGCTCCATTTTCGCTCCAATTAGCGTCCTGTCAACAAGAAAACACACAAAGAGTAGATCTCTGAACAAAAGAATATTTATGAAAGAGTAGATCTCCGAACTAAAGGAGACGATTATGCAAAGAATATGTATGCGTAAAGCAAGTGAATGTGCGCTAAAACATACATAAATGATCATAATATTTGCGCACATCACTGATCACGATAGGCCAGCCAATAGAGCAAGTCGTGTTGGTAGCACATATTGACAGAATGGGAGCAGTAATTTTTCTTAACGACTGGAGGCCGACAATTATATAATTCCTTCGATTGGGCACCACACCTGCTGATCAAGAAGCGTCACGTTTGTAGAAGAAAAGGGTCAGATGGTTCACCCTGGTCGGCGATCAACTATACAGGAGAGCCTTCTCTCTGCCCCTACTCAAGTGCTTGGGAGGTGCACCATGGCTCCTGCGGTGGCCACCCGAGTGGTCGATCGTTGGCCTGAAAGATTCTCCTGGCCGGATATTTTTGGCCGATTCTGCAAGAAGATGTCACTCGAATAGTAATTGTTTGCTTGCCCTGCCAAAAATATCACAACATCCCCTATCAGCCAATCGAGGAGATGAAGACGTCCACAGTGTCTTGCCCGTTCGACCAATAGGGCATGGATATCATGGGGCTATTCCCCATGGCGACTGCTCAGCGGAGGTTCTTGCTCGTGGCGGTTGATTACTTTTCCAAGTGGGTGGAGGCCGAGCCGCTGGCTAAAATAACCAAGAATATGGTAATCAAACTCGTATGGCAAAGCATCATCTGTTGGTTCAGCATCCCTCGCTGACTCGTTTCGAATAATGTGAGATAGTTCGTCGATCGGAAGCTCAGAAAATTATGCGAAGGTTATGGCATACAGCAGACCTTCACTTCTGTGGCCTACACCTAAAGCAACGGCCGGGTGGAGGTTACCAATCGAAAAATCCTTAGATGTTTACGAGCTCGGCTCAACCACGCAAGAGGCAACTAGGTCGATGAGCTCCCCAATGTTTTATGGGCTCTCCGCACGACACCGAAAGAGTCGACCGGCGCCATGCCGTTTCACCTAGTGTACGGCGGTGAAGCGTTAGTCCCGGTGGAAGTCTGAGTAGAGTCAGATCGGGTCCTTCTCTACGACGAAGGGAATGCGGAACGAAGACTCATGGAGCTCGATTTGGTGGACGAGATAAGGGATAAGGCCACCATTCGACTAATGGCATACCGACAGCGAGTGAAACAAGGTTACAATAGAAGAGTGATCCCAAGATCATTCCAGGTTGGAAACATGGTTTGGAAGCAAGTAAAGCTAGTCAGAGGCATCGCCAAACTTGAAGCACTATGGGGAGGACCCTACAAGGTCATCAAAAGACTCCACTCTGGAGCTTACTATCTTGAAGATGAGCATGGAAGGAAGCTGGACCAACCCTTGTAACGACCCACCTTCTACTACTAGGCTGTAAGGCCGATTGCTACAGTTATGTTGTGCTAAACTATTCCCTGACCATTACTAAGCCTAGATGCGGAAACTATGCTAATTAAAATTTTGCTGAACGGCTATCACTTCTTGGTTCTATACATGCTAAGGGAGGTAAACTAACCATTCCTAACATGTTTTACCTTCCCCATGGCCAAGGAACTGAACTTAGACACTTCCCCGCTGATACCAGACCTCCCAATCGATCCACGGATCGATTGGAATAGTCGGATCGATCCAGTGATCGAACCAGCCGGCTACTGTATGCGGGACATAAGTTGGATCGATCCAGTGATCGATCCAGCATGCTACTATGCCCGGGATGATAATTTGGATCGATCGGCTGATCGATCCAGGCTGGTCAATCGATCCAGTGATCGATCCCAGAGCTCTCTGTTCGCGACGAAAATGTCTGGATCGATCGGCTGATCGATCCAGAGGCCTACTGTTCGCAGAACAAATTGCCCAATCGATCAGCTGATCGATTGGAAACCCTCGAATCGATCAGCTGATCGATTCGAGTTACTGATTTCGTGCCAAATGTCTGATTTCAGCACTGTTTCGTGCCTCAACCACATTTCCAGTTCTAAGATGGCTAGGAAACACTCTAACGATGACAACCAATATTCTAACATCATATAATTAACATTCTAAGCACAATCTAAAGCATGGTTCGTTAGCCCATGGCGTTTAACATGCCAAAGCAAAGAGTAATAGAAATACTAAAGTTCATATGCTTAATTGAAATTGCTGGATCCCTAGAATCTTTATTCCATGTTCCATCCACACACATCCCCATCAGTGCATTGACCTCCAGCCTCCGCTAGTCCATCTTCCCTTTACCTTTATCTGCAGTATAAGGGAAAATAGTATCTGTAAGCTTTAAGCTTAGTAAGAAATCATCTACCTCACTAAGACATGCATACGATGCAATATGCTTTTAAAACATGCTATTTGAAAATACATACTGAATATGCTAAGCATGGCATGACATGGTATCATACAAAGCATGGCATAACATAAGCTGAACATAAAATAGAACTGATCATAACATGTCTAGAACTGTATATGAAGCTATCATATCTAACAACTGAAATAAGCTGAGTTGATACAAAAGTGAGCTAAGCTGAAGCTGAGCTAATACTGAATTCCATTATGTTTTAAAACTGATTTGGAAAAAAAAAACTATTATATATAATAGATAAAATACTAAACATGCTGCTGTAGGGCCCTAGCAACTGTACTTGCTGTGCGCGCATCCCTAACTAGACCCGGGATTGCAAGTTCCGAATCTAGTAGGGTTTACTAGGTTAGCTGAACCTAGGGACGACTATGGGAGTCCAACCCAGTGGATATCTAATCCAGTACAGTGCCGCTGCTGAAAGTAAAATACTGAAATGCTAATTAGCTGAATCTAAGTTATCTGAACCTAGAACTAGGTTGTCTGAACCTAGAGGCGGCTGTGGGAGCCCACCCATTGGACATCTAGTCCCATAAAGCTGAAATAAAACTGACATGCTGGTTTAAATGCTTCTATGCATTTAATTATGCTGTTAAAACTGTCTAATATTGCGCTAAACATTTTATCGAACACCTAGTGTGCTCCAACTCTCCTCTCTAATAGGGGGACCACCTCTAGGCACCCGACGACGTCCATAACCTCTATCTGAAGAGGAAAAACGCGTCCGGCCCATCCAGAGATACTCAACTAACCCCTAAGTCTGGGAAGATAATTAAATACACTCTAGATATCGATAAAAATCTACGTATAACTAAATTATAAGCATGCAATTAAACGAGAGCTACTTATACTGCAGGTGAGGGGTTTCTTACCTCGTACGCTAATTTCCTTACGGTTCAGTCGCTAGGTTTCCGGAGAAGACGATCCTTTCGATAGTTTTCTTGCGCCAACACGTTCCTCTCGCGAAGGGAAGCGTCCTGGTGTCGGAGCCGCTGCCGGAAGATGTCTTTGGGGGCCAAGCCTTGGTGCGCCGAGAGAAAGAGGAGGAAGAGAGGGGCGCCGGCGTGAGGGTTTGAGAGGAGAAGAGAATTGCCGAACCCCAAAGAAATAAAATAAACCAAACACAACTTAAATCTTCTATTTATATTAAGTGGATAATTGAGACCAACTCTAATATAAATATAATTGGTTCCCCTTTCTTTCAGCACGGCCCTGCTGGGTTCACCGGTTACTAAGGCTAACTAAAAGTTATCGGATCCGAGAGGTCCCGGGTTCGATCCCCGCTTAAGCCTTTTTTATTCTTCTAATTAGTTTTGCTACTTCCGCTACTGGGAAAATTCCGGAAAAATGTCTAAAAATTCCAGAAAAATTATAGAATAATTCTAATGCAAGTTTGAGAATTTTCGGGTGTTACAACCCTGGAGTGCAAACCATCTCCAACCTTATCGAGCCGAGTGAGAGGTGCGCGAGTAAACTGAGGCAACTGATGTAGAATGTATGTTGTGTGTAGGGAAATGGGAACAGAAACTTTCAAGTTTGCATGAGTTTTATATCGATCAGCTAGTCTTCATCAACGATCGAGCGACAACCTTAAACCCTAGTCTTTATCGACGGTCGAGCAGCGACTTTAAACCTTTGACTTCATCAACGGTCGAGCGACGACCTTAAACCCTTGTCTTCACCAACGGTCGAGCGGAAACCTTAAACCCTTGTCTTCACCAACTGTCGAGCGGCGACCTTAAACCTTTGTCTTCATCGACAGTCGAACAGCGACCTTAAACCTTTGTCTTCATCGATGGTCGAGTGGCGACCTTAAATCCTTGTCTTCATCAATGGTTGAGCGGTGACCTTAAACCCTTGTCTTTACCAACAGTGGAGTAGCGACCTTAAACCCTTGTCTTCACCAACGGTCGAGCGGCGACCTTAAACCCTTGTCTTCACCAACGGTCAAGCGGCGACCTTAAATCCTTGTCTTCACCGACGACCGAGCGGCAACGTTAAACCCTTGTCTTCACCAACAGTCGAGCGACGACCTTAAACTCTTGTCTTCACTGACGTTCGAGCAGAGACCTTAAACCCAAGTCTTCATCGGCGGTCGAGCGGCGACCTTTGTTGGGGCAATTTTCCTAGGTCAAGTTTGACCAGTTTGACTAAGCTTGAGTTGAGTCAAACTTGAGTCGGGATTTGAGTTTTGATGTTTGACAATATATGGAGATTACTAGAGCAATCGTCTGTTTGACAATATATGGAGATTGCTAGGGCAATCGTCCGGTTGTGGAGATGGTCAAAAGGTTGACAAGGTTGAGAAGAAGACAAGTCAAGTAGGTCAGGGATGGTAGGAGACTTTGTTGGAGCAATCTGGGTACCCTAAGTTTTGATGTTTGGGCAAAGATTTAAGTTAGGATTATTGTTGTATTTGATATGCATTGTGAGTGTGCAGGATACAGGTACAATAAGGAAAGTCCAAGTGTGATCTTGGCAAAGGAGGAAAGTCCAAGGATGAGTCTTGGCGGTGTAAGTCCAAGCATGTAGTCTTGGCAACGTAAGTCCAAGTGTGACTTGACAATGGATGAAGTCCCGGAGGCGTGACCTCTTGGCAAAGGAAGACCCGACAACAATGACAATGCCGATGGAAGCTCCAGAAGGCAAGACGTGAAGGATGGGGAGGCATCCGAAGGACGCAAGGCTGATGAAGGAGGCTAGAAGGCTAGGTCTAGGTTGGTTGGGCGAGAACAAGTGCTGAGTGAATGTACTCGGGGTAAAATCCTAAAATTAGGGTTTACTATAGCAGTACTATAGCGTCACTGTAGCAATACTATAGCGTTACTGTAACAGTACTGTAGCAGTCGACTGGTGGTTTCATCAGTCGACTGGTGCAGTCGACTGGGAGCAAACAGAGAGTTGGTATCGAGCCGTTGGGCTGCAACTGTCAAATTTCCACGAAGGGCAGTCGACTGCATGTTTTGGCAGTCGATTGGTAGGCGGGGTTTTCTAACTTGTGGCCTATATAACCAAGCATTGGAAGCTTGGTTAAGGTTGACGAAATAGAGGTGGTTAACCCCTATTAGTAGTCTACCAGTGCCCTAGCTTCTCAAGAGTCCTTGGTGAGAGTTTGTGGCGAGGTTTCTCCACCCACAAGGAGCTACACGAGCTAGCCGGAGGTTTTCCGGGGAGTCATCCACCGACGGATCGGGATCGTCCACCTTACGGACAGCCGTGGAGTAGGAGCTTCATCTCCGAACCACGTTAAACAACGTGTCATTGGGTTTGCTTCTTGTTTATTGTTTTCTAGGGTTACCTTTGCTTTTGTTTGTTAGTATTTTTGTTTCCGTTGTGCACTAACAAGAGTAGGAAGCGACGATTTGGGTGAGATGCTATTCACCCCCTCTAGCGAACGTCAAGGTCCCAACAGACTTGACTGGGTAAGTCCTAACTGGAGGTTAGGCAGTGGAGAAGTTCTAACTGGAGGTTAGGCAGTGGTGAAGTTCTAACTGGAGGTTAGGCAGTGGTGAAGTCCTAACTGGAGGTTAGGCAGTAGTGAAGTCCTAACTGGAGGTTAGGCAGTGGAGAAGTCCTAATTGGAGTATAGGCATCTAGGAAAGTTCTAACTGGAGGTTAGGCAAGAGAGAAGTCAAGTAGGTCAAGGTTGACAGGAGACTTGACTGGGAAAGTCCTAATTGGAGATTAGGAAAAGATAAGTCCAACAGGAAGGTTGGCAAGAGTGAAAATCCAAGTAGGTCAGTTTTGACCAGACTTGGTGGTGAAAGTCCTGATAAGTGAGATCATGCAATTGGAAAGTCCTAGTATAACTAGGCAAAGGGAAAGTCCTGGTGAGGAGCCAGGCAACTGGAAAGTCCAAGTGTGATCTTGGCAAAAGGAAAGTCCTGGTAAGGAGGTAGGCAATTGGAAAGTCCAAGTGTGATCTTGGCAAAAGGAAAGTCCTGGTGAGGAGCCAGGCAATTGGAAAGTCCAAGTGTGATCTTGGCAAAAGGAAAGTCCTAGTGAGGAGCCAGGCAATTGGAAAGTCCAAGTGTGATCTTGGTAAAGGTTGTAAGTCCAAGCATGTGGTCTTGGCAAGGTAAGTCCTAGTGTGACTTGGCTAGGAGAACCCAACAACTAGGATGAGGCCGATGGAAGCTCTAGAAGGCAAGGCGTGAAGGATGGGGAGATATCCGAGGGACGCAAGGCTGATGGGGGAGGCTAGAAGGCTAGTTCGAGGTTGGTCGGGAGTAGCCAAATGCTAGGCATACAAACCCAACAAATCACGGTTGACCGAGAGTTGGGTTTGGGAAGCTGGACTTGAGTTTAAGTTAAGTCTAGGGTGCTCAATCGATCGGGCGATCGATTGAACAGGCTCCAATCGATCAGCCGATTGATTGGAGTGTGCTGCGATTATTGAAATGGCCCAATCGATAAGTCAATCAATTGGGGTCAGGAAATCGCGAGCACAGAAGCTCTCCCAATCGATCGAGCGATCGATTGGGCAGCAGAATCTCTCGCGCAGACGCAAGAGCGTAGAATGGGTTTGAATCGATCAGCCGATCGATTAAGATGGTCCCAATCGATCGATCGATCGATTGGGAAGTGACCGTTGCGCAAGATGCAGGTGGTGGATGGCTGGAATTGTCCGGATGTGACATGGCGATCGATTGGGGATGAATTCAATCGATTTGAGCTACTATATAAAGCCCAGGCGGAGCTTTTTCTCAACAGATCTCTTGCGATCTTTTGCGTCGTTCTTTAGCGATTCACAGTGAGCTTCTCCGATCTACTCACGCCAGTTCTTGAAGGCACTTGGGGAGTGTCTCCAAGGTTCAAGAGGCGATGACAAGCACAAGTAAGTAAGAAGAAGGGTGTATTACATTGTATTTTTATTTCTTCTTCTTGTGTTCGTGTTTGTGTTTGTGTGTGAGTATTGTACGAGGCTTCTCCGCCTCCGACTGCGACCGAGAAGGAGGTTTTCATTAGTGGAGTGAGCGTGTCGTGTGGATCCTTGGATTAGTCACCTCTTCTTGAGGTGGATACCAAGTAAACCCTAGGTATTAGCATTGTGTGTGTTGTATTTTAGTTTCCGCTGCATATCAAGTCAACGCAAGCACAAGTGCGCGACGAAACGCTATTCACCCCCCTCTAGCAGATATCAAGGTCCTAACAATTGTTATCAGAGCCAGGTCGGTCTTCTACGGACTAACCGCCAAGAGAGTAAGAAGCTAGAGGAAGAAGAAGATGGACTTTGGAGGTCCACTTGGATGGGTGATAACCATGATTTTACTGTATTATTTTGATTCATATATGCATTGTTTAATGTTGATTTCTTAAGTTTAAATCATGGTTACATCACAATTTATGCATTGTATAAATTTTGGGCTTAATTGCAAATTCTTTTATTTTTGGTGTTATTTGATGCTAATATTTGATTCTTATTTTGTAGGCATCAAAGGATCTTAGATTTGTATCTATTCGAACCGAAATTGGGCTCGAATCAGAGTTTAAACGAGACGATCAAACCTTGGAGTTATTTGGACCGTTCATCTACAATCAAACAGATCTGAGTCATCCATTGAAGATCTGACCCATCCAACCTAATGAGGATGAGATCTCAGCCATAGATGAAGATCCAGAGGTTTTGATCCAGATCTGAGTTCATACAACCATTAATCAAACCCGAATTAATCTGGACCGTTCATCAAAGATTGGATAGATCTGAACCATCCAGTGAAGATCTGGTCGATCTGACCTAAGGAAAAGTAGATCCAGACCCTTGATGAAGATCAGTACCTTTGGATCGGATTTTAGGCGAACTTTCACCGTTGATTTAGCTCCGAAGCATCCCAACCATCCATTCAGATCCAGATCTGATTCAAAACAGAGAAGCTACAGTGTTTTCCAGTGTTGATCCTCCACAGCGCGCAGTTTCATCCCGGCACGCGACTTCTTCCGGATTTCGGCCTCTTTCCTTCTCCGATCAACTCTTTCAAGCTTCGACCTCGGTGGTGAGCTTTTCGACGGCTTCATCCCGATCATCTGGACCCGTCATTGGGTGGTTTCTCTGGCAGAATTTCTCTCCCGACCTTCTCTATTCCAGCGCCGATTTGGAGGTGGTTTTCCAATCGGCGACTCCAATTCCCATCAGCAACATTTGGAGGTAGTCTTCCAGTGTTCCTAAGCTCCATCCGACATCACACCACCATTCACAGCGTCATTCCAGATTCAGAGTTTGGAGGTTGCAAAAATCCAGATTTTCGGCCATTATTGGGTTTAGGGTTGTTTCCAGCGTGTCGGGGGTGGTCTGTCGGCACTGTTGAGCACTCCTTGAACTGAGACGCAGCTGAGATGCTCCACTGAGGTCCAGAGTTGGGTGGTCCCGACTTTGGCACTCTTGTGTGACAGCAAGAGTGTGTAGCTTGGTAGATTGGTTGAGAGATTGTAACGGTTTACCCTTTTAGTTCATTTTATTATTGTTTTGTAGCTTGGCACAGATTTACTTTTATGTTTGTTATGTTTTTATGCAAGTAGTTAGCATTTCATTACCTTGTTGAAGCTTAGTTTAAATCTCTTTTGATGTTTGGTTAATTGTTTAGTGTTTAAGTTTTAAGCTAGGGTTTAATTTCTGTGTAGATCGGATTTAATTGCGTCTCGTAATTTCATATTTAGTTTAGTGTGTTGAAGATGAATTCATTACGTAGTGTGACAATGTGTATGGATTGATCTGAGACACTTAGTTAGATTTTATTATTGCTTTAGATTAGTTTCTTAGTCGCTTGCTTTTCATTCATTTAGATTTAGATTCAAAGTTTAAACTCCCCCATTTATATATTAAAACCCCCCCAAAAAAATAGGAATAAAATACGATCCTAAGATTACATCCTACCGTTTGTTCCTTGAGAGATCGATCCTGGGCTCGTTACTGTTGGATCGAGACGCACTAGAGGGGGGGGTGAATAGCGCTCGCGGCTATTTCGTTCGATTATTGGAATCGTAAAAAGCGTAAGAATTAATGCAGCGGAATAAAAACAAACATACAAAGACGCAAGAGATTTTTACTTCGTTCGGAGCCTAGATCGACTCCTACTCGAAAGCCCGCGATCCTTGATCGTTTTGCGTGGGCAACAACTATAAGCTCGATAAAAGGATTACAAGATGAAGTACAAGTAAATGCAAAAATTAATTATACCGATGACAAGAATAGAATCTCGGAGCTTTAATTTGGGTCGTCGTAACTTGTAGCAGCACTTTCGGGCGTCTTTCAGAGAGGCACGTTGGAGACAGAAGACTTGGAATTCAATGATCTGAAGTGCTGGTCGAAACCCCCTTATAAAGTGTGTTCAAGGCGCCTTGAAGGCTGTTCAAGGCGCCTCCATGCTGCCGAGTCCTCCGCGTGGATCAAGCTTGAACTGGTCGAAGTTCATCTGCTTAAGGCGCCTTATGCCCTATCCAAGGCGCCTTCCAAGGCGCCTTATACCTCTTCCAAGGCGCCTCCATGGGTGCTTCGCAGCCAGCTCCAGCCTTGCACCCGAGGCACCTCCAAGCTCCATGGAGGCGCCTCGGACACTGTTCATCCGAGGGAAAACTTCATTATTTTGTACCTGCAAGACATGTTAGTCCCAAACAATATCCTGCAACACCAAAGTTAGCACATAAAGCAATAAATACAATAACAATATATTATTGATAGTCATCAGACTATCCGGGTCTGACTTCAGATTTCCGACCGAAAACCCTAGGTCGACCCGACGCCTACTGTTCCCTCTACGGGGAACGCGTCCTCACCTACTCCACTCAAGAGATTTACCTGCTGCCAGTGCGATCCTCCAGATCGACTGGACTTTTGCTCAGCACTCGACACTTCCGGACTTTCTGCTGGACATCCGCTTCTCGGCTAGTCCAGTCTTCCACCTGGTTCGCGACACCAGGACTTTCCACCTAGGGTTACCACCCCCTAGGACTTTTGCCTGGAGCCATTGACCTGCCAAGACTTTCCGCATAGGGTTACCACCCCCTATGACCTAGGGTTACCACCCCCTAGGGTTTTCCCTTTGCCTAACCGCAGCTAGGACTTTCCTGAAATACTCAAGTAGACTTGTTAGATCACAAAACACCTTAACTTTGAATCCTTTGCAATTATCAAAACACGAGTTCGATCGTCGGATGCTTCCCGCATCAACAATCTCCCCCTTTTTGATTATGACAACTCAAATTCAAAGTTAAGTAAACAGATATCAAATAACAGATAGATGAAAACATTTAACGCAAGCTTAGAAAATTTTGCTGAAGTAAACTCTATGAATTTAAAGTATAGCGCCAAGTATAGACTCCCCCTTAACTGTTACTCCCCCTTTAATATTCATTATTTTATATTTGAATTTTACAATTAATTGAAATTGCTACTCTCCCCCTTTGCCATATATCAAAAATAAGCAAAAATAGTCACAAGATTTTGAAAATCCTTAACAGTTTATAATTGTCATATCTTACTTTTAGCTATGTGAAAAGATGATGTTAGCTCTTTGGAAAATTAGTTAAAATTATAAAACTACTAGAAGATTTGAAAAGTTAAAATAAGGTTTGAAAAGTTAGTAAAACTATACATTGAAAAATTTGTTGGAGAAATTTTTGAAAGTAATGAGTTGAATTTTGCAAAACTGAGCTTTACTTAGGAAAGCAAGAATTTACAAAGTTAGATTTCAAAGTTAGCTAAGTTTTAAAATTTTGAAAATAACGATTGGAACTTAGCTTAGCTTAATTTTTATTAAATTTAGGACAAGGAGGGAGTAGAGTAGCTAAAAACTTGGTTTAGGTTATTTATTCAAAGTCAGTTGGTCCTTAAGTCCAAGCATGAGTCAAGTTCAATAGATTGACTTTAAGAGGCATCAGAGCCCTAAAGTTCAAACATGCTTAACCAGAAAACTGAGTATGCTTTACCAACTGTCTAACTTTTAGCTACTTGCTGATTGCCTACAGGCCAACAACTTTCACATGGTTAGTCAAGTTAAGTCAATTTGGTCCAGTTAGATTTGACTAGAGCTGGAAAACTTGACTTGATTGATGTAAATTGAGTATTTAACACCCAAACTCATATTGATGCACAGATGTAAGCATTCTTGAGTCCAGGCTGTACCCTATGCATCTCACACCGTTCTATGTCTTTCAAACACAATCAAGGTATATCTAGGTGTTTGTGAGATGCTCTGGCTTAAGTCTAGGGGAACATGATTTCTACGGGGTCAGCTTAGGCTAAGTCCAACTTCTGAAAAATCTAATAAATTGAAATTTTGAAAATTATTTTTTCTAGAAATTTTAAAAACCAATTTAAAAGTTATTTTTGAACCTATGCTCACAAAACATAACACATAAGTACTCAATTAAATAACATGTCCAGACAGTCTAAAAGATCCAAGATACAATCAAAAATCTGAGTAAGATCAGCAGATCCAAGAAGTGAATAACATGTCCAGACAGTCTAAAAGATAGAATCAAGCAGATGGATCGTTAGCTGGAGGATCGGCTAGAGGCTGCTCGGGTGGCGGCTAAGGCTGTCCCTGACGCCGAATCTCACCTCGGAGAGATGCGAAACCAGCAGCCATCTCGGATCGCATAGATCGACGGAAGCGATGGCTATCTAACACAGCTCATCGCGTCTGAGTGGACTGGATCTCGAGTCGAGTGAGTCTGTCCTCGACAGAGAGTGGTGTTGAAGATGAAGGCCCGGTTGAGGCTCGTCCGGCAGAGGTGGAAGGATCTGTGAAAAAATCCTCTGCCAGGAAATCGGGCGACTCCTCATCCGCATCTGGTGCGTCCTCAGCCTCTGGAGCACCAGGGGCAGCAACTGGTGGTGGTCAGCCCTTCCAGGCCAGAATCCTCTCGGCAGTGACCTCTGCCCCTGCTAATCTAAGGCTACGCTGACCGAACTCATCATAAATGGTAAGTGGGATGAGTACCCCTCTAGTGATGTCTATCCTAGAGCTGGAGAATATCTGGGTCAGGATGTAACACCCACTAAGCTTTTAAGATAAGTATATGAATGTAGGATTTTGCCTTAGAAAAATAAAAGGAAGTGGGTTGAAGCAAAAAGAAATAAAATGAAATAAAAAGAAGAGGAGGTCAAGGATTGAACCTTGAACCTCTTATATTATAATTTATAAAATTAATTAGTAGAAACCAATTGGGATAGAGAGAAGATATTGATAGCAAAGGAGGGGAACTCATGATAAGGGTGAGAGTAAAAGTTAGCCACAAGAAAACAAGAAAAGAGCAAGAGAAAGGCAACTTGCCTTCCTTCCTTCTCTCCCTCTTTCTCTCTTCTCTTGCCGAAAATAAAAGAGGCTAATTAAGGGGATTCATTCCCCCTTATTTCACCATGAATGATGAGGATAAATAAATAAATAAAAAGAAAAAGAAAATAGAAAAAAAGGCTAAGGGAGAAGGAAAACAAAAACTAATTTTGCTACTTCTTCCTCCTTAACATAAAAGGGAGCAAGTAAAGAGAAGAATTCTAATTTTTCTCTCATTTCTCTCATTCTCCCCTCTCCATTACCGAGAACCCCAGCCCCCTCTCCTCCATCTTCGGCCCCAAGCCAAGGTTTTCTCCTAAGAAAGCCTAAGATACAAGGAGGACTTAGCAAGAGGAACAAGGGAAGGGAACTAGAAGAAGTGGTTACTTCTTCCATCACCATACCTTAGAAGAAGAGGAACAAATGCAGTGGACGGATTTTGAGACAGAGTTCTTAGAGGAATTCTTCCACATGCAAGTGACCAACAAGCACTATGATGAGTTCACTGAGTTCCGGCAAGGTGATCTGTCAGTTAACGAAGCCGTCAAGAGATTCAACCGCCTAGCACGACTGTGCCCATAACTGATCCGTACTGAAAAAGAAAGGGTCCGATTAATGTTAAAGATGCTCCGACCCGAGATAGCCCTGAACGTAGTCGGCGGAGTTAATAGACCGCAGACTGCAGAGGAGCTAGTCAGCAGTGCCCTAATTACCGAGCACTACCAGAAAGCAATGAACAAGGGCATGAACCAAGCACTGACCGGAGGACAAAAATCGCACAATACCAGAACCGACTGGAAAGGAAACTCAAGTGGAAAGAGGAAACAGTGGAATAAAACAAAAGGTGGTCCGGCCAATAAGCAGACCAAGTACCCTCAGTGTGCCACATGTGGGAAGATGCATTCTGGAGTATGTCTCCTAAGTACTAGAAAGTGCTATAACTGCGGAAAGGAAGGCCATCTAGCGAGAAATTGCCCAACTCAACCTCAGGCACCACCTCCGCAGAAATTTCAGAACAGGAGTGCCCCCGTACAGCTTCACCAGATGCAAGCTGCCATAGAAGGGACTTCAATCAGCCAAGGAAGATTGGAAGCCCCTCCCGCTATGACGAACGCCAGGGTCTACTCTCTTACCAAGGAGGACGTGGCGAATGCCTCTACCGTTGTCACAGGTCAACTACTTATTTACAATCAGTATGCTGTAGTATTATTTGATACCGGGGCAACACACTCGTTCATCTCAACACCTTTTATGAAGAAGCTAGATATACCACTCCGAACTCTAGAGGACACATTCTTAACAACCTTACCATCCGGGGAGATTATGCCATCGGACCATATGCTGCAAGCAGTGCTCATTTGGATCGCAAACAGAGAACTCTACTGCAATCTGATAGTACTTGATATGCAGGATTATGACATAATATTGGGCATGGATTTCCTTAGCAAATACGGCGCTTCAATCGAGTGCCGCAAAAGGAAAGTGATTTTAAGACCCGAAAATGAACCAGAGTTTGAATTTTTCGGGGAATCAAAAGGAACGGAGAAGTTATTGTCATCTATTAAAGCACAAGGGATGTTAGATAAAGGATGTATGGGGTTTCTAGCGCACGTGGTTAACACCAATCAAGTCAAAGACCAGAAATTAGAAGATGTCAGAATAGTATGCAATTATCCAATAGTATTTCCTGATGAACTACCAGGGTTGGCCCCTGACAGAGAGATAGAATTCGGAATCGAATTGATTCCTGGTACTCAGCCGATTTCAAAAGCACCTTATCGTATGGCTCCGGCTGAATTAAAGGAGCTTCAGGAATAGTTATCCGAATTGCTTGACAAGGGACTTATTCGTCCTAGTCACTCTCCACGGGGAGCTCCAGTGATGTTCGTAAAGAAGAAGGATGGGTCTATGCGAATGTGTATATACTACCGAGCGCTGAATAATGTGACGATCAAGAACCGATACCCACTCCCACGGATCGATGACCTGTTCGATCAACTGAAGGGTGCGACCGTTTTCTCAAAGATAGACCTACGATCCGGTTATCATCAAGTGAAGGTGAAACCAGATGATATACCAAAAACAGCATTTCGAACCCGATATGGACACTATGAGTTCATAGTTATACCTTTCGGAGTAACCAACGCTCCTGCAGTATTTATGGACCTGATGAATCGGATATTTACGGCATATCTTGATAAATTTGTAATCGTCTTTATTGACGATATACTTATCTATTCGAGAACCCCAGAAGAACATGCTGAACACCTGAATACTGTACTACAGATCCTTCAAGAGAAACAACTATATGCAAAATTCTCCAAATGCGAGTTTTGGCTTGATCGGGTAATATTCCTAGGTCATGTCATCTCCAAAGATGGAGTTATGTTGGATCCAAGCAAAATCGAAGCTGTAAATAACTGGAACAGACCAAGGAATGCCAGCGAAGTCAGGAGTTTTCTCGGGCTAGCAAGCTATTACAGGAAATTCGTAGAGAATTTCTCTAAAATTGCAGCCCCTATGACATCCCTCACCAAGAAAAATACAAAGTATGAATGGACAGAAGCTTGCGAGAAGAGTTTCGCGGAATTAAAAAGGAGACTGACCAGTGCTCCGATTCTTACTCTCCCGGAAACCAACAGAGGCTTCGATATGTACAGTGATGCTTCCATCACAGGACTTGGAGCTGTACTCATGCAAGATGGCAAAGTCATTGCCTACGCTTCTAGACAACTTAAAGAGCATGAGAAGAATTATCCCATTCATGACTTAGAACTAGCAGTCGTGGTCTTCGCTCTCAAAATATGGAGACACTATTTATATGGAGCCCAGTGTAAGATTTATACCGACCATCAGAGTCTGAAATATTTCTTCACGCAAAAAGACCTAAATATGAGGCAACGCCGATGGCTCGAGCTAGTTAAAGATTACGACTGCGAGATTCTTTATCACCCAGGAAAGGCGAACAAAGTGGCCGATGCACTCAGCCGAAAGTTCAGTGCCACCTGATGTAGCTATTTTAAAGTTTAAGGACGAACTTTTTATGAGGTACGGGGTACTGTAACACCCACTAAGCTTTTAAGATAAGTATATGAATGTAGGATTTTGCCTTAGAAAAATAAAAGGAAGTGGGTTGAAGCAAAAAGAAATAAAATGAAATAAAATGAAATAAAAAGAAGAGGAGGTCAAGGATTGAACCTTGAACCTCTTATATTATAATTTATAGAATTAATTAGTAGAAACCAATTGGGATAGAGAGAAGATATTGATAGCAAATGAGGGAAACTCATGATAAGGGTGAGAGTAAAAGTTAGCCAAAAGAAAACAAGAAAAGAGCAAGAGAAAGGCAACTTGCCTTCCTTCCTTCTCTCCCTCTTTCTCTCTTCTCTTGCCGAAAATAAAAGAGGATAATTAAGGGGATTCATTCCTCCTTATTTCACCATGAATGATGAGGATAAATAAATAAATAAAAAGAAAAAGAAAATAGAAAAAAAGGCTAAGGGAGAAGGAAAGCAAAAACTAATTTTTCTACTTCTTCCTCCTTAACATAAAAGGGAGCAAGTAAAGAGAAGAATTCTAATTTTTCTCTCATTTCTCTCATTCTCCCCTCTCCATTACCGAGAACCCCAGCCCCCTCTCCTCCATCTTCGGCCCCAAGCCAAGGTTTTCTCCTAAGAAAACCTAAGATACAAGGAGGACTTAGCAAGAGGAACAAGGGAAGGGAACTAGAAGAAGAGGCTACTTCTTCCATCACCATACCTTAGATCCACAAGCGAAAAGGATGTAAGCTTCCCCTCACCTGTGGTACAAGGCTTTTTATGTGATTTTCGGATTTTATGAGGATTAGAAAACCTAGAATAGAATTTAAGAAAATTCGGCCAAAGAAGAGTTTCAAATCTAGGAAGGTTTAAACAAGTCCTTATTTCGTGATATTTTTCTATGCTATGTAGGAAGGTTTTCCTTCATATTTTTATACCTATATGATGCTTGGTCAGAGGAGTACCTAGCCCTAAAATTTAGGCCAAAAATGTTTTAAAGAGGTTAGGGAAATCATTGTTTAACCAAACTAGTACAAGATTCCCTCCATGAATTACTAAGGATCTTTTATTGGTTTTTCTTGCTTGAAAGTTACTTGGAACCAAAGGAAATCCCCTCATATGTTTTGGCCAAGAAAAGAGCTTAGGGTTAGGAAGACCTTTAAAATTTAAGTAACCATGTTTATATGATAGAATATAGAGTTCTCTTAAAGAATTTCATGTTGAATATTGCTAGAAATTCATGAACTCTTCATTAAGATTTTCAGCCATGTTAAGATGGATAGCTTAGGAAAGCTTAAACAAAATTTTAACATGCTCAAGACCTCTGTGATATTAAGATATGAAAGTGGTTTAATGCTCTCATGCTTAATTAGGGTATAGAGAATTTAGTTACATGATATATGACTTGTAAGGTCACAAGGGTCCTAGCTTGTTTATGAACCAAATTTGTATATGATGTTCTTAGTAATTTTTTCCATGAAACTTACTTAGGTTTTCCATGCTTTAGGCCACTTAAAACCTAGTTTAGAGAATGGTAGGTTTCGGCCATGAGGAAAAATAAAAGAAAAAGGAAAGAAACCTAGGAAGCCTAAGACACAATGCACATGTATGTTTATTATGCTTGTCTTTATACATGCTATGAAACTTGTATGACTTCCTATGCTTTTAGGCTATTTGAAGCAAAGTTAACCACTGATGGGTCTCGCCCAAGTAGGGTTTAAATGACCTAGAGGCCTTAGAATTGAAACCAATTGTGTTAAAAATGCTTCTTATGGAAATATGATAATGTGTTGATTGTGTCACATGCTTGTATAATTTTTCCATGACCTAAATGGACCATTGTAGGTCTCGGCCATGAAGGGATAGATGCCCTAGAAACCCTAGAACAAATTTAAATATGCTCATGTCACTCTACATGAAATATGATAAGTAGAAGCCAAAGTTCTCATGCTATATGTTGCTTAATGACCTAAAATGAGGCTAGGGTAAGTTTCGGCCATACCTTTTGTATGATACCTCATTATGAATTTATACATGATGTTAGTTCAAGTTCACATGCTTGTATGCTTGTTTTTAGCCCTAATGAATACTTGTGAAATTTTGGCCATGACATATGTTAAGGGCTTGAAGAACTTAGGAATTAGCTCAAATATGATTACTATGTTACTTGGAAGAAAAATGCTATAAATATGGTGTAAGGTTTCCATGCTTTCATGACATTTGGGACCTTGTTTCACACCTGATAAGGTTCGGCCACATGAAGTTTAGGGACTTGGAGAACTTAGAAACCAAGTTAATCATGCTTATAATGCTTCCTATGAAATTGATGTGATGATAATTTAGGTTCCACATGCTTGGAGGTTATTTTTACCTAAATTGAGATCTAAGGGGGTTCGGCCATGGTAAGAACCCAAGGGATTAGGAAGCTTAGAATCCAAGTTAACTATGTTACCATGTTTCTTATGATAGTATAATCACATGATACACCCTTATGCTTAAACATGTATGCTTGTGATTCATACTTTCCATGATATGACATGTGATAGAAATATGCATGCTTTTATGATATGCTATGTGGATAGAAATATGCATGCTTTTATGATATGCTATGTGGTGAAAATATGCATGCTTTTATGATATGCTATGTGGTGAAAATATGCATGCTTTTATGACATGATGTATGCCTAAGTGATGCATACCTTTATGATATGATGTATGCCTAAGTGATGCATACTTTTATGACATGATGTATGCCTAAGTGATGCATACTTTTATGATATGATGTATGCCTAAGTGATGCATACTTTTATGATATGATGTGTGCCTAAGTGATGCATGCTCTTATGATGTGTGATATGTATAAGTATGACATGTATTTTACTTTATATGGCTTGTACCAAGGGTGGGCTCCATAAGCGCCCCGGGGTCGATGGAATAAGACTCGGGCCTCGTTAGGGATGGGCTCCTAAGTGCCCTTAGGTCGATGGAGTAAGACTCGGGTCTAGTATGTTTACCTTGTAGGGTTCAAGACTGTAACGCCCGAAAATTCTCAAAACAATTTTAGGAATATTCTATGATTTTTCTGGAATTATTAGATATTTTTCCGGAATTTTTCCGAGTAGCGGAAGTAGAAAAAATAATTAGAAGAATAAAAAGGCTTAAGCGGGAATTGAACCCGTGACCTCTCGGGTCCGCTAAACCTTTAGTTAGCCTTAGTAACCGGTGAACCCAGCAGGGTCGTGCTGAGAGAGAAGGGAAACATTTATATTTATATTGGAGTTGGGCCTAGTTACCCACTTAATATAAATTAAAAACTTAAGTTGGTTTGGGTTATTTCTTTTAATTGGTTCGGCAACTTCTCCCTCTCCAAACCCTCACCGACGCCAACCCCTTCTTCCTCTCTTTCTCTCGGCGCCAACACCCAAGCAAGCCTAGGGTTTCATCCCTAGAGCCACAGGAGTGCCTTCCGGTGACATCTCGGGCACAAGGACGTTCCCCTCCACGAGTAGAGCACGTGGACGCGAGCGAGTCGTCGAGAAGTCATCTCCACCGGAATTTCTAGCGATTAGATTTGTAAGAAATCTAGCATACGAGGTAAGAAACCCCTCACCTGCAGTATAATAGCTTCCGTTTGAGTTTTTATGCTTTAGTTAGGATGTATGCAGATTTTTATCGATATCTAGGGTGTATTTAACTCTCTTCGCAGATTAGGGATTTAGTTGAGCACCTCTAGATGGGCCGGGCACGTCTTCCCTCTTCAGATAGGAGGTTAGACGTTGTCGGGTGCCTAGAGGTGGTCTCCCTAATAGGGGGAAGAGTTAGAGCATCCTAGGGGCTCGATTAAATGTCTAGCTCAGTAATAGACAGTTTAAATAACTTATTAAATGCACTAGAAGTATTTAAAATAGCAAGTTAGTTTATTTCAACTTATGTAGGACTACAGTCCAATGGGTGGGCTCCCACAGTCGCCTCTAGGTTCAGACAACCTAGTTCTAGGTTCAGATAACCTAGATTCAGCAAAATAAGTATATAGCATTCAGTATTTTACTTTCAGCAGTGGCACTGTACTGGATTAGATATCCACTGGGCTGGACTCCCTAGTCGTCCCTAGGTTTAGCTAACCTAGTAAACCCTACTAGATTCAGAACTTGCAATCCCGGGTTTGGATAGGGATGCGCGCATAGCAAGTACAGTTGCCAGGGCCCATCAGCAACATGTTTAGTATTTTCACTTATGATATGTATAACTTTTCAAATTCACAATCAGTTATGTGAGTTCAGCTTAGTTCAGTACCAGCTCAGTTAGTTTAGTACATATCATGATCAGTTTAGTTCAGTTCCATGATTTGTTTTCAGTTTCAGTTTTCATGCTCAGCTTTATTTTTGCAAGTATGATAGCTTATGTTCAGTTCTTGATTGCTATGCTTGTATGATCACATGCCATGCCATGTTTAGCCTAGTCATTATATTTCAAATAGCATGCTTTAAAAATCATATATGCATCGTATGCATGTTTTTGTGAGGTAGATGGTTTCTTACTAAGTTTTTTAGCTTACAGATTCTACTTTCCTTATACTGCAGATAAAGGTAAAGGAAAAATGGACTAGCAGAGGAAGCTGGAGTTCAATGCAAAGATGGTGTATGTGGCAGGAACTGGAACAAAAGATCCTCAGGGGTTTTAGCAAGCTTAAATAGTTGGATTCTTAGTATTTCTTCTTTCATGCATTTTTAGACCTTAGAATGTTTGAATCATGGGAGATTTATTTAGTTTCTTAGTAATTATGTTAGAATGCTGGTTAATAGTTGTTAGAATACATTCTAATTGATTTGAAATGTGTTGTGTGAGGTTTTGGCACGCCAGAGTGCTGAAATCAGAGTTTCAGTGCAAAATCAGAAACTTCGATCGATCCATGGATCGATCGGGGGTCCTCGATCGATCCATGGATCGATTGAGGGCTGATTCCGCGAACAAAAGGCTTCTGGATCGATCATCCGATCGATCCAGTCACATTCTGTCACGAACAGAAGGCCTCTGTATCGATCGGTCGATCGATCCAAGATATCCCTAGCGAACAGAAAGGTTTTTGATCGATCATGGGATCGATTGACTAGGTTGGATCGATCAGCCGATCGATCCAAATAAAGTCCCATGCACAGAAGCACGCGGGATCGATCACTGAATCGATCCGTGATCCTGGATCGATCAGCTGATCGATCCAGATTACCACCCGAGCACAGTAGCGGTCGGGATCGATCCATGGATCGATCCAACAGAGAGCAATCGATCCAGTTCAGTCTGGATCGATTGGGAAGTTCAGTTTCGACCAGGAAACTTAGCAGATCAGTTTCTAGTCCACAGGAAATGTAGGATACACCTGGTATCCTTTAGATTATACCCTTCAGCACATGTAGAACCAAGAATAGTTATCAGATAGCAACTAAAATTTAAATTAGATCAGTTTTCCGCACAGTTAGCACAGCATAACTGTAGCGATTGGCCTTACAGCTCAGCTAGTAGAAGGCGGGTCGTTACAAAGACTTGCTACCATGGACCTACATAGGTTGCGCGCAATATGTAAGTGGTACATAGCCGAGATCCCCTTTAAGTTGATAATATGTTCAAGTATATATGTAAGAAGAAATGGTTTTAAAGATCATGAGACATACACATGTTTTTTTTAGGATACATGTTTTCAAAATCATATTGCATATACCTTATAATCATGTTGTGATGATGCTATGATTTATGATATGCCATGATTAGATATGATTATGTTATGTTTCATGCTATGCTTGATATGCCATGCTACCTTATGATGATGCTATGATATGCCATGATTAGATATGATTATGTTATGTATCATGTTATGCTTTAAGAGATGATATGCCATGACTAGTTATGATTTTGTTATGTTGCATGATATGCTTAAAGAGTATGATATGTTATGCCATGACTAGTTGAGATCACGTTATGTTGAGATATTCTTTGATCATGTGATGATTTTCGATTTTAGTGAGTAGGAAAGGAACTTACTGAGCCATGAGTGCTCATAGCTTACTTTCCTTGTACCACAGATAAAGGAAAAAGCTGAATGAGCTAAAGGAGCAGCAGGAGAGGCAAGGAGATGTGTGTGGCGGTGGCTAGGCAACCAAATAAGAACCTGCTTTAAGAACTTTTAAGAATTACGCTTTGGTTTCGTAAATTGTAGTACTATATGGGTAACTTGATGTTATGTTTCAATTTATCTTGTTATCATGTTTTGGAAACCATATTAGTGTAGTTCGGATTTGAAAACAAAAGAAAAGTTTTATTAAACTAAGAAAATTATTTCAAGTCTTCCGCTGTAATATGTACATAGAGTATCGTAGCCCCGTCCCTTAGGGTTAGCAGGGAGGGCGGGCGTTACACAGGATATGGCAGTAAGGCATATGAACCACTCCAGATGTAACTGTACTAGATGCAAGGACAATGTTATGAAACATATGGAGGGCTATGTCTATATCTAGGCATTGGCTGAGGGCGTACAAAAAGAACGAGTGGGACGGTTGCATCTTCGAGACATCTCGAGATGAGATGGCTAGTATGCAAGCTGTCAGGACTCTGTACATAGCATAATCCTGAACACGAAGAAGAGTGGATCTGAACTCGGTCAGGCCCAAGGGTCTCTCTTCCCCAAAGAAATGCATGTAGATATCATCTAAAGTAATGTGGGAATAGGGATCACCAAAGGGTAGGTCCCTACTCGGGTAACATAAGAATGTACACTCAGACTCCCTAAGCTCTAGGCTGGTGCGAAGTAGGGAGGGAGTAAACTGAAGGTCAGTACCACCAACTCTGGTGGAATAGTTACTATCATCAACCTTTTCAAGGTTGTGATAGAACTGGGCACACAGATCTTGGTTGACTGTAGTGGTACAGTCAACCAGTTTATCTAGATGATAGTAGTTTATCATCTGGATTATGGGTTGACAGTATTGGGACAGAAATTCCCGACCAATATATCTAGTTTTAATAGACTTAAAGGTAAACCTAGCGAAATCTATCCTATGCTGTTCCGAGGGGAATCTAGGGTCCGTGGAAGGGGCCCTAGCTAGTGTGGAGTCCACAATACGACGCTTCCTATTGTTGACATTATACAAGAAAAAATTGCAAAACTAGCAAAGAATTTAGGAAATAGATGATTTAGAAGAGTTATAGGTTATACCTTGGAGGCATAGCTAGGAATGAAGGGGGAAGAGATAGGTAGAAGGCGCCTTGGTTGGGAAGAATCGGATGAAGTTGGCTTGCGGCAGAACATGAACACGAACAGAAGGAAACGCTTCTGTTCGTGGCAAAAGGGAAGGCTTAAGGCGCCTTTAAGGGCTCTTTAGGGCGCCTTTGGAGGCGCCTTAAAGGGTCCTTAAGGCGCCCTGAGTAGGCGGCGGGAAATTTCCCGCCGCTGTTGAGGGCGCCTCCCTCGTGAGGGAGGCGCCTTCATTCATGTGCCACGTGCCTCTTAAATTTTTTTTTATTTTTTTTATGGTTGAATCAGTTTTAAGTCAACATATATTTCACATAATTTAGGTTAATTAAATTTTGACAAGAATAATTTTAAGTTGATTTGTGAAAAATAATTTTAATTAAATTAATTTTGAAAAATAAGTTAATTAATTTTGAAATAAGTTTTAGACGATTTAAAATGATTTTCTAATAATAAAAGGATTTTGAAATTAAATTTTAAATTGATTTTGAAATTGAGTTTTAAAAATAATTTTGAAATTGAGTTTTAAAATAATTTTGAAATTGAGTTTTAAAAATAATTTTGAAATTGAGTTTTAAAATAATTTTGAAATTGAGTTTTAAAAATAATTTTGAAATTGAGTTTTAAAAATAATTTTGAAATTGAGTTTTAAAAATAATTTTGAAATTGAGTTTTAAAATAATTTTGAAATTTAGTTTTAAAATTGAGTTTTAAAATTGAGTTTTAAAATAATTTTGAAATTGAGTTTAAAAATAATTTTGAAATTGAGTTTTAAAAATAATTTTGAAATTTAGTTTTAAAATTGAGTTTTAAAAATAATTTTAAAATTGAGTTTTAAAAATAATTTTGAAATTGAGTTTTTAAATTAATTTTGAAATTGAGTTTTAAAATTAGTTTTAAAATAATTTTGAAATTGAGTTTTAAAATCATTTTGAATTTTTTTTTTTGAATTGAATTGAGGTGACTGTAATTGGGAATTATTGGAAATGAAGAAGCTTGAATCTTAAGGGAAGATCAGTAGCAACATTGAAAAAAAATATGCAAAAATTGAAGATTTGCAGAATCTGGAAGTTGAAGCTGAGCAGCAGGAACAATAATGAACAAAGTACAGAGTTCTGCAAAATATAGAATGTAGCAGTTTTTGTGCCAAATTGGATTGAATTGTGAAGAGCTAGAGTTGATGGAACAAAAGAATGATGACTAGCATTCCTCTTCAGAATCAGTTGAAGGTTGAAGCTGTGCTGATTGATGCTGAATTCTGTGAGCAAGGCTACTGTTGGTGTTCAGTGAATCTTGATTTGGTTTGTCACTAATGCAATAGAGTTGCACATCTCTAGCTTAGAGGTATGAAGTGTTCACTACAAAAGTAAGATAAGAAAGGAGTTTAATACAATAGCTAATTAATGCTGGAAATTGATTTGTGCTAACTGATGATGCTTCGAATTAAAGTTTCAATCATTCCAAAGTTAAATGAAATCTTGAGACAAGCTTTTGATACAAATTTCTGATCAGAAAAAAAACTGCTATCATTTAATTTTCATTTGATGTTCTTTTCCGAGCTTACCATGGATCAAAATATACAACTCAAATGAAGTGGTTTTCTGAAACTACTCAGTTTTACAAAAAATATCAGTAAAGTAGCTTGTTAGGAAGGTGGCATTGGAGTTGTTTTCTTGTTAATATAATCAGAAAATTATATTGAGATGCAGTGAGTGCAGAACACCAGATTGTTGCTTTGGGAGCTAAACTGAGTTGTTCTTAATCTATTCAATATGAGGGGAAAATTAAGCTATTACAGGAATGATGTGTTTTCTGTGAAGTTTGCAGAATGAAATCAGGGGGTTGCTGGAATTGGAAACGCTGCTGCTGTGGAGGAATGGAAAGCTATGGAAAAACACTAAATTTATGCTTTGTAATTTTTGAAATTTCATTGAATTGGAAAGAAGCTGAATTCTGGGGAATGTGTAGCTGAAATGGGACATAACAAGTAAAATAAAAATGTTGAATTCTGAAACGTATCAAGTTGTTGCAGATTTTTAATCAGAATCAAGCTTAAGAAGATATATTTTGCTCTATTTGCTATTTGTTGTACTTCCTCTACAAGGTTACTGAACTTTCAGAAACTGAATCAAACCCAAGGATTTGAAATATGTTGCTACTGAAAAAGTTTAATTACTGTTTCTCAGCAGTGCCTGATCCATGTGCCAACTGAAAATTTCAGATTACCAGAATTTGAATTGTTGAAATAGAAACATAATGTTCAAGCTGTAGAATGTTGAAATGGAAATCTGGAAAACTGAATGTTTGGAGGGTTGCTGATTGGAATCAACGAAATTTAGATTGAAGCAATAATTCATAGATACCAGCATGGTGCTGAAATTGCAGAATTTATAGGGCTGAATTTATGGGTCTGAGAGGCTTGGCTGGTTAAAGAACAACAGTTTTGAAGTAGAGAAAGTTAAGAATGGTGTTTATATCAGCAACTAGGAGGAGAAGCATAGTGTTCATCATTAGAAATGCAGGACAGGAATTAAGATTGTTGTGCTGATATGCAGAAGTTAAAAATTTTTTGAAAAAAATGAGCAGAAATGCATGTAAGTTAATGTGCAGGAATATACTAGATGTATGTAATGAGCTTTTCGATTGGAAGGAATTGAAGGGCAGGCTAATTGTAATTGAATGCTATGAAGATAGTCTTTTGGAGGTTAAAGCTTTAATGTTTGGCCGGAATTTCCAAGTAGATCAGAAAAGAAGAAAATGCAGAAATTTCTGCAAATGAAGCATTTCTGTGCCATTTTAGAAATAAGTTATAACATGCTAGAGTTTCTAAAATCTGAAAATTTTTGGAGGATGAATTGATAAGGTTTTTAAGAGGCTAGATAGAAAAGGAATTGAGATGTTTGGCGGCTAAATTATGTATAGTTGACACAAAATCAGGAAGCTATATAGGGGATTCAGGGTTTACACTAACTGTGCTACATGGTGGAACTTTTGGATCACTGTGAAGTTATAAACCAGGTGTTGTTTGAGTATGGTTAGATGATAAACTTGTTTCTCTATAGCTGACGTGGTTTTTAGACTGTTAAGCAGATACAACACAGAAACGCAGGCTGAAAACTAGAAACTACAGATCTGTTCTAAAGCTGTTTTCTGATTACTGTAATTGCAGTTAGCAAGAATTCAATTTCAAGCTAAATTTTCTTTTCTGCTATCATTAATTCTTGAAGAGTATTCAATTGATGACAGTCATTGCTGGGAGCAAATTGATGGTTGGACAAATTGAGATATACACATCAGAATTAAGATAAAGTCTGGAGTACTGAATTTTGCTGCTGTTCTTGTGTAACTTTAATTTGTTTCATTCTCTTGCTATCATTGATACTGAGGGAACTGCTTATTACTTTGAATAAGAATAACGTCTATTGATTCAATGAGTGTGTGTGTGTTGGATAACAGAATTTTAAGCTGTTGGAATTTAAAATGCAGAGTGTCAAATGATAGTCTTTGCTAAGCTGGTATTCTGGAGTTACTTTAGTTCTTGAAGTCTGAGACTTTAGTCGTTGATTCTGCTGGAAGAACTTAATCGCATCCTTGTATTGCTAGACCTCAAGTGAAGATATTTCCATTGTAGTGTGTCATTTTCTGATATTGAAGCAGTGAGTGCAGAAATTCCAAAAGATGAATCTGCAGGATGCAAATCTACAAGAACTCTTAAAGATCTCTGCACATCGTCCTTAGTTATTGTGGAGCAGTTATGAACTTGAAATTATAGATAAATTTTGCTACAAATGTAAACTTGGTTTCTAATTCTGGCTATCTTGTTAACCTATCAGTTCATTGTTATTTGTAATGTCTGCTTCCGGGAAGCTAGCATGTTTTAGGCAACCAAATCAGGGGATGCTAGAATCTGAAATGCAGAATTGACCAGTTGCACTTCAGTTCTGAAATCAAGGGGAAACTGAAGTAATTGAGAAGGACAGAATCTGTTTTGTGTCAATTATTAGTGCTATTTCTGAATCTGCATTTGATTTTGGAAATTGGATTGGAGATTTAGGATAGAACTACTCTTACAGTCTCAAATCTGTTGGAAACAGTAGGAGAGTTGTTGCATATATGTGAAGATTACAAGGAGAAATACTAAATTGTTGCATTGGCAGTGTGCTATTACAAGGAAGTTTGGTATACGTTTGAGGATGCTCTGAATTTGGAATTAAGAGTTCTCAACACACATGCACTATGCCAATTCGGGAAGTGAATTGTAACAAGCTAGAACTACTGAAAACTGGAAAACATTTTGCTGAAATCATTTTCTGAATCTGGGAACTGAGTCAACAGTTCTGGAATTTAATTTTGAATCCTACTGAAATTGAACTTCATTTCTGATTGCAATTCTCAAGCAAAGTGGTAATATCTCCTTTTCAATGCCTTCTTGTTTCAAGAACTGAAACGAAACTTCTTTGTATCTGAATTCCTGAATTTCCAAAATCGTTTCAAACTAACTGCTTTTGATTTATATGGAATTGAGTTTCTGCAACTGTTCAGTTTCATTGCGTTCAGTTGCTGGACAGTGATGGATTCTAAGTTGTTCAGTGATATTTCATTCAAAGATTATAATTTTAGTTTGGAAGTCGAACAAATGAAAAGAAAAAAAACACATTCGCTGCAGGAAGAGAAAGGAACAGAATGCAGAATTTTTGCAGGTTAATGTATCATTTCTGTGCCAACTTCAGAAATGAGTTACAACAAGCTAGAGTTGTTTGATAAGGATCTTAAGAAGCTGGATGGAAAGGAATGAGAATTTTTGGAGGCTAAATGATGATTAGTTGTTAGAGTCCAGAACCTGTACAGAAATTCAGAAACCCTGCTGTTGCTGTGCTACTTGGGTTTTTGTATGAGCTAATCACTGTAAAATTGAATTCCAACTGTTGTTCTGGTCTTGTTAAATGCTAATCTATTTTATCAAGGGTCTCTGAGATTTTTGAGCTGAGAATTTGATACATAACAGAAATAGAAGCTAAGAACTAGAAACTGGAAACTGATTCTGTAGTATGTGTTTGGTAAATGACTTTGCTGTTATGGGAAGTTTAAATTCGTGCTGAATTTCTATGCCCTTTTAATGGATTATGGGAAGCTTTGCTGCATATTGAATACAAAAGAAAATATATTCTACAAGCAAAACATATTGGAGCAGATTTCTAGAACTGCAGAATTATTGGTTGCCTTGGCCAGTTATCATTTTGATTACATTTTGGTTGATCTTTTGATATATAATTTTGTCTGAGACGGCCAATGTTTTAAGTGTGGGGGAGGGAATTCTTCTTCATTAATTGAAGTGAGAGTATTTGAATTTCAAATGTTGAAATTGAAGTGGTAAAATCCAGTGAAAACAGAAAATATGGCAAATTAAAGAGTATCAAGATTTTATGTTGGCCATCAAATTGAAGGGGAGTTTAGCTTGATCTTTTGTATTGATAATGAGAAATGGTATTCATCTTTTACACATCAAAATTGGTCAACTCATCAAGTATATTCCTCCAATACTCTCATCTTTTCAATTTTTCATTGAATTCTTTTCTTTTGCCTATTTCATCCACTTTCATTACTCTTCTTGCTTTCATTTCAATTCTTGGTTGATGAAATTCTTTTGATTCATGTATGCTATGTTTATAGTGGTGGAGAATTATAAAATAAGCAAGCTTATGATAGTGAAATGTTGTGAGTGGCATTGAGTGAGCTCCACTTATATACATGTTTGAGTGTGAGAGCTAGAATAGGTAAATCCCTTGTAAGATTGCATCTTGCTTAATTTTTCAATTGGATTGAAACTACCATACTTACTGATTATTATTTGGATTGTATTCATGATTGTTTGCGATCTTTAGATGGTCTTAGTTAAATTCTTTTTACTATCTTCTAGGTATTGCTAGGGATTTTTTTTTTGTGGAGATGATTTTTAGTTTTCTTTACTTGCACGGGACGTTCAAGATTAAGTGTGGAGGATTTGATAACCATGATTTTACTATATTATTTTGATTCATATATGCATGGTTTGATGTTGATTTCATAAGTTTAAATCATGGTTACATCACATTTTATGCATTGTATAGATTTTAGGCTTAATTGCAAATTCTTTTTTTTTGTGTTATTTGATGCTAATATTTGATTCTTATTTTGTAGGCATCAAATGATCTTGGATTTGGATCTATTCGAATCGAAATTGGGCTCGAATCAGAGTTTAAACGAGACGATCAAACCTTGGAGTTATTTGGACCGTTCATCTACAATCAAGCAGATCTGAGTCATCCATTGAAGATCTGACCCATCCAACCTAATGAGGATGAGATCTCAGCCATAGATGAAGATCCAGAGGTTTTGATCCAGATCTGAGTTCATACAGCCATTGATCAAACCCGAATTAATCTGGACCGTTCATCAAAGATTGGATAGATCTGAACCATCCAGGGAAGATCTGGTCGATCTGACCTAAGGGAGAGTAGATCCAGACCCTTGATGAAGATCAGTACCTTCGAATTGGTTTTTAGGCGAACTTTCACCGTTGATTTAGCTCCGAAGCTGTAACGACCCGCCTTCTACTAACTAGGCTGTAAGGCCGGACCGTCACATTATGCTGTGCGAAGTTATATCCATGACCATCACTAAGTCTAGGTGCAGAAGCTGTACTAAATAAAACTTGGCTAAACTATTATCATTTCTTTATTCTATATGTGCTAAGGGGTGTAATCTAACTATTCATGACATATTTTACATCCCCCATGGTCAAGGAACTGAACTAAGGGTCTTCCAGCTGTTGTCAAGCCTCCCAATCGATCCATGGATCGATTGGAATGGTATAATCGATCCAGTGATCGACCCAGCATGCTACTGTATGCGGAACTTAGGTTGGATCGATCCAGTGATCGATTCAGACTGCTACTGTGCTCGGGGTAATAATCTGGATCGATCGGCTGATCGATCCAGACTGGCCAATCGATCCAGTGATCGATTCCAGTGCCCTTTGTTCGCGGGAGGATTTCCCAATCGATCTATCCCTGAACTTCCTGTTTGCGACAGAATGCGACTGGATCGATCGGTTGATCCATCCAGAAGCTTACTGTTCGCGGAACCAGGCTCCCAATCGATCCACTGATCGATTGGGGTTTCTGATTTCGCAGCAAAACTATGATTTCAGCACTGTTTCATGCCAAACTCAACTACAGGAGTTCTATAACAACTGGAAACATACTAATAACACCTAACTAGGATTATGAGCATAAGTACTAACAATCTAAGCAAGTCTTTCATGAGTCAAGGCATTAAAATATCTAGAAATGCAGAAAATAACATTATATGAAAACTAAAGTCTTAGTTTGCTAATTTCTCCAAGATCTTTATTCTAGGTTCCATCCACACACATCTTCACAGTTGCATTGACCTCCAACCCCCGCTAGTCCATCTTCCCTTTACCTTTATCTGCAATATAAGGAAAATAGTATCTGTAACCTTGAGAGCTTAGTAAGAAACCATCTACCTCACTAAAATATGCATACGATGCAATTTATGTTTTTAAAACATGCTATTTGAAACATACGAATACTGAACATGTAAGGCATAGCATGGCATACAAACAAACTAGTCATGGCAACAAGTACTAATCTAAGTTATCACATTGTATCAATAGAAAACTAAACTGATACAAAAACTAAGCTGAGCTAATTCTAAACTAATGCTAAAGCTGTACTGAATCCACATAACTATTTGTGAAGTTTTGAAAACTATTTTCATAGATAGATTAAAATAATAATCATGCTGCTGTTTGGGCCCGGCAACTGTACGTGCTATGCGCGTATCCCTAACTAGACCCGGGTTTGTAAGTCCCGAATTTAGTAGGGTTACTAGGTTATCTGAACCTAGGGATGACTATGGGAGCCCAGCCCAATGGATATCTAATCCAGTACAGTGCCACTAAGAAAGTAAAATACTGAACATAAGCTAATAATTCTTGTCTTGCTTTTACAAGTTGTCTAAACCCAGAACTAGGTTATCTAAACCTAGAGGCGACTATGGGAGCCCACCCATTGGACATCTAGTCCTGTAATAGTTGTAGCAAGACTAAATGAGCTATAAAATGCTGCTATTGCATTTATCTAAGCTACCAAAATGCCTAAGTTGCATTTTAACTGTGCTAACAATTTAATCAGACACCTGGTGTGCGCTAATTCGCATCCTTTGTGTCGGAAATCTACATACTATTAAACTGAAGCATAAATTCATACGAAAGCTACTTATACTGCTGGTGAGGGGTTTCTTACCTCCTGCGCTAGTTTTCTTACGATTCTAATCGCTAGATTTCCGGAGAAGATGATCCTTTCGACGATCTTCTCGCGTCTATGCATTCTTCTTGCGGAGAGAAACGTCCTCGTGTCGGAGTCGTCGCTGGAAGGTGCTCCTATAGCCCTTGGGATAAAACCCTAGGCTTGCTTGTGGTTGGCGCCGAGAGATGAGGGAGGAGAAGGGGTCGGCGTGTAAGGGTTTGAGGGAAAGGTTTTCTCGTTTAAGAAAATAACAATTCCTCTCTTAAATTCCCTATTTATATTAAGTGGATAATTCGTCCCAACTCAAATATAAATATAATTGTTCCCCTTTCCTTTCAGCATGGCCCTGCTGGGTTCAACTGGTTACTAGGGCTATCTATAAGTCGTAGGACCTAATAGGTCTCGGGTTCGATTCCCGCTTAAGCTATTTTACGTTCTTATTTATTTTTGCTACTTCCGCTACTCTAAAAATTCCATAAAAATATCCTAATATTCCAGAAAAATTTTAGGATATTTCTATTAATTATTTTGAGAATTTTTGGGCGTTACAATCCCTCATACCATATAAAAAGTTCGTCCTCGAACTTAGAATAACTCTGGGTACTTCTGTCTTATGCTGGCTTCTGTCTCCCATGTTGCCTCTTCTGCTGTGTGATTTTGCCAAATGACTTTTACTAATGGTACCTCCTTGTTCCGTAATTTCTTAACTGCTCGATCTACTATCTGAGTAGGCCGACTATCATAGCTGAGGTCTTCACGGACTTGTACCGACTGGCGCTCAATCACCTGGGTGGCATCTGAGATATGCTTCTTCAGCATAGAGACATGAAATACATTATGAACAACTGACATTTCCTGGGGTAGCTCTAGCTTATATGCTACCTTGCCAACTCTTCTGTTGATAAGGTATGGTCCCACATATCTGGGACTCAATTTGCCCTTCTTTCCAAAACACATTACCCCCTTCATGGGAGCCACTCTGAGGAATACTGTATCCCCAATTGAAAACTCTAAAGGTCTGCGCTGTGTATCAGCATAACTTTTCTAGCGGCTCTGAGCTGTCTCTATCCTCTGGCGGATCTGCTGTATAGCTGCTGTGGTATCTGCTACTAGATCTGTCTGGAGTTCTAGTTCCTTCTATTCACCACTCTCATACCAGCAGATTGGAGATCTACACCTCCGCCCATAGAGAGCCTCGTAAGGTGCCATGCCGATAGTGGCCTGATAGCTGTTGTTGTATGCAAATTCTGCTAAGCTCAGATATTTGCACCAACTTCCTTTGAAATCTAGGGCACATGCTCGGAGCATATCTTCGAGTACCTGATTTACTCGCTCTGTTTGATCATCTGTCTGAGGATGGAAGGTTGTGCTAAACTTTAACTTAGTGCCCAAAGCTGACTGTACACACTCCCAGAAGTGTGATGTGAACCTACTGTCCCTGTCTGAAATAATGGTTCGTGGGACTCCATGTAATCTAACGATCTCCTTGATATACAACTGAGCTAGCTACTCCATGGAGTAGGATATCCTGATAGCTAAGAAGTGAGCTGATTTAGTCAATCTGTCGACTATTACACAGATGGTATCAAAACCATTTGTGGTTCTGGGTAGTCCCACTATGAAGTCCATGGAGATATCTTCCCACTTCCATTCTGGAATCTGAATAGGCTGCAAAACTCCTCCTGGTCTCTGATGTTCTGCCTTGACCCTCTGACAGGTCAGACAGGTGCTAACATACCTAGCGATGTCTCTCTTCATCCCAGGCCACCAAAAACGTCTCTTCAGGTCTTGGTACATCTTGGTGGAGCTAGGATGCATCGCATAAGAAGTTCTGTGAGCCTCATCTAAGATCTTCCTGCGTAGTTCCTCTTGATTTGGAACACAAAGTCTGACACCAAAGTACAATACCCCACTATTGGTCATTCTGAACTCTCCACTTTCTGATTCTGCTAACCCTTGCTTGATTTTCTGAATTTCAGGATCCTGTTCCTGAGCTATCTGGATGTCACCAAGCAGGGTAGATGCTAAGGTCATAGTAGAGAGTTGTCCCACTATGAGTTCGAGACCAAAATCTGTGATCTCCTTCTGTAGGGGTGGTGACATCGCTGCTAAGGATAGTAAGGTAGCACTGGACTTTCTGCTAAGTGCATCTGCTACCTTGTTAGCTTTTCCTGGGTGGTAGAGGATGTCTATGTCATAGTCCTTGACCAGCTCTAGACATCTGCACTGTCGCATATTCAGATCCTTCTGAGTGAAGAAATACTTCAGACTCTGATGATCTGTATACACTCTACACTGAGCTCCATACAGGTAATGTCTCCAAATTTTGAGAGCGAACACGACTGCTGCAAGCTCAAGATCATGAGTAGGATAGTTCCTCTCATAGTCTTTGAGTTGTCTAGAGGCATAGGTGATCACCTTGCCATTTTGCATCAGCACTGCTCCTAGTCCCAATTTAGAGGCATCACTATAAATGTCAAAGCTGCCTGTGTTTTCTGGTAGAGTCAGAATAGGTGCACTGGTCAATCTCCTCTTTAACTCGCTAAAGCTGTTCTCACAGTCCTCTATCCACTAAAACCTTCTGTTCTTTCTGGTAAGAGCTGTCAGTGGGGAGGCTATCCTGGAGAAATCTTCTATGAACTTTCTGTAATAACCTGCTAATTCCAGAAAGCTTCTGATCTCACTGGCGTTCTTGGGTCTTTTCTAACTACTCACAGCTTCTATCTTACTGGGGTCTACCATGATACCATCCTTTGAGATGATGTGACCCAGGAAGGACACCTGATCTAACCAAAATTCACATTTCGTGAACTTGGCGTACAACCGGTTCTGCTGAAGGGTCTGCAATACTATTCTCAGGTGCTCGGCGTGTTCTTCCTGAGTTCCTGAATATATAAGGATGTCATCGATGAATACGATAACAAACTTATCTAAGTATCCTCTGAATATGTAACGCCCGAAAATTCTTGAAACTATTTTAGGAATATTCTATGATTTTTCTGAAATTATTAGATATTTTTTCGGAATTTTCCGAGTAGCGGAAGTAGCAAAAATTATTAGAAAAGTAAAATGGCTTAAGCGGGAATCGAATCCGGGACCTCTCGGGTCCGCTAAACCTTTAGTTAGCCTTAGTAACCGGTGAACCCAGCAGGGCCGTGCTGAAAGGAAAGGGAATCAATTATATTTATAATTGGTTTGGCCGAATTAATTACTTAGTATAAATAGGAAAGTTAAGTTGGGGTTTGGTTTATTTTTAGAACTTGGTTCGGCAACTCCTCTCCAAAACCCTCACGCCGACGCCAACCCTCTTTCCTCTCCTTCTCTCAGCGCCACAACAAGGGAAGAACTAGGGTTCCATCCCTAGGGTCCCAAGGTCACTTTCCGGCGACGATTTCAGCACAAGGACGTTCCTCTCCGCGAGTAGAGCACGTGGACGCGAGCGAATCGTCGAGAAGTCGTCTCCACCAGAATTTCTAGCGATTAGATTTGTAAGAAATCTAGCACACAAGGTAAGGAACCCCTCACCTGTAGTATAAGTAGCTCTCGTGTGTTTTCTGTTATGCATTAGATTAGTTTTATGGAATTTTGTCAGCATATAGTGTGTAGTTTAACTCTTCTCACAGATTTAGGGATTAGTGAGCATCTCTAGATGGGCCGAGCACGTGTATCCTCTGTAGATAGGGGTTTAGACACTGCTGGGTGCCTAGAGGTGGTCTCCCTGATCGGGAGGAGAGTTAGAGAGCGCCAAATGCTCGACAAAATGCCTAGCACATCCTTATGATACAGTGGGCATTTAGTTAAATGCCATAGAATATGTTAATTAGCGTGATCAGTTTTTATTTCAGCTTTTACGAGACTAGATGTCCAAATGGGTGGACTCCCACAGTCGCCTCTAGGTTCAGACAACCTAGTTCTAGGTTCAGATAACCTAGATTCAGCAAAATAGTATTAGCTATTTCAGTATTTTACTTTTCAGTGGCATTGTACTGGATTAGATATCCATTGGGTTGGGCTCCCATAGTCGTCCCTAGGTTTAGCTAACCTAGTAAACCCTACTAGATTCGGAACTTGCAATCCCGGGTCTAGTTAGGGATGCGCGCACAGCAAGTACAGTTGCCAGGGCCCATCAGCAGCATGTTTAGTATTTTTACTTACTATATGTATATGGTTTTCAACCTTTCACAAATTAGTTCGTGAATTTAGTACAGTCCTACCAGTAGTTCAGTATTAGCTTAGCTCAGTTTCTAGTATCAGCTTAGTTCTTCATTGATACCATGTGATTGATATCATGTTCAGCTTTAGATATGCCATGATTGTATGCTTATATGTCTTGCCATGTTTATTTTATTCAGTATACTTAGCATATCCTTTCAAACAGCATGATTTAAAATCATATTTACATCGTATGCATGTTTTAGTGAGGTAGATGGTTTCTTACTAAGCTTTTTAGCTTACAGATACTATTTTCCTTATACTGCAGATACAGGTAAAAGGAAAATGGACTAGCAGTGGAGGCTGGAGGTCAATGCAGATCAAGATGTGTGTGGAAGGAACTGGAATAAAGATCCTAGGGATCTAGTTTTATTTTACTATGTATTAGAACGTGTTCAGTATGCATTAGTACTTATAGCAAGCGTTATCTTATGTTTCTGTTAGTTAGCAAGAGAACAGTTTAAAACCTTGTTAGTTTTGGTTTCCATATGTTTACATGCCATGAATTAGTATTCTACGCCTTGATCATGTTTAGTATGTCAGTCATTACCTAGTAGAATGTTTCTCTTAGCTTTTATAGTGTTGTGTAATGATCTTGGCACGCATCAGTGCTGATATCAGGGGCCAGATACGAAATCAGAAACCCCTGATCGGTCGGCAGACCGATCAGGGAGTCTCTGATCGGTCGGTAGACCGATCAGGGAGTTTTGTTTTGTTCCCTGATCGATCCGTGGATCGATCAGGAGCTGGGTCGCGAAAAAATGGCTCACTGATCGGTCAGCAGACCGATCAGTAAGCCACTGATCGGTCTCATTGACCGATCAGGGACCAGCTGGATCGGTCGGTAGACCGATCCAGCAGCGTACAGGATTGCAGCGTAGTTTATGGATCGGTCGGTTGAACGATCCGGAGTTTCCTACCGTGCCAGTATCAGTAGATCGGTCTGTGGATCGATCCAAAGTTTATTATCAGTTGTAAACACCTCCCCTAGCATGTATACAACTCCTAGGTACACCTAGAATAGTTTAGCAAAATTTTAATAAATCCAGATTTTCCGCAATAGTAATTTAGCACAGCATTACGTAACGATCGACCTCGCAGCCTAGTCAGTAGGAGGCGGGTCGTTACAGAATACCCTATTCATGAGGTCCATGAAAGTAGCTGGAGCATTTGTCACGCCAAAGGGCATGACTACGAACTCGTAGTGTCCGTATCTAGTCCTGAATGTTGTCTTGGGTATATCCCCTTCTTTAACTTTCACCTGATGACAACCTGATCTGAGGTCTATTTTCGAGAACACTGCTGCTCCCTTTAGCTGATCAAACAGGTCATCAATTCTGGGAAGAGGATACCTGTTCTTGGTTGTGACTTGATTCAGTGCCCGGTAATCTATACACAGGCGCATGCTCCCATCCTTCTTCTTCACGAACAATACAGGCGCCCCCCATGGTGAGTGACTAGGACGTATGAACCTTTGTCAAGCAGCTCTTGTAGTTGTTCATGAAGTTCCTTCAGTTCTGCTAGAGCCATGCGGTAGGGTGCCTTGGAGATAGGATTTGTACCGGGAATGAGTTCTATCTCAAATTCAATCTCCCTGTCTGGTGCTAGACCTGGTAACTCCTCAGGGAAGACTGCTGGGTAGTCACATACGACTCGGACCTCTGCTAGCTGTTGGTCCTTGTCCTGACTGGTATTGACTACATGTGCTAGGAATCCCGTACATCCTGAATCCATTAATTTCTGTGCTCTTAGAGCTGAGAGAAACTTCTTGGCCTTTCTCTTTGGTTCTCCGATATACTTGAACTGTACTTCTGCTACCGGTTGGAATACAACTTTCTGTTTACGGCACTCTATAGAGGCACCGTATCTGATCAGGAAGTCCATTCCAAAGATAACATCATAATCAGTCATTTCTAGCACTATCAGATCACAAAAGAGTTCTCTGTCTGCTATAATGACTGGCGCTGCTCTGAGCCAGTATGTGGATGTCATAATTTCTCCTGAAGGTAGCGTCGTCACAAATTGGCTACTGAGTACCTCTGGAGGTATCGCTAACTTCTCGGCAAATGCCCTGGATATATAAGAATGGGTTGCCCCAGTATCGAATAAGACAGTTATACTTTGCTGTAAAATACTGATCTGACCTGTGACAACCGTCGAGGCATTCGCTACGTCCTCTCTGGTGAGTGAGTAAATCCTCGCATTGGTCGTAGCTGGAGGGGCTTCTAGTCTGCCCTGACTGATCTGTAGACCATCCAAAGCCGCCTGCATCTGGTGTAACTGTGCTGGCTTGACTTCATACTGAATCGGCTGTGGTGGAGGAAAGCTGGTCTTGTTTGGGCACTGCTTAGCCATATGCCCTTCCTGTCCACACTCAAAGCATCCTCGTGTACCCTTACGACAAACTCCAGGGTGGAATTTCCCACAAGTAGCACACTTGGGATAACTGGGTTGTTTACTAGCTGGTCCTCCTTTTGGGTAACTCCCTGGTTTGCGCTTGTTGCTAGAGTTCCCTTTCCAGTTAGAGCCGTGGGAGCTGTGGCCCTGGTGTTTCTGAGTACCGGAGCCTCCTTGCCCTTTGGACTCTAAGAGGACTTACTTCTGCTGCTTGATATTATTCTGGTAGTGCTCGGTGGTCAGAGCACTGCTGACTAGTTCTTCGGTGGTTTACGGCCTATGAATGCCACCAGCCACGTTCATCGCTATTTCCGGCCTCAGCATCTTGAGCATCAACCGAACTCGTTCTTTTTCTGTGCTGACTAGTTCAGGGCATAGGCGAGCCAATCTGTTGAATTTCTTCACGACTTCCTCCACTGAAAGGTTGCCCTGGCGAAACTCTGTGAACTCGTCGTAGTGGCGGTTCGTGACCCGCATGTGAAAGAACTCCTCGAATAATTCTTTCTCGAAGTCAGCCCATGTCATCTGGTTTACTGGGCACTTCGCTCTAATTCTCTCCCACCACATACGTGCATCTCCTGTCAAGCAGAAGGAGGCGCACTTCACCTTCTCATGTTCTGGCCAGTCCAGAAGCTCCATCGTACTCTCCAGTGTTTTGAACCAGGCCTGAGCATGACTCTCTGCCACTGGATCAGATAGGCTTCTCTTCTTGCCTCTGTTGCTGGGGCTACTGGTGCTGTAGGCTGGACTGGTGGAACCTCTAAGACTACTGGCGTTGCTAAGTTTGGTTCCGGGGTGACTGTGGGAGTATTCTGCTGATTAGCCTTTAAGGCGGCTATCTCCTGTTGCTGTTTAACTAGCTGTTGCTGTAACTGAGCCACTAATTCTGTAAGGTCTGGGGGAGGCACTGAACTGCCTGCCTCGTGCTGGGGCTCAGTAGCTGGTGCCCTTCTAGCTGGGCGTCCTCTTGCCATTTCTAAAGAAAAGAGGATATAGATAACTAATACTATCACATTTAACTATTTACTATAATCAACCATGTTAAACACTATCATATATCAACATGCTTTAGCTATCTATAAACATGACAGTAAGAAAACATAAGTAAGAGGAGAGGCGTTCTTACTTGGAAGCTGCAGGTTCAATGCTAATGTGTGTGAAGGAAGTATGGAACTTGCTCTGATACCACTCTCTAACGACCCGCCTTCTACTAACTAGGCTGTAAGGCCGAACCGTCACATTATGCTGTGCTAAGTTATATCCATGACCATCACTAAGTCTAGGTGCGGAAGCTGTACTAAATAAAACTTGGCTAAACTATTATCATTTCTATATTCTACATTGCTGCATCAGAGGCAGCCAAGGAGGCAGTTTGGATCCGCAAGTTCATCACTGAACTTAGGGTGGTTCCTAGCATCGCTGACCCAGTTGAGCTCTATTGTGACAACAATGGAGCTATAGCACAGGCGAAGGAACCTCGCTCACATCAGCGGACCAAACACATACTACGGCGCTTCCATCTCATTCGAGAGATTATCGATAGAGGAGATGTGAAGATTTGCAGAGTACCTACAGAGGCTAACATCGCAGATCCCTTGACCAAGGCTTTGGCACAGAGAAAACATGATGGTCACACTAGGTCATTAGGCCTTAGTGCCTATACTGATTGGCACTAGTGCTAGTGGGAGATTGTTAGTTAGAGCCCTAGAGCCAATCATTTGATGATTGTATGGAATCATTGTATCATATTCTTGTATATTAATAAAGGCATTTGTTTGGTTATCATACTTATTTGTATTAGTGCCAAATAGACTAAGTATAATAGCGTCCTTGAGTAGTAGGTTCATACCTATATCAATCGATTAGTTGAATCGATAGTGAGATGATATATGGAACACTACTCTAAATCATTCCTAGTCGAGTATTAACATTCAGGGACAATGTTAATACAATAAGACTAGCATGTAGGTCAGCTCGATGACTTGATCTCACAAGTCATGGATATAGAGATATCAAGCTGACACATGGGTATGCATTAGAGAATGTATACTGAATGACCCGCTATGAGAAAGTATCATGGATCGTTATATGAGTGTCATATACTTTCTCATGTGGCTATTAGTATGACTATTAGTCCTTAGACCTGAAGTCACCATGGATCCCTACATAAGGAGTTATGTACTTTGGTTTCGTCAAACGTCACCCGTAACAGGGTGGACTATAAAGGCGATTACTGGGTATGTAACAAATTATGCAGAGGGATGTGAGTGATGTAGATGGGATCTATCCCTCCCATATGACGGGAGCGACATCAATATTCTTGATAGAGTTAGACCATGAAGTGCATGGCCATGCCCAAGTGAGTCAACATGAGATGTTGAGCTCATTTGATTGAGTGAGTCTACTTGGAGTTCAAGATTTAGATTGATTAGAGGATGACACGGTCTATGCCTCACATTGATCAATCTAAATGTCTAGGATAGAAGGACAATGTTATATATTGTGAGGAGTCACAATTAGTAGTCACAAGGTGATGTCGGATCTCGACATTCTTGTAACTTGGGTAGTAATGATGTGTTGCTAGATATCGCTCATTACTTATGCTCCTAAATGGGTTTAGGGCATTGCCAACGTTACAAGAACCTATAGGGTCACACACTTAGGACAATTAGATGGAGATTAGGTTCATATGATGAACCAAGAGGATTAGATTCATTTGATGAATCAAATTGGATTAATAGTAATCCTAATTGGGCTAACTTGAGTTCGACTCAAGTTGATTCATGTGTTCGATGAGTCTAATTTAGATTTTGACTCATTGAATCAATTTAATTAAATGAATTAGATTCATTATATTAAGTTGGCTTGAATCAAATGGTTAGATTAGATCAACCATGGAAGAGATTGGGTCAAGTTTGACTTGACTTAAGAAGGAAGACCAAAGGTTAATTTTGACTTGACCTTTTGCCATCTCATTGGTGAGTTGGCATTAGGTGGACCAATGATGATACTCCACATCATCATGGGTGCCACCTCATGGAAGTTACAAAGTCATTCTCTTTAATGACTTCATATTAACTGCAATTAATGCAATTAATTTGGGAGTTTTACCATTGAGAGTGGCCGGCCACTTTGTTTTTGAATGTGAATTCATTTTTCCATTCAAGTGGTGTATCTTCTTCTTCTTCCTCTTGAAGCTCTTCCTCTCCCTCTCTTCCTTGCTTGGCCGAATCTCACCAAGGTGCTAGCACACCTTTGTGTGAGGTTTTCTCCACCTACGTGCCCGTGTGGATACTTCTAGAGGACCGACGCTTGACGGTTTAGAGATCCAGCAACTCCTTGGACGAGCGGTAACGCGAAAGGGCACGCTTCAAGGTATATTCTTAACACATAGATCTAGGAGTAGATCTAGATATTTTGAAACTCGTACTCGTATTTTTCCTATTTTTCCGTGCACAGATCTACGACTATGGGTGATTCGGGGTTTCCGCGACGCGAAAAACGGTTTTCGCGGCCCGAAAAACCCAACAATTCTGGTAGTGCTCGGTGGTCAGAGCACTGCTGACTAGTTCTTCGGTGGTTTGCGTCCTATGAATGCCGCCAGCCACGTTCATCGCTATTTCCGGCCTCATCATCTTGAGCATCAACCGAACTCGTTCTTTTTCTGTGCTGACTAGTTCAGGGCATAGGCGAGCCAATCTGTTGAATTTCTTCACGACTTCCTCCACTGAAAGGTTGCCCTGGCGAAACTCTGTGAACTCGTCGTAGTGGCGGTTCGTGACCCGCATGTGAAAGAACTCCTCGAATAATTCTTTCTCGAAGTCAGCCCATGTCATCTGGTTTACTGGGCACTTCGCTCTAATTCTCTCCCACCACATACGTGCATCTCCTGTCAAGCAGAAGGAGGCGCACTTCACCTTCTCATGTTCTGGCCAGTCCAGAAGCTCCATCGTACTCTCCAGTGTTTTGAACCAGGCCTGAGCATCCCATGGTTCACTAGTGCCTGAGAAATTCTCTGGCTTGACTCTCTGCCACTGGATCAGATAGGCTTGCCTCTACTGGTGCTGTAGGCTGGACTGGTGGAACCTCTAAGACTACTGGCGTTGCTAAGTTTGGTTCCGGGATGACTGTGGGAGTATTCTGCTGATTAGCCTTTAAGGCGGCTATCTCCTGTTGCTGTTCAACTAGCTGTTGCTATAACTGAGCCACTAATGCTGTAAGGTCTGGGGGAGGCACTGAACTGCCTGCCTCGTGCTGGGGCTCAGTAGCTGGTGCCCTTCTAGCTGGGCGTCCTCTTGCCATTTCTAAAGAAAAGAGGATATAGATAACTAATACTATCACATTTAACTATTTACTATAATCAACCATGTTAAACACTATCATATATCAACATGCTTTAGCTATCTATAAACTTGACAGTAAGAAAACATAAGTAAGAGGAGAGGCGTTCTTACTTGGAAGCTGCAGGTTCAATGCTGATGTGTGTGAAGGAAGTATGGAACTTGCTCTGATACCACTCTCTAACGACCCGCCTTCTACTAACTAGGCTATAAGGCCGAACCATCACATTATGCTGTGCTAAGTTATATCCATGACCATCACTAAGTCTAGGGGCGGAAGCTGTACTAAATAAAACTTGGCTAAACTATTATCATTTCTTTATTCTATATGTGCTAAGGGGTGTAATCTAAACTATTAATGACATATTTTACATCCCCCATGGTCAAGGAACTGAATTAAGGGTCTTCCGGCTGTTGTTAGGCCTCCCAATCGATCCATGGATCGATTGGAATGGTCTAATCGATCCAGTGATCGACCCAGCATGCTACTGTATGCGGAACTTAGGTTGGATCGATCCAGTGATCGATTCAGACTGCTACTGTGCTCGAGGTAATAATCTGGATCGATCAGTTGATCGATCCAGACTGGCCAATCGATCCAGTGATCGATTCCAGTGCTCTTTATTCGCGGGAGGATTTCCCGATCGATCGAACGATCGATCCCTGAACTTCCTGTTTGCGACAGAATGCGACTGGATCGATCGGTTGATCGATCCAGAAGCTTACTGTTCGCGGAACCAGGCTCCCAATCGATCCAATGATCGATTGAGGGCCCCCAATCGATCCACTGATCGATTGGGGTTTCTGATTTCACAACAAAACTCTGATTTCAGCACTGTTTCGTGCCAAACTCAACTACAGGAGTTCTATAACAACTGGAAACATACTAATAACACCTAACTAGGATTATGAGCATAAGTACTAACAATCTAAGCAAGTCTTTCATGAGTCAAGGCATTAAAATATCTAGAAATGCATAAAATAACATTATATGAAAACTAAAGTCTTAGTTTGCTAATTTCTCCAAGATCTTTATTCCAGGTTCCATCCACACACATCTTCACAGTTGCATTGACCTCCAGCCCCCGCTAGTCCATCTTCCCTTTACCTTTATCTGCAGTATAAGGAAAATAGTATCTGTAAGCTTGAGAGCTTAGTAAGAAACCATCTACCTCACTAAAATATGCATACGATGCAATTTATGTTTTTAAAACATGCTATTTGAAACATACGAATACTGAACATGTAAGGCATAGCATGACATACAAACAAACTAGTCATGGCAACAAGTACTAATCTAAGCTATCACATTGTATCAATAGAAAACTAAACTGATACAAAAACTAAGCTGAGCTAATTCTAAACTAATGCTAAAGCTGTACTGAATCCACATAACTATTTGTGAAGTTTTGAAAACTATTTTCATAGATAGATTAAAATAATAATCATTCTGCTGTTTGGACCCGGCAACTGTACGTGCTATGCGCGCATCCCTAACTAGACCCGGGTTTGCAAGTCCCGAATTTAGTAGGGTTATTAGGTTATCTGAACCTAGGGACGACTATGGGAGCCCATCCCAATGGATATCTAATCCAGTACAGTGCCACTAAGAAAGTAAAATACTCAACATAAGCTAATAATTCTTGTCTTGCTTTTACTAAGTTGTCTAAACCCAGAACTAGGTTATCTAAACCTAGAGGCGACTGTGGGAGCCCACCCATTGGACATCTAGTCCTGTAATAGTTGTAGCAAGACTAAATGAGCTATAAAAATGCTGCTATTGCATTTATCTAAGCTACCAAAATGCCTAAGTTGCATTTTAACTGTGCTAACAATTTAATCGGACACCTGGTGTGCGCTAATTCGCATCCTTTGTGTTGGAAATCTACATACTATTAAACTGAAGCATAAATTCATACAAAAGCTACTTATACTGCAGGTGAGGGGTTTCTTACCTCCTACGCTAGTTTTCTTACGATTCTAATCGCTAGATTTCCGGAGAAGATGATCCTTTCGACGATCTTCTCGCGTCTATGTGTTCTTCTTGCGGAGAGAAACGTCCTCGTGTCGGAGTCGTCGCCGGAAGGTGCTCCTATAGCCCTTGGGATAAAACCCTAGGCTTGCTTGTGGTTGGCGCCGAGAGATGAGGGAGGAGAAGGGGTCGGCGTGTAAGGGTTTGAGGGAAAGGTTTTCTCGTTTAAGAAAATAACAATTCATCACTTAAATTCCCTATTTATATTAAGTGGGTAATTCGGCCCAACTCAAATATAAATATAATTGTTCCCCTTTCCTTTCAGCACGGCCCTGCTGGGTTCAACTGGTTACTAGGGCTATCTATAAGTCGTAGGACCCAATAGGTCTCGGGTTCGATTCCCGCTTAAGCTATTTTACGTTCTTATTTATTTTTGCTACTTCCGCTACTCTAAAAATTCCATAAAAATATCCTAAAATTCCAAGAAAATACTAGGATATTTCTATTAATTATTTTGAGAATTTTCGGGCATTACAGAAGCATCCTAGCCGTCTGTTTAGATCCAGATTTGATTCAAAACAGAGAAGCTACAGTGTTTTCCAGCGTCAATCCTCCACGGCGTGCAGCTTCGTCCCGGCGTGTGACTTCTTCCGGATTTTGGCCCCTTTCCTTCTCCGATCAACTCTTTCAAGCTTCGACCTTGGTGGTGAGCTTTTCGACGGCTTCATCCGATCATCTGGACCCGTCGTTGGGTGGTTTCTCTGGCGAAATTTCTCTCCTAACCTTCTCTATTCCAGCGCCGATTTGGAGGTTGTCTTCCAATCGACGACTCCGATTCCCATCAGCAACATTTGGAGGTGGTCTTCCGATGTTCTTGAGCTCCATCTGACATCACACCACCATCCACAGCATCATTCCAGATTCAGAGTTTGGAGGTTGCAGAAATCCAGATTTTCGGCCATTATTGGGTTTAGGGTTGTTTCCAGCGTGTCGGGGGTGGTCTGTCGGCACTGTTAAGCACTCCTTGAACTGAGACGCAGCTGAGATGCTCCACTGAGGTCCAGATTTGGGTGGTCCTAACTTTGGCACTCTTGTGTGACAACAAGAGTGTGTAGCTTGGTAGATTGGTTGAGAGATTGGAACGGTTTACCCTTTTAGTTCATTTTATTATTGTTTTGTAGCTTGGCACAGATTTACTTTTATGTTTGTTATGTTTTTATGCAAGTAGTTAGCATTTCATTACCTTGTTGAAGCTTAGTTTAAATCTCATTTGATGTTTGGTTAATTGTTTAGTGTTTAAGTTTTAAGCTAGGGTTTAATTTCTGTGTAGATCAGATTTAATTGCGTCTCGTAATTTCATATTTAGTTTAGTGTGTTGAAGATGAATTCATTACGTAGTGTGACAATGTGTATGGATTGATCTGAGACACTTAGTTAGATTTTATTATTGCTTTAGATTAGTTTCTTAGTCGCTTGCTTTTCATTCATTTAGATTTAGATTCAAAGTTTAAACTCCCCCATTTATATATTAAAACACCCAAAAAATAGGAATAAAATACGATCCTAAGATTACATCCTACCGTTTGTTCCTCGAGAGATCGGTCCTGGGCTCATTACTACAACATTATTGCAAAATTAAGGGGTTCAGTGGAAATACATTTGTACAATTTGATTAGCGGATGTGATAGATTCGCATATCAATTGGACATCCGGATTCCTCCGCCATACGACAAGGAAGACTTCGCCTTTTGGACGAATCGGCTGGAGACATGGTTCCAAATGGATTAGAACCAATGGGTTGTCATGAGTGACCCATTTGAAGCTCCTATGGACAAGAAGGGTAAACGCCTCCAATCTCAGCATTGGACCGAAGAGCAACGAGAGCAATCGGAGGCGGACAAGGAGGTAACGAGAATTTTGCATAATTTACTACCTTCTAATATTTTGTTGAGTGTAGGTGAAACCATAAATGCAAGTGATCTTTGGAAAAAAATCATTGCCTATCATGAAGAACCTACACAAGTCCAAGGAGTGGAAAAGCCCAAGGAGAATGCATGGCTCATTGGTCCAAGAAGAGAAGGACCAATCCGATGTTGACACAAGGTCAACATCCGAAGAAGATGAGGAAGAAAAGATGCAATCCGATGTTGACGAGAAGTCAACATTCGAGGAGGAAAAGGAAGAGGAGGAAGAGATAGAGAAGGAAGAGATGGAAGAGGAGAGATCTTCTACATCCTCAAGAGATGAAGAAGTGGAAGAGTCCACATCCTCAAGTGAAGAGGAAGAAATAGAAGATGATGTCATCTCTACATTGCAAGAAAAATCAAATGGAGGATCAAGCATCAACCCTACAAGCAAAGGTATAAAGATTTCAATTATTAAAGATAAAAATCATATCATTTGCTTTGAGTGTAGGGAGCATGGGCACTACAAGAGTAAGTGTCTCAAATTGGCCAAGAAGAAGGGCCAAGTAGTACCCAAGGGCAAGGAGAAGTCCAAGGAGATCGGTCTCACGAAACGCAAGAGCAAGGGGCACATTGTGTGCTTCTCATGCAATCAAAATGGGCATTACCGGAGTCAATGCCCTAAAGGGAAGAAGACAATCAAAGTTAAAGGAGGAAGCACAAATCAAGGGGAAGCTTCTAAAAGCAAGCCCAAGGTAACATTTAATAGTGCAATTCCTCCTAGTTATGATAAAATGCATGTTAGAAATAATCTTTATCATTTTAATGCAAATTATCATGAAAGTAGGAAGCATGATAGTGTCAAGGGAAAATACATTCCTCCTCATGCTAGAACTACCACATCTAAGGCTAGGAAGGTAGATAACAATTTAGACAATAACTCTAAGGATTATAGATATATGCCTAAATATAGAAATGCTCATAGTAGTCAAGAAAAATCCAAATCTATGGATTTAATAACCGAAAACCAAGTCTTGAGGTCAAGACTTGATAACTTAGAAAGAACCCTAGCAAAAATGGAAAATATGCTTAAGGGTCAAAATGAGCTTAACCTAGGAAAGTCTAGACAAGAGTCATCCAATGGCTATAGAGGTTTGGGATACAAACCTAAAGTCAAGAAGGATGGAACTTCCTTTCATAGAGTTCCATATAGCTATGGGACCAACCCTAGGTTTAGAGGTCAAGTCAAAGATACTAGGGAAGGAATCCTTAAAGGTTCTTTTGACAAGACCAATGTGACTAAGACTTCTAAGAAGTCTAACCAAGCCATAAAGAAGGTCACAAGGGAGGCCATCTGTAACGACCCGACCCTCTTGGCCCATTTGGCGGCCCATTTGGCGACCCTCGGGTCGTCGACCGTCGGCCCTTATGTCGTCGGTCCATTTGGCGACCTCTCATGTCGTCGACCGACGACCCTTGGCCTGGCATTGGATTTTTGCCTCCCCAGATTCGAACTCTAAACCTCCGGGCTAAGTAGTAGGAATCCTGGCAACCAAGTGAGATGATCTCACTTGGTTCCAGGATCATAAACTCTACTACTTAGCCCGGAGGTTTAGAGTTCGAATCCGGGAGAGCAAAAAGCCAGGTGGAAAGTCCTAGTGAGTAACGACGCGAAGAGGTCGCCTAATGGACCGACGACATAAGGGCCGACGGTCGACGACCCGAGGGTCGCCAAATGGGCCGCCAAATGGGCCAAGAGGGTCGGGTCGTTACAATAAACTCTAAACCTCCAGACTTAAGTATTAGAGTTTATGAATCCTGGTAACCAAGTGAGATGATCTCACTTGGTTACCAGGATTCATAAACTCTACTACTTAGCCTGGAGGTTTAGAGTTCGAATCCTGGGGGAGGCAAAAATCCACTGGCCAGGGGTGGAAAGTCCTAGTGAGTAACGGCACGGCCGAGGGTCGTCGGTCGACGACATGAGAGGTCGCCAAATGGACTGACGACATAAGGGCCGACGGTCGACGACCCGAGGGTCGCCAAATGGGCCGCCAAATGGGCCAAGAGGGTCGGGTCGTTACAGATGGCCTCCCTTGTGACCTTCTTTGTGGCTTGGTTAGACTTCTTAGAAGTCTTAGTCACATTGGTCTTGTCAAAAGAACCTTTAAGGATTCCTTCCCTAGTATCTTTGACTTGACCTCTAAACCTAGGGTTGATCCCATAGCTATATGGAACTCTATGAAAGGAAGTTCCATCCTTCTTGACTTTAGGTTTGTATCTCAAACCTCTATAGCCATTGGATGACTCTTGTCTAGACTTTCCTAGGTTAAGCTCATTTTGACCCTTAAGCATATTTTCCATTTTTGCTAGGGTTCTTTCTAAGTTATCAAGTCTTGACCTCAAGACTTGGTTTTCGGTTATTAAATCCATAGATTTGGATTTTTCTTGACTACTATGAGCATTTCTATATTTAGGCATATATCTATAATCCTTAGGGTGCGTTTGGTTCGGGGTTATTCTTGATAACCTTGGTTATCCATCCAAGGTTATCAACAAAAACCTTGTTTGGTTTAGGTATTCGATGATTCTTGAGTAATGCTCTATGCTCGACACGTCAGCAAAAGGGTCATGCAGCCCGGAATCGGAAAATCTCATAAAACTAAGGTTTTTCTTGATTCCGGGGTTAACGAATTTTTTTTACCAAAAATACCCTCCGATAAGAAAAAACATGGAAAAAAGAGAAAAAATGTAAAAAAAATATTAAAAAATGTTTTAAAAATTTAAAAATAAATAATTAAAAAAAATAAAAAAATTAAAAATATATAAATTTTAAAAATAAAAAACAAAAAATTTAAATTTTAAAAAAATTTTAATTTTTTTAAAAAAATTAAAAATTTATAAAAATTTAAAAATAAAATAAATTTAAATTTAAATTTTAAAAATGTAAAAAAAAATAAAAAATAAAATTAATATAAAAAATATAAAAACATTAAAAAAATAAAAAAAAACATAAAAAGTAAAAAAAATATACAAGAAAAAGAAAACTAAAAAAATATTAAAAAATAAATAATAATAATAATAATATGTATAGTTGATTTTGTAATTGAGGGTAATACGGTAAAATATTAAACTAAGGTATTCATTAAAACCTTCAAACAAACAAGTTTTTGTTGCATTACCTAGGTTGAACCAAACAACATTTGGTTATGTTTTATTCCCCATAACCTTGGTTATGTGATTACTTGGTAATCACATAACCAATGTTATACATGATAACTTGAACCAAACGCACTCTTAGAGTTATTGTCTAAATTGTTATCTACCTTCCTAGCCTTAGGTGTGGTAGTTCTAGCATGAGGAGGAATGTATTTTCCCTTGACACTATCATGCTTCCTACTTTCATGATAATTTGCATTAAAATGATAAAGATTATTTCTAACATGCATTTTATCATAACTAGGTTACCAGGATTCATAAACTCTAATACTTAAGCCTGGAGGTTTAGAGTTCGAATCCAGGGGGAGGCAAAAATCCACTGCCAGGGGTGGAAAGTCCTAGTGAGTAACGACACGGCTAAGGGTCGTCGGTCGACGACATGAGAGGTCGCCAAATGGGCCGACGACATAAGGGCCGACGGTCGACGACCCGAGGGTCGCCAAATGGGCCAAGAGGGCTAGGTCGTTACACCATCCTTAAAGTTGACCTAGTAAAGGTGACTAAGGCTCAAAAAAGGTCAAACAAAGTCACAAAGAAGGTTACAAGGGAAGTTATCCCTAGAAGTGACCTAGTAAAAGTGACCAAGGCTTCTAAGAAGCCTAGAAAGGTCCTTAGAAAGGTATCTAGGGAAGTCATCCCTAGTAAGTACCTAGAGCATCCAAGGAGCACCAAAAGGTTTTGGGTTCCTAGGAGCATATTCTCTACACCCTAGATGGATTTAGAGAGTGTCAACTTCAATTGGAAGGGTAGGTCACCCAACCTTGGTAAAGTTGACACTTGAGAGCATTTTTCAAGGTTATTGTTAACCTTTGAAAATGAAATGGATTATTAGTTTTACTCTTTGAAAAAGTAAAATGTGTCAAAGATTTGAGGAGTTGATTTTAATTTAAATTGACACACTTAAGTGAAGCAAAAGAAATGTCAAATGGGAATTTGATATTTTCTTATGGAATTAAGGGAAATATAAACCTTAATCCAAGTTGTCACTTTTAGAAAGAGTAAAGTGTGCCAAAGTTTGAGGGTGATTTTGATTTTAATTGGCACAAACATAAAAATAAATTCCAAGTTAGAAATGTGGTATTCTCTTAAGGGGTTAAGGGAAAATTTAAACCTTAATCAAATTAATTACTCCTTGGAAGAGTAATATGTGTCAAACTTTGAGGATTCTAACTTGATTTAAGTTGACACATTTAGGAAAGGATAAGACATGTCAAGTTGGGGTTTTGACATTCTCTTAGAAGGTTAAAGGTGAATCTAAGCCTTAATTTGATTTCATTTACTCTTTAAAAAAGAAAAATGTGTCATACTTTGAGGAATTTACTTAATTTAAAATGTCACAAATTAGAAAAGGAAAAAGGAATGTCAAAATTGGGTTTGGCACTTTCTTGATGAAATTGGGCAATCTAGGACTTAATTTTAAGGTTTTAGCTAAGGTTTAAGGATACTTAGATAGATTATTTAGGTATATTTTATTTATGTTAAAATGTCATGATTGCTTGCCTATTATATGTCATGACATCATGTGTTACACTCATTTTTATTATGAAAAACACAAAAATACCATGTCATGTCATACATACATCATGTAGCTATAGGATATTTTCTTTTGAAAATTCTTTCTTTTTGATGTATGTCATAACATATCATACATTATGTTAATTTCCTTGTAATTAAGGACAAATGTCAACAATTGTGGGCTTATGCCAAGTGACATCCTTGGTGGATGATCATGGTTCTCACAATGCGTAGATAGATATGCATGATCCCTTAGATTAGGGCAAACCAAATGTACATCTCACAAAGAATCATAAGGTGACTTGTATGTGTTTTAATACACGTTAGATACAAGTGAGATGTTAGGATGGTGAACAAAACTCAAGATGTTGATTTAGTGCATCTTGTTGAGTTTTAGGTTCATCAAAACACATAGTTATATGTCTTCCAATCATTGGAAAAACTAATGTACAAGTAATGTGCATTGAGCCCAAAGAACATGGTTGGATATTGATTTTGAAAATAATTTAAAATACTTTTAGAAAACCTTGGTGAAGACTATCTTTTGATAGTAATCATCATTGAATAGTTGAGCACAAACTTGGAAGAAAACACTAGAGTTTTTACAAGTCTCAAAGTTTGTGTCAATCTTTGATAATAGAAAGTATTTTCATAGAAAACTATTTTTCCTTGATAGTATATACACTAAGTAATGTCTACATGAATTTTCATGATTTTTAGATTTTTGTAGAATTTTTGGGGAGTTTCTGAAGTTCGCTGAAATTGAATTTCAGGAAATCAGAAACCCAATCGATCAACCGATCTATTGGATTGGGTTCAATCGATCAGCCGATCGATTGGGAAGCCAATTCTCGTGACCAGAGGGTAATTGAATCGATCAATCGATCGATTGACCCAAGATGGATCGATTGGTGGATCGATTCAAAGGGTATTTCTGCGAGCAGTAGCTTGTTGAATCGATCAATGGATCAATTGAAGTGATTTTAATCGATTGAGTCCCAACTTCAATCGATTGGGAAGTCTAATTTTGGCTGAAAAAGTCTGATTTCAGCACTTCAAGTCACTTCGAGTCCCGTTAACCATTTCAAACCCCTTGGAATACATTTGTATACATTTAGGGGGAGTTTTCATGTGAAAACAAGTATGAATTGGTTAAGAAATACTAAAGTGAAGTTTAGGATAAGGTTTAGTTTCAATTCTGAATTTTGGAACCTTAAAACTTCAAGTTTTGGTTTTCAAGGGTCATTAACCATTCCTAACCCTTTGGAATACATTTGTATACACTTAGGGGGAGTTTTCATGATGAAAACAAGCATGGTTTGGTTAATGTCGACTTAAGTGAAGTCTAGGTTGATGTTAGTTTCATTATTGAATTTTGAACCTCAAAAAACTTCGAATTTTGGTTTTTCTAATTATTTAGGAACCCAACTCATTGTTGGTGCAATGATAGAAGTTTGACCATGTTTTTAGGGGGAGTTACTCTTTAAAAATATAAAAATATTTTCAAAGACCTTGGAAGGTGGGTTAAACCTTCGTGATGAATTAATACTCAAGGTCGAGTATTGGAGAGCAATGGAAGGTTGGTTATCTTCATTGCCAGGATGTTAAATGCTCTTGGATGAGCATTTTGGAGTAGATGATTGCTCAAGGAGGAGCATTGGGTTCCATGAGGGGGATCAGACCTTCATTGGTAAAGTTGATGCATGCTCTAGGATGAGCAATGTGAAGTAAAGTAGAGCTCAAGGGGGAGCTTTGGAGACAATGAAGAGTATGAGATCTTCATTGTGAGGTTGTAAACAACGAAGAGTTAACTTTTATGGAGAAGAGTTTGTTTTCAGTTTTTGATGTGTGACAAAGGGGGAGAATGAAAGGTTAAGTTAGGCTTTCATCCCAAGCAGGGGGAGTTTGCCCTCTAGGAAAGGGAGAGAATGAAGGAAACCTTCATTCATGCTTTGTCATGGAGTTAAGGCTATGAGATTTAGCCTTGGTATGAAGAAGAGGTTAAGACTATGGGATTTAGCCTTGGTATGAAGAAGAGGTTAAGGCTATGGGATTTAGCCTTGTGATAAAGAAAGAGTTAAGGCTATGGGATTTAGCCTTGGTATGAAGTTGAGAGTTAAGGCTATCGGATTTAGTCTAACATAAAGGAATTGTCAAACATCAAAAAGGTGGAGATTGTTGAGGCAATTTCCCTAGGTCAAGTTTGACCAGTTTGACTAAGCTTGAGTTGAGTCAAGTTTGAGTCGGGATTTGAGTTTTGATAATTGACAATATATGGAGATTGCTAGAGCAATCGTCTGTTTGACAATATATGGAGATTGCTAGGGCAATTGTCCAGTTGTGGAGATGGTCAAAGGGTTGACCAGGTTGAGAAGAAGACAAGTCAAGTAGGTCAGGGATGACAGGAGACTTGACTGGGTAAGTCCTAACTAGAGGTTAGACAGTTGAGACGTCCTAACTGGAGGTTAGGCAGTGGTGAAGTCCTAACTGGAGGTTAGGCAGTGGTGAAGTCCTAACTAGAGATTAGGCAGTGGTGAAGTCCTAACTGGAGGTTAGGTAGTGGAGAAGTCCTAACTGGAGTTTAGGCATCTGGGAAAGTCCTAACTGGAGGTTAGGCAAGAGAGAAGTCAAGTAGGTCAAGATTGACAGGAGACTTGACTGGGAAAGTTCTAATTGGAGATTAGGAAAAGGTAAATCTAACAGGAAGGTTAGCAAGAGTGAAAATACAAGTAGGTCAGTGTTGACCAGACTTGTTGGTGAAAGTCCTGATAAGTGAGATCAGGCAATTGGAAAGTCCTAGTATAGCTACACTACAACAAAAACCTTCATAGACATCGGTTTTCCACCGGTGTCTATTTCATTTTCGACCAATGTCTATAAAGCCGATGTTAAAAGTCTGCCATTTTAGACATCGTGTTAAAACCGGTGTAGTATCACTTAACGACACCGGTCTTCGAATCGGTTATTAACCGGTGTAGTATCACTTAACGACACCGTTTCATCAACGGTGTAAAGCCGATGTAATATTGTATGTTAATAACACCAGTTTTGGCAGCGGTAAATGACCGATGTAATATTAGTTAATAACACCGGTTTTACAGCGGTGGAAAACCGATGTAATATGTATATTTTTTAACATCACAAATTTGATTTCCGAAACAATGAAAAACTGACAATAAAAAAAAATACACAAATATTCACAAATTATATAAATATTCTTCATTCAATAATATCCATAAAATACACAAATATTCACAAATTATATAAATAATCTTCTTACAACAATATCCATAAAATACCCAAAGATTCTTTTTACATCAAAAGCTAGCTAATAGATATCAAAATCAAGGTAGAATATTCTTTTAACACATCAAGGTAGAACCGCACTTCAAATGTAATCTAGCATGCATTCAGCCCACTCGAACCGCACTTCATCAATTTCAACTCTGGAGTACTTGAGATTTGTAAACTGTAAAAACACATAAATAATATATTAGTAAACAAAGACTAAAAATCATAGTTGAAAAAATAGTAAGAGCACCAAGTAACAAGATGACTAATTTGAATGCTTAAAAAGAGACACATTCATCATTTATCTCAACCACATCATATAGTGATAGATTTATCATTCCTGGGAGTTTAATATATTCCAAACCAAAAATTATTGCAACAAAGTTTTCTCATAGTTGTAATTTAATTAATCAGTACTTGATGGAGGTTCAATCTTTTCATATTCAGAATGTCATTCTGAAACATGAGTAAAAGAGGATGGAATTGGAATAACACTTGTTTAATTATGCACAAACAGCTAAGAATTTTGAATTTAAGTAATAGCAATAAAGTTAAACTAGATAACTTGGACAACGTATGATTTGAACACATCAGAAACAATTCAAAGAAATGTCAATCAATCAAAAAAAATTAAAGAAATCAGTCACAGGACAACATCGAGACTGAGGCAAAATGATTAGCTTGCCTTTTGTGCTTCAGTCAAGGTACGACCAAATCGAGGAGGAGCAGGCCTCTTAGTTAGTCTTTTTACATCTACCTCTGCTCCCCTGTTAGAGTGTAAAGAAATGCAACAGGGAGAATAAGAATCAGATAAAAGATAAAGAACGTATTAGGAAAAGTGCACATTGTGTCTACAAACTCCCTAATATTCTGAACATTTAAATGTTCCTTTCTTCAAGAAGAAAAGTACATGGATATATTACTGGATGGAAATCCCTAACAAATATTTTCACCATTTCATATTTAGGTATTTCTGCTAGACTTCACAACACGACCCCAGTAGATCATACCTGTTTACTACAAAATAAACAGAGTCTGGCTTTGCTTGGATAGTTGTTTTGGTAAAACCCAGCTTATCAGCAGGCCACAGCTCATCCCCAAAGAAGCTGCTTGTGTACAATACTTGGTCTCCAGCCCTAAGTCCTGCCTTTGCTGCATTTCCACCAGAATCTACTGCCTAGAAAATAATCAATCATGGTACATTAGTCAACCAAAAAAGATTAACCAAATGGCTATCGATATTATATCACTTGATTGGCATTCTGTTTTATTATGTAGCATTAGAAGTGACAATAGTCTTGAATAGAATTCAATGCAAAAATAAGATTAACATATCATCATGATGAAAATGAGAGCATTATGGTAACGTCAAGCTACTGGCTAACTTTACCTAGAAATGAAATCTATGCGAGAAACATATACAAAATTTAAACAGAAACAATCAGGGTGAATAAAAGACATCCACTCTGCATCTTGTCGATGGAGCCAGAAGCCCCCCTGTCTTTGTAGTGTTGGTACTACTGTCTTTTATTTCAGGAACACATTTGTTGAAGTGAGAACTATAAACCGATTAGCTGCTTGTGAGAATGCATGGTATTTTGAGTAACATAAAAAAACTGGTTAATAGATGTTAGTGAGTCATTTGGGATCAAAACTCTGAAACTTCTTGGACAAAAATCTAATCAACATCAAAGATACAATGTTGTCTCCGGATGAACAAATGCAAGGAATTAATCATACACTAACAAGTCAGTGTGAGTATGATTTAATAGTTCAATTAAAATAAAATCAGTACCTATTTGCTTGATCAGAAGAACTGCTTGCTGCCTCACAAGGCGGGATATTAGATCATTTATCAAATGTTACTGCACATCTACAATACCATGAAAAAGATAACAGAGCATGACTCAGCATCCAAAAAACTTGTCAAGTTTTAATGATCTAGTATGAAAATAAAAAAAGTTCCGACTAAGTATAAAGTTATAATCACATCTTGTGGAGTTTGAAAGTATAAAGATAAATTTAACATGGACCTGATGCATCGTAACATAAGCAAAACCTTTTTGTAGGAAAACCCTGTGGCCAACAAATAATTCTGGCACTTCTTCAAAGGGTGCCTGCAAGTAGACACAGGTCAGTAGAAACTAAGGAAACATTGTTGTAGTAAAAAAGAGAGTTTAGACTAAAAACAAGTAGATAAATGGTACCTTAAAAAAGAGTGTATCAGCTGCAAAAAACAATAAAAATTTGTCAAATTACTAGACATAACAGTAAAAGCTATAAATGATTGAGCAACTGGTATCTGTGTTACTTTCAAACAGAACAAAACAATTTATAATCAGTTCCCTGGAATTTGATAAGAAGATAAATTGACAAATATATATTGCATCACAAGAGTTTTAAGATGACTTATTGAAGTTCAATCTTGCCCATTACTAGTTACTAGTAGCATCACAAATGTAAATCTGGTAGGTAATGACATACCATTCAACGGTTGACCAATAGAATGCGCAACTTGGTTCAATTTTTCCTTTACAGTCTGCAATGCAATAAAAAATATTTTCCTATAAGTACTAAAAGACATCTTAGATAAAACCATGGCCAAAGAACATGAGAAAAATGCATCTCGATAGAAAGAGATGTCTAAAAATTTGTAGTATTGTAATATGACCAGAAATATGGTGCATAAATTTGCAGTCATACCTCGAATTCTGCATGACTAATAGCCTTGTAGGGTAGCTGAAATTCAGACATGAGTGACCTCTACGAGCAATAGAACATAATTTTGGTAAATGAAATTAGATAAGAGCTCCAAACCTCATACAAGGTATCCAGAATATACCTATGACTCGGGGCTTTCTAGTCGGAATCGATAGCGGAAAAGAGAAGTCTCCATGGAAAGAAACCATTTCCTTAATTCATCCCTAGGAGGTGAAGGAGATAACACTCAGGAAAGATAGTGTGATATCAAAATAAAACATGACCATAAAAATCAAAACCTACATTCTACAATATGCAAGACGAAGAACGAAGTGTGAAATGATATCTTTGTTCATGACCTCTGATGGATCTTGATGCCTCATATGTGCCCTCCATAGTTTAGTTACCTAATTTTTCCAAAATAAAACATATATTTAAAAGTAAAATGAACGATCCAAACAAAATCACATGCAATACCAATTTCTCCATCTCTTCGGGCCTTTTTCCTCGGGGCAAACCATCTAAAATATCCTGCAGGACTTCATGAAAACAATCGAATATAAGTTACCAACAAAGCCAAACAGATGCAGGATAGGGAAATTGATCAAGGAAGGGGAGGTATACAACGAACCACAAACCCTAGAAATGGGAAAAGATGAGGTTTTGCAAGGTACCTCGGAGGCGATCTATGGCGTAGAGTTCAAAATCTTAATAATGGAGGACTTCATCGAGTTCATCAAATACAAAATCCTAAGTAAACTTAATCTGTTAGAAAATGGAAGGCATAATAACCTTTTGAAACATTGGTAAACTCTAAACTCAAATTATCACTCTTCAAATATCAAACAATGTATATTTTAGTTTTTAACCTTGTCGTTCTCATATCCAATGCAGTGTGGTGACATCTCATAGTGAAAGATAAAAAAAACAAGTATATACGAGGTTTATGAGATTTATATTCCAAACCAAGTTTCTGTTGGAATTATTTCCAACTATGAATTTATTTTAATGTGCTTTGTGGTTGTCAAATGTCATCTTTAAGATAGAATTATCAATCAAATAACAAGTGGAACACATTTTAATTAAGGGCAAGGTTTGTTCTATTTCATTCAGATTTCCCCATGAGTGGTTTAGCATTTGAACCACAAGTACTCATAACATAGATATAGGTATGCAAGACTTTGTAATAAGTCTAAAACTCAAAATTCTACATAGCACGTTTCCAGGTTAAATCCAGAATTTATACCATGTAGCTTGGCACATTACTTCACTGATAATATCTAAAGCCCAATGTGGGACTTCCAGTCAAAAGCCTAGAGAACTTTAGATCCTTAAGGGAAAAAAAAGTTCAAAACCATGCCAAGCTATTAACCTGTAAATCATTAGTGGAAGCTCTTGACTGTGCTCATTACTTTTGCTACAAGAAAGTAGGAAAGGAAAATGTACATTAGCTAATCTCACATGAATGATAGTATCAGCACCAAAGTTGATCCTCCACTAGAGCATCTCAGACCACATATGAGTAGCTTTTTCAATATTGAACCCTCGTGCCTTTAGAAATCTGGAAATGATAAGTCAAAGGTTCAAAAGAAAATGTGTAGCATGATAAATCATAATCTTACACTAAAATTAGATGCATTTGATAGATCATTCTGACATCCTTAAGTGTGTTCAATCCTTGAGAAGCAATAAGAGTTGATGAGTAGTTGGTTAATAGATTCCAATGAAAAACCACATGTAATTAAGTCATGATCAATTGGTCTAGATGCTTTAAGGCCTGAGTGTGAACTTGTCCAAGTAGGATTAACCAACTATTGAGAGGAATGAAATATTATATTATGTCACACAGTCCTCCTCCTTAAGCTATAATATAAATGGTATCTATATCCAGCTTATTATGTAAATTAAACAAGATCTCACAGAAGAAAAAGATAAAATGAACTGAGACATGATAACAATGAAAATGAAAATGCCAAAACTAGCACAACAACCTTGCATTGATGATTATATTGGTTGAGGTTTATGGCGATCTTCTTCCCTTTACTTCCCTTCAAATTTAATGAATTGTGGATTTTGAAGTTTGTGAGGATGAAATGATAATAGCCCTAGTGGGACAAGGCTTGGTTATTGTTGAGGATGAAATCATAACTTGTGAGATGTTGCCAAATGAAATAAATAATTCAGGATTCCAACATCTAAGACTTAATATTGAGAGAAAATGAGCAAATGTGGAGAGACAACGACAACAAATGATTTTCATAGACTAAAAAGAGTTTATGATAATAACCAAGAACACAATCACACTTGGACCGAATCTGGCTTCAAATGTTGTGAGCTTACTTCGAACCATATTAAATTGATTTTGTTCCTTTTACTGTGATTGTGTTATTCAACCTTAAGAGATGAAGATCCCACAACATGGACATGTGGTGGAGGTAATTCTACATTTTTAAAGCACAAGATAATATCTACATGGTCTGAGACAATAAGTTGTAGCAAGTGGTGAACAGGTGGTATTAGAGGAATGTGATCCCAACACAGTTGTTAGATCTTAGAGTATTACATCTAGAATTTCATTCTATGTCGAGCAATCAAACATGATATCCCATGATGTGGACCATATTCCAATTAGCCAACCAGGCACATGTGGCTTATTTCCACCTTAGCCAATTGGCCAAGGACCTCTGGTTCAAGAGTCGACCTTCGACCAGGTCAACATGTCGGCATCTCATAAAGACAAATGGGTATTACTCAAAGCTCCCTGAACTCTCCCCTCCAAATGTGCAGAAGTTCCCTAAGTTATCCTTCAACTACTCAAAGCTTCTTGAGCTCTTCTCCGATTACTCAGCAGAGACAAACAGACGCAGGATAGGGAAGTTGATCAAGGAAGGGGAGGTATACAACGAACCACAAACCCTAGAAATGGGAAAAGATGAGGTTTTGCAAGGTACCTCGGAGGCGATCTATGGCGTAGAGTTCAAAATCTTCCATCTGGACCTCGAGGGAGTATACAACGAACTACAAACCCTAGAAATGGGAAAAGATGAGGTTTTGCAAGGTACCTCGGAGGCGATCTATGGCGTAGAGTTCAAAATCTTCCAACCGGACCTCGAGGGAGTATACAACGAACCACAAACCCTAGAAATGGGAAAAGATGAGGTTTTGCAAGGTACCTCGGAGGCGATCTATGCCATAGAGTTCAAAATCTTACAGTCGGACCTCGAGCGCAGGCGCGGAGCGGTAGAAAGAGAGTTTAGCCGACGTTGTCGAGGCGGCAGCATGAGTCGATTCCCTCTGTGATCGAACAATCTCCATTCCCTACGTCTCTGAATGCTCCAGCAGCTAAGGACTCGAGGGTTATTCGTGTGAGGGTTTGGCCGGATTTGTGGGCAATCTAGAAAAGGCAGAAAGCCGTGTGTTGAAATGAGGCTAAGAGATGGCTGAGAGAGATGACACTACAAGAAAATTCTCATTCAACAACACTCAAACGACAACGGTTTTATGCCAAACTGTTGTCTTTTTGCCTTTTAACAACGGTTTTAACAAAAACCGTTGTCTTTGAGCAGTTTTTTTGGCTTACGACAACGGTTTTTAAAAACCGTTGTCTATTTATGCTTTTTTGGGGCTACGACAACGGTTTTTAAAGGCTACGACAACAGTTTTTTAAAACTGTTGTCTATGTACGTATTTTTTTGAGATTACGACAACGGTTTTTGAAAACTGTTGTCTATTAAGTGTTGTTGAATATAGTTATTTTTTTCCTTCGCCTGTTTTCTCCCTTCGCCAATTTTTACCGCCTCGTTTTTTCTTTCCCAAATTGTTGCCGCCGCATTCCCCCCAAATTTTGGTCGATTTCTTCACCTACTTCACGTTTTTTTTCTCCTTTCCTCTCCAAGCCCTAAACCTGCCTCCCCTTCTCCTTTCCTCTCCAAGCCCTAAACCCATCTCCCCTTCACGACTCGTAGCGAACCAGTCGCGGGGAGGGAGAGAGATGGGCAACAGAGGCCACAAGCATAGGAGCAACCAAGGAGGATTAGCAACGGAGGTCGCATGATCCAGAGGACGACACCAGGAATGAACGGTGTGGCCAAGCATCATGGCCATGGAGGCGCGGTCACCGCAGCAATGACGGCAGCGATGTGAGGTGGGAGGGTTGCATGGAGTTTGAGGAAGGGTCGGATGGGGGATCTGATGGAGGAGAGAGCCTTGCGACTGCCATTTCTATCTGATGGAGTTCGAGGAAGGGTCGAGGGGCAGCTTCTCTTCTTCCAACCGAACAAGAATCCCTTCACTAGTACCCTCCCCGCGACTGCCATTTCTATCGTAGCCAAGGCCACCACCCGGAGAGAGAACCGTACCGCTCGACATGAACGCATCCGCAAGAAGGTACACGCACTCTCTCTTCCCTGGCACCGCCGCGCGGCCGAGATTTGATGATCTTTTTGCTTGCTCTAGTATCAAAATGGACATTTTTTGCTTTTCCTGGTTGGATCGATCTTACCATTCTTCAATTTTCATCCTTCTATTATGTGAAAAATAAGTAATTAGGGTTCGAGCAGCTGGCATGCCCTCTACGTGTTCGGTAAAATGCCTGAACGAAACAAGCAGCAATTTTTGTCGCTACATTCTCTCTCTGAGAGCTCTTGTTCTCACTCAACCTGAGCTCTCACACGCCTTCATTACATGTGTTTGTGTAGGCATTCATGCACACTCATTCATGATGAAACTAAATGTGCAACATTGTGAATGGTAATCTGAATTATACTTTTGCCAACTAGAGTTCAATCTGAATACTTAAATCTACATGTTTTGATTGTTACCTTTTGCTATCTTATGATGTTTGTGTATTGCAATCTGATTTATCAGGACTTTGATACTGTAGAATAAAGTATATTTATCATTTTTCGATGTTATGTAGCTTGCTCATGTGTGCCTCTGTGGAACAGTTCTACTAAGTATGCAACATTGTGAATAGTAATCTGAATTATACCAAGTGTGATAGTGGTGTATACTTTCTAGCATTGAATAATTGTTGAGGTCTACATGGTAACTTTGTTGTTCTTGCAGGTATTCTCTGATGGGTGTGCTTTCCCATGCATGATTTCCAGTTTCTCTAGCTGACCTATGAATTGTTGCTAATGTACAAATTTTAGCTATCTTCTCGCCGCGTGAACTAATGAATAGATTCGTATAATGAACAGTAGACTATCAGGGAGAAATTTGACGGGGAATATACCTGCAGAGCTTGCTAGTTTAACTGGCCTAGTCGAATTGTAAGTTAGAATCTACTTCTGTTCCAAGTCAATTTATTTCATTCGGCACAACTGTTGATGGATTTAATGATTCCTTGTCACTGTGTCAAATTCAAATATTTCAGATGGCTTGATGGAAACGTGCTTAGTGGCCATATACCTGCTCTCGGTGCATGCTTAAGTCTCAGAAACATGTAATATATAAATATTGCTGGTTTATATATCAAACACTTAATCATTCGCTAGACTTTTTGAATTGTTTTTTTGCAGTCACCTTGAGAACAATAAGTTAACTAGTGATCTATCATTTTGGCCTATCAAATTTACAAGAACTGTATGTCCTTTCTTGCCATTATATTGTCATTTAACGAACATCAATGTTTGCCCAAATTTGTTCTCTTTTAACGTTTGGCTTTGTCTAGCACCAACTCCAGCATGAAGTAACTATTGAGCTTGCAGGTACGTGCAGAATAATATGCTTTCCGGAACAGTACCTGGTCATCTTCTTGGCAAAAATATAGTTTTCACGTGGGTATTTCTTATTAGATTGTGTTGAATATCTCTTTAAGTCCTACTTTCCAATGAAATTACAATTATCAAACTTGGGTATGCTATTTTGAGGCGTATCCCCAAGAAACTTAGACTATTTTCAAGAGAAGGTAGGTACGACTCAATACAACTGACTAACTTTTGTCTGAAACATGTATATGAATTAAAGATATTGTTTTTTCATTTGCAGATGATCTTCCACCTCCCCAACCATTCCAAGAGTTAAGTGCTTCTTTCGGAGGATTTGCCATTGAAACAGCACATAGATATTGGTTATCTGAAATCAACGATGCCACAGAAAACTTTGCTAAAAAAGTTGGTTCTGGGGGCTATGGGATAGTGTATTATGGAAAGTTGAAAAACGGAAAAGAAATTGCCGTCAAAGTTCAAACCAATGATTCTTGTCAGGGAAACAGACAGTTCTCAAGTGAGGTAGCCGTTTACATAGCTTTGGGTAAAAGGGTTACTCTTAATTGCTTAGATGATTGCTTAGCCAAACCAAAAAGATATGCTTAAGGTTCTTCATAAAGTGTGTTTATGGTAGCTTGCTGAAGGATTGCACTAAGTTATTATTGCACCAGTTTGACCAATAAAATTTGTTCCAGGTTTCTCTACTTTCAAGAATACATCACAGAAATCTGGTTGAATTTCTCGGTTACTGCCAGCAAGAAGGCAAAAGCATTCTTGTATATGAGTTTATGCATAATGGAGCACTGAAAGAGCATCTTCATGGTAAGCATCATTCTGTTATGTTTCATATTTATCTAAGTTAAGAGTAATTAGTTGGTTCTGGGTATTCGCAGGCTCCTTGTCTCAGGAAAGTCCCATCAGTTGGATAAACAAACTTAACTCTTTGTATAAATCCTTTCACACTTGATACGCATATTGGTGTAATAAGCAAACTTAACTCTTTGTATAAACATGTCAAAGGTCCAGTAGCTCTTGACATATTACAACCTCTAATGTTGGTGATAAAAATATATACTGGAGACTAGCTAGACTTGTTGTTGAATTGGATTAAAATCATGTGATTTTTATTTTCACAGAAGTAAAAGGGTGTTATATACTTAGCCAGTTTTGGTACTTTAATCACAGGAATTACACAAGTATAGAAGATTTGATCCAACAAAACAATATACTTTGGCATATATATGTGTGATATATTGTTATGGGTACTATTTAGTTTTGTAAAGTTTGGTGATGTTTGGATGTTGATGTTTGGTACTTTAATGATGTTTGGATTGTAGGTTCTTGATCAATGATATTTTGTAGATAACTTGAACTGAAAGTGAGTTATGCAGTAATTTTAATTTGTGCCTAGAAAGAAGTATTGTTATCATATTCAATTGTGTACAACGTCTTTGTCATTATCATCTTTATGCCATTTACTCCTGGGAAATGACTTAACTTGCAATCATATGATATTTACCTCAGGGAAAAGATAATGATCCTGTACCCAGAAAGGAGAAGAAAAGAGAAGCTAGGAGGGAGGAGAAACTAGAAAAGGCTGCAGTTATTGATATGGTGTTTAGAAGATGCACAGGCTGTTTAGAAGATGCACAGGTAGAGAAGACTTGATCCAACAAAATAAGATATTTTGGATTTTATATATATGTGTGATGTATTGTTATGGGTACTATTTTGTTTTGTAAACTTTTGTGATGTTTGAATGTTGATGTTTTGTACTTTAATGATGTTTGGATGATGATGTTTGGTACTTTAATGAAATTTGCATTGTAAATATTGATTATGTTTGGATTGTAGGTTTTTTATCAATGAAATTTGCACTAGATGATTTGCACTGGATGAAATTTGCACTGGATGATGATGTTTTTTATAAACTGTTGAGTAGGAAAAGATTAATAAATTTTTTATTTATTGTCAACATGTTGTATATTGTACCCAAAGACATCAGTTTAAATAAGTCAAACTGTTGTCAATGGCGTTAAAAGACAATAGTGACAAACTGATGTTATTTAACATCGTTGCCTAAAAAGACAACGGTTTTTAACCGTTGTCAAACCGATGTCATTGGCTAAAAAGACAACACTTTTTAGCCGTTGTCGTAGACAGTTCAAAACTGTTGTTGAAGAGCCTAGGCATACGCTCAAAGACAACGGTGAAAAACCGTTGTCTTTGTAGGAAAAGACAACAGTTTTTCACCGTTGTTAAAATGTTGTCTTTGCCTACAAAGACAACGGTTAAAAACTGTTGTCGTTTGCCACCCCTTTTAACAACACAGCCTTTAACAACAGTTAAAAATGGCCTACGACAACGGTTAAAAACCGTTGTTGTATGTCTTTTTTCTTGTAGTGTGAGGAAGGGGAAGAGGGAGATGAGGCTGAGAGAGATGGCTGGATGTCCAGCGGCTAGGAGAAAAGTGGTGGTGGAGTCGTGAAGGTATACGGACAGCGCGATATAGGTTTAGGTTTGGAGGGAAGAATGAAATGTTGCAAATTTTGGTTAAGTATTGGTGAAAAAATTAAAATATTTTATTTTGGTTCATTAACACCGGGTTTTAAAAACCGCTGTTAAAATCAGTGTCTATTAACGAAAAAAAAGGTGCTCATAGACATCACCTAAAAAACCGATGTCTATGAGCTAAAATCTGCGCTCATAGACACCGGTTTTTGAAAAAACCGGTGTAAAATACTCAAAGACATCGGTTTTTGCTTAAAACCGTTGTTGTTCCACTGATGTCTATGAGGGTTTTTGTTGTAGAGCTAGGCAAAAGGAAAGTCGTGGTGAGGAGCCAGGCAATTGGAAAGTCCAAGTGTGATCCTGGCAAAAGGAAAGTCTTGGTGAGGAGCTAGGCAATTGGAAAGTCCAAGTGTGATCTTGGCAAAAGGAAAGTCCTGGTGAGGAGCCAGGCAATTGGAAAGTCCAAGTGCGATCTTGGCAAAGGTTGTAAGTCCAAGCATGTGGTCTTGACAAGGTAAGTCCTAGTGTGACTTGGCTAGGAGAACCCGAAAACTAGGATGAGGCCGATGGAAGCTCCAGAAGGCAAGGCGTGAAGGATGGGGAGATATGCGAGGGACGCAAGGCTGATGGAGGAGGCTAGAAGGCTAGTTCTGTTAGCTAGAGCCCTAGAGCCAATCATTTGATGATTGTATTTTGGACTTGTTGTATCATATTCTATATATAAATAAAGGCATTTGGTTTTTGGTTATTATACTTACTTGTATTGGTGCCAAATAAACTAAGTATAATAACGTCATTGAGTAGACGGTTCTCACCTATATCAATCGGTTAGTTGAACCGATAGTGAGATGATATAGGGAACACTACTCTTAATCATTCCTAGTCGAGTATTAACATCCAGGGACAATGTTAATGCAATAAGACTAGCATGTAGGTCAACTCGATGACTTGATCTCACAAGTCATGGATATAGAGATATCAAGTTGACACATGGGTATGCATTGGAGAATGTATACTGAATGACCCACCATGAGAAAGTATCATGGATCATTATATGAGTGTCATATACTATCTCATGTGGCTATTAGTATGACTACAAGTCCTTAGACCTGAAGTCACCATGGTTCCCTACATAAGGAGTTATGTACTTTGGTTTCGTCAAACGTCAACCGTAACTGGGTGGACTATAAAGGTGATTACTGGGTATGTAACAAATTATGCAGAGGGGTGTGAGTGATGTAGATGGGATCTATCCCTCCTATATGACGGGAGAGACATCGATATTCTTGATAGAGTGAGACCACAAAGTGCATGGCCATGCCCAAATGAGTCAATATGAGATATTGAGCTCATTTGATTTAGTGAGTCTACTTGGAGTTCAAGATTTAGATTGATTAGAGGATGACACGATCTATGCCTCATATTGATCAATCTAGATGTCTAGGATAGAAAGGCATTTGTCATATATTGTGAGGAGTCACAATTAGTAGTCACAAGGTGATGTTGGATCTCAACTATTGGAGTGTATACTGAAAGCCTAAGTTTTTGTAAACATTTGTTTTGAATAAAGAATCACATTTGGTCATATTATCTACATTTGTTTGTAGTTGTTCAATTAATTTATATTGTAGATAACATAGTATGCGGTGTCACATGCAGAAGATAATGTTATCAGTACCTTATAAATTATAAAGAGTAGCTCATGACCAAAATGGAAAGGAACAAACCATTAGAAGGTCTTAGTGTAATTAGGTATTAGTTTATCTTGACTATATAATTACACTAGTACACTCAGAGTGTATTGAGTAGAACCATTTGAGGTCGTTTCTTTTATACTGACTTTATAAAGAAACAAAGACCTCAGTTATTATGGAAGTGAGTGCTCTTAATCCTAATATAATAACAAGCACATATATTTAATGTTTAGTTCTTTAATTTATCAATGGGTGAGATTTAGTTCGATGAATCAATAAACCCGATAAGTTGGGAAATGATATCACTTATAGTGTGTGTTGTTGATTATAGAAGGAAGCTGTGTCCTAGATATACTAGGTTGATAATGTCCCCAAGAGGAGCTCATAAGGATTGTCATGTTAAACCCTGCAGGTGGACTTAGTCCGACATGACGATAAGGTTGAGTGGTACTACTCTTGGACTAAGATATTAATTAAATGAGTTGTCAGTAACTCACTTAATTAGTGGACATTCGATATCTTAAACACAGGGAAACTAACACACTCATAATAAGAAGGAGCCCAAAAATGTAATTTGGGATTGGTGCGGTAGTTCAATAATAGTTCTCTAGTGGAATGAATTATTATTGATAAAATTAAGTTGTGTGTTCGGGGGCGAACACGAGATACTTAATTTTATCGGGAGACCAAAATCAATTCCTCCTCTCGGTCCCTATCGTAGCCTCTTATTTATAGAGTACTATACCCACCTATACCCACCTTCTATACCCACTTAAAGGGGGCCGGCCAAGCTAGCTTGGAATCAAGCTAGGGCCGACCTAAGCATGGTTTAGGGTGGCTGGCCCTAGCTTGAACCCAAGCTAGAGGGGGCTGGCCATAATTAAATTAAAAAAGAATTTTAATTTTAATTTTTATTATGTGGAAGATATAATTTATTAAAGAGAATTAAAATTAAAATATCTCTCTTAAAAGGATCTACAAAAGATTAAAGAAAGAGATTAGATCTCTTTCCTTATTTGTAGATTGGAAAGATATTTTATTTTCTCTTTAAAAATTATTCACATGTTGAAAAATTAAAATTATAGAAATTTCTTTTTATCAACCATGAAGTGATTTTTGAAAAGAAATTTTATTTTAAAAATTTCCGGAAACAAATTAGGAAGTTTTAATTTGTTGATTGAAACTTGTCTAATTTGCCTTTCTATGATGTGGCCGGCCATTAAGAGTTTAATTGAGAAATTTTATTTTATTTTTCTCAATTAAATTATGTCAAGGAAATTAAGGAAATTTTTTTATAATTAAATTTCCTAATTTACCAAGGCTAAGGAATATAAAAGAAGGGGTGGGGGTGCCTTCATTGAACACAACCTCTATTATTTTTTCTTCCTCTCTTATTCCTTGGTGTGGCCGGCCAACATCCTCTCCCTCTCTTCCTCTTTGTGGTGGCCGAAAGATCCCTCTTGCTTGGAGCTCTTGTGGTGGCCGGATACTACTTGGAGAAGAAGAAGAAGAAGAAGGAGAGAAAGCTTGCATCCCTTGGAGCTTGGTTGGTGTTTTTTTTCTTCTTCTTTGGTGAAGCTTTCTTGTTTTGGCCGAACCTAGCTAGGAAGAGAAGAAGGTGTTTGGTGGTTTCTCATCTTGGAAGATCGTTGCCCACACAACGTCCGAGGTTAGAAGAGGAATACGGTAGAAGATCAAGAGGTCTTTCTAAAAGGTATAACTAGTAATTTTTCTTTCTGCATCATACTAGTTATTTTTGGAAATAATACCAAATACAAGAGGCTTACGATTCTAGTATTTCGAATATATTTTTCGATGTTGTGTTTTTTGATTTATTTTTCCTTGTGATTTGATTGTTCCTTTCGGTTAACCTAAAGTTATTTTAGGAAATTAAATATTAGCTTTCCATAAAAGGTTTTGTCTAGTCGGTGGTGGTTGATCACATATCCAAGAAGGCCATGTGCCTCGCCACGTCAGTATTGGGAACCAATTATGGAAATTAATATTTAATGGAATTAATAACTTAAGGTGATTTGGATCGAATGTGTTAAGTTCCGCAGGAGATCCAAGTCTAAACCTAAAAGAACAAATAGATTAAGTTTTGGATCAAACGTGTTAAGTTCCGCAGGCGATCCAAAATTTAATTTAAAAGAACACATGGTAGCTAGGAAAAAGGTTCAGACCTTTGTACAAAATTTTTGTACAGTGGAACCTCTAGGTTTTTCGAGTAGCAACCAACAATTGGTATCAGAGCTAGGGTTTTGCCTCTGTGTATTTGGTATTAGTTTAATTATGCACATGTCATACATAATTTAGGCAGGATAATAGTAGGATGTGCTAACTTTGTGGATGTAGGATCCAACTATTATGGCTTATAGTTTTATGTGTGTGATTAGACCCTTGGACATGTCAAGGGCATTTATATATGTGTGCATGATTGTATTATAAAATACAGCAGGAGCTGTATTTAGTTTTATTAGGATTTTATTTTTGATCTAGATACATGTACATTCCTTTTATGGAATATAGGATCAAAATTGTAAAATTCTATTTATGTCGCGGATCGAATCTTGTAAAGCGTGGAACCTTCGAAGGACCAGAGGCGCAGCGGAATAAGGAGCAAGATGGATGCGACAGCTAGACCCGGTGGCGGTGGCCAAATAAGGCAGTAGCTTGGGATGACAACACACGGAGGACAACCAAAGATAAAAGCCATAATAGTTGAAAATTAGATTTTCTATTTATTGCTTTTATATTGTGCTGTGTGTGTATGTTAGTATACATGTTTAGTAGGCTAGCATAGTTAAAATTCCTCATTTATAAATAACTAAGTGGGAGAGGGATTTTTAAGTAAAACTCATGGTCTCCATTACTGGTTTGTAAGTGATGCAAACAAGCTTGCGCGTTGGCTCTGAGTGCCTTCCTCCATATCGGATGAGCTTGTTTGTGGATCACTAGAACAAACTTCCATTTGGGAAGACTATAGGAAGTTAATCAAGAGCGTGTGATCTTTCCCATCCGAAGGGGCATAATCTTATTAATGGACTTAGTGTCAAGTAATGGTATACACTTAGGCACAACTAATAGTATCCTCCCCATCGGAGTCACTGCTATTATTTGTGTAACCAAAGGATACCAACTATTAATTTTATTTGTCAAAAAGTTAGGTTGACAAGATAATAAAATTAATGGGTTAAAACCCTCCTTTTACAAATGTTGAATTTGTATACGTCCACACTATCGTGGCATACAAAATTCACGGTGGTTTGAGGTGTTAGTTAATTTAAAATAGTATTGTTTGAGGAATCAATATTATTCTAAATTTAGAGTTCTGACCAAAAGTTATTTGTGATTCTTAGGATGACTTTCAACCCACTGTCCATCATACTTCAACAAAATAGACTTACTGGACCTAATTACATAGATTGGAAAAGGAACCTGGACATTGTCCTTACTGCTGAAAGCTATAAATTTGTACTGACTGAGCCTTGTCCTAAAGCACCTACTGGTGAATCTACCCAAGAGGAGATTGAATATCATAGGAAATGGGTAAAAGCAGATGAGATGGCGCGATGTTACATTTTGGCTTCAATGTCAAATGTATTGCAACATCAGCATCAAGATTTACCAACAGCCTATGATATTATGAACAATCTCAAGGAACTCTTTGGTCATCAGGATAGGGCTTCTAGACAAGAAGTCATGAGAAAGATAATGACAGCCACCATGCAAGAGGATACTCCTGTGAGGGATCATATCCTAAAGATGATGGCTTATCTGAACGAGATACAGATCCTTGGAGGAGAAATTGATGGGGAAACCCAGATCGATATGATCCACCAAACACTACCTAGAAGTTTTGAGCAATTCCGCCTGAATTACAATATGAACAAAAGGGTATATTCATTGGCGGAACTACTGACAGAACTTCAGGCAGCAGAAGGATTGTTTCGTCACAACTCTCATATTCACTATGTTGAAAATGGTTCTACTTCTAAGCCGAAAGGAAAGAAGAAGAAGAAACAAGTTGGTTCAGCAAAGAAAGTGAATAAATCTCAGAGTACAGGACCTAAAGCTGAAATGAAGAAGCCGAAGGGCAAGTGCTTCATCTGCAAGCAGTCAGGGCATTGGAAGGTGGACTGTCCTCGTAGGAATCAGAACAACAAAGGTATATCTCATGCTCTAGTTGTTGAAACATGTTTAGCGGTGTTATCTACCAGCACTTGGTGTGTAGATACGGGAGCCACTGATTATGTCTGCAATTCCTTGTAGGGGTTCCAGGAAACCCGACGACTATCTGAAGGAGAGATTACTATCTACATGGGCAATGCTACTAAGGTGGCAGCTGTTACAGTGGGAGACGTCTACTTATCTTTTAGTAGAAATAAAAATTTGGTTTTAAGAAATTGTCTTTATGTACCCAGTTTTAGAAAGAATTTAATTTCAGTTTCTAAACTGTTTTTAGATGGATATTCAATTTCCTTTAGTAACGATGTAGTTATTAAGAGAAATAAAGTGATTATCTGTTCTGGTACATTAGTTGGCAATTTATATATTTTAAATCCAATTTCTCCCACAAAGCAAAACATGGAAATCTATAACTCATCTTCTAACTCAAATAAGAGAAAAGAACCTTCGGAAATGAACCAAGCATATCTTTAGCATCTAAGGCTTGGTTATATTAACTTAAGTAGGATTCAAAGGCTAATAGCCGATGGACTTTTGGGTTCATTAGAGTTGGAAAATTTTCCAACTTGTGAATCTTGCTTGGAAGGTAAAATGACCAAGAGGTCGTTCAAGGCCAAGGGGTATAGAGCCAAAGAAGTGTTAGAATTGGTTCATTCTGATTTGTGTGGTCCTATGTCTATTCAGGCAAGAGGTGGTTTTGAATATTTTGTCTCTTTTATAGATGATTATTCAAGATACGGATACATTTACCTAATGCGCCGCAAGTCTGAGTGCTTTGATAAGTTCAAAGAATATAAGGCTGATGTGGAGAAACGACTAGGTAAAAGTATCAAGACACTACGATCTGATCATGGTGGCGAATACCTCTTAGGAGAGTTTAGGAATTACTTATCAGAGGCTGGGATTCAATCTCAATTGTCTGCACTTGGAACACCCCAACAGAATGGTGTAGCGGAACGAAGGAATATGACTCTTATGGAGATGGTTAGATCGATGATGAGTTATTCAGAATTACCAAATTCGTTTTGGGGATATGCTCTGGAAACAGCAGTATACGTTCTGAACTTAGTACCTTCTAAATCAGTTTCTTCTACTCCCACAGAATTGTGGAATGGGCGAAAATCCAGTCTAAGACTATTCAGATTTCGGGTAGTCCAGCACATGTGCTGAAACCAGATGATGATAAGTTAGAATCTCGTACAGAAGTTCGAGTGTTTGTGGGATATCCCAAAGGAACGAAAGGAGGTTTATTTTATAGTCCTAAAGGTCATTGTTAGCACCAATGCCCAGTTTTTAGAAGAAGACTATATAATGGATCACAAGCCCAGTAGTAAAGTTATTTTAGAAGAACTAAGAGAGGACACGTCTACTTTAGTACCAACAGTACAAGATGAAGTACCACAAGAAACTGCAACACGTGTCACACATGATACACAACCACAGACAGTGCCTCGTCGTAGTGGGAGGGTTGTAAGGCAGCCTGAGAGATTCATGTTTTTGGGAGAGTCTTCGGACTTGATCCCGGGTAAACATGAACTTGATCCCCGGACATATGACGAAACACTCCAAGATATAGATGCAGCATCTTGGCAAAAGGCGATGAATTCTGAAATAGAGTCTATGTACTCTAATAAGGTCTGGGAGCTTGTAAAACCACCTGATGGTGTAAAAACCGTTGGATGCAAGTGGGTCTACAAAAGGAAAAGAGGGACAGACGGGAAGGTAGAAACCTTCAAAGCTAGGCTTGTTGCGAAAGGGTACACTCAGAAAGAGGGAATCGATTATAAGGAAACCTTTTCACCGGTAGCCATGCTTAAGTCTATCCGGATACTCTTATCCATTGCTGCTCATATGGATTATGAGATTTGGCAAATGGATGTCAAGACATCTTTCCTTAATGGAAGTCTTGAAGAGAACATCCATATGAAGCAACCAGAAGGGTTCATTGAAAAAGGCAAAGAGCATCTAGTGTGCAAGCTCAATCGGTCCATTTATGGACTGAAGCAAGCTTTAAGATCTTGGAACATCCGATTTAATGAAGTAATCCAGTCATATGGATTTATTCAAAGTCCAGATGAGTCTTGTGTATATAAGAAGTGTAACGGAAACGTGGTGGTATTTCTTGTACTATACGTAGATGATATTTTGTTAATTGGCAACAATGTCAAGGTATTATTAGACATAAGGGTATGGTTGTCCAAACAATTTGATATGAAGGACTTAGGAGAGTGTGCACACATTCTTGGGATCAAAGTAATAAGGGATCGCAAGAAAAGAATGTTGTGTCTGTCCCAAGCTTTATATATAGATACAATCCTTGCTCGTTTTAGCATGCAGGATTCCAAGAAAGGTTTCTTACCTTTTAGGCATGGAATAGCTCTATCTAAAGAGATGTCTCCTAATACATCAAAGGAGATAGAAGACATGAAAGCAGTTCCTTATGCCTCGGCTGTAGGAAGCCTTATGTATGCAATGCTATGTACGAGACCTGATATTTTTTTTATCATGGGCATGGTCAGCAGATATCAGAGTAACCCTGGACAAGGACATTGGACTGCGGTAAAGCATATATTAAAGTACCTGAGAAGGACTAGAGATTATATGCTAGTTTACCAAGCAGACGATTTGCTCCCTATGGGTTACACGAATTCAGATTTCCAATCAGATAGGGACAACAGTAAGTCTACATCAGGCTATGTGTTTACTTTAGGAGGTGGAGCCATTTCATGGAGGAGTGTTAAGCAGAAATGCGTTTCGGACTCAACCATGGAAGCTGAGTATGAAGCCGCCTCTGAGGCAGCTAAAGAAGCAGTATGGCTCAGGAACTTTCTAATGGACTTAGATGTGATTCCTGGTTTGCCCAAAATTATCACAATTTATTGTGATAATAGCGGTGCAGTTGCAAACTCAAAGGAACAACGAGCTCATAAGGCAAGTAAACATATAGAGCGCAAGTACCACCTGATACGAGATATCGTGAAGCGAGGAGAAGTTGTCATCGCCAAGATTGCATCAGTGGATAACCTGACATATCCTTTCACTAAGGCCCTTCCGGCGAAAGCTTTTGATCGGCATGTGGAGGGAATGGGAATCAGATGTATGGTAGAAGAAATGGCAGCTTAGTCTTTAGTATAAGTGGGAGATTGTTGGAGTGTATACTGAAAGCCTAAGTTTTTGTAAACATTTGTTTTGAATAAAGAATCACATTTGGTCATATTATCTACATTTGTTTGTAGTTGTTCAATTAATTTATATTGTAGATAACATAGTATGTGGTGTCACATGCAGAAGATAATGTTATCAGTACCTTATAAATTATAAACAGTGGCTCATGACCAAAATGGAAAGGAACAAACCATTAGAAGGTCGTAGTGTAATTAGGTATTAGTTTATCTTGACTATATAATTATACTAGTACACTCAGAGTGTATTGAGTAGGACCATTTGAGGTTGTTTCTTTTATACTGACTTTATAAAGAAACAAAGACCTCAGTTATTATGGAAGTGAGTGCTCTTAATCCTAATATAATAACAAGCACATATATTTGATGTTTAGTTCTTTAATTTATCAATGGGTGAGATTTAGTTCGATGAATCAATAAACCCGATAAGTTGGAAAAAGATATCACTTATAGTGTGTGTTGTTGATTATAGAAGGAAACTGTGTCCTAGAGATACTAGGTTGATAATGTCCCCAAGAGGAGCTCATAAGGATTGTCATGTTAAACCCTGCAGGTGGACTTAGTCCGACATGACGATAAGGTTGAGTGGTACTACTCTTGGACTAAGATATTAATTAAATGAGTTGTCAGTAACTCACTTAATTAGTGGACATTCGATATCTTAAACACAGGGAGACTAACACACTCATAATAAAAAGGAGCCCAAAAATGTAATTTGGGATTGGTGCGGTAGTTCAATAATAGTTCTCTAGTGGAATGAATTATTATTGATAAAATTAAGTTGTGTGTTCGGGGCGAACACGGGATGCTTAATTTTATCGGGAGACCAAAACCAATTCCTCCTCTCGGTCCCTATCGTAGCCTCTTATTTATAGAGTACTATACCCACCTATACCCACCTTCTATACCCACCTAAAGGGGGACGGCCAAGCTAGCTTGGAATCAAGCTAGGGCCGGCCTAAGCATGGTTTAGGGTGGCCGACCCTAGCTTGAACCCAAGCTAGAGGGGGCCGGCCATAATTAAATTAAAAAAGAATTTTAATTTTAATTTTTATAATGTGGAAGATATAATTTATTAAAGAGAATTAAAATTAAAATATCTCTCTTAAAAGGATCTACAAAAGATTAAAGAAAGAGATTAGATCTCTTTTCTTATTTGTAGATTGGAAAGATATTTTATTTTCTCTTTAAAAATTATTCACATGTTGAAAAATTAAAATTATAGAAATTTCTTTTTATCAACCATGAAGGGATTTTTGAAGAGAAATTTTATTTTTAAAATTTCCGGAAACAAATTAGGAAGTTTTAATTTGTTGATTGAAACTTGTCTAATTTGCCTCTCTATGATGTGGCCGACCATTAAGAGTTTAATTGGGAAATTTTATTTTATTTTTCTCAATTAAATTATGTCAAGGAAATTAAGGAAATTTTATTGTAATTAAATTTCCTAATTTACCAAGGCTAAGGAATATAAAAGAAGGGGTGGGGGTGCCTTCATTGAACACAACCTCTATTATTTTTCCTTCCTCTCTTATTCCTTGGTGTGGTCGGCCAACATCCTCTCCCTCTCTTCCTCTTTGTGGTGGCCGAAACATCCCTCTTGCTTGGAGCTCTTGTGGTGGCCGGATACTACTTGGAGAAGAAGAAGAAGAAGGAGAGAAAGCTTGCATCCCTTGGAGCTTGGTTGGTGTTTTTTTTCTTCTTCCTTGGTGAAGCTTTCTTGTTTTGGCCGAACCTAGCTAGGAGGAGAAGAAGGTGTTTGGTGGTTTGTCATCTTGGAAGATCGTTTCCCACACAACGTCCGAGGTTAGAAGAGGAATACGGTAGAAGATCAAGAGGTCTTTCTAAAAGGTATAACTAGTAATTTTTCTTTCCGCATCATACTAGTTATTTTTGGAAATAATACCAAATACAAGAGGCTTACGATTCTAGTATTTCGAATATGTTTTTGGATGTTATGTTTTTTGATTTATTTTTCCTTGTGATTTGATTGTTCCTTTCGGTTAACCTAAAGTTATTTTAGGAAATTAAATATTAGCTTTCCATAAAAGGTTTTGTCTAGTCGATGGTGGTTGCTCCCATATCCAAGAAGGTCATGTGCCTCGCCACGTCAGTACTGGGAACCAATTATGGAAATTAATATTTAATGGAATTAATAACTTAAGATGATTTGGATCGAACGTGTTAAGTTCCGCAGGAGATCCAAGTCTAAACCTAAAAGAACAAATAGATTAAGTTTTGGATCAAACGTGTTAAGTTCCGCAGGCGATCCAAAATTTAATTTAAAAGAACACATGGTAGCTAGGAAAAAGGTTCAGACCTTTGTACAAAATTTTTGTACAATGGAACCTCTAGGTTTTCCGAGTAGCAACCAACATCAACATTCTTGTAACTTGGATAGTAATGATATGTTGCTAGATACCGCTCATTACTTATGCTCCTAAATGGGTTTAGGGCCATTGCCAATGTTACAAGAACCTATAGGGTCAGACACTAAGGACAATTAGATGGAGATTAGGTTCATATGATGAACCAAGAGGATTAGATTCATTTGATGAATCAAATTGGATTAAGAGTAATCCTAATTGGGCTAACTTGAGTTGGACTCAAGTTGATTCATGTATTCAATGAGTCTAATTTAGATTATGACTCATTAGATCAACTTAATTTAATGAATTAGATTCATTATATTAAGTTGGCTTGAATCAAATGGTTAGATTAGATCAACCATGGAAGAGATTTGGTCAAGTTTGACTTGACTTGAGAGGAAGATAAAAGTCAAGTTTGACTTGACTTTATGTCACCTCATTGGTGAGTTGGCATTGATGTGGATTAATGATGTTACTCCACATCATCATGGGGTGCCACCTCATGGAAGTTACAAAGTCATTCTCTTTAATGACTTCACATTAATTGCACTTAATGCAAAATTTGGGGGTTACACTTGGGAAGTGGCAAGCCACTTTTGAATGGGAAGAGAATTCATTTTTCTCATTCAAGTGCATTCACATCTTCTTCCTCTTGGAGCTCTTTCTTCTCCCTCTCCTCCTCTCTTGGCCGAACAAGACAAGGTGCTAGCACACCTTTCTTTGGTCTTCTCCATCAAGGATTGTTCGTGTGGATACTTCTAGAGGACCGTACGCATGACGGTCTAGAGATCCGGCACCTTGGACGAGCGGGATTCGCGAAGGGCGCACTTCGAAGGTATAACCTTTTTCTTCATGTAGATCAAGAAGTAGATCTAAGTAGAAACTCGTACATGTAAATTTTTGAAATCTATCCTTCGCACGAGATCCAGTGGCATGGGTGATTCGGGGTTTCCGCGACGCGAAAACGCGATTTTCGCGGCCCGAAAAACCCAATAGTGGTATCAGAGCCACGTGCGAAGGCGTGTACGAGTTTTTTTTTGATTTTATGAAAAAAAAAAATAACTTCTGTTATTTTCTGTAAATTTAGGTTTTTTATAGTTTTTATGGGTAATTTTCTCGTAGAAGCGAAGCACAAGTGTTTCGGCACTTGTAGGCTTCCGCTACCGGGAAGATTTTTCCAAAACGGCTTGGTTTCGCCCCAAATATTTTTGGGACAGCGGGCTAAGGCGCTGTTAGATCGCAAAGGAACCCTCGGATGGTTAGATCGCGAGTAGGGGCGCTCCCCCTGGCCCCGCAAGGGGATTCGTTCCGCGATTGTGCCCGAAAACCGCTAAACGGAACCGCCGAGGAAGTACCCGCAAAAATTGTAAAATTATAAAAAAAAATTACAGAAAATTATAGAAATATATAATTTTGAATTATATATTAATTTTATGATAATCATTGCCCAAACGACCCAAATTATATTTGGAAATGTGTTGTAATTCATAATACGGCCTGCGTGCCGTTATGTGATGTGCGTGCTGTATTTATTCTTTTTATTTATTTTATTTTCACGACCTGCGCGTCGTGCCTTTCTCTTATATTCTGGTTGTAAATTATATTTAGACTCGAATGTAACTCGAGTTTCAAAATTGTAATGTAATTTTGAAGCGGTGGAAGGTCCACACGAGACGGAGTTACGAGGAGGGCGCGAGCAACACAAGGTGGTCAAAGGAAGAAGCTTGAGAAGCTGTTGACCTTAGGTTGACCATCCGATCTTCTCATTGGCTTGAGAAGATCGTAGTAGGGCCATGACACAATCATAAAATAATTTAATTAATTGCTTATATGTATGTGATGCATGTTTAATTAAGTAGTTAATTAGTGCCTAGCGATTAGATTAGATCTAAATCGTGCACATGATGCACCCCACGATTAGATTACATCTAAATCAAGTATTTGATACGCATCATCATTTAGATTAGATCTAAATCACATCAACTCGTAATGCCTACCATGCCGTGATACCTACCACTACCTCGATCGCATGTTGTTGTTGAATCTGCCAAAGCAGAGCAACACATACTATCTTGGTAGGGTACGGAGGGACAATTTTGGTCCCGCCTATCAACGCATGGGTGAGTACAACTCAATTAGATTGAGTAACTAGTTAACTAAATTGGATCGAGTTTAACTATAGGCATTATACAATGGTTGGTAGATAGGTCAAAATCACGTTTATATTAACTCTTGGGCGTATTAGCCAAAGCTAACTCGAGTTTTAATATAAATGCGGATTTTGATCCTATAAACAAGAGTTGCATAGAGATGTAATTGGTAATCGTTACCTACCGATTATATTAAGTCTTGGGCGTATTAGCCAAAGCTAACTCAAGGGTTAGTATGATGTGGATCTTGTCCCACATGAATTATAGAATTCAGTGGGAGCATCATTTAGTTAAAGGCCTAATTAAATGATTAAGAATATGATATTTATTTCTGCTTTTATTTCTGTTGTAGATTACCATGACGTCGAACACGAACACCTTCTCTCTGCGTTCTGTCCTTAAGAAGGACAAGCTCAATAGAGCAAATTTCCTGGACTGGTACAGGAACCTGAGAATAGTTCTCACCCAAGAACGTAAACTGTACGTTCTGGAGCAGCCCATTCCGGAGGCTCCTCCTGCCACTGCCACGCGAGCAGACCGAGATGCTTACAAGAAGCATCAAGATGACGCATTAGATGTGTCCTGTCTTATGCTCGCGACCATGAACTCTAAGCTTCAGAAGCAACATGAGTTGATGGGCGCTTACGATATGGTTGAACATCTTTGTCACCTATATCAAGGATAAGCAAGGCACTGGAAGAGGAACTCCAAAGAATACCTGGAAGATCTTAAGAAGAAGAGAAATAAGATTTCTACTTCAGGTATACATGTTAAGGAAGTCAACCTCTCTATTTCTTCATCGTGGGTATTAGATATCGGATGTGCTTTGCACATTTGTACTAATGTACAAGTGCTGAGAAATAGTAGGGCATTGACGAAGGGTGAGATAGACCTACGAGTAGGCAATGGAGCACGGGTTGCTGCTATTGCTGTAGGAGCTTATCATCTATCTCTGCCCTCTGGGCTTGTACTAGAATTAGATGATTGTTGTTATGTGCCTGCATTAACTAAGAACATTATATCAGTTTCTTGTTTGGACAAGAAAGGTTTCTCGTTTACAATAAAGAACAAATGTTGTTTCGTCTATTTAAACGATATGTTCTATTGTAATGCACCTCTGATAAACGGATTCTATATTCTAGACCTTGAGAGCCCTATCTATAACATAAATACCAAGAGGTTCAAGTAAAATAACCTGAACCAAACCTATCTCTGGCACTGTCGCTTAGGTCATATAAATGACAAGCGCTTATCCCAGCTCCATAAGGATGGTTTGCTCGACTCATTTTATTTTGAATCATATGAGATATGCGAGTCATGCCTACGAGGCAAGATGACCAAGACTCCCTTTAGTGGGCACAGCGAAAGAGCGACTGATTTGTTAAGACTCATACATAGTGATGTATGTGGCCCTTTCAAAGTCGCTGCTAGAGGCGGTTATAAGTACTTCATCACATTTACTGATGACTTCAGTAGATATGGTTATGTGTACTTGATGACACATAAGTTTGAATCCTTTGAAAAGTTCAAAGAATTCAAGAATGAAGTACAGAACCAGCATGGCAAGAGTATTAAGATACTTCGATCCGATCGAGGTGGAGAATACCTTAGCCATGAGTTCCGTGACTATCTAGCTGAGTGTGGGATTGTATCCCAACTCACTCCTCCTGGAACACCACAGTGGAATGGTGTATCCGAAAGGAGGAATCGTACCCTATTAGATATGGTACGATCGATGATGAGTCACATAGATCTTCCGATATACCTTTGGGGCTATGCTCTAGACACGGCAGCTTTTATACTCAACCTAGTTCCATCCAAGGCCGTGATAAAGACATCATATAGGATATGGACTGGGAAAGATGCCCAGGTGTCTTTCATGAGGATTTGGGGTTGTGAGGCTTACGTTCGACGTCAAGTCTCAGACAAGTTAGGACCCAAATCCGACAAGTGCTATTTTATTGGATATCCCAAGGAAACTAAGGGATATTACTTCTACATTCCCAGTCAGCACAAGGTAGTTGTGGCAAAGACTGGGGTCTTTCTAGAAAGGGACTTTGTTTCTAGAAAGACTAGTGGGAGCGCGTTCGATCTTGAAGAAGTTCAAGATGCGAACAATAGCACTGATGCCTCGATGGAAATTGAACTGGAACCACAAAGTGTTGTGGATGATGTTGTTCCACAAGGAGTTGAGGAACAACAACCAGTTCAAGTAGACATACCTCTTCGCAGGTCTGATAGGGTACGCCGTCAGCCTGAGAGATACTTATTTCTCTTATCTGACCATGATGACATTGTGCTCATAGAGGATGAGCCCACCACCTATCAGGAAGCTGTGATGAGACCAGATTCCGAGAAATGGCTAGAAGCCATGAGATCCGAGATGGAATCCATGTACACCAACCAAGTATGGACTTTGGTTGATCCACCTGAAGGAGTAAAACCCATTGGGTGTAAGTGGGTTTTTAAGAGAAAGACTGACATGGATGGACTTATCTATAAGGGTCACTTGGTAGCTAAAGGTTTCAAGCAGATTCATGGTATTGACTATGATGAAACCTTTTCTCTAGTAGCGATGTTTAAGTCCATTCAGATCATGCTTGCTATTGCAGCTTACCATGATTATGAGATCTGGCAGATGGACGTCAAAACCGTATTTCTGAATGGAAACCTACTTGAGGATGTGTACATGACACAACCTGAGGGTTTTGTAGATCCACAGCATACTAGCAGAGTATGCAAGCTGCATAGGTCCATTTATGAACTAAAGCAAGCTTCTCGGAGCTGGAATCTTCGATTTGATGATGCAATCAAACAGTTTGGTTTCATCAAGAACGAAGATGAACCTTGTGTCTACAAGAAGGTTGTAGGGGACATAGTTGTCTTCCTCATATTGTATGTGGATGACATACTGCTCATTGGGAAGGACATCCCTATACTTCAGTCTATGAAGACCTGGCTAGGGAGTTGCTTCTCAATGAAGGACTTAGGTGAGGCATCTCGCATTCTAGGGATACAGATCTATAGAGATAGATCTAAGAGATTGCTTGGACTAAGTCAGAGTACATATATTGACAAGGTACTCCTTCGGTTTGCCATGCAGAACTCCAATAAGGGATTTCTGCCGATGTCACATGGCGTGAGTCATTCGAAGACTCAAGGTCCCTCTTCTAGAGAGGAGAGAGACCGCATGGATCAAATCCCTTATGCCTCAGCCATAGGATCTATCATGTACGCCATGCTATGTACTTGACCTGATGTCTCGTATGCTTTGAGCATGACGAGCAGATACCAGTCAGATCCAGGTGAAAGTCACTGGATAGCGGTCAAGAATATTCTTAAATACTTAAGAATGACTAAAGAATATTTCTTGATATATGGAGGTAATGATGAGTTAGCTGTAAAGGGTTACAGTGATGCTAGCTTCCAGACCGACCAGGATGACTATAGATCGCAGTCAGGGTTCGTGTTTTGCATTAATGGTGGTGCTGTGAGCTGGAAGAGTTCGAAGCAGGACACAGTAGCTGATTCTACGAAAGAGGCCGAGTATATTGCTACATCAAAGGCAGCAAAGGAGGCAGTTTGGATTCGCAAGTTCATCACTGAATTTGGGGTGGTTCCTAGCATTGCTGACCTTATTGAGCTCTATTATGACAACAATGGAGCTATAGCACAGGCGAAGGAACCTCGCTCACACCAGCGGACCAAACACATACTACGGCGCTTCCATCTCATTCGAGAGATCATCGAGAGAGGAGATGTGAAGATTTGCAGAGTACCTACAGAGGCTAACATCGCAGATCCCTTGACCAAGGCTTTGGCACAAAGGAAGCATGATGGTCACACTAGGTCATTTGGGCTTAGAGCCTACACTGATTGGCACTAGTACTAGTGGGAGATTGTTAGCTAGAGCCCTAGAGCCAATCATTTGATAATTGTATTTTGGACTTGTTGTATCATATTCTATATATAAATAAAGGCATTTGATTTTTGGTTATTATACTTACTTGTATTGGTGCCAAATAAACTAAGTATAATAACGTCCTTGAGTAGACGGTTCTCACCTATATCAATCGGTTAGTTGAACCGATAGTGAGATGATATAGGGAACACTACTCTTAATCATTCCTAGTCGAGTATTAACATTCAGGGACAATGTTAATGCAATAAGACTAGCATGTAGGTCAACTCGATGACTTGATCTCACAAGTCATGGATATAGAGATATCAAGTTGACACATGGGTATGCATTGGAGAATATATACTGAATGACCCGCCATGAGAAAGTATCATGGATCGTTATATGAGTGTCATATACTTTCTCATGTGGCTATTAGTATGACTACAAGTCCTTAGACCTGAAGTTACCATGGTTCCCTACATAAGGAGTTATGTACTTTGGTTTTCGTCAAACGTCACCCATAACTGGGTGGACTATAAAGGCGATTACTGGGTATGTAACAAATTATGCGGAGGGATGTGAGTGATGTAGATGGGATCTATCCCTCCTATATGACGGGAGAGACATCGATATTCTTGATAGAGTGAGACCACGAAGTGCATGGCCATGCCCAAATGAGTCAATATGAGATATTGAACTCATTTGATTTAGTGAGTCTACTTGGAGTTCAAGATTTAGATTGATTAGAGGATGACACGGTCTATGCCTCATATTGATCAATCTAGATGTCTAGGATAGAAGGACATTTGTCATATATTGTGAGGAGTCACAATTAGTAGTCACAAGGTGATGTTGGATCTCAACATTCTTGTAACTTGGATAGTAATGATGTGTTACTAGATACCACTCATTACTTATGCTCCTAAATGGGTTTAGGGTCATTGCCAACGTTACAAGAACCTATAGAGTCACACACTAAGGACAATTAGATGGAGATTAGGTTCATATGATGAACCAAGAGGATTAGATTCATTTGATGAATCAAATTGGATTAAGAGTAATCCTAATTGGGCTAACTTGAGTTGGACTCAAGTTGATTCATGTATTCAATGAGTCTAATTTAGATTATGACTCATTAGATCAACTTAATTTAATGAATTAGATTCATTATATTAAGTTGGCTTGAATCAAATGGTTAGATTAGATCAACCATGGAAGAGATTTGGCCAAGTTTGACTTAACTTGAGAGGAAGATAAAAGTCAAGTTTGACTTGACTTTATGCCACCTCATTGGTGAGTTGGCATTGATGTGGACTAATGATGTTACTCCACATCATCATGGGGTGCCACCTCATGGAAGTTACAAAGTCATTCTCTTTAATGGCTTCACATTAATTGCACTTAATGCAAAATTTGGGGGTTACACTTGGGAAGTGGCCGGCCACTTTTGAATGGGAAGAGAATTCATTTTTCTCATTCAAGTGCATTCACATCTTCTTCCTCTTGGAGCTCTTTCTTCTCCCTCTCCTCCTCTCTTGGCCGAACAAGACAAGGTGCTAGCACACCTTTGTTTGGTCTTCTCCATCAAGGATTGTTCGTGTGGATACTTCTAGAGGACCGTACGCTTGACGGTCTAGAGATCCGGCACCTTGGACGAGCGGGATTCGCGAAGGGCGCGCTTCAAAGGTATAACCTTTTTCTTCATGTAGATCTAAGTAGAAACTCGTACATGTGAATTTTTGAAATCTATCCTTCGCACGAGATCAAGTGGCATGGGTGATTCGGAGTTTCCGCGACGCGAAAACGCGATTTTCGCGGCCCAAAAAACCCAACAAGTTCGAGGTTGGTCGGGAGTAGCCAAATGCTAGGCGTGCAAACCCAATAGGTCACGGTTGACTGAGAGTTGGGTTTGGGAAGATGGACTTGAGTTTAAGTCAAGTCCAGGGTGCTCAATCGATCGGGCGATCGATTGAACATGCTCCAATCGATCAGCCGATCGATTGGAGTGTGTTGCGATTATTGAAATGGTCCAATCGATCGGCCGATCGATTAGGGTCAAGAAATCACAAGCACAGAAGCTCTCCCAATCCATCGGGCGATCGATTGGGAGCTGCCAATCGATTGGTCGATCGATTGGGCAGCAGAAGCTCTCGCGCAGACGTGAGAGCACAGAATGAGTTTGAATCCATCGGCCGATCGATTCAGATTGTCCCAATCGATCGATCGATCGATTGGGAAGTGACCGTTGTGCAGGATGCAGGTGGTGGACGACTGGGATTGCCCGGATGTGACGTGGCGATCGATTGGGGATGAATTCAATCGATTGGAGCTACTGTATAAAGCCCAGGCGGAGCTTTTTCTTAGCAGATCTCTTGCGATCTTTTGCGCCGTTCTTCAGTGATTCACAGCGAGCTTCACCGATCTACTCACGCCAGTTCTTGAAGGCACTTGGGGAGTTTCTCTAAGGTTTAAGAGGCGACGACAAGCACAAGTAAGCAAGAAGAAGGGTGTATTACATTGTATTTTTGTTTCTTCTTCTTGTGTTCATGTTTGTGTTTGTGTGTGAGTACTGTACGAGGCTTCTCCGCCTTCGGCTATGACCGAGAAGGAGGTTTTCATTAGTGGAGTGAGCATGTCGTGTGGATCCTTGGATTAGTCACCTTTTCTTGAAGTGGACACCAAGTAAACCCTAGGTGTTAACATTGTGTGTGTTGTATTTTAGTTTCCGCTGCATATCAAGTCAACGCAAGCATAAGTGCGCGATGAAACGCTATTCACCCCCCTCTAGTGGACATTAAGGTCCTAACAACCTTCTCTTCACCGACGGTCGAGTGATGACCTTAAACCCTTGTATTCATTGACGGTCGAGCGGCGACCTTAAACCCTTGTCTTCATCAATGGTAGAGTGACGACCTTAAACCCTTGTCTTTACTGACAGTCGAGCAGTGACCTTAAACTCTAGCCCGTGAGTGAAAAAAGGTCTAAAGGCAACCTCTCACTAGAGCAGGTTTGCTCAAATTAGATGCTCGATCAGCCGAACAGCGACAATCTAACGAATGTGTCCGAACAGAAGGGAATCCGAGTCAAAAAGAAAAACACGATGAAAAACATTCATCCGAGTTATGTTGGTGCGGTTAACACTAACGGTCGAACCCAGGTTTTGATGAATGACAATTAATCTAGATTCTGATCAAGTCAATCAAGACTCTTATCAATTTGACATCAACCTTGACTTGGTCAAACAGAACAATGACCAAATAAATTCAAATAATTTAATTAACTCAGAAAATTTAAAATTAAGTGAGCATCTAAACATAAATAAGTCGAACATTAAAATAAATTCGAATTTAGAAGTTAAAAATGAGAAAATGGATAAAATCAATAATTACCTTAATAAAATATTTAATAATCAAGATAAAATCAGTCTAGAAAATGCTATCCAAAATCAAGATAATATAATTAACAAAAAATTAAATTTTAAAGATAAAACTAATCTAATAAATTCAATTAATCATTTCAATTTAAAAGGTAAAGAAAATATAAGGATAAAATCAAACACTTTAACAAACTTAAGATTGAATGTTAAAGATAACGTATTAAACAAAGATAATATAGAAAATTTAAAATTAACAATTAATAAAAGGTTAAATGATAAAACTTTAAAGAAATATAATTCAAACAATTTAATTAATGCAAATTTAAAAATTAATAAAAACTTAAACTTTAAAAATAAGCTATTAAAGAAAGATAATTCAATTAACCTAATAAAATTGAAATTGAAAGAAAATTTAAATATTAAATATACTCTTTAAAAAAAAGATAATTTAATCAATTTAATTAATTCAAAATTTAAAATTAAACATTAAAACTTAACTAAACCAACTCTAATCATACAAAAATCTTAAAAGGAAAGCCAATAATTCAGGGGAGACTCCAGAATAGCTGGCACCTCCGAAACTAACCTATCCGAAAGGGTAACCCAAACAAATCTACCCAGTAGGGTAATTAGGATTAGTTAAAAAGGGACAAAGTTTAACTTGACCTATGGTATTGGTGAAGCTTTGGATGATAGTACGTTAGAGAAGCTTAGTCTATGCATGTCTAGGAAGATATGGCTTCGACCTGATGCATTTGGCTAAGTGGCAGCTCGGGCTACCCCTTACGGATCCTAACCAGTTAGACCAAGGTTTTGTATTAAGTTCAGCGGATAAGACTATTTGGAAAACCTCGAAGGCATGGTTACTCTAATGATGTTCAGGTGACTCACCATAGCCCAGAAGTTTATCAAAAAAAATGTCTATTTGTTGAGCCCAAAGCTAAACCTAAATCTAGTACAAAGTTAAACCAAATCCAATAATTGAATTAAATTCATCTCACAAAAATATATGATTACCTGCTCGAAAATTTAGATCGGGTGAGATGACTAAGGATCAAAATTAAATTTTGAATTAAAATTAAATTTAAATTTAAGATTAAAATAAAAATTAAAATTAAATAAAAATTAAAATTAAATTAAAATTAAAATTAAAATTAAAATTAAATCACTAAATTTAAAAAATTTCTTTTAAAAAAATTTATTATAAAATTAACTTCAAAAACTATTTTAACATAAAAACTATTTTAAAAATTCTTTTAAAAATATTCAAAAATCATTTTAAAATTTATCTTAAAAATTTAAATTAAAAACTTTAAAAAATCATTTTAAAAAATTCTTTTAAAAATTCTTTTAACAACATTAAAATATTATTTTAAAAATACTTTTAAAAATTTATTTTAAAAACTTTTAAAAATCATTTTAAAAGTTTTTTTAAAAATTAATTTAAAAACTTTTAAAAATTCTTTTAAAAAATTATTTTAAAAAATTTTAAAAATCATATTAAAAAATTCTTTTAAATACTTTCAAAAATGTTTTTAAAAATATTTTTGAAAACTTATTTTAAATTCTTTTATAAATCATTTTAAAAATTCTTTTAAAAATTAAAAATCATTTTAAAAATTCTTTTAGAAACTTATAAAACTCATTTTAAAAATTCTTTTAAAAACTTTTAAAAATCATTTTAAAAATTCTTTTTAAAATTATTTTAAATACATTTAAAAAATCATTTTATAAATTATTTTAAAAAATATTTTAAAAATCTTTTTAAAAAATTATCTTAAAAACTTTTAAAAATCTTTTTAAAAATTCTTTTATAAATTCATTTAAGGATGACCGTTACTTAACTACTAACTCTACTTAACCGGTAAGAGGGGAGGGTTCTAGGGTTCGGATAACTCGATCTCTTGGTCTCTTCTTGTGCTCACGGCTTCCTTCTTGACGAGAGGAGCTCGATGGTGAGAAGACTTCATAGAGAGGGGCGCTCGTCGGCCGCCGGAGACGCCGGGTTGCTCGCTGCGTTTTCGCCGAGAAGAGCTGCGCCGTCGAACTCGAGATAAGGGGAGAGGGAAAGGATTCGGGAAAAAGAAAAACTTAATTCTTTTCTTATAACTAGGGTTTCAATCATAACATATATATATCTCGCACCCTTACCTTTTCACGAAATACTCGCGGAAGAGTTGGTTGGCTGCGGTTTTGACCAAGTCAAAAGCCCCGGGTTCAATTCTCGGCTGCTACCTCTTTTCCTTCCTTTTATTTCTATTATCTAACTACGACTTAAGAATATTTCGCACCATATATTTTTAACAAAACTTGCTTAGCTCAGTTGGTTGGGCTGAGTTCGTTAAGACTTGGGTTCGGGTCCGTGATCTTGGGTTCAAAACCCGGCTTCAACATATATTATTATATATTTTTTTAAACTTCTTCCTCTTGGTAAAAATACCAAACAAACTCTAAAAATTGCATAAAAATATTCTATAAATTCCTAAAAATCTCTAGAATTTTTCTAAAGCATTTCTAGATTTTAATAAGGTCTTTTAGGACTCCAAATCATGAAATTTGGGATGTTACAATCCTCCCTACCTTATAAAAAGTTCGTCCTCGAACTTAGACTAATTCTGGATATTTCTATCTTATACTATACTTTACTAGTGGTACTTCTTTATTTCTTAATCTCTTAACTTCTCGATCCTCTATTATTCATCTCGCATCGTATCCAGTAATGGTCTTTGGAAGACTTGATATCTTCCCTATCCTTTCTAAACATATTTATGTATATGAATATAAGAGAAACAAAACTAAAATTGTCTCTATTCTTCCTAAGCATATGTATCAAAACATAGAAAATTAAAACATGAATTGTCTTCTTTCCTAAGCACATATAAGCAGGTACTCTATACTGTAAATAATAAAGAAAGCATAAAAGAAAATTAAATACTTTCTTACTTGAAGACGGCAAGGATGGTGCTGATGTGTGATGCTGGAGAATGGGAACTGCTCTGATACCAACTGTAACGATCACCCTTCTTACTACTACTACTCTCTAAGGATGACCGTTACTTAACTACTAACTCTACTTAACCGGTATGATAAAAAAATCACATGGAAACCCTACCGAAAAATTTCGACAAAGTCTCCCCTGTACCGGTGACCTTATTCAACAATACATGCAATATATACTCAGCCACAAGCGACTGGAACACATATCAATCAACCACGCGGTATAATAAATCCAAAATAAAGAAAACAACACAAGAAATCATCACACAAGATTACAATTCTTCTACTACGTCCTAATCATATCAAAATAACAAATACTATCTCAAATACTCCTAACATAGCAAAAGACAATAAAAACTGAACTAAAACTTCTTTCCTAGTCCCAAGGCTTCCATAGTCCTGGCATCACACATCCTTCGAACACCTCCTTGTCGCCTTCCTTTCTATATCTTTTCCTTTCCTGTATCTGCAGTAAGAGGAAGTGTAGTCTATAAGCAAAATTTGCTTAGTAAGCGCTATCTAACTCACAAAATCTCGATATGCATGAGGATATACTGAAATCTAAAACTAAATGCTCAAAAGGAATTCTACTCATGCTCATCTACTAGTGAAAGAAACATACTGAAAGGCTAAACATGTAAAGTAAATCTATACAATCATGCTAGCATAAAGAACTAAGCTTACTGAATTCTAAACACCTTCTGAATCTTATTTCACTTGTTTAAAGACTTATTCTTTAAATACTTTATACTTATGTAAAACATGCTTTACTTGTTCAAAAACTTATACTTATAATACTTCAAAATAATAATCATCTTCTTCTTGGGCCCGGCAACTGTGCTTTTACTTTTGTAACGACCCGACCCATTCGGCGGCCCATTTGGCGGCCCATTTGGCGGCCCATTTGGCGACCCTATGTTCATCGACCGTCGGCCGAGCCGTTACTACTAGGTTATCTAAACCTAGGGACGACTATGGGAGTCCAACCCAAGGACAGAGAGTCCAGTACAGTGCCACTGATAAAAGTAAAATACTTATTATCTTTTAATACTTCTATATAATGCCTCGGCATTTTTTTTAGCACCTTGTGTGCCAAAATCCCTAAAGTCTTGACTTTGGGATCTACTTAAGGTCTTGACCTTCTTCATTCTTTTCTTAATCTTTCTTATACTTTTCTTATAAAAGAATGCTTCTTACAAAACTGAAAAAGTTTAACAAATTCTAACACGGCAATGCTTAAACAAAAATCTGCATACAAGTTTAAACAGAAATCTGCATATTAAGCTTAACTAAAATCTGCACATTAAGCTTATCTAAAATATGTTCTAAGATTGAAGTTCTGCATGCAATACTTATCAAAATTTGCATATCATACAAGCTTAAACTACATCTAAAACTTGTTAGAATTAAAACCTTAAATCTTGCTACGTCAGAGATAAAAGAAAGAGAGCAAAGAACGCATGCTACTAATACATTTCTATATACTATTAATAAAATTCTGCATACTACTAATAAATTTCTGCACACATGTTTGATAAAAATTGTCATCTACTAAAATCATTCTGCTGCTATCTAACGTTGATACGTGAATATGACGATTTACTAGAACCTACAAGGAACCAAAGCATGATTGTTCTTCTTGTTATTTGCCACAACAACAAACTAAATAGAAACTGCTGCTGCACAGGAATTCCAAAGCAAGGAAAACAAGGAACAATTACTACTCTTAAATTCAAGCCATCCTAAAGATGTACAGAGGGAGATCTGAACCAAGGAAAACAATGAAACACTTGCTGCCCTTTAAACTTCAAGCTATCCTAATGCTGTAAGAAAACAATGATACCCTTGCTGCTCTTAAATCTGAAGCATGGAAACAAAGCCCTTAAAATTCGGAAGCCGAATACAAACTGATCAGAAGCAAAGAAAACGTCTAAATCTGAAATGAAATCATAAGACAGAAGGATCTAAATTGCATGCCTAACCTATACAAATTCTCCTTCTTTCTTTAGGTTTCATGGCAGCTAACACCAAAAGCAAAAACTCCTTTAAACATGCTTCGAAATCCAAACATGAAGCTAGCTTGAATCCGAAAATAGAAAAGGCAAGGAAACTCATGCCTATACATCCTGATCAAATCTGAAACAAGCAACTCACGGCCAAAAACCCTAAACCGACAATCATCACAGAAAAACTCGAAAACAAAGGAGATAGAAATCCGGAACTATCCTACTGCAGGTGAGCAGCGACTTACCTATCCTTGGACTCAAAACCGGGAAGAGGAAGGGTTCTAGGGTTCGGATAACTCGATCTCTTGGTCTCTTCTTGTGCTCACGGCTTCCTTCTTGACGAGAGGAGCTCGATGGTGAGAAGACTTCATAGAGAGGGGCGCTCGTCGGCCGCCGGAGACGCCGGGTTGCTCGCTGCGTTTTCGCCGAGAAGAGCTGCGCCGTCGAACTCGAGATAAGGGGAGAGGGAAAGGATTCGGGAAAAAGAAAAACTTAATTCTTTTCTTATAACTAGGGTTTCAATCATAACATATATATATCTCGCACCCTTACCTTTTCACGAAATACTCGCGGAAGAGTTGGTTGGCTGCGGTTTTGACCAAGTCAAAAGCCCCGGGTTCAATTCTCGGCTGCTACCTCTTTTCCTTCCTTTTATTTCTATTATCTAACTACGACTTAAGAATATTTCGCACCATATATTTTTAACAAAACTTGCTTAGCTCAGTTGGTTGGGCTGAGTTCGTTAAGACTTGGGTTCGGGTCCGTGATCTTGGGTTCAAAACCCGGCTTCAACATATATTATTATATATTTTTTTAAACTTCTTCCTCTTGGTAAAAATACCAAACAAACTCTAAAAATTGCATAAAAATATTCTATAAATTCCTAAAAATCTCTAGAATTTTTCTAAAGCATTTCTAGATTTTAATAAGGTCTTTTAGGACTCCAAATCATGAAATTTGGGATGTTACAATCCTCCCTACCTTATAAAAAGTTCGTCCTCGAACTTAGACTAATTCTGGATATTTCTATCTTATACTATACTTTACTAGTGGTACTTCTTTATTTCTTAATCTCTTAACTTCTCGATCCTCTATTATTCATCTCGCATCGTATCCAGTAATGGTCTTTGGAAGACTTGATATCTTCCCTATCCTTTCTAAACATATTTATGTATATGAATATAAGAGAAACAAAACTAAAATTGTCTCTATTCTTCCTAAGCATATGTATCAAAACATAGAAAATTAAAACATGAATTGTCTTCTTTCCTAAGCACATATAAGCAGGTACTCTATACTGTAAATAATAAAGAAAGCATAAAAGAAAATTAAATACTTTCTTACTTGAAGACGGCAAGGATGGTGCTGATGTGTGATGCTGGAGAATGGGAACTGCTCTGATACCAACTGTAACGATCACCCTTCTTACTACTACTACTCTCTAAGGATGACCGTTACTTAACTACTAACTCTACTTAACCGGTATGATAAAAAAATCACATGGAAACCCTACCGAAAAATTTCGACAAAGTCTCCCCTGTACCGGTGACCTTATTCAACAATACATGCAATATATACTCAGCCACAAGCGACTGGAACACATATCAATCAACCACGCGGTATAATAAATCCAAAATAAAGAAAACAACACAAGAAATCATCACACAAGATTACAATTCTTCTACTACGTCCTAATCATATCAAAATAACAAATACTATCTCAAATACTCCTAACATAGCAAAAGACAATAAAAACTGAACTAAAACTTCTTTCCTAGTCCCAAGGCTTCCATAGTCCTGGCATCACACATCCTTCGAACACCTCCTTGTCGCCTTCCTTTCTATATCTTTTCCTTTCCTGTATCTGCAGTAAGAGGAAGTGTAGTCTATAAGCAAAATTTGCTTAGTAAGCGCTATCTAACTCACAAAATCTCGATATGCATGAGGATATACTGAAATCTAAAACTAAATGCTCAAAAGGAATTCTACTCATGCTCATCTACTAGTGAAAGAAACATACTGAAAGGCTAAACATGTAAAGTAAATCTATACAATCATGCTAGCATAAAGAACTAAGCTTACTGAATTCTAAACACCTTCTGAATCTTATTTCACTTGTTTAAAGACTTATTCTTTAAATACTTTATACTTATGTAAAACATGCTTTACTTGTTCAAAAACTTATACTTATAATACTTCAAAATAATAATCATCTTCTTCTTGGGCCCGGCAACTGTGCTTTTACTTTTGTAACGACCCGACCCATTCGGCGGCCCATTTGGCGGCCCATTTGGCGACCCTATGGTCGTCGACCGTCGACCGTCGGTCGAGCCGTTACTACTAGGTTATCTAAACCTAGGGACGACTATGGGAGCCCAACCCAAGGACAGAGAGTCTAGTACAGTGCCACTGATAAAAGTAAAATACTTATTATCTTTTAATACTTCTATATAATGCCTCGGCATTTTCTTTAGCACCTTGTGTGCCAAAATCCCTAAAGTCTTGACTTTGGGATCTACTTAAGGTCTTGACCTTCTTCATTCTTTTCTTAATCTTTCTTATACTTTTCTTATAAAAGAATGCTTCTTACAAAACTTAAATGTTTAACAAATTCTAACACGGCAATGCTTAAACAAAAATCTGCATACAAGTTTAAACAGAAATCTGCATATTAAGCTTAACTAAATCTGCACATTAAGCTTATCTAAAATATGTTCTAAGATTGAAGTTCTGCATGCAATACTTATCAAAATTTGCATATCATACAAGCTTAAACTACATCTAAAACTTATTAGAATTAAAACCTTAAATCTTGCTACGTCAGAGATAAAAGAAAGAGAGCAAAGAACGCATGCTACTAATACATTTCTACATACTATTAATAAAATTCTGCATACTACTAATAAATTTCTGCACACATGTTTGATAAAAATTGTCATCTACTAAAATCATTCTGCTGCTATCTAACGATGATACGTGAATATGACGATTTACTAGAACCTACAAGGAACCAAAGCATGATTGTTCTTCTTGTTATTTGCCACAACAACAAACTAAATAGAAACTACTGCTGCACAGGAATTCCAAAGCAAGGAAAACAAGGAACAATTACTACTCTTAAATTCAAGCCATCCTAAAGATGTACAGAGGGAGATCTGAACCAAGGAAAACAATGAAACACTTGCTGCCCTTTAAACTTCAAGCTATCCTAATGCTGTAAGAAAACAATGATACCCTTGCTGCTCTTAAATCTGAAGCATGGAAACAAAGCCCTTAGAATTCGGAAGCCGAATACAAACTGATCAGAAGCAAAGAAAACGTCTAAATCTGAAATGAAATCATAAGACAGAAGGATCTAAATTGCATGCCTAACCTATACAAATTCTCCTTCTTTCTTTAGGTTTCATGGCAGCTAACACCAAAAGCAAAAACTCCTTTAAACATGCTTCGAAATCCAAACATGAAGCTAGCTTGAATCCGAAAATAGAAAAGGCAAGGAAACTCATGCCTATACATCCTGATCAAATCTGAAACAAGCAACTCACGGCCAAAAACCCTAAACCGACAATCATCACAGAAAAACTCGAAAACAAAGGAGATAGAAATCCGGAACTATCCTACTGCAGGTGAGCAGCGACTTACCTATCCTTGGACTCAAAACCGGGAAGAGGAAGGGTTCTAGGGTTCGGATAACTCGATCTCTTGGTCTCTTCTTGTGCTCACGGCTTCCTTCTTGACGAGAGGAGCTCGATGGTGAGAAGACTTCATAGAGAGGGGCGCTCGCCGGCCGCCGGAGACGCCGGGTTGCTCGCTGCGTTTTCGCCGAGAAGAGCTGCGCCGTCGAACTCGAGATAAGGGGAGAGGGAAAGGATTCGGGAAAAAGAAAAACTTAATTCTTTTCTTATAACTAGGGTTTCAATCATAACATATATATATATCTCGCACCCTTACCTTTTCACGAAATACTCGCGGAAGAGTTGGTTGGCTGCGATTTTGACCAAGTCAAAAGCTCCGGGTTCAGTTCTCGGCTGCTACCTCTTTTCCTTCCTTTTATTTCTATTATCTAACTACGACTTAAGAATATTTCGCACCAAATATTTTTAACAAAACTTGCTTAGCTCAGTTGGTTGGGCTGAGTTCGTTAAGACTTGGGTTCGGGTCCGTGATCTTGGGTTCAAAACCCGGCTTCAACATATATTATTATATATATTTTTTAAACTTCTTCCTCTTGGTAAAAATACCAAACAAACTCCAAAAATTGCATAAAAATATTCTATAAATTCCTAAAAATCTCTACAATTTTTCTAAAGCATTTCTAGATTTTAATAAGGTCTTTTAGGACTCCAAATCATGAAATTTGGGATGTTACAAGCAAGATGTTTTATCCTGATGGCATGTACTCCATAGTCTTCATCTTTGCTCTAATTGGACTCATCGCACCAATTCCTGTTTGTTTATTATCGCAAAAGTACCCAGAAAAGAAATGGATTAGACTCATTAACTTCCCACTTATATTCAATGCCGCTCTTGTTCTACCTGTCGGTGGGATGGTGGGTTATTGGAACTCATTTATTGTTGGTTTACTCTTCAACTATTTCATCTATCATAAACATAGAGAATGGTGGACTAGATATAATTATCTATTATCGGCTGGACTTGATGCAGGCTCGACATTTTTTGTTCTTCTGCTTAGCGTCTCTCTTCAATTTCAAAATATATATAGAGCGAACTAATGGGGATTAGAATTAAGTGATCATTGTCCATTGGCAAATTGCCCCACAGTACCTGGTCCCCATAATTCAGTGACCATATTTCAATATGGTCGTAGACAAATAGAATAAGAGGCATAAACATAGAGAATAATGGATAAAATTATTTATTAATTATTATCTGTTGTATTTAGTGTGGGCTTTTCATTTTTTTTTATTCTACTATCTGTCAATATTAGAATTAGATGTCCATCAGCAAATTATCCTATTATAATATGGGATGTTATCATTAAAGCTTATCTCATAATCCAGTGACTATATTTATTATTAATTCAAATATTTTTAGTGTCTTAATTGAATAAGAGAAGAGAGATGATTTTTAATTTTATTAATTTGTTTTGATTTGATAATTATCTATCCATTTTTATCTAAAATCATAATGAATTTGCACATATATGAACTAGTTAAACATGATCCACATATAAACTTCACCATATACTAGACAAATTGAATTAATTAAACCACTTCAAGACAGACAGACAAAGGCACATTCTGAATTTGATGATCTTATTTTAAAAATATCTATTCAAAGAAAATTAAAATTTTAGAAAAAAAATAATGAACAATTTACCAAACAACTTAGGGGGTATTTGGTTTAGGTGAATAGGAGTGGGGAATGGGAATGAGAATCATTGATTGTCATTGTTAATGTTTGGATTATAGGAATAGGAATACAAATAAGGGAATGAATCCTTGAAATTGGGTAATGACTCATTCCCATGTACCTCCCCTTCAATGAGTCATTACCCTATTTTCATCAATCAAAATATTTCCTTATTCCAAAAATACCCTTGACCTAAAACTAAAATTTTCTCCCTTAATATCAAATATCAAAATATATTTATTTATTTTTTCTTTCATATCACTTCTCTCTCCTTGTTCTCTCTCATCATATTTTCTCTCTCATCATTTTATCACACATTTTCCCTCTCCTTAATCTCTCCTATCACACTCTCCTTCCTCTTTTTTTCTCATTACACGTTCTCTCTCATCATACTTTCTCTCTCCTCAATCTCTCCCATCACACTCTTTTTTTTTATTTTTTTCTCATCACACTTTCTCTCTCATCAATCTCTCTTGTCACACTCTCTCCTTTTTCTCCTCAACACACTTTCTCTTTCATCATACTTTCTCTCTCCTCAATCTCTCCCATCACACTCACTGTTCTCTTTTTTTCTCATCATACTTTCTCTCTCATCATACTTTCTCTCTCACCATACTTTCTCTCTCCTCAATCTCTCTCATCACACACTCTCTTCTCTTTTTTTCTCAATACATTTTCTCTCTCTTCATCCTCTCTCATCATACTTTCTCTCACATCGTATTTTCTCTCTCATCTTCTCTTATTATGCTCTCTCCTATCACACTCTCTTTTCTCATTTTCTCTCATCACACTTTCTCTCTCTTCATTCTTTCTCATCATACTTTCTTTATCTGTTGGTTGCTACTCGGAAAACCTAGAGGTTCCACTGTACAAAAATTTTGTACAAAGTTCTGAACCTTTTCCTAGCTACCATGTGTTCTTTTAAATTAAATTTTGGATCGCCTGCGGAACTTAACACGTTTGATCCAAAACTTAATCTATTCGTTCTTTTAGGTTTTGACTTGGGTCTCCTGCGGAACTTAACACGTTCGACCCAAATCACCTTAAGTTATTAATTCCATTAAATATTAATTTCCATAATTGGTTCCCAGTACTGACGTGGCGAGGCACATGGCCTTCTTGGATATGGGAGCAACCACCACCGACTAGACAAAACCTTTTATAGAAAGCTAATATTTAATTTCCTAAAATAACTTTAGGTTAACCGAAAAGAACAATCAAATCACAAGGAAAAATAAAATAAAAGAACACAACATCGAAAAACATATTCGAAATACTAGAATCGTAAGCCTCTTGTATTTGGTATTATTTCCATAAATAACTAGCATGATGCAGAAAAGGAAAAACTACTAGTTATACCTTCTAGAAAGACCTCTTGATCTTCTACCGTATTCCTCTTCTAACCTCGGACGTTGTGTGGGCAACGATCTTCCGGGATGAGAACCACCAAGCACCTTCTTCTTCCTTACAAGTTTCGGCCATCAAAACTTCTCCTAGGATGAAGAGGTTCGGCCGCCACCACCATGCTCCAAGGGATGCTAGCTTTCCCTCCTCCTCCTTCTTCTTCTTCTCCAAGTAGTATCTGGCCGCCACAAGAGCTCCAAGCCTTTGAAAGTTTCGGCCACCACAAAGAGGGAGAGAGGAAGAGGATGGCTGGCCACTCCAAGGAATAAAAGAGAGAGAGAATTAATAGATGTTGTGTCTCATGAAGGCACCCTCACCCCTTCTTTTATATTCCTTGGCCTAGGCAAATTAGGAAATTTAATTACAATAAAATTTCCTTAATTCCCTTGACATAATTTAATTGAGAAAAATAAAATAAAATTTCCCCAATTAATCTCTAATGGTCGGCCACATCAAAAGAGGTAAATTAGACAAGTTTTAATCAACAATTAAAACTTCCTAATTTGTTTCCGGAAATTTTAAAAATTAAAATTTCTCTTTAAAAATCTCTTCATGGTTGATAAAAGGAAATTTCTATAATTTTAATTTTACAACATGTGAATAATTTTTAAAGAGAAAATAAAATATCTCACCAATCTACAAATAAGGAAAGAGATCTAATCTCTTTCTTTAATCTTTTGTAGATCTTTTACAAGAGAGTTATTTTAATTTTAATTCTCTTTAATAAATTATTTCTTCCACATAATAAAAATCAAAATTAAAATTCCTTTTTAATTTAATTTGGCCGACCCCCACTAGCTTGGGTTCAAGCTAGGGCCGACCACCCCAATTTATACCTAGGCCGGCCTTAGCTTGGTTCCCAAGCTAGCTTGGCCGGCCCCCTATTGGTGGGTATAGAAGGTGGGTATAGGTGGGTATAGTACTCTATAAATAAGAGGCTACGATAGGGACCGAGAGGAGGAATTGGTTTTGGTCTCCCGATAAAATTAAGCATCCCGTGTTCGCCCTGAACACACAACTTAATTTTATCAATAATAATTCATTCCACTAGAGAATTATTATTGAACTACCGCACCAATCCCAAATTACATTTTTGGGCTCCTTCTTATTATGAGTGTGTTAGTCTCCCTGTGTTTAAGATAACAAATGTCCACTAATTAAGTAAGTTACTGACAACTCACTTAATTAATATCTAGCTCCAAGAGTAGTACCACTCAACTTCATTGTCATGTCGGACTAAGTCCACCTGCAGGGTTTAACATGATAATCCTTATGAGCTCCTCTTGGGGACATTCTCAACCTAGATTACTAGGACACAGTTTCCTTCTATAATCAACAACACACACTATAAGTGATATCATTTCCCAACTTATCGGGCTTATTGATTCATCGAACTAAATCTCACCCATTGATAAATTAAAGAAATAAATATCAAATATATGTGCTTGTTATTATATTAGGATTAAGAGCACACACTTCCATAATAACCGAGGTCTTTGTTCCTTTATAAAGTCAGTATAAAAGAAATGACCTCAAATGGTCCTACTCAATACACTCTGAGTGTACTAGTGTAATTATATAGTCAAGATAAACTAATACCTAATTACACTACGACCTTCTAATGGTTTGTTCCTTTCCATTTTGGTCGTGAGCTACTGTTTATAATTTATAAGGTACTGATAACATCATCTTCTGCATGTGACACCACATACTATGTTATCTATAATATAAATTAAATGAACAACTACAAACAAATGTAGACAATTTGACCAAATGTGATTCTTTATTCATAATAAATATTTATACCAAAAGCTAGGCTTTTAGTATACACTCTAACAATCTCCCACTTATACTAAAAGACTAAGCTACCATATCTGCTGCCATACATCTGATTCCCATGCCTTTCAAAAAACTCTTGCCTTAAGGACCTTAGGTTATCATCTGATGCAATCTAGGCGGCAACAACTTCTCCTCGTTATACAATTTCTCGTATTGGGTAGTACTTGCGCTCTATTGTGTTTACTTGCCTAATAGACTCATGGTTTCTTCGAGTTTGTTACTGCACCATTATTATTACAATAAATTGTAATAATCTTTGGACAAACTAGAAATCATATCTAAGTCTATCTTGAGGTAATTAAGTCATTCAGCTTTTATGGCTACCTCAGAGGCTTGCCATATACTCATCTTCTATGGTGGAGTCCAGAAAAACACCTATGCTTATCACTCTTCCATAGTTATGACTTTTCCTCCTAAAGTAAACACAAAACCCCGAGGTCGACTTATTATTGTCCCTATCCGATTGGAAGTCAAAATCCGTGTAACCCACAGGGACCAAATTAACTGCCTTATAAGCTAGCATATAGTCTCTAGCGCCTCTAAGGTACTTTAATATATGCTTTACGCCCAATGTCCTTGTCTAGGGTTACTTTGATATCTGCTAACTATGCCCTTGGCAAAACAGATTTCTGATCTCGTGCATAGCATACATTAGGTTGTCTAACTGCCGAAGCATAAATAACTGCCTACATGTCCTCAATCTCCTTTGATGTCATCGGAGACATCTCTTTAGATAAAGACACTCCATGCTTAAAAGGTAAGAAACCTTTTGAGGAGTTTTGCATGCTTAAAACGAGCAAGGATTTTCTGATGTATCAAGCTTGGGATAAGTAAAATATATTTTTTCTTTCGATCACTTATTACTTTGATCTCAAAAATATATACATTCTCCCAAGTCCTTTATATCGAATTATTTGGACAACCATACCCTTACTTCTGACAACATTTTGATATTGTTTCCAACTACCAAAAATGTTATCTACGTATAGTACAAGAAATACCACCACGTTTCCATCACACCTTTTGTATACACAAGACTTATCCAGTTACTAAATGAATCCAAAGGTCTGGATTACTTTGATAAACTGAATGTTCCAAGACCTTGAAACTTTGTATCAGTCCATAGACTGATTGAGCTTGCACACAAGATGCTCTTAGCCCTTTGCAATGAACCCTTCTGGTTACTTTATATGGATGCTTTCTTCAAGACTTCCATTAAGGAATGCTGTCTTGACATCCACTTACCAAATAGATAAAAGAATCTGGTTAGACTTAAGCATGGCTACCAGTGAAAAAGTTTCCTTTTTCATCTAGCCTTGCTTTGAAAGTTTCTACCTTCCTGTCTATCCCTCTTTTCCTATTATAGACCTTTTTATACCCAAAGACTTTTACACCATTTGGTGGTTCTACAAGCTTCCAGATTTTATTAGAATACATATATTCTAATTCTTTTATTCATTACACTTTGCCAAGATATTGCATCTTTATCTTGGAGTGCTTCGTCATATGTCCGGAGATCAGGTTCATGTCCTCCAGGGATCGAGTCCAAAAACTCTCCCAAAACATGAATCTTTTTAGGTTGCCTAACAACCCTCCCACTACGACAAGGCACTTTCTGCAATTGTGTATCATTTGTGATACGTGTTGCAGTTTCCTTGTGGTATCTCATCTTGTACAATTGGTACTAGATTAGACATGTCTTTTATTATTTCCTTAAGAACAAGTTTTCTTATGGGCACATGGTTTATTACATAGTCCTTTTTCTAAAATTGGTCATTGATGCTAACAATGACCTTTTGATTTTTAAGACTATAAACCTACTTTCATTTCTCTAGGATAACCCACAAACAAGCGAATTCCTGTCCAACTTATCATTGTCTCTCTTCAGCATATGTGCTGGACTACCCGAATCCAAATATGCTTCAAAATAAGCTTACGACTATTCAGCAATTCTATATGAGTAGAGAGTTCTGACTTTGGAAGGTGCTATGTTCACTTCCGTTTCCAGAGTATATCCTTAAAATGAATTTGGTAAAATAACTCATCATCAATCTACTTATTTCCATAAGAGTCCTATACCTTCTTTCTACTACACCATTCTGTAGAGGTGTACCAGGTGCAGTTAGTTTGGATTGAATCCCTACTTCTGATAAGTGACTCCTAAATTCTCCCAAGAGGTACTTGCCACTATGATTTCACTATAGTGTCTTTTTACTTTGTCGTTTCTCCACATCAGCCAAGTACTCTTTGAACTAATCAAAGTACTTAGTCTTGCGGTTCATTAAGTAAATTTATTTGTATCTTGAATAGTTGTCTATTCAATACTACCTCTTGTCTGGATAGTCATAGGATCACACAAATCAGAATGAACCAATTTCAACATATCTTTGACTCCATACCCCTTAGACTTGAAAGCTTCTTGGTTATTTTTCCTTCCAAGTAAGACTCGCAGGTTGGAAAGATTTCCACTACTAATGAACCCAAAAGTTCATCAGCTACCAATGAATCATACTCAAGTTAATATAACCTAGCCTTAGATGCCAAAGATATAATTGGTTCATTTCCGAAGGTTACTTTCTCTTAAAGTTAGAAGATGTGTTACTAATTTCCATTTGTTGCATCGTGAGAGTTATTGGATTTATAAATTGCCAACCAACGTACCAGAACAGATAACTTCCCTCTTTTTCTTAATAACAGCTTTGTTATTAAAAGAGGCAGAATATCAAGTTCTTTGAATAGTTTAGAAACTGAAAACTAGTTCTTTCTAAACTTGGCGCGTAAAGACAATTACTCAAAAATCCATGTTTTATTCTTATCAAAAGATAAACATCTCCCACTGCAACAGCTACCATTTTTACAGTAGTGTCCATGTGGATGGTGTTTTAATTTTCATTTAGTTGCCGGGTTTCCTGGAACCCTGCAATGAATTGCGGACATGATTAATGGCATCTGTATCTACACTCCAGGTTCTGGTAGATAACACCACTAAGCATGTTTCAACTAATGAATTAAATACACCTAAATTGTTCTTAGTTCTAAGAGGACAGTCTACCTTAATGTCCAAATCCTATTTCCAATCAATTATTATTGGGACCACTAAGTCTATCCTAAAGTATATCAGCTAGGGATTGACCATCATCCTAAGAATCACAAAAATATTTGGTTAAGACCAACTCCTTAAAAATCCCCATGAATTTTGTATGCCACGTTAGTGTGGACGTATACAAATTCAAAGAGGAAATTTTATCATTTAATTTTATTATCTCGTCAACCTTACTTTATGACGAATAAAATTAATAGTTGGTCTATCTTTAATCAAATATTTTGTCAAGACTCTAAATTTAAAATAATATTGATTCCTCTAACAATACTATTTAAATTTACCAACACCTCAAAACACCGTGAATTTTGCATGCCACGTTAGTATGGACGTATACAAAATCAACATTTGTAAGAGGAGGGTTTTACCCATTAACTTTCTTGTCAACGTAACTTTATGACAAATAAAATTATCTCAAACACCGTTAATTTTGTATGCCACGTTAGTGTGGACGTATACAAAATCAATCATTTGTAAGAGGGGTTTTAACCCTTTAATTTTATTATCTTGTCAACCTAGTTTTATGACAAATTAATAGTTGGTTTCATTTGGTCACACAAATAATAGCAGTGACTCCGATGGGGAGGATACTATTAGATGTGTCTAAGTGTATACCATTACTTGACACTAAGTCCATTAATAAGATTATGCCCCTTCCGTTGGGGAAGATCACACGCTCTTAATTAACTTCCTATAGTCATCCAAAAATGGAAGTCTGTTCTAGTGATCCACAAACAAGCTCATCCGTTATGGAGGAAGGCACTCAGAGCCAACGCGCAAGCTTGTTTGTATCACTTACAAACCAGTAATGGAGACCATGGGATTTACTTAAAAATCCCTCTCCCACTTAGTTATTTATAAATGAGGATTTTTAACTATGCTAGCCTACTAAACTTGTAAACTAACATGCACACACAGCACAATATAAAAGCAATAAATAGAAAAAACTAATTTTCAACTATTATGGCTTTTATCTCTGGTTGTCCTCCATGTGTTGTCATCCCAAGCTGCTGCCATATTTGGCCAACGCCACCGGGTCTAGCTGTCGCATCTATCTTGCTCCTAGTTCCGCTGCGCCTCTGGTCCTTAGAAGGTTCCACGCTTTGCAAGATTCGATCCGCGACATAAATAGAATTTTACATTTTTGATCCTATATTCCATAAAAGGAATGTACATGTATCTAGATCAAAAATAAAATCCTAATAAAACTAAATACAGCTCCTGCTGTATTTTAATACAATCATGCACACACAGATAAATGACCTTGACATGTCCAAGGGTCCAATCACACACATAATAACTAAAAGCCATAATAGTTGGATCCTGCATCCACAAAGTTAGCACATCCTACTATTAACCTGCCTAAATTATGTATGGCATGTGCATAATTAAACTAATACCAAATACACAGAGGCAAAACCCTAGCTCTGATACCAATTGTTGGTTGCTACTCGGAAAACCTAGAGGTTCCACTGTACAAAAATTTTGTACAAAGGTCTGAACCTTTTCCTAGATACCATGTGTTCTTTTAAATTAAATTTTGGATCGCCTGCGGAACTTAACATGTTTGATCCAAAACTTAATCTATTCGTTCTTTTAGGTTTTGACTTGGGTCTCCTGCGGAACTTAACACGTTCGACCCAAATCACCTTAAGTTATTAATTCCATTAAATATTAATTTCCATAATTTGTTCCCAGTACTGACGTGGCGAGGCACATGGCCTTCTTGGATATGGGAGCAACCACCACCGACTAGACAAAACCTTTTATAGAAAGCTAATATTTAATTTCCTAAAATAACTTTAGGTTAACCGAAAAGAACAATCAAATCACAAGGAAAAATAAAATAAAAGAACACAACATCGAAAAACATATTCGAAATACTAGAATCGTAAGCCTCTTGTATTTGGTATTATTTCCATAAATAACTAGCATGATGCGGAAAAGGAAAAACTACTAGTTATACCTTCTAGAAAGACCTCTTGATCTTCTACCGTATTCCTCTTCTAACCTCGGACGTTGTGTGGGCAACGATCTTCCGGGATGAGAACCACCAAGCACCTTCTTCTTCCTTACAAGTTTCGGCCATCAAAACTTCTCCTAGGATGAAGAGGTTCGGCCACCACCACCATGCTCCAAGGGATGCTAGCTTTCCCTCCTCCTCCTTCTTCTTCTTCTCCAAGTAGTATCTGGCCGCCACAAGAGCTCCAAGCCTTTGAAAGTTTCGGCCACCACAAAGAGGGAGAGAGGAAGAGGATGGCCGGCCACTCCAAGGAATAAAAGAGGGAGAGAATTAATAGATGTTGTGTCTCATGAAGGCACCCTCACCCCTTCTTTTATATTCCTTGGCCTAGGCAAATTAGGAAATTTAATTACAATAAAATTTCCTTAATTCCCTTGACATGATTTAATTGAGAAAAATAAAATAAAATTTCCCCAATTAATCTCTAATGGTCGGGCACATCAAAAGAGGTAAATTAGACAAGTTTTAATCAACAATTAAAATTTCCTAATTTGTTTCCGGAAATTTTAAAAATTAAAATTTCTCTTTAAAAATCTCTTCATGGTTGATAAAAGGAAATTTCTATAATTTTAATTTTACAACATGTGAATAATTTTTAAAGAGAAAATAAAATATCTCACCAATCTACAAATAAGGAAAGAGATCTAATCTCTTTCTTTAATCTTTTGTAGATCTTTTACAAGAGAGATATTTTAATTTTAATTCTCTTTAATAAATTATTTCTTCCACATAATAAAAATCAAAATTAAAATTCCTTTTTAATTTAATTTGGCCGGCCCCCACTAGCTTGGGTTCAAGCTAGGGCCGGCCACCCCAATTTATACCTAGGCCGGCCTTAGCTTGGTTCCCAAGCTAGCTTGGCCGGCCCCCTATTGGTGGGTATAGAAGGTGGATATAGGTGGGTATAGTACTCTATAAATAAGAGGCTACGATAGGGACCGAGAGGAGAAATTGGTTTTGGTCTCCCGATAAAATTAAGCATCCCGTGTTCGCCCCGAACACACAACTTAATTTTATCAATAATAATTCATTCCACTAGAGAATTATTATTGAACTACCGCACCAATCCCAAATTACATTTTTGGGCTCCTTCTTATTATGAGTGTGTTAGTCTCCCTGTGTTTAAGATAACAAATGTCCACTAATTAAGTAAGTTACTGACAACTCACTTAATTAATATCTAGCTCCAAGAGTAGTACCACTCAACTTCATCGTCATGTCGGACTAAGTCCACCTGCAGGGTTTAACATGACAATCCTTATGAGCTCCTCTTGGGGACATTCTCAACCTAGATTACTAGGACACAGTTTCCTTCTATAATCAACAACACACACTATAAGTGATATCATTTCCCAACTTATCGGGCTTATTGATTCATCGAACTAAATCTCACCCATTGATAAATTAAAGAAATAAATATCAAATATATGTGCTTGTTATTATATTAGGATTAAGAGCACACACTTCCATAATAACCGAGGTCTTTGTTCCTTTTTAAAGTCAGTATAAAAGAAACGACCTCAAATGGTCCTACTCAATACACTCTGAGTGTACTAGTGTAATTATATAGTCAAGATAAACTAATACCTAATTACACTACGACCTTCTAATGGTTTGTTCCTTTCCATTTTGGTCGTGAGCTACTGTTTATAATTTATAAGGTACTGATAACATCATCTTCTGCATGTGACACCACATACTATGTTATCTACAATATAAATTAAATGAACAACTATAAAAAATGTAGACAATTTGACCAAATGTGATTCTTCATTCATAAAAATATTTATACCAAAAGCTAGGCTTTTAGTATACACTCTAACATTCTCATCATTCTCTTTCATCATATTTTTCTCTCACATTCATCTTTCTCTCACATATAATTTTTTCTCTTATTTTCCTTTAAGGGTAAAAAAGGAAATTTGATTTATTCCGATAGAAAATATGCAACTAACCAAACATTGCTTTTAAGAGTGATATCCATGCTCATACCCATTCCCATTCCATAATACAATGATTCCCATTCCGATTCCTATTCCTAGAAAAGAACCAAATGCCCCCTTAGATGATTATACATTTTTTTTGATCACGTATGTGATTTGGAAAATGTCTAAGCAATGTAGTATCTTTTCTTTTTAATGTTCATCCGAATTTTTTTAACAATTCTTATTTTACTGTGTTCCTGATTTCGAAAAATCAACTACACAATGTTATTGTAGAAATATCAACAACAACATTGTGTAGTTGATTTTTCAAAATCAACTACACAATGTTGTTGATTTTTAAAAGTATTGTCGATTTTCAAAAATCAACAATAACATGGTCCTAATTTCCAAAAATCAACAAAACATAAAATCTTCCAAACCACTTTTTTTATCATGTTATTGATTTTCGACTGATTTTTACAAATCAGTAATACTGTATTGCTGATTTTCAACTAATTTTTAAAAATCAACAAAATAATATTACTGATTTCTAAAATTAGCAACATATTGTTATTGATTTTGAGAAATCATCACCTTGTTGATTTTTGAAGATGTTGATGTAACGACCACCCTTCTTACTACTACTCTCTAAGGGCGACCGTTACCTAACTACTACTCTACTTACTAGTGTCACTTATGCTAATATTAGCAACACTTAGATTTATCACGGCCCCAGAGGAATTCCTACAGAAAAATTTCGGCAGAGTCTCCCCTGTACCGGTGACCAAATCCATAATACAAACAATATATACGCAGCCACAGGCGGCTGGAACACACTTTTCACAACCACGCAGTAATAAAATCACACTATAATCAACGAAAACTAATCTACACTACAACAAAAACTACAAACGACAACGGATATTATCCGTTGTCGTAGGGTCAAAAAACCGTTGTAACTGAGGGTGTTGTAGAATGTATTGCCCTACCACAACGGTTTTGAAACCGTTGTCTTTGTAGACATTTGTTAACGGTTTTTATCCGTTGTTGTTTATATGCTCAAAATTTGGCTACGAAGGATACGACAACGTTTTAAAACCGTTGTGGTAGATAATTTCAACAACAGAAATAAACCGTTGTGGTAGACTTTTTTTACAACAGATATAAACTATTGTGGTAGATAATATTTGACTCGTTTTATTTTTTTACAACAGTTTTAATATATTTTACAACGGATAAAACCGTTGTCTTTTATCACTTTTTACAAAAAAATTCCGTTGTGATTTACCTAGTTTTTACAACATTTTTAACTGTTGTCTTTAATGTTCATTAATACCAAACAACTAATTTTATTTTAATATAAGCAAACCACCAATACAAAACTAAATATTTACTAGATTAAATCCAAAATAAACATCCATATATAATTCATCTTGTAGCCACATATATTACAAAAATATATAAAATTAGTTGTTACTCATCAAAATACACATGTTTTCCATTACTGTTCTCCATATACATTAAATCACATGTTTTCCATTTGTTGTTCTCCATATGACTTTTAATTTACAAATTAGCAAGGCAAGCTACATCCTAACAAAGCTCACTCCTTGCATAAAAAATCTCAAGCCTCAAGAATTGGCCGAGTTACGTACCTGCAAGAGGAAAATTAAACAAAACTTATCAATTTCAGTTTAGATTTATTCATATAAATCTACATAAAATACAAGCAATATAACCAACTTATAGTCTAAGAAATAAAACTTATGCAATATAAGAAATTTCAGGATTTCACATAGCTCTAATATAAAGCAATTCCATGACGACACTCAATTCCAGAATTCCAGAATTCTGATTTAGATTTATTCATATAAATCTACATAAAATACAAGCAATATAACCAACTTATAGTCTTAGAATTTAACTTATGCAATACAAACTTATGCAATACAAGCAATTCCAGGATAAAAGAAACAAATCAACTATTCAAATGTCTATTTAGGATGCAACTGGCACCATATTCAACTACACAAGCAAGTCTATTCATGTCAGAGATTGCGATCATACTCATGTTGAACACTATATCAAGTCTAAGTAACATAGACATGGAACAGTTGCAGCACTGGCACCATATTCAACTACACAAGCATTATCATACTAGAGATTTGAATGAACATTAGTTATCAAATTTCGTAAAAGAGTAGAGTACTAGCCTTGTATGTTAAACTTGTTGAATGTACAATATCTCATAAGAAAGTTTACCTTTAATGCTATCACAATAATCACATCAGAGAGAATACACAAATCAATGAACTGATCCATAGTGAGTCTTAGCTCTTCAAGAACCTGAAAAATAAGGATGAGGATAAATACAGTAATTCAATTAGCAATAAGCAGAATAATTCCATCACAAAGATTTTTTTGGAACTAGGATCCATTAAATGACGGAGAAATTCTAGCACACTAAAGTGTCCCAATAAAAGTACTTGTTATGCACAAGCAATGACCTCAATTGTTGTGTTAAGATCGTTAGTTGCATCTTCCCTCTTTGAATATCTAAAGAATAAAATAAGCTTAAAGATTATCATTATCTTGCAAAAAAAAAAAAAAAAAGGGGAATAATGACAAAAATGTAAAGACTAGCTTTTTGGCAAGTTCTTATTTCTTCAGCTTTGGAGATTGACCGTCAAATACATATCCGGCATAAAAAAAAATGATAATAAAATATTGTGGCTGAATGAGAAATAAAATGATATTTAGACATGCAAATGGACTTACATTGGCTCGATACATGCTTCTAATAATCTGATAGTTCGATTGAACATCCCTTGCAAATGACTTATTGGCCATACAAAATGTCAAGAGTTAGAAGAAGAAATAAAGAAGTCCAAGTCAAGCATAAAGTTTTCTCAAAATTAGAGCAATTTAACATTTATCATCAACAACAAGATGGAATAGAAGTGTAAGATCACCTTGTAACTTCGCCAGTCTGGTTAGTAAGAGTGTTCATGCCAGTTCTTCCGACAACGATCTGACAACTTTCACTAACCAAACAAGACCAATTTTCTTTGTCTACAAGTCGGTTGAGAAAGAAACGACTTTAAACTCATTGTTTTCACAAGCTCTACTATAAATTGTGTTCATCATACAAGCTTTCTTCTAGAAGCGCAGGAGATGGATATGGCAAACAAACTAATTAAATTGTTCTAGCCCATGGCAATGACAGACTAAACCATTAGAAGTTTGTAGGATTATCAGTTGCTTCACTCAAACCAATTCTAACTCTCAGGCAACAGTATTCAACTATATTCCTCGATGATAAATATGGCTAACACAGTTCCCAAGAAAAAACATTTTCCAGATTCATACAAAGTCAACTCACATGAATAGAGTCTAATTGCAAATTACCATCATGGCATACACAAGGACTATAGAACATAAACCAAAAAAGAAAACTAGTTTACCTGAGCATCGTACAATAACTAGAGTAGCAAATACAACAGAGATGCCAAAGATGGAGTCAGAGAATCCCCTACACAGTTAAGTTAGTACACTTCAATTACAAGACCTTGAAGGGAATAACAATAACTACACACTGGGGAATTTCATCAAACAATTTTACATGCCTACCTCTCTAGCCCAAGCAAAGTAGCCACAGCAATAACGACATAGAAAAATCTAAGTATAATTGATTAAAATTCCATAGTTCAACCTCACAAATTGCAAAATAAGGGGAAAATAGAGAAGCGACGGCCTAAAAAAAAAGAAACGCTTCTGACAGAGGAATGAATAGACAGCATGCCTCCCGACCGAACTACCGCCCTGAAGTCATGTAGTGTGTGTATCGATTACATGGAAACTAGCCAGCATTGTAAATTATGAAGTCCGGAGTACTGAAATCCTCTAATTCTTCTTGCGTAGGACGGATGCACCTGCGATCCTTCCAATTATTTCATGCAAAAGAGAGTTTTTCTTCTTCTAGTTTACATGTTTTCCCTTGACATTAAGGAGAGAAAGAGGAGATAGTTAGCTCACTAACACTAATATATGCATATGTATTGTAACGACCCAATTTTCCCTATTTTAAGTTCTAAAAGTCCATAAAAATATTTGGAAATACTTTTAAAATATTCTAGATATTTTTAGGAATTTTTGGAGATCGTTTAGTAGGGTTACAAAAAGAAAGAAGTTTTAAAAAAAAACGTTGAAGGTGAGATTCGAACCCACGACCTCGGGTCGGACTGACCCAAGCAAAACCAACCCAACCAACCGGTCTGCAGTTGTTTTGTGATTAAGAAGGGAAGCGAATATATTTAAGCAGTAAGGAAAAACGGAAATAAATTGAAACAAAATGGCGTGGCTGGGGATTTGAACCTGTGGCCTTTGGCTTGGGTCAAAACTCGGCTGACCAGTTGCGCCAGCGGCCACTACTAATTAGATAGGCAGCGACAAATATATAAGCTATAGTTGGAACGTTTAAAATAAATTGGAAATAAAAGTGCGCGGCTGAGGGTTCGAAGCCGAGGCCTTTGACCAGCTGTGCTGGCGACAATTGTTAAATAAGGAAAGAGTGAATAATACTTAAGCAGTAGTTAGATAATAAGAACCCTAGTTATAAGAAGAGAACTTAGGTATTTTCCCGTGACCGAAAATTTCCTCACCCCTCTTCTCTTCTCGCGACGGCGTCGCGACTTCTGCTCGGGCGAAAGAGGCGACGGGGCTAGGTTTTCTCTCTCCGGCGCCGGCGAAGGGCTTTTCCGGCGGGTCCTCAACCGTGTGCAACCACCATCGTCGAGGAGGATCTGTGGGTGCAAGAAGAAGCCGAAAACTCAAGTTATCTGAACCCTAGAATCCTTCATCTTCTTCGGTTCTAAGTTAAAGAAGCAAGGTGAGTTGCTTCTCACCTGCAGTAGGAGTAGTTCCGAGCTTCGATTTTGTTTTCCTTGCTTTCGGATTTATGTTAGTTCTTGTGTTGATTTCGGAGCATGTTTCATGAAGCTTTTATTTTTCTTGCTTGCTGCTATGAACCCTAAAGAAAGAAAGGGAAGGGTTAGTTCGGTTCAAACAAGTGGAGTAGTTTTCCTTCCAAGCCTTGTAATTAGTATTGAATATTTAGAACTATGAAGCTGATGCAAAATTGTATATCCATGTGGATAGGCTAGTTGGAACTCTTGACCATGACAGGGATGCCTTTCTAATACACTAACCTTCCATCATCTTGATATCATTGATCTTCTGATCTTATTCAACTGTAGAATGGATATTACTGATCATGATGAGGAATTAACTACAATTTCTATAACAAATAAAAGAAATATTGAAAATATTACATTGTTTGATTGATATATATACTAAACTTGGTCACTGATTGTACCAATAACTAATTTAGTTGATTCTTGATTTGTTCTTCCTAAACTATGAATTAAGATGATTGATAAGTTAGATGTAATTTCCTTTGCTGCCATACCAAACTTTACATAGGTTTAAAACTTCAGCAGATTCTAGTATCGGTCTTTTGTTGTTTTAGGCAGTAAGCATGAAGAACAGATTCGAATCTAGGTTATCGTTGATAATTCTCTTTTGTTGGTTAATTTTCTTTTTGCTGCCCTAGCTTGGTTAATCTACCTTTGCTGCCATGAGTTTGTTAAAGAAGAGGAGAAGGAATTTGAATGGGTTTAGCATGTTGTTTAGATTTTTCCTATGCTGTTTAAATTATTATTTCCTTGCTGTTTAGTTTTCGTTTGCTGATAGTAAAGCATGAGCAATTATCCATTTGCTAATAATTAAGCAAGATCGGTTTAACATGAGCAGTGTTGATTTCTATTTTTAGTCTTTTGCTATTGGACTAACATGAGCAGTTTTATTTTAGAGTATGCTTAAGGAAATCAAATTCAGTTTTTCTTGATTCATATTTGATGTAGCATGCTTAAAGAGTATAGTTCTGCTTTTCTTTGATTTATGTTTATTGTGGCATGCTAAAGGAAGTTTGATTTGCTTTCCTTTGCTTGAGTCTGTCGATACATGATTAAAGAATTCTGTTGCTCTATAAAAACTCTAGGATCTACCTGTAGGTGGGAAGAATAAGAGTTTTAATAAACCCTTTAGGGATTTATAAGAAGTTATAAGAAAGAGAGACCAAGGTCTTAATAGGATCCCTAATTTTAAAAATTGGGATCAGTAGCATATCAAGTGCTCAAGGAAATGCCAAAGCATTTTATTATAAGAGAATTAAAGCATAACAAGTATAAAGAAGTTATAGTTAAAAAAAAAAAGTATTTTACTTTTAAAGGGCATGTACCGGACACAAGGTCCAAGGGATGGACTCCAAGATGCCCCTAGGCACAAGGCCTAGAAGTATCTTAGTAGTTTCGGGATTAGCTACCTCGATTCTTATTAAGAATGCGCGCTAAGTGGTACAATGCCGGGCCCAAAAGAAGTTTATTATTATTTTGAAATATTAAAGTATAAGTTTTGAAACAAATGAAACGAGCTTCAAATCTGTCTAGAATTAGAAAGTTAGTTTCTTGTTATTTGAAGCATGCAGTAGTAGTTTCAATTGTTTCCTTGCTACTAGATTATTCAGCATGTTTAGCTTTACATGTTTAGTAGTTTTACATGTTTAGTAGCTTTACATGTTTAGTAGTTTTACATGTTTAGTATGCTTCTTTTATAGTTTTATTCTTATGAGCATGATTAGCTATACATGTTTAGTATTTCAGTTAGCATGATTCCTTTGCTATATATGAGCATGAGTAGTTTTATATGTTAGCATTCAGTTTTAGCATGTTTTTATTTATATACATGCATATCGAGTTTTTGTGAGTAGATAGCGCTCACTAAGCTTTATGCTTATAGACTGCATTTCCTCTTACTGCAGATAAAGGAAAAGAAAAGATACAGTGAAGGAAGGTGACAAGGAGATGCAAGAGGAGTGTGTGATGTGTGGAATATGGAGGTCCTTGGGACTTCGCTAAAGAACTCATTTAGTTTAAGAATTTATTTAGTTTAATTTCTTATTAAGTTGATAAGAAAATTATGTAGTAAGAAGTTATGTTTTCGGTTTTTCATTATCTGCATGATTTGAATTATTAAACTGCGTGGTTGTGGTTAGTTTCCATTTATTATTAAACTGCGTGGTTGATTGAAATATATTTCCAGTCGCCTGTGGCTGAGTATATTATGCTTGTATTATAGAAAATGGTCACCGGTACAGGGGAGATTCTGCCGAAATTTTTCGGTAGGGTTTTCCTAGAGATTTTTAATAAACCGGTTAAGTAGAGTTAGTAGATAAATAACGGTCACTCTTAGAGAGTAGTAGTAGTAGTAAGAAGGGTGGTCGTTACATGTATGATCCAGCGTGCTACTAACACAACTATGATTCACTACTAGAGATCAACAGAACCAACGCAAAGATGACTTATCTGGATAACTGTCGAACTGTAGAGTTGAAGAGCATCTGTAGCATTCTTATTAGTAGTATTTTTCACTTACATGTTGTGCATGAACAGGGAATGATAGGCCCTTGCAGAGACAATTTGAACTTTGATTCGATGCTCGGGATCCCAGTTGAGGAATTGGTCATTCACAAATACCTTGTATCATTCAGATGGCATATTAGGATCTATGAGGAATTACATCAAACACTTGATGTGCATGTGTACCTTATCCAAAGAGGTGAGGTGTTAATAGATCAAACTTCAAATAACTTCCTCCCTCAGATGAAGATGAAATAGTTACTTATGGAATTACAAAATTAACCAAAAAGAAGAACTGAAACCCCAAAACTAGACAACAGAACGACAGCAAAACAATTTAAAGGAAAACTGAATTCAACCAGAAGTAAAATAGTTGTAGATTTTGAAAACTCATCATGGCATCCTCTATCTGCCCTTTTGTATCCGGTTACTTCCTTTGAGAACTTACAAGGGAAATCAGTAAAACATATTTTTTGTATCACCAAACTTCACAACACGATATTTCATATCTACATTCATGTATGCACCAACAATATGGTATAGGGCCAAAATGCACATACCTGATGAAGTACGATTGGTTTGTTGGCGAAATCAACCAATGGCTTTGGGAAACTTAGTGTCAAAGGATGGAGGCGAGTGCCAAATCCCCCAACAAGGATGAGTGCTTTCATGGTGTATAATTGCTTTACTTCTATAAATCAGGTGGAAGATCTGAAGACCAAGCAACAAACCAAATTTGTTAAGCCTTGTATATATGATGAATCTTAAGTTAATCACAGAGAACGCAAAACTAAGTTCGCCAGATCTGTCACAAGAAAAGAAGACAAAAGCTAAAGACTTTCAGCATTTAGCATTAAAATCTAATTCTGGAACTCCATAAATCACCCGGAAAAGATCAAGAACTCACCGCAATTCAAAGCGATAGCCAGCGAGAAAAGAACAAATGAAATACAATAGAAGAAGAGGTTCGGGATCTCACCAAAAAAAGATATTTTTTATTTCGGGATTCGACGAGATTCCTAGACAAAAAGAGCCGATCCTGCCCGTGAGAAAGAGGAGAAGAGGAAGATCACGACGATCTTCGAAGCCCACCTATGACCACCAAAGAAGATCAACGACAAAATCGTTCTTTTTCTCCTAGCAGAAAACAAGAGTAAATGCAAAAATCTCTCGGAAACAGAATCTTGACATGGAATCGGGGAAGCGGAACCTAAAGTGATCATCTTCGAAGCGCCAACCAATCTAGAAGAAGCTTCCTCCGCCGCTCCCCTGCGAAACTCCACACAAACCGCGCTGCCTTCACCAGCGGCGCGCTGTCGTCGTGGCAGATCCCGTTCTCCGGTTTTGGCAGCCCATTGGAGAACGCCGCCGCTCACCAGGAAATGAGAAGGAGCACAACGTCGTATGAGGAGAGGGAAAGATAAATGGCTTAGGTTTGGGAACGCAAAAACACGGCGCCGAAAAGAAAACAGCGAGGGAAAGGAAAACAACGAAGGGGGGAAATGACCAAATTCAACTTCAACGGTTTTTTGAAAACTGTTGTCGTAGCCGCTAAAAACGCGGATAAAGACAACGGTTTATAAAACCGTTGTAAAAAGTGTTGTCGTTTTAAAAAAAGTCGCTCAATGACAACAGTTTTGCTAAAACCGTTGTCTTTTATATTTAATGGGGAGCTCAAAGACAACGGTTTTGGCAAAAACCGTTGTCTTTGAGCAAATACGCAACGCTTTCTCTTAAAACCGTTGTCGTAGGGGTGTTGTCATTTGCAGTTTTTGTTGTAGTGCTAGCAATAAGAACTAAACATAACTCCAAGAGTAGGACATGATAAGCTACAAATACGAATCAAACTCAATCACAATCTCACAAAACTTCATAATAGTATTTAAGAAGAGAACTAAAACATAAACTCTAAACAGATAGGTCCTAAAGGTTTGCTAGCAAACTCTGGATCTCTCCATAGTCCAGTCATCACACACCTTCATCACCACCACCACCCTGTCGCCTCCCTTTCATATCTTAGCTTTCATTTATCTGCAGTAGGAGGAAAAATAAAACTATAAGCGAAACGCTTAGTAAGTAATAATCTATCTCACAAAAACTTGAAGTGCATAAAAAGAATGCAACAATACTAAAACTGAAATGCTAAAAGCAAAGCTGCATGTACTCATGGTATACAGAAATAAAACTGAATACTAAACATGCTCACTAACTGATAGGAAAATAATGAAACTACTACTGTAGGCTCAGAATTAAAGAAACTAACTTCTATTGATTCTAAGCATAATACTTGTTTCATTTTCTTATATCTTTATACCAGAAATTAATCTTTTAATTTCTCTTTTACTGTAAAATACGGTACCCAAATAATATTTAAATAATAAGGTTATTGGACAAATAATCTTATTGGATTTTTCAGGAATTTTTAGGAATTTTCTGGGATTTAATCGGAGCTCGTATGACGTATTTTAAGGGGATCAATTATTGGGTTTAGAGAAAGCCTGTTTAGAATACCTAATAAGTGGGAATTGATTGAGGAATGTACTTAGTATTTGATTAAGCAAACCTAAGTATATTAAATCCATTATTACCCGTGCCCTAAACCTCTCCACGCCGAAGCCTGCTTTGTCCCGATCTCCCCTCACCTCGCGACAGCGCCGATTCTTCCTCCTTCCCTTTTCCCTTCGTGATGTTACCGACCACCCCCAGCCCCGATTCACTCCACCGCCGCACACCTCCTCCTACCCCCTATCTTGTGCCCTCTCCGCCGAATGTCGCCGGCGCAAAGCAACCACCGAAGCTTTAGGAGGGAGTGAGTTGCTGATCCTCTGTCCTCTCCCTCTCGATTTCTCTCCCGGGCGATCCGACGCACCCGACGCGGACTGTGCACATCCTCCACTGCGATCGCGGCGTCGCCGAGTTGCTTGAAGAACGGCCGTTGGAGCTCGAAGGGTACCAATCATTTCCGACTGAGCAGGCGTCTCGGTGGCTGTTCTTGCTCGCGATCGGAGGTTGTTCGGCTTCTAGGGCACGACGGAGCTAGGGCATGGCAAGGGAAGGGGGATTTGATTCGTATCTCTCTCGGCAGACCAAGCTCTCTTAGTTCTCCTCCTTTATCTGTTCGTTGGAGTTTGACCGGCAACTCCACACCTGCTGGATCGGATCAGACGACACCATCTTGAGGCATTCGATCGAGGTAGGCAAGCTTCAAAGATTTTGCCTAATTGGTTTCCTTTGTGATGATCTTCCTGTTCTAGATCAGAGGGAGGATCGAATCAGTGTGTTCCGGACGTTTCCTGTTGCCGGTCACTGCCAATTCCATTTCTTGGCGTTGTGGAGGTCTCGGCTGAAGAGTTAGGGATCTGTTGAGGTAAGTTTTGGACTGTTGATTAGGGTTTCAGCAAACCCTTTGCTGTATAATTGGTATTCTAGATTGATTCTTGGAAGAATTGGTGTGTAGGTGTATTTGTAGCTGCTGGACAGTGGGTGTAGGGCTGTGGGGTACTGGATTTGGTTGCTCTATCTCTAGGTGAGTGTATTCCAGTGATGCACTTTTGATTCTTAGTAGTATGTTGCTACATTAGGTTTCTAAAGGATGGTAGGGTTTGTACTTGCTTTGATTTATGAGTGGTGTGATGTGGATTGGATGAATTATTGTGGATTAAGAATTAAGGTGATTTTATATCTACTTTGGTTAGATCATTGGGTGGAAACTAAACAGGGTTACCTAATCGACGTAGGATTAGGTTTTGGGTTTAGTTTGTTGTTGATTATGTGATTAGCTAAACATTGTATATATACCGTGTGATTCACAGGACTTGGATTCGGGACGAGCGTCTCGAAGTGGGATTGGTTTATTTGACACGATCGACAGATAAAGGCGGGTACTTCTTGCTTTATCTCTTTAGTATTTTGATCCTAGTGCATGAGCTTTATGTTCAGATAGTTACTGTATCTATCTTGACTCCACTCTTATTTTTCCTGCGTTTGATACTTCCACTCAATCTTTGAGCTACTCGTTTCTGTATCTATACAGTCTCTTATTGCTATCGATGATATTTAGCAGATACTATAGTACTAGGTATTGGATACCAGATACCAGACATTAGATAGTAGGTATTGGATATATGGACACCTGATACCATGTTTACCTACTTTGATTACTGTTTATTTATGCTTAGTATTGAGCATGCGGATTCATGTAGCATACCTGATTTCCTGTTATATATATATAATGACTGTTGCATTATTCGCATCATGTCATTGCATGCATGCCGGCGACCATGTCTCCCTTGTGGTTGAGAGGGTCATTGGCCAGGGCCGCACGCTCGGCCACTCATGGGTAGTGGCGGCTGGAGCGTGCCGCTTGTCCTGTCATGCCACACTCGGCCACTCATGGGTAGTGGCGGCTGGAGTCGCGGCAGCAGGGACCCCCGTCGCAGATGTAGCTATTCAGCTACTATGCAACTGTCCACTCGGTCACTCGAGAGTAGTGGCGGCTGGAGTGTCGTACAGTTGTCATCGATCCGGCCTCTCGACCATACAGGGGTCGTGGTGCAGAGAGGTGGGCGGGGTGACCATTCGTACATACGCTGTTGTTATTATATCTGCTGGTTGTTTACTTATGCTGTTGTTGCTTATCTATGCTGCTGTTGCTAGATTATGCTGCTGTTGTTTATTTATGCTGTTATGTTTACTTAGGTTGAGATTTATACCTGTGTTAGGTGTTTAGATACTGGCTTACTTACTGTTGACCTGTATATACCTCACATGACACCATGTAGTTATGAGCAGTACTGTAGCAGGACTTTGCTACATCTACCTTCCCTTACTAGCCTAGGATATGGTTTCAGGTATGGACACTTATTATGATATCACTGTAGTATCTGCTATTTCCATACGAGACTGTATACCTTTGCATCTCTAGTTTGTTTTACTATACTCATGCACTATCTGTCTATTACCCGCTGAGTCTTTATACTCACCACCCCGTATATTGGTAATTTCACCAGGTAGCAAGTAAAGGATTTATGGAGTCGCCTGGAGATCCTGTCCGCCAATCCCACGTCACATTCGAGGACGACCTTACGATTTTGGTATTTCTTACGTTATTTGCATTTTTGGGTTTCGTACTTGTTTATGTATTTGTATTGTTTTGTATTGGGTTTGATTTTATTGTGTCAAGCCGAGCCGGCTCGCAGTTAGTTGATTTATGTTTTGTGATTGTTGGTTGTGATTTCCGCTGCGTTGATTTTTAGTACAGCCGTGTGGGCTGATTTATATATCTATATAACTGCGTGGTTGTGTGTATTTCTGTTCCAGCCGAGTGTGCTGCTTATATAACTGCGTGGTTGTGTTGATATATTCCAGCCGTATGTGGCTGATGTATATTGGATGTATGTATGCCTCAGATTGTCACCCGTACAGGGGAGATGCTGTCGAAATTTTTCGGTACGGTCTCCTCTGGGGGCGTGACAATTTATTGGTATCAGAGCCAAGGTTTATGAGGCCTATTTACGTTTGGTTTTTCGTGATTTGGGTTCTCGATGTGACTTTTCGGGTTTTGGGACCAGGCAACGACAGGATTCTCCAAGCTATAGGAGGTATGTTTGCATATTGTTACCTTACATTTCTGTTAGTGCATGCATAGTTGTTATGTTAGTTATGTTATGTGTTGGTATGCTTTTATTAGTACCTGTCCAGTTGTTTGTAACATACATCACATGTGTTGGGTCATTCACTGATCACAGTTGACCTTACTAGAGATCAAGGAATACAGTCTCATAGGACTTCTTTTACCATACCACTAGTATTAGTAATTTCTGATATCACTAGTTTAGTAGTGGTTAGTATCTGCTAAATATCATATTGTTTCGGTTCGTGGAGAACCAATTTACTCGTATTGCCTTGGTTTGTAGAGAACCGATTTACTCTTATTGACTTGGGTAGTAGAGGATCCTAGTTGGTTCGGTTCGTAGAGGATCATTTTACTCTGTTGGTTCGGTTAGTAGAGGATCGACTTGTTCTAGTTGCTTTAGTCTATAGAGATTCGATTTACCGTTGTTGACTTGGTCAGTAGAGGACTGATCCACTCTTATGTTCTTAGTTCGGTCAGTAGTTCAGTCAGTAGGAAACCGACTTACTCTATTTTATAGAGATTCTAATCCTCGGGTTATGTGTGCTGGTTAGATAACCTAAAAGTTACGTTTGAGTTCATGACTTCTACAGACGGAGAATTGACTGAGTTAGCTGCATACTATTGCTGGCTTGACTAGTCTGTAGATGATCGAGGTATCCTATTCTATGGAGACTTTGATCATGGACTGTATGTACCTGGTAGGATGACCTTGAGGGTACATTTGGATAGATAACCCCCACTGACGTGGAAAAGTGTGAAGCTAGTTGTTTAACACTTACGAGATTAGTTTCAGGAGTTGAAACGAGAAGTTATTAACTGCACTGTCTTAGTTGTACTTTCTAGTGTAGACGGATTTGTACTCTACACAGATGTATCGTATCTGGGAGTCGGTGCAGTTCCGATATAGCATGAGCGGAGTAGTCTCATGCTAGTAGTGAGAATTCTCGTGTAATGAGAACGAGATTCTTTATTTTCGTGGGAGATCATGTGTGTTCTTGAGTCACTTCTTATCTGGGAGGAGTTACTGTAGGAAACACCTTGATCTAGATTGATGATACATTCGGGTGATATATATTGTATAGAGATTTGGAGCATTCTTATTGGTGGAATGACATTAAGAAAGACATCGCGGATTTTGTACCTTGATGTCTAGTGTGTCAGCAAGGGGAGGCTGAGCATCGGATACCAGTAGGATTGTTTTAGTAGACTCGTATTTTGGAGTGAGGTTGGGAGCATGTTATGATGGATTTTGTTGTGTGATTACTCAGGACAGGATGAGGATATGATGCTTTGGGGAAATCATTGTTGGGTGGCGAATTTGCTCCCTAGCTATCGATTTGTAGGATGGATTCGTTAGATCGAGTAGCAGGATTATACGGTGGAGAGATTACCGGACCTCAGGGTATATCTCTGAGTATTGAATTAGATGGAGATTCATGATTCACATCACGATAGTGGCAGATTTTACAGCAGACCATGAGTATAAAGTTCGGTTTTAGAACCGCCTTACATCTTTAGACAGATGAACAGACTGAGAGCTTAACGTGGATGTTAGAGGATTTTCTGAGGCTAGGTGTTGTGGATTTTGGAGATGATTGATTTACTTACAGTTGGCTTGTCAGCAGTGTGAGAGTAGTGGAAGCAGGATGAGCTCATAACCCACAGAGTCATCTTTGACAGTTGGAGATTTGTTATGCTACTTGGATGGAGTGGTATATGAGTTTGTTGTTGGATTGTTACACTTGGATGTGGATCCCTGAGTTGAGCAGTAAATTTGGGGACCAAATTTTTATTAGTGGGGGAGAATGTAAAATACGGTACCCAAATAATATTTAAATAATAAGGTTATTGGACAAATAATCTTATTGGATTTTTCAGGAATTTTTAGGAATTTTCTGGGATTTAATTGGAGCTCGTATGACGTATTTTAAGGGGATCAATTATTGGGTTTAGAGAAAGCCTGTTTAGAATACCTAATAAGTGGGAATTGATTGAGGAATGTACTTAGTATTTGATTAAGCAAACCTAAGTATATTAAATCCATTATTACCCGTGCCCTAAACCTCTCCACGCCGAAGCCTGCTTTGTCCCGATCTCCCCTCACCTCGCGACAGCGCCGATTCTTCCTCCTTCCCTTTTCCCTTCGTGATGTTGCCGACCACCCCCAGCCCCGATTCACTCCACCGCCGCACACCTCCTCCTACCCCCTATCTTGTGCCCTCTCCGCCGAATGTCGCCGGCGCAAAGCAACCACCGAAGCTTTAGGAGGGAGTGAGTTGCTGATCCTCTGTCCTCTCCCTCTCGATTTCTCTCCCGGGCGATCCGACGCACCCGACGCGGACTGTGCACATCCTCCACTGCGATCGCGGCGTCGCCGAGTTGCTTGAAGAACGGCCGTTGGAGCTCGAAGGGTACCAATCATTTCCGACTGAGCAGGCGTCTTGGTGGCTGTTCTTGCTCGCGATCGGAGGTTGTTCGGCTTCTAGGGCACGACGGAGCTAGGGCATGGCAAGGGAAGGGGGATTTGATTCGTATCTCTCTCGGCAGACCAAGCTCTCTTAGTTCTCCTCCTTTATCTGTTCGTTGGAGTTTGACCGGCAACTCCACACCTGCTGGATCGGATCAGACGACACCATCTTGAGGCATTCGATTGAGGTAGGCAAGCTTCAAAGATTTTGCCTAATTGGTTTCCTTTGTGATGATCTTCCTGTTCTAGATCAGAGGGAGGATCGAATCAGTGTGTTCCGGACGTTTCCTGTTGCCGGTCACTGCCAATTCCATTTCTTGGCGTTGTGGAGGTCTCGGCTGAAGAGTTAGGGATCTGTTGAGGTAAGTTTTGGACTGTTGATTAGGGTTTCAGCAAACCCTTTGCTGTATAATTGGTATTCTAGATTGATTCTTGGAAGAATTGGTGTGTAGGTGTATTTGTAGCTGCTGGACAGTGGGTGTAGGGCTGTGGGGTACTGGATTTGGTTGCTCTATCTCTAGGTGAGTGTATTACAGTGATGCACTTTTGATTCTTAGTAGTATGTTGCTACATTAGGTTTCTAAAGGATGGTAGGGTTTGTACTTGCTTTGATTTATGAGTGGTGTGATGTGGATTGGATGAATTATTGTGGATTAAGAATTAAGGTGATTTTATATCTACTTTGGTTAGATCATTGGGTGGAAACTAAACAGGGTTACCTAATCGACGTAGGATTAGGTTTTGGGTTTAGTTTGTTGTTGATTATGTGATTAGCTAAACATTGTATATATACCGTGTGATTCACAGGACTTGGATTCGGGACGAGCGTCTCGAAGTGGGATTGGTTTATTTGACACGATCGACAGATAAAGGCGGGTACTTCTTGCTTTATCTCTTTAGTATTTTGATCCTAGTGCATGAGCTTTATGTTCAGATAGCTACTGTATCTATCTTGACTCCACTCTTATTTTTCCTGCGTTTGATACTTCCACTCAATCTTTGAGCTACTCGTTTCTGTATCTATACAGTCTCTTGTTGCTATCGATGATATTTAGCAGATACTATAGTACTAGGTATTGGATACCAGATACCAGACATTAGATAGTATGTATTGGATATATGGACACCTGATACCATGTTTACCTACTTTGATTACTGTTTATTTATGCTTAGTATTGAGCATGCGGATTCATGTAGCATACCTGATTTCCTGTTATATATATATAATGACTGTTGCATTATTCGCATCATGTCATTGCATGCATGCCGGCGACCATGTCTCCCTTGTGGTTGAGAGGGTCATTGGCCAGGGCCGCACGCTCGGCCACTCATGGGTAGTGGCGGCTGGAGCGTGCCGCTTGTCCTGTCATGCCACACTCGGCCACTCATGGGTAGTGGCGGCTGGAGTCGTGGCAGCAGGGACCCCCGTCGCAGACGTAGCTATTCAGCTACTATGCAACTGTCCACTCGGTCACTCGAGAGTAGTGGCGGCTGGAGTGTCGTACATTTGTCATCGATCCGGCCTCTCGACCATACAGGGTTCGTGGTGCAGAGAGGTGGGCGGGGTGACCATTCGTACATACGCTGTTGTTATTATATCTGCTGGTTGTTTACTTATGCTGTTGTTGCTTATCTATGCTGCTGTTGCTAGATTATGCTGCTGTTGTTTATTTATGCTGTTATGTTTACTTAGGTTGAGATTTATACCTGTGTTAGGTGTTTAGATACTGGCTTACTTACTGTTGACCTGTATATACCTCACATGACACCATGTAGTTATGAGCAGTACTGTAGCAGGACTTTGCTACATCTACCTTCCCTTACTAGCCTAGGATATGGTTTCAGGTATGGACACTTATTATGATATCACTGTAGTATCTGCTATTTCCATACGAGACTGTATACCTTTGCATCTCTAGTTTTACTCATGCACTATCTGTCTATTACCCGCTGAGTCTTTATACTCACCACCCCGTATATTGGTAATTTCACCAGGTAGCAAGTAAAGGATTTATGGAGTCGCCTGGAGATCCTGTCCGCCAATCCCACGTCACATTCGAGGACGACCTTACGATTTTGGTATTTCTTACGTTATTTGCATTTTTGGGTTTCGTACTTGTTTATGTATTTGTATTGTTTTGTATTGGGTTTGATTTTATTGTGTCAAGACGAGCCGGCTCGCAGTTAGTTGATTTATGTTTTGTGATTGTTGGTTGTGATTTCCGCTGCGTTGATTTTTAGTATAGCCGTGTGGGCTGATTTATATATCTATATAACTGCGTGGTTGTGTGTATTTCTGTTCCAGCCGAGTGTGCTGCTTATATAACTGCGTGGTTGTGTTGATATATTCCAGCCGTATGTGGCTGATGTATATTGGATGTATGTATGCCTCAGATTGTCACCCGTACAGGGGAGATGCTGTCGAAATTTTTCGGTACGGTCTCCTCTGGGGGCGTGACATTTACTTTCTTCTTCTTTTCTTCTTTCTTTTCTTATTCTTTGGGCCTAGGCTTAGTACCATCTTTGTTTTGCGCGCTCTCTAATAGTGACTGAGGTAGCGAGCCTCTAGTCCTATGAGGTAAAGACCTTGGTCTTACCAGGGCCAAGACCTTGGAATTGGTCACCTGGATTTATTTAATGACAACCTTGGAAGTCGGGTACTAGCCTCTTACTTTAATTTACTAGTTATTTTCTTTTTAACTAAACTCTAGTCTTTTCTTTACTCATACTTCTCATACTCCTTGATTAGAGCTTATTAGAATCCTGTAGATATATCTAACAAGTGTAGGATTACAACTAACCAAGCATGCTATATAAAAATAACATAAGGGAAGCAGTTCTGAACTCTCTAAGCATGTTATAAAACAAAGCAAAGGAAAGCAAATCTAAACTCTCTAGGCATGCTATAAAATAAAGCAAAGTCAATCACTGAAATGCTGGATAGGGTAGCAAAATAAGCTAACTCTGAATTGTTATAACAAGGTTATTCTTGCCCTTAAAAGAGCAACAAACATTCTATCTAAACATACTAGTATACTAAGTTGTGCATGCTCATTAAGTGGCAATGAATGCTACTGCTGCTCCACTAATCGATCTCCAACAGGATTTGCTAAAACAAGTTATGCATGCTTATTAGATTAATAAGAAAATCTGATCTGTACACTTAACTAAGCTGAACCTACTCAGAAATAACAACGAAAAATCCAAACCGTAGTGCTGAACATGTGGTTGTTCCTGCTTACTGATTTAGCAAGGAACCAAATACTGGAATGCTAAATAAGGTAGCAAAACAAGCAAATTCCAAATCCTTATAATATGAATGTTCATGTTAACCAAAATAACAAAGAAGTCAGAACTGGAATTTAAGGGCAGCAGGTAGGTATACATGGATACAACATTTAAGAGCTAAAGGCATGCTTAAAACACAACCACAGGCTGGAAATTAGGGTTGTTCGGGTTATCACAATTGAAGCATGTCCATAACAAAACTCAAGGTTCTCATGCCAATAAGTAGGGTTGTTCGGCTTGGCAACCAGAGCAAGAAAGGAAGGCCCTAGCATACACTCCTACTCGGCACAACAAAACCGAAAGCAAGGGACAAAACCCTAAAGCTTGTCTCTGCCGCCTGGAAAATTAGCTACAAGGTCCAACCGAAACTTTGAACACATGGAAAAATAACTAAGCAACAATTGAAGAAAAGAATGAAACCAAACCCTAGCCTCATCAATTCGGCACTGAAATTCCCGTGAGCAAGGAAACGAAAATCTGAAATTCGCGGCTACTCCTACCACAGGTGAGTAGTACTTACTGCGGTGTGCTTGCACTCACAACCGAAGGAGAGGAAAAAGGCTTTTAGGATTCGGGCGAAGCTTCTCGGCAACTCCTTTGTGCTTCCGAGCTCCTTCCGTCGGGATGACCACGCACGGTGAAGCTTGAAGATTGGCCGGAAGAGTCCTTTCGCCGGCACCAGAGAGGAACCCTAGTGCCGTCGCCTCGGTGTGTTTTCCGCCCGCACAGCTGCCGCACGCGAAGGAGAGGAGGAGAAATAATTAGGTTTCGGCTAAAACCTAAGTTCTCCTTTTAATACCTAGGTTTATTTCTGTCCTTTACTATAACTTAATTATATTTCGTTTCATACTTATTAACAAACCACACGTAGCCCAGTTGGTTGGCTGTGTTCGGTTGGGTCAGGTTCGACCCGAGGTCACGGGTTCGAGCCTCGCCTTCAACGGTTTTTGTCAAAATTTCTTTTTTTTTTTTGTAAACATACTAAACGACCTCCAAATATTACGTAAAAATACTCTAAAAATTCCTAAAAATCTCTAAAATATTTTAAAGGTATTTCCAAATATTTTTATGGACTTTTAGAACTTGAAATAGGGAAAATTGGGTCATTACAATCCCCCATACCTTATAAAAAGTTCATCCTCGAACTTAGAATAGCTCCGGATACTTCTGTCTCATACTGTCCTCCCACTCCCAAGTGACTTCCTCGTGCTTCTGGTTCTACCAGATGACCTTCACTAGTGGTACTTCTTTATTTCTTAATCTCTTAATTGCTCTGTCCAGTATCTGTGTAGGTCTGCTCTCATAACTAAGATCCTCTTGGATCTGCACTGACTTAGGCTGAATCACTTGGCTCGGGTCGTGGAGACACTTCTTTAGCATGGAGACATGAAATACATTATGTATTGCTGACATGTCTTGTGGTAAGTCCAGCTTGTAAGCTACTTTCCCAATCCTCTCTATGATCAGGTAAGGTCCTACATAGCGAGGGCTTAACTTGCCCTTCTTGCCAAATCTCATCACTCCCTTCATAGGAGCGACCTTGAGGAAGACTGAATCCCCTACTTGGAATTCCAGTGGCCTACGGCGTGTGTCAGCATAACTCTTCTGTCTGCTCTGGGCAGTCTCAATTCTTTGTCTGATTTTCTGGATCGCCTGAGTAGTCTCATCTATCAGCTCTGTCTGAATGCCCAGCTCTACTTCCATTTCTTTTCTCTCACCTGCTTCTTGCCAGCAAAGGGGTGATCTACACTTCCTACCATATAGTGCCTCATATGGTGCCATCTTGATGGTCGCCTGATAACTATTGTTGTAGACAAACTCAGCTAAGCATAGATACTTGCACCAACTTCCCTTGAAATCCAGCGCACAAGCTCTGAGCATATCTTCTAAAATTTGATTTACTCACTCTGTCTGTCCATCAGTCTGAGGATGGAAAGTCGTGCTGAACTTGAGTTTGGTGCCTAGTGCATTCTGAACGCACTCCCAAAAGTGTGAGGTGAAGCGCCCATCTCTATCAGAAACGATAGATTTAGGAACTCCGTGAAGTCTGATCACCTCCTTAACATATAACTGTGCCAACTGCTCTATAGAGTGAGAGACCTTGATAGCTAGAAAATGAGCAGACTTGGTCAATCAGTCTACTATTACCCATATCGCATCATATCCATTCGTGGTTCTTGGGAGACCTGTTATGAAGTCCATGGATATGTCTTCCCACTTCCACTCTGGTATAGGAAGATGCTGTAGAACTCCTCCTAGTCTCTGGTATTCTGCTTTGACCCTCTGACATGTCAGGCAGGTACTGACATATTTAGCTACATCTCTTTTGAGTCCAGACCACCAGAATCTCTGTTTCACGTCTTGGTACATCTTGGTAGAACCAGGATGCATGGAGTAAGGTGTGCTATGAGCTTCTTCTAAAATCTTCTTTCTCAGTTCTTCATCATTGGGCACACAAATGTGACTTCCCTAATAAAGAATCCCGCTATCTGTTACTCGGAACTCTGATTTGTCTTCTTTCTCTATCCCTTGCTTGATCTTCTGGATGTCTGGATTTTCACTTTGCTTTCTCTGTACCTCCTCAAGCAATGTAGACTCTAAGGTCAATGCAGAGAGTTGCCCATAAATAATTTCAAGTACAAAATCTGACAACTCCTTCTGCAGTGGCAGGGCTAATGATGTCAGAGACATCAGGGATGCACTGGACTTTCTGCTTAGTGCATCTGCCACTTTGTTAGCTTTGCTTGGGTGGTAGAGGATTTCACAGTCGTAATCTTTGACCAACTCCAGCCACCTGCGCTGTCTCATGTTTAAGTCCTTCTGAGTGAAGAAGTACTTAAGACTCTGATGATCTGTGAAGATTCTACACTGAACTCCATACAAATAATGTCGCCAGAGTTTCAGTGCAAAAACCACAGCTGCCAGCTCAAGATCGTGAGTGGGATAGTTCTTCTCGTAGTCTTTGAGTTGTCTGGAAGCATAGGCTATGACTTTTCCTTCTTGCATGAGTACAGCTCCTAAGCCCATCTTGGAAGCATCACTGTAGATGTCAAAACTCTTGTCACTCTCTGGAACTGTTAGGATAGGAGCACTGGTCAGTCTCTTCTTGATCTCTTGCAAACTCTCCTCACATTTATCTGACCATTCAAACTTCTTGTTTTTCCTGGTGAGGGTTGTTAGTGGAGAGGCTATCCTGGAAAAGTCTTCCACGAATTTCCTGTAGTACCCAACTAAACCAAGGAAGCTTCTGATCTCCCTGGTGGTCTTGGGTCTGCTCCAGTTGTTGACCGCTTCTATTTTGGTTGGATATACTTGGATGCCTTCTTTAGAAATTATGTGACCTAGAAATGCCTGATCTAACCAGAACTTGCACTTTGAGAATTTAGCGTAAAGCTGCTTTTGCTGAAGAGTCTGCAGTACTATCCTCAAGTGTGTGTCATGCTCCTCTGGAGTCCTTAAATAGACCAGAATGTCGTTGATGAATACGATGACAAATTTGTCAAGGTATTCTCTGAACACTCTGTTCATTAAGTCCATGAAGACCGCTGGTGCATTAGTCACACCAAAAGGCATGACTACAAACTCGTAGTGTCCATATCTGGTCCTGAACGTCGTTCTGGGTATATCTCTTTCTTTCAATTTCAACTGATGGTACCCAGAGCGCAGATCTATCTTCAAGAATATTGTTGCCCCTCTCAGTTGATCAAATAAGTCGTCGATCCTGGGAAGGGGGTACTTGTTCTTGATGGTCACTTGATTCAGAGCTCTGTAATCTATGCACATTCGCATAGATCCATCTTTCTTCTTGACAAACATCACAGGAGCTCCCCAAGGTGAGTGACTAGGGCGAATGAAGCCTTTGTCAAGTAACTCCTGTAGTTGTGCTTGCAACTCTTTCAACTCTGCTGGAGACATGCGATACATAGCTTTTGAAATTGGACCGGTACCAGGAACCAATTCAATCTCAAACTCCACTTCTCTGTTGGGAGGTAGTCCAGGTAGCTCTTCTAGATATACCTTTGGATACTCACAGACTACCCGAACTTCCTCTTGCTTGGGTCTTTCTTGTTATCTTTGTCCTTCCAGTTCTGATTACTTGACTGGGGTCTCTGTTTCCCCACTATCTTGTCTTCTATCTTGACTGGCTTGTGTTGCGTTTGTTGTGCCTTGTTGCTGTTCAGATAATACTCACTAATGCCCTGCTGACTAGCTCTTCACCAATCTATGGTCGGTGAGTTTCACTACTCACATTAGGTGTTATTTCTGGTCTTAGCATTAGGAGCATCAATCTGACTCGTTCTTTCACTGTATTTACTAACTCTAGGCAAAGGTGAGCTAGCCTGTTAAATCTTTTAACCACTTCTTCTACTGGTAGGTCACCTGGTCTAAATTCTATAAGCTCTTCATAATGTTTATTGGTGATCCGTTGACGGAAGAATTCTTCGTAAAACTCTATCTCGAAGTCAACCCAGCTCATCTGGTTGACTGTTCTCTTACTCTTAACTCGCTCCCACCACTTACAAGCACCTCCAAATAGGCAGAAAGAGGCACACTTACCCTTCTCGACTTCTGGCCAGTCAAGAGGCTCCATGGTGCTCTCAAGTGTCTTGAACCAAGCCTGGGCATCCCAGGGCTCAGTCATGCCTGAGAATCATTCTGGTTTTAGCTTCAGCCACTGGATGAGGTATTTTTCATGTCTTCTAGGTGTTGTGGCGATTTCTAGGGCAACCGATAGGACTTCAGTCACCACTGGGGTCTCCACATTAATGGTTGGGGGAGTGGAAGGAGCTGGCTTCTGATTGGCCATTAGATTGGCAATCACTTGCTGCTGCTCGCTACTTGTCTCTGAAGTTGAGCAACAACTTCAGAGAGAATAGGCCCAGGGGTTCTGGGCTCTTCGTTCTCCTGAACTCGGTCCTCAGTATGAATGGTACGGGGACGTCCTCTTCTTGACATCTAATTATGTAGAGGAAAAGGCTTGATAGCTTCTCTAACCCTTCTAATCATACTTATATATGAATATAGAAAAGGGAAACAAAATCTTTTATCTTACTTAAGCATTCAAAAACAAATACTCTATACTGCAATTAATAATAAGGAAAGCAGAATAAAGAAAGAATTTAATACTTTCTTACTTGGAGACGGCAAGGCTGATGCTGATGTGTGTGTGATGCTGGAGAATGGAACACTGCTCTGATACCAACTGTAACGACCACCCTTCTTACTACTTCTCTCTAAGGGCGACCGTTACCTAACTACTACTCTACTTACTAGTGTCACTTATGCTAATATTAGCAACACTTAGATTTATCACGGCCCCAGAGGAATTCCTACCGAAAAATTTCGGCAGAGTCTCCCCTGTATCGGTGACCAAATCCATAATACAAACAATATATACGCAGCCACAGGCGGCTGGAACACACTTTTCACAACCACGCAGTAATAAAATCACACTATAATCAACGAAAACTAGTCTAACAATAAGAACTAAACATAACTCCAAGAGTAGGACATGATAAGCTACAAATACGAATCAAACTCAATCACAATCTCACAAAACTTCATAATAGTATTTAAGAAGAGAACTAAAACATAAACTCTAAACAGATAGGTCCTAAAGGTTTGCTAGCAAACTCTGGATCTCTCCATAGTCCAGTCATCACACACCTTCATCACCACCACCACCCTGTCGCCTCCCTTTCATATCTTAGCTTTCATTTATCTGCAGTAGGAGGAAAAATAAAACTATAAGCGAAACGCTTAGTAAGTAATAATCTATCTCACAAAAACTTGAAGTGCATAAAAAGAATGCAACAATACTAAAACTGAAATGCTAAAAGCAAAGCTGCATGTACTCATGGTATACAGAAATAAAACTGAATACTAAACATGCTCACTAACTGATAGGAAAATAATGAAACTACTACTGTAGGCTCAGAATTAAAGAAACTAACTTCTATTGATTCTAAGCATAATACTTGTTTCATTTTCTTATATCTTTATACCAGAAATTAATCTTTTAATTTTTCTTTTACTTTCTTCTTCTTTTCTTCTTTCTTTTCTTATTCTTTGGGCCCAGGCTTAGTACCATCTTTGTTTTGCGCGCTCTCTAATAGTGACTGAGATAGAGAGCCTCTAGTCCTATGAGGTAAAGACCTTGGTCTTACCAGGGCCAAGACCTTGGAATTGGTCACCTGGATTTATTTAATGATAACCTTGGAAGTCGGGTACTAGCCTCTTACTTTAATTTACTAGTTATTTCTTTTTAACTAAACTCTAGTCTTTTCTTTACTCATACTTCTCATACTCCTTGATTAGAGCTTATTAGAATCCTGTAGATATATCTAACAAGTGTAGGATTACAACTAACCAAGCATGCTATATAAAAATAACATAAGGGAAGCAGATCTGAACTCTCTCAGCATGTTATAAAACAAAGCAAAGGAAAGCAAATCTAAACTCTCTAGGCATGCTATAAAATAAAGCAAAGTCAATCACTGAAATGCTAGATAGGGTAGCAAAATAAGCTAACTCTGAATTGTTATAATAAGGTTATTCTTGCCCTTAAAACAGCAACAAACATTCTATCTAAACATACTAGTATACTAAGTTGTGCATGCTCATTAAGCGGCAGTGAATGCTACTGCTGCTCCACTAATCGATCTCTAACAGGATTTGCTAAAACAGGTTATGCATGCTTATTAGATTAATAAGAAAATCTAATCTGTACACTTAACTAAGCTGAACCTGCTCAGAATTAACAACGAAAAATCCAAACCGTAGTGCTGAACATGTGGTTGTTCCTGCTTACTGATTTAGCAAGGAACCAAATACTGGAATGCTAAATAAGGTAGCAAAACAAGCAAATTCCGAATCCTTATAATATGAATGTTCATGTTAACCAAAATAACAAAGAATTCAGAACTGGAATTTAAGGGCAGCAGGTAGACATACATGGATACAACATTTAAGAGCTAAAGGCATGCTTAAAACACAACCATAGGCTGGAAATTAGGGTTGTTCAGGTTATCACAATTGAAGCATGTCCATAACAAAACTCAAGGTTCTCATGCCAACAAGTAGGGTTGTTTGGCTTGGCAACCAGAGCAAGAAAGGAAGGCCCTAGCATACACTCCTACTCGGCACAACAAAACCGAAAGCAAGGGACAAAACCCTAAAGCTTGTCTCTGCCGCCTAGAAAATTAGCTACAAGGTCCAACCGAAACTTTGAACACATGGAAAAATAACTAAGCAGCAATTGAAGAAAAGAATGAAACCAAACCCTAGCCTCATCAATTCGGCATTGAAATTCCCGTGAGCAAGGAAACGAAAATCTGAAATTCGGGGCTACTCCTACCACAGGTGAGTAGTACTTACTGCGGTGTGCTTGCACTCACAACCGAAGGAGAGGAAAAAGGCTTTTAGGATTCGGGCGAAGCTTCTCGGCAACTCCTTTGTGCTTCCGAGCTCCTTCCGTCGGGATGACCACGCACGGTGAAGCTTGAAGATTGGCCGAAAGAGTCCTTTTGCCGACACCAGAGAGGAACCCTAGCGTCGTCGCCTCGGTGTGTTTTCTGCCCGCACAGCTGCCGCACGCGAAGGAGAGGAGGAGAAATTAGGTTTCGGCTAAAACCTAAGTTCTCCTTTTAATACCTAGGTTTATTTCTGTCCTTTACTATAACTTAATTATATTTCGTTTCATACTTATTAACAAACCAGACGTAGCCCAGTTGGTTGGCTGTGTCCGGTTGGGTCAGGTTTGACCCGAGGTCACGGGTTCGAGCCTCGCCTTCAACGGTTTTTGTCAGAATTTCTTTTTTTTTTTTTGTAAACATACTAAACGACCTCCAAAAATTATGTAAAAATACTCTAAAAATCTCTAGAATATTTTAAAGGTATTTCCACATATTTTTATGGACTTTTAGAACTTGAAATAGGGAAAATTGAGTCGTTACAGTTGATTTTTAGAAACTAGCAACAACATTGTTGCATACTTAAACTTTGCTAATTGTTGCCTAGAATATTGGAACTTTGCTAATTGTTGCTAATTGTTGTCTTTTTTTGCTATGTCATCTCTTGAGTTTTTCAAAAAAGTGAAAAGCGACGAGCGTTATTCACCCCTCTAGCAAGACGCGACATCCTCCGGACTCAGCTTACGAACCTCCGAATGAACAATGGCGAGAAGGTAGCACAACTCCAAGCAAGGATTAAGGAGCTAATAACTCAACTAAGTAACCTTGGAGAAGAAGTAACGAACCGGGACTCGATCCGGTACACACTCAACGTCTTCCCCAGAACTCCAGAATAGGCATCCTTAGTAGATGCATACTGCATCTCTAAAGACTTCGAGGTAAGTACTTTAGAAAAATTATTTTCTACTTTTGAACTTCACGAATCTTGAGTTGTAGAGCTCAATGGAGTAGAGAAGACCAGTCAGAACATTTCTTTAAAGGCAAGAATAAATGGTTCTGACTCAGAAGCCTCAATCGACGAATCCGAAGCGGCTCTATTGGTAAGACGTTTTAATAAATTTTTTAATACTAATAAATTCAGATCGCAGACAAAGAGGCTTCAGCGAAATAAAAGAACGGTTCGTTGCTACAACTGCAACGAAGAAGGGCACATCAAAGATGACTGCCCAAAATTGAAGAAAAAGGAAAAAGTAAAGGAAAAGCGACAATCTTCCTCCAAACAGAAGAACCTGAAGGCCACATGGTCAGACTCATCCTCCAAATCAGACATCGAAGAATTCTCGGGGTTAGCGCTAATGGCTAACCATCAGCTGGAAGAAGAGTCAAGTTCAAAAATGAGCATAAAAGAAAAGGGAGGAATATCAGAAGAAGAAAGCTGCAATGAAGGGGGAGCTTTGTATATACAGGTAAGTGAGGTACGTAATATAACTCCTAAGCAGTCCTTTAAGTTTATTAAATCTCTTTCTAAAGATTTACTTAAATTAGAAAGTGAGAACGTTGATTTAAGTAAATTGCTAGATAATTTAAAATCAGAAAATGATCATTTGAAAATGCAAATTGAAAAATTGAAATCTATTGCATGTTCATATGTTTTTCAAAAATCAAAATTAAGAATCTTTGGTAAATTAAATTGGTATATTAGAAAACATCAAGGTCAAATTAGGAAAATTCCTACAACTTATGTTCCCCCCATATTTTTGATTAATCCTGTAGGAAGGAACCTCTATTGGGTTTCAAAATCTGTGCTAAATTAAAATTGTTTTAAATTAAGGCTTTCATAAGAGAAATTAAACAGATAATTTTTTTTGAGGTTTTGTCTAAGGAAGTGGTTGTTGCTCCAATAACCAAGAAGGCCTAGTGCCTCGTCATGACTTGGAAGCCAAAATGTTGAAATGAAAAGTTTAATTAACTTCTTAGTAAAGCATTAGTTAATGATTTTCTTAATTAACTTAAACTTTATTTTGAAATATTTTGAACCTCGTTTTTGCTGTGATCAAAGGGGAAGAGATAAACACAAGTTAAGGGGGAGTTAGAAATATTTTCAAAATTCTATTTGAATTTTTATAAAATGATATTCTTTTCAAAATTGGTATCATATAGAACTATATTTTATGTTACAATTTATTTTAATTGCAAATTTATGCTAAAAAATGTTAGTTTAGTATTTTCTTCAAAATTACTACTTGTCTGTTTTTCCCTAACTTGAAGTTGATTTGATGCACATCAAAAAGGGGGAGATTGTGGGACCTCGTTGTTATTTTGATGTGATCAACCAAGTTAGTTAGGTCCTACTTCTAATTTGATCCCTGTGTCTAAGTGTGCAGGAGCTTATGAGCGCAAGAAGTCGAGCGGAAGATGCAACTAACGAGAAGGACGACATAGGAAGGGAGCCGACGAGCTCGGTGCGTCCGAAGGATGAGAGAGCTGCGGAAGAGTACACCGGTGGGCGAGAAGAACGCGCACGACGTTCGAGGGATGGAAGCCTGCTCGAGGAGAAGGTCGGAAATTGGATTCGGGTGAGCACTATTTTGGTTGGCTGGAATCATCCAAAAGAACGGAACTTCAGAAGTTGAAGCAAATAAGAAAGTGTGTTGGAAATACTGCTCAAGGCACCTTCATCATAGCTTGAAGGCACCTTCACCTTGAAGGTGCCTTCAAGACTTGATAAAGGCGCCTTCATCTGGTCAAATGTGACTGTTTGACCGTGAATAAAGTTTTATCCGCCGACTTTGTTAGAGGTGCCTTGAACCTTGTTGGAAGAGACTTGGACCCTCGGGATAGACTTTCCCGGAGTTATATAAAGGCTCCTGGAGCTAGAAATATTCATTCATTCAAGCATCCAACTCTGTATTCATTACTAGCAATAGTTCTGAGTTGTTAGTGTGTAAAAAGCTTCTCTGCTTTCAGAGAATGAGACTTTCTTATTGCACTTTTCATCGCCTTGGATTAACAACCTTCTTGGTTGTAACCAAGTCAATTCCTGGTCTTTTCTTTCTAAGTCTTTTTGTTTTATCATTTTATTACTATTGCACTATTTGAGTAGAAATCGTTGAGGAGGGTATACTTTATATTTTTAGACAATTCACCCCCCTCTTGTCGGCCCCGCTACACCAACACGTTATTTACCCCCTCTAGCACTTCTTTCGATCTTACATAATGATGTCTCAAAATTTACTTAACATACATATTGTAGTAGCTACAAAACTATAACTGCTACAAGTACAAATTCAACTTTAAGAGGTGATAACTTTTGAGTTATATTGAACTAGTGTACACACAATATATAAAATTGAAGATTTTTGAACGAGCTTCAATTTAATATATTATGTTTCCTATAGTTTAATCTAAATCAAACTTTATGGTCTCTCAAAGTTATAACTGATAGTTGTAGCAGCAACAATTTCGTAGCTGCTAAAATGTGTTGCTGATTTTAAGAAACCAACAACAATGTTATTGTTAGGACACTTTGGTAGCTAAGGGGGGGGTGATTAGGAATAATCGCTTATTCGATGATTTGTTGCAACAAAAACTTGAAGTAATCACTTGTAGGACCGATACATGTGAGAAGAGGGGGGGGAGGTGAATCATGCGTATTTAAAACTCGTTCCTTTCGTTGGTGCAGTTAGCACTAACAATCAAACTCATGATTTGATGTATGATAAAAGGTTAAAGTTAGAAGTTGTGTTCTAATCCACTTACCTAGTGTACAAGACTAAAAGACTTGACAGGGACCAGATATCAGGCTGAAGTCTAGTCGGGTCAGGAGGACTAGACGATTCGGTGGAAGTATAGTTGAGTCAGAGAAGACTAGATAGTTGGCAAGAAGTCTAGTCAGGTTAGGAAGGATCAGACGATGGGTTGGAATCTAGATGGGGCATCTGCCAGGAAAACCAAATCGGTCAAGAAATCAAGGTCAACTAAGTCTATAAAATTCTAAGTAACAGTAACCAATTGGGGGAGAGATCTACAGTGAGGATACATTCCTAGTTGAGGAAACATGCGTTGGTCAAACCTAGGGTTTCAGCATGTTGGATCATTGTGCTAGAGGGTGATGAATAGTGCTCATGTCTTTTATGTTTTTTAGAAAACAGTCAGAGATAAACACAGCAAAAATAAAGAAATAACTAATAGAAAGAAAATCCAAGCCAACACGTGTTGGTTTTACTTGGTTAAGAACTTGTGACGACTCCTACTCCATGGTCCACAATTATTGAGTGTTTTTGATAGGCAATTCACTAATAGTTCGAATCATTATAAAATGTAATTATAGTTTAAGTACAAGTAACTTTGAAAACTAAATAATACTGACAACTTAGAGGAAGAGATCTTGAGTTTGTTGTCGTCGGAGCAGCGTTCGGGCATTGTAGAGTCGTTTCTAGAGTAACGTACAGGAGAGAAAGTCATTTAGAAAATAAATATCGAAGTTGCTGGTCGAACCCTCTTTTTAGAGCTGAGTTGAACATGATCTGATCCACTGATCTTGGGATCACTATTTGACTCGACTTTTATCAATCGATCGATCCTCCATAATCAGTCAACTGATCCTTCTAAATCATCCCAACTTCCCATCCAAATGCTGCTACTTCGGATAAAGTCTTCATTTGATCGGTTGATCCAACCATTTAGTCGACTGATCCATCAATTCTCTCCGGCTTATCTGGTTCGATCAACCTACTGTTCATCCACTGTTCAGTCGACTGATTTCGTCGTTCGATCAACCGATCCTTTGATGTTCCCCGACTTATCTGGTCCAATCAATCCAGTGTTTATCCATCGTTTGGTCAACTGAACATCCATGTTCGGTCGACCGATCCCTTGGTTGAAACTTCATTGTGAGCTGAAATTATGATCTGATCTCTGGGGTTCAGTCGACTGATTTGGGCGTTCGGTCGACCGAGCAACGTAAAATCCTAACATTCAAAATGTTAGTTTTCCTGCAAAATAGAGTTAGAATAATATGCAAACATAGTATTTTAACAGTCTCAGAATTGCCCGATTTTGACTTTCGGATTTCAACAAATCCCTAGGTCGAAATGACACATACTGTTCACTCTACGGGGAATGCGCCCTCACCTACTCCTCTTGTAACGACCCGATTTTTCCTATTTCGAGTTCCAAATGTCCATAAAAATATTTGGAAATGCTTTTAAAATATTCTAGAGATTTTTAGAAATTTTTAGAGTATTTTTATGCAATTTTTGGAGGTCATTTAGTATGTTTACAAAAAGAAAGAAAGTTTGACAAAAACTGTGGAAGGCGAGGTTCGAACCCACGACCTCGGGTCGGACTGACCCAAGCAAAACCGGCCCAACCAGCTGAGCTACAAAATTTTGTTAAACTTACATGGAGGAAATTAGGTTTATAGCATAGTTTTGATCAAAACCCGGATATAAGAAACAAAGTTAGGTTTTCATTTTTCTGAAAAACTAAAACCTAAACATTTTCTCTCCTACTCCCTCGCGACGGCGTCTCCTCTTCTCGGGCGAAGACCGCAGCTCAAACCTAGGTGATTTCGGCGGCCGGCGAGCTCTCTCCTCCACGGATTCTTCACGAAGCCGAACTTCTCTCGGCAAGGAGAGCGCGCGGGCACAAGAAGAAGTCAAAAGTTTCAAGCTTTGGAACCCTAGACCTTCCTCTCCTTCGGTTGTAAGTCCAAGAACCCTCAGTAAGTACTACTCACCTGTAGTAGGAGTAGTTCCGAGCTTCGATTTGTTTTCTTGGCTTTCGGAATTTAGTTTGTAAGGATTTTGAGGTTTTGCTTGCTGCCGTGAGCTTTTTGAGAAGGGATTGGAGGTTTGGGATTAATTTCGGTGTTGTACTCATTTGCTTAAATAGTTTGCAACCTAAGAATAAATTTGTAGCATACTAATCAGTTCATGTTAGTGTGATTCGATTTCCTGCCTTGCCACTGAACAGGGGGGGATGATAGGGTTGTTATGCATTCTTTCCTTTGGTTGTTGCTAGGTATTTTGCCATGCAAAGTTAAGTTTCGGTTTGTCCTTTGCTTCCCTGTTTTTGGATCATACCGTACAGATTGTTATTTCATGGTTGCTGCCGTGAGTTCACTTAAGGATACAAGAAGGGAAGGGGGTGGGGTTGGATATGTAGCTTCTTTGTGCTATTAGTTCCCTTATACCGGGTAGACGGTAGTGTTTCTTGGTTGTGCTATTAATTTTCTTATGCAGTTAAGTAAGTGCATGTTCTGCCTATGCTGTTAGCTCTTTATACCAGGTAGATTAGAGCATTTCTTGCATAGAATTTCTGTTTCGAATTCTTTGTTAAGCTGGACAGCCCTGATTCCAGCCTATGGTTGTGTTTTAAGCATGCATGTAGCTCTTAAATGTTGTATCCGTGTAAGTCTAATTACTGCCATAAATTCCAGCAAAATGGATTCTTTTGCCCTGTTTTACAGCATGTTAGAAAGCTTAAAGTTTCATTCTTTTGCCCTATTTTTACAGCATGTTAGAAAGCTTAAAGTTTCATTCTTTTGCCCTATTTTTACAGCATGTTTAGTAAGTCCAAGTTAGCTTTCTTTTGCTCTATCTTACAGCATGTTTAGTAAGTCCAAGTTAGCTTTCTTTTGCTCTATCTTACAGCATGTTTAGTAAGTCCAAGTTGGTTTATTTTGCCCTACTTTACATCATGTTTAGAAAGTCCAAATTAGTTTCTTTTGCTCCATTTTGTAGCATGATTAGCAAGATCAAATTAGTTTTCTTTTTGCTCTACTTTGTAGCATGATTAGTGAGGTTAGATTAGTTTCCTTTTTGCTTTTATCACAGCATGTTTTAAAAGTTCAAACTAGCTCTCTTTTGCTCTATTCTAGAGCATGATTAGTAAGTTCAGATGTGCTTTCTTTTCCTTTGTTTTACAGCATGTTTAGAAATTTTAGATTTGCTTTTCTGTTGCTTTGTTTTATAACATGCTTAGAGAGAGTTTAGATTTGCTTCTCTTGTATTGTTTTTATATAGCATGCTTAGTTAATTGTAATCCTACACTTGTTAGGTATATCTAGAGGATTCCAATAAACTCTAATAAAGGATTATGAGAACTGAGTAAAAAGAAAAAGACCAAGGTCTAGTTAAAAAGAGATAACAAGTAAACTAAAATAAGAGGCTAGTACCCGACTTCCAAGGTTGTCGTTAAACAAATCCAGGTGACCAATTCCAAGGTCTTGGCCCTGGTAAGACCAAGGTCTTTAGCTCATAGGACTAGAGGCTCGCTACCTCAGTCACTATTAGAGAGCGCGCAAAACAAAGATGGTACTAAGCCTGGGCCCAAAGAAGATAAGAAAAGTAAGAAGAACAAGAAGAAGAAAGTGAAAGAGAAATTAAAAGATTAATTTCCAGTATAAGAAAAGAAAAGAAGAACAAGAAGAAGAAAGTGAAAGAGAAATTAAAAGATTAATTTTTGGTATAGAGATATAATAAAATGAAACAAGTTTATGCTTAGAATCAATAAAAGTTTAGTTCTTTAATTCTAAGCTTACAGTAGTTGTTTCATTACTTTCCTGTCAGTTAGTGAGCATGTTTGGTATTCAGTTTTATTTCTGTATACCATGAGTACATGCAATTTTTCTTTAGCATTTCAGTTTCAGTATTATTGCATTTCTTTTATGCACTTCGAAGTTTTTGTGAGATAGATTAGTATTTACTAAGCATTTTCGCTTATAGTTTTGTTTTCTTTCCTCCTACTTCAGATAAAGGAAAAGCTAAGATATGAAAGGGAGGTGACAGGATGGTGGTGGTGATGAAGGTGTGTGATGACTGCGACTATGGAGAGATCCAGAGAGTGTTATCAAACCTGCAGGACCTATTTGATTAGAGTTTATTCTTTAGTTCTTTTCTTTAACACTATCATGAAGTTTGTGAGATTGTAGTTGAGTTTATTTCCGCATATGCATTTAGTCACTTTAATTATTTGTGAAGTGATATAGTTGGTTGTTTTTACTGTTATTTTTATAACTGCGTGGTTATGAAAAATGAGTTCCAGCCGTCTGTGGCTGCGTATATATCCTATGTACTATGGATTTGGTCACCGGTACAGGGGAGATTCTGCCAAAATTTTCGATAGGAATTCCTCTGAACCGTGAAAAATCTAAGTACTTACTAATACTAGCGTCAGTGACACTAGTAAGTAGAGTAGTAGTTATGTAACGGTCGCCCTTAGAGAATAGTAGTAAAAAGGGTGGGTTGTTACACCTCTCAGGAGAGATTATCTTTTCCAGACCGGTCCTCTAGACCGTCTAAATTTTTTCTCAGCATCTGAAACCTCTAGACTTTCACCTAGTGTCCTTGACCCTAGGATTTTTTGCCTAGTGCTTGCGACCTCTAGGATTTACACCTAGTGTCCTCGACCCTAGGATTTTGCTCGGCATTCTCTACCTGCCATGTCTTTGCCCAATCCCATGGACCAGGACTTCATTGTCTAACCGTAGATAGGACTTTCCACCTTTTGCCTAGCCTCAACTAAGACTTTCACTTTGCCTAAGATTACTTAGGACTTTCCTACATACTTAGTTCTGTTGGTTAAACCTAGGAAAACGCACTGGTTCCACTGTACAAAAATTTTTGTACAAGTGTCGAACCTTTCCTTAAATAACCTATTGTGTTCTTTAGAAGTTAAATAAGGAATCGCAGACGGAACTTAACATCATTAATTCCAAATTTAACTTATCTGTTCTTAATGGTTTAGATTTGAATCGCAAGCGGAACTTAACACTATTGATTCAAATCTACCTAGGTTATTAATTCCATAAATATTAATTTCCAAAATTGGCTTCCAGGACTGCATGGCGAGGCACATGACCTTCTTGGATATGGGAGCAACCACCACCGCCTAGGCAAAGCCTTTTAAGGAAAGCTAATATTTATTTCCTTAAATAACTCTAGGTTAAACAAAAGGAACAATCGAATCACAAGTTCGAAAAGAAGAAAACACAAACTCGAAAAACTATTTCGAAAAACTAGATCTAATTGCCTCTTGTATTTAGAATTCTTACAAAGAGTAAAACTAGCATGATGCGGAAAATAATTGCTAATTATACCTTCTCTTTGTATGCTAATGACCTCGAAATCTTCTGCCGTATTCCTCGCCTCGCCTTGGATGTCGTGTGGGCAACGATCCTCCAAGATGAACACCACCCAAAAGCTTCCTCTTTCTTCTTCTAAAATTCGGCCACCACCACCACCAAGGAGAAGAGAGCAAAGGGAGAGGAAGAAGGGTGAGGGCCGGCCACACCAAGAGATCACCCAAGCAAAAGAATAAGAGTTGTGTCTCATGAAGCCCCCTCACCCCTTCTTTTATATTACTTGCCCAAGGCAAATAAGGAAAAACCTTTTACAAAAAATAAAATCATCCAAGAGTTTTTCCTTTTCCCTTTTTATTTTTCTTTTTCTTTCCTCTTGATTGAATCAATCACTAATCAATGGTTATGATCATTCCTATTTGGTTTAGGATTGAATTTGGTTTAATCCTATTGGCCGGCCTGGCCAGCCACAATTAAAAGGAAAGGAAAAATAATTTTTAAAAATTTTACAAGAAGAAATCCTCTTATAAAATTTACAAGCTCTCTTTCCTAAAGTATGAGTTAAAAAAGGAAAGTTTCTAAAAATTAAAACCATGTTTTAAAATTTAAAAACTCTCTTATAAAATTTCCTTTTTTAACATGGTGATAGAAAATTTAAATTTTAAAACTTCTTTTCCTTTTTTTCTTAAACCATAAGGATGGTTAAAAAAGGAAAGTTTTAAAATCTTTTAAACTCTCTATTTAAACATGTGACCTAATTCAAATAAGGAAAGTTTTAAAAATTAAAATCTCTCTTTTAAAACTTATAGTTTCTACAAAGAGAAGATTTTAAAAATTCAAAACAACCCTCCCTTTTTGAATTATTATGGACGACCCCTATAAGCTTGGTCACCAAGCTATAGGGTCGGCCCCTTTCAAGAGGATGTGGCCGGCCATTGCTTGGTCACCAAGCAATGGTCCGACCCCCTTCTTGGACACCAAGAAGAGCCTTACATTTGGATGGAATTGAGGCTATAATGAGGCTACGACAGGGACCTAGAGGAGAAATTGGTTTTGACCTTCCGATGAGCTTGAGTATCCCGTGTTCACCCCGAACACACAACTCAAGTTCATCGATAATAACTCATTCCACTAGAGAGTTATTACCGCACCAATCCCAAATTACATTATGGGCTCCTTCTTATCATGAGTGTGTTAGTCTCCCTGTGTTTAAGATTACGAATGTCCACTAATTAAGTAAGTTACTGACAACTCACTTAATTAATATCTAGCTCCAAGAGTAGTACCACTCAACTTTATTGTCATGTCGGACTAGGTCCACCTGCAGGGTTTAACATGGCAATCCTTATGAGCTCCTCTTGGGGACATTCTTAACCTAGATAGCTAGGACACAGATTCCTTCTATAATCAACAACACACACTATAAGTAATATCATTTCCCAACTTATCGGGCATATTGATTTATCGAGCTAAACCTCACCCTTTGATAAATCAAAGAAATAAATATTAAATATATGTGCTTGTTATTATATTATGATTAAGAGCACACACTTCCATAATAACTAAGGTTTAGTTCTTTTACTAAGTCAGTACAAAAAAAAACATACCTAAATGATCCTACTCAATACACTTAAAGTGTATTAGTGTAATTTATTAGTCAAGAAAAACTAATACTTAATTACACTACGACTATACTGATAGTTTGTTCCTTTCTATCTTAGTCGCAAGCAACTGTTTATAATTTATAGAGAACCGACAACATGATCTTCTGAGTGTGACACCACACTCCATGTTGTCTACTATATAAATTAATTGAACAATTACATTTAATAAATAAATGCAGATATTGACCAATATGATTCTTTTACTTTAACAAATAAATATTTACAAAAGCTAGGCTTTTAGTATACACTCTAACAAGTTCCACTCGTTAGATCAACAATAATGTTGGACACAAACAATCTATAGCCGGAGATTTTATGGGGTATTAGTTGAATTTAAATATACCGAATTTAAATTCACTTATCTGTTAAAATGACCTGAGCTGATAATCTCAGGCTGCCAGCAGAGGCTGGTTTTCTGACCACGGAGTGACTGAGTGAGCAGAGTGTCAAAGCAGCAAAGTCCGAGCGGACTGTAGGTCGACCGGGCCAGGCAACAAGACAGGTCGATTGGGCGAGTAGTGAGACCGACTGGGCGTACAGAGGGAGGACGACCGACCGAGCGAGTGAAGATGCTGACTGGGCAAACGAAGGGGTCGATCGAGCAGCGAGGTCGAGTAGGCAGAATGGTCGGTCGAGTGAACAGCGAGACAAGCCAAACGGGCGAAGAGGCTGATCGAGGCCTACGAATGACGTAGTTTCCTTGAAACAGATTCGCCCACCTCCGGCTGTGCTTCGAGGCTTACTCGGGTCGTTTGTTTCCCAGGATACAACGGCAAAACCGCAATCTCCACCTAGCACTGGTGGTTGCGGCGAACTGAGAAATACCTGAATGCTATCACCAGGGTTCTGTCGAGTGGAAGAAAGAAATGACAGAGAAGAAGAAGAGGGAAAAGAAGATGGATGGTCATTCAACAGATTTCGACCATCTCGGAATATCTTCTAAGAATTGTCGTAGCCATTCAGCCTCTTCACCACATTTGTCAAGAGCTACAAACTCAGATTCCATCGTGAATCTAGTTATTACGGTTTGCATAGAAGATTTCCAGGAAATGGCTGCACCTGCTAGAGTGAAGACATATCCACTCGTAGACTTAGAGTCTTTTATATCAGATATCCAACTTGCATCATTGTATCCTTCGGTCACAGTGGGATATCTCGAATAGTGCAGTCCATATTTACGAGTATACCTCAAGTACCTCAATACTCTTGTTATCCCTTTCCAGTGCTCAACACCGCGATTACTCGTGTATCTACTCAGTTTGCTTACTGTGTAGGCTAAATCTGGTTGTGTACAACTCATTAAGTACATCAGACTTCTAATCACTCGAGAGTATTCTAGCTGAGAGATACTTTCACCTCGATTTTTCGATAGATGTTGGCTCGTATCTATCGACGTTCGTGCTAACGCAGTATCACCTTTGGTGAATTTCTCAAGAATCTTGTCCACGTAATGGGACTGACCAAGAACAAGTCCTTCTGTTGTTCTAAGAATTTTGATCCCTCTAATCACATCAGCTAGGCCCATGTCTTTCATGTCGAATCTTGAGTTCAACATACCTTTTGTGGATTTGATTATCTTATCATTACTCCCAATGATAAGTATGTCGTCTACATAGAGGCACAAAATGGCATAGTCACTCTCTGTGGCTTTCATATAGACACATTTGCCACATTCATTGATCTTGAATCCACATTCCTTCATGACATTATAAAATTTCTCATGTCACTGCTTTGGTGCTTATTTCAAGTCATATAATGACTTCACCAATTTACAAACCGTGTTTTCCTGTCCTGGCATAGAAAACCCCTCAGGTTGGTCTATGTAGATTTCCTCTTCTAAATCTCCATTTAGAAAGGTTGTCTTTACATCCATTTGATGTATTTCGAGACTCCATAGAGCGGCGATAGCCAACAATACTCTAATGGAAGTTATTCTCGACACTGAAAAATATGTATCAAAGTAATCAAGGCCTTCTCATTGTCGGTATCCTTTGATTACCAATCTGGCCTTGTACTTATCGATTGTGCCATCTAATTTCATTTTCTTCTTGAAAATCCACTTGCAGCCTAGTGGTTTACTTCCCGGAGGAAGATCCACAAGTTCCCAAGTGTGATTTTACAAGATAGATTCTATCTCAGATGCAATTGCCTCTCTCCAGTGAGGTCCATCAGACGATCTTACTACTTCTGAGTAACTCTGAGGCTCACTTTCCAGCATGAAAGTGATAAAATCTGATCTGTAGAATTTTTCTACCCGAGCTCTTTTACTCCGTCTAAGCTCAACCTCAACTAGTTCATTATCTTCTTCGCCTTGTGTTTCATATGCTCAGTTTGAGGAGCTAGCATCCTCTCAGGTTTTATATGGAAACACATGCTCGAAGAACGAGGCATTTCTCGATTCGATTATCGAGTTCTTGTGTACCTCCGGTATGTGTGACTCATACACACAAAATCGATACACACTGCTGTTATGTGTATATCTAATAAATATGTAATCAACAGTTTTTGGTCCTATCTTAATCCTTTTCGGATCAAGTACCAAAACTTTGGCAAGACACCCCCACATTTATAAAATTTGTAGGATGGTTGTTTTCCATTCCACAACTCATAAGGGCTCTTATCTATTTTCTTTCGGGGCACCTTATTTAAAAGGTAATTAGTTGTTAACACAACTTCCACCCACATGAACTCTGGCAGTCCAGAGTTCAATAGAAGAGCATTCATCATCTCCTTTAGAGTTCGATTTTTCCGCTCAGCAACTCCATTTTACTAAGGAGTATAAGGAGCGGTTGTTTCATGTCTAATCCCATGTTCAGCACACAACTCAGCGAACGGTGACATATATTCACCGCCTCGGTCACTTCGAACCACCTTAATCTTTCTATTAAGCTTGTTTTCAACCTCATTCTTATAGAGAGCAAATTTCTCTATAGCTTCATCCTTACTTTTGAGGAGATACATATAACAATATTTTGTGTTATCATCTACAAAAGTGATAAAGTATTTATTACCACCACGTGTTGACGTACCTTTTAGGTCGCACACATTAGTGTGGATTAGGTCAAGTGGTTCATTTCTTCTTTCAACATGTTGAAAGGATAACCTTGTCATTTTCGCTTCAACACAAATCTCACACTTGTATTTCGGGTCAAGGTGGAATGTAGGTATGCTTTACATGTTTATTAATCTACGCAACACATCGTAGTTAATATGTTCTAGTCTACCATGACACAAACATGAAGACTCAAGCATATAAGTGGAAGAACTTTCATTTTTATTTATCTTAGGCTTAATCGCCATTACATTGAGCTTAAACAACCCATCAGATACATAGCCTCTCCCTACAAACACTCCATTTTTTGACAATACAACTCTGTCCGACTCAAAAATAATGCGAAAGCCGTGCTTGATTAACAGTGATCCGGACACTAGATTCTTCCGAATCTTTGGAACATACAGTACATTATTCAGAGTGAGGTCGTTGCCAGAGGTCATTTTCAGCACCACCTTTCCTTGGCCCATGATGTCCGAGGTTGCTGAGTTCCCCATGAACAACTTGTCTCCAGTGACTTCTTCAAAGTCGTAGAGCAACTCCTTATTGCAGCAGACATATCTGGTGGCTCCAGTATCGATCCACCATTGTCGAGGGTTTGAACCGATCAAGTTTAACTCGGAGACCACAACGCAGAGGTTGTCCATTTCTGGTCCCTTGTTCAGGTTGGCCTCCTGCTTCTTCGTTGGCATCCTGCACTCCAAAGATTTATGACCTACTTTATCACAGTTGAAGCACTTCCCAGAGAACTTCTTCTTGCTGATGCCTCCTCTGGGTCCTAGCTTGGAAGACTTGGGATTCTTCCGTTTCGAGCTTTATCCGTGCTCGACCACGTTGGCTTTCAGAGTAGCCTGAGAGAACAGCTTCCTCTCTGAACTCTTGTTGTCTTATTCGATGCGAAGTTTGACTATGAGTTCCTCCACATTCATCTCCTTCCGTTTGTGCTTCAGGTAGTTCTTGAACTCCTTCCAGCCGGGAGGCAACTTCTCAATGATAGCTGCCACCTAGAAGGTTTCACTCAGAACCATCCCTTCTGAGTAGATCTCGTGCAAGATCACCTGAAGCTTCTAGACTTGGATGATCACCGTCTTAGAGTCAACCATCTTGTAGTTCAGGAATCGACCCACGATGAACTTCTTGGCCCCTGCATCCTCCGTCTTGTATTTCTTGTCCAGGGACTCCCATAGCTCCTTAGTCGTTCTCTTCATGCTATACACATCGTACAGCGAGTCGGCAAGGCAGTTGAGGATATAGTTTCAGTAAAGGAACTCAAAATGAGTCCATGCCTCCACTGCACTGATGGTCTGATCATCAGCATCCTCAGCATGCTTGGGAGGGTCCTCGGTCAAGAACCGAGCCAGATTGAGCGTGGTTAAGTAGAAGAGCATCTTCTGCTGCCACCTCTTGAAGTTCAGTCCACTGAACTTATCTGGCTTTTCCCCATGATTGATTGGTACAGTTCCAATCGGGGCGGAGGGGGCCTTTATTTGTTAAGTTTGTTGCACCTCAACATTGTGTTCTGTGGCCATCTCAACAGAAACGATTCTATTTCAAGATTGTTGGACACAAACAATCTGTAGTCGGAGATTTTACGGGGTATTAGCTGAATTTAAATATACCGAATTTAAATTCACTTATATGTTAAAATGACCTGAGCTGATAATCTCAGGCTGCCAGCAGGGGCTGGTTTTCTGACCACGGAGTGGCTGAGTGAGCAGAGTGTCAAAGCAACAAAGTCCGAGCGGACTGAAGGTCGACCGGGCCGGGCAACAAGACAGGCCGATCGGGTGAGTAGTGAGACCGATCGGGCGTACAGAGGGTGGACGACCGAGCGATCGAAGATGCTGACTGGCGAACGAAGGGGCCAACCGAGCAGCGAGGTCGGGTAGGCAGAATAGCCGGTCGAGCGAACAACGAGACAGGCCGAACGAGCGAAGAAGTTGACCGAGGCCTGCGAATGACGCAGTTTCCTTGAAACAGATTCTCCCACTTCCGGTTGTGCTTCGAGGCTTACTCGGGTCGTTTGTTTCCAGGATGCAACGGTGAAACCGTACTCTCCACCTAGCACTGGTGGTTGCGGCGAACTGAGAAATACCCGAATGCTAACACCAGGGTTCTGTCGAGTGGAAGAAAGAAACGACAGAGAAGAAGAAGAGGGAAAAGAAGATGGATGGAAAGATTATTTAATCTTTCTTTTCCTTATATCTTTTCCTCTCATGCTCAAGGCCTTTTATAGGATGCCTTGTGTGAGGTTACTTTTCCATTTGCTAAAGAAACATCATATGCATTATATTATATGCATTATATTAATATGCATTTCTTATTTAAGCGTTAATGAAAAAGAATAATCCAAGTGGCAAAATGTCGGTTAATTTATTTGGGCGTGCATAGGTCGTGCTCGCACACTAGAAAACTTAGTTCAGTGCAATCCGGGCCCTGGATTTCCACCCTCGCTACGCAGCCACACACAAGAGCAAGCTTCTACTCATTTATTTGTTCACAACACACATTCTTGTGAAACAATATAAACCAACCATCAAGCCTTGAAACTTCCAATGTGGGACTAAAATCTTCTTCACAATGGCGCTTCTTTCTTCTTCCCTCTCTTCTCCATTCACTCATTTTCAACAAATAATATTTAACTTATAATCCTTTATCATTATCAAACCTCAAGTTTGATTATCTGGTGCTCCTTGCACCAACAATCTCCCCCTTTTTGATTATAGCAACACAGTTCAAAATTAAGCTAACTATATAACAAGTAAGAATAAGTAAGTATTTTCATAAGTAAGAAAAGTTTTGAAGTGTTGAAATAGAACTAAGAAATGCATAAGTTTCAAGTTCAAACTCCCCCTAAAACATAGCACTTTCTTAGCTTAAAAAAACTTAGGGGGCGTTTGGTTTGCGTTTTCTATGCTGTTTTCTGTTTTCATTTTCTGAGAAAATGGAAAAGGCGTTTGGTTTGCTTTTTCCACGTTCATTTTTAAGAAAATGTGAGAGCGTTTTCTAAGAAAACGAAAAACGCGGAAAAGTCATTTTCTGAAAAACGAAAAACGCGCGTTTTTCAGAAAATGAAAATGGAAATGGGGCAAACCAAACGCCCCCTTAGTTTTTTCATTTTAAAATTTAGCTAAATTCTTAGCTTTAAAAAGATTTCATTGAAAAATGCTTTACCTAATTCTAGCTTTAGTTATTAAAAAAACAATACTTAGCTTTAATTTTTTTTTTTTAAACTTAGCTCTAAGAACTTAGTTTTCTTTTGCCTTAGAAAACTTTAGCTAAATGCTTCGCTTTGAAAAGAATTTCTTTAAACACAAAATACTTAGCTTTTCTTTTTTGAAAAAGCTTAGCTAAATGCTTAGCTTTAGTTTTAGTCATATATCCTTTTGAAAAATACATTTTGAAACAACTTAACTCCTTTTAGGTTGAAGGTTCTTAACTTAACTTACTTCTTAACTTACTTTTACTCCCCCTTTGACATATATCAAAAAATTCTAAGTAGAGAGAGAAAGTTGTTAAAAAAATAATATCTTAATTTGAAAAGCTAACTTTTAATTCTTTTCTAAAAATTTGACTTGTAAAGTTGTTAATTGTTGCTTCCCCTGAAATGATCACTTAACTTTCTTTTAATAAAATTACTTAGCTTTAAAAAGATTTTTTTAAAAAAAATATTTAGCTAATTACTTATAAATAATTTCATTGAAAAACCCTTAGCTAAATACTTAGATGTAGTTATGCTTTTGTAAAGATACTTATCTTTATGGGGGAAAAAATACTTAGCTTATCTTTTTTTTAAGTAAGTGCTTTAAGTTTGAGAGGACAGTTAACTTTTAAAATGATTTTAATCCTAGAGTCCAAGCAAGGAAGTTTTCAAGTAAAAATAATTTCTTATAGAAAAAATATTAAAAATAAACATCTACTTTTAGAAGAAATGTCTAACCTTTAACTACTAGTTATTTACCATAGGGGTAGTAGCGTTCACTTGGTTAGTTAAGTAAGTGATCCTGTTAGTTTGACTAAGAGGGATGACTTAACTTGAGCGATTTGAAATGATATTTATAGCCCAAACTTATGTTGATGCACAAACATAAGTATTCTCAAGTCCAAGCAAGGTCATAAGCATCTCACACCTTTCTAAGTATTTTCGATCATAAGCAAGGTAGCTCTAGTGTAACGACCCGACCCCTTGGCACCTTAGGCATCCCAACTGGAGACCTATTTGGCGCCCCCTTGGCGCTCCCTTGGGCGGCTCAACTGGCGACCCCTTATGTCGTCGACCGACGACCCTCGGCCATGCCGTTACTCACTAGGTCTTACCACCTCTGGCCAGTGGATTTTTGCCTTTCCCAGGATTCGAACTCTAGATCTCCAGGCTAAGTACTAGAGTTTATGAATCCTGGTAGCCAAGTGAGTGTTTGTCTTTCCCAGGATTCGAACTCTAGACCTCCAGGCTAAGTACTAGAGTTTATGAATCCTGGTAGCCAAGTGGTTCAGACCAATCCGAACTAAGTAAAAAACTTACTTGTGTTAGTGCGTGCTTGTCTTTTTCTTTCTCCTTAACTTTTTATCTGCTGCGTATTCTTGACTTTCGAAAAATTGACGATCGCTATTTACCCCCCTCTAACGTCTTTCCAATCCAACACAAAGGTGACGCCACTCGACTCGAATGTTGACAACACTTAGTCATTGTTTATCTCCTTTCGTACCTTTTTCTTGAGCGACCTCCCATCTTCATAGTGTGTAAAATACCGAATCAGATAATAATTAAATAATAAGGTTTAATAGGCTAATAGCCTTAACGGAATTTTTAGGAATTTTTAAAAAATTTTCTTGAATTAATCGGAGCTCGTACGGCATATTTAGAGGGGATGTACTTATGGGCTCGAGAAAAGTCTGTTTATAATACCCAATTAAAGTGGAAATTAATTGAGGAATCAACTTAGGCTTTAATTGAGCAAACCCTAAGTTTATTTCGTTAATTCCTTTTTCCTCCCCGATTTCTTTCTCTCCTCTCCTTCATTGCGCCGAACTCTTTTCCCCGAGTTCTCACCTCGCGATCCGCAGCACCACCGCCGGTCGCGATGAACCACACAGCCGGCGACTTCTTCTCCCTCGAGCTATAGCCGCTGGCTCTTCTCCTCGCAAGGGCACCACACAGCTAGCCTTTCCTCCCTCACGCAAGCACCGGAGACATGCCACGGTACTTGATCGCACGGCGTTGCTCAGGTCGCCGCTCGCCGGAGCTTTCTTGTAATGTCCTACACTAATTGTTTTAAATAAAAGAAATTATTTAATTGGTTCGGGTATAGCTAGAATGGAGTTTAAGTTAAGTGACTAGCTTTAATTATGTTTAATAAAACAGGTTACAGTATATCCAAACTTAAATAAATTGCATGACCTAAATATGCATAAAAGTTATATATATATATATATATATATATATATATATATATATATATATAAAAGGAGGATTTGGTGAGATAACTTGTAACCTTTGTACGGCTTGGAGGAGTATAGAATAAATACATAAGGTTATTAAATACCAAAAATACGGATAAAGGTGTAAATAATTAAAATCTAATCTAATTAGATTATTTTTAGGAAAAATAGATATGTTTTTATGGATGATTTATCAGGAATTAAATTGATATGAATTTATGGAGTTTACTGAAATTTTTATGAATTTTTAAGGAATTATTTTAGATTTTAAGGAGTATAATTGGGTATGGAAAAGTCTATTTAGGAATACCCAATTAAGTTAAGTTAGGAGTTAATTGAGCTCAATTACCTAAGTTGGGATTTAATGGACCTAGCTATTTAAACCTAACCTTACTGTTTCTCACGCACCATTTCTCACGCCCCTTCCTCAAATTCGCCGACTCCACGCTTCGCACGGGATCTGCGACGGAGCTCTCTACCGAGGATCGCAACTCCGGCCAAGCAGCTCCTCACGTTGGCGAGCTTGAAGGGAACGGCGAGGAGACTATCGACCATCACATCGGCGACGGGACAACGCAAAGGCGAGGAAGGCGACCCAAGGAAAGGGAGGCAAGTTCATTTCCTTATGAATGTGCGAGATCTGTGAGGTAAGGAGGTAGGAACTTAGGAGGGGTTGAACGTTTCTCTCAGGTATGGAGATCGGTGAAATGTTTTTGCGAAAGGATTTCATACGGTAGAGCCTAGTTTGGTGGAGGTTTCATTGGGGGTTTTCTTGGTTTTAATCGCAAGGTTTCTGTGTTTTGTCACCGTGTTCTGTTCTCGTTGGAGTTTGATTTTCCGGTGGTCTATTCTGGTGAGAAACTTATGGATTTCGCCGGACTGTGAATGAAATTGTACTCGGTTCTTTCTGAGATTTAATGCTATGAATCGAAGTTTCTCCAAAGTGCTGTTGTAATCGCCTGATTTCCTTTGAATTCAATATCTGGTTGGTGTTTTCTGTTGTTGTTGAAGCTTGATGAACACAGGAACGTTCTTAATATGAATCTTGCAATGTTTGATTTACTGTGATCGGGTTTGAATCGAGTTCCGCTATGCTGTTGTGGTGGTAAGCGTCTTGCACGATACCTGTTTGTTGATATTCTTGACTTAGAGGCTGGTTGATGGAGTGCGTCCTGATTTGGGATTTCTGTGGAGTTCTAGTGTGTTGACTCTTGCGATGTCTTCAAGTTGACTCTTGCTATTTGTTTCGCTTCCTTCTTGAGATTTTGGTTCAGAAATTCAATTGTAGTGTTCTGGACTCTGAAATTGGTTTGGAAATGTGGGTGAGCTTTGAAGCAAGAAGGTGAGTCTATGGTGGCCGGGATTCCAAATATGATTTGAAATTGTAGTTTAGTTTTGCTTTCTCTTCGGAATTGTCTCGGCGTTGATGGGATTGATTGTGATGAGTTCTGATTTCTCCGAGCAGTGGTGTTTTGGTTGTGGTTTTTGGTCAAGATTATGCTGTAGTATACTAGTGGGAATTTGGTGGTAGAAATACACAAATTGACTTCTTGGCTGTTATTAGCTTTGTGTTTTAATTTCCTGTAAGATTTCATGTTTCATTTTAAAAATCGTAGCTGCTTTCTACCATAATAATATAAAAACTATGATGGTTCTTGGTTTGATACGCATGCTTATATTGTGCATAGCTATGTTGTATATGATACGGATATGGAACGGGCATTGTGAATGGATATGTTGACTGTAAGAATGAAAGGGTTATGAATGATAAATTGTTATATGATAAGGTAGTTGTCTAAGGTTTTCTACATAGCTAATAGAATGAATATGAGCATATGTGGTAGCAGTAGGGGATGGGTGACCCGGGATGAGCTCCAGGGAGGGCCCATCCAAACTTGACTGGTAATTTATTGTTAGCTTCGGCTATATGACTGGATGCATGATCTCTAGTAGGGACGCCTCTAGGATCATGGGACTGTTGACTGGCTCAAATTGTGGTTACCGGATATGTGACATATTCACCATATTAGCTATATAGGATGACTTGTGCAATGAGTATTTCTTCTACTATATGATATCTGACTTATGCTTTCGTTTGGTTTCTAGTTACTACCTCCTCTACTTTATGGATATCCTCTTATGCATATTGGTCTGTACTTGCTGGGTCGTAGACTCACTACATTTTTATTACAGGTGAGGATGACTTCCAGGTTATGCCGGAAGACCTTCGGACGGAGTAGACGAGGAGGCGGGATGGACGCATGGTTCTGTCCGTTGTCCGGGAGTGCAGAGCCTACTGGGTTTACTGCGAGGGATTTTTCATTTCTTTATCATTCGGGTGGGAAATGTTTGAGGAGTTTTTGTTCATCTTGATAAACCTAGTTTGATGCTATCGTTCCCATTGGTTATGATAACTTCTTTGATAGTACTGCCTTATGATCATGCTATAGTAGTTGATGAGAGGGATAAAAAAATAACAATAAAATAAAAAAATAAAAAAACTGGGGATGTTTCAGTTGGTATCAGAGCAACTCCTAAGGGACAGCATGCGCACGCCATCTCGTCAAGAACTCGACTACTTTTATCCACAAAGTTTGTAAGATTTCTTTCATTATAGTTCTAGATTGGAATGGTGAATTATAACGTGTTTAAATAAACAACTTTAGCTTATGCCTGGAGGTCCTTGGTCATTAGATGCAAAATGTGTTCAGGAAATTTCCCTAGGTCAACAAGGCAAAGACCAAATGGAAAGATAAGATACCTAAAAAGGAATTCTTGATAGTTGGTAGTGGATAGTTATTCAATTCACTTGTATTCATGCTGATAGTTAACATGTCTTATGCCCTTGATCTTGGACATCGTATTAGTTTAGATTTGTTTATTGTCGCTGGAGTATGTTATTCAGAAATCATGATCAATAGCTTTTGATTTACCATTTTGGCTATTAGGAACTAAAGTGTCATATCATACTACCTTTGTTTGTTGTCTCCCTTTAGATTTTCATCAAGGATCTGTAGGTCATATGAAGAATCATTGTTAGTATTGTTGATTGATTTATTTTTGTATTATCCTGAGCAAAATTAGTGACTTCATTTTAATTCAATATCCATCGCTGCCTATGATTTAGGGAATTCTGTAGAATTAAGCTAATGCCACTAGAAATGTTCCAGTTATTGAATGTTGAGTTGGAAGTACTTTTTATCTCTACGTGAAGGTTAAGTTTCTCCTTCTTTAGTGAAGATTAAGGTTACAATTCTATTAGCAACTAAGCAAAGCATTCTTCTTCAAGTTAATGCCTAACCATAGGATCAGTTAACAACCAAATTAATTCATATATGAATGCAAGGGATCCCTAGAGAGAGTTGTAATAGAACAAAGCAAATGCTCAGTGGGGTCCGGGATTATATGGGAAGGTAATGTAATTTCATAAAGCATATAGGGATATTTAGGTTACAGAGACAAACCCTCATGTTGATACTATTACTACATTGATATACTTAATACTTGTCAAACTGAAGATAAGCCAGTTATTGAGTGTTGAAATGGATATACATTTTAGCTCCATGCAAATGCTAACCTTTGTTAATTTTACGGTTGGACGAATTATAGGAGATGCCCTAGAATGTTTTGCAATTGTGTTAAAAATTGGTTTACTGATTTCATATCTTTAGTAGGATCTTGATTGGTTTGGGATCTCATGTTTAGGTAGATCTAATCCTAACAACTTTGACATAGTGGAATATAGTTACATTCACACACATTTTCATCATGACATTCACAGAAAGAGGAACATTATGTAAATGCTATATCATCATTCAAGAAATCCTAAGGCCTAAATTTGTTGTCTAAGAATATTTTCTTTTATTTATTTAGTTATGTTGTTTTTGATTTGAAGAATCCTTCCAGCTTTCATTATTTTTGCTACATTAGAATGCAACACCTTCATAACTATATTGCCACATTTATAATTTTATAAAATGAATGATTTTAATTATGCTCTATAGAACCGTAACATCATATAGCAATGTGTTCTATTGCTTCTATTAGGAGTTAGTTCCCAGAACTGAATTTTTGTGAGGTATGTTCATAAGTTCTATTTCCTTTTTTTAGATATTGTCTTGTCCATGTACAGATATGCATCACTAGAAAATGTTAGGATGGAATCCGGGATCACCATATCTTGATACCTTATAGTTAATATATTTGGCACATGCTTCGTTGAAGAGAATAGTTGTTATCCAAGTTTAAATATAACCTCTATAAAATTGTCATGTTTGAATTAAGCTATAATATATGCATCAGTATAAATGATAGGATAGATGATCATAAGGTGAAATTTGACAAACATGGCAAACTTATAGCGCAGTTGCAAGGAGCTTGATTTGTGATCAATTTGCTAACTAGTTCTAAACACATTCGGTAGTTGTAGAAGCCAGAATCTTTATTTTTAAGGCTGAGGAAATGCAAAATTAGGTCTACCAACAAGTTTGGATTGTACAATATTAGAATTGACCCCATAAGCAAGTGCAACTAGAAAATATGAAAGGTGGATAAGTATGAGTTCTATGAAGCTCAATCAGTAAGGTTGGGAAAGATTATTATAATCAAATCATAGTAAGGCACATTCATATCAAGGTGTAGAATGTTATGCTTAATTATACACTAACAACTTGGAGATCCAAAAGTGGGATAGATAGACTTTTGTAGGACAAGATACTTGTTCAATGGTTCACTGTTATTGAAAAGTGAAATTGGTTAATTAAAACATTATCATTTAGACTTAATAATATAAACCGTAAATGAGCTACTAAATGTTGCAATCAGCATTAATATAGTCTCCGAATTTGTTCATATGAGTTAAGTGATGAAATAGGTAACTGGGTTTTCATAGTCAATGAATCACCCAAATGGTAGTAATGGACTATGGACCTGACATCATGTAGCTGATTCAGCTAGTAAAGGGAAGGCCAATTGTTGATAGATTCATTTAAGCAATTAAAAATTAGTCTTTAAATTAATTCAGCTCATTGATTAGACTTTCTATTTTTTTTGTAATAGAATAGTATGGACAGGTCTCACACCTAACATTGGTTAAGGCATTGCAGAATCTTCGTAAAATTATTTTCATAAAATGGTTATTTCTTTAATGACCTTCTCATCATTGAATTTGGTAAAGTTCTAGTGAAAAGGGTAAGCTCTGAGAAGAGATTTAAAATCATTTTCAATCCGGTATAGACACCAATGGCTAGGACTTTATCGACTCATTTTCAACTAGCTTCATTTGTTTTATCTCCTAGTAAACCTAATTGCTTGAAAATGAGAAAGTATCCATTTTATAGTCAATTGAGTTAATATCATGTAGAAATAACTCTAAAGGTTTCAACCACGATAAGAGATTAGGTATGATGGAACCAAGGGAGATATGGGAAGCCACTATCTAGAATTATTGAGTAAGATTCAATTTCGAGGAGGAAATTTTATTTAAGGGGGAGGAATTGTAATGTCCTACACTAATTGTTTTAAATAAAAGAAATTATTTAATTGGTTCGGGTATAGCTAGAATGGAGTTTAAGTTAAGTGGCTAGCTTTAATTATGTTTAATAAAACAGGTTACAGTATATCCAAACTTAAATAAATTGCATGACCTAAATATGCATAAAAGTTATATATATAAAAAAAAAGAGGATTTGGTGAGATAACTTGTAACCTTTGTACGGCTTGGAGGAGTATAGAATAAATACATAAGGTTATTAAATACCAAAAATACGGATAAAGGTGTAAATAATTAAAATCTAATCTAATTAGATTATTTTTAGGAAAAATAGATATGTTTTTATGGATGATTTATCAGGAATTAAATTGATATGAATTTATGGAGTTTACTGAAATTTTTATGAATTTTTAAGGAATTATTTTAGATTTTAAGGAGTATAATTGGGTATGGAAAAGTCTATTTAGGAATACCCAATTAAGTTAAGTTAGGAGTTAATTGAGCTCAATTACCTAAGTTGGGATTTAATGGACCTAGCTATTTAAACCTAACCTTACTGTTTCTCACGCACCATTTCTCACGCCCCTTCCTCAAATTCGCCGACTCCACTCTTCGCACGGGATCTGCGACGGAGCTCTCTACCGAGGATCGCAACTCCGGCCAAGCAGCTCCTCACGTTGGCGAGCTTGAAGGGAACGGCGAGGAGACTATCGACCATCACATCGGCGACGGGACAACGCAAAGGCGAGGAAGGCGACCCAAGGAAAGGGAGGCAAGTTCATTTCCTTATGAATGTGTGAGATCTGTGAGGTAAGGAGGTAGGAACTTAGGAGGGGTTGAACGTTTCTCTCAGGTATGAAGATCGGTGAAATGTTTTTGCGAAAGGATTTCATACGGTAGAGCCTAGTTTGGTGGAGGTTTCATTGGGGGTTTTCTTGGTTTGAATCGCAAGGTTGCTGTGTTTTATCACCGCGTTCTGTTCTCGTTGGAGTTTGATTTTCCGGTGGTCTATTCTGTTGAGAATCTTATGGATTTCGCCGGACTGTGAATGAAATTGTACTCGGTTCTTTCTGAGATTTAATGCTATGAATCGAAGTTTCTCCAAAGTGCTGTTGTAATCGCCTGATTTCCTTTGAATTCAATATCTGGTTGGTGTTTTCTGTTGTTGTTGAAGCTTGATGAACACAGGAACGTTCTTAATATGAATCTTGCAATGTTTGATTTACTGTGATCGAGTTTGAATCGAGTTCCGCTATGCTGTTGTGGTGGTAAGCGTCTTGCACGATACCTGTTTGTTGATATTCTTGACTTAGAGGCTGGTTGATGGAGTGCATCCTGATTTGGGATTTCTATGGAGTTCTAGTGTGTTGACTCTTGCGATGTCTTCAAGTTGACTCTTGCTATTTGTTTCGCTTCCTTCTTGAGATTTTGGTTCGGAAATTCAATTGTAGTGTTCTGGACTCTGAAATTGGTTTGGAAATGTGGGTGAGCTTTGAAGCAAGAAGGTGAGTCTATGGTGGCCGGGATTCCAAATATGATTTGAAATTGTAGTTCATTTTTGCTTTCTCTTCGGAATTGTCTCGGCGTTGATGGGATTGATTGTGATGAGTTCTGATTTCTCCGAGCAGTGGTGTTTTGGTTGTGGTTTTTGGTCAAGATTATGCTGTAGTATACTAGTGGGAATTTGGTGGTAGAAGTACACAAATTGACTTCTTGGCTGTTATTAGCTTTGTGTTTTAATTTCCTGTAAGATTTCATGTTTCATTTTAAAAATCGTAGCTGCTTTCTACCATAATAATATAAAAACTGTGATGGTTCTTGGTTTGATGCGCATGCTTATATTGTGTATAGCTATGTTGTATATGATATGGATATGGAACGGGCATTGTGAATGGATATGTTGACTGTAAGAATGAAAGGGTTATGCATGATAAATTGTTATATGATAAGGTAGTTGTCTAAGGTTTTCTACATAGCTAATAGAATGAATATGAGCATATGTGGTAGTAGTACGGGATGGGTGACCCGGGATGAGCTCCGGGGAGGGCCCATCCAAACTTGACTGGTAATTTATTGTTAGCTTCGGCTATATGACTGGATGCATGATCTCTAGTAGGGACGCCTCTAGGATCATGGGACTGTTGACTGGCTCAAATTGTGGTTACCGGATATGTGACATATTCACCATATTAGCTATATAGGATGACTTGTGCAATGAGTATTTCTTCTACTATATGATATGTGACTTATGCTTTCGTTTGATTTCTAGTTACTACCTCCTCTACTTTATGGATATCCTCTTATGCATATTGGTCTATACTTGTTGGGTCGTAGACTCACTACATTTTTATTACAGGTGAGGATGACTTCCAGGTTATGTCGGAAGACCTTCGGACGGAGTAGACGAGGAGGCGGGATGGACGCATGGTTCTGTCCGTTGTCCGGGAGTGCAGAGCCTACTGGGTTTACTGCGAGGGATTTTTCATTTCTTTATCATTCGGGTGGGAAATGTTTGAGGAGTTTTTGTTCATCTTGATAAACCTAGTTTGATGCTATCGTGCCCATTGGTTATGATAACTTCTTTGATAGTACTGCCTTATGATCATGCTATAGTAGTTGATGAGAGGGATAAAAAAATAACAATAAAATAAAATAAAATTAAAAAAAAAACTGGGGATGTTTCATTTCTATTCCTCAGCCTCTCATCTACAGCTCTGATAGGTACACACCTTGTCAGACCTTTGCTCCGCACAGGCCAATCTTCAGCGAAAGGGTGGGAAATCCGAGCCCTAGTTTTTCCCTCGTCGCTGCACTCGTGTGCTACAGCTTCGACCACCACTGTCTGCGTTGCTGTCCGACCGTCGGCCGAGACCTTCTTCCTGTTCGTTGCTACTCGGAAAGCCTAATGGTTCCACTGTACAAAATTTTGTACAAAGATCTGAACCTTTTCCTAGCTACCATGTGTTCTTTTAAATTAAACTTGGATCGCCTGGGAACTTAACACATTTGATCCAAAGTTTAACTTATTTGTTCTTCTAGATTTAGACTTGAATCTCATGCGAAATTTAACACTTTCGATCCAAATCACCTAGGTTATTAATTCTATTAAATATTAATTTCCAAAATTTGCTTCCAGTACTGACGTGGCGAGGCACATGCCCTTCTTGGATATGGGAGCAACCACCACCGACTAGACAAAGCCTTTTAAGGAAAGCTAATATTTAATTTCCTTAAATAAATTTAGGTCAACCAAAAAGAACAATCAAATCACAAAGAAAAAGAAAAATAAAAGAACACAACATCGAAAATAAATTCGAAATACTAGAATCGCATGCCTCTTGTATTTGGTATTTTTACAAAGAAATAAAACTATCATGATGCGGAAAAACATTACTAGTTATATCTTTCTTTTGAAGACAAAGACCTCTTGATCTTCTACCGTATTCCTCTTCTAACCTCAGACGTTGTGTGGGCAACGATCTTCCGAGATGAGAACCACCTTTCCACCTTCCTTCTTTCTTCTAGATTTCGGCCATAATAAATTTCTTCAAGAATGAAGAATTTCGGCCCCCACCAATGCTCCAAGGGATGCTAGAGACGAGGCTTGCTTTCTCTTCTTCTTCTCCTTCCTTGATCCGGCCACAAACTAGAGCTCCACCAAGAAGATAGGTTTCGGCCAACAAGAGGAGAGGAGAGAAATAGGGCCGGCCACCAAAACCAAGGAAGAGAGGGAGGAAAAGAATAGAGGTTTTTCCACCATGAAGGCTCCTCCACCTCCTCTTTTATAATCCTTGGTCTTGGAAAATAAGGAAATTTTAATAAAAACTTCCTTAATTCTTTTGCCATGAAAAGGAAAATTTTATTTAATTAAAAATAATTTTTCTTCTCATTATTATAATGGCCAGCCAAACCAAAACTCCAAGCAAATAAAAATTTTAAACACAAATTAAAACTTCCTTATTTGCTTCCGGAAATTTTATAAAAAAATTCTCCAATAATTTTTATCCCTTAATGATTGGTTAAAAGGAAATTTTATAAATTAAATCTTTCTTTAAACATGTGGATAATTTTCGGAAAGTTATCTCTAAAAATTAAAATCTCCTTTCAATCTACAAATAAGGAAAGATATCAAATCTTTTCTTAATCTTTTGTAGAAAGTAATAAAAGAGAATTATTAATTTTTTAAACTTTTAAATCATGAACATGGTTAAAAGGAAAGTTTTTACCAAAATTAAAATCAACCTTTTAATCTACAAATAAGGAAAGAGATTTAGCTCTTCTCTTAATCTTTTGTAGAATCTTATAAAAGGAAAGATTTAAAATTTTAAACTCTCTTTTAAATCATGTTATCCACATAAGAAAAATTTTAAAAATAAAAATCCTTTTATTTTAATTTGGGCCGGCCACACCAAGCTTGAACCCAAGCTAGGGCCGGCCACCGTGAAGCACCCATGAACCAAACTTTGGCCGGCCCTAGCTTGATCTCCAAGCTAGCTTGGCCGGCCCCTATGGGATGGGTAAGAAGGTGGGTATAGGTGGGTATAGTACTCTATAATTAAGAGGCTATGATAGGGACCGAGAGGAGGAATTGGTTTTGGTCTCCCGATAAAATTAAGCATTTCGTGTTCGCCCCGAACACACAACTTAATTTTATCAATAATAATTCATTCCACTAGAGAACTATTATTGAACTACCGCACCAATCCCAAATTACATTTTGGGCTCCTTCTTATTATGAGTGTGTTAGTCTCCCTGTGTTTAAGATAACAAATGTCCACTAATTAAGTAAGTTACTGACAACTCACTTAATTAATATCTAGCTCCAAGAGTAGTACCACTCAACTTCATCGTCATGTCGGACTAAGTCCACCTGCAGGGTTTAACATGACAATCCTTATAAGCTCCTCTTGGGGACATTCTCAACCTAGATCACTAGGACACAGTTTCCTTCTATAATCAACAACACACACTATAAGTGATATCATTTCCCAACTTATCGGGCTTATTGATTTATCAAACTAAATCTCACCCATTGATAAATTAAAGAAATAAATATCAAATATATGTGCTTGTTATTATATTAGGATTAAGAGCACACACTTCCATAAAAACTGAGGTCTTTGTTCCTTCATAAAGTCAGTATAAAAGGAACGACCTCAAATAGTCCTACTTAATACACTCTAAGTGTACTAGTGTAATTATATAGTTAAGATAAACTAATACCTAATTACACTACGACCTTCCAATGGTTTGTTCCTTTCCATCTTATTCGTGAGCTACTGTTTATAATTTATAAGGAACCGATAACATGATCTTCTGTGTGTGACACCACACACCATGTTATCTACAATATAAATTAATTGAGCAACTACATTTATCGTAAATGTAGATAGTTGACCAATGTGATTCTTATTTCTAGATAAATGTTTATACCAAAAGCTAGGATTTTAGTATACATCCTAACAATCTCCCACTTATACTAAAAGACTAAGCTGCCATATCTGCTACCATACATCTGATTTCCAACCCTTCAACATGCCCATCAAAAGCTCTTGCCTTAAGGACCTTAGTGAAAGGATCTATAGGTCATCACCTGATGCTATCTAGGCAGCAACAACTTCTCCTCGTTTATATGATTTCTCGTATTGGGTGGTACTTCCGCTCTATTGTGTTTACTTGCCTTATAGACTTATGGTTTCTTCGAGTTTGCTACTGCACCAATATTATTACAATAAATTGTAATAATCTTTGGACAAACCAGAAATCATATCTAAGTCTATCTTGAGGTTATTGAGTCATTCAGCTTTTATGGCTACCTCAGAGGCTTGCCATATACTAAGCTTCTATGGTGGAGTCCAGAAAAACACCTATGCTTATCACTCTTCCATAGTTATGACTTTACCTCCTAAAGTAAACACAAAACCCCGAGGTTGACTTACTATTGTCCCTATCCAATTGGAAGTCAAAATCTGTGCAACCCACAGGGACCAAATTAACTGCCTTGTAAGCTAGCATATAATCTCTAGTGCCTCTAAGGTACTTCAATATATACTTTACTGCAATCCAATGTCCTTGTCTAGGATTACTTTGATATCTGCTAACTATGCCCTTGGCAAAACAGATTTCTGATCTCGTGCATAGCATACATTAGGCTTCCGACAGCCGAAGCATAAAGAACTACCTTCATATCCTCTATCTCCTTTGATGTCTACGGAGACATTTCTTTAGATAAAGTTACTCCATGCTAAAAAAGTAAGAAACTTTTCTTGGAGTTTTGCATGCTTAAAACGAGCAAGGATTCTTTTTGATATATAAAGCTTGAGATAAATACAATATTCTTTTCTTGCGATCCCTTATTACTTTGATCCCAAGAATATATTCATTCTCCCAAGTCCTTCATATCGAATTGTTTGGACAACCATACCCTTACTTCTGACAATATTTTGATATTGTTTCCAACTACCAAAAAATGTTATCTACGTATAGTACAAAAAATATCACCACGTTTCCATCACACCTTTTGTATACACAAGACTTATCCGATTACAAAATAAATCCATAGGTCTGGATTCCTTTGATAAACCGGATATTCCAAGACCTTGAAGCTTTGCCTCAGTCCATAGACTGATTGAGCTTGCATACAAAATGCTCTTTGCCCTTTGCACTGGACCCTTCTGGTTGCTTTGTATGGATGCTTTCTTCAAGACTTCCATTAAGGAATGCTGTCTTGACATCCACTTGCTAAATAGATAAAAGAATCCGGATAGACTTAAGCATGACTACCAGTGAAAAAGTTTCCTTTTTCATCAAGCCTTGCTCCTATTCTGACCAGTGAAAAAGAATCCGGATAAATGTGAGCAGAGTTTCCAAGAGCTCAAGAAGAGACTGACCAGTGCTCCTATTCTGACTGTTCCAGAAAGTGACAGGAGTTTTGACATCTACAGTGATGCTTCCAAGATGGGCTTAGGAGCTGTACTCATGCAGGAAGGAAAAGTGATAGCTTATGCTTCCAGACAACTCAAAGATTATGAAAAGAACTACCCCACTCATGATCTTGAGCTGGCAGTTGTGGTCTTTGCACTAAAACTCTGGCGACATTATTTGTATGGAGTCCAGTGCAGAATCTTCACAGACCATCAGAGTCTTAAGTACTTCTTCACTCAGAAGGACTTAAACATGAGACAGCGTAGGTGGCTAGAGTTGGTCAAAGATTATGACTGTGAAATCCTCTACCACCCAGGCAAAGCCAACAAAGTGGCAGATGCACTAAGCAGAAAATCCAGTGCATCCCTGATGTCTTTGTCATCATTAGCCCTACCACTACAGAAGGAGTTGTCAGATTTTGGTATGGAAATTATTTATGGGCAACTCTCTGCATTGACTTTAGAGTCAACCCTGCTTGAGGATATACAGAGAAAGTAAAGTGAAGATCCTGATATCCAAAAGATCAAGCAAGGGATATAAGAAGAAGGAAATTCGGGGTTTCGAGTATCAGACAGTGGAATTCTTTATCAGGGGAGTCGCCTTTGTGTCCCCAATGATGAAGAGCTGAGAAAGAAAATTTTGGAAGAAGCTCATAGTACACCTTATTCCATGCATCCTGGTTCTACCAAGATGTATCAAGACGTGAAACAGAGATTCTGGTGGTCTGGACTCAAAAGAGATGTAGCTAAATATGTCAGTACTTGCCTGACATGTCAGAGGGTCAAAGCAGAACACCAAAGACCAGGAGGAGTTCTACAGCCTCTTCCTATACCAGAGTGGAAGTGGGAAGACATATCCATGGACTTCATAACAGATCTCCCAAGAACCACAAATGGATATGATGCGATATGGGTGATAGTGGACAGATTGACCAAGTCTGCTCATTTTCAAGCCATCAAGGTGTCTCACTCTATAGAGCAGTTGGCACAGCTGTATGTTAAAGAGGTGATCAGACTTCACGGAGTTCTTAAATCTATTATTTCTGATAGAGATGGGCGCTTCACCTCTCACTTTTGGGAGTGTGTTCAGACTGCACTAGGCACCAAAATCAAGTTCAGCACAGCCTTCCATCCTCAGACTGATGGACAGACAGAGCGAGTAAATCAAATTCTAGAAGATATGCTCAGAGCTTGTGCACTAGATTTCAAGGGAAGTTGGTGCAAGTACTTGTGCTTAGCTGAATTTGCCTACAATAACAACTATCAAGCCACTATCAAGATGGCGCCATATGAGGCATTGTATGGCAGGAAGTGCAGATCACCCATATGCTGGCAAGAAGCAGGAGAGAGAAAAGAGATGGAAGTAGAGCTGGGCATTCAGACAGAGCTGATAGATGAGACCACTCAGGTGATCCAGAAAATTAGACAGAGAATTGAGACTGCCCAGAGTAGACAGAAGAGTTATGCTGACATACGCCGTAGGCCACTTGAATTCCAAGTAGGGGATTCAGTCTTTCTCAAGGTCGCTCCTATGAAGGGAGTGATGAGATTTGGCAAGAAGGGCAAATTAAGTCCTCGTTATGTAGGACCTTACCTGATCACAGAAAGGATTGGGAAAGTAGCTTACAGGCTGGACTTACCACAAGACATGTCAGCAATACACAATGTATTTCATGTCTCCATGCTAAAGAAGTGTCTCCACGACCCTAGCCAAGTGATTCAGCCTCAGTCAGTGCAGATCCAAGAGGATCTTACCTACACAGATAGTGGACAGAGCAGTCAAGAGACTAAGAAACAAAGAAGTACCACTAGTGAAGGTTGTCTGGCATAACCAGAAGTACGAGGAAATCACTTGGGAGCGAGAGGACAGTATGAGACAGAAGTATCCAGAGCTATTCTAAGTTCGAGGACGAACTTTTTATAAGGTATGGGGGATTGTAACGACCCAATTTTCCCTATTTCAAGTTTTAAAAGTCCATTAAAATATTTGGAAATACCTTTAAAATATTCTAGAGATTTTTAGAAATTTTTAGAGTATTTTTACGTAATTTTTGGAGTTCGTTTGGTATTTTTACCAAGAGAAAGAAGTTTAAAAAAAAAAAAGAGAAGAAATATGTTGAAACCAGGTTTTGAACCCACAACCTCGGCCCGAGCCAAAACCAGCCCAACCAGCTGAGCTACACGATTTTTGTTAACCTTATATGGAGCGAAATATATATATGCAGTAGCTGGAACGTTTGAAATAAATTGGAGAAAAAGGGTTGCGGCTGAGAATCGAAGCACAGACCTCTGGCTTCGAGCAAAGCCCAACGGACCAACTGGGCTAGCGATCGTTGCTGATTAAATAGGCAGCGGCAAATATATAAGCTATAGTTGGAACCAAAAATAACTCTAGTTATAAGGAGAGGATTTAGGTTTCCCGAAACCTAATTTCTTTCTCACCTCTTCTCACGCGGCGTCGGCGATTCCTCTCGGGCAGAAACGAAGCCGCGGCTAGGGCTTCGTCTCCGGCGGCCGGCGAGCACTTTTCTCCAAGAGCTCTTCACACCGTTGAGATCCTCTCGTCGAGGAGAGGTTGTGGGCACGAGGAGGAGCCGAAAGTCGAGCTACCGAAACCCTAGAACCTCTCTTTCTCGGTTGTAAGTCCAAGAAAACGAAGGTGAGTTGCTACTCACCTGCAGTAGGATAGCTCCGAGATTTGTTTTCCTTGCTGCCGTGATAAAGGATTTTGGTTCTATGATTTTGCCGTGAGATAGATTTCTGAAGCATGTGGTAGGAGGGGATTTCGGACTTGTTCTTCTTGATTTTGAATCATGCTGTAAAGATTATGCTTGTGTCTTTTGAATTTTGAAGCATGCTGTGAAATCACTTATGTGTTTGCTGCTGTGTACTTCAAAGAAGGAAATAATTGTATGAACTAGGCATTTTTGTTCCTTTAGATATAGGGCAGTTGACATTGAACAGGGGAAGAGTTGTAGTTTCGGGTTGCTTGTGTTGGTTGCTGCTAAGTTGTTCCCTTTTTGATTAGGGTTCTGTTTAATTGAAGTTTAGTAGCATGCATTCTTGGTTTTCTTCCTTTTAAATTCTGTGGCAGCTAGAATTAGTATCCTGTTGCTAGATATGGGTTTTGATTTTGGAACGAAACAAGCTTTATATAGGTTCCAAGTTTCCAACAGGTTTAGTGGAAGAATTCAGCAAGCTTGATTCAAGTATCCTGTTCCAAGTATTCTGTTGATGTTGGAATGAAACCGTAGTTGATGTTGCTAGTATTCTGTTCCAAGTGTTCTGTTGCAAGAATTCAGCAAGCTTGATTCCTTTATGTTGCAATTTATTGTGCAGAATGGTTGCTAGGGATTTAGCTGAGTAGTTAGTGAACATCGAGTTTAAGTAGAAGCAATATCCATTTTTCTCTAGCTCATTAGGCATGATTTTGGTATAGAATTCAGCCTACTTTTCTTAGGTGCATATATGCCTCAATAGTTTCCTCTCGAGGTAGGAATGTTTGCAGAATTTTGTAACATTCACAGTGCAGATTTGTATTAGTCTTATATGCAGATTTTCTAGTTTTCATTTGCTATTATTGAGCATGTGTAGTTTTTAATTGCTATGAGTTGAGCATGATCAGTTTTCTTTATTACTAGATACACATGAGCAGTTTCTTTGGTTTTTATTTGCTATTTTAATAAGCATGAACAACCATGTATTCTAGTGGGAAAATAAGAGTTCTATCAAATTCTTTTAGAAGTATTAACAAGTAAAAAGAAAGAAAAAGAAAAGAAAGAAAAGGCCAAGGCCTTAAGTAAATCCCAAAATCAAGACTTTAGGGATTTTGGCACACATGATGCTATTAAAATGCCAAGGCATTTAAAGAAGAAGTAATTAAGATAATAAGTATTTTACTTTTAAGAAGAGGCTAGTACCCGACTTCCAAGGTTGTCGTTAAACAAATCCAGGTGTCCAATTCCAAGGTCTTGGCCCTGGTAGACCAAGGTCTGCTTTGGCGGCTCGCTACCCCAACCTATTAGGGAACGCGCATAAGATGGTACTATGCCTGGGCCCAAGAGAAGTTGATTATTATTTTCAAGTATTAAAGTATAAATTTTAAACAAGTGAAATAAAAGAATAAAATTAGAGTAAAAGAAGTAAGTTTCACTTTGTTTTAAAGATTAGCAAGTTTAGCTTTCTTTTATGCTAACAGCTTTTACATGTTTAGTTTCTTACATGTTATTTATTTGCTAGTTGATGAGCATGTTTTGCTTTATATGTTAGCATTCCAGTTAGTTTGCTTTCTTTATTAGTTTATGAGCATGAGTAGTTATACATGTTATCTTTTCTGATAGTTGATTTCTTTGCTATTTATGAGCATGAGTAGCTTTACATATTAGCATTCAGTTTTAGCATGTTTTTATTTGTATACATGCATATCGAGTTTTTGTGAGTTAGATAGCGCTCACTAAGCTTTATGCTTATAGACTGCACTTTCTCCTACTGCAGATAAAGAAAAAGGAAAGTTAATATGAAGGAAGGCGACAAGGAGATGCAAGAGGGGTGTGTGATGTCTGCACTATGGAAGTCCTAGGGATCCTTGCGAATAAAATAAATTATGATTTGTTCTTTGAGTTAATTAAGTCTTTATGTGTTGAGAAAAATTTGATAACTGTTTATAAGGACACTTGATATTGTGTTTGTTATTCAGTTGTGGTTGTGGATTAGTTTTTCTTTATTGTTGCTGAGTTAGCTTTATTATACTGCGTGGTTGATTGTTATGTGTTCCAGCCGCTTGTGGCTGAGTATATATACTGCATGTATTGTTGAATATAGTCACCGGTACAGGGGAGATTTTGTCGAAATTTTTCGGTAGGGTTTTCATGTGGTTTTTAATCACACCGGTTAAGTAGAATTAGTAGTTAAGTAACGGTCATCCTTAGGGAATAGTAGTAGTAAGAAGGGTGGTCGTTACAATAGTGTGGATGTATACAAAAACTCAATATTTGTAAGAGAGGGTTTTAATTTTATTATTCTGTCAACTTATCTTTTTGACAAATTAATAGTTGGTTTTCTTCGGTCACACAAATAATAGCAGTGACTCCGATGGGGAGAATACTATTAGACGTACCTAAGTGTATACCATTACTTGACACTAAGTCCATTAATAAGATTGCGCCCCTTCCGATGGGGAAGATCACACGCTCTTAATTAACTTCCTATAGTCATCCAAAATGAAAGTTTAATCTAGTGATCCGCAAACAAGCTCATCCGATATGGAGGAAGGCACTCAGAGCCAACGCGCAAGCTTGTTGCATCACTTATAAGCCAGTAATGGAGACCGTGGAATTTATTTAAAATAAATCTCTCTCCCACTTAGTTATTTAAAGTGAGGAATTTTGACTATGCTAGCCTACTTAACATGCATACTAACAAGCACACACAACACAGCATAAAAAGCAAAAAATAGAAAAATAAATTTTCAACTATTATGGCTTTTATCTATTGCTGTCCTCCGTGTGTTGTCAACCCTAGCTGCTGCCATCTTTGGCCACCGCCACCGGGTCTAGTTGTCGCATCCATCTTGCTCCTTGTTCCGTTGCGCCTCTGATCCTCAAAAGGTTCCACGCCTTACAAGAGTCGATCCGCGACATAAATAGAATTTTACATTTTTCAATCCTATATTCCTCGAAGGAATGTACATGTATCTAGATCAAAAAATAAAATCCTAATAAAACTACATACAGCTCCTGCTGTATTTTATAATACAATCATGCACACACAATAAAATGCCCTTGACATGTCCAAGAGTCCAACCACACACACAATGTCTATAAGCCATAATAGTTGGATCCAGCATCCTCAAAGTTAGTACATCCTACTATTATCATGCCTAAATTATGTATGACATGTGCATAATTAAACTAATACCAAATACACAGAGGCAAAACCCTAGCTCTGATATCAATTGTTGGTTGCTACTCGGAAAGCCTAATGGTTCCACTGTACAAAAATTTTGTACAAAGGTCTGAACCTTTTCCTAGCTACCATGTGTTCTTTTAAATTAAACTTGGATCGCATGCGGAACTTAACACGTTTGATCCAAAGTTTAATTTATTTGTTCTTCTAGGTTTAGACATGGATCTCCTGCGGAACTTAACACTTTCGATCCAAATCACCAAGGTTATTAATTCTATTAAATATTAATTTCCAAAATTGGCTTCCAGTACTGACGTGGCGAGGCACATGCCCTTCTTGGATATGGGAGCAACCACCACCGACTAGACAAAGCCTTTTAAGGAAAGCTAATATTTAATTTCCTTAAATAACTTTAGGTCAACCGAAAAGAACAATCAAATTACAAAGAAAAAGAAAAACAAAAGAACACAACATCGAAAATAAATTCGAAATACTAGAATCGCATGCCTCTTGTATTTGGTATTTTTACAAAGAAATAAAACTAGCATGATGTGGAAAAACATTACTAGTTATACCTTTCTTTTGAAGACAAAGACCTCTTGATCTTCTACCGTATTCCTCTTCTAACCTCAGACGTTGTGTGGGCAACAATCTTCTGAGATAAGAACCACCTTTCCACCTTCCTTCTTTCTTCTAGATTTCGGCCACAATAAATTTCTTCAAGGATGAAGAATTTCGGCCACCACCAATGCTCCAAGGGATGCTAGAGACGAGGCTTGCTTTCTCTTCTTCTTCTCCTTCCTTGATCCGACCACAAACTAGAGCTCCACCAAGAAGATAGGTTTCGGCCAACAAGAGGAGAGGAGAGAAATAAGGCCGGCCACCAAAACCAAAGAAGAGAGGGAGGAAAAGAATAGAGGTTTTTCCACCATGAAGGCTCCTCCACCTCCTCTTTTATAATCCTTTGTCTTGGAAAATAAGGAAATTTTAATAAAAACTTCCTTAATTCTTTTACCATGAAAAGGAAAATTTTATTTAATTAAAAATAATTTTTCTTCTCATTATTATAATGGCCGGCCAAACCAAAATTCCAAGCAAATAAAAATTTTAAACACAAATTAAAACTTCCTTATTTGCTTCCGGAAATTTTATAAAAAATTTCTCCAATAATTTTTATCCCTTAATGATTGGTTAAAAGGAAATTTTATAAATTAAATCTTTCTTTAAACATGCGGATAATTTCCGGAAAGTTATCTCTAAAAATTAAAATCTCCTTTCAATCTACAAATAAGGAAGATATCAAATCTTTTCTTAATCTTTTGTAGAAACTAATAAAAGAGAATTATTAATTTTTTAAACTTTTAAATCATGAACATGGTTAAAAGGAAAGTTTTTACCAAAATTAAAATCAACCTTTTAATCTACAAATAAGAAAAGAGATTTAGCTCTTCTCTTAATCTTTTGTAGAATCTTATAAAAGGAAAGATTTAAATTTTTAAACTCTCTTTTAAATCATGTTATCCACATAAGAAAAATTTTGAAAATAAAAATCCTTTTATTTTAATTTGGGCCGGCCACACCAAGCTTGAACCCAAGCTAGGGTCGGCCACCTTGAAGCACCCATGAACCAAACTTTGGTCGGCCCTAGCTTGATCTCCAAGCTAGCTTGGTCGGCCCCTATGGGATGGGTAAGAAGGTGGGTATAGGTGGGTATAGTACTCTATAATTAAGAGGCTACGATAGGGATCGAGAGGAGGAATTGGTTTTGGTCTCCCGATAAAATTAAGCATCCCGTGTTCGCCCCGAACACACAACTTAATTTTATCAATAATAATTCATTCCACTAGAGAACTATTATTGAACTACCGCACCAATCCCAAATTACATTTTGGGCTCCTTCTTATTATGAGTGTGTTAGTCCCCCTGTGTTTAAGATAACAAATGTCCACTAATTAAGTAAGTTACTGACAACTCACTTAATTAATATCTAGCTCCAAGAGTAGTACCACTCAACTTCATCGTCATGTCGGACTAAGCCCACCTGCAAGGTTTAACATGACAATCCTTATGAGCTCCTCTTGGGGACATTCTCAACCTAGATCACTAGGACACATTTTCCTTCTATAATCAACAACACACACTATAAGTGATATCATTTCCCAACTTATCGGGCTTATTGATTTATCGAACTAAATCTCACCCATTGATAAATTAAAGAAATAAATATCAAATATATGTGCTTGTTATTATATTAGGATTAAGAGCACACACTTCCATAATAACTGAGGTCTTTGTTCCTTCATAAAGTCAGTATAAAAGGAACGACCTCAAATGGTCCTACTCAATACACTCTAAGTGTACTAGTGTAATTATATAGTTAAGATAAACTAATACCTAATTACACTACGACCTTCCAATGGTTTGTTCCTTTCCATCTTGGTCGTGAGCTACTGTTTATAATTTATAAGGAACCGATAACATGATCTTCTGTGTGTGACACCACACACCATGTTATCTACAATATAAATTAATTGAGCAACTACATTTATCGTAAATGTAGACATTTGACCAATGTGATTCTTATTTCTAGATAAATGTTTATACCAAAAGCTAGGCTTTTAGTATACAACCTAACACTTCCGATCCAGCGAGACGCTACCCCGATTTGGCCGATCCTCTCTGTATCACGACCACAGACTCTGTTGTGGCTTCGACAGGGAAGAAGGCTAGCTCTCACCTAATCTAGAGTCATGCCCTAGTTTCCATCGCAGCTGATCTTCACTGATTGCCACGCTCCTCTGCTTTGGGACGACACCGTTGTAGTATTCAGACTTATCATACAGGAGGTTACAGGTCTGGTTTAAGGGGTAAGGTAATGTTTAGAAATGGATTAACATAGATTGTTTTTCCATTATATGTATTGGTGTGTGGAGATTTTGATATTTAGCTGCTTTTTGTAGTTTCAGCTAGCGCTATTTGCCGACAATTCATAGTTCAGTCCATCATTTCTGGAAGCCACTTTCCACAGTTGTGAGCCCACAAAGGAGGCTTCCTATTAGGGTGAGTTGATGGAATTAATTTATATTTAGCTTAAGCTGAGTTGAGTATGGAATGGTTATGAATAGTTGAGATTATTATGGTTTGGGTTAATTAAGTTAGATGAATTAAGTAGAATTGATTCATGATGCCTAGTTGATTTAAGACGTGGATTAAATGATGTATTAATTGAGGGTTGATTGATACATGATTGATTATAATAGTTGGATTGTTAGTTTTACCTTGATGGATAGTCGAAGCATGTTAACAAAGAGGGTTAACTAATTGAATTGAATTAAATCATAAGGGGATTTGGTGTGAAAGAAGTGTTGGAGCAGTAAAGGGAATTAAAATGTTGATTCCTAATCGGATTGGGGTTAGTATTGGTTATCTGGATTATGATATAACTTAGCAGTATTATGTATTCTGTGTTGTAGGATACTAGTCGGAGACACATCTCGACGTGGCAATATTTATCACTATCGGCAGATAAAGGCGGGTACTTCTTGCTTTATCTCTTTAGTATTTTGATCCTAGTGCATGAGCTTTATGTTCAGATAGTTGTTGTATCTATCTTGACTCCACTCTTATTTTTCTTGCGTTTGATACTTCCACTCAATCTTTGAGCTACTCGTTTCTGTATCTATACAGTCTCTTGTTGCGATCGATGATATTTAGCATATACTATATTACTAGATATCAGATACCAGATACCAGATACCAGACATTAGATATTAGGTATTGGATATATGGGCACCTGATACCATGTTTACATGCTTTCGTTTGCTGTTTATTTACACACCTTACTGAGCATGCTGGCTTCATGTAGCATACATGTTTTTTTTTATGTATATATGATGACAGTTGCTTTGTTCGCATCATGTCATTGCATACATTGCCGGCGACCTTGGCTCCCTTGTGTTTGAGATGGTCAATGGCTTGGGACGCATGCTCGGCCACTCATGGGTAGTGGTAACTAGAGCGTGCCGCTTGTCCTGTCGTGCCCCCATACTCGCACACTCATGGGTAGTGATAGCTGGAGTCGCGGGCAGCAGGGACCCCCATCATAGATGTAGCTATTCAGCTACTATGCACCTGTCCATCCGGTCACTCGAGAGTAGTAGCGGCTTTTGGGTGGTACTGTTGTCATCGATCTGGCCTCTCGACCATACAGGGGTCATGGTGCAGAGAGGTGGGCGGGGTGACCATCCGTGCATACGCTGTTATTATTATACCTACTGATACTGCTATTTCTTATGTTGTTGTTGCTTATCTATGCTGCTGTTATTAGCTTATGCTGTTGTTGTTTACTTATGCTGATATGCTTACATAGGTTGAGATATATACCCGTGGTATGTGTTTAGACACTAGCGTACTTACTATTGACATGTATCTCATATGATACCATGTAGTATTGAGCAGTACTGTAGCAGGATTTTGCTACACCTACCTTCTATTACTAGCCTAGGATATGGTTTCAGGTATGGACACTTATTATGATATCACTATAGTATCCGCTATTTCCATACGAGACTGTATACCTTTGCATCTCTAGTTTGATTTACTATACTCATGCACTATCTGTTTATTACCCGCTGAGTCTTTATACTCACCACCCCGTATATTGGTAATTTCACCAGGTAGCAGGTAAAGGATTTATGGAGTCGCTTGGAGATCCTGTCCGCTAGTTCCACGTCACATTCGAGGACGATATTATGGTTTTGGTATACCGTACATTAGTTGTGCTTTGGTTTTATTTCTTGTTCTTGTGTTTGTGTATCTTGTATTTAGTTTAATTTTATTGTGTCAAGCCGAGCCGGCTCGCAGTTAGTTGCTTTGTGTATTGTGATCGTTGTTTGTGATTTCCGCTGTGTTGATTTTAGTATAGTGGTGTGGGCTGATTAATATATTTATATAACTGCATGGTTGTGTTTATTTCTGTTCCAGCCGAGTGGACTGATTATATAACTGCGTGGTTGTGTAAATATATTCCAGCCGTATGTGGATGATGTATTTTGTATGTATGTATGCCTTAGATTGTCACCCATACAAGGGAGATGCTACCGAAATTTTTCGGTAAGGACTCCTTTGGGGGCGTGACAATTTATTGGTATCAAAGCCATAGGTTTATGAGGCCTATTTTCGTTTGGTTTTTCGTGATTTGGTTTCTCGATGTGGCTTTTCGGGTTTTGGGACCAGGCAGTGACAGGATTCTCCAAGCTATAGGAGGTATGTTTGCATATTATTATCTTACATTTCTGTTAGTGCATGCATAGTTGTTATGTTAGTTATGTTATGTATTAGTATGCTTTTGTTAGTACCTGTCCAGTTATTTGTTGCATACATCAAATGTGTTAGGTCAATCACTGATCACGGTTGGCCCTACTAGAGATCAAGGAATACAGTCTCATAGGACTTCTTTTACCATACCACTAGTGTTATTAATTTCTGTTATCACTAGTTTAGTAGTGGTTAGTATCTGCTAAATATCAAATTGCTTCGGTTCATGAAGAACCAATTTACTCGTATTGCCTTGGTTCGTAGAGAACCGATTTACTCTTATTGGCTTGGGTAGTAGAGGATTGATTTATCCAAGTTGGTTCGGTTTGTAGAGGACCAGTTTATTCTTGTCGCGGTTAGTAGAGGACCGATCTACCTTGGTTGACTTGATCAGTAGAAGATTGATCCGTTCTTGTCGGTGTAGATAGTAGAGTACTGAGTTAATTTTATTAGTTCGGTAGTAAGAGACCGACTCACTCTATTTTATAGAGATTCTGATCCTCGGGTTATGTGTGCTGGTTAGATAACCTAAAAGTTACATTTGAGTTCATGACTTGTACAGACGGAGAATTGACTGAGTTAGCTGCATACCATGGCTGGCTTGACTAGTGTGTAGATGATCGAGGTATCCTATTCTATGGAGACTTTGACCATGAATTGTATGTACCTGGTAGGATGACCTTGAGGGTACATTTGGATAGATGACCCCCATTGACGTGGAAAAGTGTGGAGCTAGTTGCTTAACACTTACGAGATACAACCGTTATAGGGTGTATGTATTGGTAAGTACATTCAGATACTAGAGTGCAGTTGGGAGCATACTATGATGGATTTTGTTGTGAGATTACCCAGGACATGGAGAGGATACGATGCATTGGGAAATCAGTGATTGGTTGACGAATTTACTCCCTAGTTTTTTTTTTTGATGAAAGGTAAATTATATATCATCAAAGAAATGTGTACAATCTACATGACCTCGGATATCCATTCAGATCTGACATTTACTCCCTAGTTATTGATTTATAGGATGGATGCTTTAGATCGAGTAGCAGGATTATATGGTAGAGAGATTACTGGACCCCAGGGTATATCTCTGAGTATTGAATTGGATGGAGATTCATGATTCACATCACGATAGTGGCAGATTTTACAGCAGACCATGAGTATAAAGTTCTATTTTAGAACTGCTTTACATCTTTAGACAGATGAACAAACTGAGAGCTTATTATGGATGTTAGAGGATTTGCTGATACTAGGTGTTGTGGATTTTGGAGATGATTGATTTACTTACAGTTGGCTAGACAGCAGTGTGAGAGTAGCGGAAGCAGGATAAACTCATAACCCATAGAGTCATCTTTGACAGTTGGGGATTTCTTATGATACTTGAATGGAGTGGTATATGAGTATGTTGTTTGGTTGTTACTCTTAGATGAGGATCCCTGAGTGGAGTAGTAAATTTGGGGACCAAATTTTTATTAGTGGGGGAGAATGTAAAATATCGAATCAGATAATAATTAAATAATAAGGTTTAATAGGCTAATAGCCTTTTAGGAATTTTTAGAACTTTTTCTGGAATTAATCGGAGCTCGTACGACATATTTAGAGGGGATGTACTTATGGGCTCGAGAAAAGCCTGTTTATAATACCCAATTAAAGTGGAAATTAATTGAGGAATCAACTTAGGCTTTAATTGAGCAAACACTAAGTTTATTTCGTTAATTCCTTTTTCCTCCCCGATTTCTTTCTCTCCTCACCTTCATTGCACCGAACTCTTTTCCCCAAGTTCTCACCTCGCGATCCACCGCACCACCGCCGGTCGCGATGAACCGCATAGCCGGCGACTTCTTCTCCCTCGAGCTATAGCCGCTGGCTCTTCTCCTCGCAAGGGCACCACACAGCTAGCCTTTCCTCCCTCACGCGAGCACCGGAGACATGCCACGGTACCTGATCACACGGCGTTGCTCAGGCCGCCGCTCGCCGGAGCTTTCTATTCCTCAGCCTCTCATCTACAGCTCTGCTAGGTAAACACCTTCTCAGACCTTTGCTCCGCACAGGCCGATCTTCAGCGAAAGGGTGGGAAATACGAGCCCTAGTTTTTCCCTCATCGCTACACTCGTGCGCTATAGCTTCGACCACCACTGTCTGCGTTGCTGTCCGACCGTCGGCCGAGACCTTCTTCCGATCCAGCGAGACGCTGCCCCGATTTGGCCAATCCTCTCTGTATCACGACCACAGACTCTGTTGGGGCTTCGACAGGGAAGAAGGCTAGCTCTCACCTAATCCAGAGTCGTGCCCTAGTTTCCATCGCAGCTGATCTTCACTGAATGCCACGCTCCTCTGCTTTAGGACGACACCGTAGTAGTATTCAGACTTCTTCATACAGGAGGTTACAGGTCTGGTTTAAGGGGTAAGGTAATGTTTAGAAATGGATTAACATAGATTGTTTTTCCATTATATGTATTGGTGTGTGGAGATTTTGATATTTAGCTGCTTTTTGTAGTTTCAGCTAGCGCTATTTGCCGACAATTCATAGTTCAGTCCATCATTTCTGGAAGCCACTTTCCACAGTTGTGAGTCCACAAAGGAGGCTTCCTATTAGGGTGAGTTGATGGAATTAATTTATATTTAGTTTAAGCTGAGTTGAGTATGGAATGGTTATGAATAGTTGTGATTATTATGGTTTGGGTTAATTAAGTTAGATGAATTAAGTAGAATTGATTCATGATGCCTAGTTGATTTAAGACGTGGATTAAATGATGTATTAATTGAGGGTTGATTGATACATGATTGATTATAATAGTTGGATTGTTAGTTTTACCTTGATGGATAGTCGAAGCATGTTAACAAAGAGGGTTAACTAATTGAATTGAATTAAATCATAAGGGGATTTGGTGTGAAAGAAGTGTTGGAGCAGTAAAGGGAATTAAAATGTTGATTCCTAATCGGATTGGGGTTAGTATTAGTTATCTGGATTATGATATAACTTAGCAGTATTATGTATTCTGTGTTGCAGGATACTAGTCGGAGACACATCTCGACGTGGCAATATTTATCACTATCGGCAGATAAAGGCGAATACTTCTTGCTTTATCTCTTTAGTATTTTGATCCTAGTGCATGAGCTTTATGTTCAGATAGTTGTTGTATCTATCTTTACTCTACTCTTATTTTTCCTGCGTTCGATACTTCCACTCAATCTTTGAGCTACTCGTTTCTGTATCAATACAGTCTCTCGTTGCGATCGATGATATTTAGCAGATACTATATTACTAGGTATCAGATACCAGATACCAGATACCAGACATTAGATATTAGGTATTGGATATATGGGCACCTGATACCATGTTTACATGCTTTGGTTTGATGTTTATTTACACACCTTACTGAGCATGCTGGCTTCATGTAGTATACATGTTTCTGTTTATATATATATGATGACTGTTGCTTTGTTCGCATCATGTCATTGCATGCATTGCCGGCGACCTTGGCTCCCTTGTGGTTGAGACGGTCAATGGCTTGGGACGCACGCTCGGCCACTCATGGGTAGTGGTAGCTAGAGCATGTCGCTTGTCCTGTCGTGCCCCCCTACTCGCACACTCATGGGTAGTGATAGCTGGAGTCGCGGGCAGCAGGGACCCCCGTTGAAGATGTAGCTATTCAGCTACTATGCACCTGTCCATCCAGTCACTCGAGAGTTGTGGCGGCCTTTGGGTGGTACAGTTGTCATCGATCCGGCCTCTCGACCATACAAGGGTCATGGTGCAGAGAGGTGGGCGGGGTGACCATCCGTGCATACGCTGTTATTATTATACCTGCTGATACTGTTATTTCTTATGCTGTTGTTGCTTATCTATGCTGCTGTTACTAGCTTATGCTGTTGTTGTTTACTTATGCTGATATGCTTACATAGGTTGAGATATATACCCGTGGTATGTGTTTAGACACTAGCGTACTTACTATTGACATGTATATACCTCACATGATACCATGTAGTATTGAGCAGTACTGTAGTAGGATTTTGCTACACCTACCTTCCATTACTAGCCTAGGATATGGTTTCAGGTATGGACACTTATTATGATATCACTGTAGTACCTGCTATTTCCATACGAGACTGTATACTTTTGCATCTCTAGTTTGATTTACTATACTCATGCACTATCTGTATATTACCCGCTGAGTCTTTATACTCACCACCCTGTATATTGGTAATTTCACCAGGTAGCAGGTAAAGGATTTATGGAGTCGCCTGGAGATCCTGTCCGCCAATTCCACGTCACATTCGAGGACGATATTATGGTTTTGGTATACCGTACATTAGTTGTGCTTTGGTTTTATTTCTTGTTCTTGTGTTTGTGTATCTTGTATTTAGTTTGATTTTATTGTGTCAAGCCGAGCCGGCTCGCAGTTAGTTGTGTATTGTGATCGTTGTTTGTGATTTCTGTTGTGTTGATTTTAGTACAGCCGTGTGGGCTGATTAATATATTTATATAACTGCGTGGTTGTATTTATTTCTGTTCCAGCCGAGTGGGCTGATTATATAACTGCGTGGTTGTGTAAATATATTCCAGCCATATGTGGATGATGTATTTTGTATGTATGTATGCCTCAGATTGTCACCCATACAGGGGAGATGCTGCCGAAATTTTTCGGTAAGGACTCCTCTGGGGGCGTGACATAGTGCCTTTTTATTATTGCTGACGTCATCTTAATTTCTTGGAATGCAACTTCGTTCAAGGCTACTCCACATGATATTTGGTCTGAACCAAAGCTCTGATACCATTTATTGTGACCAAAGGAACACACATATCTCCACAATAACATAATATTGTCCACTTTGGACCTAAGCCCTTATGACTTTGCTCTTGGGCTTTACCCTAAAGATCTTATGCCAATAAAGATATCATACATCATTTTAAACCTATGATCTTTTTCATATCTTTTCAATGTGAGAATTTGATTGAATCCCAACAATTCTCTCCTCAAACAAAAGACCATAATTATTCTCATGGTATGTGCTTCTCCATGAGCATCTCATCACTTTTGACCTGCTTCGGGTCTCTCCATAAGCATCTGGTCATCCTGACCTACTTTGGGCCTCACTGCAAGCATCCGCATCTGGTCACTTCTAACCTATTCTGAGTCTCCCCGCAAGCATCCGCATCTGGTCACTCTTGACCTGCTCCGAAACTCCCTGTGAACATTCGATTATCCTGACCTACTCCAGACCTTCCAGCAAGCATCAGGTCACCCTAACATGTTTCGGGTCTCCCTGCGAGCATCCGGTCGCCCTGACCTACTCCGGTCCTCTCTATAACTTCATTCAAGGCTACCCCACATGACATTTAGTCTGAACCATGACTTTGATACCATTTGCTGGGACCAAAGGATATTCACATATCTTCACAATGACATAATATTGTTCACTTTGGGTCTAAGTTATCATGGCTTTGTTCTTGGGCTCTACCCAAAAGGTCTCATGCCAAGAGAGATATCTTACTTCTTTTAAATTCATAATTTATTCCATATTTTTCCAATATGAAATTTTGATTAGATCCCTAATAATAAGGGGAGGATTATAAAAAAAAATTATTGGAAAGGTTTATGACAGTGGAGAGAGGCTTTTAAAATGAGTGAAAATTTTTATTTTTGATGTGGGAGTGATATGATGGAGCACATAAATCCATGTAAGAAGTTTATAACTGCAGATGCCCTTAGTAACCCTTGCCCTTTCGCCCTTAATTCAATTTTGCCACATTTGCATCAAACCTAGATGCCCCAGAGCTCGCCTCGTTATGATGCAGTGAAATGGTATTGTCATCTAGGTATCTACAGTTTGATCTCCAGCTACGACATATTTTGTAAGAATTTTTATTCCAAATGAGGCGTGTAATTACTAGATATTGAACTTCTGAGTTGTCCATCGCGAGCGCTTCTTATTTTATCCTGACAATTGATATAAAAAACTCTATAAGGTCAACCAAATTCGATGTTATCTAGTTGATTATTGTTTTTTCCATGCCCCAGCTCGCTGGTTGATAGGTCAGCAACAACAATTGTCGTGGTAGAGGAAGGAAATTAAAACTCAGTACAAAAATAATTGGATTAGGGATATGAACTAACGAATTAGCCTGATAACTTGTCAAGTCCACAAGTGAAATGAGAGTCAGTTGGACCGTTTATTTAACAAATCAAATGAGCTAAAAGAATTGAAAAAATCCAATTGAGCCCATAAATTGCCAACATCCACAAATATAATCAAGCTAAATAAATTTTTAAAAAAACAACCTCTAAATATAGTTTTGAATTTATTTGTTAATCGAATAGTGGGAATACGGTCTACATCCAAGATTAATTGAATAAAATTTAAATATCCGAATTATAAAAAAAAAAGAATAATAATAATTAATTTTGTATTAGATCGGATATATTTCATTCTCTGCTATGTTATCATTTAAATTTTATTTTATTTCATCATAAATTAAATAAAATAAATTAATAAATCAAATAATTCTATTATTAATTACATTCAAAATAAATAAAAAATATTTATCATTCAATTATCTTTCTATTTTTTCAGTTCTTTATTTATCAAAATTTTAGATTCTAATATGAGCCGATGTATCGTCCAAATTTTAATTTCTACATGAATTTATTGTATTGGAACATTATTAATTACATATGTTGGACATATTTAATGGTGAAGATTTTATATGTATGTTAGACAAACAACGGACGCATTTTACTTAATGGAAGAAAATTAAAGTTAAATATAGGCAATCAGTTGAGAAGAGTAAAGAATAGATTTACCTAGAATAGCATTACTATCTTTCCTTTGTGACCTTTATCAATTCATATGGACATCTTAAAAGAAGGTAAAATCTTCCTGACTTGTCACCCAGTAACTTTTTCTTGTATCGTTGAATCTATCCTCCACCAATAGCTAATATAACCGTGTTAAATTATTTTTTAAGATGGATGACTCCCCAATCGAACAAGTGCGACTGACAGTTCCTTCAACAGATGATCCAACGTTGCAAGTGTTAACATTTCGCATATGGATTCTTGGTGTTCCGCTCTGCATCCTGCAGTCGGCGTTGGTTAGAATCGCTACTTTCAGGCAGCAGTTCATCTACATATCACCCGTTTGTATCGATTTCTTCTTGTACGGTGGATGTAATTTGTTAGCCAGAGTTTTGCCAAATAAAGTTGTGACAATCCCAGGCACAAGATGGAGCTTTTCACTTAATCCGTGCCCCTTCAATATCAAAGAACATATCGCCATGTCCATATTTGTTAATTCGATAGGCAGTCCAGGCATTTACAATATCAGTGTAGCCAAGATCTTTTACCATAAAGAAATTCATATTTGGCCAGCTTTGCTCTTGGTTATATCAACACAGGTACCAAATTTATAATAAGATGTAATCATTCATATTAAAGAAAGAAGAGAAGTGACTATATATCAATTTATACAGTTCTTGGGTTTCGGATTTGCCGGTTTGTTTCTAAAATTTCTAGTAGATTCACCGAATATGTGGTGGCCTAGTGTAGTTGCCAGCATCCCTCTTTACAGGTATGTTAAATTGTTGGTAAAGAATTATTAAGCAAAGGATGAAATGAAAATGATATTTGTATTTCTCAGGGCATTACATGAGGAGGATAAGAGGCCCAAGGGAGGGTTATCACGTTATCAATTTTTTTTTATTGTCTTTGCTGCGATTTTCGCTTACAGCATCATCCCTGCTTATTTCTTCCAGTCTATTACTGCTCTGTCCTTTGTGTGTTGGATATGGAAGGACTCTATCACTGCACAACAAATTGGCTCCGGGATGAATGGACTCGGCATTGGATCAATTTCGCTTGATTGGATGACTATAACAAGTTTTTTAGGAAGCCTTTTGGTTCTCCCTTCATTTGTGATTTTCAATAATTTGATTGGATTTATCGTGATCACATACATTTTTATACCTTTCTCTTATTGGAGTAATGCATATGAAGCAAGAAAATTTCCACTGTTTTCGACCAATATCTATGATTCTCATGGGCAAAAGTATAATGTCTCAAGAATTATCGATTCTAACACTCTCACGTTTAATCAAGAAGCCTATGATAAGTACTCGAAGATATACTTCACTACTTCACTGCTTTATTGTTATGCGTTTAGTCTTGCTCAATACACATCCTCTATTTCTGAGATTACTCTTTGTTATGGGAGGTACGTATTCATTTTGTCACATTCTAATTGATGTATTCATAGTCCAGTTGATCGTTGTAGTAATCGATCTCTGCAGATCACTGTGGCAAACATTTAAGAAAGCATATAAAGACGATGATGAGCAAGATGTGCATGGGAGGCTAATGAAGCAAAATTATGAATCTATTCCGCAGTGGTGGTTTTACTCCATATTGTTGTCTATGATCGGCATGGCAATTCTGGTCTGTGAAAGTTTTGGAAGTCAAATTCAACTTCGTTACTGGGAAGTTTTGTTGGCATGTGCTTTGGTTTTTCTGTTCCTTCCATTAGAATGTGTACTTGAAGCAATTGCTGGTTCGGTGAGCACTAATCATTATACTAATCTATATAATGAAGTCGTTCATTATTGAATATATATATATATATATATAAACTAACTAGTGACTTTATGTGTCGCCTATATATAGGGATTCACATTAGATTTGCTATTTGAAGCCATCATTGGATACTTGAATCCAGGCAAACCTCTAGCCAACATGGCTTTCAAATTATATGGAACAGAGGCTCACCTAGTGGCAGCCTATGCTATATATAACTTCAAATTATCACACTATATAAAGATTCCTCCAAAAATCGTATTTCACCTTATGGTAAAAGCATTCCCTTTCTTCTATTACTGGATGGTCATTTTCTTCATCATTAGTTACATATCTAAGATATATTTTTTTTAAAAAAAATGATGATTGTAGATTTTAAGTGCGACGATTTCATGCTTCATTGATTTTGGCATAGCATGGTGGATGCTCCGATCAATAGACAATATTTGCCAACCAGACTTACTACCGGAGGGAAGTCCTTGGACATGTCCCAGTGACAAAGCTCATCACTGGGGTAACATGGGGGCTTGTTGGACCTAGCAAGACGTTTTATCCCAATGGCATGTACTCCATAGTCTTCATCTTTGCTCTAATTGGACTCGTCGCACCAATTCCTGTGTGGTTATTATCGCATAAGTACCCAGAAAAGAAATGGATTAGACTCATTAACTTCCCACTTATATTCAATGCCGCTCTTGTTCTACCTGTCGGTGGGATGGTGGGTTATTGGAACTGGTTTATTGTTGGTTTACTCTTCAACTATTTCATCTATCATAAACATAGAGAATGGTGGACTAGATATAATTATCTATTATCCGCTGGACTTGATGCGGGCTCGGCAGTTTTTGTTCTTCTGCTTAGCGTCTCTCTTCAGTTTCAGAATATATATGGAGCGAACTGGTGGGGATTAGAATTAAGTGATCATTGTCCATTGGCAAATTGTCCCACAGTACCTGGTGTGATTATTGAAGGATGCCCCATAATTCAGTGATCATATTTCAATATGGTCGTAGACAAATAGAATAAGAGGCATAAACATAGAGAATAATGGATAAAATTATTTATTAACTATTATCTGTTGTCTTTAGTGTGGGCTTTTCAATTTTTTTTATTCCAATATTAGAATTAGATGTCCATCAGCAAATTATCCTATTATAATATGGGATGTTATCATTAAAGGTTATCTCATAATCCAGTGACTATATTTATTATTAATTCAAATATTTTTAGTGTCTTAATTGAATAAGAGAAGAGAGATGATTTTTAATTTTATTACTTTGTTTTGATTTGATAATTATCTATCCATTTTTATCTAAAATCATAATGAATTTGCACATATATGATCTAGTTAAACATGATCCACATATAAACTTCACCATATATACTAGACAAATTGAATTAATTACATCATTTCAAGATAGACAGACAAAGACACATTCTAAATTTGATGATTTTATTTTAAAAATATATATTCAAAGAAAATTAAAATTTTAGAAAAAAAATAATGAACAATTTACCAAACAACATGATTATATATGTTTCCTGATCACGTATATGATTTGGAAAATGTCCAAGCAATGTCATATCTTTTCCTTTTTATTTGTTTTTCTCTTCCTTTTTACTTCATTCTCTTTCTTTTTAATGTTCATCCGATTTTTTTTTTAACAATTCTTATTTTACTGTGTTCCTGATTTCGAAAAATCAACTACACAATGTTGTTGTAGAAAAATCAACAGCAACATTGTGTAGTTGATTTTTCGAAATCAACTACACAATGTTGTTGATTTTTAAAAGTATTGTCGATTTTCAAAAATCAATAATAACATGGTCCTAATTTCCAAAAATCAACAATACATAAAATCTTCCAAACCATTTTTTTTACCATGTTGTAGATTTTCGATTGATTTTTACAAATCGGCAATACTATATTGTTGATTTTCAACTAATTTTTAAAAATCAACAAAACAATATTACTGATTTCTAAAATTAGCAACATATTGTTGTTGATTTTGAGAACTCATCAACTTGCTGATTTTTGAAGATGTTGATTTTTAGAAACTAGAAACAACATTGTTGCATACTTAAACTTTGCTAATTATTGCCTAGAATATTGGAACTTTGCTAATTGTTGTCTTTTTTTGCTATGTCATCTCTTGAGTTTCCAAAAAAATGAAAAGCGACGAGCGTTATTCACTCCTCTAGCACTTCTTTCAATCTTTCATAATGAAGTCTCAAAATTTACTTAACATACATATTGTAGTAGCTACGAAGCTGTAACTGCTACAAGTACAAATTCAACTTTAAGAGGTGATAACTTTTGAGTTATATTGAACTATGGTACACACAATATATAAAATCGAAGATTTTTGAACGAGCTTCAATTTAATATATTATGTTTCCTATAGTTTAATCTGAATCAAACTTTATGGTCTCTCAAAGTTATAACTGATAGTTGTAGTAGCAACAATTTCGTAGCTGCTACAATGTGTTGTTGATTTTAAGAAACCAACAACAGCGTTATTGTTAGGACACTTTGGTAGGGGAGGGGGGGGTATGGTTAGGAATAATCGCTTATTCGATGATTTGTTGTAGCAAAAACTTGAAGTAATCACTTGTAGGACCGATACATGTAAGAAGAGGAGGGGGGGTTGAATCATGCGTATTTAAAACTCGTTCTTTTTGTTGGTGTAATTAGCACTGACAATCAAACTCATGATTTGATGTATGATAAAAGGTTAAAGTTAAAAGTTGTGTTCTAATCCACTTACCTAGTGTACAAGACTAAAAGACCTGACAGGGACCAGATACCAGGCTGAAGTCTAGTCGGGCCAGGAGGACTAGACGATTCGCTGGAAGTCTAGTTAAGCTAGAGAAGACTAGATAGTGTAGGGGATCGGTGATCGGCTAGAAGGGGCGTTGAATAGACGTGCCCTCTAAATCAAATGCTTCCTACGTATTTGTTAGTTGCGCAAGCAAAAATACAATAATACAAACACAAATACAAAAGCTAAATACTAAAGGAAAGAATGCAAACCAATACACGTCGATGTAATGTGGTTCGGAGATAACTTGCTCCTACTCCACGGTTGTCCGTAAAGTGGGCGATCCCTCAATCCGTTGGTGGATTAATCCCCGGAAACTCCGGCTAGCTCAAACCTCCTTGTGGGTGGAGAAACCTCACCACAACACTCACCAAAGACACTTGTGTTGGTGAAATATTCCCTAGGTCAAGGTTGACCTGGTTGACTGAGCTTGAATTGGGTCAAGCTCGAGTCTTGATGTTTGGGTTTCGATGTTTGACAATACATGTAGACAACACATGGAGATTGCAGGTGCGATTCTTCATGTGGGAAGATTGTGAAGGAGAGTCGAGTAGGTTAAGGTTGACTGGATACTTGACTGGAAAATCCTGGTGAGTGAAGTCAGGCAGTTATGGAAAGTCCTAGTGAGTGAATCTAGGCAGAAGGAAAGTCCTGGTGAGTGAAGTCAGACAGTTATGAAAAGTCCTAGTGAGTGAAGCTAGGCGGAAGGAAAGTCCTGGTGAGTGAAGCTAGGCAGAAGGAAAGTCCTGGTGAGTGAAGCCAGACAGTTATGAAAAGTCCTAGTGAGTGAAGCTAGGTAGAAGGAAAGTCATGGTGAGTGAAGTCAGGTAGTTATGGAAAGTCCTAGTGAGTGAAGCTAGACAGAAGGAAAGTCCTGGTGAGTGAAGCCAGGCATATGGGAAATCCTAGTGAGTGAAGCTAGGTGAAAGTCCCGGTGAGTGAAGCAAGCAGCTGGAAAATCCTAGTAAGTGAAGCTAGGTGAAAGTCCTGGTGAGTGAAGCCAGGCACAAGAAATCTAGATGGATGAAGGTTGATCAGACATCTGGTGTTGGGAAGCCCAAGTAGGTCAAAGGGATTGACCGGATACTTGGCACGGGAAATCCAGGTGGATCAAGGTTGATTGGACACCTGGTGGAGATAAGTCCAAGTGGGTCAAGTATGACTGAACACTTGGCACGAGGAGAAAAGTCCAAGTGGGTCAAAGGGATTGACCGGACACTTGGTGAGGGAGTCATAACAGGTCAAGGGTGACCGGATGCTAGGCATGATGTACCAACAGATCATGGTTGATCGAATGTTGGTGTCGGGGACTTTGGACTCATTTTTGGGCAAAAACAGAAGCTGGATCGATCAGCCGATCGATTGGCTCATGCCCAATCGATCGGCTGATCGATTGGGTGAGTCCCCATGACAAACCTCCTCCCAATCGATCAGTGGATCGATTGGGAAGAAGTGTCGCGCGAACAGAAAGTCTCCCAATCGATCAGCCGATCGATTGGGAGCCTCCAATCGATCGGGCGATCTATTGGGAGGTGCGATTTCACGCGATAAGCCCTGGATCGATCGATTGATCGATCCAAAGACTCCCCAATCGATTGGGAGCAATCCAATCGATTGGGATTCGACTGTTGGCGTCGTATTTAGCTGTTGGCGAGCATTTCTCTCGGCACTTCTTCCACGGCTTCGATTCTTTCTCCACAGCGACTTCACAGCCACTTCTCAACAGCTCTCACGCCAGATCTTGAAGGTTCTTGGAGGCTTGTGCTGGTGCACGTCCAAGTCAAGAGGCGAAGAAGAAGCTAGGGTTAGGGTTTCTTGTGCATATCTTGTAAACTTTTGCTTGTATTGTATTTCCCTTCCCTTTCTTCTTGTACTGAGAACTTGTAGGACTTCTCCGCCTTCGGTAGTTACCGAAAAGGAGCGTTTTCATAGTGGAGGGTGCGTGAGTGTGTGGATCCTTGGATAAGTGACCTCTTCTTGAGGTAGATACCAAGTAAATCCCTAGTGTTAGCGTTGTATATTTGTTTCTTTGTATTTTCCACTGCATTTCATCACAAGAAGCAAGCAACGACGAGCACGAGATCGCGCCGAGCTATTCACCCCCCCTCCCACCTCTAGCAACATTTTGGTCCCAACAAGTGGTATCAGAGCAAAGCCGCTCTTCATCGGAATCATCGCCAGAAGGGGCAACAAGGCTAGAGGGTGTAGAAGTTGGAGCAAATTTTATCAAGTCAAAGACTTCATCATCAAGCTCAACTTCAAATGGAATTCCAAAACGGACTTGGATTCGATACAAGGGTGCCTCCACCATTCACAATAATGAGCTTCGATCTTTGGAGATCAAGGATCGAAAATTTCTTGATGGTGGAGATAGAGCAATGGTTTTCTCTTATGGAAGGCTTCGAAGCTCCAACAAGTTCAAAGGGAAAAATTCTCAAGAGGAGCAAGTGGAGCCAAGAGCAAATTCAAAAGAGTGAGGCAAATGACAAAGTGACCAAGCTATTGGTCAATTTATTGTCAAGCAATATTTTGGCTCAAGTCAGAGAATTCAAAGATGTCAAGGAGCTTTGGAGCAAATGGGCAACGATTCATGAGATCCCCTCCACTGTACCAATTCAAGAAGAATCCAAAGAGGGCGACTCCATGGGCCAAGAACAAGAGGAAGAGGACTCCGAGGTTAAGAGATGCTCAACTTCTGAAGAAGAAGTCCAAGAAGGCTCATCTTCAAAGGAATGCAATGAAAAGGGCAAAGAGGGAGTATACTCTTTGTTCCATGTACAAGATGAAGATGATGAAGTCTCCACCTCTAGGATTGAGGGGGAGCGATCTTTGTTGACATCATATCAAGAAGAAGAAGAAGCTTCCACATCCGGGTCAAATGGAGAAGAAGACATTGCATCCTCCAAAGATCAAGAAATATCAAATGGAGGATCAAGTGTCATCCCTACGTGTGAAGGTATAAATATTTCATTTAAAAATAAAGATCATATCATATGTTTTGAATGTAGGGAACATGGATACTACAAGAGCAAGTGCCCTAAATTGGCCAAGAAGAAGGGCTAAGTGGCACCAAAGGGCAAGGAGAAGTCCAAGGAGACTGCCCCCACAACAAAGAAGAGCAAGGAGCACATTGTGTGCTTCTCTTGCAATCAAAAGGGACATTATCAGAGTTAATGTCCTAAGGGGAAGAAGACGGTCAAAGCTAAAGGAGAAAGCATAAGTCAAGGGGGAGCCTCTAAGGTAAAACGAAAGGTATCATTTATTGAACCTACCCCTTTAAATTATGGTAAGAAGCATGCTAATTCAAATTTTTATCATTTTAATACTATTTACCATAAAAATAGGAAGCATGATAGCATAAGGAAAAACATGTAGCTCTTCATGCTAAAACTACCACACCTAGAATTAGGAAGGTAGGTAAAAATTTATGCAAGAACTCTAAGGACTCTAGGTATTTGCCTAAGAAAAAGGAGAATCAAGATTTTAGTGAAAAATCTAAGGTTGAGGAATTATAGAAGGAAAATCAAGTCTTGAGGTCAAGACTTGACAAAATGGAAATGACCCTTAGAAAGATCACAAATGATACACAAGGGCTTAAGAGTCAAAACCTAGGTTTAGAGAAACAAGGGTCATCCAAGGTCCATAGGGGTTTGGGATACAAACCTAAAACTAAAAAGGATGTGCCTTATTACCATATGGTTCCATATAATTATGGAACCAATCCTAGGTCAAAAGGTCAAGTCAAAAATACTAGGAAGGTTATTCCTAAGAGTATTTTTGCAACAAAAGTGACTAAGACTTCTAAGATTTTACCACAGAGATATTTAAGAACTAATCACAAGGCTCCCCCTTCGCAAAGGCACTTAAGGTTTTCCCAACTAAACCTTACTTCTCCCCCTTTGCCTAACATCCAAAAAGTTTTCCAACAATATCCCAATTGTTGAAAACTTGTCATCCAAACTCACCCTAAACTCATGTATTTATCCCTCATGGATCCCATACATCTAAACGAGTTGACATGGTCAAGAACAACGCTGAAAAACACTATCAGGCTGGTATTAGTTGACTGCCCCAAGTATCAGTCGACTGCCCCTTTCGACACAACCTTACAGAAGCATACTGTGGTCGAAAAATACTGTTACCAGTCGACAGGTATCTGCACCAATCGACTGGTATCCTATTTCTGAAAATTTCAACCTTTTCAGGCCAACTTCAGAAATGCACCAGAAATTCTGTAGACCTCCAAAAATCCTCAAATTTTGTGGAGAGGTCTATTGTACCTTTGTCTACTTGGAAAAAATATATCACAAAATGTATCTATCACCAATCCCAAGATTGACACAAAATCCAAAACTAACTAAATGGTTCAATTGAACCTTGACCTAAAGTCCTAGTTTTGTCTTTCTCTTGATGTATTTGCCCATATCAATCCATAATGCATCCCTAGCATTGGTTTATATGGCATCTATATATCCAAATCAATTATCATGCTATATGACCCCAATGTCATATTTCCAAGCATGAAACACATTCCATGTGTGTCAATTCCCTAAGGTTGAGACTCAAGTTCGTCTCCAAACCATTTAGTATACTCCATGGCTTGTCTAGACTCACAAGTAAAACTCACTTGAGATCTATTGGCCATGGGTCCCAAATTGACTCTTTGAGCTCCCCCTAGAGCTAATTTTAACAATTTTATTCGAATCAACAGAATGGACAACACCAATAATTATAACAATTTACCCATTTATCGCCTTAACGTACAACCCTACAGATTTTGGGCATCAAAGTACTTAAATTGAGTACATTACTCAATTTATTAATTAATTATCACTACAAAATTTGCACATATCTCACATTCCTTGAATTGAAGAAGATGCAATACAAACTCATTCATAAAATTACAATGCAGACACCTAACCCTAATTTTATTTAACCTCAACCTCACAAAATCGAAAACACCCATGAACTAAAACTTCAATTTTTCGCAGAAGAATAAAAAATTAGTCGAAATTTAGGACATACAAATATTACTTACCAATGATTCAAGGGTTTAAGAGGGTTTAGTTGGGTTCTACCGCCTCTATGATTTTTGCCTTCAACGTTGATAGAGATGGTTTAACGGATCCAGTGGGGGGGCGGCATCGGCGGTCGCCCCCCCCCTTGCCGGCAATGGAACCCCTAGTATTATGGGGCTCTACCGGTGGAGATGGAGGATACCACCTCTTGTTTTTCATGATCGTCCCTCCATATTTGAACTCCTGGATTCGTCACTGATATTGCATCGGAAATTAGGAGAGAATGTATTTAATTGAGTATTTTAAATTCAGAGGATAATATATTAATTTTGTCAGAGTTAAAGAGTTAAAATAAATAAGCTAGTTTGGTTAGGTATCGAAAACAAATATATATTGACACAAGGGCTGAATACAAATGCCGAAGTTTGCATGAGGATTTAAACATAATTTACCGTATTATATATTTATATTTTGTATAATTAAAATAATTAACGCATAGTGTTGAAAGGCTATTATGTTATAATTCTGTATTTTTTAAATGGAGTTTCTTTAATATTTATATTATTAACATGATTACAGCGATACAACATTCGCTAACTGTCACATGTGCCCCCAAACGCATGACATTAACTGCGAGTAGAGTTTAATACAAGACAACCTTAATATTAATGGTAGAGAGCATTGGCCCTTATCATATGATATGGCAAAGAGAGTTTGGATATCACGCATTCTTCGTACCTCCTATGTTAGTCATTAGATCGTCTCAAAAGGACCCCCTGCCAATCTATCACGCATAAATGAATGATGGCTATGGTTTTCTTTTTTTTTTAAAGGCCTTGATTTATATATTATTTTTTTTAAAAAAAAACTCAGCAAATTCAAACTACATGGCATCTGTGTCGCCCAGAGGAGCTTGCAGCCTCATCAACTGTGAGATAATTGCATGAGTTACCAGGAAAATAGAGGAAAAGGGAGGGTATGAAAAAGTAAATAAATAAATCAAAGTAATTTAATTTCTACTTAAATACAATTATTAGGAAGAAATAAAATTTATGATTTGTAAATCATATTGAACATTACTTGTGGAGGAGCTTTACAAAGAAATTTTTTAATTTTACAAAATAATCTAGTCTTATTTTTTATTTCAAAATATTTTAATTTATTAATAATTTAAGTTAAAAATGCTAAATAAATCAAAAACTTATTTTAAATTTAAAATAACATGTTAAAGAAAATTAAAAATTCAAATCTAACCTTAATCTTTTATTTGTAATATTTTAATCCACTAGCTTTTATCAAAATATCAAATTTATCATAAAAAATAATAGGAATCTAAAATTCAATAAATATATTATTTTTTAATGATTGACATATAAAATTATATTTCTTTACATTGGAGCTATATATATTTTTTACAACAAAAAATGATATCATTTTAACAAACAATATATCATTTGAATAGCACAATTGGATTATTTGTGTGTGTGTGTGTGTGTGTGAAGATGATATTGTATTATCACGGTGGAAAGATTGTATTTTCGGTTAATATATATTTTTATAGTTTTTTATTAAAACATTTACATTAATGGTAAATTTTCATAAAATCCCTAATAAAAAAACTTAAATTTGTTCTCACTCCTGCACATAAAGTTTTATTGCTTAAACTCCCTAATGCACATCGATTTATCTAATTACTTTTTTTTTAAGATAAAAAAGTCTAAAATGAAGATGATTTAAAAAAAAAAAATCGTGTGCACATGATCTTCTAGATAAATTCTAGGATAATTTTTTTTAAAAAAAATCATTATAAAAAAACTTAGGACGAATTTTGTGATAAAAATATTTTCATTGTGAACAGATCCTCACCACAACCCCTAGTTCTCTCCTGGACCAGGGGTTGTTTATAGATGGGATTTCTTGGATCCCACCTGTATAATAGGTGGAGTCCATGAAATCCCATCTATAAGTGATGTGGTCCATCCTCTGGACCGCATTTTATGGTCCAGAGGATCCGTGCCCCATTGTGAATATGTCATCACCAAGTTTGTGCAAGGATATTGTTGTAAATAAGTCTAGAGTCGATTCCCAGCGGGTGTGGAATGTCTCGTTGGTTGCCTTAACCTTGTCTTTACATATGTTGTTATTGTTGTGTGAAGTCTCCCATGATTTACCTTCCTTTCAAAAACTAAGGGATACCCAAGAGGTGTTGTCAATGTGACAATTTCATATTTTTACTGTCAACTAATAAGGGAGGAGACCCAGCGCGTGCACAATGTCTCGCTAGTTATCTGTCCTCATGCAAATAGCTACTGTGTTGGCTAAAACCTTCCATAATTTACCTCCTTTTCATATTGAGTGGGTCAATTTTAGAGGGCCCTCAATCGAGGGTTATCACCTTTTTGCTTGCACTAATAAAAGATCGGAGGATAAGGGCACAAGATCGATGAACGAGAGATGATTAAGTTTAAAATATATATAGCATTATAAAAAAATCAACAAATTAAATTGTAATAATCTAAAATTAAAATTGATATCTTTAAAATAAGATTAAAATTAAAATTAATGTTTTTAAAGTAAATATAAAAAATATAAAAACATAAAAAGCTTAGGGCCCCATTCAAATTGGGACAGAGGGCATGTCGATTTTGTCGAAATTTAATTTCTTATTCTATTATAATAAATTTGTCATAAGATTAACTTGTACCTCTTTGGGACTGAAGTGGCAGGTTGACCACATGTGACAATTATACATATTGTGGTTGATATATTTATTAAGATATATTTCAATAATATAAATATTAAAAGACCTATCTTAATGGTGTAGTTGACCTATTAAAATTTTAATGAACCTTTCAATTTTAGAAATTAGAAGGCAAGAAACTCAATTAGAAAAATATAGTAAATATAATATAATTTAAATAGTTAATATCTTTCTCTTATGACTTGGAATTGTTGCATTTCAATTCGAGTGTGATGCAAATTTATAATGCAAAAAAAAAAAACTTTAAGCATTAGTTTTTTTAATTCAATGCTTTATTTTATCAAATTTTCTAAATTGTTGGTCATATTAAATTTTTTTTTTTTTAAAAAGAATTAATTGTCATTCTTGTGGAGAGATGATAAATAATCTATTTATAAATGAGTTTACTTATTTATCATCATTTAATTAGATAGATTAGATGAATTTATTTAATTATATAAATAATTTTTCAAAATTATTTTAAAAGCTTAAAATAAATGGCATTAATTATTTTAATTATACAAAATGTAAAATTTAATTTATGATTATATTATATAGTTATAAAATTATATATTAACTTATAAACCAATCCTGTGTTTTGAATTTAAGATTTGATATTTCTGTTTTTTTATTAATATAAATTTAAATCTATTTTCATTAATACCATACCAAATTAATTTATTCTAAATTGTGGAACATATTAATTTTCTAAAAAATAATTAATTTCATTCACGGTTTGCGGAGAATCATAAAGAATCAATAGGTAACTTTCACATGTAATTAAATACAGCAAAATAAAAAAGTAACCAAAAAAATTAGAAAATTAAGTCTTGGTCATCATCCCGCCCCTTCTGTCGAAGTAACCATTTACCCTTAATTTTGATTGTGTCGTTAATAACATAACATGCGTTCACAAAGTAAGTGATTTTTTAATTAGAAAATTAATTTTTAAATTTTTTTACTTTAAAATTTATTGTTGAAACAAATCTAATGTACAATATTTTGTAGGAAATAGCTTGACACTGGATAAGATAGTAATTATCCTACGTAGGAGTGCAAATGAATCAAGCTAATTCATGAGCTTTTCGAGCCGACTCGAAAAATATTTATTTTATATTCGAATTTATCAAATTCGAGCTAAACTTGAACATGTTCAAACTTTTTTTCTAGTCGAATTCGAGCCCAAATTATATTATTCGATAATTCGTGAGCCGCTCACTATCCTTAATATTTTATTAATATAAGTTAAATATATATTAAATAAATAAATTTTGAACATTTCGAGTACCTATTTTTAGCAATAATTTGAATAGTTTACGAACATGTTTGAAAGCCGAACTCAAATCCAAGTCTAAATTCAAACTGAACTCAAACAAAAAATTTTAAATTTTTTTATTTTTGAATCGAGCTCAAATTTAATTATACCTATTTTGAGTCGAATTCAAACCTTAAATTTTACTATATATTCGACTTAATTCAATTTGTTTACATCTCTAACTCCACGGGCTATAAAGAGATAATGTCAAAAATAACAAAAAAATCGTCAGGTTTATAAAAATAAACTTTGTTAATAACAGAGATTAATTCTCAGACGGTTATATATAGGTTTATACACGGAAAAAAAATCATAATATATAAACTTCAATTTAAAAATTATATTATTCCGGAAAATAAAATCTCTTGGGAAGTGACCAATCAATTTATTAATTTCTAATTTTATCGAACATCAATATTAATGGACAGATTAAAATATATATCAAGAGTATTAATGACTTTTATATATATATATAAACCATCACATTGTACAATAACATTTCATATTTAAAACAAGCATCATACGTATAAACAAAATAATCTAATTAAACAAACACCCTGTTTAATTACAATCCAACATTATTTACTTTTGATAGAACAATCACAATTACGCTCATCATTACCCAGGAAACATACAATGACGTATAAAAATCACATCAACACATATAAACATACTATACCATGATAGAATAATTATAATCAACTAAAATAAATAAAATTTAAACAAATTATAATAATAGAAACAAATTAGAGTGATACAAATATGTATATCTAAATTTAAATTTATAGAATCAAATATCTATAGAAAATACTCTAAATAATAGATTCACATATAATATAAAATAGTGTAGAAAGTAAAATGTGATTGAATAACGTTAGATTTAATATAATTTTTATAGTGATTTATGTATAATTAATTTTGGTACTTGAATAGAAATTAGTATATGATAATGATGATGACCAATATATCAATAAGTATTCTTGAAATATACAATAATATAATATTTAGAAATGTACAGATTAAAATATCCAAACAAAATAAAAATATTTTATATGCTTTATGTATGATAAATAAAAAAAAAATAAATTGTAGTTAAACAAATCTCAGAAAAAATTAATCACCACAGTCTGATGGTCTGGTCTTGAATTTCTTGTGACTCAAAATCATGCGGTATCTGACTCTGGGTGAAATTAGATACGACCACACACAAATGTGCAAAGAGAGCTTCATTATTCGTGAAACGCTCGATCCTCCTCGGCTCTCCTCTGATCTTCAGCGGTGCTCCTGTACTCCTCAGCGACCCTCCACTTATCCATTTCGGTCATGTTTTGATCCATTTGTAGGATCGTTGTGCTAGAGGAAAACACAGAGTAAGAATGCAACAGAAAGTAAAGAGACAAAGAACACAATTGCAAACACGAAGAGTTACTTGGTTCGGAGCCTGTGGTGACACATGTGAGAGTGCTTTCGATGGACAATCACTATAAGCTCAAGAAATCTTTATAAGATCAATTACAATTGCAATATTAAAACTAAGTTACCGACAATACAAAGATGTTGGAAACAAACGTCAATTGTCGGCGTAGCAGTTGAGTCTTGTTGAAGTCGTCTCGGCGTAGTGCGCAACTTAGAAGGTCGTTGCAAATTCAGTTGTTCGAAGTAGATGGCTGAGACCCCTTTATATAGCCTCTCCAGACCTGATCCAAATCCTCTGATCTAGGGATCAGGTTTGACTCGACCCGGATCGGTCGACCGATCCCCTGGTTCGGTCGACCGATCCCCTGGTTCGGTCGACCAAACCTGCTGAATCCACCCGACCTTCCGTCCAGATGCAACCTCTCTAGATGAGCATTCGTTCAGTCGACTGATCCCTCCGTTTGGTCGACCGATCAGCTGATGGTCTTCGCCTTATCCAATTCGATCAACCTAGCTCTATCAGGTCACCACTTATCTCGATTTATTCGACTGATCCCGAGGTTCGGTTGTTCGATCCCTTCAATCGAACCCAGTCTAATCTCTGGAAATCTGATCCTGCTATAATGGGGTTCGGTCGACCGATCCGGTCGTTCGGTCTACTAATCAAGGCTAAGTCTGATCCTGCAAAACTGTTAGTTTCCTGCAAAACAGAGTTAGACATATAGCAAATAATATGTAAACAAATAAGTTGACAACCTTTAGATTATCCGGTTCTGACTTCGGATTTCCTCTAAAAACCCTAGGTCGAACTGACGTCTACTATTCCCTCAATGTGGAACGCGTTCTCACCTACTCCTCTAAGGAGAAGTTACCTATTGCCAGACCGGTCCTCCAGACTAATTGGACTTTTGCTCAGCGCTCGAGACTTCTGGTCTTCATGTTGGACGTCTGTTCCACGACCCGCCCAGTCTCCACCCGGTCCGCAACCATCAGGATTTCAACTTAGAGTCCCCGACTCTAAAATTTTGCCCGAAGTGATCGACCCGCTAAGACTTTCCGCCTAGGGTTAGCACCTCCTAGGACTTAGGGTTACGACCCTCTAGGGTTTTCCACCTGCCTAACCGCATCTAGGAACTTTCATCACCTAGAGTTACCACCCATTAGGACCTAGGGTTACCATCCCCTAGGGTTTTCCACCTGCTTAACCGCAGCTGGGACTTTTGCTTAAAAATATTTACGACTTTCCTACAAGCTCAATCATGCTTGTTAGATCACAAGACAACTTAACTTTGGACCCTTTGACATAATCAAAACTTACGTTCGATCATCTGGTGCTTCCTGCACCAACACCATTTACTAAATTTGAGTGAGCAATTTTTGATTTTTGTGTCTTAAAGATTGCACCTCAGTAGAAGAATGAGGAACTAGCATAGCCTAATGGACTACATAAATGGCAAATGCTATGAGCCAGGGTTGTAGAGGGTGGAGTTTTTTATCATTCCATCGACAACATCATAATATATCTAATTTAGTGTGTCGGTGTACAAAGGTTGCGACTCCCCACCCTCTGCTGGTTGCTGAAATGCCTTAGCTACTCTATTTGTCAGTTGATCATATGTGGACAAATATAATATGATTAATATCAAATTTGATAATGATTACTAAAATTAATCAAGATAGAAATGATTAAATATAATAAAGTTAATAATCCTACGTGTATGACCTGAGATCGAGTATCGATAAATGTGTCATCGTTCTTCTTGTGGGTCTGCTTACACAAATAATTTAGGATAAAATTCTATATGTTGGTAATAAATACAAAATTTTCTTATATAACTTTAAATTAAACTCACCAGATCCATGGCATGCTCAACAATTGATTTGAATCTTGATGTATGTTGAGTAGTTTCGGTGCTCGAGTCACCTGACTCTGTATTTCTATTTGCTCTAGCCTTTTCAATATTTACTTGCTACCTTTCGGCATCCCAGATCTCCATCTATACACTCCATATCTCAGCTAATATATACACCGTCTTGGTGTCCTTCTTTCTCATATAATAAAGAAGGTCTCTGTAAAGTATTTTTAAATTATTCCTCATCACCTTCCTTCCATGTATATTTTTTTTACAATTATAAGTTGAATAAAAAATTTAGTATATTAAAGGATAAATATATTATGGAATAAAAAATATATTAAATTTACTTTCTATAAATTCATTATAATACATTGTCTTCGTCTCCTAGTCTACATACTTTCATGTAGAACAAGAAGCATATACTTGTTCTTTGAATTTTCCCATGATATAGGTGGTAACTCAGTGTCCATCTGGAGTGAAACCTGTAAGAAATAATATTAAGGTATAATAAATATATTATAAATAAAGTCATATATGAACTTGAATTATTAATAATAAAAAATATTTACGAGTCCCCAACAACACGTAGCACTTTGTAGCCACGGAGTGCTACTGTCTGCTACTCTGCTATAATAATGTCTACAAAATAACATTACAATACATCTTAATAAATTTACTAATATGATAATATAAATACAAAATAATATAGAAGCATAACTTACTTGATGAGTAATAATACTAATATTTAATCAACATTAACAGTTTCTGAGTCCTCATAGTTAAATTCTGTTAGTTCAACTTTATCCTCACTGTTGGATATCTCTCCATCATCTATACCCTCGTAAGTGACATTTGCATCTACAAGTAATTGAGATGTGGATTGGAGTTGTGAATCAACTGAATGTTTCTCCATTTCATCATTCTAAAATGTATCATGGTTTTGAGCAATGATGGTGTTCAACATTTCTATAATTGAGCGAGGCTTCATTCGACTAATAGACAACCATTCACTACATCTTCTTCTCTTTGTAGGGTATTCAAGATAGAAAACTTGACCGACCTATACCCCCAAAATGAAAGGTTCAAACTTGTTGAACCTTTTATTTGCATGAACCTCAACTAAATTATAGTTTGAATGTATTCTGACACCTGTTCTTAGGGTCAGATCATGCCATGAATATTTGAACAACACACACCTTTTTATAGATAATGCAGGATATTCAACCTCTATGATTTCATCAAGTCTACCATAGTAATTAAACTTAATGTTACAATTGTCCATAGATCCTTTGATGCAAACACTAGAATTATAGGTTAATCTCCGTGAATCTCATCGTAACACGTAGAATTTAAGGTCATTAATATAGTAACCAGAGTACACATTTATTTTACGTAGTGGTCCTGATGTAATATTCATTGTCCTGTCATCTTGCACATTTGATATTCTATGATCTTTCACCAAAAAAAAATAGCTATGATATAAATCAGGACACTTCTTAATACACATGAATTAAAAAATTTCATAATTTTTCTAACTCACATATATTTGAAAGCATAATACAAATTTGACCTCTAACTTTGTAGCTACCTCAATTGCACCTATTGATAGATTTTATAGATATAGTTGTTGTTCATACAAATTGGTAATCAATTAAATTTTAAGAAAATTAGGATATCAAATAACAAATTTAATGGGGGATAAATGTTTGATTATAGAAGTCAACTTACTTTATGTATGTTTTGACCTCATCACATTTTAAGAGTATGTATGTTCTTGCAGCATGATATTCTTCTTGAGTTCAGAATCTAGAAATAGATGCACCCATTGGCTTACCAGGAAACTTCAAAATAGAAAGCATCAATGGTGTTGGTTTGGGGGGGGGGGGGGGGTTGAATCACGTTCGTCAAAAATCATGAGTCAAACGGAGTTACCTAGCGGAAAGATTAAAGAAAACAACACATAAGGAAAACTCAGTCGATTTTACTTGGTTCGGAGCCTTCGGCGACTCCTACTCTAAGACCCAGGTCCCACGGATCTATCGATGGGTAATCCACTAAAATACCTCTTCCGGAACTACCGGAAGAAGAGATCAAGTATAAAGAAAGTCGGGACCATCACAACACACTACATTTGTCCTTTTACAATAATTAAGTGCAAACAGCAATGTTACCAAACACTTTTTCAGAGACAGTCGGCTCGAGCTCAGTGTTTGGGTGGCTTCTCAGTGGTAGACGGGCGTAACAACGTTGTAGTAGAGTTGTAGTAGGAAGTCGGAGTGATCAGAATCTCAATCAAATGCATAGAACCTTGTATAAGAGTTGTGTTATGAAGCTTGGTCGAAATGCCCTTATAAAGGGTGTGGAAGGAGTCTTCCATAGCCTTGAAGGCACCTCCAACTTGAGAAATTTGATCCCGAACAACCCGGTCCTTATCTTCAATGAAGTCTGAAGTTTATCCTTTGGAAGGCGCCTTCCATAGCCTTGAAGACACCTTCCATGAACAGTGCGAAAGTGTCTTCCATACCATAGAAGGCTCCTCGGGCATTGTTCACCCGAGGCCATTTGTGCTCCTTTTGTCCTACAAAAAATGTTGGTCCAATAACCTACAAGACAAGTGTTAGCATAATAATAAGGAGTAGTAATTAGACCCTGACTCCCTGAAACCAGGATCTAGTGGAGGTCTCAGTTTAGGGATCCAAAATGGACCTAAACTGGACTGACGTCTACTGTCCCTCAACTGAGATGCTTCTTCACCAAGTCACTCTCCTCTAGTGACTTACCTTTACTTACCAACTTGTAGTCGGTTGACTAACCTCTTGACCCACCAGGTCTTCATGTCAGTTTGTCAGGTCCTCAGACTCAACTGGACTTCTGACAGCTGTCAAGTCCCGCGAACCCAGCTGGACTTCCTACCAGATATTAGGTCGGCTCTTTGACCTATATGGGCTTCGTACCAACTATCGGGTTCCCCGGACCTAGCTGGATTTCAGCCTGGTGTCACATCCTCCAGACCCGCCAACTCCTGCACACTTGATTAAACAATTAGATCATAACAACACCTAACTTAACTTATTTGTCATTCATCAAAACTTGAGTTAGACCATTAGTGCAAACTGCACCAACAGATGAGTCTATCGGCTAAGCATCATCATAATTTCTAAGGCACTTGCGATAACTAGTTTTTGCATTATCAGTAAAATAATAGGAGCAGAAAGAAGATTCTCTTCAACCAAAAAAAAATTACATATTAGCCCTTCAACTTTTGCTTTGTTACGAACATTATTCTTTAATTTCCTAAAAAATTGTCAGAATGGATACATCCATCAGTATTGCACATGACCAGCTATTTGTGCCTCATATGGTAGATGTATTAATAGATGTTTCATAGAATAAAAAAACTAGGTGGAGATATGCACTCTAGCTTACATAGTATGAGAGGAATGCATGTTTCTAGTTGAAGCATATCATCTATCATAATACATCTCATTATCAAATCTCTAAAAAATAGACTCAATTCTGTGTGTGCTTGCCAAACATTTTGAGGAAGTAAGTCATGGAAAACTAATGGAATAAGTCTTTATATGAATATATGATAGTCATGACTCTTCATTCCAAACATCTTTAACTTGCTCATATCTACGCATCGAGCCATATTTGAGGCATACCCATCAGGAAATTTTATTTCTTTCAACCAACGTAACTACATAAATCTTGCTTACCATCTTTGTCCAATGTATAACAAGTCTTTGGAAATTTATTGGTTGTTTCATTTTAATGCAACTGTGGCCCGTTGATAAGTTCTTTTAATTCCTCATGTGATTTGACAGTATCTTTAGTTCTTCAAGGCACGTTCATCACAATGTTAAAGATATTATCGAAGAAAATTTTCTCAACATACATGACATCTAAATTATATCGAATGAGTAGATACTTCCAAAATGACAGCTTCGAAAAAATATTCCTTTTCTTCCAACCATACTTGCATATCCTAACAATGTATTTATTTATCTTATCAGAATCATGTTCAGATCCTGGTAGAAATCCGTAACTGTCTATTTGTTCAATGATTTCTTCATCTGAAACATGTACTGTTGGACGAGGTTTTTTTTAATACAACATCCTTTAAGTTTTTTTTCTAAAAGAGTGATCAATTAGTAAAAATTTATAATAATTATCAAACCAAGATACCTTCCCACTCCAAGGTAGTGAAAATGCATTAGACTCTATCATACAATGTGAGCATCCTAATTTACCAACTGTGCTCCATCCCGATAATATTGAGCATGCTAGAAAATCATTAATCATTTATAATAAAGTAGTATGTAATCTAAAATTTGTTTTACTTGCAATATTATAAATGACTGACCCTACATTCCATAATTCATTCAACTCGACAATCAGAAGTTGTAAGAAAACATCTATCTCCTCTTTGGGATTGGTTGGACTAGGAATAAGCACGGTAAGGAACATAAATTCATCTTTCATGCACATCTATGGTAATAAATTATACAGTGTAAATATAAATAACTAAGATGAATATTGCTGTCTTAACTGACTAAATGGCTGAAATCCATTTACGGAAAGTCTCAATCTCACATTATGTGGTTCCATTGCAAAGGATGGAAATACAGTATTAAGATGTTTCCATGCAAGGGAATCATAAGGATAACACATAATACCTCCTTCGTACTCATACTCATGATAACACATCATGTGACAAGTTGTAGCAACAGATGCATACAACCGTTAAAGTCTAACAGTTAAGGGAAAGTAATACATCACTTTTCAAGTAATATTTTTCTTCTTTTTCTCTGATATGTGAGTACAATGCTTATAATGAAGGTGAGTACAAATTTTGCACTCTCTCAGTTCGCTATCTTCATTCCAAAATATCTTGCAGTTGTTTATACAATAATCAATCTTTTCTATAGGCAAAACCAAAACATCTAACCAATTTTTTGTATAATCTATCAGCTATTATGTTATCAGCAAGGAGCAACTCTGACATCAATTTGTTGGTGCGGGAAACATCAGACGATCGAACCCAAATTTTGATAATGGCAAAGGGTTCAAAGTTAAATCATCTTGTGATCTAACAAGTTCATGAAGCTTGCAGGAAAGTCTTAAGTGGTACTTAGGCAAAAGTCCTAGCTACGGTTAGGCAGGTGGAAAACCCTAGGGGGTGGTAACCCTAGGTCATAGGGGGTGGTAACCCTATACGGAAAGTCTTGGCGGGTCGAGAGCTTCAGGCAAAAGTCCTAGGGGGTGGTAACCCTAGGTGGAAAGTCCTGGTGTCGCAAACCAGGTGGAAAACTGGACGGACCGGGAAGCGGAAGTCCAGCAGAAAGTCCGGAAGCTTCGAACGCTGAGCAAAAGTCCAATCGATCTGGAGGATCGTACTGGCAACAGGTAAATCTCCTGAGTGGAGTAGGTAAGGACGCGTTCCCCGTAGAGGGAACAGTAGGCGTCGGGTCGACCTAAGGTTTTCGGTTGGAAATCCGAAGTCAGACCCGGACAATCTGATGACTGTCAATTATATCATTTATCATATTTCTGTGCTAACTTTGTTTTACAGGGTTTGTGTTTGAGACTAACACATTTTGCAGGAACAAAGAAGCACATTAGGCCTCAGATGAACAGTGTCCGAGGCGCCTCCATGGGACTTGGAGGTGCCTCGGGTGCAAGCCGAAGCCAGCTGTCCAGAGGAGCTGGGGGTGCCTCGGATGAAGCTAGAGGCGCCTTGGACCAGGGCTTGAAGGCGCCTTGAGGAGGCTTGAAGGCGCCATAAACCTGATAAAGTGCGACCAGGTTTGCACTGATCCACCTGTGCGACTCGGCGGCCTGGAGTTGCCTTGGACAGGTTTGGAGGCACCTCCAGCACAGTGTAAAAGAGGGGTCGAGGTAGCAACTCAAAACAATAACTTCCGAGCAATCCTAACGCTACAAGCTGCTAACGAGACGATCCCGAAAGTGCTGCAACATCATCCCGACGACCTGGAACTTCAGCTTTCATTTCTTTGTTGTCGATATTACTTAATTCTGTTGTACATAATTCATATCTGTATTATTGCGATTTAATAGTGAATTGCCCAAAGTAATCGCTCAACGAGCGAGGGCCTTGGAGTAGGAGTCGCCCAAGGCTCCGAACCAAGTAAAAACACTTAGGTATTTTCTGTGTTTGGTTTTTCCTTATTTCCGCTGCATTACTCTCGAACGATTTTCGAATACGAAACGAACGAAATAGTCACGAGCGCTATTCACCCTCCCTCCCCCCCTCTAGCGCTTTCGATCCAACACAATTGATATATATCATCATAACATCTTTCTGAAAAATGAGGTTTGCTTTCATATTCAATAACATTGCAGTAGCTGATAGTTGTGAATGATCAGAAGGAATGTCTTTCCACACTTCTCTTTTACTAGCCTTTAACATTTCATACATTTATTGATATTCAGGTATTAATATTTTATCTATATTGAAATAATCAACTACATTCATCGCATCATAAACCATTAATTACATTGCAATATCATTATTGATGATTCATGCACAGTAACAGTTATGTCAAATGATGAACAACAAAAGGCCCAATATGTTCTGCCAAATAGGGGTCTGTATGACAGTACAGGTATAGTAATTTGGAACAAAACCATTTCTATATATATGTACTTTCAAGATATCTTTATCACGGAATGCTCTAATTTTACATTTAGAATGATTACACGGACACTGTAACTCAGTACCATTCATACATTTTCGATAGAGGTGTAAACGAGCCATGTCGCTTGTGAGCTATTCGAGTCTCGACTTGAAAAAAAAAGTTCATACGAGTTAGTTCGATTAAGTTAACGAGCTGAGCTCGAGTTTAATAGTATTTGGTTCGTGAGCTCAGGAACATGTTTGTTAAAAGGCTCGCGAACATATTCATTAAGAGACTCATTTATCTTATTATATATATATATATATATATATATATATATATATATATATATATATATATATATATTACATAAATAATAAATATGATAATATATTATTAATTATTATAGGTAATTATTTTAAACGAGCTCGAACTAAGCTCGTTTAATTTTTAAGCAAGCTTTTTTCGAGCTGAACTCGAGCTATTTAATTTTATTACGAGTTGAGCTCAAACTTAAGAACTAAAGCTCGAATCGAACTCGAACCGAGCTCAAGCTTAGGGATAATGAACCGAGCCCGAGCTCAAGCCTCATACTGTTCGACTTAGCTCGGCTCGTTTACAACCCTAATTCTCAATGAATTTTTGCAAAGTTCACAAACTGTTCAACTTCAGCAACAAAATCATCTCTAATAAATATATTTTCTAATCGATTGTACATACAAACTTTTTCATATACATTGTTACCTAATGAGAATACAATTTGAAATTCTATTAAACTTGTACAATTTGATTTAAGATTAAATAAAGCAATCAAACATAATATAGTGGGAGTAGTTTCCAAGCAAGTTCCTATACAAATTCCAAACATATATGTTTTGTTTGATAATATATTAATTGAGCATTCAACTTAGTGAACCAAAATCATCATTTATGGTAAAATAGGAATCAAGGAAACCTTATTACTTTCAGTTCATACTAAATATTCCTTTCTATGTAAAATTTCAATAGAACACTTGCCCAAGGGTGCTTGTACTTAGTTTACACAAGCATGTGCATCACTAAAATGGTTAATATGCAAAGAACAATGTAACTCAATCACTAAACATATTTAATACTCATATTATTAAAATTATGATGTGAGCTATCTAAAGCATAAATGTACACAAGCATAACAATCACCATAAAACATATATGTACTATTAACCTAACAATCACCATCAAGATGTCAACTATTTAATATAGCACATATGTATTGTTTAATCAATTATACTTGAAGAGAGTAGTCTAACTAGAAAAGAGCAACAGATGCAACTTACTATAAAATTAAAAAATATTTCCAACTAAAATTAAACCGAAACAATCACAATAAAAATTTAACTAAATTAGTTAGAAATTTAGCAAATGTTGAGTTCATAACTGCAATTTGATGGCCTGCTAAGCTTGAGGCATGACCAAGCTGGCGATGGTAGGCTCACGGCAGGCTAGCTGGCTGAGTTCAAATCCTCTGTCCCCAAATTCCTCTGTCCCCATGTTCCACACATCGTCCCAACCCACCACCAGCGGCCTCCGGCCGCCACCCTGATCAACACTATAACCCTTATGAAAGATGAACCCAAAGGGGTCGCTATCGGCACGATCGGTGCCGGAATTTGGAGGGATCTGAGTAGGGAGGAAAGTTTGCTCAGAGTCGATCGGATTTCGGTGCTGATTGTGCCGATGGAGACCCCCTTGGGTTTACCTTCCCCAAGAGTTATAGTGTTGATCGAGGCGGCGGCCGAAGGCCGCTGGCGGTGGGCTGGGGCCACGAGTGGGGCACGGGGGCAGATGATATTGGGGATAAGAGATTTAAACTGCAGCTGGCCTACTGGCTGCGAACTTGTGGCCAGTGAAGCTGTTGCCCGTGAGCTAGCAGTTGGACATGCGGCCGACCGTTAGCCGTAGCCAATAGGTGGTGGTCGGCGGTCGACCACGCTGCCAACAAGTGACAGCCAATAGTTGGCGGGCGACCAACATGTGGCGGCAGTTGGTTGGTCACACTGCCAATAGCCACGTGCTAGCGGCCAGCACAGCCGCTAACCGCCTACTGTTAGCCATAAAAATAAGGGAAGAGGGAGATATGGGGAGAGGGAGAGAACATACTGATTATTACTAGGGGATCGATGTGCCCTAATTTTACCCTATTTACCAACAGAAAATGGATTTTCGTCGATAATTCCCAATGTAAATAAATTTCTATCAGGAATTTCAAAAATTTTACTGACGAGTTCCCGGGTTCAATTTGGGTATTCCCGAAGGAAATACACTAGAGACGAAATTATCGTTCCGTCTCTAATATAGAGATGGGATTAGCAATGGACTTAGAGATGGAATTATCATTTCGTCTCTAACATAGAGACGGGACTATATTTTTATCTCTATGTTGACTGTTTATAATTAAAAAAATGAATTAATCAATAAAGGTTAGTGACGAAAATAAATTAATCGTCTCTAAATAGATACATACATTTTAATTCCGTCTCTAACTAGAGACGGAATATTTATTCCATCGTTAATTAGCGATAAAATTAAACGTTCGTCGCTAATTAAACATGTGGCCCATAGGGCGAGAAAACGCGTCTAGACCTTAATCACGATATTAGTGATGGAACTATTAGTTCTGTCTCTCATATCACGATTTAGGGCATATCGTGCCTCTGTCTTCCTCTCCACCATGTGTGTAAACCCTTCGACGACCGTCTCCTCTAGCGTGTTCTCTTCCAGTGACCTTCCCATCTCTGACGTCTGTCACCTATGGCGTCCTCTCCTCCGGTGACCTTCCCACCTATCGGTATGATTTCTCTTTCCCTCTTCAATCTCCATTTTACCAGTTAAACCCTAATGACAGTGATCTTGGTCGGCTGCCACCTCATGGCGATGACTTGCCTAGCCTTGAGCTCGTGGCAGCAACCTCCGCCGACCCCAACCTTTGCCAGCCCTAACCTTAGCTGGCCCTGGGCTTGGCTGGCCCCAAGGTTGCGGCAGGGATCTTGGGTAGCCCTGAGCTCATGCCAGCGACTATGTCCGACCTTGAGATCGTGGCAGCGAGCTTGTGCCAACTCAAAACTCACTGTCGCTCCGTCTTGGCCAACGCTGCCGTTGGATTGGCCGGCCCTCTTAGCCACCCTTGAGCTCATGGCCAGAAATTTGTCGCGTTTAAGTTATAGAATTATATTCTGGTTGATTTTAACCTAGTTTATCAAGTTGTAGAATTTTAATCTAGTATCATTGCTTTGAAAGGACAACTTCTTAATTATATACTTAGATTTTTGTATTCATGGTATGGTTTGTGAATACATTGAATCATGTATGTAGTACCTCTATTGTATTAATTGCATACTTACTAAGTACTCAATCTTATATTTATTAGGATACAATGTACATGAATAAATATTGGATGTCTAATAGATTAGAAAATAGATTTATCCGGGATGAATATTTTGTTGGAGTTAAGGAGTTTGTGAACTTTACAAAGAGTCATCCAGAATCTATGGATGGTGTCCCGTTATGATGTATGTGTAATCATTCCAAATATTGAAATAAAGCTTTCCGTGATGAGGATACTGTGAAGTACATCTTTGTAAAAAAAGAGTTTGTTCTAAATGACTACAACTGATACTATCATGGAAAGATTTATTTGTCTCACCGTATTATAACTTCGGTTGCTTCTTCATCTGATACAACTCCTTTAGGGGAATCGTCATCTAATGAGAATGCAATGCAATCAATGGTTTATAACACTATGAATGTTGTTGATCATTCAAATATAGATGAAATACCAACATTTGAAGTTCAGCAAATGTATGGCATGTTAAAGGCTAGTGAAAGAGAAGTTGGGGAAGGGATTCCATCTGGTCATTCCCAACTATCAACTACTGCAAGGTTATTGAACATCAAGGCAGAGCATAATTTTTCAGAAAGATGTTACAATGACATATGTCAATTGATGTCTGAGTTACATCTTGCTAATAACATAATGTCTGATAGCTTCTACAATATAAAAAAAATTGGTGAGAGGTTTAGATTTACCTGTAGAGAAGATTAATTGTTGCATTAACAACTATATGATATTTTAGAAAGAAGATAGTGAAATGGTTAGATGTAGAATTTGTACTCACCCTCATTATAAGCATAGTAGTCACATACCATAGAAGAAAAAGAATGCATGGAAAATTATGTATTATATCCCATTAACTACTAGACTCCAATGCTTGTACGCATCTTCTGCAACAACAAGCTAATGAGGTGGGATCATGAGCATGTGCACAAAGAAGGTATAATGTGTCATCCTTGTAACTCCTCTGCATGGAAACATCTTGATACAATATTTTCCTTATTTGCAATGGAACTACGTAATGTGAGACTGAGACTTTTTGTAGATAGATTTCAACCATTTGGTCCGTCAGGACTGTTGGTGCGGTTAACACTAACGATTTAACCCTGGTTTTGATGAATGACAAATAGGTTAAGTTAGGTTTGTCGTTATCTAATTCTTTAATCGAGTATGCAAGCTAAGTCCAGACAGGTCGATGGGCTGACCGGATGTCTGGCACGAAGTCCAAGCGGGTCGACGGGCTGACCGGACGCTTGGCAAGTAGTCCAGCTAGGTCGACGGGCTGACCAGATAGCTGGCACAAAGTCCAAGCGGGTCGACGGGCTGACCAGACACTTGGCACGAAGTCCAGCTAGGTCGACGGGCTGACCGGATAGCTGGCACAAAGTCCAGACGGGTCGAAGGGTTGACCGAACGTCTGGCAGGTAAGTAAAGGTAAGTCACTAGAGGAGAGTGACTGTGAGGACGCATCCCAGTTAAGGGACAGTAGACGTCGGTCCAGTTTAGGTCCATTTTGGATCCCTAAATTGAGACCCTGACTAGGTTCTGGTCTCGAGAAGACAGGACCTAACTCATAAATATATATAAAATGTCTATACATATATTTTTATAACTCTATTTTGTAGATACAAATGTAGAGCTTCAAATTATGCATGCGTAGCAACTGACAGAGCTTGATTCCAAGTTCAGAGTCAAAAGTTATGACCTTCGGAAGATGACTGTGTCAAACAAGTAGTTGGAGACGACTCGGATCAGCCAGATTCGAACTCTCCTCATCTGATCCAAATTTTTGGGATCTGATAAGCTCTGGAGACCCCTCCAAAGGGCTATAAAAGGAGGGGGTGAGCAACCTTCAAGGACACAACTCTCAGAACGAAGAATCTGCTTCCTTGTGCTCCTACTGCATTGCGATCTCCGACAAGCTTTTCCTTTCTGTTCTAAGTCTTTTTATTGTCGGTAATTTTTCCTTATTAGCAATATTGTACTTAAGTTGTAATCTATATTTCGAATTACTAGTGAATTGCCCAACGAAAGTACTCACGGAGTACGGGCCTTCGAGTAGGAGTCGTCACAGGCTCCGAACGAAGTAAATCCACTGTGTTCAATTTTCTTATTCCGCTGCGTTTATACTCGTTGTTTTTCGAATTGATATTCACCCCCCCCTCTATCGACGTTTCACGATCCAACAAGTGGTATCAGAGCAGGTACCACTTTGATTTGGTGCAACCACCAATCAGACAAGGGGGTGATTTTTCTTAATTTTTTTAGGCTTTCAATTTTTTTTATAATTCCAAACTGGTACTCTTATCTTTTTGGAAATATTTTTTGTTGTAATTAATCTAAATTGGTGCAACACCAATTTATCTCATTTACTATTATTTCTATTTCCTCCCGCACTACTAATCCAAGACCAAGTCTTGGCACCACTTTTTAGTTTTCTATCTTCAGCATTCAATGACTCTTCTTGAAGGACGGAACCCCCACGAACTACCACCATACGATCAAGATTTCAACTACTGGAAGCGATTAATGGAATGCTTCTAAGGAAGCCTAGATTTCGATAATGTGCTAATATTGAGAAAACCTTCTCAGGACTCGAAACTGAACAAAAATGTAAGTAAAATTATTTGTGGTGTTTTACCTAATAATGTCTTATGCAGACTAGAAAAGTACAAGAATGCATATGAGCTTTGGACCCAGTTGATCAAACTTCACGAGGAGCCATTGGAGTTAAAGTATCAAGAAAAAATTGAATTCGGACTCGAGTCAGATCCAATCGAAAAGCCTACTGAATTAGGGGATGCGGTTAAGGTGAGTAATATTTACCAAAATACCCCTGCTAATAGTAGTTTAAAGAATATACATGTTAATTTGGATATTTATGAAAATATCTGTGAAAATAGTGTAGTTGGCAATACTTGCAAAAATACCCCTAGGATATTTTCTGATAAAATAAATCTAATTAATTTAGAAAATTCAAAAAATCTAAAAAAAATTAATAACCCTAAAAATTCAAATTTAAATCTAAATAAATCTGAAAGTTCAAATAATGATGATGATAAGGTCAATATTAATCTAAACACAATTAATAAATTGTTTAATAATTTAGACAGTATCAATCTGGAAAATCCTATCCAAATCCAAGATAATTTAATTAACAAAAAATTAAATTTTAAAGATAAGACTTATTTAATAAATTCCACTAATTATATCAACTTAAAAGATAAAAAAAATATAAGGATAAAATCAAACACTCTGATAAAATCAAAAATAGATTTAACAAACTTAAAATTAAATGTTAAAGATAACATATTAAACAAAGATAAACCTTTAAAGAAATATAATTTAAACAATTTGATTAATTCAAACTCAAAAATTAATAAAAACTCAATTATTAACGATAATCTATTAAATAAAGACAATTCAATTAACTTAATAAAATTAAAATTGAAAGAAAATTCAAATATTAAATACACTCTCTTAAAGAAGGATAATTTAGCCAATTTAATTAATTCAAAATTAAAAACTTAAATCTAAATTATAAATTAAACATTAAGACTAAATTGTATTAAAAAAATTGTAAAATCAATAATTTAGAGGGAGGCTCCAGAATAGCTGGCACCTCCAAAACTAACCTACTCGATAGGGTAACCCTAACCAACCTACCCGACAGAGTAATTAGGACTAGTTAAAAAGTGTTCAAGTTTAACTTGAAAAATGGTACTGGTGAAATTTTGGATGAGAGTACGTTAGAGAAGCTTAGTCTATGCATGTCTAGGAAGATATGGCTTCGACCTGGTGCATTTGGCTAAGTGGAACTGACCGAAGTTACCCTTTAACCAGTTAGACCAAGGTTTTGTACTAAGTCCAGTGGATAGGACTATTTAGAAAACCTCGAAGACATGGTTACTTTAATGATGTCCAAGTGACTCACCATAGCCCAGAAGTTTATTCAAAAAACGCATATTTGTTGAACACAAAGCTAAACCTGAATCTAACACAAGTTAAAAATATACCCTAAAATTGAACCTAATTCATCTCACAAAATTATAGGATTCCCTGATTGAAAACATAGATCGGGTGAGATGACTAAGGACCTAAATGAAATTAATTAAATTGATTAAATTAAAGTAAATTAACATTTTAAAATTAAAATTAAAATTCTTTTTAACTAAAAAATTTTACTTTAAAATTAATTTAACTTAAAAATTTTACTTTAATTTTTTTTAACTTAAAAATTTATTTTAAAAATTAAACTTAAATCTTTTTTAACTTAAAAAACTCTTTTAAAAAATGATTTTAAAAATTCTATAAAAACTATTTTGAAAATTCTTTAAAAACTATTTTGAAAATTCTTTTAAAACTATTTTAAAATTCTATAAAAACTATTTTAAAAATTCTTTTAAAAACTATTTTTAAAAATTCTTTAAAATTATTTTTAAAAAAAAACTATTTCAAAAAAAATGTTTAAAAAAAATTATTTTAAAAATTCTATAAAAACTATTTTAAAAATTATTTAAAAAACTATTTTAAAAATTATTTAAAAAACCATTTTAAAAATTCTTTAAAAACTATTTAAAAAAAATCTTTAAAAACTATTTTGAAAATTCTTAAATTCATTAAAAACTATTTTAAAAATTCTCTAAAATCTATTTTTAAAATTCTCTAAAATCTATTTTGAAAATTATTTAAAAACTATTTTAAAAATTCTTTAAAAACTATTTTTAAAAATAGATTACTTTGAAAATCTTATATTAAAAATCTCCTTAAGTATTATTTTTTTCCTTTAAAGTCTCTTTAGAAAATTCTACATCAATTTATTTTTTAAAAAAAAATTACTTTGAAAATCTTATATTAAAAATTCTTAGCAAATATTTTCAAAAGCTTTATTTTAAATATCAGGTTTAGGGGAGGATTAAATCATTTTTTTTACACTTAGCACCAAAATTATTCTCTCAGCTTTAAAAATAATATCTTCTCAGTTTTTGAAACTTCGATTCTACTTAGTCTTTGAAAACTGAGCTTTTCAAATATTTTAAATCATGGTTTTGAAATTAGTACGTTAAACTTTGAAAATTTAATTTTGGAAAAAGAATTTTACAAAATTATTTTTAAAACTCCTACTACTTCATTTTGAAACATTATTTTGATTTTAATTCCAAAAATGTGATCTTACTTTACCAAACTAAAAGTAAAGTTCAAAATCATTTTTCTTAATGTTTGAATTCGATTTAACTTCACTTCGTTTTGAAAATAACCCTGAATCAAGTTATGAAAAATTGGTCGTACTTAATTTTGACAATTTGATTTGACAAAATTAGTTTTGAAAATTACTATCAACTTAGTTTTGAAAATTATTTTAGAAAGTGATTTATTTTAAAAAACTTATGTTTGAAAACTTGAATTTTTAATTTTGACCTTAAAAACTATACTTGAAATATTAGCTATCTTTCAAAATTACAAAGTTATAAATCAGCTATCTTTCAAGAATTAGTTTTTTTTCAAAGATTTAAGGAATAAAAGCAAAATAATCTATGTTTTAAATTCCCCCCGATTAACTTGACATTTATGCTTACTTAATCCATGCTTACTTTTGATGAATGCCAAAGGGGGAGGGTTAGGTGGTTAAGTTAGCTAAACCAAACTGAAAATACAAACTAACTTAAAAACCACATAAATGCATGTTGTTACTTATTTTTTCTTGCATATGTTTTCACTAACTTAACCAGGTTGTCATTCCATCAAAAAGGGAGAGATTGTTGGTGCGGTTAGCACTAACGATTTAACCCAGGTTTTGATGAATGACAAATAGGTTAAGTTAGGTTTGTCGTTATCTAATGCTTTGATCGAGTATGCAGGCTAAGTCCAGACAGGTCGACGGGCTGACCGGATGTTTGGCACGAAGTCCAAGCGGGTCGACGGGCTGACCGGATGCTTGGCGAGAAGTCCAGCTAGGTTGACAGGCTGACCAGATAGCTGGCATGAAGTCCAAGCGGGTCGACGGGCTGACCGGACGGTCGACGGGCTGACCGGATAGTGGCACAAAGTCCAGACGGGTCGAAGGGCTGACCGAACGTCTGGCAGGTAAGTAAAGGTAAGTCACTGGAGGAGAGTGACTGTGAGGACGCATCCCAATTAAGGGACAATAGGCGTCGGTCCAGTTTAGGTCCATTTTGGATCCCTAAATTGAGACCCTAACTAGGTTCTGGTCTCGGGAAGACAGGACCTAACTCATAAATCTATATAAAATGTCTATACATATATTTTTATAACTCTATTTTGTAGATACAAATGTAGAGCTTCAAATTCTACACCCGTAGCAACTGACAGAGCTTGATTCCGAGTTCGGAGTCAAAAGTTATGACCTTCGGAAGATGACTGTGTCAAACAAGTAGTTGGAGACGACTCGGATCAGCCAGATTCGAACTCTCCTCATCTGATCCGAATTTTTGGGATCTGATAAGCTCTGGAGACCCCTCCAAAGGGCTATAAAAGGAGGGGGTGAGCAAGCTTCAAGGACACAACTCTTAGAACGAAGAATCTGCTTCCTTGTGCTCCTGTTGTGCTGCGATCTCCGACAAGCTTTTCCTTTCTGTTCTAAGTCTTTTTATTGTCGGTAATTTTTCCTTATTAGCAATATTGTACTTAACTTGTAATCTATATTTCGAATTGCTAGTGAATTGCCCAACGAAAGTACTCACGGAGTACGGGCCTTCGAGTAGGAGTCGTCACAGGCTCCGAACGAAGTAAATCCACTGTGTTCAATTTTCTTATTCCGCTGTGTTTATACTCGTTATTTTTCGAATCGATATTCCCCCCCCCCCCCCCTCTATCGACGTTTCACGATCCAACAAGGACAGCAATATTCATTTTGGCTAAATATATTAACACCTTACAACTTACTGCTATGGATGTGTATGAAAGATAAAGTCATATTCCTTACTGTACTTATTCTAGGGCCAACTAATCCGAAAGAGAAGATAGATATTTTCTTACAATCTCTTATTGTTGAGTTGAATGAATTATGGAATATAGGGTTAGTGACTTATGATGTTGCAAGCAAAACTAATTTTAGATTGCATGCTGCATAATTATAGGTGATCAATGATTTTCCAGCATACTCAATGTTGTGGGAATGAAGCATGATTGGTAAATTAGCATGCCTATACTGCATGACAAAGTTTGATGCATTTTCATTATCCTAGAGTGGAAAGGTATCTTAGTTTGATAATCATCATAAATTTTTACCAATTAATTTCATTAAGAAAACTTCCTCCAACGATCAAGTCAAGTGAAGAAATCTTTGGCCAAATAGATAGCTATGATTTTCTACCAGTATTTGAGACTAATTTTAATGAGACGAATAAATACATGGTTAGGCAATGCAAGTGGTTGGAAGAAAAAGAGTATTTTTTGGGAGTTGCCATATTGGAAGTATTTACTCATTCGTCATAATTTAGATGTGATGCACATTGAGATAATTATTTTGATAATATTTTCAACACTGTAATGAATGTGCATGGAAGAACTAAAAACACTACAAAATCATGTGAGGAATTATAAAAAAAACTAGTCAACAGACCAGAGTTGCATCAGGATTAAACAACTAATAAATTCTCAAAGGTTTGTTATACATTGGATAAAGATGATAAGTAAACTTTATGTAATTGGTTGAAAGAAATCAAATTCCCATAAGGGTATGCCTTGAATATGGCTCGATGCGTGGATATGAACAGGTTAAAGATATTTGGAATGACGAGTCATGACTGTCATGTATTCATGCAAAGATTTATTCTAGAAGTTTTTCATGACTTACTTCCTCAAAATGTTTGGCAAGCACTCATAAAATTGAGTCTATATTTTAGAGATTTGATAGTGAGATGTATTACGATGGATGATATGCTTTGACTAGAAACAAACATTACTCTCATATATGTAAGCTGGAGTGCATTTTTCCTCCCAGTTGTTGTGATTCAATGAAACATCGATCAGTACATTTAGCATACGAGACATGAATAGTTGGTCCTGTGTAGTACAGATGGATGTATCCATCTATATGGTTTTTAAGAAAATTAAAGAATAATATTCGTAACAAAGCAAGAGTTGAGGGGTTAATCTGTAATGTTTATCTGGTTGAAGAAGTTGTTGGGTTGCAAGGTTGCAAACAAAGTCCCACATTGAAAATACATAAAAAAGATCATGGGTTTATAAGGGAAAGATATCTCCATTGGTATGAGACCTTTTGGGCAGATTCCAAAAGCCAAATCATGAGGGGTTAGGCCCAAAGTGGATAATATCATACCATTATGGAAATATCTAAATTCTTTTTGGTCCTAACAGAAGCATCCTCTTTCTACTCCTATTATTTTACTGATAATATGAAAATCAGGCATCGCAAGTGTCCTAGAAATTCTAATGATACTCATCCGATAGACCAATCTATGCTTGTAACGACCCGCCTTCTACTAACTAAGCTGTAAGGCCGATCGTCACATTCATTGCTGTGCTAACTAATCCATGACCATCATTAAATCTAAGTGCGAAAGTTGTACCAATTAAAATTTTTGCTAAACTATTATCATTTCTTGGTTCTACATGTGCTAAGGGGTGTAATCTAAGCTATTCATGTCATTATTACCCCCCTATTGTCAAGGAACTTAACTAAGGGTTTCTAGCTAATATCAGGCCTCCCAATCGATCCACGGATCGATTGGAATGGTCGAATCGATCCGAGATCGATCTGAGGGCTATCGATCCGGACGGGTTGGATCGACCCGGTGATAGATCCAGACGCCATCGCGTCGGGGAATATTCGGATCGATCGGTCGATCGATCCAGATCGCCAATCGATCCAGGATCGATCCCTTTCCGTCACGACAGACTTGCCGGATCGATCACCGATCGATCCGAAGACTGATCGATCAGTGCGAGCTCGATCCTTGATGATTGAAACTCTCAATCGATCACCGATCGATTCGAGTTTCTGATTTCGTGCCAAAGGCTTGATTTCAGCACTTGTTCGTGCCAAAGTTACTTATAACTATTCTAAACCAAATACAAAACATTCTAACATCATAAAATGGTGTTCTAACCTGATAGAATGCATGATTAACTAGTTCATAACATTTAACTTACTAAGGTGCAAAATAACCAAAATGCTAAAAAGTTCTAATGCTTAAACAAGCTTGCTAAAATTCTCTAAGATCTTTATTCCAAGTTCCATCCACACACATCTTCATCGCATTGCCCTCCAGCCTCCGCTAGTCCATCTTTCCTTTACCTTTATCTGCAGTATAAGGAAAAAGTATCTGTAAGCTTTCGCTTAGTAAGAAACCATCTACCTCACAAAAACATGCATTCGATGCAATATGCTTTTAAAACATGCTATTTAAAACATGTACTGATTGAACTAAAACATGGCATGCTATCATACGATACATAGAAATCAAAAGCTAGTCATGGCATACTATCATCTAAAGCATGTGTAACATGAACTGAACATAGAGCTATCATACACAATTATAAGAGTGAGCTGAACTGAAACATGAACTGAACTAAACTAAACTAAGCTAATACTGAATTTAAACTGTATACACAACTGATTCGTGAGAGTTTATAAACTATACATATAATAGATGAAAATATATAATCATGCTGCTAATGGGCCCGGCAACTGTACGTGCTATGCGCGCATCCCTAACTAGACCTGGGTTTGCAAGTCCCGAATTTAGTAGGGCTACTAGGTTATCTGAACCTAGGGGCGACTGTGGGAGTCCAACCCAATGGATATCTAATCCAGTACTGTGCCACTGAAAAGTAAAATACTGAACATAAGCTAATAAATTCTTGTCTTGCTTTTACTAGGTTGTCTAAACCTAGAACTAGGTTATCTAAACCTAGAGGCGATGGGGGAGCCCACCCATTGGACATCTAGTCCTGTAAAAGCTGGAGCAAGACTAAATAAACTATAAAATGCTTCTATTGCATTTATCTAAGTTACTAAAATGCCTAAGTTGCATTTTTCTGTGCTAACTATTTAATCGAACACTTGGTATGCGCTAATTCGCATCCTTTGTGTCAATGGTCCACGTATTACTAAACTAAGACATGACATTCACACGAAAGCTACTTATACTGCAGGTGAGGGGTTTCTTACCTCCTGTGATAGTTTCCTTACGATTCTAATCGCTAGATTTCCGGTGGAGATGATCTTCTCGACGATCCTCTCGCGTCTACGGGTTCCTCTCGCGGAGAGAAGCGTCCTCGTATCCAAGATGTCGCTGGAAAGTCCTCCTATGGCCCTAAGGACGAAATCCCTAGGTGTGCTTGTGGTTGGCGCCGAGAGAAGAAGGAGAAGAGGGAGGGGGCGGCGTGAGGTTAGGGTGAGGAGGAGAAAAGTTACGTTAAAATAACTCTTCACTTATTAATTCCCTATTTATATTAAGTGGGTAATTACGCCCAACTCTAATATAAATTTAATTGCCTCCCTTTTCTTTCAGCACGGCCCTGCTGGGTTCACTTGGTTACTAGAGTCCGCTATAAGTCATAGGACCCAATAGGTCTCGGGTTCAATTCCCGCGTAGGCTATTTTACGGTTCTATTTATTTTTGCTACTTCCGCTGCTCTAAAAATTCCATAAAAATATCCTAAAATTCCATAAAAATCATAGAATATTTCTAAAATAATTTTGAGAATTTTCGGGCGTTACAATCCCCCATACCTTATAAAAAGTTCGTCCTCGAACTTAGAATAACTCTAGGTACTTCTGTCTCCTAGTTGCTTCTGTCTGCCAAATAACTTTGACTAATGGTACTTCCTTGTTCCGTAATTTCTTAACCGCTTGGTCTATTATCTGAATAGGCCGATTGTCATAGCTGAGGTCTTCGCGGACTTGTACCAATCGAGGGTGCGCCGGGAAGCGTCGCATCGAGACGAAATAGTTGTCAGCCGAATGGCTGATGGGTACGATAAGCAGCGAAATTAAAGTGACCGATAATGAGTTAGGGCATCTTCAATACAACATTTAAAATTTAAATTCAGGTCAATCAGACTTAGCCTGAATCCTACTTGAAAATCCCCAACTCGAAAACTCTCTAACTCGAATAAAAAAATCTCCGATCCGAACTTGATTTATCTCGGATTAACTCTGATCAGATAATCGAGTCTAGTTCTTGTTATACTCCTAGTAGTCCATTAGGAGTACAACGCCGCGACATTGAGATCTACACCTCCGCCCATAGAGAGCCTCGTAAGGTGCCATGTCGATAGTGGCCCGATAGCTGTTGTTGTATGCGATAAGCTCAGATATTTGCACCAACTTCCTTTGAAATCTAGGGCACATGCTCGGAGCATATCTTCGAGTACCTGATTTACCCGCTCCGTCTGTCCATCTGTCTGAGGATGGAAGGCTGTGTTGAACTTTAACTTCGTGCCCAACGCTGTCTGTACACACTCCCAGAAGTGTGATGTGAATCTGCTATCTCTGTCTGATATAATGGTTCGTGGGACTCCATGTAGTCTAACGATCTCCTTAAGATACAACTGAGCTAGCTGTTCCATGGAGTAGGATATCCTGATAGCTAAGAAGTGGGCTGATTTAGTCAATCTGTCGACTACTACCCAGATGGTATCAAAATCATTCGTGGTTCTGGGTAATCCCACTATGAAATCCATAGAAATATCTTCCCACTTCCATTCTGGAATCTGAATGGGCTGTAAAACTCCTCCTGGTCTCTGATATTCTGCCTTAACCCTCTGACAGGTTAGGCAGGTGCTGACATATCGAGCGATGTCCCTCTTCATCCCAGGCCACCAAAAATGTTTCTTCAAGTCCTGGTACATCTTGGTGGAGCCGGGATGCATCGCATAAGGAGTCTTGTGAGCCTCATCTAGGATTTTCCTCTGTAGTTCCTCCTGATCTAGAACGCATAATCTGTCGCCAAAGTACAACACCCCGCTAGCGGACACTCTGAATTCTCCACTTTCTGATTCTGCTAATCCTTGCTTGATTTTTTGAATTTCAGGATCCTGCTCCTGAGCTGTCTGGATGTCACCAAACAAGGTAGACTCTAATATCATAGTAGAGAGTCGTCCGACTATGAGTTCGAGACCGAAATCTATGATCTCCTTCTGTAGGGGTGGTGACATGGCTGCTAGAGATGATAGGGCAACACTGGACTTTCTGCTAAGGGCGTCTGCTACCCTATTGGCTTTCCCTGGGTGGTAGAGGATGTCTAAATCGTAGTCTTTGACCAGCTCTAGCCATCTGTGCTGTCGCATATTCAGATCCTTCTGAGTGAAGAAGTGCTTCAGACTCTGATGATCTATATACACTCTGCACTGAGCTCCATACAAGTAATGTCTCCAAATTTTGAGAGCGAACACCACTACTGCAAGCTCAAGGTCATGAGTGAGGTAATCCCTCTCATAATCCTTGAGTTGTCTGGAGGCGTAGGCGATCACCTTGCCATTTTGCATCAGCACTGCTCCTAATCCCAATTTAGAGGCATCACTATATATCAAAGTCAGATGCTCGGTAGAGTCGAATAGGTGCACTGTCATCTCCTTTTCACAATAAACTGTTTCTCACCCTCCGCCCATCGAAACTTTCGTTCTTTCGTAAGAGCCGCTGGGGAGGCTATCTGGAGAAGTCCTCTCGATTTCCTAGTAACCTGCTAATCCCAGAAAGCTTCTGATCTCACTAGCGTTCTTGGGTGTTTCCCAGTTACTCACAGCTTCTATTTTACTGGGGTCTACCATGATACCATCCTTTGAGATGATGTGACCCAGGAAGGACACCTGATCTAACCAGAATTCACATTTCGTGAATTTGGCATACAGCTGGTTCTGCTGAAGGGTCTACAATACTATTTCCAGGTGCTCTGCGTGTTCTTCCTGAGTTCCTGAATAGATAAGAATGTCATCGATGAACACGATAACGAACTTATCTAAGTATTCTCTGAATACCTTGTTCATGAGGTCCATAAAAGTAGCTGGAGCATTTGTCACACCAAAGGGCATGACTACGAACTCGTAATGTCCGTATCTAGTCCTGAATGCTGTCTTGGGTATATCCCTTTCTTTGACTTTCACCTGATGATAACCTGACCTGAGGTATATCTTAGAGAACACTGCTGCTCCCTTTAGCTGATCGAACAGGTCATCTATTCTGGAAGAGGATACTGTTTGATCGTAACTTGATTATGCTCTGTAATCTATGCACAGACGCATGCTCCGTCCTTCTTCTTCACGAACAATACAGCGCCCCCATGGTGAGTGACTAGGGCGATGAAGCCTTTGTCAAGCTGCTCCTGTAGTTGCTCATGAAGTTCCTTCGATTCTGCTGCCATGCGGTATGGTGCTTTGGAAATATGATTTGTACCGAATGAGTTCTATCTCGAATTCAATCTCCCTGTCCTTGGTAACTCTTCAGGGAAGATGCAGGTAGTCACATATGACTCGGACCTCTGCTAATTGTTGGTCCTTGTCCTGACTGGTACGTGCTAAAAATCCGTACATCCCGAATCCATTAATCTTCTGCTTTCATAGCCGAGAGAAACTTCTTGACTTTCTCTCGATTCTCCGACGATTCAAACCGCACTTGCCTGTGTTGGAATACGACTTTCGCTTCTGACATTCTATAGAGGCACCAGATCCGATCGAAGTCCATCCCAAAATGACATCGTAATCAGTCATGTCTAGTACTATCGGATCACAAAAGAGTTCTCTGTCGCTATAATGACCGGCACTACCGAGCCGCGTGGATGCCATAATTTCTCCGAAGGTAGTGTCGTAAACCGACTCACGAGTCCCTCCGAGGGTATCCCTAACTTTTCGGAAAACATCCTCGATATATAGGAATGGGTTGCCCAGATTTAATAAGACAGTTGTACTTTGTCAGAAATAATGATCCGACTCAACAATGCCGAGGCATTTGCTACGTCCTCTCCGTGAGTGCGTAGATCCTCGCATTGGTCGGTGGAGGGCTTTAGTCCGCCTCGATATGTGGACCATCTAAAGCGGCCCGCATCTGATGTAACCGGGCTGGTGGCCTCCGTCTTGAATCGGCTAGGGTTGAGGAAGACTAATCTTGTTTGGGCACTTCTAGCCATATGCCCTTCCCGTCCACATTCAAATCATCCTCGTGGCCTTGCGACAAACTCCCGGGTGAAATTTCCCACAAGTAGCGCATTTGGGATAACTAGGTCATTTGCTACATTGGTCCTCCTTTGGGTAACTCCCGGTTTGCGCTTGTTGCCGGAGTTCCCTTCCGCTAGAGTTGTGGCCTTGTTTCGAGTACCGAGCCTCCTTGCCCTTTGGACTCGAGAGGACTTGCTTCACGCTTGATATTATTCGTAGTGCTCGGTGGTCGAGCACCGACTAGTTCTTCTGGTTTGCGCCTATGAATGTCGCCACCACGTTCATCGCTATTTCCGACCTCGGCTCTAGCATCAATCGGACTCGCTTTTTCGAGGCTGACTAGTTCAGGCATAGACGAGCTAATCTGTGAATTTCTTCACGGCTTCCTCCACCGGAAGGTTGCCTGGCGAAACTCGAACTCGTCGGAGTGGCGGTTTGTGACCCGCATATGAAAGAACTCCCCAAGAATTTTCTCAAGTCACCCCATGTCATCCGATTTCGGGCCGCTTCTTCTCCCACCACATGCATGCATCTCCGTCGTAAGGAGGCGACTTCACCTTTTCATACTCGCCACCCGTAAGCTCCATCGTATTTCCAAAGAACCAGCTGAGCATCCCATGGTTCGTGCCGAGAAATTCTCGCTTGACTCTGCTAATGGATCGATAGGCTTCCCTCTGTGTTCCTGCTGCTGGAGCCACTGGTCTGTAGGCTAGGCTGGGGGAACTTCTAAGACTACTAGCGTTGCTAAGTTTGGTTCCGGGGTGACTGTGGGAGTGTTCTGCTGACTAGCCTTCAAGGTGGCTATCTCCTGTTGCTGTTCAGCTAGCTGCTGCTGTAACTGAGCCACTAATGCTGTAAGGTCTGGGGGAGGCACTGAACTGCCTGCCTCATGCTGGGGCTTAGTAGCTGGGCGTCCTCGTGTCATTGCTAAAGACATAGAGGATATACATAACTAAGGCAATCATGTTTATATAACTACTATCACTATCATGTTAGGTACTATCATCAATCAACATGCTACATTATCCATAAACATGAAAGAAAGAACATAATAAAGAGAGAGATGTTTCTTACTTGGAAGCTGCAGGTTCAATGCTAATGTGTGTGTAGAAAGTCTGGAACACTGCTCTGATACCACTCTGTAACGACCCGCCTTCTACTAACTAAGCTGTAAGGCCGATCGTCACATTCATTGTTGTGCTAACTAATCCATGACCATCATTAAATCTAAGTGCGGAAGCTGTACCAATTAAAATTTTTGCTAAACTATTATCATTTCTTGGTTCTTCATGTGCTAAGGGGTGTAATCTAAGCTATTCATGCCATTATTACCCCCCCTTATGGTCAAGGAACTTAACTAAGGGTTTCTAGCTAATATCAGGCCTCCCAATCGATCCACGGATCGATTGGAATGGTCGAATCGATCCGGAAATCGATTCAGAGGGCTACTGTATCCGGGACGTGGGTTGGATCGACCTAGTAATCGATCCAGCACGCTACTGTGCTCGGGGCAATATTCTGGATCGATCGGCTGATCGATCCAGACTGGCCAATCGATCCAGTGATCGATCCCAGAGCCTTCTGTTCGCGACAGAACTTGCTGGATCGATCAGCTGATCGATCCAGAGGCCTACTGTTCGCGAGTCCAATTGCCCAGTCGATCCTTCGATCGATTGGAAACTCTCGAATCGATCAGCTGATCGATTCGAGTTTCTGATTTCGTGCCAAAGGCCTGATTTCAGCACTTGTTCGTGCCAAAGTTACTTATAACTATTCTAAACCAAATACAAAACATTCTAACATCATAAAATAGTGTTCTAACCTGATAGAATGCATGATTAACTAGTTCATAACATTTAACTTACTAAGGTGCAAAATAACCAAAATGCTAAAAAGTTCTAATGCTTAAACAAGCTTGCTGAAATTCCCTAAGATCTTTATTCCAAGTTCCATCCACACACATCTTCATCGCATTGCCCTCCAGCCTCCGCTAGTCCATCTTTCCTTTACCTTTATCTGCAGTATAAGGAAAAAGTATCTGTAAGCTTTCGCTTAGTAAGAAATCATCTACATCACAAAAACATGCATTCGATGCAATATGCTTTTAAAACATGTTATTTAAAACATGTACTGATTGAACTAAAACATGGCATGCTATCATACGATACATAGAAATCAAAAGCTAGTCATGACATACTATCATCTAAAGCATGTGTAACATGAACTGAACATAGAGCTATCATACACAATTATAAGAGTGAGCTGAACTGAAACATGAACTGAACTAAACTAAACTAAGCTAATACTAAATTTAAACTGTATACACAACTGATTCGTGAGAGTTTAAAAATTATACATATAATAGATGAAAATATATAATCATGCTGCTAATGGGCCCGGCAACTGTGCGTGCTATGCGCGTATCCCTAACTAGACCCGGGTTAGCAAGTCCCGAATTTAGTAGGGCTACTAGGTTATTTGAACCTAGGGACAACTGTGGGAGTCCAACCCAATGGATATCTAATCCAGTACAGTGCCACTGAAAAGTAAAATACTGAACATAAGCTAATAAATTCTTGTCTTGCTTTTACTAGGTTGTCTAAACCTAGAACTAGGTTATCTAAACCTAGAGGCGACTGGGGGAGCCTGTTGGAGTGTATACTAAAAACCTAAGCTTTGTAAACATTCATTATGAATAAAGAATCATATTTGGTCAAATTGTCTACATTTAGTTGTAGTTGTTCAATTAATTTATATTGTAGATAACATAGTATGTGGTGTCACATGCAGAAGATAATGTTATCAGTACCTTATAAATTATAAACAGTAGCTCGCGACCAAAATGGAAAGGAACAAACCATTAGAAGGTCGTAGTGTAATTAGGTATCAGTTTATCTTGACTGTATAATTACACTAGTACACTCAGAGTGTATTGAGTAGGATCATTTGAGGTCGTTTCTTTTATACTGACTTTATAAAGAAACAAAGACCTCAGTTATTATGGAAGTGTGTGCTCTTAATCCTAATATAATAACAAGCACATATATTTGATATTTATTTCTTTAATTTATCAATGGGTGAGATTTAGTTCGATGAATCAATAAGTCCGATAAATTGGGAAATGGTATCACTTATAGTGTGTGTTGTTGATTATAGAAGGAAACTGTGTCCTAGAGATACTAGGTTGATAATGTCCTCAAGAGGAGCTCATAAGGATTGTCATGTTAAACCTCAGTGGACTTAGTCCGACATGACGATAAGGTTGAGTGGTACTACTCTTGGACTAAGATATTAATTAAATGAGTTGTCAGTAACTCACTTAATTAGTGGACATTCGATATCTTAAACACAGGGAGACTAACACACTCATAATAAGAAGGAGCCCAAAAATGTAATTTGGGATTGGTGCGGTAGTTCAATAATAGTTCTCTAGTGGAATGAATTATTATTGATAAAATTAAGTTGTGTGTTCGGGGCGAACACGGGATGCTTAATTTTATCGGGAGACCAAAACCAATTCTTCCTCTCGGTCCCTATCGTAGCCTCTTATTTATAGAGTACTATACCCTGTAATACCCACTAAGCTTGTAAGATAAATATATGAATGTGGGATTTTACCTTAGAAAATAATAGGAAATGAGTTGAACCAAAAAGGAAATAAAAAGAAATAAAAATAGGGAGAGGTTCAAGGTTTGAACCTTGAACCTCTTATATTATATTTCATAGAATTAATGGGTAATGACCAGTTGGGATAGGAATAATATGTTGATAGCAAAGGAGGGAAACTTATGATAAAGATGAGAGTAAAAGCTAGCCAAAAGGAAACAAGAAAAGAGCAAGAGAAAGGCAACTTGCCTTCCTCCCTTCCTCTCCCTCTTCCTCTTTGATTTTGCCGAAATGTTTAAAGAGGAATTAAGGGGATTCATTCCCCCTTATTTCACCATGAATGATGAGGATAAATAAATAAATAAAAATAAAAATAAAATAGAAAAAAAAAGGCTAAGGGAGAAGGAAAGCAAAAACTAAGTTTGCTACCTCTTCCCCCTTAACATAAAAGAGAATATGTAAAGGGAAAATTCTATTTTCTCTCATTTTTTCTCATTCTCTCCTCTCCCTCACCGAAACCTCAGTTCCCCCTCTCCTCCATTTTCAGCCCCAAGCCAAGGTTTTCTCCTAAGAAAAACCTAAGATACAAGGAGGACTTAGCAAGGGAATCAAGGGAAAGGAACTAGAAGAAGAGGCTACTTCTTCTTCACCATACCTTAGATCCACAAGCGAAAAGGATGTAAGCTTCCCCTCACCTGTGGTACAAGGCGTTTTAAGTGTTTTTCGGATTTTATGAAGATTTTAAAACCTAGAAACAAGTTTGAGAAAATTCGGCCAAGAAGAGCTTTCAAAATCTAATGGTGTTTAAACTAGTCTTCACTACATGATAGATTTTTCTATGCTATGTAAAGGGGTTCTTCTTCATACTTTTATACCTATATGATGCTTGATCAGAGGAGTACTGAACCCTAGAATTTCGGCCAAAAATATTCTTAAGAGGCTAGGGAAAATCTATTGTTTTACCCAACTAGTACAAGGTTCTCCCTATGAAATATTAAGGATCATGTATTAGTTTTCCTTCCTTAAAAGATATTTGAAACTAAGAGAAAACCCACTCATATGATTCGGTCAAGAAAGGGTTTAGGGTTAGGAAGACCTTGAAATTTAAATAACCATGCTCATGTGATAGAATACAAAGATCTTAAAGGATTTGTATGCTTGAATATTGCTAGAATTTCATGAACTCCTTCTTAGGGTTTTTCGGCCATGATGAGATGGATGGCTTAGAAAAGCTTAAACAAAATTTTAATATGCTCAAGACCTCTTTGCTATTTAGATATGAAAGTTGGTTAATGCCCTCATGCTTAATTAGAGTGTAGAAAAATTAGTTGCATGACATATAACATGTATGACCACAAGGGGTCCTAGCTTATTCATGAACCAATTTGTATACATGTTTCTTAGTAACTTTTGCCATGAAACTTACTTAGGTTTTTCATGCTTTAGGCCACTTAAAAACCTAGCTAAGGAATGGTAGGTTTCGGCCATGAGAAAAAAAAAATAAAAGAAAAAGAGGAAAAGAAACCTAGAAAGCCTAAGACACAATTCATATGTATACTCATTATGTTTGTCCTTATACATGCTATGAAACTTGTATAAATTCTCATGCTTTTAGGCTATTTGAAGCAAGTTCATATTCTGTGAGTTTCGGCCAAGTAGGGTTTAAAAGACCTAGAGGCCTTAGAAATGAAACCAAATGTGTTAAAAGTACTTATTATGAAAATAGGATAATGTGTTGATTGTTTCACATGCTTGTATAATTTTTCCATGACCTAAACGAACCCTTGAATGTTTCGGTCATGAAGGAATAGATGCCCTAGAAACCCTAGGACTTAAATTAAATATGCTCATGTCACTCTACATGAAATATGATAAGTAGAAAGCCAAGGTTCAATTGCTATATGTTGTTTTATGACCTAAAATGATGCTAGGGTATGTTTCGGCCATAACTATTGTATGATGCCTTGTATGAATTTATACATAATGTTAGTCCAAGTTCACATGCTTGTATGCTTGTTTGAAGCCCTAATGAGAACTTGTTAAATTTCGGCCATGACATATGTTAAGGGCTTGAAGAACTTAGGAACTAATTCAAATGTGTCAAATGTGTTTACCTTGTTCCTTGGTAAAAATGTTATAAATATGATTTAAAGTTGTCCATGCTTTTATGTCATATGGAACCTTGTTTCACACCTTAAGGTTTCGGCCATATGAAATTAGGGACTTGAGGAACTTAGAAACTAAGTTAATCATGTTTATAATGCTTCCTATGAAAATGTTATGATGATAATTTAGGTGCCACATGCTTGGATGTTGTGTTTAACCTAAATTGAGCCCTAAAGGGTTTCGGCCACAAGGGTTTAGGAAGCTTAAAACCAAGATAAATATGATATCATGTTTCCTATGATAGGATAATCACAAGATACACCCTTATGCTTAATATGTATGCTTGTGATTTATGACTTATGATATGATATGCATGCTTTTATGATATGATATTCTTTGTGCTAAAAATATGCATGCTTATGTTATGATATGTGGTTAAATTATGCATGCTTTAATGCTATGTTTAGTGCTTAAAATATGCATGCTTCCATGATATGCTATGTGGTTAAATCATGCATGCTTGATGATATGCTTTATGCTTAAGATATGCATGTTTTTATGATCTATGCCTAAGTGATGCATATTGTTATGACATGATGTATGCCTAAGTGATGCATACCTTTATGATATGATGTATGCCTAAGTGATGCATACCTTTATGACATGATGTATGCCTAAGTGATGCATACCTTTATGATATGATGTATGCCTAAGTGATGCATACCTTTATGATATGATGTATGCCTAAGTGATGCATACCTTTATGACATGATGTATGCCTAAGTGATGCATACCTTTATGATATGATGTATGCCTAAGTGATGCATACCTTTATGACATGATGTATGCCTAAGTGATGCATACTTTTATGATATGATGTGTGTCTAAGTGATGCATGCTTTTATGATACATGATATGTAAGACATGTACTTTACTTTATATGTGAGTGGCTTGTACCAAGGGTGGGCTCCATAAGCGCCCCGGGGACTAAGGACCTCGTTAGGGATGGGCTCCTAAGTGCCCCTAGGACTAAGGGCCTAGTATGATTGCCTCGTAGGGTTCAAGACTTGCTACCTTGAACCTACAAGGTTGCGCGCAATATGTAAGTGGTACATAGCCGGGATCCCCCTTATGTTGAGATTATTTTCAAGTATATATGTAAAAGAAAGTGGTTTTAAAGATCATGAGACATACACATGTTTTTCCGGATACATGTTTTCCAAAATCATATTGCATACACCTTATGATTATGATATGTTTCATGTTATGCTCTTGATTATGATATGCCATGATAAGGTATGATTATGTTATGTTCATGCTATACCTTATAGACATGTTTCGGCCATGGATTTGTTGATGCCTGATATATAGATTTCGGCCATAGATATGATGATGCCTTGATGTACATGTTTCGGCCATAGTATGATGTTTTGATATACATGTTTTGGCCATGCTTTGATATACCATAATACTTGTTTGTTATGCCATGTCTAGCTATGTTTTATGCAATGCACTATGTATATGTTTCGGCCATGGTGATGCTTGATATGTTATGACTAGTTGTGATTATATTATGATGCATGATATGCTTGAATAGAATGCTATGTTATGCCATGATTAGTTGAGATTATGACTTGTTGATGCATTCTTGATTATGTGCTGATTGTTGGTTTTAGTGAGTAGGAAAGGAACTTACTGAGCCATGAGTGCTCATAGCTTACTTTCCTTGTACCACAGATAAAGGAAAAAGCTGGATGAGTTAGAGGAGCAACAGGAGGGGCAATGAAGATGTGTGTGGCAGTGGCTAGGCAACCGAATAAATAAGAACCTGCTTAAAGTTTCTTTAAAGAACTATGCATTGGTATTTTATGACTTGTGATACCTAAACATGTGTGGCTTGACATTATGGTTCCACTGGATTTGATGTTATGATTTTGATGTCATGTGATAGTATAGTTCAAAAGAAATTTAAAAAAAAAGTTTTATTAAAACTATGAAAATTATTTTAAGTCTTCCGCTGTTTTAAAAAAAAAGGAAAATTTATACGTAGAGTATCGTAGCCCCGTCCCTTAGGGTTAGCAGGGAGGGCGGGCGTTACAGGTTGGTATCAGAGCCAAAGTTTATTGCCAGCTCACTACACACACATCAAGCCTCCTACCTGCCGCTCCAAGTAAGAATGTTTATGTTAAATTTATTTGTTATATGTTTACACTTTAGTTCATGTTTTACTTACTTATGTTTGATGCTTTATTCTATGCTTTTAGTTATAAATTAGATTAGGATTACATATTGGTAGGTTAGGGATAATACCATAACAAATAGATAGAAACAAACCAGTACGTTAGATTGGCTAAAATCGATAACCACTTACACTAGTCTATTTCTTTTAGATAAACATGGTTAGGACACGCAATGCCCGAACCGGAGGAACAGTGACTCCACCAGATCTGACGCAGGTAGTCGCAGACCTCCAGCATCAGATCGCAGAACAACAACAGCTGATCACTACCTTAATGGGTCAGCAAGGCAACCCAGTTACCCCACCGGTGAATCCACTACCTGTTATACCTACAGCCGCACTACCTGTTATACCTACAGCCGCACCAGTGCCCCCGGCAGCCCCTACTCCGATGGTCCGACAAGTGGCCTATCTACTTCAGTGGCAAAGGCTTAAGCCGGAAGCATTCTCGGGAAACTGTGAACCATGGGATGCGCAAGCCTGGCTCAAAACCGTGGAGAACATAATGGAACTACTGGATTGGCCTGAACACGAGAAGGTCAAATGCGCGTCGTTCTGTCTTACCGGAGATGCCTGGATGTGGTGGGACAGAGTAAAGGTGAAAAGGCAAGTAAACCAAATGCAGTGGACAGATTTTGAGACAGAGTTCTTAGAGGAATTTTTCCATATGCGAGTGACCAACAAGCACTATGACGAGTTCACTGAGTTCCGACAAGGTGATCTGTCAGTTAATGAAGCCGTCAAGAGGTTCAACCGCCTAGCCCGACTGTGCCCAGAACTGGTCCGTACTGAAAAAGAAAGGGTCCGGTTGATGTTAAAGATGCTCCGACCCGAGATAGCTCTGAACCTAGCCGGCGGAGTTAATAGACCGCAGACTGCAGAGGAGTTGGTCAGCAGCGCCCTGATTACCGAGCACTATCAGGAAGCAATGAATAAGGGCAAGAACCAAGTACTGACCGGAGGACAAAAATCGCACAGTACCAGAACTGACTGGAAAGGAAACTCAAGTGGAAAGAGGAAACAGTGGAATAAAACAAAAGGTGGTCCAGCCAATAAGCAGACCAAGTACCCTCAGTGTGCCACATACAGCTCCTGTTGTATTTTATAATACAATCATGCACACACAATAAAATGCCCTTGACATGTCCAAGAGTCCAACCACACACACAATGTCTATAAGCCATAATAGTTGGATCCTGCATCCTCAAAGTTAGTACATCCTACTATTATCCTGCCTAAATTATGTATGACATGTGCATAATTAAACTAATACCAAATACACAGAGGCAAAACCCTAGCTCTGATACCAATTGTTGGTTGCTACTCGGAAAGCCTAATGGTTCCACTGTACAAAAATTTTGTACAAAGGTCTGAACCTTTTCCTAGCTACCATGTGTTCTTTTAAATTAAACTTGGATCGCATGCGGAACTTAACACGTTTGATCCAAAGTTTAATTTATTTGTTCTTCTAGGTTTAGACATGGATCTCCTGCGGAACTTAACACTTTCGATCCAAATCACCTAGGTTATTAATTCTATTAAATATTAATTTCCAAAATTGGCTTCCAGTACTGACGTGGCGAGGCACATGCCCTTCTTGGATATGGGAGCAACCACCACCGACTAGACAAAGCCTTTTAAGGAAAGCTAATATTTAATTTCCTTAAATAACTTTAGGTCAACCGAAAAGAACAATCAAATCACAAAGAAAAAGAAAAACAAAAGAACACAACATCGAAAATAAATTCGAAATACTAGAATCGCATGCCTCTTGTATTTGGTATTTTTACAAAGAAATAAAACAAGCATGATGTGGAAAAACATTACTAGTTATACCTTTCTTTTGAAGACAAAGACCTCTTGATCTTCTACCGTATTCCTCTTCTAACCTCAGACGTTGTGTGGGCAACGATCTTCCGAGATAAGAACCACCTTTCCACCTTCCTTCTTTCTTCTAGATTTCGGCCACAATAAATTTCTTCAAGGATGAAGAATTTCGGCCACCACCAATGCTCCAAGGGATGCTAGAGACGAGGCTTGCTTTCTCTTCTTCTTCTCCTTCCTTGATCCGACCACAAACTAGAGCTCCACCAAGAAGATAGGTTTCGGCCAACAAGAGGAGAGGAGAGAAATAAGGCCGGCCACCAAAACCAAGGAAGAGAGGGAGGAAAAGAATAGAGGTTTTTCCACCATGAAGGCTCCTCCACCTCCTCTTTTATAATCCTTTGTCTTGGAAAATAAGGAAATTTTAATAAAAACTTCCCTAATTCTTTTTCCATGAAAAGGAAAAATTTATTTAATTAAAAATAATTTTTCTTCTCATTATTATAATGGCCGGCCAAACCAAAACTCCAAGCAAATAAAAATTTTAAACACAAATTAAAACTTCCTTATTTGCTTCCGGAAATTTTATAAAAAATTTCTCCAATAATTTTTATCCCTTAATGATTGGTTAAAAGGAAATTTTATAAATTAAATCTTTCTTTAAACATGCGGATAATTTCCGGAAAGTTATCTCTAAAAATTAAAATCTCCTTTCAATCTGCAAATAAGGAAGATATCAAATCTTTTCTTAATCTTTTGTAGAAACTAATAAAAGAGAATTATTAATTTTTTAAAATTTTAAATCATGAACATGGTTAAAAGGAAAGTTTTTACCAAAATTAAAATCAACCTTTTAATCTACAAATAAGGAAAGAGATTTAGCTCTTCTCTTAATCTTTTGTAGAATCTTATAAAAGGAAAGATTTAAATTTTTAAACTCTCTTTTAAATCATGTTATCCACATAAGAAAAATTTTGAAAATAAAAATCCTTTTATTTTAATTTGGGCCGGCCACACCAAGCTTGAACCCAAGCTAGGGCCGGCCACCTTGAAGCACCCATGAACCAAACTTTGGTCGGCCCTAGCTTGGTCGGCCCCTATGGGACGGGTAAGAAGGTGGGTATAGGTGGGTATAGTACTCTATAATTAAGAGGCTACGATAGGGACCGAGAGAAGGAATTGGTTTTGGTCTCCCGATAAAATTAAGCATCCCGTGTTCGCCCCGAACACACAACTTAATTTTATCAATAATAATTCATTCCACTAGAGAACTATTATTGAACTACCGCACCAATCCCAAATTACATTTTGGGCTCCTTCTTATTATGAGTGTGTTAGTCTCCATGTGTTTAAGATAACAAATGTCCACTAATTAAGTAAGTTACTGACAACTCACTTAATTAATATCTAGCTCCAAGAGTAGTACCACTCAACTTCATCGTCATGTCGGACTAAGCCCACCTGTAGGGTTTAACATGACAATCCTTATGAGCTCCTCTTGGGGATATTCTCAACCTAGATCACTAGGACATATTTTCCTTCTATAATCAACAACACACACTATAAGTGATATCATTTCTCAACTTATCGGGCTTATTGATTTATCGAACTAAATCTCACCCATTGATAAATTAAAGAAATAAATATCAAATATATGTGCTTATTATTATATTAGGATTAAGAGCACACACTTCCATAATAACTGAGGTCTTTGTTCCTTCATAAAGTCAGTATAAAAGGAACGACCTCAAATGGTTCTACTCAATACACTCTAAGTGTACTAGTGTAATTATATAGTTAAGATAAACTAATACCTAATTACACTACGACTTTCCAATGGTTTGTTCCTTTCCATCTTGGTCGTGAGCTACTGTTTATAATTTATAAGGAACCGATAACATGATCTTCTGTGTGTGACACCACACACCATGTTATCTACAATATAAATTAATTGAGCAACTACATTTATCGTAAATGTAGACATTTGACCAATGTGATTCTTATTTCTAGATAAATGTTTATACCAAAAGCTAGGCTTTTAGTATACAACCTAACACTTCCGATCCAGCGAGACGCTGCCCCGATTTGGCCGATCCTCTCTGTATCACGACCACAGACTCTGTTGTGGCTTCAACAGGGAAGAAGGCTAGCTCTCACCTAATCCAGAGCCGTGCCCTAGTTTCCATCGCAGCTGATCTTCACTGATTGCCACGCTCCTCTGCTTTGGGACGACACCGTTGTAGTATTCGGACTTCTTCATACAGGAGGTTACAGGTCTGGTTTAAGGGGTAAGGTAATGTTTAGAAATGGATTAACATAGATTGTTTTTCCATTATATGTATTGGTGTGTGGAGATTTTGATATTTAGCTGCTTTTTGTAGTTTCAGCTAGCACTATTTGCCGACAATTCATAGTTCAGTCCATCATTTCTGGAAGCCACTTTCCACAGTTGTGAGTCCACAAAGGAGGCTTCTTATCAGGGTGAGTTGATGGAATTAATTTATATTTAGCTTAAGCTGAGTTGAGTATGGAATGGTTATGAATAGTTGAGATTATTATGGTTCGGGTTAATTAAGTTAGATGAATTAAGTAGAATTGATTCATGATGCCTAGTTGATTTAAGACGTGGATTAAATGATGTATTAATTGAGGGTTGATTGATACATGATTGATTATAATAGTTGGATTGTTAGTTTTACCTTGATGGATAGTCGAAGCATGTTAACAAAGAGGGTTAACTAATTGAATTGAATTAAATCATAAGGGGATTTGGTGTGAAAGAAGTGTTGGAGCAGTAAAGGGAATTAAAATGTTGATTCCTAATCGGATTGGGGTTAGTATTGGTTATCTGGATTATGATATAACTTAGCAGTATTATGTATTCTGTGTTGTAGGATACTAGTCGGAGACACATCTCGACGTGGCAAAATTTATCACTATCGGCAGATAAAGGCGGGTACTTCTTGCTTTATCTCTTTAGTATTTTGATCCTAGTGCATGAGCTTTATGCTCAGATAGTTGTTGTATCTATCTTGACTCCACTCTTATTTTTCCTGCGTTTGATACTTCCACTCAATCTTTGAGCTACTCGTTTCTGTATCTATACAGTCTCTTGTTGCGATCGATGATATTTAGCATATACTATATTACTAGGTATCAGATACCAGATACCAGATACCAGACATTAGATATTAGGTATTGGATATATGGGCACCTGATACCATGTTTACATGCTTTGGTTTGCTGTTTATTTACACACCTTACTGAGCATGCTGGCTTCATGTAGCATACCTGTTTCTGTTTATGTATATATGATCATTGTTGCTTTGTTCGCATCATGTCATTGCATACATTGCCGGCGACCTTGCCTCCCTTGTGGTTGAGATGGTCAATGGCTTGGGACGCACGCTCGGCCACTCATGGGTAGTGGTAGCTAGAGCGTGCCGCTTGTCCTGTCGTGCCCCCCTACTCGCACACTCATGGGTAGTGGTAGCTGGAGTCGCGAGCAGCAGGGACCCCCGTCATAGATGTAGCTATTCAGCTACTATGCACCTGTCCATCCGGTCACTCGAGAGTAGTGGCGGCTTTTGGGTGGTACTGTTGTCATCGATCTGGCCTCTCGACCATATAGGGGTCATGGTGCAGAGAGGTGGGCGGGGTGACCATCCGTGCATACGCTGTTATTATTATACCTGCTGATACTGCTATTTCTTATGTTGTTGTTGCTTATCTATGCTGCTGTTATTAGCTTATGCTGTTGTTGTTTACTTATGCTGATATGCTTACATAGGTTGAGATATATACCCGTGGTATGTGTTTAGACACTAGCGTACTTACTATTGACATGTATCTCACATGATACCATGTAGTATTGAGCAGTACTGTAGCAGGATTTTGCTACACCTACCTTCCATTACTAGCCTAGGATATGGTTTCAGGTATGGACACTTATTATGATATCACTATAGTATCTGCTATTTCCATACGAGACTGTATACCTTTGCATCTCTAGTTTGATTTACTATACTCATGCACTATCTGTTTATTACCCGCTGAGTCTTTATACTCACCACCCCGTATATTGGTAATTTCACCAGGTAGCAGGTAAAGGATTTATGGAGTCGCCTGGAGATCCTGTCCGCTAGTTCCACGTCACATTCGAGGACGATATTATGGTTTTGGTATACCGTACATTAGTTGTGCTTTGGTTTTATTTCTTGTTCTTGTGTTTGTGTATCTTGTATTTAGTTTGATTTTATTGTGTCAAGCCGAGCCGGCTCGCAGTTAGTTGCTTTGTGTATTGTGATCGTTGTTTGTGATTTCCGCTGTGTTGATTTTAGTACAGTCGTGTGGGCTGATTAATATATTTATATAACTGCATGGTTGTGTTTATTTCTGTTCCAGCCGAGTGGGCTGATTATATAACTGCGTGGTTGTGTAAATATATTCCAGCCGTATGTGGATGATGTATTTTGTATGTATGTATGCCTCAGATTGTCACCCATACAGGGGAGATGCTACCGAAATTTTTCGGTAAGGACTCCTCTGGGGGCGTGACAATTTATTGGTATCAAAGCCATAGGTTTACGAGGCCTATTTTCGTTTGGTTTTTCATGATTTGGTTTCTCGATGTGACTTTTCGGGTTTTGGGACCAGGCAGTGACAGGATTCTCCAAGCTATAGGAGGTATGTTTGCATATTATTATCTTACATTTCTGTTAGTTCATGCATAGTTGTTATGTTAGTTATGTTATGTATTAGTATTCTTTTGTTAGTACATGTCTAGTTATTTGTTGCATACATCAAATGTGTTAGGTCAATCACTGATCACGGTTGACCCTACTAGAGATCAAGGAATACAGTCTCATAGGACTTCTTTTACCATACCACTAGTGTTATTAATTTCTGTTATCACTAGTTTAGTAGTGGTTAGTATCTGCTAAATATCAAATTGCTTCGGTTCGTGAAGAACCAATTTACTCGTATTGCCTTGGTTCGTAGAGAACCGATTTACTCTTATTGGCTTGGGTAGTAGAGGATTGATTTATCCAAGTTGGTTCGGTTTGTAGAGGACCAGTTTATTCTTGTCGCGGTTAGTAGAGGACCGATCTACCTTGGTTGACTTGATCAGTAGAAGATTGATCCATTCTTGTCGGTGTAGATAGTAGAGTACTGAGTTAATTTTATTAGTTAGGTAGTAAGAGACCGACTCACTCTATTTTATAGATATTCTGATCCTCGGGTTATGTGTGCTGGTTAGATAACCTAAAAGTTACATTTGAGTTCATGACTTGTACAGACGGAGAATTGACTGAGTTAGCTGCATACCATGGCTGGCTTGACTAGTGTATAGATGATCGAGGTATCCTATTCTATGGAGACTTTGACCATGAATTGTATGTACCTGGTAGGATGACCTTGAGGGTACATTTGGATAGATGACCCCCATTGACGTGGAAAAGTGTGGAGCTAGTTGCTTAACACTTACGAGATACAACCGTTATAGGGTGTATGTATTGGTAAGTACATTCAGATACTAGAGTGCAGTTGGGAGCATGCTATGATGGATTTTGTTGTGAGATTACCCAGGACATGGAGAGGATACGATGCATTGGGAAATCAGTGATTGGTTGACGAATTTACTCCCTAGTTTTTTTTTTGATGAAAGGCAAATTATATATCATCAAAGAAATGTGTACAATCTACATGACCTCGGATATCCATTCAGATCTGACATTTACTCCCTAGTTATTGATTTATAGGATGGATGTTTTAGATCGAGTAGCAGGATTATATGGTAGAGAGATTACTGGACCCCAGGGTATATCTCTGAGTATTGAATTGGATGGAGATTCATGATTCACATCACGATAGTGGCAGATTTTACAGCAGACCATGAGTATAAAGTTCTATTTTAGAACTGCTTTACATCTTTAGACAGATGAACAAACTGAGAGCTTATTGTGGATGTTAGAGGATTTGCTGATACTAGGTGTTGTGGATTTTGGAGATGATTGATTTACTTACAGTTGGCTAGACAGCAGTGTGAGAGTAGCGGAAGCAGGATGAACTCATAACCCATAGAGTCATCTTTGACAGTTGGGGATTTGTTATGATACTTGAATGGAGTGGTATATGAGTATGTTATTTGGTTGTTACTCTTAGATGAGGATCCCTGAGTGGAGTAGTAAATTTGGGGACCAAATTTTTATTAGTGGGGGAAAATGTAAAATACCGAATCAGATAATAATTAAATAATAAGGTTTAATAGGCTAATAGCCTTTTAGGAATTTTTAGAACTTTTTCTGGAATTAATCGGAGCTTGTACGGCATATTTAGAGGGGATGTACTTATGGGCTCGAGAAAAGCCTGTTTATAATACCCAATTAAAGTGGGAATTAATTGAGGAATCAACTTAGGCTTTAATTGAGCAAACACTAAGTTTATTTCGTTAATTCCTTTTTCCTCCCCGATTTCTTTCTCTCCTCACCTTCATTGCGCCGAACTCTTTTCCCCGAGTTCTCACCTCGCGATCCGCCGCACCACCGTCGGTCACGATGAACTGCACAGCCGACGACTTCTTCTCCCTCGAGCTATAGCCGCTGGCTCTTCTCCTAGCAAGGGCACCACACAGCTAGCCTTTCCTCCCTCACGCGAGCACCGGAGACATGCCACGGTACCTGATCACACGGCGTTGCTCAGGCCGCCGCTCGCCAGAGCTTTCTATTCCTCAGCCTCTCATCTACAGCTCTGCTAGGTAAACACCTTCTCAGACCTTTGCTCCGCACAGGCCGATCTTCAGCGAAAGGGTGGGAAATCCGAGCCCTAGTTTTTCCCTCGTCGCTACACTCATGCGCTATAGCTTCGACCACCACTGTCTGCGTTGCTGTCCGACCGTCGGCCGAGACCTTCTTCCGATCCAGCAAGACGCTGCCCCGATTTGGCCAATCCTCTCTGTATCACGACCACAGACTCTGTTGTGGCTTCGACAGGTAAGAAGGCTAGCTCTCACCTAATCCAAAGTCGTGCCCTAGTTTCCATCGCAGCTGATCTTCACTGATTGCCACGCTCCTCTGCTTTAGGACGACACCGTAGTAGTATTCAGACTTCTTCATACAGGAGGTTACAGGTCTGGTTTAAGGGGTAAGGTAATGTTTAGAAATGGATTAACATAGATTGTTTTTCCATTATATGTATTGGTGTGTGGAGATTTTGATATTTAGCTGCTTTTGTAGTTTCAGCTAGCGCTATTTGCCGACAATTCATAGTTCAGTCCATCATTTCTGGAAGCCACTTTCCACAGTTGTGAGTCCACAAAGGAGGCTTCCTATTAGGGTGAGTTGATGGAATTAATTTATATTTAGCTTAAGCTGAGTTGAGTATGGAATGGTTATGAATAGTTGAGATTATTATGGTTTGGGTTAATTAAGTTAGATGAATTAAGTAGAATTGATTCATGATGCCTAGTTGATTTAAGACGTGGATTAAATGATGTATTAATTGAGGGTTGATTGATACATGATTGATTATAATAGTTGGATTGTTAGTTTTACCTTGATGGATAGTCGAAGCATGTTAACAAAGAGGGTTAACTAATTGAATTGAATTAAATCATAAGGGGATTTGGTGTGAAAGAAGTGTTGGAGCAGTAAAGGGAATTAAAATGTTGATTCCTAATCGGATTGGGGTTAGTATAAGTTATCTGGATTATGATATAACTTAGCAGTATTATGTATTCTGTGTTGCAGGATACTAGTCGGAGACACATCTCGACGTGGCAATATTTATCACTATCGGCAGATAAAGGCGGATACTTCTTGCTTTATCTCTTTAGTATTTTGATCCTAGTGCATGAGCTTTATGTTCAGATAGTTGCTGTATCTATCTTTACTCCACTCTTATTTTTCCTGCGTTCGATACTTCCACTCAATCTTTGAGCTACTCGTTTCTGTATCTATACAGTCTCTCGTTGCGATCGATGATATTTAGCAGATACCAGATACCAGATACCAGACATTAGATATTAGGTATTGGATATATGGGCACCTGATACCATGTTTACATGCTTTGGTTTGCTGTTTATTTACACACCTTACTGAGCATGCTGGCTTCATGTAGCATACATGTTTCTGTTTATATATATATGATGACTGTTGCTTTGTTCGCATCATGTCATTGCATGCATTACCGGCGACCTTAGCTCCCTTGTGGTTGAGACGGTCAATGGCTTGGGACGCACGCTCGGCCACTCATGGGTAGTGGTAGCTGGAGCATGCCGCTTGTCCTGTCGTGCCCCCCTACTCGCACACTCATGGGTAGTGATAGCTGGAGTCGCGGGCAGCAGGGACCCCCGTCGAAGATGTAGCTATTCAGCTACTATGCACCTGTCCATCCAGTCACTCGAGAGTTGTGGCGCCCTTTGGGTGGTACAGTTGTCATCGATCCGGCCTCTCGACCATACAAGGGTCATGGTGCAGAGAGGTGGGCGGGGTGACCATCCGTGCATACGCTGTTATTATTATACCTGCTGATACTGCTATTTCTTATGTTGTTGTTGCTTATCTATGCTGCTGTTACTAGCTTATGCTGTTGTTGTTTACTTATGCTGATATGCTTACATAGGTTGAGATATATACCCGTGGTATGTGTTTAGACACTAGCGTACTTACTATTGACATGTATATACCTCACATGATACCATGTAGTATTGAGCAGTACTGTAGTAGGATTTTACTACACCTACCTTCCATTACTAGCCTAGGATATGGTTTCAGGTATGGACACTTATTATGATATCACTGTAGTACCTGCTATTTCCATACGAGACTGTATACCTTTGCATCTCTAGTTTGATTTACTATACTCATGCACTATCTGTTTATTACCCGCTGAGTCTTTATACTCACCACCCTGTATATTGGTAATTTCACCAGGTAGCAGGTAAAGGATTTATGGAGTCGCCTGGAGATCCTGTCCGCCAGTTCCACGTCACATTCGAGGACGATATTATGGTTTTGGTATACCGTACATTAGTTGTGCTTTGGTTTTATTTCTTGTTCTTGTGTTTGTGTATCTTGTATTTAGTTTGATTTTATTGTGTCAAGCCGAGCCGGCTCGCAGTTAGTTGCTTTGTGTATTTGATCGTTGTTTGTGATTTCTGTCGTGTTGATTTTAGTACAGCCGTGTGGGCTGATTAATATATTTATATAACTGCGTGGTTGTATTTATTTCTGTTCCAGCCGAGTGGGCTGATTATATAACTGCGTGGTTGTGTAAATATATTCCAGCCATATGTGGATGATGTATTTTGTATGTATGTATGCCTCAGATTGTCACCCATACAGGGGAGATGCTGCCGAAATTTTTCGGTAAGGACTCCTCTGGGGGCGTGACATAGTGCCTTTTTATTATTGCTGACGTCATCTTAATTTCTTGGAATGAAACTTCATTCAAGGCTACTCCACATGATATTTGGTCTGAATCAAAGCTCTGATACCATTTATTGTGACCAAAGGAACACACATATCTCCACAATAACATGATATTGTCCACTTTGGACCTAAGCCCTTATGACTTTGCTCTTGGGCTTTACCCTAAAGATCTTATGCCAATAAAGATATCATACATCATTTTAAACCTATGATCTTTTTCATATCTTTTCAATGTGAGAATTTGATTGAATCCCAACAATCCTCTCCTCAAACAAAAGACCATAATTATTCTGATGGTATGTGCTTCTCCATGAGCATCTGATCACTTTTGACCTGCTTCGGGTCTCTCCATAAGCATCTGGTCATCCTGACCTACTTTGGGCCTCACTGCAAGCATCCGCATCTGGTCACTTCTAACCTATTCTGAGTTTCCCCGCAAGCATCCGCATCTGGTCACTCTTGACCTGCTCCGAAACTCCCTGTGAACATTCGATTATCCTGACCTACTCCAGACCTTCCAGCAAGCATCAGGTCACCCTAACATGTTTCGGGTCTCCCTGCGAGCATCCGGTCGCCCTGACCTACTCCGGTCCTCTCTATAACTTCATTCAAGGCTACCCCACATGACATTTAGTCTGAACCATGACTTTGATACCATTTGCTGGGACCGAAGGATATTCACATATCTTCACAATGACATAATATTGTTCACTTTGGGTCTAAGTTATCATGGCTTTGTTCTTGGGCTCTACCCAAAAGGTCTCATGCCAAGAGAGATATCTTACTTCTTTTAAATTCATAATTTATTCCATATTTTTCCAATATGAAATTTTGATTAGATCCCTAATAATAAGGGGAGGATTATAAAAAAAAATTATTGGAAAGGTTTATGACAGTGGAGAGAGGCTTTTAAAATGAGTGAAAATTTTAATTTTTGATGTGGGAGTGATATGATGGAGCACATAAATCCATGTAAGAAGTTTATAACTGCAGATGCCCTTAGTAACCCTTGCCCTTTCGCCCTTAATTCAATTTTGCCACATTTGCATCAAACCTAGATGCCCCAGAGCTTGCCTCGTTATGATGCAGTGAAATGGTATTGTCATCTAGGTATCTACAATTTGATCTCCAACTACGACATATTTTGTAAGAATTTTTATTCCAAATGAGGCATGTAATTACTAGATATTGAACTTCTGAGTTGTCCATCGTGAGCGCTTCTTATTTTATCCTGACAATTGATATAAAAAACTCTATAAGGTCAACCAAATTCGATGTTATCTAGTTGATTATTGTTTTTTCCATGCCCCAGCTCGCTGGTCGATAGGTCAGCAACAACAATTGTCGTGGTAGAGGAAGGAAATTAAAACTCAGTACAAAAATAATTGGATTAGGGATATGAACTAACGAATTAGCCTGATAACTTGTCAAGTCCACAAGTGAAATGAGAGTCAGTTGGACCGTTTATTTAACAAATCAAATGAGCTAAAAGAATTGAAAAAATCCAATTGAGCCCATAAATTGCCAACATCCACAAATATAATCAAGCTAAATAAATTTTAAAAAAAACAACCTCTAAATATAGTTTTGAATTTATTTGTTAATCGAATAGTGGGAATACGGTCTACATCCAAGATTAATTGAATAAAATTTAAATATCCGAATTATAAAAAAAAAAGAATAATAATAATTAAGTTTGTATTAGATCGGATATATTTCATTCTATGCTATGTTATCATTTAAATTTTATTTTATTTCATCATAAATTAAATAAAATAAATTAATAAATCAAATAATTCTATTATTAATTACATTCAAAATAAATAAAAAATATTTATCATTCAATTATCTTTCTATTTTTTCAGTTCTTTATTTATCAAAATTTTAGATTCTAATATGAGCCGATGTATCGTCCAAATTTTAATTTCTACATGAATTTATTGTATTGGAACATTATTAATTACATATGTTGGACATATTTAAAGGTGAAGATTTTATATGTATGTTAGACAAACAACGGACGCATTTTACTTAATGGAAGAAAATTAAAGTTAAATATAGGCAATCAGTTGAGAAGAGTAAAGAATAGATTTACCTAGAATAGCATTACTATCTTTCCTTTGTGACCTTTATCAATTCATATGGACATCTTAAAAGAAGGTAAAATCTTCCTGACTTGTCACCCAGTAACTTTTTCTTGTATCGTTGAATCTATCCTCCACCAATAGCTAATATAACCGTGTTAAATTATTTTTTAAGATGGATGACTCCCCAATCGAACAAGTGCGACTGACAGTTCCTTCAACAGATGATCCAACGTTGCAAGTGTTAACATTTCGCATATGGATTCTTGGTGTTCCGCTCTGCATCCTGCAGTCGGCGTTGGTTAGAATCGCTACTTTCAGGCAGCAGTTCATCTACATATCACCCGTTTGTATCGATTTCTTCTTGTACGGTGGATGTAATTTGTTAGCCAGAGTTTTGCCAAATAAAGTTGTGACAATCCCAGGCACAAGATGGAGCTTTTCACTTAATCCGTGCCCCTTCAATATCAAAGAACATATCGCCATGTCCATATTTGTTAATTCGATAGGCAGTCCAGGCATTTACAATATCAGTGTAGCCAAGATCTTTTACCATAAAGAAATTCATATTTGGCCAGCTTTGCTCTTGGTTATATCAACACAGGTACCAAATTTATAATAAGATGTAATCATTCATATTAAAGAAAGAAGAGAAGTGACTATATATCAATTTATACAGTTCTTGGGTTTCGGATTTGCCGGTTTGTTTCTAAAATTTCTAGTAGATTCACCGAATATGTGGTGGCCTAGTGTAGTTGCCAGCATCCCTCTTTACAGGTATGTTAAATTGTTGGTAAAGAATTATTAAGCAAAGGATGAAATGAAAATGATATTTGTATTTCTCAGGGCATTACATGAGGAGGATAAGAGGCCCAAGGGAGGGTTATCACGTTATCAATTTTTTTTTATTGTCTTTGCTGCGATTTTCGCTTACAGCATCATCCCTGCTTATTTCTTCCAGTCTATTACTGCTCTGTCCTTTGTGTGTTGGATATGGAAGGACTCTATCACTGCACAACAAATTGGCTCCGGGATGAATGGACTCGGCATTGGATCAATTTCGCTTGATTGGATGACTATAACAAGTTTTTTAGGAAGCCCTTTGGTTCTCCCTTCATTTGTGATTTTCAATAATTTGATTGGATTTATCGTGATCACATACATTTTTATACCTTTCTCTTATTGGAGTAATGCATATGAAGCAAGAAAATTTCCACTGTTTTCGACCAATATCTATGATTCTCATGGGCAAAAGTATAATGTCTCAAGAATTATCGATTCTAACACTCTCATGTTTAATCAAGAAGCCTATGATAAGTACTCGAAGATATACTTCACTACTTCACTGCTTTATTGTTATGCGTTTAGTCTTGCTCAATACACATCCTCTATTTCTGAGATTACTCTTTGTTATGGGAGGTACGTATTCATTTTGTCACATTCTAATTGATGTATTCATAGTCCAGTTGATCGTTGTAGTAATCGATCTCTGCAGATCACTGTGGCAAACATTTAAGAAAGCATATAAAGACGATGATGAGCAAGATGTGCATGGGAGGCTAATGAAGCAAAATTATGAATCTATTCCGCAGTGGTGGTTTTACTCCATATTGTTGTCTATGATCGGCATGGCAATTCTGGTCTGTGAAAGTTTTGGAAGTCAAATTCAACTTCGTTACTGGGAAGTTTTGTTGGCATGTGCTTTGGTTTTTCTGTTCCTTCCATTAGAATGTGTACTTGAAGCAATTGCTGGTTCGGTGAGCACTAATCATTATACTAATCTATATAATGAAGTCGTTCATTATTGAATATATATATATATATATAAACTAACTAGTGACTTTATGTGTCGCCTATATATAGGGATTCACATTAGATTTGCTATTTGAAGCCATCATTGGATACTTGAATCCAGGCAAACCTCTAGCCAACATGGCTTTCAAATTATATGGAACAGAGGCTCACCTAGTGGCAGCCTATGCTATATATAACTTCAAATTATCACACTATATAAAGATTCCTCCAAAAATCGTATTTCACCTTATGGTAAAAGCATTCCCTTTCTTCTATTACTGGATGGTCATTTTCTTCATCATTAGTTATATATATAATATATATTTTTTTTTTAAAAAAAATGATGATTGTAGATTTTAAGTGCGACGATTTCATGCTTCATTGATTTTGGCATAGCATGGTGGATGCTCCGATCAATAGACAATATTTGCCAACCAGACTTACTTCCGGAGGGAAGTCCTTGGACATGTCCCAGTGACAAAGCAATGTTCATCACTGGGGTAACATGGGGGCTTGTTGGACCTAGCAAGACGTTTTATCCCAATGGCATGTACTCCATAGTCTTCATCTTTGCTCTAATTGGACTCGTCGCACCAATTCCTGTGTGGTTATTATCGCATAAGTACCCAGAAAAGAAATGGATTAGACTCATTAACTTCCCACTTATATTCAATGCCGCTCTTGTTCTACCTGTCGGTGGGATGGTGGGTTATTGGAACTGGTTTATTGTTGGTTTACTCTTCAACTATTTCATCTATCATAAACATAGAGAATGGTGGACTAGATATAATTATCTATTATCCGCTGGACTTGATGCGGGCTCGGCAGTTTTTGTTCTTCTGCTTAGCGTCTCTCTTCAGTTTCAGAATATATATGGAGCGAACTGGTGGGGATTAGAATTAAGTGATCATTGTCCATTGGCAAATTGTCCCACAGTACCTGGTGTGATTATTGAAGGATGCCCCATAATTCAGTGATCATATTTCAATATGGTCGTAGACAAATAGAATAAGAGGCATAAACATAGAGAATAATGGATAAAATTATTTATTAACTATTATCTGTTGTATTTAGTGTGGGCTTTTCAATTTTTTTTATTCCAATATTAGAATTAGATGTCCATCAGCAAATTATCCTATTATAATATGGGATGTTATCATTAAAGGTTATCTCATAATCCAGTGACTATATTTATTATTAATTCAAATATTTTTAGTGTCTTAATTGAATAAGAGAAGAGAGATGATTTTTAATTTTATTACTTTGTTTTGATTTGATAATTATCTATCCATTTTTATCTAAAATCATAATGAATTTGCACATATATGATCTAGTTAAACACGATCCACATATAAACTTCACCATATATACTAGACAAATTGAATTAATTACACCATTTCAAGACAGACAGACAAAGGCACATTCTAAATTTGATGATTTTATTTTAAAAATATATATTCAAAGAAAATTAAAATTTTAGAAAAAAAATAATGAACAATTTACCAAACAACATGATTATATATTTTTCCTGATCACGTATATGATTTGGAAAATGTCCAAGCAATGTCATATCTTTTCCTTTTTATTTGTTTTTCTCTTCCTTTTTACTACATTCTCTTTCTTTTTAATGTTCATCTGATTTTTTTTTTTTAACAATTCTTATTTTACTGTGTTCCTGATTTCGAAAAATCAACTACACAATGTTGTTATAGAAAAATCAACAGCAACATTGTGTAGTTGATTTTTCGAAATCAACTACACAATGTTGTTGATTTTTAAAAGTATTGTCGATTTTCAAAAATCAATAATAACATGGTCCTAATTTCCAAAAATCAACAATACATAAAATCTTCCAAACCATTTTTTTTACCATGTTGTAGATTTTCGATTGATTTTTACAAATCGGCAATACTATATTGTTGATTTTCAACTAATTTTTAAAAATCAACAAAACAATATTACTGATTTCTAAAATTAGCAACATATTGTTGTTGATTTTGAGAACTCATCAACTTGCTGATTTTTGAAGATGTTGATTTTTAGAAACTAGAAACAACATTGTTGCATACTTAAACTTTGCTAATTGTTGCCTGGAATATTGGAACTTTGCTAATTGTTGCTAATTGTTGTCTTTTTTTGCTATGTCATCTCTTGAGTTTTTCAAAAAAATGAAAAGCGACGAGCGTTATTCACTCCTCTAGCACTTCTTTCAATCTTACATAATGAAGTCTCAAAATTTACTTAACATACATATTGTAGTAGCTACGAAGCTGTAACTGCTACAAGTACAAATTCAACTTTAAGAGGTGATAACTTTTGAGTTATATTGAACTATAGTACACACAATATATAAAATCGAAGATTTTTGAACGAGCTTCAATTTAATATATTATGTTTCCTATAGTTTAATCTGAATCAAACTTTATGGTCTCTCAAAGTTATAACTGATAGTTGTAGTAGCAACAATTTCGTAGCTGCTACAATGTGTTGTTGATTTTAAGAAACCAACAACAGCGTTATTGTTAGGACACTTTGGTAGGGGAGGGGGGGGGAGGGGGGGTGTGGTTAGGAATAATCGCTTATTCGATGATTTGTTGTAGCAAAAACTTGAAGTAATCACTTGTAGGACCGATACATGTAAGAAGAGGAGGGGGGGTTGAATCATGCGTATTTAAAACTCGTTCTTTTTGTTGGTGTAATTAGCACTGACAATCAAACTCATGATTTGATGTATGATAAAAGGTTAAAGTTAAAAGTTGTGTTCTAATCCACTTACCTAGTGTACAAGACTAAAAGACTTGACAGAGACCAGATACCAGGCTGAAGTCTAGTCGGGCCAGGAGGACTAGACGATTCGCTGGAAGTCTAGTTGAGCCAGAGAAGACTAGATAGTGTAGGGGATCGGTGGCCGGCTAGAAGGGGGGTTGAATAGACGTGCCCTCTAAATCAAATGCTTCCTACGTATTTGTTAATTGCGCAAGCAGAAATACAATAATACAAACACAAATACAAAAGCTAAATACTAAAGGAAAGAATGCAAACCAATACACGTCGATGTAATGTGGTTCGGAGATAACTTGCTCCTACTCCACGGTTGTCCGTAAAGTGGACGATCCCTCAATCCGTTGGTGGATTAATCCCCGGAAACTCCGGCTAGCTCAAACCTCCTTGTGGGTGGAGAAACCTCACCACAACACTCACCAAAGACACTTGTGTTGGTGAAATATTCCCTAGGTCAAGGTTGACCTGGTTGACTGAACTTGAATTGGGTCAAGCTCGAGTCTTGATGTTTGGGTTTCGATGTTTGACAATACATGTAGACAATACATGGAGATTGCAGGTGCGATTCTTCATGTGGGAAGATTGTGAAGGAGAGTCGAGTAGGTTAAGGTTGACTGGATACTTGACTGGAAAATCCTGGTGAGTGAAGTCAGGCAGTTATGGAAAGTCCTAGTGAGTGAATCTAGGCAGAAGGAAAGTCCTGGTGAGTGAAGTCAGACAGTTATGAAAAGTCCTAGTGAGTGAAGCTAGGCGGAAGGAAAGTCCTGGTGAGTGAAGCTAGGCAGAAGGAAAGTCCTAGTGAGTGAAGCCAGGCAGTTATGAAAAGTCCTAGTGAGTGAAGCTAGGTAGAAGGAAAGTCCTAGTGAGTGAAGCCAGGCAGTTATGGAAAGTCCTAGTGAGTGAAGCTAGACAGAAGGAAAGTCCTGGTGAGTGAAGCCAGGCAGATGGGAAATCCTAGTGAGTGAAGCTAGGTGAAAGTCCCGGTGAGTGAAGCAGACAGCTGGAAAATCCTAGTGAGTGAAGCTAGGTGAAAGTCCTGGTGAGTGAAGCCAGGCACAAGAAATCTAGATGGATCAAGGTTGATCAGACATCTGGTGTTGGGAAGCCCAAGTAGGTCAAAGGGATTGACCGGATACTTGGCACGGGAAATCCAGGTGGATCAAGGTTGATCGGACACCTGGTGGAGATAAGTCCAAGTGGGTCAAGTATGACCGAACACTTGGCATGAGGAGAAAAGTCCAAGTGGGTTAAAGGGATTGACCGGACACTTGGTGAGGGAGTCATAACAGGTCAAGGGTGACCGGATGCTAGGCATGATGTACCAACAGATCATGGTTGATCGAATGTTGGTGTCGGGGACTTTGGACTCATTTTTGGGCAAAAACAGAAGTTGGATTGATCAGCCGATCGATTGGCTCATGCCCAATCGATCGGCTGATCGATTGGGTGAGTCCCCACGACAAACCTCCTCCCAATCGATCAGTGGATAGATTGGGAAGAAGTGTCGCGCGAACAGAAAGTCTCCCAATCGATCAACCGATCGATTGGGAGCCTCCAATCGATCGGGCGATCTATTGGGAGGTGCGATTTCACGCGATAAGCCCTGGATCGATCGATTGATCGATCCAAAGCCTCCCCAATCGATTGGGAGCAATCCAATCGATTGGGATTCGACTGTTGGCGTCGTATTTAGCTGTTGGCAAGCATTTCTCTCGGCACTTCTTCCACGGCTTCAATTCTTTCTCCACAGCGACTTCACAGCCACTTCTCAACAGCTCTCACGCCAGATCTTGAAGGTTCTTGGAGGCTTGTGCTGGTGCACGTCCAAGTCAAGAGGCGAAGAAGAAGCTAGGGTTAGGGTTTCTTGTGCATATCTTGTAAACTTTTGCTTGTATTGTATTTCCCTTCCCTTTCTTCTTGTACTGAGAACTTGTAGGACTTCTCCGCCTTCGGTAGTTACCGAAAAGGAGCGTTTTCATAGTGGAGGGTGCGTGAGTGTGTGGATCCTTGGATAAGTGACCTCTTCTTGAGGTAGACACCAAGTAAATCCCTAGTGTTAGCGTTGTATATTTGTTTCTTTGTATTTTCCGCTGCATTTCATCACAAGAAGCAAGCAACGACGAGCACGAGATCGCGCCGAGCTATTCACCCCCTCCCACCTCTAGCAACATTTCGGTCCCAACAAGTGGTATCAGAGCAAAGGCGCTCTTCTTCGAAATCATCGCCAGAAGGGGCAACAAGGCTAGAGGGTGTAGAAGTTGGAGCAAATTTTATCAAGTCAAACACTTCATCATCAAGCTCAACTTCAAATGGAATTCCAAGACGGACTTGGATTCGATACAAGGGTGCCTCCACCATTCACAATAATGAGCTTCGATCTTTGGAGATCAAGGATCGAAAATTTCTTGATGGTGGAGATAGAGCAATGGTTTTCTCTTATGGAAGGCTTCGAAGCTCCAACAAGTTCAAAGGGAAAAATTCTCAAGAGGAGCAAGTGGAGCCAAGAGCAAATTCAAAAGAGCGAGGCAAATGACAAAGTGACCAAGCTATTGGTCAATTTATTGCCAAGCAATATTTTGGCTCAAGTCAGAGAATTCAAAGATGCCAAGGAGCTTTGGAGCAAATGGGCAACGATTCATGAGATCCCCTCCACTGTACCAATTCAAGAAGAATCCAAAGAGGGCGACTCCATGGGCCAAAAACAAGAGGAAGAGGACTCCGAGGTTAAGAGATGCTCAACTTCTGAAGAAGAAGTCCAAGAAGCCTCATCTTCAAAGGAATGCAATGAAAAGGGCAAAGAGGGAGTATACTCTTTGTTCCATGTACAAGATGAAGATGATGAAGTCTCCACCTCTAGGATTGAGGGGGAGCGATCTTTGTTGACATCATATCAAGAAGAAGAAGAAGCTTCCACATCCGGGTCAAATGGAGAAGAAGACATTGCATCCTCCAAAGATCAAGAAATATCAAATGGAGGATCAAGTGTCATCCCTACGTGTGAAGGTATAAATATTTCATTTAAAAATAAAGATCATATCATATGTTTTGAATGTAGGGAACATGGATACTACAAGAGCAAGTGCCCTAAATTGGCCAAGAAGAAGGGCTAAGTGGCACCAAAGGGCAAGGAGAAGTCCAAGGAGACTGCCCCCACAACAAAGAAGAGCAAGGAGCACATTGTGTGCTTCTCTTGCAATCAAAAGGGACATTATCAGAGTCAATGTCCTAAGGGGAAGAAGACGGTCAAAGCTAAAGGAGAAAGCATAAGTCAAGGGGGAGCCTCCAAGGTAAAACGAAAGGTATCATTTATTGAACCTACCCCTTTAAATTATGGTAAGAAGCATGCTAATTCAAATTTTTATCATTTTAATACTATTTACCATAAAAATAGGAAGCATGATAGCATTAAGGAAAAACATGTAGCTCTTCATGCTAAAACTACCACACCTAGAATTAGGAAGGTAGGTAAAAATTTATGCAAGAACTCTAAGGACTCTAGGTATTTGCCTAAGAAAAAGGAGAATCAAGATTTTAGTGAAAAATCTAAGGTTGAGGAATTATAGAAGGAAAATCAAGTCTTGAGGTCAAGACTTGACAAAATGGAAAGGACCCTTAGAAAGATCACAAATGATACACAAGGGCTTAAAAGTCAAAACCTAGGTTTAGAGAAACAAGGGTCATCCAAGGTCCATAGGGGTTTGGGATACAAACCTAAAACTAAAAAGGATGTGCCTTATTACCATATGGTTCCATATAATTATGGAACCAATCCTAGGTCAAAAGGTCAAGTCAAAAATACTAGGAAGGTTATTCCTAAGAGTATTTTTGCAACAAAAGTGACTAAGACTTCTAAGATTTTATCACAGAGATATTTAAGAACTAATCACAAGGCTCCCCCTTCGCAAAGGCACTTAAGGTTTTCCCAACTAAACCTTACTTCTCCCCCTTTGCCTAACATCCAAAAAGTTTTCCAACAATATCCCAATTGTTGAAAACTTGTCATCCAAACTCACCCTAAACTCATGTATTTATCCCTCATGGATCCCATACATCTAAACGAGTTGACATGGTCAAGAACAACGCTGAAAAACACTATCAGGCTGGTATTAGTCGACTGCCCCAAGTATCAGTCGACTGCCCCTTTCGACACAACCTTACAGAAGCATACTGTGGTCGAAAAATACTGTTATCAGTCGACAGGTATCTGCACCAGTCGACTGGTATCCCATTTCTGAAAATATTAACATTTTCAGGCCAACTTCAGAAATGCACCAGAAATTCTGTAGACCTCCAAAAATCCTCAAATTTTGTGGAGAGGTCTATTGTACCTTTGTCTACTTGGAAAAAATATATCACAAAATGTATCTATCACCAATCCCAAGATTGACACAAAATCCAAAACTAACTAAATGGTTCAATTGAACCTTGACCTAAAGTCCTAGTTTTGTCTTTCTCTTGATGTATTTGCCCATATCAATCCACAATGCATCCCTAGCATTGGTTTATATGGCATCTATATATCCAAATCAATTATCATGCTATATGACCCCAATGTCATATTTCCAAGCATGAAACACATTCCATGTGTGTCAATTCCCTAAGGTTGAGACTCAAGTTCGTCTCCAAACCATTTAGTATACTCCATGGCTTGTCTAGACTCCCAAGTAAAACTCACTTGAGATCTATTGGCCATGGGTCACTACAAGAATTTTTGCATTCAACAACACCCAATAGACAACGCTTTTTAATAAAAACGTTGTCGTTCTTTGTTTTACAACGCTTTTAGTGAAAAGCGTTGTCTATGGTATTTACTTTTTACTAAAGACAACGGTTTTTAATGAAGTGTTGTCTTTAGTGTTGTTGTTTATGGTCAAAGACAACATTTTTTTAAAAAACGTTTTTTAAAGTGTTGTGTATGTTTCCCCTAAACTCACTTAAAATAAATTCGCAGCCCTCGCTTTGCTAAACTCTAAACCCTCAACGCGCGCACGCCTTCTCCTCACCACTCCTCTCCACGAGTTCTCCTCTCCACTCCTCTCCACGAGTGCCTTCTCCTCTCCTTCTCCTCTCCACGAGTGCCTTCTCCTCTCCACGAGCGCCTTCTCCTCTCCACTCCTCTCCACGAGCGCCTTCTCCTCTCCACGAGCGCCTTCTCTTCTCCTTGCCGCGTGATCTCCTCTGAACCCTAATCTCGACCCAAACTCCTCACGCCGGCCCAACTCCTCCAAGTCGAGATCCCTAATCTCGCATTTCCCCATCTCCTTAATCAAAGTCAGCTTACCCTTCCTAATCTTCTCACGGCTCCTCAACTCCTCTGAACCCTTCGATCTTAGTTCCTTCCTCGCAGAGCAGATTCGAGAGTAGGAGGAACGGAAGAAAGAAAGGTAAAATTTCTTCCATCCCTCTAGAATAAGATTTTGTTTATTTTTGATTATTTTCCGAACTAGTCATTTTGCCGGATTCATACTGCATCAATTTTCCCCCTCCCCTGATTCCTATGATTTGTTTCTCCATTGACTGATGCTTTAATTTCTAATTCAGTACCCACCTCTGCATGGGATATATATATATATATATATATATATATATATATATATATATAAAACTAGAGTGTCATTGAGCTTTCAGTAAGATCGCAGATTGTAACGTTGTTGGTCTGTATTCAGAAAGTTATATGCATTAACTTTTCTGTCCGTGATATTCTTCAGGTTTGCTAACAGTATGCGAAGTGCTTGCTTATCAGAGCATGTGTTGATCTTTTTTAGCAGAGCATTTTTATGTTTACCTGGTAAAAAGGTGAAGCAGCATCACATGAATGAAGGCACAGTCCTAGACTTGATTTTGAAACCTGTGCATGACACTTCACTGGTTTTGCAGTTATATATATGTAGCTGGAGCAAGAGGGGGAATTAGTTCAAGCCATTTTTTTCCCCCTGGAAGGAGAGCCCGGGTGATGCATTAAAGCAGATCAAAAGTTCGTCCGAGTTAATTTTATTACTCTTACTCACTTGCAAAAGGTCCACTGAAAACTTTAGCTTAGATGCCAGATACAAGCTGAACGGTGAGTGTTTTTGTTACTTTCTGAGAATTGTCTGTATCTTATCTCGAAAGCAGGGGCTGCTGAACACTACTTTCTACCACCATTTCCAAAGAACATTAAGCATCGTGGCCTTGATGATTCAAGCTGCAAATCAATTTTTAAGTTTAATTATGAAGATCTCATCGTAATCGGCTTCTTTGGATCTTAATATTCTCGTTCAGCCCATCAAGTGTACACATCCTATGTTTCAATTTGTACACATTATGATTTCATTGACTCATGCCCATCAAGTGTTTGATTAAATGTCTCTTCCATTATATAGATTTTAGTTGATACATTTTCTTTAGTTTAATTCCATGTAATGCTTGTTAGTTTAGTGATTTATGTTCCTATGATGTTTGTTCTTTATTTGAAACTTAGTTTACTTATAAAAGTACATCATATAGGACCATCCAGAATTGAATTAGTGGAGATTTTTCTAAATATTTGTATCAAGGGTCTACACTCTAGTACCATAAGAGCTAATGGACTACTTGATACCGGTAAAATAATTATGGATTTTGTTTCCATAGTTAATATGCGGTTAAATATACTTAGTGATGTTAAATGCAGCATTTTTTTTATCAATTAATATTGAGAGTGAAATTTTAACACGGATTTCTCTGATTGCTATTGCAAATGCATAACATCCATTTTTAACTTATAAAATTTTAAAGGAAATTTGTTTGATTATACATAATTGAATGAAAGTCCTATGCTTCTTTGGTAGTATGTATTGAAGTTGGTTAGCTGTATGATATTAGAGAAAAGGCATTTTTAATCCACGATATAATTCTATGATTATTTATACCTCTGGCCTGTTCATCAAGTCCTTGAGAATCTCAGGTGTTCTGATATCACTAGCAATTAATACATAAATATTTTCATTAATTAGAATATCTTTTAAGGTAGATGCAGATTAGATGAGCCGATTTAATCGATATCGGTTGATAAGTAATGGTTCTATTTTTTTAGGATGAAATCCGATGGGATTAGATATTGGTAGCCTAGCCAGGTGAAGATCTGATGATTGTTGAATCAAATTTTTGTAGCAAATTAAAATTGCAATTAAGGTTAATTAATCTATATCAATGCAATTTTGGTTGCTGCATTGGAATCAATGCAATTTTGGCCCTTCATACATTGGATCGTAATCGGTATAATCCTATGTATTTGCCTAGTTAATTTCCATTGGAATCTTAGTGTCATTGAACCTTACAAGGATGCTATTTACCTGTTGGATTCCCTAAGTTGCCGCATTCGCGATGATGATTCAAAATACGTAATGGAAATGTGAGTTCAGATTTCTTTTAGTAAATATTTATTATAATAAAAATCTTATTTAACAAATATTCTTAACGTATGAAGGGCCTTAAAATTGTTTAATTCAACCAAGGGAAGGAAAGGTAGGAAAAATGTTAAGTGGGAAGTAGTTAAGGTATGTGTACTTTTGTTTAACATATATTGTAATGTGTATAATTTTCATTAACAATTTGACTCTAATTACTATATATAGGCTCCTCAATCTCCTCTCCTGCGAAACAATGTGGTTTTTTTGTGATGCGATTTATGAGAGAAATTATTGAAGAAGTTGAGACTATTGAGAGAGATTCGCTGCAATCAATAGTAACATTATTTAGCTTATCTCAAATTATTTGACATAAACTATTTAAAATTGCAAAGTGATCAGTGTTGATTATTTTTTCCATTAACATAAATTGTGTATGCTCACAGTTCACAAAAATAGGGTACTCTCGTGAACAAATTGATGAGGTTCGGTCCGAGTTGGCGGAGTGCATACAAGATCATATTTATGAATAGGTATGGAATGATAGTTGCCATAATTCTATTTAGATTTAAGTTCATGGAATGGTGGTTTTTTTTGGTAATGGAATCATAGTTAATGCCAATTTTTTTGATGCAGTGCATAGTTACCAGATCGACCTTGAGCAGTTGACCCCAAAGAAAAGTTGTCACTGAAGTTTAAAAACTTGTGAAAATTTTTAGTGAATGATGATGTTTTGTGAATGATGATGTTTTGGAAAAATTGTCACTTAGGTGAAAGGATGTTTTCTGGATTAATATGCAAGTACAAAGCACTGTATTATATGTTATTCTGTAAAGTTCTGTCAGTGTAAATTATCTAGTTTCTTTATCTAGCTTTTGTTCCACTATTGGGTTTGTTTTTCTAATAATTACTCGTGCAGCAAAATACTGAGCAAGAAGCTGTAGATCTTATAATCAGGTAAAGTAGAAAAAGTTAACTACTTCATTATGCTTTCATCTTAGTATTTGTATATTTGATTTGTCTTCTTTGAACCAACTTCAAGTCAAAAAGCCAGATCCTCTAGATAGCTGTTAAAAATAAGGTATTATTTGGTTTGTCAGTGATCTTAATATTTGGTAATATTTGGTCTTTGATGCTCACGACAGAGTTCCAATGCTGCATGATTACCTTGTTCAAGCAGATTGCTCGCTGCCTCAGTAGCTCGCATTTTCAGGTTTGTTTCATCATTGATATTCCTTCTTTTTAGTGTTCTATATTAAAAGGAAATACTAACTGTCGATGAGATTGTTATCCTCTTGCTTGAACATGAACCAAAGTATATAAATTTGACCTTTTGATCTGAAAGTATAAAAAAAAGTTAATTGGATACTAGTTTTTTTTTTTTTTTTTTGCAGTTGCATTTGTTGTATTTTCATATGTTTCTCAGTGAACTTCTAAACAATTCTTTTTTCATTAATTTATTAAGGCTTATTATAAGTTTCAGTTTGATGGTGCAAATTGTTTTCTTTATCTATCCCAGCTTCTAGGAAAGTTGAAGTGAATCCCTTGATAGCTGTTTCATAGGTTTGTTCCATTATTTTCCAGTACGTACTGGAATCACTATCAATAGCCCTCAAGGACTGTTTACAACCTTGCAATCAAATTAATTGGACTTATAATCTAATGTATGGTCATCTGGAGCATGAATATTGGAGGATTCATGAATGACTCTTCGGATGATGAATGTATGTCATTTAATATTGGTTCATGTATTTATTTAGATACATCTTGAGTATTCCCTATAAATACCCTATGTATTTAACAATTCAAAGATGAAGAAAATCAGAAGTAGTTGAACACTAACACTTGGACGCCAACATTTTTGAGTTGGCGCCTAGATTTGACCATCTAACAGACACGGCTAAAGGATCAACTTCTATGAACACCCTTAATAACTTATACAGATATTTGTGAACAATTAGGTTGGTGGCTATTATTTATCCTCCCTTTTTGTTGTTTTTTCCATGTACCCAATGCAGCTTTCATTTCAAAGGTTCCAAGCTGATGAACAAGGATGGGTGGACACAATCAAGTCAGTGCGATTTGGAGGAGCTGTCAGGATTAGTACCATGGATTGGCTTGGGCAATCTCAATATTTGCGTCAAACTGTCTTCTGGCCTTCCCTATCATCTGCAGTATCTGAGGTATACTATGCACATTTACCGTGAATTTTCCTTATTGAGCTTCGGCTAGTGACGGTTACGAATGTATTTTATTTCAAGAACCGTATAAGCAAGTGTTCGTGCATCTAGTTTTATAACAATGCACTTCGTATCTTTAATCTAAAAAGCTTCTGAAACAAGTCATCTTCTCCAAGCATGCCCTGGTCAACATGCTAGTCACCTACTGGAGTCATTTCCTCGATGGCACGGATGAATACCTGAAATCCATCCTCTACTCCACCATTCTTTGCCACTCCTCAAGCCGAAACAACTGCAAAGGTAGAGTCAACATCAAGTATTACATTGTGCCTGGCTACAAGAAGACCGGGGCTGCAAAATCCAATAAAGAAGGTCAAACATCAATATATAAACACACTTACGGTATGAAGTGCATAATAAGTGTAGAATACAGATTACAGAACTCTTTGCATAGCACATAAACTAGCATCATTATAGGGGATCCCTTAGAAAAATATTAATGGTAGGAACTTGTTTCATGATGTTCTTAATATTTATTTTTGCTACCAATGTTTGGATTTCTTAACCAGTTCCTTAGTTAACTTTCTCTATTATTGAAACAAAGTTGAGTTATGGAATTCTTACATGAAATAAAAAATATCAAACTTGGCAGTATGTAATGAAGTTATGCTCAATAAAAGAATTAGTTTATATTGGTTTGGTAAATCATGTTAAAATTTTTAAAGAAGTCATCCCTTAATGCAGTTACTTGTGATTTTTCTTGTTGATAGATGTAATTTATATTTTTAGCCCATTGTACATCCAGTCAAAATGTCTCAAAATCTCAAAATCGTTCAATCATATCATTTTGCTACATTTTAGACAAAATAATAATGTGTGATGTCATTCTCTATCTCTCCCTCTCTGGCTTTGGAATGTTTATGATTTAGCTAATAAACCGTTAGACTATGGTTTTTCCCTGATGCTCACAGATTGCAACAGCATGTGCTCTCACAGCCTTTAAGTTGCGTCATCCAATAAAGATGTACCTTGATCGTAGCACGGATATGGTAATGGTAGGAGGAAGGCATCCAATGAAAATAACCTATTCTGTGGGTTTTAAATCCGATGGAAAGATTACGGCCTTGTACTTGAATTTGTTGGTAAATGCAGGCATATCAGAGGATTATAGTCCACTTATTTCACATGCCATTATAACTTGTCTAAAAAAATACAACTGGGGTGCTCTCGCTTTTGATATTAAACTATGCAAGATGAATCTTACAAGTAAATCATCGATGCGAGCACCAGGGCAGGTACAGGGATCTTACATTGCTGAAGCTATTATTGAGCGTGTAGCATCTTTCCTGTCCTTGGATGTCGATGTTGTGAGAAAAAGAAATTTGCATACATATGAAAGCCTGAAGTTTTTTTATGGAAGTAGCAGTGGAGAAGCTCCGGAATATACTTTACCTGCTATAGTTGATGAGTTGTTTACATCTGCAAGCTACTTCAATCGTCTTGAAATGGTATTGCATTTCAATAGTTGCAACAAGTGGAAAAAACGAGGGATTTCTTGGGTACCAATTGTATATGAAGTGGAACCAATGCCAACACCGGGAAAGTATCCATTCTAAATGATGGTTCAATTGTTGTTGAAGTCGGAGGAATTGAAATAGGCCAGGGACTGTGGACAAAGGTGAAGCAAATGGCTGCATTCGGTCTTGAACAGCTATGGGATGAAGAGAAAAAATATCTTTTGGATAGGGTTAGAATCATTCAAGCAGATACTCTGAGTTTGGTTCAGGGAGGTTTAACTGCTGGAAGCACCAAATCTGAAGCAAGCTGCGAAGCAGTTCGTCTAGCATGCTCTATTCTAGTCAGCAGATTAAAGCCTCTTAAGCAAAGTTTGGAAGAGCAAATGGGATCAATTTCATGGGACACCCTTATTACCCAGGTGTGTAATTACGTCATTAATCAAATGTACTACTGTTTATTTATTGGCAAGAAGCTAAGCTTATTTCTGTAGTCTGTATGTGTTAGCTAGCTTATGCAAGTGAAGGACAGGATAGCTTATATGCATTCACTTTTAGGGATTTCCTGGGCTTTTTTATATTTTGGAAATCAAAGCAGTTACTTCCTTTCATCCATTATGAACTAGTTACCTTACAATATACAGGCAAATTTGCAATATGTGAACTTATCAGCGAGTACATTTTGGGTTGCTGACGATACTTCATCATATCTAAATTATGGGGCTGCTATAAGCGAGGTAACCTCCTTTGTAGATCATTCATATGATTGGCTTGTAATCACATTGCTAGTCTGTTTTCTTGATTTTGAAAATTGTGTGCATTCTAGGTAGAAATTGATGTTCTCACTGGAGCTACTACGATATTGAGAGCAGACCTTACATATGACTGCGGACAGAGCTTGAGTCCTGCCGTGGATCTAGGACAGGTTTTTTTTTTTTCATCTGTCCTATTGATTTTATAATCCTAAATCACAATCAGCCGTATGTTCATATACTTATATCTGAGAGTTTCTGCAGGTTGAAGGGTCTTTTGTTCAAGGAATTGGATTTTTTGTCCTATTGATTTTGTTCAATATATAAAGAAAACTTGTCAGTTACGATATAAACACACTTACGGTATGAATTACATGTATATATAACATTGACATATTATTTAGTACGAGATTTACATGTATGAAAGTTTTCATACAAAATTTCTTGATTGCCTACACCCCAGGTGTGCTGATGACAAGTTGAAGAAGATGGCTCTAAGAGTGATAGCTGAAAGTCTTTCAGAAGAAGAGATTGCTGGACTTAAAGAAGCAATTCCATGCGATGGACACCAACAACAGCGGTTAGTCACTGATGAGGTTTTGTAAAACTTGTGTGTTTGAAAAATTATTGTCATGAAGTTAAGGATAACTTGTATGATACAAATTTAATTTGTGGATCAATATGTATACATTTTGTTTGTATAATATAAAGTTTTATTTATTTGTTAAATAGTCTTATTATAAAAATGATTGTGGTTGTGGATATTCAATTATATGTAAATTTTGAGTATTTTTATAATTTTGCTATTTAATTAAAAAACACTATTTTTAAAATTAAAGACAACGTTTTTAAGTAATAAAAGACAACGCTTAAAAAACAATGTCTTTGAGACCAACCACAACGCTTTTAAAGCGTTGTCTTTGATATGTGCATTTTTACAACAGCATCTTTAACAACGCTTTTTAAGAACGAATAGACAACGCTTAAAAAGTGTTGTCTTTGTGACCAACCACAACGCTTTTAAAGCGTTGTCTTTGATATGTGCATTTTTACAACAGCATCTATAACAACGCTTTTTAAGAACGAAAAGACAACGCTTAAAAAGCGTTGTCTTTGTGACCAACCACAACGCTTTTAAAGCGTTGTCTTTGATATGACTTTCTACAACACCATCTACAACATCACTTTTTAAGTACATACGACAACGCCAAAAAAGCGTTGTTGTTTAGCTTTTTTCTTGTAGTGGGTCCCAAATTGACTCTTTGAGCTCCCCCTAGAGCTAATTTTAACAATTTTATTCGAATCAACAGAATGGACAACACCAATAATTATAACAATTTACCCATTTATCGCCTTAAAGTACAACCCTACAGATTTTGGGCATCAAAGTACTTAAATTGAGTACATTACTCAATTTATTAATTAATTATCACTACAAAATTTGCACATATCTCACATTCCTTGAATTGAAGAAGGTGCAATACAAACTCATTCATAAAATTACAATACAGACACCTAACCCTAATTTTATTTAACCTCAACCTCACAAAATCGAAAACACCCATGAACTAAAGCTTCAATTTTTCGCAGAAGAATAACAAATTAGTCGAAATTTAGGACATACAAATATTACTTACCAATGATTCAAGGGTTTAAGAGGGTTTAGTTGGGTTCTACCGCCTCTATGATTTTTGCCTTCAACGTTGATAGAGATGGTTTAGGGATGACATCAGAGAGTGTGTCGCCGATGGTTTGGAGTCGTGGAGGCGGAGTGCGTTGCCAAGTTTTGAAGTCACGGAGGTGAAGTGCGTTGCCAAGATTTGGAGTCGTGAAGTGATGTATCGCAGGGGCGGATCCAGTGGGGGGGCGGCATCGGCGGTCGCCCCCGCCTCCCTTGCCAGCAATGGAACCCCTAGTATTATGGGGCTCTACCGGTGGAGATGGAGGATACCGCCTCTTGTTTTTCATGATCGTCCCTCCATATTTGAACTCCTGGATTCGCCCATCGGATATTGGGAGAGAATGTATTTAATTGAGTATTTTAAATTCAGAGGATAATATATTAATTTTGTCAGAGTTAAAGAGTTAAAATAAATAAGCTAGTTTGGTTAGGTATCGAAAACAAATATATATATTGACACAAGGGCTGAATACAAATGCCGAAGTTTGCATGAGGATTTAAACATAATTTACCGTATTATATATTTATATTTTGTATAATTAAAATAATTAACGCATAGTGTTGAAAGGCTATTATGTTATAATTCTGTATTTTTTAAATGGAGTTTCTTTAATATTTATATTATTAACATGATTACAGCGATACAACATTCGCTAACTGTCACATGTGCCCCCAAACGCATGACATTAACTGCGAGTAGAGTTTAATACAAGACAACCTTAATATTAATGGTAGAGAGCATTGGCCCTTATCATATGATATGGCAAAGAGAGTTTGGATATCACGCATTCTTCGTACCTCCTATGTTAGTCATTAGATCGTCTCAAAAGGACCCCCTGCCAATCTATCACGCATAAATGAATGATGGCTATGGTTTTCTTTTTTTTTTTAAAGGCCTTGATTTATATATTATTTTTTTTAAAAAAAAACTCAGCAAATTCAAACTACATGGCATCTGTGTCGCCCAGAGGAGCTTGCAGCCTCATCAACTGTGAGATAATTGCATGAGTTACCAGGAAAATAGAGGAAAAGGGAGGGTATGAAAAAGTAAATAAATAAATCAAAGTAATTTAATTTCTACTTAAATACAATTATTAGGAAGAAATAAAATTTATGATTTGTAAATCATATTGAACATTACTTGTGGAGGAGCTTTACAAAGAAATTTTTTAATTTTACAAAATAATCTAGTCTTATTTTTTATTTCAAAATATTTTAATTTATTAATAATTTAAGTTAAAAATGCTAAATAAATCAAAAACTTATTTTAAATTTAAAATAACATGTTAAAGAAAATTAAAAATTCAAATCTAACCTTAATCTTTTATTTGTAATATTTTAATCCACTAGCTTTTATCAAAATATCAAATTTATCATAAAAAATAATAGGAATCTAAAATTCAATAAATATATTATTTTTTAATGATTGACATATAAAATTATATTTCTTTACATTGGAGCTATATATATTTTTTACAACAAAAAATGATATCATTTTAACAAACAATATATCATTTGAATAGCACAATTGGATTATTTGTGTGTGTGTGTGTGTGTGTGAAGATGATATTGTATTATCACGGTGGAAAGATTGTATTTTCGGTTAATATATATTTTTATAGTTTTTTATTAAAACATTTACATTAATGGTAAATTTTCATAAAATCCCTAATAAAAAAACTTAAATTTGTTCTCACTCCTGCACATAAAGTTTTATTGCTTAAACTCCCTAATGCACATCGATTTATCTAATTACTTTTTTTTTAAGATAAAAAAGTCTAAAATGAAGATGATTTAAAAAAAAAAAATCGTGTGCACATGATCTTCTAGATAAATTCTAGGATAATTTTTTTTAAAAAAAATCATTATAAAAAAACTTAGGACGAATTTTGTGATAAAAATATTTTCATTGTGAACAGATCCTCACCACAACCCCTAGTTCTCTCCTAGACCAGGGGTTGTTTATAGATGGGATTTCTTGGATCCCACCTGTATAATAGGTGGAGTCCATGAAATCCCATCTATAAGTGATGTGGTCCATCCTCTGGACCGCATTTTATGGTCCAGAGGATCCGTGCCCCATTGTGAATATGTCATCACCAAGTTTGTGCAAGGATATTGTTGTAAATAAGTCTAGAGTCGATTCCCAGCGGGTGTGGAATGTCTCGTTGGTTGCCTTAACCTTGTCTTTACATATGTTGTTATTGTTGTGTGAAGTCTCCCATGATTTACCTTCCTTTCAAAAACTAAGGGATACCCAAGAGGTGTTGTCAATGTGACAATTTCATATTTTTACTGTCAACTAATAAGGGAGGAGACCCAGCGCGTGCACAATGTCTCGCTAGTTATCTGTCCTCATGCAAATAGCTACTGTGTTGGCTAAAACCTTCCATAATTTACCTCCTTTTCATATTGAGTGGGTCAATTTTAGAGGGCCCTCAATCGAGGGTTATCACCTTTTTGCTTGCACTAATAAAAGATCGGAGGATAAGGGCACAAGATCGATGAACGAGAGATGATTAAGTTTAAAATATATATAGCATTATAAAAAAATCAACAAATTAAATTGTAATAATCTAAAATTAAAATTGATATCTTTAAAATATGATTAAAATTAAAATTAATGTTTTTAAAGTAAATATAAAAAATATAAAAACATAAAAAGCTTAGGGCCCCATTCAAATTGGGACAGAGGGCATGTCGATTTTGTCGAAATTTAATTTCTTATTCTATTATAATAAATTTGTCATAAGATTAACTTGTACCTCTTTGGGACTGAAGTGGCAGGTTGACCACATGTGACAATTATACATATTGTGGTTGATATATTTATTAAGATATATTTCAATAATATAAATATTAAAAGACCTATCTTAATGGTGTAGTTGACCTATTAAAATTTTAATGAACCTTTCAATTTTAGAAATTAGAAGGCAAGAAACTCAATTAGAAAAATATAGTAAATATAATATAATTTAAATAGTTAATATCTTTCTCTTATGACTTGGAATTGTTGCATTTCAATTCGAGTGTGATGCAAATTTATAATGCAAAAAAAAAAAAAAAAACTTTAAGCATTAATTTTTTTAATTCAATGCTTTATTTTATCAAATTTTCTAAATTGTTGATCATATTAATTTTTTTTTTAAAAAAAAGAATTAATTGTCATTCTTGTGGAGAGATGATAAATAATCTATTTATAAATGAGTTTACTTATTTATCATCATTTAATTAGATAGATTAGATGAATCTATTTAATTATATAAATAAATTTTCAAAATTATTTTAAAAGCTTAAAATAAATGGCATTAATTATTTTAATTATACAAAATGTAAAATTTAATTTATGATTATATTATATAGTTATAAAATTATATATTAACTTATAAACCAATCCTGTGTTTTGAATTTAAGATTTGATATTTCTGTTTTTTTATTAATATAAATTTAAATCTATTTTCATTAATACCATACCAAATTAATTTATTCTAAATTGTGGAACATATTAATTTTTTTAAAAAATAATTAATTTCATTCACGGTTTGCGGAGAATCATAAAGAATCAATAGGTAACTTTCACATGTAATTAAATACAGCAAAATAAAAAAGTAACCAAAAAAAATAGACATACTAAATTTTAAATTGTATGTTTTAGCGAAGGATACAAATATTAGAAGGCTCTTGAATCTTCCCAGTCTTGGTCATCATCCCGCCCCTTCTGTCGAAGTAACCATTTACCCTTAATTTTGATTGTGTCGTTAATAACATAACATGCGTTCACAAAGTAAGTGATTTTTTAATTAGAAAATTAATTTTTAAATTTTTTTACTTTAAAATTTATTGTTGAAACAAATCTAATGTACAATATTTTGTAGGAAATAGCTTGACACTGGATAAGATAGTAATTATCCTACGTAGGAGTGCAAATGAATCAAGCTAATTCATGAGCTTTTCGAGCCGACTCGAAAAATATTTATTTTATATTCGAATTTATCAAATTCGAGCTAAATTTGAACATGTTCAAACTTTTTTCTAGTCAAACTTGAGCCCAAATTATATTATTAGATAATTCATGAGCTGCTCACTATCCTTAATATTTTATTAATATAAGTTAAATATATATTAAATAAATAAATTTTGAGCATTTCGAGTACCTATTTTTAGCAACAATTTGAATAGTTTACGAACATGTTTGAAAGCCGAACTCAAATCCAAGTCTAAATTCAAACTGAACTCAAACAAAAAATTTTAAATTTTTTTATTTTCGAATCGAGCTCAAATTTAATTATACCTATTTTGAGTCGAATTCAAACCTTAAATTTTACTATATATTCGACTTAATCCAATTTGTTTACATCTCTAACTCCACGGGCTATAAAGAGATAATGTCAAAAATAACAAAAAAATCGTCAGGTTTATAAAAATAAACTTTGTTAATAACATAGATTAATTCTCAGACGGTTATATATAGGTTTATACACGGAAAAAAAATCATAATATATAAACTTCAATTTAAAAATTATATTATTCCGCAAAATAAAATCTCTTGGGAAGTGACCAATCAATTTATTAATTTCTAATTTTATCGAACATCAATATTAATGGACAGATTAAAATATATATCAAGAGTATTAATGACTTTTATATATATATATAAACCATCACATTGTACAATAACATTTCATATTTAAAACAAGCATCATACGTATAAACAAAATAATCTAATTAAACAAACACCCTGTTTAATTACAATCCAACATTATTTACTTTTGATAGAACAATCACAATTACGCTCATCATTACCCAGGAAACATACAATGACGTATAAAAATCACATCAACACATATAAACATACTATACCATGATAGAATAATTATAATCAACTAAAATAAATAAAATTTAAACAAATAATAATAATAGAAACAAATTAGAGTGATACAAATATGTATATCTAAATCTAAATTTATAGAATCAAATATCTATAGAAAATACTCTAAATAATAGATTCACATATAATATAAATACTGTAGAAAGTAAAATGTGATTGAATAACGTTAGATTTAATATAATTTTTATAGTGATTTATGTATAATTAATTTTGGTACTTAATAGAAATTAGTATATGATAATGATGATGACCAATATATCAATAAGTATTCCTGAAATATACAATAATATAATATTTAGAAATGTACAGATTAAAATATCCAAACAAAATAAAAATATTTTATATGCTTTATGTATGATAAATAAAAAAAATTAAATTGTAGTTAAACAAATCTCAGAAAAAATTAATCACCACAGTCTGATGGTCTGGTCTTGAATTTCTTGTGACTCAAAATCATGCGGTATCTGACTCTGGGTGAAATTAGATACGATCACACGCAAATGTGCAAAGAGAGCTTCATTATTCGCGAAACGCTCGATCCTCCTCGGCTCTTCTCTGATCTTCAGCGGTGCTCCTGTACTCCTCAGCGACCCTCCACTTATCCATTTCGGTCATGTTTTGATCCATTTGTAGGATCGTTGTGCTAGAGGAAAACACAGAGTAAGAATGCAACAGAAAGTAAAGAGACAAAGAACACAATTGCAAACACGAAGAGTTACTTGGTTCGGAGACTGTGGTGACACATGTGAGAGTGCTTTCGATGGACAATCACTATAAGCTCAAGAAATCTTTATAAGATCAATTACAATTGCAATATTAAAACAAAGTTACTGACAATACAAAGATGTTGGAAACAAACGTCAATTGTCGGCGTAGCAGTTGAGTCTTGTTGAAGTCGTCTCGGCGTAGTGCGCAACTTAGAAGGTCGTTGCAAATTCAGTTGTTCGAAGTAGATGGCTGAGACCCCTTTATATAGCCTCTCCAGACCTGATCCAAATCCTCTGATCTAGGGATCAGGTTTGACTCGACCCGGATCGGTCGACCGATCCCCTGGTTCGGTCGACCAAACCTGCTGAATCCACCCGACCTTCCGTCCAGATGCAACCTCTCTAGATGAGCATTCGTTCAGTCGACTGATCCCTCCGTTTGGTCGACCGATCAGCTGATGGTCTTCGCCTTATCCAATTCGATCAACCTAGCTCTATCAGGTCACCACTTATCTCGATTTATTCGACTGATCCCGAGGTTCGGTTGTTCGATCCCTTCAATCGAACCCAGTCTAATCTCTGGAAATCTGATCCTGCTATAATGGGGTTCGGTCGACCGATCCGGTCGTTCGGTCTACTAATCAAGGCTAAGTCTGATCCTGCAAAACTGTTAGTTTCCTGCAAAACAGAGTTAGACATATAGCAAATAATATGTAAACAAATAAGTTGACAACCTTTAGATTATCCGGTTCTGACTTCGGATTTCCTCTAAAAACCCTAGGTCGAACTGACGTCTACTATTCCCTCAATGTGGAACGTGTCCTCACCTACTCCTCTAAGGAGAAGTTACCTATTGCCAGACCGGTCCTCCAGACTAATTGGACTTTTGCTCAGCGCTCGAAACTTCTGGTCTTCATGTTGGACGTCTGTTCCATGACCCGCCCAGACTCCACCCGGTCCGCAACCATCAGGATTTCAACCTAGAGTCCCCGACTCTAGAATTTTGCCCGAAGTGATCGACCCGCTAAGACTTTCCGCCTAGGGTTAGCACCTCCTAGGACTTAGGGTTACGACCCTCTAGGGTTTTCCACCTGCCTAACCGCATCTAGGAACTTTCATCACCTAGAGTTACCACCCATTAGGACCTAGGGTTACCATCCCCTAGGGTTTTCCACCTGCTTAACCGCAGCTGGGACTTTTGCTTAAAAATATTTACGACTTTCCTACAAGCTCAATCATGCTTGTTAGATCACAAGACAACTTAACTTTGGACCCTTTGACATAATCAAAACTTACGTTCGATCATCTGGTGCTCCCTGCACCAACACCATTTACTAAATTTGAGTGAGCAATTTTTGATTTTCGTGTCTTAAAGATTGCACCTCAGTAGAAGAATAAGGAACTAGCATAGCCTAATGGACTACATAAATGGCAAATGCTATGAGCCAGGGTTGTAGAGGGTGGAGTTTTTTATCATTCCACCGACAACATCATAATATATCTAATTTAGTGCGTCGGTGTACAAAGGTTGCGACTCCCCACCCTCTGCTGGTTGCTGAAATGCCTTAGCTACTCTATTTGTCAGTTGATCATATGTGGACAAATATAATATGATTAATATCAAATTTGATAATGATTACTAAAATTAATCAAGATAGAAATTATTAAATATAATAAAGTTAATAATCCTACGTGTATGACCTGAGATCGAGTATCGATAAATGTGTCATCGTTCTTCTTGTGGGTCTGCTTACACAAATAATTTAGGATAAAATTCTATATGTTGGTAATAAATACAAAATTTTCTTATATAACTTTAAATTAAACTCACCAGATCCATGGCATGCTCAACAATTGATTTGAATCTTGATGTATGTTGAGTAGTTTCGGTGCTCGAGTCACCTGACTCTGTATTTCTATTTGCTCTAGCCTTTTCAATATTTACTTGCTACCTTTCTGCATCCCAGATCTCCATCTATACACTCCATATCTCAGCTAATATATACACCGGCTTGGTGTCCTTCTTTCTCATATAATAAAGAAGGTCTCTGTAAAGTATTTTTAAATTATTCCTCATCACCTTCCTTCCATGTATATTTTTTTTACAATTATAAGTTGAATAAAAAATTTAGTATATTAAAGGATAAATATATTATGGAATAAAAAATATATTAAATTTACTTTCTATAAATTCATTATAATACATTGTCTTCGTCTCCTAGTCTACATACCTTCATGTAGTACAAGAAGCATATACTTGTTCTTTGAATTTTCCCATGATATAGGTGGTAACTCAGTGTCCATCTGGAGTGAAACCTGTAAGAAATAATATTAAGGTATAATAAATATATTATAAATAAAGTCATATATGAACTTGAATTATTAATAATAAAAAATATTTACGAGTCCCCAACAACACGTAGCACTTTGTAGCCACGGAGTGCTACTGTCTGCTACTCTGCTATAATAATGTCTACAAAATAACATTACAATACATCTTAATAAATTTACTAATATGATAATATAAATACAAAATAATATAGAAGCATAACTTACTTGATGAGTAATAATACTAATATTTAATCAACATTAACAGTTTCTAAGTCCTCATAGTTAAATTCTGTTAGTTCAACTTTATCCTCACTGTTGGATATCTCTCCATCATCTATACCCTCGTAAGTGACATTTGCATCTACAAGTAATTGAGATGTGGATTGGAGTTGTGAATCAACTGAATGTCTCTCCATTTCATCATTCTAAAATGTATCATGATTTTGAGCAATGATGGTGTTCAACATTTCTATAATTGAGCGAGGCTTCATTCGACTAATAGACAACTATTCACTACATCTTCTTCTCTTTGTAGGGTATTCAAGATAGAAAACTTGACCGACCTGTACCCCCAAAATAAAAGGTTCAAACTTGTTGAACCTTTTATTTGCATGAACCTCAACTAAATTATAGTTTGAATGTATTCTGACACCTGTTCTTAGGGTCAGATCATGCCATGAATATTTGAACAACACACACCTTTTTATAGATAATGCAGGATATTCAACTTCTATGATTTCATCAAGTCTACTATAGTAATTAAACTTAGTGTTACAATTGTCCATAGATCCTTTGATGCAAACACTAGAATTATAGGTTAATCTCCGTGAATCTCGTTGTAACACGTAGAATTTAAGGTCATTAATATAGTAACCAGAGTACACATTTATTTTACGTAGTGGTCCTAATGTAATATTCATTTTCCTGTCATCTTGCACATTTGATATTCTATGATCTTTCACCAAAAAAAAAATAGCTATGATATAAATCTGGACACTTCTTAATACACATGAATTAAAAAATTTCATAATTTTTCTAACTCACATATATTTGAAAGCATAATACAAATTTGGCCTCTAACTTTGTAGCTACCTCAATTGCACCTATTGATAGATTTTATAGATATAGTTGTTGTTCATACAAATTGGTAATCAATTAAATTTTAAGAAAATTAGGATATCAAATAACAAATTTAATGGGGGATAAATGTTTGATTATAGAAGTCAACTTACTTTATGTATGTTTTGACCTCATCACATTTTAAGAGTATGTATGTTCTTGCAGCATGATATTCTTCTTGAGTTCAGAATCTAGAAATAGATGCACCCATTGGCTTACCAGGAAACTTCAAAATAGAAAGCATCAATGGTGTTGGATGGGGGTTGATTGAATCACGTTCGTAAAAAATCATGAGTCAAACGGAGTTACCTAGCGGAAAGATTAAAGAAAACAACACATAAGGAAAACTCAGTCGATTTTACTTGGTTCGGAGCCTTCGGGGACCTTGTCCTTTTACAATAATTAAGTGCAAACAACAATGTTACCAAACACTTTTTCAGAGACAGCCGGCTCGAGCTCAGTGTTTGGGTGGCTTCTCAGTGATAGACGGGCGTAACAACGTTGTAGTAGAGTTGTAGCAGGAAGTCGGAGTGATCAGAATCTCAATCGAATGCATAGAACCTTGTATAAGAGTTGTATTATGAAGCTTGGTCGAAATGCCCTTATAAAGGGTGTGGAAGGAGTCTTCCATAGCCTTGAAGGCACCTCCAACTTGAGAAATTTGATCCCGAACAACCCGGTCCTTATCTTTGATGAAGTCTGAAGTTTATCCTTTGGAAGGCGCCTTCCATAGCCTTGAAGACACCTTCCATGAACAGTGCGAAAGTGTCTTCCATACCATGGAAGGCTCCTCGGGCACTGTTCACCCGAGGCCATTTGTGCTCCTTTTGTCCTACAAAAAATGTTGGTCCAATAACCTACAAGACAAGTGTTAGCATAATAATAAGGAGTAGTAATTAGACTCTGACTCCCCAAAACCAGGATCTAGTGGAGGTCTCAGTTTAGGGATCCAAAATGGACCTAAACTGGACTGACGTCTACTGTCCCTCAACTGAGATGCTTCTTCACCAAGTCACTCTCCTCTAGTGACTTACCTTTACTTACCAACTTGTAATCGGTTGACTAACCTCTTGACCCACCAGGTCTTCATGTCAGTTTGTCAGGTCCTCAGACTCAACTGGACTTCTGACAGCTGTCAAGTCCCGCGAACCCAGCTGGACTTCCTACCAGATATTAGGTCGGCTCTTTGACCTATATGGGCTTCGTACCAACTATCGGGTTCCCCGGACCTAGCTGGATTTCAACCTGGTGTCACATCCTCCAGACCCGCCAACTCCTGCACACTTGATTAAACAATTAGATCATGACAACACCTAACTTAACTTACTTGTCATTCATCAAAACTTGAGTTAGACCGTTAGTGCAAACTGCACCAACAGATGAGTCTATCGGCTAAGCATCATCATAATTTCTAAGGCATTTGCGATAACTAGTTTTTGCATTATCAGTAAAATAATAGGAGCAGAAAGAAGATGCTCTTCAACCAAAAAAAAAATTACATATTAGCCCTTCAACTCTTGCTTTGTTACGAACATTATTCTTTAATTTTCTAAAAAATTGTTCGAATGGATACATCCATCAGTATTGCACATGACCAGCTATTTGTGCCTCATATGGTAGATGTATTAATAGATGTTTCATAGAATAAAAAAACTAGGTGGAGATATGCACTCTAGCTTACATAGTATGAGAGGAATGCATGTTTCTAGTTGAAGCATATCATCTATAATAATACATCTCATTATCAAATCTCTAAAAAATAGACTCAATTCTGTGTGTGCTTGCCAAACATTTTGAGGAAGTAAGTCATGGAAAGCTAATGGAATAAGTCTTTATATGAATATATGACAGTCATGACTCTTCATTCCAAACATCTTTAACTTGCTCATATCTACGCATCGAGCCATATTTGAGGCATACCCATCAGGAAATTTTATTTCTTTCAACCAACGTAACTACATAAATCTTGCTTACCATCTTTGTCCAATGTATAACAAGTCTTTGGAAATTTATTGGTTGTTTCATTTTAATGCAACTGTGGCCCGTTGATAAGTTCTTTTAATTCCTCATGTGATTTGACAGTATCTTTAGTTCTTCAAGGCACGTTCATCACAATGTTAAAGATATTATCGAAGAAAATTTTCTCAACATACATGACATCTAAATTATATCGAATGAGTAGATATTTCCAAAATCACAGCTTCGAAAAAATATTCCTTTTCTTCCAACCATACTTGCATATCCTAACAATGTATTTATTTATCTTATCAGAATCATGTTCAGATCCTGGTAGAAATCCGTAACTGTCTATTTGTTCAATGATTTCTTCATCTGAAACATGTACTGTTGGACGAGGTTTTTTTAATACAACATCCTTTAAGTTTTTTTTTTCTAAAAGAGTGATCAATTAGTAAAAATTTACAATAATTATCAAACCAAGATACCTTCCCACTCCAAGGTAGTGAAAATGCATTAGACTCTATCATACAGTGTGAGCATCCTAATTTACCAACTGTGCTCCATCCCGATAATATTGAGCATGCTAGAAAATCATTAATCATTTATAATAAAGTAGTATGTAATCTAAAATTTGTTTTACTTGCAATATTATAAATGACTGACCCTAAATTCCATAATTCATTCAACTCGACAATCAGAAGTTGTAAGAAAATATCTATCTCCTCTTTGGGATTGGTTGGACTAGGAATAAGCACGGTAAGGAACATAAATTCATCTTTCATGCACATCTATGGTGATAAATTATACAGTGTAAATATAAATGACTAAGATGAATATTGCTGTCTTAACTGACTAAATGGTTGAAATCCATTTGCGGAAAGTCTCAATCTCACATTATGTGGTTCCATTGCAAAGGATGGAAATACAGTATTAAGATGTTTTCATGCAAGGGAATCATAAGGATAACACATAATACCTTCTTCGTACTCATACTCATGATAACACATCATGTGACAAGTTGTAGCAACAGATGCATACAACCGTTAAAGTCTAACAGTTAAGGGAAAGTAATACATCACTTTTCAAGCAATATTTTTCTTCTTTTTCTCTGATATGTGAGTACAATGCTTATAATGAAAGTGAGTACAAATTTTGCACTCTCTCAGTTCGCTATCTTCATTCCAAAATATCTTGCAGTTGTTTATACAATAATCAATCTTTTCTATAGGCAAAACCAAAATATCTAACCAATTTTTTGTATAATCTATCAGCTATTATGTTATCAGCAAGGAGCAACTCTGACATCAATTTGTTGGTGCGGGAAACATCAGACGATCGAACCCAAGTTTTGATAATGGCAAAGGGTTCAAAGTTAAGTCGTCTTGTGATCTAACAAGTTCATGAAGCTTGCAGGAAAGTCTTAAGTGGTACTTAGGCAAAAGTCCTAGCTACGGTTAGGCAGGTGGAAAACCCTAGGGGGTGGTAACCCTAGGTCATAGGGGGTGGTAACCCTATGCGGAAAGTCTTGGCGGGTCGAGAGCTTCAGGCAAAAGTCCTAGGGGGTGGTAACCCTAGGTGGAAAGTCCTAGTGTCGCAAACCAGGTGGAAGACTGGACGGACCGGGAAGCGGAAGTCCAGCAGAAAGTCCGGAAGCTTCGAACGCTGAGCAAAAGTCCAATCGATCTGGAGGATTGTACTGGCAACAGGTAAATCTCCTGAGTGGAGTAGGTAAGGACGCGTTCCCCGTAGAGGGAATAGTAGGCGTCGGGTCGACCTAAGGTTTTCGGTTGGAAATCCGAAGTTAGACCCGGACAATCCGATGACTGTCAATTATATCATTTATCATATTTCTGTACTAACTTTGTTTTACAGGGTTTGTGTTTGGGACTAACACATTTTGCAGAAACAAAGAAGCACATTAGGCCTTAGATGAACAGTGTCCGAGCCGCCTCCATGGGACTTGGAGGTGCCTCGGGTGCAAGCCGAAGCCAGCTGTCCAGAGGAGCTAGGGGCGCCTCGGATGAAGCTAGAGGCGCCTTGGACCAGGGCTTGAAGGCGCCTTGAGGAGGCTTGAAGGCGCCTTAAACCTGATAAAGTGAGACCAGGTTTGCACTGATCCACCTGTGCGACTCGGCGGCCTGGAGGTGCCTTGGACAGGTTTGGAGGCACCTCCAGCACAGTGTAAAAGAGGGGTCGAGGCAACAACTCAAAACAATAACTTCCGAGCAATCCTAACGCTACAAGCTGCTAACGAGACGATCCCGAAAGTGTTGCAACATCATCCCGACGACCTGGAACTTCAGCTTTCATTTCTTTGTTGTCGATATTACTTAATTCTGTTGGACTTAATTCATATCTGTACTATTGCGATTTAATAGTGAATTTCCCAAAGTAATCGCTCAACGAGCGAGGGCCTTGGAGTAGGAGTCGCCCAAGGCTCCGAACCAAGTAAAAACACTTAGGTATTTTCTGTGTTTGGTTTTTCCTTATTTCCGCTGCATTACTCTCGAACGATTTTCGAATACGAAACGAACGAAATAGTCACGAGCGCTATTCGTCCCCCCCCCCCCCCCCCCCCTCTAGCGCTTTCGATCCAACACAATTGATATATATCAACATAACATCTTTCTGAAAAATGAGGTTTGCTTTCATATTCAATAACATTGCAGTAGCTGATAGTTGTGAATGATCAGAAGGAATGTCTTTCCACACTTCTCTTTTACTAGCCTTTAACATTTCATACATTTATTGATATTCAGGTATTAATATTTTATCTATATTGAAATAATCAACTGCATTCATCACATTATAAACCATTAATTACATTGCAATATCATTATTGATGATTCATGCACAGTAACTGTTATGTCAAATGATGAACAACAAAAGGCCCAATATGTTCTGCCAAATAGGGGTCTCTATGACAGTACAGGTATAGTAATTTGGAACAAAACCATTTCTATATATATGTACTTTCAAGATATCTTTATCACGGAATGCTCTAATTTTACATTTAGAATGATTACACGGACACTGTAACTCAGTACCATTCATACATTTTCGATAGAGGTGTAAACGAGCCATGTCGCTTGTGAGCTATTCGAGTCTCGACTTGAAAAAAAAAAGTTCATACGAGTTAGTTCGATTAAGTTAACGAGCTGAGCTCGAGTTTAATAGTATTTGGTTCGTGAGCTCAGGAACATGTTTGTTAAAAGGCTCGCGAACATATTCATTAAGAGACTCATTTATCTTATTATTATTATTATATATATATATATATATATATTACATAAATAATAAATATGATAATATATTATTAATTATTATAGGTAATTATTTTAAACGAGCTCGAACTAAGCTCGTTTAATTTTTAAGCAAGCTTTTTTCGAGCTGAACTCGAGCTATTTAATTTTATTACGAGTTGAGCTCAAACTTAAGAACTAAAGCTCGAATCGAACTCGAACCGAGCTCAAGCTTAGGGATAACGAACCGAGCCCGAGCTCAAGCCTCATACTGTTCGACTTAGCTCGGCTCGTTTACAACCCTAATTCTCAATGAATTTTTGCAAAGTTCACAAACTGTTCAACTTCAGAAACAAAATCATCTCTAATAAATATATTTTCTAATCGATTGTACATACAAACTTTTTCATATACATTGTTACCTAATGAGAATACAATTTGAAATTCTATTAAACTTGTACAATTTGATTTAAGATTAAATAAAGCAATCAAACATAATATAGTGGGAGTAGTTTCCAAGCAAGTTCCTATACAAATTCCAAACATATATGTTTTGTTTGATAATATATTAATTGAGCATTCAACTTAGTGAACCAAAATCATCATTTATGGTAAAATAGGAATCAAGGAAACCTTATTACTTTCAGTTCATACTAAATATTCTTTTCTATGTAAAATTTCAATAGAACACTTGCCCAAGGGTGCTCGTACTTAGTTTACACAAGCATGTGCATCACTAAAATGGTTAATATGCAAAGAACAATGTAACTCAATCACTAAACATATTTAATACTCATATTATTAAAATTATGATGTGAGCTATCTAAAGCATAAATGTACACAAGCATAACAATCACCATAAAACATATATGTACTATTAACCTAACAATCACCATCAAGATGTCAACTATTTAATATAGCACATATGTATTGTTTAATCAATTATACTTGAAGAGAGTAGTCTAACTAGAAAAGAGCAACAGATGCAACTTACTATAAAATTAAAAAATATTTCCAACTAAAATTAAACCGAAACAATCACAATAAAAATTTAACTAAAATTAGTTAGAAATTTAGCAAATGTTGAGTTCATAACTGCAATTTGATGGCCTGCTAAGCTTGAGGCATGACCAAGCTGGCGATGGTAGGCTCACGGCAGGCTAGCTGGCTGAGTTCAAATCCTCTGTCCCCAAATTCCTCTGTCCCCGTGTTCCACACATCGTCCCAACCCACCACCAGCGGCCTCCGGCCGCCACCCTGATCAACACTATAACCCTTATGAAAGATGAACCCAAAGGGGTCGCTATCGGCACGATCGGTTCCAGAATTTGGAGGGATCTGAGTAGGGAGGAAAGTTTGCTCAGATTCGATCGGATTTCGGTGTTGATTGTGCCAATGGAGACCCCCTTGGGTTTACCTTCCCCAAGAGTTATAGTGTTGATCGAGGCGGCGGCCGAAGGCCGCTGGCGGTGGGCTGGGGCCACGAGTGGGGCACGGGGGCAGATGATATTGGGGATAAGAGATTTAAACTGCAGCTGGCCTACTGGCTGCGAACTTGTGGCCAGTGAAGCTGTTGCCCGTGGGCTAGCAGTTGGACATGCGACCAACCGTTAGCCGTAGCCAATAGGTGGTGGTCGGCGGTCGACCACGCTGCCAACAAGTGACAGCCAATAGTTGGCGGCCGACCAACATGTGGCGGCAGTTGGTTGGTCACACTGCCAACAGCCACGTGCTAGCGGTCAGCCCAGCCGCTAACCGCCTACTGTTAGCCATAAAAATAAGGGAAGAGGGAGATATGGGGAGAGGGAGAGAACATACTGATTATTACTAGGGGATCGATGTGCCCTAATTTTACCCTATTTACCAACAGAAAATGGATTTTCGTCGATAATTCCCAATGGAAATAAATTTCTATCAGGAATTTCAAAAATTTTACTGACGAGTTCTCGGGTTCAATTTGGGTATTCCCGAAGGAAATACACTAGAGACGAAATTATCGTTCTGTCTCTAATATAGAAATGGGATTAGCAATGGACTTAGAGATGGAATTATCATTTCGTCTCTAACATAGAGACGGGACTATATTTTTATCTCTATTTTGACTGTTTATAATTAAAAAAATGAATTAATCAATAAAGGTTAGTGACGAAAATAAATTATTCGTCTCTAAATAGATACATATATTTTAATTCCGTCTCTAACTAGAGACGGAATATTTATTCCATCGCTAATTAGCGACAAAATTAAACGTTCGTCGCTAATTAAACATGTGGCCCACAGGGCGAGAAAACACGTCTAGACCTTAATCACGATATTAGTGATGGAACTATTAGTTCTGTCTCTCATATCACGATTTAGGGCATATCGTGCCTCTGTCTTCCTCTCCACCATGTGTGTAAACCCTTCGGCGACCGTCTCCTCTAGCGTGTTCTCTTCCAGTGACCTTCCCATCTCTGACGTCTGTCACCTATGGCGTCCTCTCCTCCGGTGACCTTCCCACCTATCGGTATGATTTCTCTTTCCCTCTTCAATCTCCATTTTACCAGTTAAACCCTAATGACAGTGATCTTGGTCGGCTGCCACCTCATGGCGATGACTTGCCTAGCCTTGAGCTCGTGGCAGCAACCTCCGCCGACCCCAACCTTTGCCAGCCCTAACCTTAGTTGGCCCTGGGCTTGGCTGGCCCCAAGGTTGCGGCAGGGAGCTTGGGTAGCCCTGAGCTCATGCCAGCGACTATGTCCGGCCTTGAGATCGTGGCAGCGAACTTGTGCCAACTCAAAACTCACTGTTGCTTCGTCTTGGCCAACGCTGCCGTTGGATTGGCCGGCCCTCTTGGCCACCCTTGAGCTCATGGCCAGAAATTTGTCGCGTTTAAGTTGTAGAATTATATTCTGGTTGATTTTAACCTAGTTTATCAATTTGTAGAATTTTAATCTAGTATCATTGCTTTGAAAGGACAACTTCTTAATTATATACTTAGATTTTTGTATTCATGGTATGGTTTGTGAATACATTGAATCATGTATGTAGTACCTCTATTGTATTAATTGCATACTTACTAAGTACTCAATCTTATATTTATTAGGATACAATGTACATGAATAAATATTGGATGTCTAATATATTAGAAAATGGATTTATCCGAGATGAATATTTTGTTGGAGTTAAGGAGTTTGTGAACTTTACAAAGAGTCATCCAGAATCTATGGATGGTGTCCCGTTATGATGTATGTGTAATCATTCCAAATATTGAAATAAAGCTTTCCGTGATGAGGATACTGTGAAGTACATCTTTGTAAAAAAAGAGTTTGTTCTAAATGACTACAACTGATACTATCATGGAAAGATTTATTTGTCTCACCGTATTATAACTTTGGTTGCTTCTTCATCTGATACAACTCCTTTAGGGGAATCGTCATCTAATGAGAATGCAATGCAATCAATGGTTTATGACACTATGAATGTTGTTGATCATTCAAATATAGATGAAATACCAACATTTGAAGTTCAGCAAATGTATGGCATGTTAAAGGCTAGTGAAAGAGAAGTTGGGGAAGGAATTCCATCTGGTCATTCCCAACTATCAACTACTGCAAGGTTATTGAACATCAAGGCAGAGCATAATTTTTCAGAAAGATGTTACAATGACATATGTCAATTGATGTCTGAGTTACATCTTGCTAATAACATAATGTCTGATAGCTTCTACAATATAAAAAAAATTGGTGAGAGGTTTAGATTTACCTGTAGAGAAGATTAATTGTTGCATTAACAACTATATGATATTTTAGAAAGAAGATAGTGAAATGGTTAGATGTAGAATTTGTACTCACCCTCATTATAAGCATAGTAGTCACATACCATAGAAGAAAAAGAATGCATGGAAAATTATGTATTATATCCCGTTAACTACAAGACTCCAATGCTTGTACGCATCTTCTGCAACAACAAGCTAATGAGGTGGGATCATGAGCATGTGCACAAAGAAGGTATAATGTGTCATCCTTGTAACTCCTCTGCATGGAAACATCTTGATACAATATTTTCCTTATTTGCAATGGAACTACGTAATGTGAGACTGAGACTTTTTGTAGATAGATTTCAACCATTTGGTCCGTCAGGACTGTTGGTGCGGTTAGCACTAACGATTTAACCCAGATTTTGATGAATGAAAAATAGGTTAAGTTAGGTTTGTCGTTATCTAATGCTTTGATCGAGTATGCAAGCTAAGTCCAGACAGGTCGACGGGCTGACCGGATGTCTGGCACGAAGTCCAAGCGGGTCGACGGGCTGACCGGACGCTTGGCAAGAAGTCCAGCTAGGTCGACGGGCTGACCAGATAGCTGGCACAAAGTCCAAGTGGGTCGACGGACTGACCGGACGCTTGGCACGAAGTCCAGCTAGGTCGACGGGCTGACCGGATAGCTGGCACAAAGTCCAGACGGGTCGAAGGGTTGACCGAACGTCTGGCAGGTAAGTAAAGGTAAGTCACTGGAGGAGAGTGACTGTGAGGACGCATCCCAGTTAAGGGACAGTAGACGTCGGTCCAGTTTAGGTACATTTTGGATCCCTAAATTGAGACCCTGACTAGGTTCTGGTCTCGAGAAGACAGGACCTAACTCATAAATCTATATAAAATGTCTATACATATATTTTTATAACTCTATTTTGTAGATACAAATGTAGAACTTCAAATTCTGCATGCGTAGCAACTGACAGAGCTTGATTCCGAGTTCAGAGTCAAAAGTTATGACCTTCGGAAGATGACTGTGTCAAACAAGTAGTTGGAGACGACTCGGATCAGCCAGATTCGAACTCTCCTCATCTGATCCGAATTTTTGGGATCTGATAAGCTCTGGAGACCCCTCTAAAGGGCTATAAAAGGAGGGGGTGAGCAAGCTTCAAGGACACAACTCTCAGAACGAAGAATCTGCTTCCTTGTGCTCCTGTTGTGCTACTATCTCCGACAAGCTTTTCCTTTCTGTTCTAAGTCTTTTTATTGTCGGTAATTTTTCCTTATTAGTAATATTGTACTTAACTTGTAATCTATATTTCGAATTGCTAGTGAATTGCCCAACGAAAGTACTCACGGAGTACGGGCCTTCGAGTAGGAGTCGTTACAGGCTCCGAACGAAGTAAATCCACTGTGTTCAATTTTCTTATTCCGCTGCGTTTATACTCGTTGTTTTTCGAATTGATATTCACCCCCTCCCCTCCCCCCTCTATCGACGTTTCACGATCCAACAAGTGGTATCAGAGCAGGTACCACTTTGATTTGGTGCAACCACCAATCAGACAAGGGGGTGATTTTTCTTAATTTTTTTAGGCTTTCAATTTTTTTTTATAATTCCAAACTGGTACTCTTATCTTTTTGGAAATATTTTTCGTTGTAATTAATCTAAATTGGTGCAACACCAATTTATCTCATTTACTATTATTTCTATTTCCTCCCGCACTACTAATCCAAGATCAAGTCTTGGCACCACTTTTTAGTTTTCTATCTTCAGCATTCAATGACTCTTCTTGAAGGACGGAACCCTCACGAACTACCACCATACGATCAAGATTTCAACTACTGGAAGCGATTAATGGAATGCTTCTTAGGAAGCCTAGATTTCGATAATGTGCTAATATTGAGAAAACCTTCTCAGGACTCGAAACTGAACAAAAATGTAAGTAAAATTATTTGTGGTGTTTTACCTAATAATGTCTTATGCAGACTAGAAAAGTACAAGAATGCATATGAGCTTTGGACCCAGTTGATCAAACTTCACGAGGAGCCATTGGAGTTAGAGGATCAAGAAAAAATTGAATTCGGACTCGAGGCAGATCCAATCGAAAAGCCTACTGAATTAGGGGATGCGGTTAAGGTGAGTAATATTTACCAAAATACCCCTGCTAATAGTAGTTTAAAGAATATACATGTTAATTTGGATATTTCTGAAAATACCTGTGAAAATAGTGTAGTTGGCAATACTTGCAAAAATACCCCTAGGCTATTTTCTGATAAAATAAATCTAATTAATTTAGAAAATTCAAAAAATCTAAAAAAAATTAATAACCCTAAAAATTCAAATTTAAATCTAAATAAATCTAAAAGTTCAAATAATGATGATGATAAGGTCAATATTAATCTAAACACAATTAATAAATTGTTTAATAATTTAGACAGTATCGATCTGGAAAATCCTATCCAAATCCAAGATAATTTAATTAACAAAAAATTAAATTTTAAAGATAAGACTTATTTAATAAATTCCACTAATTATATCAACTTAAAAGATAAAAAAAATATAAGGATAAAATCAAACACTCTGATAAAATCAAAAATAAATTTAACAAACTTAAAATTAAATGTTAAAGATAACATATTAAACAAAGATAAACCTTTAAAGAAATATAATTTAAACAATTTGATTAATTCAAACTCAAAAATTAATAAAAACTCAATTATTAACGATAATCTATTAAATAAAGATAATTCAATTAACTTAATAAAATTAAAATTGAAAGAAAATTCAAATATTAAATACACTCTCTTAAAGAAGGATAATTTAACCAATTTAATTAATTCAAAATTAAAAACTTAAATCTAAATTATAAATTAAACATTAAGACTAAATTGTATTAAAAAAAATCATAAAATCAATAATTTAGAGGGAGGCTCCAGAATAACTAGCACCTCCAAAACTAACCTACCCGATAGGGTAACCCTAACCAACCTACCCGACAGAGTAATTAGGACTAGTTAAAAAGTGTTCAAGTTTAACTTGAAAAATGGTACTGGTGAAATTTTGGATGAGAGTACGTTAGGGAAGCTTAGTCTATGCATGTCTAGGAAGATATGGCTTCGACCTGGTGCATTTGGCTAAGTGGAACTGACCGAAGTTACCCTTTATGGATCCTAACCAGTTAGACCAAGGTTTTGTACTAAGTCCAGTGGATAGGACTATTTAGAAAACCTCGAAGACATGGTTACTTTAATGATGTCCAAGTGACTCACCATAGCCCAGAAGTTTATTCAAAAAATGCCTATTTGTTGAACACAAAGCTAAACCTGAATCTAACACAAGTTAAAAACATACCCTAAAATTGAACCTAATTCATCTCACAAAATTATAGGATTCCCTGATTGAAAACATAGATCGGGAGACATGACTAAGGACCTAAATGAAATTAATTAAATTGATTAAATTAAAGTAAATTAAATTAAATTAACATTTTAAAATTAAAATTAAAATTCTTTTTAACTAAAAAATTTTACTTTAAAATTAATTTAACTTAAAAATTTTACTTTAATTTTTTTTAACTTAAAAATTTATTTTAAAAATTAAACTTAAATCTTTTTTAACTTAAAAAACTCTTTTAAAAAACTATTTTAAAAATTCTTTAAAAACTATTTTGAAAATTCTTTTAAAACTATTTTAAAATTCTATAAAAACTATTTTAAAAATTATTTTAAAAACTATTTTTAAAAATTCTTTAAAATTATTTTTTAAAAAAAACTATTTCAAAAAAATTGTTTAAAAAAAATTATTTTAAAAATTATATAAAAACTATTTTAAAAATTATTTAAAAAACTATTTTAAAAATTCTTTAAAAAACTATTTTAAAAATTCTTTAAAAACTATTTAAAAAAAAAATCTTTAAAAACTATTTTGAAAATTCTTAAATTCATTAAAAACTATTTTAAAAATTCTCTAAAATCTATTTTTAAAATTCTCTAAAATCTATTTTGAAAATTCTTTAAAAACTATTTTAAAAATTCTTTAAAAACTATTTTTAAAATTCGTTAAAAACTATTTTAAAAAAATTCTTTAAAAACTATTTTGAAAATTTTTTAAAAACTATTTTAAAAATTCTTTAAAAACTAATCAAATTCAGGGGGAGGTTTATTTTTTTAATCTCCTTAAGTATTATTTTTTTTTCCTTTAAAGTCTCTTTAGAAAATTCTACCTCAATTTATTTTTTTTAAAAAAATTACTTTGAAAATCTTATATTAAAAATTCTTAGCAAATATTTTCAAAAGCTTTATTTTAAATATCAGGTTTAGGGGAGGATTAAATCATTTTTTTTACACTTAGCTCCAAAATTATTCTCTCAGCTTTAAAAATAATATCTTCTCAGTTTTTGAAAATTCGATTCTACTTAGTCTTTGAAAACTGAGCTTTTCAAATATTTTAAATCATGGTTTTGAAATTAGTACGTTAAACTTTGAAAATTTAATTTTGGAAAAAGAATTTTACAAAATTATTTTTAAAACTCCTACTACTTCATTTTGAAACATTATTTTGATTTTAATTCCAAAAATGTGATCTTACTTTACCAAAATTAGTTGTGACAAACTTTGAAAACTAAAAGTAAAGTTCAAAATCGTTTTTCTTAATGTTTGAATTCGATTTAACTTCACTTCGTTTTGAAAATAACCCTAAATCAAGTTCTGAAAAATTGGTCGTACTTAATTTTGACAATTTGATTTGACAAAATTAGTTTTGAAAATTACTATCAACTTAGTTTTGAAAATTATTTTAGAAAGTGATTTATTTTAAAAAACTTATGTTTGAAAACTTGAATTTTTAATTTTGACCTTAAAAACTATACTTGAAATATTAGCTATCTTTCAAAATTACAAAGTTATAAATCAACTATCTTTCAAGAATTAGTTTTTTTTCAAAGATTTAAGAAATAAAAGCAAAATAATCTATGTTTTAAATTCCCCCCGAGTAACTTGACATTTATGCTTACTTAATCCATGCTTACTTTTGATGAATGCCAAAGGGGAGGGTTAGGTGGTTAAGTTAGCTAAACCAAACTGAAAATACAAACTAACTTAAAAACCACATAAATGCATGTTGTTACTTATTTTTTCTTGCATATGTTTTCACTAACTTAACCATGTTGTCATTCCATCAAAAAGGGGGAGATTGTTGGTGCGGTTAGCACTAACGATTTAACCCAGGTTTTGATGAATGACAAATAGGTTAAGTTAGGTTTGTCGTTATCTAATGCTTTGATCGAGTATGCAGGCTAAGTCCAGACAGGTTGACGGGCTGACCGGATGTCTGGCACGAAGTCCAAGCGGGTCGACGGGCTGACCGGACGCTTGGCGAGAAGTCCAACTAGGTCGACAGGCTGACCAGATAGCTGGCATGAAGTCCAAGCGGGTCGACGGGCTGACCGGACGCTTAGCACGAAGTCCAGCTAGGTCGACGGGCTGACCGGATAGCTGGCACAAAGTCCAGACGGGTCGAAGGGCTGACCGAACGTCTGGCAGGTAAGTAAAGGTAAGTCACTGGAGGAGAGTGACTGTGAGGACGCATCCCAGTTAAGGGAAAGTCGGCGTCGGTCCAGTTTAGGTCCATTTTGGATCCCTAAATTGAGACCCTAACTAGGTTCTGGTCTCAGGAAGACAGGACCTAACTCATAAATCTATATAAAATATCTATACATATATTTTTCTAACTCTATTTTGTAGATACAAATGTAGAGCTTCAAATTCTGCACCCGTAGCAACTGACAGAGCTTGATTCCGAGTTCGGAGTCAAAAGTTATGACCTTCGGAAGATGACTGTGTCAAACAAGTAGTTGGAGACAACTCGGATCAGCCAGATTCGAACTCTCCTCATCTGATCCGAATTTTTGGGATCTGATAAGCTCTGGAGACCCCTCTAAAGGGCTATAAAAGGAGGGGGTGAGCAAGCTTCAAGGACACAACTCTCAGAACGAAGAATCTGCTTCCTTGTGCTCCTGTTGTGCTACGATCTCCGACAAGCTTTTCCTTTCTGTTCTAAGTCTTTTTATTGTCGGTAATTTTTCCTTATTAGTAATATTGTACTTAACTTGTAATCTATATTTCGAATTACTAGTGAATTGCCCAACGAAAGTACTCACGGAGTACGGGCCTTCGAGTAGGAGTCGTTACAGGCTCCGAACGAAGTAAATCCACTGTGTTCAATTTTCTTATTCCGCTGTGTTTATACTCATTGTTTTTCGAATCGATATTCACCCCCCCCTCTATCGACGTTTCACGATCCAACAAGGACAGCAATATTCATTTTGGCTAAATATATTAACACCTTACAACTTACTGCTATGGATGTGTATGAAAGATAAAGTCATATTCCTTACTGTACTTATTCTAGGGCCAACTAATCCGAAAGAGAAGATAGATATTTTCTTACAATCTCTTATTATTGAGTTGAATGAATTATGGAATATAGGGTTAGTGACTTATGATGTTGCAAGCAAAACTAATTTTAGATTGCATGCTGCATAATTATGGGTGATCAATGATTTTCCAGCATACTCAATGTTGTGGGAATGGAGCATGATTGGTAAATTAGCATGCCTATACTGCATGACAAAGTTTGATGCATTTTCATTATCCTAGAGTGGAAAGGTATCTTAGTTTGATAATCATCATAAATTTTTACCAACTAATCACCCTTTTAGGCGAAATAAGAAAAATTTCATTAAGAATGTTATAGTTAGAAAACTTCCTCCAACGATCAAGTCAAGTGAAGAAATCATTGGCCAAATAGATAGCTATGGTTTTCTACTAGTATTTGAGACTAATTTTGATGAGACGAATAAATACATGGTTAGGCAATGCAAGTGGTTGGAAGAAAAAGAGTATTTTTTGGGAGTTGTCATATTGGAAGTATTTACTCATTCGTCATAATTTAGATGTGATGCACATTGAGAAAATTATTTTGATAATATTTTCAACACTGTAATGAATGTGCATGGAAGAACTAAAAACACTACAAAATCATGTGAGGAATTATAAAAAAAACTAGTCAACAGACCAAAGTTGCATCAGGATTAAACAACTAATAAATTCTCAAAGGTTTGTTATACATTGGATAAAGATGATAAGTAAACTTTATGTAATTGGTTGAAAGAAATCAAATTCCCATAAGGGTATGCCTTGAATATGGCTCGATGCGTGGATATGAACAGGTTAAAGATATTTGGAATGACGAGTCATGACTGTCATGTATTCATGCAAAGATTTATTCTAGAAGTTTTTCATGACTTACTTCCTCAAAATGTTTGGCAAGCACTCATAAAATTGAGTCTATATTTTAGAGATTTGATAGTGAGATGTATTACGATGGATGATATGCTTTGACTAGAAACAAACATTACTCTCATATATGTAAGCTGGAGTGCATTTTTCCTCCCAGTTGTTGTGATTCAATGAAACATCGATCAGTACATTTAGCATACGAGACATGAATAGTTGGTCCTGTGCAGTACAGATGGATGTATCCATCTATATGGTTTTTAAGAAAATTAAAGAATAATATTCGTAACAAAGCAAGAGTTGAGGGGTTAATCTGTAATGTTTATCTGGTTGAAGAAGTTGTTGGGTTGCAAGGTTGCAAACAAAGTCCCACATTGAAAATACATAAAAAAGATCATGGGTTTATAAGGGAAAGATATCTCCATTGGTATGAGACCTTTTGGGCAGATTCCAAAAGCCAAATCATGAGGGGTTAGGCCCAAAGTGGATAATATCATACCATTATGAAAATATCTAAATTCCTTTTGGTCCTAACAGAAGCATCCTCTTTCTACTCCTATTATTTTACTGATAATATGAAAATCAGGCATCGCAAGTGTCCTAGAAATTCTAATGATACTCAACCGATAGACCAATCTATGCTTGTAACGACCCGCCTTCTACTAACTAAGCTGTAAGGCCGATCGTCACATTCATTGCTGTGCTAACTAATCCATGACCATCATTAAATCTAAGTGCGGAAGCTGTACCAATTAAAATTTTTGCTAAACTATTATCATTTCTTGGTTCTACATGTGCTAACGGGTGTAATCTAAGCTATTCATGTCATTATTACCCCCCCCCCCCCCCCTATGGTCAAGGAATTTAACTAAGGGTTTCTAGCTAATATCAGGCCTCCCAATCGATCCACGGATCCATTGGAATGGTCGAATCGATCCGGAAATCGATTCAGAGGGTTATTGTATCCGGGACGTGGGTTGGATCGACCCAGTAATCGATCCAGCACGCTACTGTGCTCGGGGCAATATTCTGGATCGATCGGCTGATCGATCCAGACTGGCCAATCGATCCAGTGATCGATCCCAGAGCCTTCTGTTCGCGACAGAACATGCTGGATCGATCAGTTGATCGATCCAGAGGCCTACTGTTCGCGAGTCCAATTGCCCAGTCGATCCTTCGATCGATTGGAAACTCTCGAATTGATCAGCTGATCGATTCGAGTTTCTGATTTCGTGCCAAAGGCCTGATTTCATCACTTGTTCGTGCCAAAGTTACTTATAACTATTCTAAACCAAATACAAAACATTCTAACATCATAAAATGGTGTTCTAACCTGATAGAATGCATGATTAACTAGTTCATAACATTTAACTTACTAAGGTGCAAAATAACCAAAACGCTAAAAAGTTCTAATGCTTAAACAAGCTTGCTGAAATTCCCTAAGATCTTTATTCCAAGTTCCATCCACACACATCTTCATCGCATTGCCCTCCAGCCTCCGCTAGTCCATCTTTCCTTTACCTTTATCTGCAGTATAAGGAAAAAGTATCTGTAAGCTTTCGCTTAGTAAGAAATCATCTACCTCACAAAAACATGCATTCGATGCAATATGCTTTTAAAACATGCTATTTAAAACATGTACTGATTGAACTAAAACATGGCATGCTATCATACAATACATAGAAATCAAAAGCTAGTCATGGCATACTATCATCTAAAGCATGTGTAACATGAACTGAACATAGAGCTATCATACACAATTATAAGAGTGAGCTGAACTGAAACATGAACTGAACTAAACTAAACTAAGCTAATACTGAATTTAAACTGTATACACAACTGATTCGTGAGAGTTTAAAAACTATACATATAATAGATGAAAATATATAATCATGCTGCTAATGGGCCCGGCAACTATACGTGCTATGCGCGCATCCCTAACTAGACCTGGGTTTGCAAGTCCCGAATTTAGTAGGGCTACTAGGTTATCTGAACCTAGGGACGACTGTGGGAGTCCAACCCAATGGATATCTAATCCAGTATAGTGCCACTGAAAAGTAAAATACTGAACATAAGCTAATAAATTCTTGTCTTGCTTTTACTAGGTTGTCTAAACCTAGAACTAGGTTATCTAAACCTAGAGGCGACTGGGGGAGCCCACCCATTGGACATCTAGTCCTGTAAAAGCTGGAGCAAGACTAAATAAGCTATAAAATGCTTCTATCGCATTTATCTAAGTTACTAAAATGCCTAAGTTGTATTTTTCTGTGCTAACTATTTAATCGAACACTTGGTATGCGCTAATTCGCATCCTTTGTGTCAATGGTCCACGTATTACTAAACTAAGACATGACATTTACACGAAAGCTACTTATACTGCAGGTGAGGGGTTTCTTACCTCCTGTGCTAGTTTCCTTACGATTCTAATCGCTAGATTTCCGGTGGAGATGATCTTCTTGACGATCCTCTCGCGTCTACGGGTTCCTCTCGCGGAGAGAAGCGTCCTCGTATCCAAGATGTCGCTGGAAAGTCCTCCTATGGCCCTAAGGATGAAATCCCTAGGTGTGCTTGTGGTTGGCGCCGAGAGAAGAAGGAGAAGAGGTAGGGGGCGGCGTGAGGTTAGGGTGAGGAGGAGAAAAGTTACGTTAAAATAACTCTTCACTTATTAATTCCCTATTTATATTAAGTGGGTAATTACGCTCAACTCTAATATAAATTTAATTGCCTCCCTTTTCTTTCAGCACGGCCCTGCTGGGTTCACTTAGTTACTGGAGTCCGCTATAAGTCGTAGGACCCAATAGGTCTCGGGTTCAATTCCCACGTAGGCTATTTTACGGTTCAATTTATTTTTGCTACTTCCGCTGCTCTAAAAATTCCATAAAAATAACCTAAAATTCCAGAAAAATCATAGAATATTTCTAAAATAATTTTGAGAATTTTCGGGCGTTACAATCCCCCATACCTTATAAAAAGTTCGTCCTCGAACTTAGAATAACTCTGGGTATTTCTGTCTCATACTGGCTTCTGTCTCCTAAGTTGCCTCTTCTGTTGTGTGACTGTGCCAAATAACTTTAACTAATGGTACTTCCTTGTTCCGCAATTTCTTAACTGCTCGGTCTATTATCTGAATAGGCCGACTGTCATAGCTGAGGTCTTCGCGGACTTGTACCAACTGGGGCTCAATCACCTGGGTGGCATCTGGGATATGCTTCTTCAGCATAGAGACATGAAATATATTATGAACAGCTGACATCTCTTGGGGTAGTTCTAGCTCATATGCTACCTTGCCAACTCTTCGGCTGATAAGGTATGATCCCACATATCTGGGACTTAGCTTGCCCTTCTTCCCAAAACGCATTACTCCCTTCATGGGAGCTACTCTGAGGAACACTGAATCCCCAACTGAAAACTCTAAAGGTCTACGCCATGTATCAGCATAGCTTTTCTGGCGGCTCTGAGCTGTCTCTATCCTCTGGCGGATCTGCTGTATAGCTGCTACTAGATCTGTCTGGAGTTCTAGTTCTTTCTGTTCACCACTCTCATACCAGCAGATTGGAGATCTACACCTCCGCCCATAGAGAGCCTCGTAAGGTGCCATGCCGATAGTGGCCTGATAGCTGTTGTTGTATGCGAATTCTGCTAAGCTCAGATATTTGCACCAACTTCCTTTGAAATCTAGGGCACATGCTCGGAGCATATCTTCGAGTACCTGATTTACTCGCTCCGTCTGTCCATCTGTCTGAGGATGGAAGGCTGTGCTAAACTTTAACTTCGTGCCCAACGTTGTCTGTACACACTCCCAGAAGTGTGATGTGAATCTGCTATCTCTGTCTGATATAATGGTTCATGGGACTCCATGTAGTCTAACGATCTCCTTAAGATACAACTGAGCTAGCTGTTCCATGGAGTAGGATATCCTGATAGCTAAGAAGTGGGCTGATTTAGTCAATCTGTCGACTACTACCCAGATGGTATCAAAACCATTCGTGGTTCTGGGTAATCCCACTATGAAATCCATAGAAATATCTTCCCACTTCCATTCTGGAATCTGAATGGGCTGTAAAACTCCTCCCGGTCTCTGATGTTCTGCCTTAACTCTCTGACAGGTTAGGCAGGTGCTGACATATCGAGCGATGTCCCTCTTCATCCCAGGCCACCAAAAATGTTTCTTCAAGTCCTGGTACATCTTGGTGGAGCCGGGATGCATCGCATAAGGAGTCTTGTGAGCCTCATCTAGGATTTTCCTCTGTAGTTCCTCCTGATCTGGAACACATAATCTGTCGCCAAAGTACAACACCCCGCTAGCGGACACTCTGAATTCTCCACTTTCTGATTCTGCTAATCCTTGCTTGATTTTCTGAATTTCAGGATCCTGCTCCTGAGCTGTCTGGATGTCACCAAATAAGGTAGACTCTAATGTCATAGTAGAGAGTCGTCCGACTATGAGTTCGAGACCGAAATCTGTGATCTCCTTCTGTAGGGGTGGTGACATGGCTGCTAGAGATGATAGGGCAGCACTGGACTTTCTGCTAAGGGCGTCTGCTACCCTATTGGCTTTCCCTGGGTGGTAGAGGATGTCTATATCGTAGTCTTTGACCAGCTCTAGCCATCTGCGCTGTCGCATATTCAGATCCTTCTGAGTGAAGAAGTGCTTCAGACTCTGATGATCTATATACACTCTGCACTGAGCTCCATACAAGTAATGTCTCCAAATTTTGAGAGCGAACACCACTGCTGCAAGCTCAAGGTCATGAGTGGGGTAATCCCTCTCATAATCCTTGAGTTGTCTGGAGGCGTAGGCGATCACCTTGCCATTTTACATCAGCACTGCTCCTAATCCCAATTTAGAGGCATCACTATATATATCAAAGCTGTCTACGTTTTCTGGTAGAGTCAGAATATGTGCACTGGTCAATCTCTTTTTCTGCTCGCTGAAATTGTTCTCACAGTCCTCTGTCCACTGAAACTTTCTGTTCTTTCTGGTAAGAGCTGTCAGTGGGGAGGCTATCCTGGAAGAGTCCTCTACGAATTTCCTGTAGTAACCTGCTAATCCGAGAAAGCTTCTGATCTCACTAGCGTTCTTGGGTCTTTTCCAGTTACTCACAGCTTCTATTTTACTAGGGTCTACCATGATACCATCCTTTGAGATGATGTGACCCAGGAAGGACACCTGATCTAACCAGAATTCACATTTCGTGAACTTGGCATACAGCTGGTTCTGCTGAAGGGTCTACAATACTATTTCCAGGTGCTCTGCGTGTTCTTCCTGAGTTCCTGAATAGATAAGAATATCATCGATGAACACGATAACGAACTTATCTAAGTATTCTCTGAATACCCTGTTCATGAGGTCCATAAAAGTAGCTAGAGCATTTGTCACACCAAAGGGCATGACTACGAACTCGTAATGTCCGTATCTAGTCCTGAATGTTGTCTTGGGTATATCCCTTTCTTTAACTTTCACCTGATGATAACCTGACCTGAGGTATATCTTAGAGAGCACTGCTGCTCCCTTTAGCTGATCGAACAGGTCATTGATAACCATGATTTTACTATACTATTCTCATTCACACAATCATGGTTTGATGTAGTTTTCATATATAGAATCCACATTTACACTACATTTTTATACTTTGTATCAATTTTGGACCTAATTGCAAATTAGTCTATTTTCATGGTATTTGATGCTAATATTTGCTTATTATTTTGTAGGCATCAAAAGGGTCATGGACCCGATCAGATCAGGCTGCATTTGGGCTCAAATCAAGGGCTAAACAAGAAGATCAAGCCTCGGAGCATTATAGGCCGTTCATCCAAGATTGAGTAGATCTGAGCCATCCGTTGAAGATCTGGCCGATCCAACTTAAAGGGGAGCAGATCGGAGCCATTTATGAAGATCCAGAAGTTTTGATCCAGATCTGAGTTCATCCAGCCATTGATCCAGCCGGATTAATCTGGACCGTTCATTGAAGACTTGGCTGATCTGGACCATCCAGTGATGATCTGATCGATCCGACCTACAGGAGAGTAGATCCAGACCCTAGATCAACATCAGTACATTCAGATCGGATTTTGGATGACTTTCCACCGTTGATCTAGCCCAAATGAATATCAGCCGTTGGATCTGAACTGAGGAGGTTTAAAAACCTGCGTGAGAAGCTACAGTAGCTGAGCTCGGCGTTCGCGATTTCTTCCACTGTAGCAGCTTCTCCTCCGCCGCAACGCCACAGCCTCCCATTCCTCGATCCAGATCCGTGAGCTAGATTTCTTCGACGACGATGATCATCAGCTGCCGGCGTTCATATTCCGATGACCAGAGAGCATTGAAGGAGGTTTCCCGATGGCGACTTGAATTCTGTCCGCCGCCGCGTTCCTGAGGGGAGGTTTCCCGTTCAGCGAATTTCGCATCCACCAGAGCTTCGAGGGAGGTCTCCTGAGAGCTTCTGATCTTGTTCCGATCTCCATTCCGAAGCGAAGCTAAGTAGATCTGATCAATCGACTTAGTTTTGCAATCCACAGAATTTTTGCTCTGATTCTCGGTTGATGAGATTACCAGGCGGGTGTGAGCTGAGAGGAGGTTTCCCGGAGCCATGAACATTCCCTGGTAATAGAAGGAAGTTTGTTTGATTGTTGTTAAATGCTTATAGGGGTCCCGAGAGCATTTCTGTCGTTTCACAGCAGATTGGAGAAGTTGAGTTCGGGATTTGGTTGAGGAATGCTTAGGGTTTAGATTTATTTGTTTTGTCTTTGAATTGTTGATGTTCCTGTTCAGATCCTCAGATCTGATCCATTACTTTGCTATTTTAATTTGTTTGAGTTTTTCTTATGCAATTCTGTTTTGATTTTCTTTGTTGCAAAAACCCAGTTCTTATTTCTGATTCGAATTCTAATTCCTTAAGATTTCTGCAATTACAGTAATGTTAGCTACTAACTTGGTTTGCAATTTTATTTTACTTGAAATTCTTTGCTTCGGTTTCTATAAGTTAGGATTAGTCAATTCATGAATTTAGGAAATACTTGTTTGACTCATTGAATGTTGAGGTGGCTGTTAATGAGCTTGATTGATGAATGAATCACTTAAACTTTTCATTGTTCACCTTTGTAGAATGTGGTTGATTGTTAGTGAGAAGTGAAGACTTGGTGGATGAGTTAAGTGTTGAATTTGAATGCGATTATGAATTGATTGTTGATTGAAGATGAGGGAATTGCATTAATTGATTCAATGGTGCATTTAAATCTGAATTTAATTGATGCTTATTTGATGAGAAGGAAATGGATCATGTTTAGATGAGAATGAACCTTATTTGATCTTATTCTTTGATCTTGTGATGTAATACTTTGATTGGAACCAACTCTAGAATTTACACACTTTTACTAGTTAGTCATCGGAAAAATACGACTTGGGACTCCTTACTACACGCATTTTCTTTAGCTTAAATGGGTTCCAATCTTTATTAATTTGGAGCGCCTTGTGACATGCAAAAAGGCCGACACCAAATTTTGGCGCCGTTGCCGGGGAACAACTAACTAGTAGTGTGTGTTTATTTTAGATTGATGCATTGATTGATTTTATTTGTTAGCATGTTGATTGATTTGATTGTTTATTTCTCTTTTGTATTTTCATGTTGGGTTGTTCTTGAATTATTAATTGCTTTTACTGTTCATGTTTTCATGAGATTGAAACTTTATGCTCTAGAATCTTCTAACATTGATTTGTAGTGTTGTTTAGAAAGAACAGGAGATTTCTTTAGCATGAATCCATATTTTCAGAATTTTGAAGGTGGAATGGAGAGTTATCAGTGTTTTCAGCCTGAGTATCAGTTTTACCCAAATTTGGAGCAACAAAATAGGTATGAATCATTTTCTAATGGTTTTAATGCTAATTGGGTGGATAATTCATGTTTCAGGTATGAAAGTGCACAAGAACCATTTATTGAGCCATATCCTACCTACCAGAGTTCATATGGATTTCAAGAAGTTTCAACAAATTTTATCCCACAACCTTTTCAACAAAACGAACCTCAGATGGATGAATCAACATGGAAACTCAGAGAGATGATGCAACAAATGATCGAACATCAAGAGCAACAATTTTCAAGGATGCAGAACATACAGATTCAATTAGATCAAATTACATCATCTATTAATCAGTCGCAAGCACAAAACTCCAGAGGAGAGATGGAAAGTAGCGATTCTGTCAGGCCTGACCCTACTCCCATTACTTCACACGAATTTTCTAATATTTTTTGTGATGATTATGTAATTATGCAAATTTCTGTTCCTAATGATTTTGTTGTTGAAGATGTTGTTAGTGATTCAGGTTCTGAATATGTTGTTGAAGATTATTTAAGTGTAGGGGAATGCTTACTGGAAGCATTACCTCAAGAATCACCAAGAATTGAAGATGTAAGTGTAGGGACTTGTGCTATGGAGCCAAGCACCCAAGAATCACTACATGAGGATGTACATTCACCAGAACAAGAGCTTGAGCCATATCATGATGAAAAGGAGGTAACAATCACCACTCCAGGTACCTTTCAACATGAAAAGGTGAGTTTTTCTTATGATTTATCAGAAAATTTCATTGAGGTACCAATTGTTGACTTTATTAGATGTGATTCATTTCTTGATACATATTTTACTCACACTAATATTCTCCTATTTTCTTTTTACCCCACATGTGTGTGGAAGGGGTTTCTTTTTATTGATGTTGTAGGAGAATACAAGCTCCCGAAGTGGATGCTTGAACTGAACCGCCTCCGACCTCCAGAAAAAGTTTTGAAGGGAAAAATGAAGAATAAAAAGAAATTGATTGCAACCACGATTACTCCATTTCCGGTGTGGATTTTGTTGCTAAATCTTCTTCGACCACCGGAATGAAAGGGGAGTTGGTTCTAATTTAGCTTTATTTTGCATTTTAATTCATGCTTTGTTAATAAATTCTTGCTTCATACGTTTCTTTAGTTACATACTTTGCATTCTGCATTTTACTTTTATACTTTGCTTTCATAATTTGCATTTTGTTACTACATAGCATTTTCATTTTGAATAAAAGTCTCCATGGGAATTTTCTAAGTAATATCTTTAAGATGGTAAAAGCTTCTTAAATTTGACCATCAATTTTAGGTCATTTAACATGATTGGATGCTTTACTTACATGATATTGGTTAAATTGGTGGTGAATTCCATTTTGATTAATTGAGCTTGTTGCATGAATATCACCTAGTGAGGTCCACTTTAAGCCTATACATTATTTTCTTTTGTGTGACATGCACTTACAACAATTGAACTCTAGAATTTGCTTAATTTCTTTTCAAAGCCACAATAGCATTTGTGTGCATGGAAATTGAGGATTTTGTCAATTTTGTTCCCCGATATACTTTCCAATTCCGTTCCTCACAATTTTCTTGAAATATTCTCATCTAGCATTTTAAACCTTAGGTAATCTTTGCTTATCGTTCTCTTATTGAGAGTTTTGGTTGATTATATTGATGAGTTAGATTGTTTAATGATGGTTGAATATTTTAAGTATGATGATAGTACACATGATCAAAGTTCATGGGAATTGGATGGCCGGAATATTGAATGTTCAAAGATAAGTTTGAATGCATTGGAGTTCAATGTTAGATGCTATGTAGTGAAGGAAATCTGATCTTCTGTGAACAAGACTGCTGTAGAGAATTGATAAATGAAAATCTTGCATCTCTTAGGAGCTGATAATGTGCCAACTGATAATGCGGATTCCAAAAGGCCAAGTGAGCTATTGCCATGTGCCAACTGATAATGCTTTCTTTCTCCGAATGATCTAAAGAGAAGCTTTAAGTATTCCAGACCTCAAAATTGAGTAATTTTGCTTCAGAATTGGAGTTCGAACAGAGAAATTGCTTGCTGTTAAGATAGGTTTTTGCTCTTGCAAATCTGAATTTTGAATTGTCAAAAATTCGATTTCAAACCAGTTGCTGATCAGATACAAGGAGAGTTTAATTCCTATTAGTTAAGTGCTGAATGATGTTGTTTCCAAGTTTAAATCTTCATGTATCCATTTAGGATCTCTTTGAATTCTTGGTTCTGAAATTGAGTTACAGATTTCAGATTTTAGCAATGAATTTTATATTGAATTGGGGAGTTGTTTAGTACTGAAGTTCTGAAATTGGAAGCTTGCATTGGATTTTTGAAATTGCCAAATCAGAGTGACACAGAAACAGAAAAAGAAAGAAGAACAAATTCTGCAGAATTCCTGAAAATTGACCAGCTGAAATAGCAATCTGTGGATGATTTATTTCTTCATTTGATGAGCCGGCTGTTTAAATTCTTTTAGATTTTGTTGCTGAAATATGAGTTACATAATTGGAAGTGAAGGTCTAGCAAAACTTTTTAACAAGACAGTTATGAATCCAGAGTTAGAAGCTTGTGCAGAGAATAAGGAAAAAGAGAAGGATGCAGAATCTGGAATTTGAGACTCATTCACAGAAACCAGTAATTGAATTGGAATCTATAATGGGCAGAGATGATATCTGCAATCTGTTGCTGGAATTTTTATCAAGAATGTACCAAAATTTTATCAGCAATCCTGTAATCAGTGAGAAACTTAGTGCATATTGTATATTTTTTTAGCAACAAACGGAGTTCATCTATTTCCATGTCTTCTACAAGTGGATAGAATTGATTTATGATTTCTGAAATACTCAATTTGCTAAAAATGAATTCTGTTGAAAGTTTCTGTTTGCTTTTAATGGTTGAAAACAATAGTTTTGGAGGGTTGCTTTAATACAACAAAATGAAACAATGTTATCTTCCAGCTAATCAAAGGATGAGTTCAAATTACAAAGAGGGAAACACAAAGTAAAAGCTGACAGAAAATGGGAACTTCTCACTGTACAGGTTTTGTGCCAAACCTTTATAGAGTTTTGTGAATGTCGTCAATCTGGATTGAAGTTCCAAACAATTCAGTGTTAAATGAACCCCTCTACAAAGTTCAAATCTTCATGATTCAAAAAAAAAAAAAAAAAAAAAAATCCTGGAAATATAGATTTCTGAAACTGAGATGTTGGATGAAGAAGCAGAAATGAAGGGAATCAGTGGTGGATGTCAAGATGTGAAGTGATGTAGAATCTGATGTAGATCCTTGTTTATATGCTGCTGGGACTTAGTCAAGTGCTTAAATTGCTCAAGGCAGTGGTCTATTGGATCTTGGGAGCTAAGCAAGGTTCATTTGGAGGCTATAATGAAATTATTCAACTCTGAATGATACAGAACAGTGAATCACTCTGTTAGTGACACTTGTTTTATCTATATCATGAATTGGATTTTAACTCTGAAATTCTGAAATAGCATTAACAGAGAAATAGAAATTGAAATGTGCCTATGCTCATTGCTGACCTTGATCAGAAACAAAATGAAACTAATATCAAGTTTATTCTGTGCAATCTGTAGGATCAAATTCGGGACAGTGAGTGGCTATTGACAACAAATGAAGGTTGATGTTAGATATAGAAGTGGAAATGAAGGCAAACAGTGAAGGATTTTAAGTTATGAAGTTACTGAGTTGATTAGCTGGCCAGATCAGAATCTGCTCTGAAGATGGTTGTTTACCCCCGAGTTCAGAATCTGTTATGCTAATTACTGAAGTTTGTTGCTGCTGTAAGTGAAACAAGATGGAAATCAAGCTATGTTTGGATTAAATGAGTGTAAAATTCTATGGAAGTTCTTGTAAATCAATTGTTTGTGATATGAATTAAAAGAGAATTCTGAATGTGAAGAATCAATTAATTGAGCTAAAAGAAGCTACTCTTAAAGTTCCAAACCTGGCAGTTCTGCAATCAGAATATAGCGTTGAACTCAGTGATCAAGCAGGAGTGATGATTCTGAGCCTATTCCTACTGAATTCCAGAATCCAGCAGAAATTTTGATGCAGAAATTGTAGCTATTGAAAAGTTCAGTAAGAGAAAGTTGAAGCTGATTAGAATTAGATTGTTGTTTAGTATTTAGAAAGGAGTAAACAAGTCAGCATTATGTGGCAATGTTTGTCTCAAAATGCTGAACTGATACAATCTGGACAATGATTAAACTTCACTGATTTGAGTTCTGAAACTGAGTTCCAAAGAGCTAATAGCTGTGCCAATGATTCTCTGAAAATTTCTGCAGATAGCTGCAAAGCAGTGAGAAGGATTTGGAAAAGCGAGATAGTATTTCTGAAGTTTGAATACTTGTTTGATTAGTATTATGCTGTCTACAGCAGTTAAGCTTTAATGATGAATTTCTGTGTGCTAAACTACTCTGCAGTTTTCTGAAACTCTAAGTTGGTGTGACTGCTGGGATATGTTTAGTGCCAATTTTAGGTGGATTTTGGATCAGCAATAAATGAAATTGTACTTCTTATTCATTCTATACTAACTGAATTCTCCATGTTACAAGCTGATACTGTCTGTCAAAACCTGAATTTTGAATCAGGAAGCAATATCTTTTCTTTCTGTTGATGGATGTTGTTCTTTTCAAGCTCCTTGTTACCATAATCAAGAATCTGAATTCTGAAAACAGCACTATAGCTTGTATCTTCAGTGAATCCAAAATCTGAAAGCTTCAAATCTGTGATAGGCTGATGAAGAAAATATGCTGTAATCTGCCTATTTTCTGGTCAGGAATAAGGTGCATTCAATTTCTATTAGTGCAGTGCTAAAAGGTGTTTATTTCTGTTCTTTATCTGTAAATCTGCAACAAACATTGAAGCTCTATATTGCAAGTTTGATATTTAAATCTGTTAATGTGGTTTGGAATCACATTTCCGAAACCAGAGAATAGAATAGCTGGTGGCTGCAGCTTGTGAAATCTGTAGATTTCTGTAATACTTGATTCTGTAGATGTTCAAAGAAAAGATGGTGTAAGTGTATAAGATGAAGGCCTGCAGTGTTTAGAGAATGGTGTGGCTGAACATGATAGTCCAGCATTGAAGAAACACTGAAATCAGTAGTTATACCAGTTGTGTACCAAATTATGGAATCTGATCTGCCAATTCTGAAGTTGATTTGCTGAAATGATGCTGAATCTGGAATTATCAGGATGCAGAATTAGTGTTGATAGATGCAGAATCTGGAATTTTCCAGCTACACTTCAGTTTTGATTCAGAAATGACACGGCAGGACTACTGTTCGTTAAGTAAAGAAATTCTGTAGAATGAAGGAAGAAAAAAAAAACAGTGGCAAGATTAGTATCAATTAAGCGAATGCATGATGTGTTTTATTGCCCGAGACGGCCAAGTTTAAGTGTGGGGGAAGGGAATTATTCTTCATGATTTGAGATTATTTTTGAGCTTCCAAATTGCTGAAATTGAAGTGGAAAAATAGTGAAAGAATTTTTTTTTGAAAATTGGCACATTCAAGAGAGTATCAAAAGGGAGACAATGTATCAAGATTCTATGTTGGCATTCAAATTGAATGGGAGGGTAGCTTGATACTTTGAATTGGTTAAAACAAATGGTATACAACTCTTTTTACATCAAAATGGTCAACTCATCAAGTATACTCCTCCAATACTCTCATCTTCTCATTTTCTTCATTAATACATTTTCTTTTGCCTATTTCATCCATTTCAATTGTTCTTTTTGCTTCAATTTCAATTCTTCATGATATTATCCTTTTGATTCATGTATGCTATGTTTTATAGTGGTGGAGAAGTAGAATATAAGCAAGCTTATGGTAGTGAAATGTTGTGAGTTGCATTGAGTGAGCTCCACTTATACACATGCTTGAGTGTGAGAGATAGATTAGGTAAATCCCTTGTGAGATTGCAACTTGCTTAATTTTTCAATTGGATTGAAACTACCATACCTACTGAATATTGTTTGGATTGTATTCATGATTGTTGTGATCTTTAATATGGTCTTAGTTAAATTCTTTTTACTATCTTTTAGGTATTGCTAGGGAATTTTCTATGGAGATGATTTTTAGTTTTCTTTACTTTCACGGGACGTTCAAGAGTAAGTGTGGGGGAATTTGATAACCATGATTTTACTATACTATTCTCATTCACACAATCATGGTTTGATGTAGTTTTCATATATAGAATCCACATTTACACTACATTTTTATACTTTGTATCAATTTTGGACCTAATTGCAAATTAGTCTATTTTCATGGTATTTGATGCTAATATTTGCTTATTATTTTGTAGGCATCAAAAGGGTCATGGACCCGATCAGATCAGGCTGCATTTGGGCTCAAATCAAGGGCTAAACAAGAAGATCAAGCCTCGGAGCATTATAGGCCGTTCATCCAAGATTGAGTAGATCTGAGCCATCCGTTGAAGATCTGGCCGATCCAACTTAAAGGGGAGCAGATCGGAGCCATTTATGAAGATCCAGAAGTTTTGATCCAGATCTGAGTTCATCCAGCCATTGATCCAGCCGGATTAATCTGGACCGTTCATTGAAGACTTGGCTGATCTGGACCATCCAGTGATGATCTGATCGATCCGACCTACAGGAGAGTAGATCCAGACCCTAGATCAACATCAGTACATTCAGATCGGATTTTGGATGACTTTCCACCGTTGATCTAGCCCAAATGAATATCAGCCGTTGGATCTGAACTGAGGAGGTTTAAAAACCTGCGTGAGAAGCTACAGTAGCTGAGCTCGGCGTTCGCGATTTCTTCCACTGTAGCAGCTTCTCCTCCGCCGCAACGCCGCAGCCTCCCATTCCTCGATCCAGATCCGTGAGCTAGATTTCTTCGACGACGATGATCATCAGCTGCCGGCGTTCATATTCCGATGACCAGAGAGCATTGAAGGAGGTTTCCCGATGGCGACTTGAATTCTGTCCGCCGCCGCGTTCCTGAGGGGAGGTTTCCCGTTCAGCGAATTTCGCATCCACCAGAGCTTCGAGGGAGGTCTCCTGAGAGCTTCTGATCTTGTTCCGATCTCCATTCCGAAGCGAAGCTAAGTAGATCTGATCAATCGACTTAGTTTTGCAATCCACAGAATTTTTGCTCTGATTCTCGGTTGATGAGATTACCAGGCGGGTGTGAGCTGAGAGGAGGTTTCCCGGAGCCATGAACATTCCCTGGTAATAGAAGGAAGTTTGTTTGATTGTTGTTAAATGCTTATAGGGGTCCCGAGAGCATTTCTGTCGTTTCACAGCAGATTGGAGAAGTTGAGTTCGGGATTTGGTTGAGGAATGCTTAGGGTTTAGATTTATTTGTTTTGTCTTTGAATTGTTGATGTTCCTGTTCAGATCCTCAGATCTGATCCATTACTTTGCTATTTTAATTTGTTTGAGTTTTTCTTATGCAATTCTGTTTTGATTTTCTTTGTTGCAAAAACCCAGTTCTTATTTCTGATTCGAATTCTAATTCCTTAAGATTTCTGCAATTACAGTAATGTTAGCTACTAACTTGGTTTGCAATTTTATTTTACTTGAAATTCTTTGCTTCGGTTTCTATAAGTTAGGATTAGTCAATTCATGAATTTAGGAAATACTTGTTTGACTCATTGAATGTTGAGGTGGCTGTTAATGAGCTTGATTGATGAATGAATCACTTAAACTTTTCATTGTTCACCTTTGTAGAATGTGGTTGATTGTTAGTGAGAAGTGAAGACTTGGTGGATGAGTTAAGTGTTGAATTTGAATGCGATTATGAATTGATTGTTGATTGAAGATGAGGGAATTGCATTAATTGATTCAATGGTGCATTTAAATCTGAATTTAATTGATGCTTATTTGATGAGAAGGAAATGGATCATGTTTAGATGAGAATGAACCTTATTTGATCTTATTCTTTGATCTTGTGATGTAATACTTTGATTGGAACCAACTCTAGAATTTACACACTTTTACTAGTTAGTCATCGGAAAAATACGACTTGGGACTCCTTACTACACGCATTTTCTTTAGCTTAAATGGGTTCCAATCTTTATTAATTTGGAGCGCCTTGTGACATGCAAAAAGGCCGACACCAGTCATCTATTCTGGGAAGAGGATACCTGTTCTTGATCGTAACTTGATTCAGTGCCTGGTAATCTATACACAGGCGCATGCTCCCGTCCTTCTTCTTCACGAACAATACAGGCGCTCCCCATGGTGAGTGACTAGGGCGTATGAAGCCTTTGTCAAGCAGCTCCTGTAGTTGCTCATGAAGTTCCTTCAGTTCTGCTGGAGTCATGCGGTATGGTGCTTTGGAAATAGGATTTGTACCGGGAATGAGTTCTATCTCGAATTCAATCTCCCTGTCTGGTGCTAGGCCTGGTAACTCTTCAGGGAAGACTGCTGGGTAGTCACATACGACTCGGACCTCTGCTAGCTATTGGTCCTTGTCCTGACTGGTACTGACTACGTGTGCTAAAAATCCCGTACATCCTGAATCCATTAATCTCTGTGCTTTCATAGCTGAGAGAAACTTCTTGACTTTTCTCTTTGGTTCTCCGACGTATTCAAACTGCACTTCTGCTTCAGGTTGGAATACGACTTTCTGTTTACGGCATTCTATAGAGGCACTGTATCTGATCAGGAAGTCCATCCCAAAAATGACATCGTGATCAGTCATGTCTAGCACTATCAGATCACAAAAGAGTTCTCTGTCTGCTATAATGACTGGCACTGCTCTGAGCCAGTGCGTGGATGCCATAATTTCTCCCGAAGGTATTGTCGTCAGAAACTGACTACTGAGTCCCTCTGAGGGTATCCCTAACTTTTCGGAAAACATCCTGGATATATAGGAATGGGTTGCCCCAGTATCAGATAAGACAGTTGTACTTTGCTGTAAAATAATGATCTGACCTGTAACAACTGTCGAGGCATTTGCTACGTCCTCTCTGGTGAGTGCGTAGATCCTCACATTGGTCGTAGCTGGAGGGGATTCTAGTCTGCCCTGGCTGATATGTGGACCATCTAAAGCGGCCTGCATCTGATGTAACTGAGCTGGCTGGCCTCCGTGAATCAGCTGGGGTTGAGGAAGACTAATCTTGTTTGGGCACTGCTTAGCCATATGCCCTTCCTGTCCATATTCAAAGCATCCTCGTGTGCCCTTGCGACAAACTCCTGGGTAAAATTTCCCACAAGTAGCACATTTAGGATAACTAGGCTGTTTGCTAGCTGGTCCTCCTTTTGGGTAACTCCCTGGTTTGCGCTTGTTGCTGGAGTTCCCTTTCCAGTTAGAGCTGTGGCCCTGTTGTTTCTGAGTACCTGAGCCTCCTTGCCCTTTGGACTCTGAGAGGACTTGCTTCTGCTGCTTGATATTATTCTGGTAGTGCTCGGTGGTCAGAGCACTGCTGACTAGTTCTTCGGTGGTTTGCGGCCTATGAATGCCGCCAGCCACGTTCACTGCTATGTCCGGCCTCAGCATCTTAAGCATCAACCGGACTCGTTCTTTTTCTGTGCTGACTAGTTCAGGGCATAGACGAGCTAATCTGTTGAATTTCTTCACGGCTTCCTCCACTGGAAGGTTGCCTTGGCGAAACTCAGTGAACTCGTCGTAGTGGCGGTTTGTGACCCGCATGTGAAAGAACTCCCCGAAGAATTCTTTCTCGAAGTCAGCCCATGTCATCTGATTTACTGGGCGCTTCGCTCTAATTCTCTCCCACCACATGCGTGCATCTCCTGTCAAGCAGAAGGAGGCGCACTTCACCTTTTCATACTCTGGCCAGTCCAGAAGCTCCATCGTACTTTCCAGTGTTTTGAATCAGGCTTGAGCATCCCATGGTTCGCTGGTGCCTGAGAAATTCTCTGGCTTGACTCTCTGCCAATGGATCAGATAAGCTTCCCTCTGTGTTCCTGCTGCTGGAGCCACTGGTGCTGTAGGCTAGACTGGGGGAACCTCTAAGACTACTGGCGTTGCTAAGTTTGGTTCCGGGGTGACCGTGGGAGTGTTCTGCTCCTGTTGCTGTTCAGCTAGCTGCTGCTGTAACTGAGCCACTAATGCTGTAAGGTCTGGGGGAGGCACTGAACTGCCTGCCTCATGCTGGGGCTCAGTAGCTGGTGCCCTTCTAGCTGGGCATCCTCGTGTCATTGCTAAAGACATAGAGGATATACATAACTAAGGCAATCATGTTTATATAACTACTATCACTATCATGTTAGGTACTATCATCAATCAACATGCTACATTATCCATAAACATGAAAGAAAGAACATAATAAAGAGAGAGATGTTTCTTACTTGGAAGCTGCAGGTTCAATGCTGATGTGTGTGTAGGAAGTATGGAAACTGCTCTGATACCACACTGTAACGACCCGCCTTCTACTAACTAAGCTGTAAGGTCGATCGTCACATTCATTGCTGTGCTAACTAATCCATGACCATCATTAAATCTAAGTGCGGAAGCTGTACCAATTAAAATTTTTACTAAACTATTATCATTTCTTGGTTCTACATGTGCTAAGGGGTGTAATCTAAGCTATTCATGTCATTATTACCCCCCCCCCCCCCCCCCTTATGGTCAAGGAACTAACTAAGGGTTTCTAGCTAATATCAGGCCTCCCAATCGATCCACGGATCGATTGGAATGGTCGAATTGATCCGGAAATCGATTCAAAGGGTTATTATATATGGGACGTGGGTTGGATCGACCCAGTAATCGATCCAGCACGCTACTGTGCTCGGGGCAATATTCTGGATCGATCGGCTGATCGATCCAGACTGGCCAATCGATCCAGTGATCGATCCCAGAGCCTTCTGTTCGCGACAGAACTTGCTGGATCGATCAGCTGATCGATCCAGAGGCCTACTGTTCGCGAGTCCAATTGCCCAGTCGATCCTTCGATCGATTGGAAACTCTCGAATCGATCAGCTGATCGATTCGAGTTTCTGATTTCGTGCCAAAGGCCTGATTTCAGCACTTGTTCGTGCCAAAGTTACTTATAACTATTCTAAACCAAATACAAAACATTCTAACATCATAAAATAGTGTTCTAACCTGATAGAATGCATGATTAACTAGTTCATAACATTTAACTTACTAAGGTGCAAAATAACCAAAACGCTAAAAAGTTCTAATGCTTAAACAAGCTTGCTGAAATTCCCTAAGATCTTTATTCCAAGTTCCATCCACACACATCTTCATCGCATTGCCCTCCAGCCTCCGCTAGTCCATCTTTCCTTTACCTTTATCTGCAGTATAAGGAAAAAGTATCTGTAAGCTTTCGCTTAGTAAGAAATCATCTACCTCACAAAAACATACATTCGATGCAATATGCTTTTAAAACATGCTATTTAAAACATGTACTGATTGAACTAAAACATGGTATGCTATCATACGATACATAGAAATCAAAAGCTAGTCATGGCATACTATCATCTAAAGCATGTGTAACATGAACTGAACATAGAGCTATCATACACAATTATAAGAGTGAGCTGAACTGAAACATGAACTGAACTAAACTAAACTAAGCTAATACTGAATTTAAACTGTATACACAACTGATTCGTGAGAGTTTAAAAATTATACATATAATAGATGAAAATATATAATCATGCTGCTAATGGGCCCGGCAACTGTACGTGCTATGCGCGCATCCCTAACTAGACTCGGGTTTGCAAGTCCCGAATTTAGTAGGGCTACTAGGTTATTTGAACCTAGGGACGACTGTGGGAGTCCAACCCAATGGATATCTAATCCAGTACAGTGCCACTGAAAAGTAAAATACTGAACATAAGCTAATAAATTCTTGTCTTGCTTTTACTAGGTTGTCTAAACCTAGAACTAGGTTATCTAAACCTAGAGGCGACTGGGGGAGCCCACCCATTGGACATCTAGTCCTGTAAAAGCTGGAGCAAGACTAAATAAGCTATAAAATGCTTCTATCACATTTATCTAAGTTACTAAAATGCCTAAGTTGCATTTTTCTGTGCTAACTACTTAATCGAACACTTGGTATGCGCTAATTCGCATCCTTTGTGTCAATGGTCCACGTATTACTAAACTAAGACATGACATTCACACGAAAGCTACTTATACTGCAGGTGAGGGGTTTCTTACCTCCTGTGCTAGTTTCCTTACGATTCTAATCGCTAGATTTCCGGTGGAGATGATCTTCTTGACGATCCTCTCGCGTCTACGGGTTCCTCTCGCGGAGAGAAGCGTCCTCGTATCCAAGATGTCGCTGGGAAGTCCTCCTATGGCCCTAGGGACGAAATCCCTAGGTGTGTTTGTGGTTGGCGCCGAGAGAAGAAGGAGAAGAGGGAGGGGGCGGCGTGAGGTTAGGGTGAGGAGGAGAAAAGTTATGTTAAAATAACTCTTCACTTATTAATTCCCTATTTATATTAAGTGGGTAATTACGTCCAACTCTAATATAAATTTAATTGCCTCCCTTTTCTTTCAGCACGGCCCTGCTGGGTTCACTTGGTTACTGGAGTCCGCTATAAGTCGTAGGACCCAATAAGTCTCGGGTTCAATTCCCGCGTAGGCTATTTTATGGTTCTATTTATTTTTGCTACTTCCGCTGCTCTAAAAATTCCATAAAAATATCCTAAAATTCCAGAAAAATCATAGAATATTTCTAAAATAATTTTGAGAATTTTCGGGCATTACAATGCTTTCTATTTTTAAATTTCCTGGTAAGCCAATAGGAGCATCTGTTTCTAGATGGTTAACTCAATAAGAATATCATGTTGCAAGGATATACATAATCTTAAACTATGATGAAGTCAAAGCCTACATAAAGTAAGTCAACTTCTTTAATCAAACATTTATCCAATTTAAGTTGTTTCTATTGGATCGTAGCATTCACTAGAGGGGGGTGAATAGCGATTAAAAACAAATCATAGCGAGAACGCAGCGAAAATAGAAAGCAATGTTAACACAGACCAATTTTACTTGGTTCGGAGCCTTTGTCAACTCCTACTCCAAGGCCCGCACTCGTTGAGTGCTTTCGTTGGACAATCACTAATAGTTCGTAAATAGAATTACAATATCAAGTACAAGAACTATTAAAAGATAATACCGACAACAATAAGAAAGAACACTTGAATCGCAAGTCGTCAGAAGAGCTTCGCAGCGTTGCAGGAGCACAACAGGGCAGGGAGTAGAAGATCTTGTTCTCTGTGTTGTGTTCTAAGCTCTGGTGGAGGCCTTTATTTTATAGGCACGCTCCGGGAGACCAGACCAACTCCGGGCGCCTGGATCGACGTCATCGGACTAATCAGTGCGGTCTAAGCTGTCGAGGATAAACTTTGGCCTTCCGAGCGCCCGAACCTGTTCCGGGCGCCCGGATCCCTTCCGGGAGCCCGGATCCCTTCCGGGCGCCTAGACCGCCATCTTCCAGAGATTCCTTTCCCTGCACAAAAATGTCAGTCCAAGGCAAAACAAAGTTTATGCTACCCTGCAAAACAAAGATTAGCACGATTATAGTTATAAAAAGGAATAGTAATTAGATCTCGTCTCCTCGAGGTCGGAATCTAGTCACGATCTCAACTTAGATTTTTGAAATGGATCTAAGTTTGATCGACACCTAAGTTCCCTTCCCGGGAACGCGTCCTCACAGTCACTCACCTCCAGTGACTTACCTTTACTTACCTGCCAGACGTCCGGTCAGTCCTTCGACCCATCTGGACTTCATACTAGCTATCCAGTCAGTCCGTCGACCTAGTTGGACTTCGTGCCAAACGTCCAGTCAGTCCGTTGACCCATTTGGACTTCGTGCCAACTATCCGGTCGGCCCGTCAACCTAGCTGGGCTTCGTGCTAGACATCTGGTCAGCCCGTCGACCTGTCTGGACTTCTCCTGCACACTCGATCAGAGTGTTAGACCACAAACAAAACTGACTTAACCTATTTTATCATTCATCAAAACCTGGATTAAACCGTTAATGCTAGCATTAATCACACCAACAATTTCTTGATATCCTAATTTTCTTAAAATTACCTTATTTCCCACCTTATATAAACAACAACTACAAGTACAAAATCTATCAATTCGCGCAAGTGAGATAGCTGAAAAGTTAGAGTTGGAATTTATATTATGGTTTCAAATCTATATAAGTTAGAGGATAATTTTAATTTCTTACATCCATATTAAATTATCATAGGCTTATTTTATATCATAACTATTGTTATAGGTGTCAAATCGGAGAATATCTAATGTGCAAGATTCTAGAATACTCAATCTTGCATTTGGACCTCTCCGTAAGATAATAGTGTACTCTAGCTACTATGTTAATGACTTTAAATTTCAAGTGACACAATGGGATTCATGCAGACTAACTTTTAATTCGGGTGTTTATGTGAAAGGATCTATCAACAACAATAATTCTAAGTTTGATTATTATGGGAGACTTGAAAAAATCATAGAGGTTGAATATCCTGCCTTATCCATCAAAGATGTGTGTTATTTAAATGTTCTTTGTATGATATGACTCCAAAAATAGGTACTAGAATACATCTAAAATATAATTTAGTTGAGGTAAATGCAAACAAAAGCTTCAACAAGTATGAACCTTTCATTTTCGTGATACAAGCGGGGCATGTTTTCTATCTTGAACATCTCACGAAGAGGAGAAGACCTAGTGAATGATTAGCAGTTTGTCAAACAAAGCCTCGCTCTACCATAGAAATGTTGAACTCTATCACGACCCAAAACCATGATGCATTTCAAAATGATACAGTGGAAATACATTCAATAGATTCTCATATTCAATCAAGATCTCAATTACTTGTAGATGTTAATGTAGCTTATGAGGAGATAGATGATGGAGAGATGTCTAACAATGAGGAGCTTATTTAACTAATAGAGTCTAGTGAGGAGGACCTACAAAATGTTAATGCTAATGATTAAAATTCTTATATATCACTAGTTATACTCTATTATTCATTAATGCTAAGGTAAATTTCTATTTTAGATCTAAATAGTCCTAGTTATATCACTAGTCTTACTCTAGTAGTCATTATTATTTTTATGATTAAAACTAGTGTGCATGCATATGTATTATAATGTAATTGTGTAGATATAGACATGTTTGACCCTGGTGGTCAGATTGTTCTACGGATTATCGGGGGTTAGTAAGTATTGATGTTATTAGTATTATTCACTATATATATATTTTTTTAAAAAATATTCCTATATTTTTATTTGTTAAATGCAGTTTTACCCCAGATAGTCATAGAGTAGCTGGCTACATCACATCCAAATTTAAAGAGCAATTTAGTCCCGTTGGTACTACATGGAAGCAGGTAGACCAAGAAATGAAGCAATTTTATTACAATGAGTTTTTGATAAACAATTTTTAGTGTAATGATTTCTTATGTTTTTTATAATAATTTATGAACAAATTATTGTAGAAAAGATATACTTGGGAGACAGGGCACGAGGCGGAATTTTATGTCACCTGGAACGCAGCTTGTCCCAAACACTACAAAGACATGCTATACAAAGTAAGGCAAAAAAATAAATAAAACCATTGTATATACATGAGGACATTTGGGATGTATGGTGAGCCATTTGGGCTATAGACAGATGGTAGGAAAATGTAATGGCAGCTCGAGCCAATAGAAAAAGTGAGCTGGTTGGCCCTAGTACGGAGTGACAAAGTATACCACTAGATCCCGATCGATCGTCGAGCATGCCTTAGACTTGGTGAGTTTACAACTAATAAATTCTATAAGAATTTCATACTTAGATTATAAATGAATTCTAATAACAGGGAAATATTTATATTCTTTAATATTCAAGAACAAGAGCTACAACGACCTCCTACTTGTTGGGAGATATTTACCAAGACACATAAGTCAAAAGATGACAACTTTACAGATTGTCAATCGTCGGCATTAGACATAAGAATATACACTTGAATATATTTAACTATTAACAATGATTACCTATCATTTTAATAAATATTTGATAAAAGTTTTTTTTAATATAAATAGGAGCAAATTACTACTAAAGTTGCAAAGGCGTCTTAGCTTAGTCTAGAGGGAGGTGAGGAGCAGACTTTATCCACTGACCAGATAAATAAAATTTATTATGATGTGGTCGGTGAAAGGAAAAATACCTCAGTCGGGACTCGTGCAGCCAGCAAGAGGGGCTGAATTGCCCTGAAAAAGAAAATCAACCTTTCTCGTACTTTTGAAATAATAAAGACACTTGTATGAATGGAATTGATAAACTAATTAAAATAAAAAGACTATCGATTTTATTTGGTTACAACTGAATAAGTTGTTAGTCCAAGACTTTAAAGCACTAATCAAATTCTCCTTTCATCGTAGCCAGAGAAGCCTCTTATAAGCATTGGAAGCACACAATCAAAGTAGTAGAACAGTAAATGGATTCGTTTACAAGTGATACTGGACTACTGAAATCATGACTACATTTATAGCCCTGGTCTAGACCTGACCACGGTTCGGAACTGACGGTTCGATGGTTCGGAACCGCCGGTTCGACGGTTCCAGGCAGGTTGACCCTTAACCTTAACCGCCCAAGACAGTTACGGTTCACGGTTCAGAACCGCCGGTTCACGGTTCGGTTCACGGTTCACCATGGTTCAAGATTAATATGTTAAAAAAAATTAAAAATTAAAAATTAAACATTAAACATTAAAAATTAGAAATTAAAATTTATTGAAAAAAGGGCTTGCACTTATTTAAGTTGCCTACGTATCCCTTTAGGGGAATCAAAGCCCACGTAGTTCTTTTACATTTTTATCCTTTTACATTTTCATTTACTTCCATTTCCTGTTCCTGTCGTATTTGTTCCTTCAGTATCAAAATCTTCAACTTCGTCATCTAAAAGTTGCATTCCTTGGATTCTTTTCTCCGCTCTGGTCCAATCGTCCAGTAATGCTTGGGCTTCCAATAAGTCAGGAGACAAAGTTGATCGTCGTTCATCTAATATGTTGTCGTCGGCACTCAACGTCTGCTCCACAGCAACAGTTGACACTGGACAAGCTAAAATTTCTTTTGCGATCACGGAGAGAACGGGAAAGCTTTGAACCTTCTGTGACCACCACTTTAAGATATCGAAGTTTTCGCTATCTGCTTCATTAAAATCAAAAGAAGTCATAAAATAATTCTCAAGTTCCTGTGTGGAACTTGAGGATCCTCGTGGACGTTTTGTCCGTTCTTTTAATAAGAGTTGTGCTTTTGTAAGTTTTAAATTACTACTAGTAGTTTGTTGAATTTCAGAAATATTAATTTGTGTTCCATATTTTGCATAATATTGATTATAAATATCATATAAATAAATTCTAACATTATATATAATATTAACTGGATCAGGGGAAGAAAAATCTTTAATTGGAATTAAAGTGTCATAATATAAAGTTAACATTTCTTGTAAAACTCCTAATTTAAATCTAGGATCTAAAGCAAATGTAATTAAATAAATTTCAGGAATTAAATAAAAATATTTTTCCCATTTAGTTTTCATAGCTAAGATGCAAGGAGATAAAGATTCATTATTAATATGTTCATTTAAAACTAATACTATATTAGAAAAATTTTCTAAAACTAATTGAGCAATGGGATAATAAACACCGGAGAGTTGTTCGGTTGCATCATTAAATACTTTTAAAATTTCACAAATACTACTACAAATATTCCATTGTTGTGAAAATAAATATATATTAGTATTAGTGTTTTGTGCAAAAAATGAACATAAAAATTCTTTATATTGAAATGAATCTTGTAATAATTGGTATGTTGAATTCCAACGTGTTGGTACATCACGTGGAAATTTTTTAGGTCTCATTCCATTAATTTTACAAAACCTACCTCATTGTTTCATTATAGATGGATGAGACCATAAATAAGAAATTGCAATTTTAATTGGTTTAATATAACTTTCTAAAAATTTTAAACCATCTTGAACACATAAATTTAAAACATGGCATACACAACGAATATGAAAAAATAAACCTCCAATAATAGGTTGACAAACAAATTTTAGATCATCTATACAAGCGGTATTAGAACTAGCATTATCTAATGATATTGAAAATATTTTATGAGTTAAACCATATTCTTCTAAACTTAAACATAATAATTGTGCGATATTATGAGCATTATGTGATTCATCAAAAACTCTATAAGCTAATAATCTTTTTTGGAGGTTCCAAGAGTTATCGATCCAATGGCAAGTCACATCCATATACGAATGTGTTTGCCAATGATCACTCCAAATATCGGAACATAAAGAAACTTTATTATCTAATTTACTAAATTCATCAATTAAATTATTTTTTCCTTGTTTTACTAATTTTTTAATTGTACGAGTAAGTGTAGTCCTAGGAACACGTTTAGCACATGGATTAAGAGATTCTTTATAAAAATCTTCAAATGTGCATTTAGATCCAAAACTAAAAGAAAGATGTTCTACGGAAACAAATTTAGCTAATGATTCTCTTAATTTATTATCCGAATATAAAAATAAACCGGGATCGGTACTACCGCTAGTTGAAGAAAATCTTGATAATTGTGTTTGAGAACGGTCGAGTCCATATTCCGTCGGGTGCTTCGTTTCTACATGTCGTTTCAACGACCCATAGCCGCCACCGGCTTGGAATTTGTAGGAAGCATTGCAGTGCTTACATTTTGCACGCATTTCTCCCGACGAAAGAGTGACCTTCTCAAAATGTTTAGTAAAAATAGAAGACTTTAGAGGAGGAAGTTCCCGAACCTTAGAAGTAATTGCATCGGTACTTCCTTGTGTTTCGGGTGTCGGATTCGGAAGATGCTTGATCTCATCATCGGTGGATTGAATGTTGGGGTCCTCCTCCCGCGGATTCATTATTTGCTTTCCCTTCCGAGCTCGAGATGATGCACCTCCGCGGCCTCCTTCTATTGTAATTGAAAATTGAAAACGAAAGCGTGTAGAGATTAGAGAATACGAAAATGAGATTAAGAGTAGAGAAGATGTGTGTGAAAAATGATGAAATGAGCTCTCTATTTATAGAGTTTTGATAGTAACGGACAATAAATCATAGTCATTGATCAAAAAACGGTCAAATAATCTTAACCATTGAAAAAAAATACCCAAAAAACCCTCCCAACGGCTACGAACCGCCGGTTAACCGGCGACAAGCCGTTTAAAAAAATAATAATAATTTTGCGGCTGAACCGCCGGTTCAACCCGCCGGTTAACCGGCGGTTCGCCGGTTTTACAATCAATGAACCGGAACCGGCCCGACAACTTGTCGGGCCGGTTCCGGTTCGACCCGACGAACCGGGTCAACGGGCAACCGGCCCGTTGACCCGGTTACTTGGCCCGGACCCGGCCCGGGGTCGGGTCTACCCTGGTCCGGATGCCTAGAAGGGTTCCGAGTGGCTGGGGGTGGATAAAATTGTAGGACCGCTAGCGGCCGACTAGAAGGGGGGTGAATAGCCCCTACACAATCTTAAAAAAAACAAACCTTTCTCGAACTTATAACTTAAACAACATAAACACTTGCATAAGAATAAATAAAAGACTAAAAGGAAGAGACGCCGGATTTTACTTGATTACAACCGGGGAGGTTGTTAATCCAAGGAAGTTAAAATGCAATAAACAATCTCCTTCAGGCGAGGAAGTCTCTTACAGCAGTTGAAGCACACAATCACATATCAAAACAAAACTATAATGAATCACAAGTGTTCTGTGAACCTCTTGGACTAAGGTTGTATTTATACCTTTAGTCGGGACGCTTGGAAGGGTTCTAGGCACCTGAAAGGGTTCCAAGCACCTAGAATGGGATAGAACTCTATCCCCGATGTAACAGTCAAAAGCCATGTCATTTTGGATAAAACTCAGGTTCTGGGCACTCAAAATCATTCCAAGCGCCCAGACTAGGACTGGTCTGGGCGCCCCGACTAGTGCGAGCGCCCCAGATTGGTTCGGGCGCCCCGACCAGTAGGGGTGTAATCGAGCCGAGCCGAGCTCGAGCTTTATTTAACGAATATATTCATGACTCACGAGCTTATTCGAGCTTTTATCGAGCTTAAACGTGCTTAATAAATATAAATTATAAATTTAAATATTCATTAAAAACTAAATTATATATTTTAAAAAAATTATAATATTCTTGTTAAAATTTATAATTTTATTCTAATAAATAAATTTAATATATTTGTCTATGTTTTTTCATAAGTAGAGTGTAAAATCTATAAATTCAATATCAAAACTATTATTTTTTTATTTAAAAATTGATTCATGAGATTAACGAACATGTTCACGAGCTAACGAGCCGAATATTGTGAAGCTTGAGCTTGGTTTGTTTATCTTAACGAGCCTAATTAAACGAGCTCAAACGAGCTTTTATCGAATCGAGCTTCGAATAGCTCACGAGCGGCTTGACTCATTTACACCCCTACCGACCAGGGAAGTAAACATGGTTGACTTTTTTTCACCCGGGTCTTCTGTTTTAGTTCCGTTTGCCTCGGTCCGGGTCTTCCGCTCTAGCTCCGCTCGCTTGGGTGATTTTGGTCATCCGGAATAGGGCTCACCCGAACCCAACTTCTGGCATTCTCAAGCAACCTTCCACTTCGGCTTCTCGTCCCTCGGAATCACTAATTGTTACCTTCTCGTCTGCCAGCGTACTCTTCCACAGATTTTTCATCCCTCAGACAGGTGTGTCTTTTGCTCCTCGAGCAATCTTCCACTCCGGCTTCTTGTCCCTCGAAAACACTACACGCTCCCTTCTCGTCTGCCGATGTACTCTTCTGCAGCACCTCATCCCTTAGACGCATCGAGCCCATCGACTCTCTTCCGTGTCACCCTTCTCGCTAGCTACGTCTTTTGCTCGACTTCTTATGCTCCTAAGTTCCTGCACACTTAGACACAAGTTTAAACATAACAAGACCTAACCTGACTTGGTTAATCACATCAAAACTACCTTGGGTGACCAACAATCTCCCCGTTTTTGATGTGAGCAATCCAAGTTAAGTTAGGATAAACAAATATAAAGTTAAAGCAATAAGTTTGCAATAAAGTGCAAAAATTAAAGAATATTTAATTTTAAGCTACCTCCCCTAGACTTAATTTTCCCTTCTCCCCTTTGATCACATAAAAAATGGGGTACCATAAAAAAATCTAAGGGTTAAAAAAATTAAAAATCTTGAAATATTTTCTGAAAAATGTAATAGAACATGCATTTTGATAGAAGAAAATATATTTTCAAGATTTATAATTTTTTAAAAAAATTCTTAAAAAATGTATATATAAAAAAACTTTCCGGAAAAATTTTCTTAGTTAGCAAGGATAACTCTTGCGAAATAATTGATAATTTAAAAAAAAAAATCAGACTTTTGAATTCCTCTTTCCAAACAAATTTGATCAAATTAATTTCAAACAATAATTGAACTCAAAAGGAATTTTGTAGTTAAAAATCAATTGCAAAAAAAATAATAATACAAGCACAATCTTAAAATTTTTAAGTGTATGACAATTTTCTAATTTTCCTATTGTAATATTTGAATTTCCATTTTAGTTTATAATAATTTCTAAAGTTCGAAGTAGAGAATTTTGAATATGCATAAATATTTAAAGTTTGTGTATGTTCCTTTAACATATTATTTTCTATTTTTAATTTTTCAAAATCCTCTAATCGATAATATGTTGCTAGAGTTTATTTTAACTCATTATTCTTTAATAATTTTCTATTTTCTATTTTTGATTTGCAAGAATCTTTCGACAACTTTTTTTGTCAAATTAAGCAATTTGTCAGGAGGTAGAGACCGTACCTGACTTACCTTGTCGATCTCAGATGATGCTCCCCTTGTGGAGTTGATCTCTTCAGATGTTCTTCCGCCTTCATTGATGCTTTCTTCCAAAGACTCTCCCCCTTCATTGATGCTCATCTCGGACGGGCTTTTACTGTCTTCAGGTAAGTATTCGGCTATAAGAGTTGTTCCGGCCATTTCCTCGGTCTCAGATTCTTCTGACGACTTGATGTCCATCGAAGAGTTAGATTCGACTTCTTCATGTTCTTCGTAGAGTTGCAAGAACTTTTTCCAGAGTTCTTTTGCACTCTTGTATTTTCTGACTCTGTCGAGGTCCTGGGCAGGTAGAACACTCAGAAGACGGGACTCAGCCTTACTATTTTCTATAACATTATTGCGTTGTTCCTCAGTTCATTGATGCTCCTCAAGTTCTTCTCCTTCTTTACTTTTGGGCATATCAAAACCATACTCAATTTTTATATAAATATTAAAATCAGTTTTAAAATAAACCTCCATTCGACGTCTCCAAAAAGTGAACTCCCGCTCGAATACTAGTGGGTAGATGCTAGCTCTGGTCATCGTCTTTGCTTCGATCGGCAGTTAGTCTTCCTAAAGCGTCCTAGCTCTGATACCACTTGTAGGACCGCTGGCAACCGGCTAGAGGGGGGATGAATAGCCCCTGCACAATTTTTTTTAAAAATAAACCTTTCTTGAACTTATAACTTAAACAATATAAACACTTGCATAAGAATAAATAAAAGACTAAAAGGAAGAGGTACCATATTTTACTTGGTTACAACCGGGGAGATTATTAATCCTAGAAAGTTAAAGTGCAGTAAACAATCTCCTTCAAGCGGAGAATCCTCTTACAATAGTTGAAGAACACAATCACAGATCCAAACAAAGCTAAAATGAATCACAAGTGTTCTGTGAACCTCTTGGACGAAGGCTGTATTTATAGCCTTGGTCGAGGCGCCTGGAAGGATTTTAGGTACCTGGAATGGGATAGAACTCTATCCCCGACGCAACGGTCAAAAGCAACGTCGTTCTGGATAAAACTCAAGTTTCAGGCATCCGTAATCGTTCAGGCACTCGGACCAGGACTAGTCCGGGCGCCCCGACCAGGGAAGTCAACATGGTTGACTTTTTCCTATCTGGGTCTTCTGTTTCGGTTCAGTTTGCCTCATTCTGGGTCTTCCGCTCCAACTATGCTCGTTTGGATGATTTTGGCCATCTGGAATAGGGCTCACCCGAAACCAACTTTCGACCTTTTCGAGTAACCTTCCGCTACGACTTCTCGTCCCTCGGAATAGCTGCTTGCTTCCTTCTCGTCCGCCAGCGTACTCTTTTACAGCTTTTCGTCCCTTGAATAGTTGCATCTTTTGCTCCTCGAGCAATCTTCCGCTCCAGCTTCTCGTCCCTCGAAAACATCGCACACTCGCTTCTCGTCCGCCGGTGTACTCTTCCGTAGCACCTCGTCCCTCAGACGTATCGAGCCCGTCGGCTCTCTCTAGTGTCATCCTTCTCGTTAGCTGTGTCTTTTGCTCGACTTCTTGTGCTCCTAAGTTCCTGCACACTTAGACAAAAGGTTAAACACAACAGGACATAACCTGACTTAGTTGATCACATCAAAACTACCTTGGGGTACCAAGGAAAATTTTATTAGTGTCGCAACGGATCGCATCGTAATGGGTCTGGATAAAATCTTCGGTCCGGGCGCCTGGAAGGGTTCCAGGCACCCGAACCGCCTTCGTACAAGGGTGCCTCACCAAGGCGCCCCAGATGGACCAGACTGGTCTGGGCACTCGGAGTTGCTTCGGGTGCCCAGAATGGCTCCGGGAGCCTAGACTCCAGTTAACTCCGTATATATATCAGCACCCTTATGCTCATCTAGCCTTCGTTCGGCCAGTCATATACTAAAAGGGATTATAAGACTAAGTGTCTCTTCACTTGGTCGGGCATGTACTAAAAGACATTATAAAGCTAAGTGCATTTACGCTCAGTCAGCCTTTGCCGCTCGAGCGTATGTGAGTACCCTTGTGCTCGCCCGACCTTCGCTTGGCCGGTCATATACTAAAAGGCATTATAAGGTTGAGTGCCTTTACACTCGGTCAGCCTTTGCCGCCCGAGCATATGTGAGCACCCTTGTGCTTGCCCGGCCTTCACTCGGCTGGTCATGTACTAAAAGGCACTATAAGGCTAAGTGTCTTTACGCTCAGTCGACCTTTGTCGCCTGAGCGTATGTGAGCACCCTTGTGCTCGCCCGACCTTCGCTCGGCTGGTCATAAAAGCACTACAAGGCTAAGTGTCTTTACGCTCGGTCGACCTTTGTCGCCCGAGCATATGTGAGCACCCTTGTGCTCGCCTGGCCTTCGTTCGGCTAGTCATGTACTAAAAGACATTATAAGGCTAAGTGTCTTTACGCTCTGTCGATCTTTGCCGCCCGAGCATATGTGAGCACCCTAGTGCTCGCCCGACCTTCGCTCGGTCGGTCATGTACTAAAAGACATTATAAGTTTAAGTGTCTTTACGCTTGGCCGACCTTTGTCGTCTGAGCGTATGTAAACACCCTTGTGCTCGTCCGACCTTCGCTCGGCCAGTCATATACTAAAAGCATTATAAGGTTAAGTGTCTTTACGCTCGGTCGACCTTTGTCGTCCGAGCGTATATGAGCACATTTGCGCTCGTCCGGCCTTCGCTCGGCCAGTCATATACTAAAAGGCATTATAAGGCTGAGTGTCTTTACACTCGATCGGCATTTGCCACCTGAACGTATATAAGTACCCCTATGTTCATCTGACCTTCACTCGACCAGTCATATATTAAAAGATATTATAAGACTAGATGTATTTACACTCGATCAACATTTACCGTTCGAGCATATATATATATAGTTACACTGATGATATATTTTATTAATTATGCTCACCTTCTCAACCTCTTATCCGATCATCATAAATTGTATTATGCACTATTAGACTCAACGGTCAACGCTGTGGCGCATCAATTCTACGCCTTATCTTAGGTTCAATATTTGGAACTTAGATTTTTCATAGACAGTGAGTGTCATATTATTATTTTTTTTCATTAATTATGCGTTTACATTGGAACCAAGGGTTTTTCTATTATTATTATTATTATTATTATTATTATTATTATTATTATTTTGGAAAGAACTAACAATTTCAAATGGCCAGTGATTTTAATTATATATCCATCTTTTAAATTTTTTTTTTCATTCATCCGACAATCAATCAAATCATTCCATTCATGTTATTATTTTTATTTATTTTAGCTCATTTCGACTATATTTGATTGAGTATAATGTAATCGAACTTGTAATGTAATTAAATTTATAATGTAATGTAATGTAATCCTGATTATATTACTACGTTTAGTAATATAATGTATGTAATCTTTGATTATAAGGATGATTATATTTTTTTTATTTGATATCCATTATTTTTTATAAGAAATGTAATTTATATTATTATAAAATGATAAAAATATCCTGCGACTTCTACCAACGGGTCGCCGCACCTCTGTCGGAATTGCGTCTGGTAACCGATGACGGTCGGTCGGCGATGGCCGACGATCGGCGGCCGGTGACAGGCGACGACGACCGGCGATCGGCGGTGGCGGCGGTGGCAACCGACGACCGGCGGCGACGACGATCGGCAACCGGCGGCGATGGCGGTGGCCGGCGACCGACGACGGCGGCAGCCGGTGGCGGCCAACGACCGGTGGCGGCCGGCGGCAGCGGCGGACGGCGATTGGCAGCGGCGACGACAACGGCGACGGCGACTAGCGGCCGACGACCGGAGACTGGAGGCGGCAGCCGACGACCGGTGACCGGCGGCGACGGCCGGTGGGCGGGTGGCGGTCGACGGGCGGTCGACTAACTAGGAGTATATTCGGTATTCAAATTTTAGTTAAACAGTGACCTCGTAATGTAATCGGATTACATAGTATTTACTTTGTAATCCAGATTACAAAATTTGACTACCTTTTGTAATCGAGATTACATTACATTACAAGTTTAAAGTTAAAACAAATAAAATAATCAGTCTTGTAATATAATCCTGATTACATTACAAGACAGATTACACCCTACCAAACATAGCCTTCATATTTTATTCTTTAAACATGGATCTAAATGATAATTGATAAAAATTATTGAGAAAAATGTAACTCCATAAGTTTCAAATAATTAAATTTTTTTTACCAAAATTTTTGATAAGGTATAGAATATGAGATTTTGATATCATGATATGTATTTGAAATAAGTATTAAAATCTTAAATCCACCTTATAAATTATCTGTTTAAGTTGAAAATTTATCCTCAACAATTACTCGGCCTCGATATTCATTCTTAATACTCACTCCAATCTTTAAAATAAAAATAAGATGATTTTCTTTCTGTTGATGATCATCTTCCTTCCTTTTAATGAGATAAGGAATCTTTTACTGATGTAGCCACCAAACTTTTACTGCCTCCATAAAGTGGTCAAAAATAGGTAACACAAGAGAAAAAAATTAAAGTAGATAAAAACGTGGGTAAAAATTAAAATAAAAAAGTGAAACTAAAGTGAGAAAAAAATAGAATAACTCAAAAAATAAAATGGGTAAAAAAATAAAGTGGGTAAATTTTAAAATGGATAAAATTAAAGCGGGCAGAAAAACATGGGTAGAAAGTAGGTAAAATTAAATTTGGTAAAAAGTAGGTAAAATTAAAGTAAGGTGAAAAAAGTGAATAAAAAAAGGGGCAAAAAGGGATAAAATAGGTAAAATTAAACGGCAAAAAATTATGTAAAAAAGTGGATAAAAAAGTAGGTAAATAAATAGATAAAATAAAAATGGGCAAAAAAAAAAGGTAAAATTAAAATGGATAAAAATTGGTAAAAAAAATTTGAAATTAAAATGACAAAAAAATGGATAAAAATAAAATAGATAAAATTAAAATGGATCAAAAATTAAAGTTGATTAAAAAAATAATAACAATAACAACAATCAAACTTTTGGTTAAAAAAATAAAATGAGTCAAACAATAATATGGGTAACAATAGAGTCGGCAAAATTTAAATAGATAAATTTAAAGAGGGCAAAAATAAAATGGGTATAAAATTTTTAAGAAAAAAAAAGTAAAGTGGGTAAAAAATAAGTAAAATTAAAATGGATAAAAATTGAATAAAATTAAAGTGGGTAAAAGATTGGGCAAAAAAAAGTAAAAAAAGGGTAAAATTAACGTGTGAAAAAAAAGTGAATAAAATAAAAATGGGGAGGTAAAATTAAAGTGGGGTAAAATTAAATGGGTCAGCAAAGACGGTATAAAATTAAAGTAGATAAAAAATAGTTTATCAAAATTGGTGTATCGACTGAAGTTTGGTACGTATATGATATTTTGTATTTCAAAAATTTTTATATGATATACAATATGGGATTTAGATGCCATTATAAAATATGCGTTTGAAACTAATTATTAATCTCTTAAACCCGGTAAATTATTTGTTGTAAATTTATAATATCAATATGTAATTACTTTGATATTTGATATAGATATTAAAATTTGAATGTAACAATATAAATTTATACAATATAAAAAATTAATATATCAAAATTTTGGTATATTAAAATTTTGATATAGTATTGATATGATTTTTTATATACTAAAATTTTTAATATGATATATGATATGAAATTTCGAAAACAACATAATATACGAAATCATTTTTAAACGTCAATCTCATGTGCTGCTCCATAGAGGAGGCAGCAAAGTACTCCGTATAATGATCCACATTTTATTTTATTTAACTTTCTTTATTACATTTGTTCATGTTGGCAACTATGTTAGTTAGATTATCCAATTTATTTAGTTGACTCGACGTGTTTAAATATATGACCCAATTGACTCCCATGTGACTAGTCTTTTCTTTTCGACAATTTGTTTGACAGGGTAGGTTAGTCCATCTTCATAATGCTCTATTAGTTTTTTGTAATTTTTTTTATTCCAATGCTGATACAGATTTGAAGGAATTGAAGGGCAATCAAGGATAGAGGGGTGAATATTCGGTTAAAATTGAATTGAATTAATCCGATTGAATTAAACTGATTTTTTTAAGTAATCGAATCGAATCAATTTCCGATAAAAATTGAATAAATCAAATCAAATTTTTGATAGAATCGAACAAATCGAACCGAACAAATTTATTTTTTTCTAAAAATTTAATTTAGGTTAATAAAAATTTGGTTTGATTTATAATTTGGGGTCTAAAAATTAGATTCGTTTTAAAATTCAGTTTAATTAAATAAAGAATTTTAAAACTGAACTTAAATCAAATTAATTATTTTTTTCAAAAAAAATAAATTTTCAAATAAATCGAATTAATTTTTTAAATTCAGCCGATTTAATGAGTTTGTTCGATTTAGTAGAACACTCTAATCAAGGGATCAGTTCAGTCCTATTAGGCAATCCACAATAGCTTGGGATATTTCTCCCAAGTATTTGTGGATCCCACTTCCACATCAACTTTTAAATATCCCACTATTCAAATATCTCAACTTTCATAATGAAATATCTCATCATTCAAATATTTATGGGTCCCACCAATCAAATATCTCACTTTTAAATATTCTCAACTTCACAATCAAACCTCTAACCAATCAAATATTTATGGGTCCCATAATCATTTTAGTAACTTACATATGATTTTATATTTAAATAAAATTAATATATATTTTTAATATATTTCGTATATCATTTATTCATAAATATATTTTAGACGATTATTCAATATATATTTTTTAATATTAATATTTTATTTAAATGAAAACAATACAACATCGTACACATTTTTAAAAAAACTACAACATAGTTCAAATATTTCACAAAATCAGAATTGAATAACTAAATATTTCATATATAATAAATTAGTTATTTACTCATCATGATGGTATGTTTCCAGATGTGTTCAACCAAATCATGACGAAGTTGATGATGCACCTGAGTATCACGTAACTCGGAATTTCTTCGAATGTATTCAGCAAATTCACTGGTTGAGCCATGATTCGCTGTGAATTGGGCCTGGAAAAATTGCCCGGTTGCGTGGAGGGCACAGTACACGCGAGGCGATCATGGCTATCCAACAATTGTGCTTGAGGCAGTCGCATCTGTCGATTTGTGGATATGGCATGCATTTTTTGGAGTTGCTGGATCTCGCAATGACATCAATGTGCTTAATGAGTCACATATTTTTAATGATGTTTTGAAATGAAATGCACCGGAAGTTAATTTTATTGTGAACGGTACACAATATACAAAAGGGTACTACCTAACAGATGGTATATATCCGGAATGGGTCACTTTCGTCAAGAGTTTTTCTTGCCCTCAGGATCCGAAAAGAATTAAATTTAAGGAAAGACAAGAAGCTGCAAGAAAAGATGTCGAGCGGGCATTTGGGGTACTCCAAGCTCGTTGGGCAATTATAAGAGGTCCAGGGCGACATTGGTTTATGGACAAATGCAAAGAAATCATGTATACGTGCATTATTTTACACAATATGATTGTGGAGGACGAAGGCCATGCAATATCGATTTGGGATCGCGAAGAATAAGATACAATCACAGCGAATCATGGCTCAACCAGTGAATTTACTGAATACATTCGAAGAAATTCCGAGTTACGTGATACTCAGGTGCATCATCAACTTCGTCATGATTTGGTTGAACACATCTGGTAAACATACCATCATGATGAGTAAATAACTAATTTATTATATATGAAATATTTAGTTATTCAATTCTGATTTTGTGAAATATTTGAACTATGTTGTAGTTTTTTTAAAAATGTGTACGCTCGATGTTGTATTGTTTTCATTTAAATAAAATATTAATATTAAAAAATATATATTGAATAATTGTCTAAAATATATTTATGAATAAATGATATATGAAATATATTAAAAATACATATTAATTTTATTTAAATATAAAATTATATGTAAGTTACTAAAATGGTTATGGGACCCATAAATATTTGATTGGTTAGAGGTTTGATTGTGAAGTTGAGAATATTTAAGAGTGAGATATTTGATTGGTGGGACACATAAATATTTGGATGGTGAGATATTTCATTGTGAAAGTTGAGATATTTGAATAGTTAGATATTTAAAAGTTGATGTAGAAATGAGGTCCACAAATACTTGGAAAAAATACCCCAAACTATCGTGCATGCTCTTAACTGCTAGGCGAAGAGTGCAAGTAGAAAGAAAAGGGTGAATTGAGCGTAGAACATCGCGAGCATGATGAGTTCTGGAATAAATAGAAATTATCCTATTCAACATTAAATATACGACTAAGCAACAATTTCCTTTAAAAATGATCACAAATAAGGATTTCGATTAATTATTACGTAATTGCCTTTTTATTTCTTTGCAGCCTAATGTAATGTTTGGGGGAGTCTCGGAGAAATGGGACTAAATCTGAAGCCACGGTAGACGTGGTCGGCCACCCGCTCCGCCACGTCGAGCCGGCCATGCTCTCGACAAGCGCAGAGGAGAGCAGCCCACATCGCCTCGTCGGGCTCCCCGTCCATCTCCTCGATCAAAGCCTCCGCTTCCTCCACGCGCCCTGCCCGCCCATACAGATCCACCATGCAAGTGTAATGCTCCACCCCAGGCAGCACGCCGCCCAGCCGTCCGTCCCTCATCATCTCAAACACCCGCCGCCCAAACTCCGCCTCTGCTGGCCCGCCTTTCGCACATGCCGCAAGCACCGCCGTCATTGCTGGCCCGTCCAACCCTGCTTCCCCTATCTCCTCCACCATCCTTCCGAACAGAGCCACCGCGTCTGGCGCCCGCCCGTGGGCACCGCACAAAGAGATCATGGCGGTCCACGAGGCGACGCTCCTGCGGGACATTCCGTCGAACACTCTGCGGGCGGAAGCGAGATCGCCGCATTTGGAATACATGGTGATGAGTGAGTTGCGAACGAGGGGGTCAGGGTCCAAGAGGATCCCGGCGGTTATAGCGACGGCATGAATGGTGCATCCAAGGCGGAGTGAGGGGAGGGCGGCGGTATGGCGGAGGGCGGAGGCGAAGGATGCGCCGTCCGGAGCAGGGGACCGGTGGGAAACCATATGCCGGAAAAGGAGTAGGGCGGTGCGTGGGGTCTCGGCGCGGAGGAATGAGTTGAGGAGGAAGGTAGAGGGGCGGGGGCAGAGGCGGAGGAGGCGACGGGCGTCGGCGAGGCGGGAGCAGCAGGCGTAGGCGGCGCAGAGCTTGGAGCGGAGGAAGCGGTGGCGGGCGAGGCCAAGGACGAGGAGGCGAGAGTGGACGCGACGGAGGGCGGGGAGGTTACGGTCTGCGGAGAAGTCGTCTAGAGCGGCGGCGTACAGGGGGATGATTCCCTGAGCAGCGACAAAGGCCATAGCAGTTTTTTACTTTTCAATATTTCAGCGGCCGTAATTAAAACGTCAATTTTTAATAGACTCTCAAACAAATATCCCGTCGTACAATTTCAGTATACTTTCTCATTATATACAGTCTCAACTAGATATCTAATCTAAATACTAATGCTATTTGATGGAGTCTCTCTAATAAGGGTTTGCTATTCTAAGAAATGGAACAAATCACTTCCACTATGAAATGTTTGTAGGCTCTTCTTATATATCTCCAAGCTATTACTCCATCAATCTGGGCTGAGCTAGGTATCTTCTACTGCTCGTTGTAGCTCGGCAGCACACTTAAACTCAGGCACACATGCTCACACCTGAAGATGACAACATTAATTTGGAATCAAGATGGCTACTCAATTGCAATGGAAAACATACGTACCTATATAACAATGAGTGGGATTGTGTATCGAAGCAGGTACAACACCTGCATCTTATTCATATCGTTGCGGATGAACGATTCAAGATACTCTCAGCTGGACCTATATTAGAACTGATCAAAGGTGGTAAAAAATCATCAAGATTGGATAATTAATTAGCGGTCAGCAAATTCAGAACTGATTCCATAAAGGGTAGAACAAGAAGGACTCACTTGATTGCCTAATCACATCTAAAATATCTTGTTTGATAGAATCGCGTAATTCAACTTGCTTCTCCATGCAACTCTTGACTAACTTGCGAAGTTCATGAAGTTCTTCGTGTATCTGAGTCATGCCGCTTCTCAATTCATCCATGAATTCTACATCCTGCCATGTTGCAAACAAGTATATCGTCGTATCATCAAATTTTGTTCTAAAGCATTGTAAAGAAGAAAATTGAACTTCTCAATACATTTTTAGATGATTGGTGAGGGGATGAAGCATGTTTCTGGTGCTCTGAGTGGAACATGGTATGGTTTTGCGGAGTTAAGCATGATGATGGGATATCAACAACATGCTTAGAACTATTGAAGTACTCATCCTTTTGTTGCCAGAATGGATGGTCTTCATCATTTACAGTTAGGTCTTCATCGAAACAGCATTTCCTTTGTCTGTCTAACAATGATAAGACCACTGTGTTTAACTTGTTGCAGAAATCGCTATCCAGGGAAGTCGAGACTCTTCTCCTGGAGAAAAATGAACAAGGGACGATTAAGCAAAACATTCAGAACTCTAGAATTAAAGTACTAAACAATGCCATTTGTCGTGATCTTTAAGCCATGTAAGTGAAGAATATACTAAAATCCATATTAGGACACTCTTTCAATCAGATAAGAGAAACACACACATAAAGAGAACATCAACTTTATGTTATTAATTATCAAACAGAAACAAGATTACCTTTCATAAAGCTCCATAAGCTCAACATTATCAGCAAATTTCTGAAAGAATCCAACGCACATTGGTTGCCTTCTGACTGCTAATTGTCTCCATGAACTGGAGGGCTGATGCATCCATCTACTAACATGTTGCTGCAAGTATGATTCTCCTTCCTCGGTAATCACCTCACCGCCCCAACCATATGAAGGTAACAAATCTGCCATACTTTGCAAATCAAGGTTACTCATCCACAAATTTCTTTCATCCCACGATGAGTTTGTGTGACGATAACTTTCTGAATCATATCTCTTAGCAGCAAACTGACTAGTAAAATCTTCAGCATCTAGTTGCTTCCTCCTACCACAAAATGATTAAGCAAGACTTAGACTGAAACAGAGAACTAGGCAAATGAAGGTTATAGAACTTGTTCATAACAGAAGAGATTGCATGGAGACTATGAATTCCTAACCGTATGAATTCTTGGCAAGTATTAGTTTTCAAACAACACAAGAGGTGGTTTCAACATCCATGTAAGTACAACACATATTCGATACTATGCTCGTCGTAAGTGTAGCAATTCTTGTTTTTACCTGGGATGCATGATTGCTGTTCGTCTATGCAATTCATCAGACTCCTTTGGTGTTGAATGTTTCGTGAGACCATATATTGGCTACAAAGATGAACATGAAGAAAAAAATGTCAATTATTAGCCTATAACTTCTTTAATGTATATTCACACGGAGAGAGTGTACATTCAGCATCACACTCTCAACATGATGAGAATTTGTACTGTTATAATTCAGAAACTCAGTTTAGAAATTAAAAATTCATTTCCTAAAGTTTTTTTTTTTTTTCAGAATGAGATTAAGATCAAGAATGAATTCGTCGGTTTTTCAGTTGCAGATTACCTGATGCTGGAACTGAGAGACGCAACGATGCTCATTCAATGCTACAAGCTCGCTCCGCCTTTCCTGCTCCATTCTTGCAACAAAATCTTCAATGGATCGCTGATCACTTGATGTCTTATCTGCCATCGCCTCCGGTTTTTTTCGGGGGGATTGCTTGTTCTTGGAATTCAATGACGAGGCGGCGGTGCGTGTCCTGTTTCCGGAACTCATCATCCTCACGATGTTCTCCACCCGACCATTCTTCTCCCTCAACAAAGAACAATTCGTGGCTGGGATGTCAGAATCCGAGTCCCCGGAGTAATCGCTGGAAAGCTCATCCGATGACGAGGAAGTAGCAGCGGGTGTGGCATTATCGGCGTTGTAGCTGCTGTTCTCCGGTCTGTTCTTGGGACTGAACCCTGCGTCGGTCTCCAAATCCCTCCACATCTGTATCAGCGACGACGCCCGGACGCTTCTAGGAAGGTCGACAGCAGCGACTGCAGCAGTGCCGGCCGAAGAGGAATCAGAAGCCTCGCGGAGAAAGGATAGGGCGCGGGCGGAGACAGGCGGAGCGGCGGTGGCCAACGCTAAGATTTCAGCCTCGCGAGCCTGCCGGTCGAGGGTCCTGGCCAGCTCTCGCGCCTGCAACGACGCCCACCGTTCTAGAATCCCCGGCGACCCGCCGTCCTCCTCAGACCGGTCGGAGGAGGAGGAGGAGGAATGCACATCTTTGGTTTCCCGCTGAGGGGCGACGATCTTGCCGAGGTAAGAAGGGTTGAAGGAGCAGCGGCTATTGGCGGTGGAGTCGGAGACTCGGACTGGTTCGAGCCACTTACCGGAGATCGGCATCGGAGCCACGGAGGAGGCCATGATGAGAGCGTAATGGCTACACTACTTTAGGATTCAAACGAGACCAAAGAGACGGTGAAGGAACATGCTGATTGTAAGAGCTGATCAACCTATAATAATAAGAACCGGGAAGCCGGCCGGCGTTCTATTATGAGGCGGAGCAGTTCCGCTGCAGGATTGCCGTTGTTTGCTGTTATGGAAGGGACGGCTGGTGTTTCTGGAATGGGTTTTGATTTGGTTTGGGAAAGAATTAAATGCGCGACGAGAATTTAGTGGGAGAGCTGTTACTGTCGGAGGGGAGGATCGGGATTAACGGAGAGATTTGAAACTTGAAAATTTTGGGCGGCGGAGAGGAGGAGTAAGAGGAGGAACGGTCGAGTCGGAGGCGGAGTCGGCTGTTACGGCCGGGAGAATCGCGCGGAGAGCCATCGAAATCGTTGCCGCGTCGGTTCGAAAGGCTCGACCACCCGGTTTGCATTATTAGACTCAACGGTCAACGCCGTAGCAGATCAATTCAACTCCCACAGCACTGTCCATAGAGAATTTAAATGGATATATATAAAAACGCGTCCCTGTGTTCCTTTTAAATCTGCGAACAAAATCTAGCTGTTACTAGAAGTAGTTTTTACTAGAACACGTTCTTTAGTTCTTGATCCTGATAATCTATGATGGGTCCATGTGTTGCATGACTCTATTGTGGTAAAAGATGAATATGCTCATCTCCAGTATTCTCATCAACTCATCCCAAGATCAATACGGAGGAGGTAAATCACGGGCGCCTACTAGCATTTGGAATAGTGACGCACAGGGTACGGTGATTTGATAATTGACTGGTCAAAAACTTTTCACTCCACGGGAAAGCTTTCTTCTGATCATGTGCACACAGAGATACAGCACCCAAAAACCAGGGGAGAGTCCCTGATGAAGGGTCTCCGACACTCAAATTAGTACAAGTCTGGACAGGTGAATGAAGAACAGTAAAAGATGTGTGCCCGAGTGTAAGTGGCAAATGTTCAAAGAACGTACCTTTTCACAGAGAGGATTCCTCCTTTATATACCCCCTCACATAACCTCCGTAATCATGAGGTGATGCAGTGTGTCGGAGTTTGTTAAGTAAAGGAAAGTGTACAACATAGGTAATGTGTAATAATTATTCGAGGATTTTTTTCCTTACCCACATATATACCTCCTTTGTCGTTTATAGCTTATGCTCTTACTAGGTTATTTGTTGGGATTCAATCAAAGTCCTATATTAGAAAGATTTGGTAAAGATCATGGGTTTAAAAGGATGTAGGATATCTCAATTGGAATGAGGTCTTTTGTGAAGAGCCCAAGAGCAAAGTCATGAGGGTCTAGGCCCAAAGTGGACAATATCATACCATTGTGGATATATGTGAACATTCTTTGGGCACAACAAATGATATCAAAGTCATGGTCTAGGCCAGATGCAATGTGGAGTGACCTTAAACGAAGTTAAGGATAGGCCTGGGGTAGGTCAGGTTGACTAGATGCTCTAAGGAGACCTGGAGTAGGTCAAGAATGACCGGAAACAAATGCTCGTGGGTAGGCCTAGAGCAGGTCAAGATGACCAGATGCTTGTGGGAAAGGCCTCGAAGCAAGTCAGGGTGACTGGATACTCGTGAGGAGGTCCAGAGTAGGTCAGGATAACTGGATGCTTGAAGGTAGGCCTGGAGTAGGTCAGGATGACCAGATATTTACGAGGAAACGAGTAGGTTAGAGTGATCAGATGCTTGCAAGGAGAACCGAAGCAGATCAAGGTGATCGAATGCTCGCGAGGAGGCCCTGTAGGTCAAGGTGACCGGATACGGATGCTTACGGAAGGCCCAGAGCAGGTCAGGGTGACCAAATGCTCGCGGGAAGGCCTGTACCATGAGAGTAATTGTGGTCCTTCGTTTAAAGGGAGGATTGTTGGGGTTCAATCAAAGTTCCACACTGGAAAGATTTGGTAAAGATCATGGATTAAAAGGATGCAAGATATCTTTATTAGCATGAGGTCTTTCGGAAATAGCCCAAGAACAAAGTCATGAGAGTCTAGGCCTAAAGTGGACAATATCATGCCATTGTGGAGATATGTGGGCATCCTTTGGGCACAACAAATGGTATCAGAGTCATGGTCCAGAGAAATACAATGTGGGGTGTCCTTGAACGAAATTGAGGGTAGGCCCGAAGCTAGTCATGAGTGATTAGATACTTGTGGGGAGGCCTGAAGCAGGTCAGAGTGACCAGATACTCACAGGGAGACCTGGAGCAGGTCAAGGTGACCGGAGACTTGTGGGGAGGCTAGTAGGTTTGGGTGACCAGATGCTGACAGGGAGGCCTGCAGTAGTTCAAGAATGACCAGATGCAGATGCTTGCAGGGAGGCCCAGAGCAGGTCAGGGTGATAGAATACTCGCGGGAAGACCCTGACTATGAGAGTAATTGTGGTCCTTCGTTTGAGAGGAGGATTGTTGGGATTCAATCAAAGTCCCACATTTGAAAGATTTAGTAAAGATCATGGGTTTAAAAGGATGTAGGATATCTCCATTGGAATAAGGCATTTTGAGGAGAGCCCAAGAGCAAAGTCATGAGGGTGTAGGCACAAAGTGGACAATATGTCACGCCCCCAAAGGAGTCCATGCCAGAAGAAATTTCGGCAGCATCTCCCCTGTACGGGTGACAATCTGAAACATTACTACATACAAAATATACATTAGCCACACTCAGCTGGAATATATACACAATAAAAATAATATAACCACGCAATTAATATACACAGCCTACCCGACTGGACATAAATGAATAAAAACAACTACACAGTTAACAACAACCCACACGACTGGAAACATGCACAGCGGAAGACACAAAATAATACAAACGTAAAACTAACAACGACACTAACAAAAATACCTGTCATCACAGACTTGACCCAAAATTCCCTAATGACTTGTTTAAAAGCAAAGTACGCAAAATTAACATACAATCCAAACGATAACAAAACCCAATAATAAAAAAACTATTCTCGAGTGTGACGTAGGACCCAGGACTAACGGCCGACATCTCTCCAAGCATCCATGTCTCATCTACCTGTTACCTAGCGAAAGAAAACCATTTTATGGGGTGATGAGTATTGGAACTCAGCGGGTAAAGATAAGATAGTGCATGAACATAATATACAGATAGAAAGTGCCAAAAGTATACAGTCTCATAAGAGGAAATAGCAGATACAAAAATAGAATCAAAACAAATGCTCATACCTGAAACCATATCCTAGGCTAGATATAGTAGGTTAGAACTGGTATTAATCTGCTACAGTACTGCTCATAACTACAGGGGTAATAAGCAAGGTATATACAAATTTCTAATGACTAAACATCGACAACGAGAATATATCTCAACACAAGCATATTAGCATATGCGAACAACAGCAGTGAGTAAGCAATAACAGCATATATAAATAGCAGCAGTCATAACAAATATAATAACAGTGTATGCACGGATGGTCACTCCCGCCCACCTCTCTGCACCATGACCCCTGTGTGGTCGAGAGGCCGGGTCAGTGACAGACTGTACACCATTCCAGCTACCACTGACACGAGTGGCCGAGGGGACAGTTGCATAGTAGCTAACTAGCTACATCTGCGGCGGGGTCCCTGTTGCTCGTACTCCAGCTACCACTCACACGAGTGGCCGAGTGCGGCACGACAGCGGCATGCATGCAATGACATGATGCGAACAATGCAACAGTCATCATGTATATATATATATAAGCAGAAACAGGTATGCTACATGAGGCCAGCATGCTCAATATCGTACATAAATAAGCAACAGTTAAAGTATCCAAATATGATATTTAGTATCTGCTACGGATCATGGACAACAAGAAGAGACTGTATGGATATAGAAACGAATTTCTCAAAGATTGCGTGGAAGTATCAAGCGCAGGAAAGTAAGAGTGGAGTCAAGGTAAACAATCCTTATCCAAAATAATTCATGCACTAAGGTCAAGGTACTAAAAGAAAGCAAAGCAAGAAGTACCCGCCTTAATATGTCAGTCGTATAAGACTCAAACCCACGTCATGACGCTCGTCTCGAATCGACGTCCTGCAAATCATGTGATGTACAATTTAGCTAATTTCATAACCACCAACTAGCTAAACCTAAACCCAACTTAATTAGGAAACCCTAATCCAACTATGAACCTCGATTCACCCAAATCCCTCTAGATCGGTCCAAACAAATCTCAAGCAACCACAAAGAATCAAAAACCGCATCAAAATTGATTCTTCACCTCCAACTTCATCCAAATTCACAGCTATCTTCAAAGAAATGAGGACCACAACGAAAATGAGTTACCACTTACCCAATCAGTCCAGAAACTTGGTGCTAACTCGATAAAGTAAGAACATTCTAAAATGTAAAAAGAAACCAATTTGAAACCTTAATTTGTCCAGCCATTTGCAATAATCTAGAGGAAATAATGGAACACTGAAATCAATCACCATCTCCCCAAATTTGTTGCAGAAAATTGAGAAAGTAGGTAAACATAAATCAGATTTACAACCTCCCTATGTTTGTTCCCGACGAATCGAAGCTACCACAAAGAAGCAACGAAATCATCAAAACCCAATCGAAATCTCTATCAAATTCCAGAACTCAACGAGAACCTCTCCAATGTAGAAATTTACCAGTAAACACCGTGAACATCAGAAATCATAACACCTAAATTCGTTCCAGTGAGTCAAAAATAAACTAGCAGAGGCACAAAGGAATCCATCGGGATAACATCTAGCACTTTCAAACCCTAGCCGAAATCGCATAACCCCAAGCTAAATGGAAATCGACAACTAAAACTAGCTGCTAGGCCACCGAAGAAAAACAACACCCATCCGTATCTACAAAGGAACTACTTGCCTTTTCTCACGGTCTGGAGGAGAAATTCCGCTTTAAGAGAGGAGTGCTGGAGAAGCGGTGGGGAGGGGCTAGGGCACGACAGCTTTGGCGGCAGGGCTCGGGAGCGAAGAAGATTCGGCGGCTGGGGTGCTCGTGCGAGGGAGAAAGATCGCCGCTGTGTTGCTTGCGTGAGGGAGGGATCGCCGGATGTGGTGTCCGGCGACTGTGGCTCAATGGAGAAGATGATCGGCGATGGGTTGTTGGGCAGCGTCGCGTGAAGGCTCGGGGAGGAGGATTCGGCGCCGTGTGGGAAGCTAGGGCACGGGCAAGAAGAGGAAAGGGAATTTATAAACCTAGGTATATTTGATTAAGCCCTAGATTAGTTTCTCAATCAACTCCCATCTTCGGGTATTCTAAACAGACTTTTTCTCAAGCCCATAAATGCATCCCCTCAAAATACATCGTACGAGTTCCGATTAAATCCTAGAAAATTCCTAAAAATTCTAATAAGATTATTCGCCCATTAATCTTATTATTTAATTATTATCTGGTTCGATATTTTACATTCTCCCCCACTAATAAAAATTTGGTCCCCAAATTTACGACCTAAGTACGTTGAACAACAAGTGGCATGTTCTATAGTCATCCCATCTAAGCTCAGGATGATATCAAATCTCACCATTCCCCACATATGTAGATCCGTCGCAAGTGCCTGACCATCAAAGTCCGAAGAACATTGTTTGACTTCTTGACTACTAATAAGTACCCCCTTTGGATGGTACAGATACTGTTAACTCATGTTAACAACATCCAAAGATACCCCCCGATCTTATCCAAAGATACCCGAGAGATGAACGAATGAGAACTACCAATATCCATCAATAGATCTACACTAAATGTATAGAGTGGCTAATACCTCGGAAGTCCAATCCCTCAGCCCGCTGTGCCTCCTCCCGTGTGACGGCATAACCCCGTCCCACCTCTGCACTCGATGGTGGCATCCTTAAAGTAGGCTGACGTGGATTCGGAGGAGCGTCACCCTGCTGCTGCTGCGGGTACTGAGGCTGAGTCTGTGGCTGAAATGCTGAATAAGGCTGAGATGGAAGTGCAGGGTCTTGCTGTACCGGATATGTCTGGTAAGGGGACGCCGCAGTAGAGTACTGCGTGGTCGCTGGCATCACTGGATACTCCTGACTCTGGATATGGTACACCTTTCCCTGGGGCCCCGGCAGTTGCGGCTGATATGAAGTGTTCTGAGTCCTCTGAGGTCCTTTCTGCTGTCGTGGCTGGGTGGGTCGCCCTCCTTGAGTGGTCTCTTTAGTCGTCTCTAATTGAGCCTTCAGAGTGCAATTTCGACTCTCATGCCCTGGAAACTTACAATAGAAGCATATAGCGTGATCCAACGGGCAATCATTCCTGGTATGACTCTTGGAGCCACACTGAAAACACATGATCCCTCCAAAGTCGTTCTTCCGATCTCGTTGAGAAGAACGAGAACCCACATCCGAGGTTCGCCTTGTCTTCTGAGGTGGAGAGGATCCTCCAGAGGTAACCTGTGAGCTCTGTCCTCTTTTCTCCTTCTTCTGTGTCACTTGTTTATTATTACTTTTTTTCCAGATTCACCTGTTGCTGAGTCATCTCGATGAATAATGCCCGATCTAAAACCTCTCGATAAGAACTACCAGGAAATCCAGACATCTTGAGTCGTATGTATGCCGCAAGTCCCTGAGTAAACTGATGCATCCGATCATAATCCTGAGCCACCAGATGAGGACAAAACTCAGCCAATCTACTAAATTTTGCATTATACTCCATCACAGAACGGTCGCCTTGCTTGAGGTTCAGAAACTCCTGACGACGGGCTAGACAAAATTTAACCGGAAAATACTGTCTCTCAAATGCCTCCCGGTACATCTGCCACGTGATATGTTGTTCCCCAAAGATCGTCTTCTGCATGTCCCACCAAATGACGGTTTGATCCCGAAGATGATATGAAGCCAACTCCACCTTCTCTTCATCTGTACACTTCATGTACCAAAATGTGCCCTCCAAGTTCTTCAACCAGCTACGGGCCGCCCAAGGGTCAGCACCCCCATGGAACAGAGTAGTTCGATCTTTCACAGACTTCGCCAACAAGGGTATTCGGGCTCTATCCATCACCCAACCAGTAGTGTCTGGAGCAGGTATAGAAGGTGGTACTCCCGGCATCCGTAACTCATGCTCCCTAGTAGAGGTTGGAGGATTCCGATCACTGCTACCTGAATCAACCTCATTCGGGTTTCCTGTAAACTCCGTCTCTTGGCCAGTAGGTTCGGGACCCATCGATACCGTGGGTTGTTTTCGTGGTCGACCTTGTCCACGGTGATGCACAGCAGTCGACCCTTTTCGTGCCATTCCTATTAATAATAAGTATGTAAGGAAAATGATTTAGCAGTAGACCACTTACATCCTATAGCTCAGAGATATCCTGCCGCTGCCTGGTCCCAAAACTCAAGAGTCACATCAAGGGGTCGAAGCCAAATCGAAATCTAAAAAAATATAAAACTCAGAACACGGAATCAACTCGAACAATCATAAAGCGAAACAAGATCGAAACTGCTCTGATACCACTAAATTGGTATCAGATTAACTCAAAAATCTCCAACACGAAAAACAAATCGTAAAATTTAAAATATAAAAATAGGCTTCGCAACCTCGCTCTGATACCACTAAATTGGTATCAGATTAACTCAAAAATCTCCAACACGAAAAACAAATCGTAAAATTTGAAATATATAAATAGGCTTCGCAACCTCGCTCTGATACCACTAAATTGGTATCAGATTAACTCAAAAATCTCCAACACGAAAAACAAATCGTAAAATTTGAAATATAAAAATAGGCATTGCAACCTTGCTCTGATACCACTAAATTGTCACGCCCCCAAAGGAGTCCCAGCCAGAAGAAATTTCGGCAGCATCTCCCCTGTAAGGGTGACAATCTGAAACATTACTACATACAAAATATATATCAGCCACACTCGGCTGGAATATATACACAATAGAAATAATATAACCACGTAATTAATATACACAGCCTACCCGGCTGGACATAAATGAATAAAAACAACCACACAGTTAACAACAACCCACACGACTGGAAACATGCACAGCGGAAGACACAAAATAATACAAACGTAAAACTAACAACGACACTAACAAAAATACCTGTCATCACAGACTTGACCCAAAATTCCCTAATGACTTGTTTAAAAGCAAAGTACGCAAAATTAACATACAATCCAAACGATAACAAAACCCAATAATAAAAAAACTATTCTCGAGTGTGACGTAGGACCCAGGACTGGCGGCCGACATCTCTCCAAGCATCCATGTCTCATCTACCTGTTACCTGGTGAAAGAAAACCATTTTATGGGGGTGGTGAGTATTGGAACTCAGCGGGTAAAGATAAGATAGTGCATGAACATAATATACAGATAGAAAGTGCCAAAAGTATACAGTCTCATAAGAGGAAATAGCAGATACAAAAATAGAATCAAAACAAATGCTCATACCTGAAACCATATCCTAGGCTAGATATAGTAGGTTAGAACTGGTATTAATCTGCTACAGTACTGCTCATAACTACAGAGGTAATAAGCAAGGTATATACAAATTTATAATGACTAAACATCGACAACGAGAATATATCTCAACACAAGCATATTAGCATATGCGAACAACAGCAGTGAGTAAGCAATAACAGCATATCTAAATAGCAGCAGTCATAACAAATATAATAACAGCGTATGCACGGATGGTCACTCCCGCCCACCTCTCCGCACCATGACCCCTGTGTGGTCGAGAGGCCGGGTCAGTGACAGACTGTACACCATTCCAGCTACCACTGACACGAGTGGCTACATCTGCGGCGGGGTCCCTGTTGCTCGTACTCCAGCTACCACTCACACGAGTGGCCGAGTGCGGCACGACAGGACAAGCGGCATCAACTCCAGCTACCACTCTCTCAAGTGGCCGAGGATGAGGCATGCATGCAATGACATGATGCGAACAATGCAACAGTCATCATGTATATATATATAAGCAGAAACAGGTATGCTACATGAGGCCAGCATGCTCAATATCGTACATAAATAAGCAACAGTTAAAGTATCCAAATATGATATTTAGTATCTGCTACGGATCATGGACAACAAGAAGAGACTGTATGGATATAGAAACGAATTTCTCAAAGATTGCGTGGAAGTATCAAGCGCAGGAAAGTAAGAGTGGAGTCAAGGTAAACAATCCTTATCCAAAATAATTCATGCACTAAGGTCAAGGTACTAAAAGAAAGCAAAGCAAGAAGTACCCGCCTTAATATGTCAGTCGTATAAGACTCAAACCCACGTCGTGACACTCGTCTCGAATCGACGTCCTGCAAATCATGTGATGTACAATTTAGCTAATTTCATAACCACCAACTAGCTAAACCCAAACCCAACTTAATTAGGAAACCCTAATCCAACTATGAACCTCGATTCACCCAAATCCCTCTAGATCGGTCCAAACAAATCTCAAGCGACCACAAAGAATCAAGAACCGCATCAAAATTGATTCATCACCTCCAACTTCATCCAAATTCACAGCTATCTTCAAAGAAATGAGGACCACAACGAAAATGAGTTACCACTTACCCAATCAGTCCAGAAACTTGGTGCTAACTCGATAAAGTAAGAACATTCTAAAATGTAAAAAGAAACCAATTTGAAACCTTAATTTGTCCAGCCATTTGCAATAATATAGAGGAAATAATGGAGCACCGAAATCAACCACCATCTCCCCAAATTTGTTGCAGAAAATTGAGAAAGTAGGTAAACGTAAATCAGATTTACAACCTCCCTATGTTTGTTCCCGACGAATCGAAGCTACCATAAAGAAGCAACGAAATCATCAAAACCCAATCGAAATCTCTATCAAATTCCAGAACTCAACGAGAACCTCTCCAATGCAGAAATTTACCAGTAAACACCGTGAACATTAGAAATCATAACACCTAAATTCGTTCCAGTGAGTCAAAAATAAACTAGCAGAGGCACAAAGGAATCCATCGGGATAACATCTAGCACTTTCAAACCCTAGCCGAAATCGCATAACCCCAAGCTAAATGGAAATCGACAACTAAAACTAGCTCCTAGGCCACCGAAGAAAAACAACACCCATCCGTATCTACAAAGGAACTACTTGCCTTTTCTCACGGTCTGGAGGAGAAATTCCGCTTTAAGAGAGGAGTGCTCGAGAAGCGATGGGGAGGGGCTAGGGCACGGCAGCTTTGGCGGTAGGGCTCGGGAGCGAAGAAGATTCGGCGGTTGGGGTGCTCGTGCGAGGGAGAAAGATCTTCGCTGTGTTTCTTGCGTGAGGGAGGGATCGCCGGATGTGGTGTCTGGCGACTGTGGCTCAATGGAGAAGATGATCGGCGATGGGTTGTTGGGCAGCGTCGCGTGAAGGCTCGGGGAGGAGGATTCGACGCCGTGTGGGAAGCTAGGGCACGGGCAAGAAGAGGAAAGGGAATTTATAAACCTAGGTATATTTGATTAAGCCCTAGATTAGTTTCTCAATCAACTCCCATCTTCGGGTATTCTAAACAGACTTTTTCTCAAGCCCATAAATGCATCCCCTCAAAATACATCGTACGAGTTCCGATTAAATCCTAGAAAATTCCTAAAAATTCTAATAAGATTATTCGCCCATTAATCTTATTATTTAATTATTATCTGGTTCGGTATTTTACACAATATCATATCATTGTGGAGATATGTGAACATCCTTTGGGCAGAACATTATTGAAGGAATATGTTGATATAAATGATTTGCTAATGGGAGACAATATGATATCTGAAGAAGGTTTCAGAAGAATATTCTCTGACATATAGTTGTTATTCTGACAGATTATTAGGATTCTCTGATCATGTTGTCAGCTAAGTGTATCCCGGTCGACCCGTAGGGCCGATCGCCTTTACACTTGTTCTTTCTTTAAGATGCCAATGTCGTGAGAAACCCACTCGAGAAATAATATAATGCCTTGAGCATGTTGAAAGTCTACTTGAGAAACAGTTTGGCAACTTGTGCGTGCTGGAAATTCGTCCAAGAGACCATATGAAGCTAAGCGCCTTAGGCTCAGTCGGTGTTTTGTCCGACCAGGCATACAATGGGCTATTGGGGAAATGAGGTTGTGTTCTGATAGATTCGGTCGACGTTTTGAGCCGAAGTGCCTTAGGCCTGGTTGACTCTTCTTTCGGCTGAGCATATGAACTTGTCCGATTCTATGACCGGACGGATACATAGGCATACTATCGTGGATACCCATAGGGATGACCGATAATCGAGTTGACTAGGAGTATGTAGGGAGGCTTAGACAGAGTAAGGAGTTTAACCCTTCCTTCGACCAGGTATATGGCAGATCAGATGTGAGGTGGGTCGGTCATTCCGACCGACCTGTAAGGGCAACCGTCCTTAAACTCAATCGGCTATTAAGTGATCGGTCATGTTGTCTCTTTAGTTAAAGGGTAGAACATTAACCCCTTATGTTTGACCGGCTTAAGGATCGGTCAACTTTTTTCCGCACAATTTGGAATCTGACCAAGTTGATTTGGTGAGCTTTAGTGTTGGGCAATCAATCAAAGCTAGGTGAGGGATGCTCTCCTCCATTGAGTTTAACTGTCACGTCACCTTAATCTTGACCACCACATTACTATCTCAATCTGTTCGTTACAACTCGTATCAATATGAAAAAAAAATTGAGATATCAGGATCAAGAATCATCATTATTATTTAGAAACCATTAAGTGCAAAGAGATTAAAACTTTTCCTGAGCTCCAAAATGATATCTCTCTTTTAACGACAATTTAATTGCAAAATAAAGTAGCATAATTTCATTTTTTTTTCAAATCCTCCAACTTAATTAACTCGTAATTATGATTCTTATCTTCGAAGTGTTGTAGAACTTGTAGAAATTAAGAAGAGGGAAAGTTAGCCATCTTATTAATCAAAAAAAGTGTATAAGAAATAAAAAATGCAAAACTTTATATAGCTAGGTTAAGAAATCCTAAACTTTAAACATAAAAATGAAAAGACTAAATTATCCTAAAAGGTTAAACAGATAAATATATATTTTCTAACATCTCCCTCAAACTCACAATGCTACAGCTAGAAATATTAAGAGTTTGTCAAACAAGAAATGAAAGTGTGAAGCACAATGTGCCTATGTAACATATCAGCAATCTATAGATTTGAAGGAACAAATGGTAACGTGATAGTGCTAAGATGAAGATGATGAGTAATGTGATAATTAATTTCAATATATTTCGTTTGCTTATGAAAAATTTAATTACGCGTAATTTGAATAACATTCTGATTATCACAATATAATGAAATAGATTGATACAGAAATATACTCATATCCACAAGCAACCAATCAACCAAACTATCTCACAAGTAGTTGAGGTCATGATATGGTGCTCGACTTTTGTGTGGAAGATCTGTAAGTAACATCTTATTTTTTACTCTTTCAAAAAATGAGGAAATTATAAAGAAAAACGCAGAAGTCAGTGGTAGATTCGTGATCCGTAGGATCAGCAACCCAATCAGCATTAGAGTGTGCACGCAGCTCCAGAGATGAAGTAGAGAGAAATAAAAAACTTTGAAATTGAGTACCATGAATATACCTGAGAATACAAAGAACAACAGTCCAATGAATTATAGTTGGTGCAATGACAAACTGACTAACCACATGAACAACATGCATAATATCTGAATGAGTCACGATAAGATAAACCAAGCTTCCTACAATTGTTTGGTATAAACTAGGATCCGGCAAAGGTGAGTCATCATGGAAAATATTAAGCATTAGTCTCAATAGGAGTATCAACTACTACTCTATTATCAGTGAGACGTGCACACTCAAATAGATCAAATATATAGTTCGACTGAGATAAAAGATAAACTTTAGAGAATAGGCGACTTCAATACCCAGAAAGTAGCGTAGTATATCCAAGTCTTTCATTGCAAAACAACGAGCCAACTCAGACTTCACGGAAACAATTTCATCATAATTATCACCAGTAATAATCATGTCATCAATATATAATGATAAAAGAATATGACCTACCCTCGTACATCTAACAAATAATACTGAATTATGATTACTAGGATGAAAACTAAGAGAAGCAATCACGGTAAAGAACTTCTCAAACCAAGAATGAGGTGCTTGTCTGAGACTATAAAGCGCTTTACGGAGCCTGCAAACTTCACCAGGTTGGTGCGAAACACCAGGAGGAGGTTTTATATAAACTTTTTAACGAAGATCACCATTTAGAAATATATTTTTGACATCTATCTGAGATATTCTTCACCGACAAATAGAAGCAACAACAATCAGAGTACAAACATTCATCATTTTTGCAATAAGAGCAAATATTTTCTCATGATCCAAATCATAATCCTGAGAATAACAAGATAGGCTTTGTATCGTTCAATAGATCCATTAGATTTACTTTTGATCTTATATATCCAACGAGAACCAATCATGTATTTTCCTAGTGACAACTATACCGAATCCCATTTATACATTTGATGTGGAACTGTTAATTCCTCAATCATTACATTCTACTAGAGTGGATTATGAATAATTTCTATTGGTGCAACCGACTTCGAGGGTTTTGATGTTTGACAATATACCTAAGTCTAGTCAGTTTGACTAAGAGTTGATCTAAATAGAACTTGATGTTTAGAAGAGAGAAGTCTATTTAGGACTAGATGACTAGCAATGGCAAGTCCTAACTGAAGGTTAGGCAGGTGAGAAGTATACTAAGTGACTAGTCCTAACTGGAGGTTAAGCAAGGGGAAGTCCTAGTAAGTGAAGTCATACCCTAGTGAGTGAAACAAAGTAGTTGAAGTCCTAGTGAGTGAAGTCGGGCCTTAGTAAGTGAAGCTAGATAGTAGAAGTCTCAGTGAGTTAAGTCGGACCCTAGTGAGTGAAGCTAGGTGGTGGAAGTCCTGGTGAGTGAAGCCGAACCCTAGTGATTGAAGTTAGGTTATGGAACTCTTGGTGAGTGAAGCCAGGCAATAGAAGTCCTAGTGAGTGAAGCTGGGACCCCATAGGAGAAGGTAACCCTAGGTAATTAAAAGTCCTATAGGAGTAAAACTCCAAGCATATGTGACTGACTAGTTTCTGGTCGACCACGTGTGGTCAATCAGACCAGCGAATTATTAATATGATAACACTATTTTTCTTTGCTATTTTATATCTATTATGTTGACTCAGCGTTGCAGGCAAGTCTTAGTAGATTAATTTGGTCATATACTAAGCAAGACCAGAGAAAGTCCAAATAGGTCTAAAGGACCATATATTTAGCAGGTAAGAGGAGGTAAGCATTGGAGGAGAGTATTCTAATAAGGACGAGTCCCCATTAGGGACTTTAGGCACAAATCCAGTTTGGGTCCATTTTGGAAATATAAACTAAGACCATGACTAGTTCCTAGTCTTGGAAAGATAGGAATTAATTATTACTGCTATTTTATTATTGTGCTAATTTTGTTTTGTAAATTAGATACTTTTCTGTTAGCCTAACATTTTTTGTAGGAGCAAAAATAGACAAAATGCTTTGGATGAACGGTACTCAAGACGCCTTGGAGGCTTGGTCGAAGGCCCCACACAAAAGGACCTGGAGCCACCTTCCATGCAAAGGAAGATGCCTTGAAGCTTGACGCTGAAGGCACCTCGGAGAGGTTTGAAGGTGCCTTCAGTCGGATAAGGCAAATGACTTCGTTGACGATAAGAAGCTAAGTCTACTAGGATATACTTTGGGGTTGAAGGCACCTCCAGTGACATTGGAGGTACCTCCAATACTCTATAAAAGAGAGGTTCAGCCACTTTTCAACACACAATTCTTCTATAAGATTTTACGCAACTGTTCATCGTTTTGATCGCTCCAACTTTATGTTGCTGTTCTGCTACGATGTTGCTGCACTCTACTACTACTGAGAAGTCGTCCAATATCGAGCACGATCTGATCATCTTCAAAAGTGTTGGGTAATGAAAGTTTTTTTTGTACTTAATTACTACATAAAGGAAAGTGTAGCTTGTAACACTTGTCCTAGTTTTTCTATTGTATTTGATTCCCTCTTTCGGCGATTCTGGAAGAAGATTATAGTGGATTGCCTATTGATATAATCCAACGGATTGTGGGTCTTAGAGTAGGAGTTGCCGAAAGTTCTAAACCAAATAACCAACTAGGTTTTCTGTTTCACTTTCATACTTAGTTTTTCCGCTTCATACTCGATTTTATAAAATAAAAAATAGAGTTTTTAAAATACACATGACTCTCACATGTACTACAGTCCTACAACTTCTATATATGATATAAACTCAGAAAGACAATGAACAGATGTAACAAATGAAGCAAAAGAGCGAGAATAACAGGAGTAAGAAAAATCTGGTAGTTTAGTAGACTTACGAACACAAGTGGACTGACAATGGTGGAGAGAAGGATCATCCGCAACCTCAAGAGATAATTGGATAGTGGCAAAAGGAGGAGCATGTGGGTGGGTATCTCGGGAACTAAATTACCAGATTCAGTTGAGTTACCAGTAGGGGTTGTGAGTGAAGCTTCCTTAGTATCGATATTGAAAGGATCAATGTAAAATAGATTTGACTTTGTCATATTATGTGGGCTAGCAGGAATATAAAAGAATGAAATATGCTCAAGAAACACAATATGATGAAAGACATATAATTTTTGATTATCAGGATCAAAGCAACGATATCCTTTTTTACTAACACCATAACTTAAAAAGACACATAGAGCATACCAAGGAGATAACTTACTATGCTCAACATGTGGACAAAGGATGAAGCAGACATGCTTCCCTACTCGGTCAAAGGACTACTCAATCGGACTACACTCAATTTGGAATCCCGGCTACTCAATCGGGCGTTTGATCGACTCAACCGACATGCTTCCCTACTCGGTCGACTTGCTTTCCGATTCAGCTATGTGCTTCCCGACTCAGCTGACTTGCTTCCTCGACTCGATCTCTCGACACTCGGTCAGAGGACTCACCAAAAGAACTAGGCACTTAGCCAACAACTTGAAATTACCAGTTCAAGCCTCTCAACTGATAAGTCTGAATTTAGTTTGTAAATTCAGTATTTTTCCCCCAAAATATCTGGTAATAGATTTTCCAACAATCTTAAAACAGATTCGGTTCTATTGAGATTAGAGCTACAAACGAATTGAGCCGGCTCGCGAGTTTTTTGAGCCAACTCGAAAAATATTCGATTCATATTCGAATTTATCGAATTCGAGCCGAACTCGAACATGTTTGACTTTTTTTCAAGCCAAACTCGAGCCCAAATTATATTATTCGATAGTTCGCAAGCCGCTCACGAGCCTTAATATTTTATTCATATAATTTAAATATATATTAAATAAATAAATTTCAAGTTTTTCGAGTACCTATTTTTGAGCAATAATTTGAATAGTTCGTGAACATGTTCGAATCTTTCGAGCCGAACTCGAACTCAAGCCCTAATTCAAACCGAACTTGAACACAAAATTTTAAATTTTTTGAGCTTCGAATCGAGCCCGAACTCAAATATACCTATTTCGAGTTGAATTCGAGCCTTAAATTTTTCAGCATATTCGGCTCAATTTGGTTCTTTTACACCCCTAATTGAGATGACCACAGAAAGTGTGGAGTTATAATAGACTCATCACGTGATAACCCCCTCCGCCTCGATTAGGAATGTTTTAATCAACCATGGGGAAAGGCCATAAAAGTTCACTGGGTTGAATTTCAAGAGGTGGCAGCAGAAGATGCTCTTCTACTTAATTAAAAAACGCCCATATAGGAGCAGTTTTAACACCCATATCGAATAATAGAATCAGCTTGAACTAAATCGTTTCTATTGTCTTACCTTTTTAGAATAGTTTTGCAACCACTCTTGTTGAATAGTTTTAGCAATGATTTGAATAAAGCGCTGCTATAAACCACTCTTAATAATTCAACTATTAAAAGTAATCTTGAAACTAATGATATTAGATACTTTTAGCAGTGGCTCTATGTCAAACGCAACTACTAACTATTTCTATTACTTTAACTTCTAAGAGGGTGTTTGGCTGAGCTTATAAGTTGTTTAAAACACCTTATAAGCTATTTTGGAGTTTATAAGCTCTTCAAATTTATTTGGTAATTTTTTTTTCAAATAGCTTATAAGCTATCAAAATAAGCTGTTTTAGAGCTTATAAGCTATTTTTTAAAAAAATATGGAAGACCCTACTTTTTTAAAAAAGATCTTATTTTAATAATTTGTTTCTCTAAAATATCCTTATATAATTTCATAAATCCCCATCTTATCCTCCATAAATTTTTATAAGTCTAATATCTTTTTATCTCTGCCGACTTTTCTTCCAACGTTGTGTCATCTTCTCCGCCAACGTCTCTTTCTAATTTTCTCTCCCCCGGTGCAGAAATTCTTCCAAAACCCTCTATTAATAAAAATCTCAAAACCCTCTATTAATAAAAATCTCAAAACCCTCTATTAATAGTATTATATCCTTTTTGGTAATTTTATTAATAAAAAGATCTTATAATACCAAACACATTAATATCTTTAAGTTGATTGTAATAAGTTCACCCAAACACTTTAACAACTTATTTTTAAAATAAGACCTAACAACTTATAAGCTCCTAAAACAACTTATAAGTTGTACGAGCTCACAAGCTGTTTTTAATAAGTTTAGCCAAACACCCTCTTAGAACAGTTACCAAATAGTACAATTTTAGCAATGGTTCTATAAACCACAATTATCGAAGTTAAAATTGATCAATATTTTTTTAAAAAAAATCAAAGTATATCGTTTACTCAATTTAATTTTATTTTGTACCTCTCAAATGTAGCTTTATTTAATTAATTTAAAATATTTATCAGTTAAATAAATTATTCTTTAAATAAATTATAAAATATTAATTTTATTTATGTTCTGTTCATTCTTTCCTATTTTTAATTTTGTTAAAATAAAATTCTAAATAAAGAATTTTATTTATACTAATTTTTTCTTTTCATATATTTATTTTCCTTAAATTTTTTCCTTAATGTTTTCCCCTAAACCCATAACTTTCATTCTAGGCATCGTACTCAATCTCCATGCATTCATCTTCCTCTATCCACTCTAAAATCCTAAATCTCACGTCAGAAATCTTTTCTCTTCTTCTATTCAACTCTGAACCTAAATCTCACACTGAAAATTTTTCTTCTTCTTCTATTCAACTCCAATATCATAAATCTTACTCAAAAAAATCTTCTCTTTTTTTATTCGATTCTATGCATCCTCCAATCTGCACTACTAGAATATTATTAAATATATCATTGATATTTCTAATTAATAGTTTTTAAAAAAATTATTATAAATATTTTATAATGACATTTATTAAAAATTATTTTTAAAAAAAAATTAAAAGTCATATTAGATTATTTATGATCGAAATATTAATAAATATCATTATTATTTATAGAGAACAATTATTTTTAAAACATATTAACATTATTTAATTTTTTTCCCTTAAATTTTTGCTTTTATTAGCCTCTAATAGCAAGCAAAGCTAACCTAAATTTTTTCCTTTCCATTTTCCAGCAACAACCAAAACTAGAGTCCTTTCCACAGGTAATCCTAATCTCATATTCCCATAGATAATCAAATTTTTTTTTATTGAAAGTCAATGTTATTGGACTTATTAAGAATAAATATAGAGTAAAAGAAAATTAATAATTACTTATTAAATAATTAACTAATGGTAACAATTATAAATTAATAAATAAATGAATAAATATCTCTCTTACTCTTCTCCCAATTATTAAGAATAACAAAATAACAAAAGAAACTATTGACTAGTTATTAAATAATTAACTAACACATAACATATTAATAGTTGTAGTCTAGTTGGTTAGGATACTGAGTTCTAGTTTAGGAGACTTATGTTAACAACAAATTTTTTTTAATATCTATACGTCTATAAAAAAAACTTGATTCCAACCTTTAAAAGGAAAAAAATAAAATAGGGTTAATGAGTATCTGACCCATTGATTCGATTAAGAGCCTAAGGTCGGGTCTACCTGTAGGAGTGATATTTAGGTGTTTTAAAATATCTCTTATATCCATGGCTTTCAGAGTGGTTTGAACTAACTTTTACCAACGATTATGAAAGCTGCCTCTATAGGATATAGGATGGCAATAAAAGGAACGGTTTTCAAACCGGTGGTAAAAGTATAAGGGTGGTTGAAAACCGCTCCTATATAGGTTTTTTTTTTTGTAGTGTAACCATGCTCAATCTAGTCCGATTCTTGACCGAGGATCCTCTCAAACAAACTGAGGATGCTGATATTTACACCATCAGTGCAATGGAGACATGGACTCATTCTGAGTTCCTATGCGGAAACTACATTGTTAACTGCCTTACCGACTCACTGTATGTTGTATGTAGCATGAAGAGAACGACTAACGAGCTGTGAGAGTCTTTGGACAAGAAGTACAAGATGGAGGATGTAGAGGTAAAGAAATTCATTGTGGACCGATTTCTGTACTACAAGATGGTTAACTTCAAGATGGTGATCGCTAAATCCAGGAGCTTCAAGTAATCTTGCACGAAATCCACTTAAAAAGTATGGTTCTGAGTGAAACCTTTCAGGCTGCTACTATTATTCAGAAGTTACCTCCCAGCTAGAAGGACTTTAAGAACTATCTGAAACGCAAGCGGAAGATGATGAATGCGGAAGAACTCGTGGTTATACTTTGAATTGAAGAAGACAACAAGAGTTTGGAGAGAAATTATTCTCTCAAGCTACTATGAAAGCCAACTTGGTCGAGCATGGACAAAACTCAGAACGGAAGAACCCTAAGACTTCCAAGATGGGACCCAGAGAAGGCATAGTAAGAAATTCTATCACGCCTTGAGAATAAGATTGTCCGACGAAAATCTGACAGCACCTCCCCTGTAACAGTGACAATATGAAGAATAAATACATTGTCACATAGCTACTCACAAGCAACATCAGCTCCCACGACTAGATATAAACACAACCACACAGTTTATAAGCAACCCACATGGCTGAAAGTAAACACAACAACGCAGTTGATAGATAGGTCACACGGCTGAAACAAAACACAACGGAAATCACAAATAACGATCACAAACCACAATACAACTAACTACGAGCTGGCTCGGCTTGACACAACAACTACATCAAATCAAGCACAAGATATCACAAAGCTAAACTCCATATAAAAGAAACAAATACAAGAACAAGTACAAAACCAATAATGCGAACGAAAGTACTAACGGAAGGAGAAGCTCAATGTGACATGGAACTGGCGGACAGGATCTCCAGGCGACTCCATAAATTCTCTACCTGCTACCTAGCGAAATAAATAAGTTTATGTGGTGGTGAGTGTTGGGACTCAGCGGGTAATAGATAGATAGTGCATGAACATAATAAAGAACTAGAGATACAAGATATACAGTCTCGTAGGGAATATAGCAGATACTACAGTGATATCATAATAAGTGTCCATACCTGAAACCATATCCTACTCTAGTAGTAGAAGGTCAGGTGTAGCAAAGACCTACTACAGTACTGCTCATAACTACATGGGTAACATGTGAGGTGTATACATATTAACAATAAGTAAGCTAGTGTCTAAACACATACCACAGGTATAAACACTACTAGAAAACTAGACTTTTGAGACAAAAATTTTAAGACAATGACAAAATTCGTCTCAAATACTAAGTAATTAAGATAGTAATAATAGATGTCTCAAAATTTTATATAGAGACATTAAATTTAAGACAGTATTTAAGATTTTGTCTCAAATTCAACTAATAAGATACCTAATAAAGATGGTTAAAAATATAATTATATAAGACATTCAAATAAGACGTTAAAAAAATATTTGTCTCAAATTATCTTGAATATGATTCGTCGGAACGATCGTGATAACTATCACGAACTCTACTGTTCCAGTTCCAATATTATTTTACAGAATGGTCGCGACTATTGATAATTTACATTAATTATGAAAATAAATTATATTAAATATTTAATGATGTACTAACTTTTTAGGATATGCCTAAAACATTAAATAACATAATAAAAAGAACAAATAATAAATTTATTATATATAGAGAGAGGGTGATAATATTAATTAAAACTAATTAAAATTTAATCTAATTAAATTTATTTAAGAAAATAATAATAACATAATTAATAGTTAATAAGAAAATAAATTTGAGACAGTACATTACTATCTTAATTTAGTGTCTCTAGTTTTTTCACAGGATAAGACATAACATTTGAGACAAAACAATAACTGTCTTAAATACTTTTGAGACAATTGAACAACTGTCTCATCACCGTCTTAAATAGCATTTGAGACAGTACAACTATCTCAATATTTTTTTGAGACGCTTGTATTGGGCACAACTACATTACCGTCTCATCACTGTCTCAAAAACATTTTGAGACACTAAATTTATAATTTAAGACATATTTTGTTGTGTCTCAAAAGCCTAGTTTTCTAGTAGTGTAAATCTTAACCTATGTAAACATATCAGCATAAGTAAGCAACAATAGCATAAGTAAGCAACAGCAGCATAAGTAAGCAACAGTAGCATAAGTAAGCAACAGTATCAGCAAGTAAAGTAATAACAACGTATGCACAGATTGTCACTCCCGCCCACCTCTCTGCTCTATGACCCCTGTATGGTCGAGAGGTTGGGTCAGTGACAAACTGTACGACACTCCAGCTACCACTCTCTCGAGTGGCCGAGTGGACAGTTGCATAGTAGCTAACTAGCTATTATTGCGACAGGGGTCCCTGTTGCTCGCAACTCCAGTTTTCTCTACTCATGAGTGAGTGAGTGGGGGCACGACAGGACAAGCGGCATCTGCTTCAGGTACCACTAACCAGGAGTGGTCGAGCGTGCAGCCTTGGTCAACGACTCTCACGACCACAAGAGGGAGTTTGTCGTTGACATGCATGCAATGATATGATGCTCAAGATGCAACAGTCATCATATAAATATAAGCAGAAATTAGGTATGCTACATGAAACCAGCATGCTCGATACGGTACATAGACAAACAACAATCCAAGCATATAAGTTTGGTATCTAGTATCTGCTAAATAACATACATGGCAACAAGAGACTATATGAATATTAAAACAAATATCTTAAAGGTTTGAGTGGAAGTATCAAGCGCAGGAAAAATTTATGAGTGGAGTCAAGGTAAGGCAGTTCTTATTCAAAGAAAGCTCATGCACTAAATTCAAAGGACTAAAGGAAACAAGGTAAGAAGTATCCGCTTTTATCTGTCGATCGTGTCGTGACGTTCATCTTGAATCAACGTCCTGCAAATCACGTAATGTACAATTTAGCTAATTTCATAAATAACAACTAGCTAAACTCAAACCCAACTTAATTAGGGAAAAACCCTAATCTAACTATGAACCTCGATTCACCCAAATCCATTGGTTAAATTAGATTTAACCCAACCTTATCAACTCTTCAATTGGTTCATATAGCAAACCATTTACTAATAAGTCAATTCAACATAAATCCAACATACTTAATTCATCCAATTGATTAATTTAAGTTTAATCATATCATCCAACAAAATCCAATAATCCTCAATCAAAACCGATTGTTTCATCTTCCAATTCACATTCATATTAACTAACCCATATATAAACAAACCTAGCACCATAATCAAATAACAAATCATTTAATCCATGAAGACAAACAACTTAATAATCATCATGAATCACTTAATTCATTTCAATAAGCATTATCACAACAAAAATCGATTAACATCACAATCCATCAATACTAATCATGATATCAATCTAAGGATTCTATTAACAATCATGTACTCCTCTAAATCAACCATAAACATTCATCTCAATAACAATCCATCCACATAATAATCACACACAAACCCAAATCCACTCAAGCAACAAATCACAACTAAGTAGAATTGGGACACTCTAACCATTTCATAACTAAAATCAAATATAGTTCATACACGAAATTACCTTCTCAACTTACCCAAATCCGATTCACCGCTTGATGAAGATATCCAATCCAACAATCAACCATTCCCTATCTGATAACCAATCTATTTACTGATCAAACAACTTTTCAGCTAGGAATATTTACCCTTAATTGATCCCTTGATCTGGCCGAATCAGTGGTGCTCGGATGGTGCATGACAGCGTCACATCGGGAGAGGAAGTGAGGTCTGGCACTAGATCTTAGGGTAGAAGATTCGTCGAAGGAGAAACACAAGTGGCGATGGCTGGCTACCCACAACCAAGTCACGGTTGGTGTCTAGCTTCTCAGTAAGAAAGGAAATTGGGAGGGAGAAGAAAGGACCTTGATGTTGATTGCTTCAACGAATGAAGGGTTGTGCCGGTAGTCTGCGCGCGGTGGCGGCGATGCAAGTAGGGTAGTGGATCGGGGAAAAGCCTGCCCTTAACTCGGGTACTCGGCACAGTCGAAGGGGCAACAGTGATGCACCCTCGCTTGTGACTGGAGGAGGGATGGTTTGAAGAGGGCTTGACAATGGTGGGGTCTGATAGAGGAGAAGACCTCCATCGATGGTGAACCCTCCGGCAGCCGGCGATCGGGCTAGGAGAATCACGAGAGAGGGCTCGGAAGAGGAGATCGGCATGAATGAGAGGAAAATTGGGAATTTAGAGCTTAATTTATTTAATTAAATACTTAGGTTAACTTAATTAAAATCTAAGTTCACTCCTAATCAACTCCCACTTAAATGGTGTTCCAAACAGGCTTCCACCTAGCCCAATAGTTTCATCCCCTTAAAAACATGGCATACGACCTCCGTTTAAATCCCGAAAAATTTCTAAAAATTCCTTAAAAATCCAATAAGATCATTTCTTCAATAACCTTATTATTTAAATATTATTTGAGTATTGTTGGTGCAATATCCCTTAGGTCAAGGTTGACTGGCTTGACCAAGCTTGAGTCTTGGTCATAGTTTCGATGTTTGACAATACATGTAGACACATGGACAATGCAGGTGCAGTTGTTCATATGGGGAGATTCTGATCAGGGACTGATCAGTGTGAATGAAGAAGAGTCAAGTAGGTATACCTGACTGGATGGAAACCCTGGTGAGTGAAGCCAAGTGAAAGTCCTAGTGAGTGAAGCTAGGCAGATGGAAATCCTGGTGAGTGAAGCCAGGTGAAAGTCCTAGTGAGTGAATCTAGGCAGATGGAAGTCCTAGTGAGTGAAGCTAGGCAGTATGGAAGTCCTGGTGAGTGAAGCCAGGCAGAAGGAAAATCCTGGTGAGTGAAGCCAGGTGAAAGACCTAGTGAGTGAAGCTAGGCAGTGTGAAAGACCTAGTGAGTGAAGCTAGGCAGATTGAAAACCCTAGTGAGTGAAGCTAGGTGAAAGTCCAAGTAGGTCAAGAGAGTGACCGGATAATTGGCATGAAAGAAAAGTCCAAGTGGGTCAAAGGGATTGACCGGACACTTGGTGAGGGAGTCCTAGCAGGTCAAGGGAGTGACTAGATGCTAGGCATGACGTACCAGCCGGTTAAGGTTGACCGGATGTTGGTTTGGGAGGTTTGAGACTTGGTTTTGGGCAAAAACCAAGTGCTGGATCGATCAGTGGATCGATCCAGACCTTTCCCAGCGAACAGAAAGCCTCTGGATCGATTAGTGGATCGATCCAGAGGTCTCAATCGATCAGTGGATCGATTGGGACGCTGCTGCTTCGCGCGATAAGCGCTGGATCGATCCATGGATCGATCCAGGAGTTTTTCCAGAGCACAGAGGCGCTCTGGATCGATCCGTGGATCGATCCAAAGCCTCCCCGATCGATTGGGAATAATCGAATCGATTGGGATCCGACCGTTGAGTCGTATTTGAGCCGCAGGCGAGCGTTGTCTTCGGTACTTCTTCACCGATTCATTTCAGATCTTCACCAGCTCCTCCACAGTTCTTCTCAAGCTCGAGATCGGCAGTTCTTGAAGGTTCTTGGAGGTTCTTCCAAGTCAAGAGGCGGATCAAAGCAAGGAGAAGAAACTAGGGTTAGGGTTTTGCACTCATTGTAAGCTTGTAAGCTTGTATTTCTTGTATCCCTTTCCTCTCTTCTTGTATTGAGTCTTGTAGGGCTTCTCCGCCTTTGGTAGTTACCATAAAGGAGAGTTTTATTAGTGGAGGGTGTGTGTGTTGGTGTGCATCCTTGGACTAGTCACCTCTTGTGAGGTGGATACCAAGTAAACCAACCGTGTTAGCGTTGTGTGATTTGTTTCTGTATTTTCCGCTGCCATATCTTTGAAGAAACAAGCAACGCCGAACACCGGGCACGCGACGAGCTATTCACCCCCCCTCTAGCTCACTTTTGGTCCTAATAAGTGGTATCAGAGCGAGGTCGCTCTTCACCGGAATCATCGTCGGAAGGGTCAAGCATAACAAGAAAAGCTAGAGGGTGAAGAAGTTGGAGAAAATTCTTCAAGTTCAAGATTTTATCAAGCTCAACTTCAAGATGCAATTCCAAGATGGACTTGGATTTGATACAAGGGTGGCTCCACCATACACATCCACAAGCTTCGATTCTTGGAGATCAAGAATTGAAAATTTCTTGATGATGGAGATAGAGCAATGGTTTGCTCTAATGGAAGGTTTCAAGGCTCCAACAAACTCCAAGGGCAAGCTTCTCAAGAAAAGCAAATGGAGCTCGGAGCAAGTCCAAAGGTGCGAGGCCAATGACAAAGTGACCAAGCTTTTGGTAAATTTATTGCCAAGCACCATCCTTTGCAAAATTGGAGAATTTGAAGATGCAAAGGATTTATGGAGCAAATTGGCCAAGCTTCATGAAGAGATCCCCTCCACTGTACAAGAGCAAGAAGTTTCTAGAGAGGGAGACTCTTTAGAGCAAGACCCAGAGGAGGACTCCGAGGTTGAGAGATGCTCAACCTCCGAAGAAGAAGTCCAAGAAGAAGCTGTTGGTGCAACCTTAGGTCAAGGTTGACCTGGTTGACCAGACTCGAGTTGTGTTTTGATGTTTGACAAGTTGTGTTTGACAATGGTTGTATCTTGATGTTTGACAAGGATACAAGCTTGGGAGATTGTGGGTGCAACCCGTGGTCAAGGTTGACCCGAGGTGAGTTGACCTGACTCGGAAAAGTCCAAGCAGGGAGCTTGGCACCGGAAAAGTCCAAGCAGGGAGCTTGGCATGGGAAAAGTCCAAGTATGGAGACTTGGCACGGAGAAGTCCAAGTATGGAAGCTTGGCACATGGGAAGTCGGAGAGGGCTCGGTAGCTTGTTCTCCGGACTGTGGTCAGAGAGGGCTTGGGAGCTCGTTCTCTGGACCGGATGGAAGTCGGAGAGGGCTCGGTAGCTCGTTCTCCGAACTGAGGTCAGAGAGGGCTCGGTAGCTCGTTCTCTGGACCGGATGTGGAAAGTCCTGGTGAGTGAAGCCAGGGAGACGGGAAAGTCCTGGTGAGTGAAGCCAGGCAGTTGTGAAAACCCTAGTGAGTGAAGCTAGGTGAAAGTCCTGGTGAGTGAAGCCGGGCAAGGGAAAATCCAGATGGATCAAGGGTGATCGGACATCTGGTGTTGAGAAGGTCAAGTAGGTCAAGGGAGTGACCGGATACTTGACACGAAGAGAAAAGTCCAAGTGGGTCAAAGGGATTGACCGGACACTTGGTAGGGAGTCTTAGCAGGTCAAGGGAGTGACCAGATGCTAAGCATGAGATACCAATAGGTCAAGGTTGACCGGATATTGGTTTGGAAGGCTTGGGACTTGATTTGGGCAAAAAACCAAGCTCTGGATCGATCAGTGGATCGATCCAGTGATACGCTGGGTATCTGGATCGGTCTGGTGACCGATCAGTGACCAAACAGTAGCCTACTGAGTGTTATCTGATCGGTCTGCAGACCGATCAGGAAACAACGATCAGAAGGCAAAAAGCTCGGGAGAAAAGGAAGGGGATCGGTCCCTGGACCGATCAGAGAAAGCTATGATCAGTCCCCAGGACCGATCAGGATGAAGCTGGATCGATCAGGAGCATGCCTGATCGGTCCAGGAGCTCTGTGGACCGATCAGGCTGAAGCTTGATCGGTCCAGGTCCTAGCCGTTGCGTAGCAACGGCTAGTTTCTGTTGTGTCTTCTTCTCAGGTTATAAAAGGAGTTCAAGGGTTTCTACAGTGTCTTCTTCTTTCTCCGAGTTCCTGGTTGCTGCTACTGTTTCTCTAGATCTTTGCTGAGCTCTCATTGTGCTGAAGCTTCGGGTGAGCTTTCGTGCTGGTTTTCTAGCGATTCTAGGAGCCGTGAAGCTGCTGCTTCATCAACAAACTCCGACGAGAAGGCAAGCAAGTGTTGTTCACATTTCTTCTAGTCTTGTTCTTCTTGTTCTATTTTGTTGTACTCCTTATTGCTGTTGCAAAGGATTTGTGGTGAGGTTTCTCCACCCAGAAGGAGTTTTCATTAGCCGGTTCTCCGGGGTTTCATCCACCGACGGATTGATAGGCTTCGTCCACCTTACGGACACGCCGAGGAGTAGGAGCATCATCTCCGAACCTCGTTACATCGGGTTGTTTGAGGTTTGTCTTTCTCATTTTCGTTTCTATTATTTATTTCCGCTGCGCTAACCTAATTCGTAGGAAGAAAAGAACGATTTGGGGTCGGCTATTCACACCCCCCTCTATAGCCGCGACCATCGATCCTAACAAGTGGTATCAGAGCGAGGTTGCTCTTCGTCGGATTAACAACCGGGGGAACACAAGCTAGAGAATGGATCGACTCGGAGAAGACATCACGTTTCCACCATTCTACGAGTGCTGCGACTTCGCGTATTGGAAGGTAAGAATGAGGTATTTTCTTATGACTAACCTTGAAAATTGGAGTTGTGTGCAGGTAGGGTTTACTCATCCGGTGGATAAAGACGGAGAAACCCTAGAGAAGAAAAAGTGGACAGAGGAGCAAATCCACCAATCCACAATCAACGATGAGGTAACGAAAATTCTTGAATTTTCATTACCTAATGACATTTTGTGTAAGGTAGGTGGTTATAACAATGCCAAGGAGTTGTGGAACAACTTGGTCAAGTTCCATGAGGAGAGCTCCACTTCAAGCCATGAAGAGGAGTCAAGTGAGCTAAGTAGCTCACACCATGGAAGAGAGGAATTAGAAGTTGAGGGTTACTCAACATCTAAGGAAGAAGAGGAGGAGAGCACTTCTTCAAGATTGGAGCAAGAAGAAGCATCTACCTCCGGAAGGGATGAAGGAGAGAGTCTACATTCATCCTCAACCCTAGGTAACTCAAGCACTTTAATTTCAAGCAAATTACACATAATGTGTTTTGAGTGTAGGGAGTTTGGACACTACAAGAGTAAGTGTCCAAAGAGGATTAGAAAGTCTCCACCGGCGCCAAAGGTCAAGGAAGCCGGAGTCCCGATACGCAAAGGCAAGGAGCACGTGGTGTGCTTCCAATGCAAGCGAAGGGGACACTATAGGAGTCAATATCCGAGGGGGAGGCAACCTCACAAGGACAAGAGACCGAGCACGTCAATAGGGGGAGCGAAGGCAAACCCTAAGGTAACATTTAAAGCTCATTATTGCAATTCTAATAAGACACATGCTAGTAGTTTTATTGCAATTGCTAATAATGATAAGCATGTTAACTTTAGGAACCAATATATGTGCTTAGGTGCTAAACATGTTAGCCTAGATAAGGATAACACTAGGAAAGCCAACCCTAGGATCAACTCATCTAAGGCTAAGGAAAATCTAGGTAGAAATCCCAAAACTACTCGACATATGCCTAGGAGTACCTCAAGGAACAATGACAAATTAAAACTTGAGGTATTAGAAAAGGAGAATCAAGTCTTGAGGTCAAGACTTGATACTTTGGAAAAGGCTCTTAAGAACTTGGAGAAGTCATCTCTAGGGTTTACGGGTCAAAAATCCAAGTCCAAGGACAAGAAAGGTTTGGGTCACAAACCTAAGTCCCAAACGGTCAAGCCCACTTATCACAATGTTCCATTCGATTATGGAACAAAACCTAGGGCTAGGAAGACCAACACCAAGGTCACAAGGGGAGTCACCCCTAGAGTTGATCTTGATGAGTCCCAAATGGCCAAGGCTTTAAAGCCTAAGAGGGTCATTAGGAGGGTTGCTAGGGAAGTTATCCCTAGTGAATATTTAGTGAACCCAATGAGCTCTAATAGGTATTGGGTTCCTAGGAGCATCTTCTCTACCCCATAGATGGGTTAGAAAGTGTCAACTCCGATTAAAAGGGTAGTTAACCCAACTTTGAGGAAATTGACACTCAAGGAACATTTTCAAGGTTTTGTGAATCTTTGAAAATGAAATGGATTTATCATTTACTCCTTGAAGAGTAAATTGTGCCATATTTGAAAAAAAAAAAATATATCGACTTTAATCTTTATTGGCACAAGTTAGGAAAACCTAGAGAAATACCAAGTTGGGGTCTTAGTACTCTCTTAGGAATTTAAGACAATCTAGGCCTTAATTAAAAAGGTGTTATTCTTGAGGAAATATGAAACATGCCAAGATTTGAGGATAAATTTGATCTTTAAGTGGCATGAATGAATCTAGAGTTCAAGAAGTGTCAAAATTAGGATTTTGGCATATTAGGGCAATCAAGGGTTAAAGCTTAAGTATTAGTTAAGGCTAAGGATACTTAGATAGGTAATCTAGGTATGTCTTATTCATGCTAAATCTTGCCATGATTGTTTGCTCTCACATGTCATGACATCATATTTAAGTTTATCTTTTGAAATGTCATGATAATGCTTAGGTTAGCTTTATGCCATGTTTATTTAAGTTTCAAACTTTATGCCATGATATCATGACATTGGCACATGCTTCTATTTATGATATTATTTCATGTCATGTCATCATCTCTTGCATTAATGATCAATTTAAATTGATTTAAGGATAGAAACACAATTTGATATTGAAGATCAAATTGATGTTTAGAAAATGCATGAGAATCTAGCCTAAGATAACCTAAACTCATATCTCACATCAAAATTGACTTGGATGTGTTTGATACACCTTAGATGTGTGTGAGATATTAGGATCATGAGTTAGGATCAAGGTGCATAGTTTTTGTACCTAGATGAGACTAATTCAAGAAGGAGGATCATAGGGAAAGCTTATGTACAAGTCATGTACATTTAGCCCTAAGATTGTGGTCCTAAATTAAAAGGTTTAAAATCATTTTGAAATTGATTTGAAAAACCTTGATGAAGCCATTTTAGTGATAGCATTCATCATTGAACATTGTAATACAAAGTTGACTTAACTTTGAACTATTTCAAAGTTTTTGAACTTTGTATCAAGATTTGAAAATGGAAGTTATTTTCATCGAAAATTATTTTTCCATGATAGTGTATGTTATGAGGAATGTATCCTCAAAATTTTACAATTTTTGAAATTTTCTGTGATTTTCTAGAGGTTTCTGAATTTCGGGAGAAGAAATCAGAAATCTGATATCAGACTTGTGGACCGATCAGGAGGTTGCCTGATCGGTCCAGGGGATGCTGGATCGGTCACTGTGACCGATCCAGGGAATCCCTGATCGGTCCGGTGACCGATCAGGGCTACTGATTTTCGATTGTTTTGTCTGAAATTTCAGCTGGGAGTTGGTGTTTTGGATTTCTAAAGGTTTGAAACTCACCAAGACATTGTTGGTGCAATGGTCAAGGGGGAGTTAACCTTTAGGGGGAGTTTTACCTATTAGTCAAGGGGGAGTTGACTTTTAGGGGAGTTTTTACTCCTAAAAGACTTGAGTGATATGAGATTATCACTAAGTTAATTATTAACTCTAGTGTCAAGGGGGAGATTAAGAGTTTCAATGAAAGGTATGGGACTTTCATTAGGAAGAAACTCTTGACCTTGATTCACTCTTTTTGATGTGTGTCAAAAAGGGGGAGAGTAGAAAGGAGAATGGAGAATGTCTAGATAATGTTCAGGGAAGAACATTGGAAAACCTAAGTTAGGTTATCGGGTTAACCTAACTTGATTATGGGTTTTGTCAAACATCAAAAAGGGGGAGATTGTTGGTGCAACCTTAGGTCAAGGTTGACCTGGTTGACCAGACTCGAGTTGTGTTTTGATGTTTGACAAGTTGTGTTTGACAATGGTTGTATCTTGATGTTTGACAAGGATACAAGCTTGGGAGATTGTGGGTGCAACCCGTGGTCAAGGTTGACCCGAGGTGAGTTGACCTGACTCGGAAAAGTCCAAGCAGGGAGCTTGGCACGGGAAAAGTCCAAGCAGGGAACTTGGCATGGGAAAAGTCCAAGTATGGAGACTTGGCACGGAGAAGTCCAAGTATGGAAGCTTGGCACATGGGAAGTCGGAGAGGGCTCGGTAGCTTGTTCTCCGGACTGTGGTCAGAGAGGGCTCGGGAGCTCATTCTCTGGACCGGATGGAAGTCGGAGAGGGCTCGGTAGCTCGTTCTCCGAACTGAGGTCAGAGAGGGCTCGGTAGCTCGTTCTCCGAACTGAGGTCAGAGAGGGCTCGGTAGCTCGTTCTCTGGACCGGATGTGGAAAGTCCTGGTGAGTGAAGCCAGGGAGACGAGAAAGTCCTGGTGAGTGAAGCCAGGCAGACGGGAAAGTCCTGGTGAGTGAAGCCAGGCAGTTGTGAAAACCCTAGTGAGTGAAGCTAGGTGAAAGTCCTGGTGAGTGAAGCCGGACAAGGGAAAATCCAGATGGATCAAGGGTGATCGGACATCTGGTGTTGAGAAGGTCAAGTAGGTCAAGGGAGTGATCGAATACTTGACACGAAGAGAAAAGTCCAAGTGGGTCAAAGGGATTGACCGGACACTTGGTAGGGAGTCTTAGCAGGTCAAGGGAGTGACCAGATGCTAAGCATGAGATACCAATAGGTCAAGGTTGACCGGATATTGGTTTGGAAGGCTTGGGACTTGATTTGGGCAAAAAACCAAGCTCTGGATCGATCAGTGGATCGATCTAGTGATACGCTGGGTATCTGGATCGGTCTGGTGACCGATCAGTGACCAAACAGTAGCCTACTGAGTGTTATCTGATCGGTCTGCAGACCGATCAGGAAACAACGATCAGAAGGCAAAAAGCTCGGGAGAAAAGGAAGGGGATCGGTCCCTGGACCGATCAGAGAAAGCTCTGATCGGTCCCCAGGACCGATCAGGATGAAGCTGGACCGATCAGGAGCATGCCTGATCAGTCCAGGAGCTCTGTGGACCGATCAGGCTGAAGCCTGATCGGTCCAGGTCCTAGCCGTTGCGTAGCAACGGCTAGTTTCTGCTGTGTCTTCTTCGCAGGTTATAAAAGGAGTTCAAGGGTTTCTACAGTGTCTTCTTCTTTCTCCGAGTTCCTGGTTGCTGCTACTATTTCTCTAGAGCTTTGCTGAGCTCTCATTGTGCTGAAGCTTCGAGTGAGCTTTCGTGCTGGTTTTCTAGCGATTCTAGGAGCCGTGAAGCTGCTGCTTCATCAACAAACTCCGACGAGAAGGCAAGCAAGTGTTGTTCACATTTCTTCTAGTCTTGTTCTTCTTGTTCTATTTTGTTGTACTCCTTATTGCTGTTGCAAAGGATTTGTGGTGAGGTTTCTCCACCCAGAAGGAGTTTTCATTAGCCGATTCTCCGGGGTTTCATCCACCGACGGATTGATAGGCTTTGTCCACCTTACGGACACGCCGAGGAGTAGGAGCATCATCTCCGATCCTCGTTACATCGGGTTGTTTGAGGTTTGTCTTTCTCATTTTCGTTTCTATTGTTTATTTCCGCTGCGCTAACCTAATTCGTAGGAAGAAAAGAACGATTTGGGGTCGGCTATTCACACCCCGCCTCTCTAGCCGCGACCATCTATCCTAACAGAAGCTTCATCCTCAAGGGAATGCATCGAAGGGAACAAGGAGGGAGCATACTCCTTGTTTCATATTCAAGATGATGAAGTCTCTGTTGGTGCAACCTTAGGTCAAGGTTGACCTGGTTGACCCGACTCGAGGTGACTTGACTCGAGTTGTATTTTGATGTTTGACTTGGGAAGATTGTCGGTGCAACCTTAGGTCAAGGTTGACCTAGTTGAGTTGCATGTTGATGTTTGACACTCGTGAGAGAGTTCTATTCTTGATGTGAGACAAGAATAGATGGTTGGAAGATTATTGGTGCAACCCTAGGTCAAGGTTGACCTGGTTGACCTGAAAAGTCCAAGTATGGAGACTTGGCACTGGAAAAGTCCAAGCAGGGAGCTTGGCACGCGAAAAGTCCAAGTATGGAGACTTGGCACTGGAAAAGTCCAAGCAGGGAGCTTGACACGCGAAAAGTCCAAGTATGGAGACTTGGCACTGGAAAAGTCCAAGCAGGGAGCTTGGCACGGGAAAAGTCCAAGCAGGGAGCTTGGCAAGTGGGAAAGTCCTAACTGGGATGTTAGGCAGTGTGAAAACCCTAGTGAGTGAAGCTAGGTGAAAGTCCTGGTGAGTGAAGCCGGGCAAGGGAAAATCCAGATGAATCAAGGGTGATCGGACATCTGGTGATGGGAAGTCCAAGTAGGTCATAGGAGTGACCGGATACTTGGTACGGAGAGAAAAGTCTAAGTGGGTCAAAGGGATTGACCGGACACTTAGCGGGGAGTCCTAGCAGGTCAAGGGAGTGACCGGATGCTAGGCACAATGTACCAACAGGTCAAGATTGACCGGATGTTGGTTTGGACTTGGTTTGGGCGAAAACCATGATGGATCGATCGGTGATCGATCCGGTGATCTGTGAATATTCGATCGGTCGGTGACCGATCGATGCATCTTGTGTGATAACTGATCGATGCGGTGACCGTCGAGTCTATCGAAGCGAGCGGGGCGGGCGCAAGAGGGCGATCGGTCGGGGACCGATCGGCTGCTGATCGGTCCCGGACCGATCAGAGGTCGATCAGTGGTCCGATCGGAGTTCTGATCGGTCCATGGACCGATCAGGGACGGAACAGAAGCTAAGGCTTCTTCCCTGATCGGTCCACAGACCGATCAGGGTTCTAGCCGTTGCGACGCAACGGCTAGTTTCTTCGCTGTTTCTTCTTCACAGGTATAAAGGATCGAGGGCATCTTCGGTGCTAGAACACTCTTCTTTTCTTCTCTTCTGCTGAAGATTTGTGGGCTGTGATAAGAGCTCTGTTTGAGTTCCTTCCGAAAGCTTCGCGTGAGCTTCCCCGACTGGAACAGCTGCTGCTGTTAGGGTTTTTGAAGCTGCTGTTTCATCCGGACTCCAGTCGACGAGAAAGCAAGATTGGTAGAGTGCTTGTGTATTCTTATTGTATTTCTTGCTTATTCTTTGTACTTGTACTCCTGTTTGCTGTTGCAAACAAGTGTGGCGAGGTTTCTCCACCCAGAAGGAGTTTTTATTAGCCGGTTTTCCGGGGACTCATCCACCGACGGATTGATTGGGTTCGTCCACCTTACGGACACGCCGAGGAGTAGGAGCATCATCTCCGAACCTCGTACATCGCTGTGTTAAGGTTTGATATTCTTCCTTTCGTTTCTAGTTTATTTTTCCGCTGCGCTAACGAATTGTAGGAAGAAACGACGATTTGGGGCGACTATTCACACCCCCCTCTCTAGCCGAGATCAGAGATCCTAACAAGTGGTATCAGAGCGAGGTCGCTCTTCGCCGGATTAACACCCGAGGGAGCACAAGCTAGAGATGGATCAACTCGGAGAAGACATCACCATTCCACCCTTCTACGATCGCGACGACTTCGCGTATTGGAAGGTAAGGATGAAGTATTTCCTTATGACTAACATTGAAAATTGGACTTGTGTACAATTAGGTTTCACTCTTCCGATGGATAAAGAAGGAAAACCTCTTGAGAAGAAGAAGTGGACGAAGGAGCAAATCCACCAATCCACAATCAACGACGAGGTAATGAAAATATTTGAATTCTCATTACCTAACGATATATTGTGTAGGATAGATGGATACAACAATGCCAAGGAGTTGTGGAACAACTTGGCTAAGTTCCATGAGGGGAACTCCACTTCAAGCCATGAAGAGGAGTCAAGTGAGCCAAGTAGCTCACATCATGGAGAAGAGGAATTAGAAGTTGAGGGCTACTCAACATCTAAGAAAGAAGAGGAGGAGAGTTCTTCTTCAAGAATGGAGCAAGAGGAAGAAGCTTCTATCTCCGGAAGGGATGAAGAAGAAAGCATACATCCCACCTCAACCCTAGGTAACTCAAGCATTTCAATTTCAAATAAATTACACATAATGTGCTTTGAGTGTAGGGAGTATGGACATTACAAGAGTAAATGTCCAAAGAGGGTTAGAAAGACTCCACCGGCACCAAAAGTCAAGAAAGCCGGAGTCCCAACACGCAAGGGCAAGGAGCACGTGGTGTGCTTCCAATGCAAGCGAAGGGGACATTATCGGAGCCAATGTCCGAGAGGGAGGCAATCTCACAAGGACAAGAGATCGAGCACATGTATAGGGGGAGCTAGGGCAAACCCTAAGGTAATCTCTAAGGCACATTCTTGCAATTCTAGTAGGATGCATGCTAGTAGCCTTATTGCTATTGTCAAGAATGATAAGCATGTTAATTATAGAAATCGATACACATGCTTAGGTGCCAAACATGTGAGCCTAGATAAGGATAACACTAAGAAAGCCAACCCTAGAATTAACTCATCTAAGGCTAAGGAAAATCTAGGTAGAAATCCTAAATCATCTAGACATATGCCTAGGAATACCTCAAAGAAAAATGATAAATTAAAGCTTGAGGTATTAGAGAAAGAAAATCAAGTCTTGAGGTCAAGACTTGACTCTCTAGAAAAGGCTCTTGGGGATTTGACTCTAGGGTTTAAGGGTCAAAAACCAATGTCCAAGGACAAGAAAGGTTTGGGTCGCAAACCTAAGTCCCAAGTGGTCAAGCCCACTTATCATAATGTTCCATTCGATTATGGAACAAAATCTAGGGCTAGGAAGACCATCACCAAGGTCACAAGGGGAGTCACCCCTAGAGTTGATCTTGATGAGTTCCAAATGACCAAGGCTTCAAAGCCTAGGAGGGTCATTAGAAGGGTTGCTAGGGAAGTCATCCCTAGTGAATACTTAGTGAACCCAATGAGCTCCAATAGGTATTGGGTTCCTAGGAGCGTGATTTCATCACGCTAGATGAGTTAGGGTGTGCCAACCTTACTTGAATAGGTAGTTAACCTAATCATGGCAAAAGGTGGCACTTTATGAATTTTCAAGGTGCCATCAAGCCTTGAAAATGAAAGTGAATATTATTCCTAAGGTGATTAGAATGTGCCAACCACATTTGAGGAATTTTCTAGAATCAATCTAGTTGGCACATAGTGATCTAAAAGTCTTGAGGATATGATTTTAGGTCTATTACACTTAGGAATATAGAAATTATGGCAAAATGGTCAAAATTATCAAAAATGGCAACTAAGGCTAGAATTAGGTATTTTCTATACCTTTATGTGCTATTTGCCATATATTGTTTGTCCATGACATCATATTTATTTTATTATCATTTGAAATGTCATGATAATGCTTAGGCTAGTTTATATGTCATGCTTTATTTAAGTTTTCAAACTTTATGCCATGACATCATGACATTGGCACATGTTTTTACTTATGATACCATTTTATGCCATGTCATCATCTCTTGCATTAGTAATCAATTGAATTGATTTAAGGATGAAAAATACATTTTGATATTGAGATCAAATTTGTGTTTAGAAAATGCATGAGACCTTAGTCTAAGATACCTAAACCCATATCTCACATCAAAATTGACATGGATGTGTTTGATACACTTTAGATGTGTGTGAGATATTAGGATCATGAGTTAGGATCAAGGTGCATAGTCCTTGTACCTAGATGACCCTAATTCAAGAAATTAAGGATCATAGGGAAAGCTTGTGTACAAGTCATGTACATCTAGCCCTAAGATTATGGTCCTAAATTCAAATAGTTTTAAAAGCATTTTAAAATTGATTTGAAAAACCTTGATGAAGCTTTCCTAGTGATAGCATTCATCATTGAATATTGTGATACAAAGTTGAGTTAAACTTGAACTATTTCAAAGTTTTTGAACTTTGTATCAAGATTGAAAAATGGAAGTTATTTTCATAGAAAACTATTTTTCCTTGATAGTGTATGATATGAGGAATGTATCCTCAAAGTTTCGTAATTTTTGGAATTTTCTGTAATTTTCTGTGAATTTCTGAACTTCTCCCGGGGAGAAAATCAGAAATCTCTGATTTCAGAGGCTGGATCGGTCACCGGACCGATCCAGGGAAGGCCTGATCGGTCTGGTGACCGATCAGTGACGATCCAGTGCGATCAGTGAAGCGTGGATCGGTCTGGGGACCGATCCAGGGGGCTTCTGATCGGTCTGGGGACCGATCAGGGCGTGCCAACTTGCCTGATTTCAGTCTGTTGTCTGAAAGTTCAGCTAGAAGTTGGGTTTTGAGGATTTCTAAAGGTTTGGAACTCACAAAGACATTATTGGTGCAATGGTCAAGGGGGAGTTGACCTTTAGGGGGAGTTTTTACCTAATTGTCAAAGGGGAGTTGACTTTTAGGGGGAGTTTTTACTCCTTAAGACTTTTGAGGATTAGTGATATGTGATTATCACTAAGTTGATTGTTGAGTTTAGTATCAAGGGGGAAATTAAGAGTTTCAATGAAAGGTATGGGACTTTCATTAGGAAGAAACTCTTGACCTTGATACCCTCCTTTTTCTTTTTGATGTGTGTCAAAAAGGGGAGAGTGTTCATTGGAGAGTTATTGGAAAACCCAAGTTAGGTTATCGGGTTAACCTAAGCTAGGGGAAGAATGTCAAGGAATGTTCGAGGAAGAACATTGGAATTCTTTTTGATGTGTGTCAAAAAGGGGGAGAATTATTGGAGAACCCAAGTTAGGTTATCGGGTTAACCTAAGGGGAGAATGTCCAGAGAATGTTCAAGGAAAGAACATTGGACATTGGAATATGGTTGGAAAACCTAAGTTAGGTTATCAGGTTAACCTAACTTGATTATGAGTTTTGTCAAACATCAAAAAGGGGGAGATTGTTGGTGCAACCTTAGGTCAAGGTTGACCTGGTTGACCCGACTCGAGGTGACTTGACTCGAGTTGTATTTTGATGTTTGACTTGGGAAGATTGTCGGTGCAACCTTAGGTCAAGGTTGACCTAGTTGAGTTGCATGTTGATGTTTGACACTCGTGAGAGAGTTCTATTCTTGATGTGAGACAAGAATAGATGGTTGGAAGATTATTGGTGCAACCCTAGGTCAAGGTTGACCTGGTTGACCTGAAAAGTCCAAGTATGGAGACTTGGCACTGGAAAAGTCCAAGCAGGGAGCTTGGCACGCGAAAAGTCCAAGTATGGAGACTTGGCACTGGAAAAGTCCAAGCAGGGAGCTTGACACGTGAAAAGTCCAAGTATGGAGACTTGGCACTGGAAAAGTCCAAGCAGGGAGCTTGGCACGGGAAAAGTCCAAGCAGGGAGCTTGGCAAGTGGGAAAGTCCTAACTGGGATGTTAGGCAGTGTGAAAACCCTAGTGAGTGAAGCTAGGTGAAAGTCCTGGTGAGTGAAGCCGGGCAAGGGAAAATCCAGATGAATCAAGGGTGATCGGACATCTGGTGATGGGAAGTCCAAGTAGGTCATAGGAGTGACCGGATACTTGGTACGGAGAGAAAAGTCTAAGTGGGTCAAAGGGATTGACCGGACACTTAGCGGGGAGTCCTAGCAGGTCAAGGGAGTGACCGGATGCTAGGCGCAATGTACCAACAGGTCAAGATTGACCGGATGTTGGTTTGGACTTGGTTTGGGCGAAAACCATGAGCTGGATCGATCTGGTGATCGATCCAGTGATACCGCGAATATTCTGATCGGTCTGGTGACCGATCAGTAACACATCAGTAGCATACTGTGTGATAACTGATCGGTCTGGTGACCGATCAGGGAAGTCTGAGCGGGCAGGGAGGGGCCTGATCGGTCGTGGAGACCGATCAAGGACCTCCTGATCGGTCCCCGGACCGATCAGAGGTCGATCGGATCGATCAGAGAGGTGGATCTCCTGATCGGTCGTAGAGACCGATCAGATATCTTCCTGATCGATCAGGGTTCTAGCCGTTGCGACGCAACGGCTAGTTTCTTCGCTGTTTCTTCTTCACAGGTATAAAGGATCGAGGGCATCTTCGGTGCTCGAACACTCTTCCTTCTTCTCTTCTGCTGAAGATTTGTGGGCTGTGATAAGAGCTCTGTTTGAGTTCCTTCCGAAAGCTTCGCGTGAGCTTCCCCGACTGGAGCAGCTGCTGCTGTTAGGGTTTTTGAAGCTGCTGTTTCATCCGGACTCTAGTCGACGAGAAAGCAAGATTGGTAGAGTGATTGTGTATTCTTATTGTATTTCTTGCTTATTCTTTGTACTTGTACTCCTGTTTGCTGTTGCAAACAAGTGTGGCGAGGTTTCTCCACCCAGAAGGAGTTTTTATTAGCCGGTTTTCCGGGGACTCATCCACCGACGGATTGATTGGGTTCGTCCACCTTACGGACACGCCGAGGAGTAGGAGCATCATCTCCGAACCTCGTACATCGCTGTGTTAAGGTTTGATATTCTTCCTTTCGTTTCTAGTTTATTTTTCCGCTGCGCTAACGAATTGTAGGAAGAAACGAGCGATTTGGGGCGGCTATTCACACCCCCCTCTCTAGCCGAGTACGAAGAGATCCTAACAGTCTCCACCTCTAGGATTGAGGGGGAGCGATCCTTGGTGACGCCGGATCAAGAAGAAGGAGAAGCCTCTACATCCGGGTCAAGAGACGAAGAGGAGGAAGAAGATTCTACCTCCACAAGTCAAGAAAAATCAAATGGAGGGGAATCAAGGTCCGATCAAGAGGAAGCTTCCACCTCCGGATCCAAAGGAAAAGATGCCACCCCTACAAGCAAAGGTATAAATTTTTCAATTAATAATAAAAATCATATTATATGCTTTGAATGTAGGGAACATGGGCACTACAAAAGCAAGTGCCCTAAATTGGCCAAGAAGAAGGGCCAAGTGGCACCAAAGGGCAAGGAGAAGCCAAAGGAGACCATCCCAGGAACAAAGAAGAGCAAGGAGCATATTGTGTGCTTCTCTTGCAATCAAAAGGGGCATTACCGGAGTCAATGCCCTAAGGGGAAGAAGATGGTCAAGGCTCAAGGAGGAAGCTCAAGTCAAGGGGGAGCCTCTAAGGTAAAAAGGAAGGTAACTTTTATTGAGCCTACCCCTTTACATCATGGTAAAAAGCATGCTAGTTCTAATTTTTATCATTTTAATGCAATTTACCATAAGAATAGAAAGCATGAGGGCTTTAAGGAAAAGCATGTGGCCCTACATGCCAAAACTACCCAACCTAAGGTTAGGAAGGTAGATAGACACTTGGGCGGGAACACTAAGGATAATAGATACAAGTCCAAGAACAAAAATGCTCATGAACCAAAACCTAAGGATTTAATGATAGAAAATCAAGTCTTGAGGTCAAGACTTGATAAAATGGAAAAGACCCTAAAAAGGATGGAAAATATCCTACAAGGGCAAAATGAGCAATACCTAGGGCTAGAAAAATCAAAGACATCCAATGGCCATAGAGGGTTGGGATACAAACCAAAGGCTAAGAAGGATGTGCCCTCGTACCATAGAGTTCCATATAGTTATGGAACAAATCCTAGGTCCAGTGGTCAAGCCAAGAATACTAGGGAAGTCATCCCTAAGAGTATTTTTGCGATAAATGTGACTAAGACTTCTAAGAAGTCTAAGAAAGTCACTAACAAGGTCACAAGGGAGGCTATCCCTAGAGTTGACCTAGAAAATGTGACCAAGGCTTCTAAGAAGCCCAACAAGGTCACTAGGAAGGTATCTAGGGAAGTAATCCCTAGTGAGTACCTAGAGCATCCAAGGAGCACCAATAGGTGTTGGGTTCCTAGGAGCATCTTCTCTACCCCATAGATGGGTTAGAGAGTGTCAACTCCGATTAGAAGGGTAGTTAACCCAACTTTGAGGAAATTGACACTCAAGGAGCATTTTCAAGGTTTTTGTTAACCTTTGAAAATGAAATGAAATGATTATTTACTCCTTGAAAGAGTAAAATGTGCCTAATGGTGGAAAGATTGATTTTATCTTAAATGGCATAAATTGAGAAAACCTAGAGAAATATCAAGTTGGGATTTTGGTATTCTCTTAGAAATTTAAGGCAATCCGGGCCTTGATTTACGTGTTTTACTCTTGAGAAAAAATGGAATATGCCAACATTTGAGGATATGCTTAATTTTTAAGTGGCATAAACAAATCAAGAGAAATAGAAATGTCAATTTAGGTTTTGGCACTTTTTTGAAGCATTTAGGGCAATCTAGGTTTAACGTGTTAAGTTAAAACAAGTGGAAATAGCTAAGTGGTTAAGGATACTTAGATAGGAAATCTAGGTATATTTTATTTATGCTAAACCTTGCTATGATTGTTTGCCCATCATATGCCATGACATCATGTCTATTTTTGCATTCATGTTTATTATGAAAAATCCAAAAATACCATGTCATGACATTCATACATCATGTAGTTATAGGACATTTTTTTAAAAAATTATTTCCTTTTGATGTATGCCATAACATAATCATGCATTAAGGTTAATTCCTTGTAATTAAGGACAAATGGCATTTAACAACACTTATTAACAAGTGACATCCTAGGTGGATGTCTAATATCTCTAAAATGCCTAGATAGATATGCATGATCCCTAGAATAGGGCAAAACCAAAATCTCACATCTCACAAAGACCTATAAGATGACTTGTATGTGTTTTAGTGCACATTATATACAAGTGAGATGTTAGGATGATGAACAAAACTCAATATGTTGATTTAGTGCATTCTTTTGAGTTTTAAGTTCATCAAAACACATAGTTAATCCCATCATTGGGAAAGCTAATGTACAAGTCATGTGCATTAAGCCCAAGGAACATGGTGGGATATTGGTTTGAAAATGTTTTCAAAATGATTTTGGAAAACCTTGGTGAAGGCTATCTTTTGATAGTAATCACCATTGAACAGTTAGACACAAACTTGAAGAAAACACTAAAGTTTTTGCAAGTTTTCAAGTTTGTGTCAATCTTTGAAAATATGAAGTATTTTCATAGAAAACTATTTTTCCTTGATAGTATATGCCCTAAATAATGCCTACACGAAATTTCATGATTTTTGGATTTTTGTAGAATTTTCTAGGGGTTTCTGAAGTTGGCTGATTTTGAAATTCAGCAACTATCAGAGCTCCGATCGATCCATAGATCGATTGGAGTGCCTGAATCGATCCATGGATCGATTCAGAAGGCAAGTCTCCTGCGAGCAGAAGCTCGCTGGATCGATCAGCCGATCGATCCAGGAAGTCTGAATCGATCAGTGGATCGATTCAGAAAGGTTCAATCGATTGGAACCCAACTCCAATCGATCCAAGTTGCTGATTTTGGCTGGGAAAGCCTGATTTCAGCATCTTTAAACATATTTTAGTCTAGGTAACCTTTCCAAACCCCTAAAAAAATACATTTGTATACATAAAAAGGGTGTTTTCATGTGAAAACAAGGATGGATTGGTTAAGGAAGGCTAAGTTGAAGTTTAGGTTGAGGTTTGTTTCAGATTTTGAATATTTGAACCTCAAAACTTCTACAATAGGGTTTCCTAAAGTTTTAGGGATTCCAGGTCATTGTTGGTGCAATGACAGAAGTTACCACCATGTCTTTAGGGGGAGGGACTCTTTAAAGGCATGAAAATTATTTTTCATGAACCTTGGAAGGTGGTTAACCTTCCGTTAAGTGGATAATGCTCAAGGATGGGCATTTGCCTACATTGAGGAAGAATGTAGGGTTAAGGATAAATGAAGGGTATGGGACCTTCATTTTGGTCATTAGACCATGTTAATGCTCCAGAGCGAGCATTATTTGAAAATGAAGGGAATGAGTCCTTCATTATCGTGTTGGTCACAACGAGTGAAGTTGTGAATAATGATGAGCAACTCTTCAGGGGGAGAGTTTTCAACAATGGGGCATTTGTTGAAAAGTGCCCAAAATTGAGGCACGGGTTTATGTGTGCTCAAAGATGGGTTGATGTGTGCCAATAGGGGGAGAATGTGTGGTTTAAGTTAGGCCTTCATTACCTATGGGGGAGGTCATAGGGGGAGAATGAAGGGAACCAACATTCATACTTTGGCATGAATGGAGTTAAGGCTATGGGATTAGCTTAACTCAGAATGGTCCAAACTTAAAGGTATTGTCAAACATCAAAAAGGGGGAGATTGTTGGTGCAATATCCCTTAGGTCAAGGTTGACTGGTTTGACCAAGCTTGAGTCTTGGTCATAGTTTCGATGTTTGACAATACATGTAGACACATGGACAATGCAGGTGCAGTTGTTCATATGGGGAGATTCTGATCAGGGACTGATCAGTGTGAATGAAGAAGAGTCAAGTAGGTATACCTGACTGGATGGAAACCTTGGTGAGTGAAGCCAGGTGAAAGTCCTAGTGAGTGAAGCTAGGCAGATGGAAATTCTGGTGAGTGAAGCCAGGTGAAAGTCCTAGTGAGTGAAGCTAGGCAGATGGAAGTCCTAGTGAGTGAAGCTAGGCAGATGGAAGTCCTAGTGAGTGAAGCTAGGCAGTATGGAAGTCCTGGTGAGTGAAGCCAGGCAGAAGGAAAATTCTGGTGAGTGAAGCCAGGTGAAAGACCTAGTGAGTGAAGCTAGGCAGTGTGAAAGACCTAGTGAGTGAAGCTAGGTAGATTGAAAACCCTAGTGAGTGAAGCTAGGTGAAAGTCCAAGTAGGTCAAGAGAGTGACCGGATACTTGGCATGAAAGAAAAGTCCAAGTGGGTCAAAGGGATTGACCGGACACTTGGTGAGGGAGTCCTAGCAGGTCAAGGGAGTGACTAGATGCTAGGCATGACGTACCAACAGGTTAAGGTTGACCGGATGTTGGTTTGGGAGGTTTGGGACTTGGTTTTGGGCAAAAACCAAGTCCTGGATCGATCCAGACCTTTCCCAGCGAACAGAAAGCCTCTGGATCGATCAGTGGATCGATCCAGAGGTCTCAATCGATCAGTGGATCGATTGGGACGCTGCTGCTTCGCGCGATAAGCGCTGGATCGATCCATGGATCGATCCAGGCATTTTTCCAGAGCACAGAGGCGCTCTGGATCGATCCGTGGATCGATCCAAAGCCTCCCCGATCGATTGGGAATAATCGAATCGATTGGGATCCGACCGTTGAGTCGTATTTGAGCCGCAGGCGAGCGTTGTCTTCGATACTTCTTCACCGATTCATTTCAGATCTTCACCAGCTCCTCCACAGTTCTTCTCAAGCTCGAGATCGGCAGTTCTTGAAGGTTCTTGGAGGTTCTTCCAAGTCAAGAGGCGGATCAAAGCAAGGAGAAGAAACTAGGGTTAGGGTTTTGCACTCATTGTAAGCTTGTAAGCTTGTATTTCTTGTATCCCTTTCCTCTCTTCTTGTATTGAGTCTTGTAGGGCTTCTCCGCCTTTGGTAGTTACCATAAAGGAGAGTTTTATTAGTGGAGGGTGTGTGTGTTGGTGTGCATCCTTGGACTAGTCACCTCTTGTGAGGTGGATACCAAGTAAACCAACCGTGTTAGCGTTGTGTGATTTGTTTCTGTATTTTCCGCTGCCATATCTTTGAAGAAACAAGCAACGCCGAACACCGGGCACGCGACGAGCTATTCACCCCCCCCCCCTCTAGCTCACTTTTGGTCCTAACAAGTATCGTATTTTACAAATTCTCTAGGAAGTGCTTCAACTATGGTCGAGTAGGTCACAGTTCTTCAAAGTGTAAAAAGCTAAAGAAGAGGCAGGAGGCCAACCTGAATGAGGGACTAGAAATGGATGACTTTTGCGCTGCGGTTTCTGAATTGAACCTGATGTGTTCAAACCTGTGATAATGGTGGATCAATATTGGAGCCACCAAACATGTTTGCTGCAACAAGGAGTTACTCCACAACTTCGAAGAAGTCAACGGAAACAAACTATTCATGGAAAACTCAACAACCTCGGACATCATAGGACAAGGAAAGGTGGTGTTGAAGCTAACCTCAGGCAAAGAGTTAACTCTCAACAATATGTTGTATGTTCTGGAGATTCAGAAGAATCTAGTGTCCGAATCACTTCTGAGAAAGCATGGTTTTCACATTATGCTTGAGTCGGACAGAGTTGTTCTGTCCAAAAATGGAATATTTTTCGGAAAGGGTTATGTTACCGATAGGCTGTTTAAGTTTAGTGTAATGGCGATTATGCGTAAGGTTAATAAAATTGTAAACTCTTCCACTTACATGCTTGAGTCTTCGTGTTTGTGGCATGATAGACTAGGACATGTTAACTACGATGTGTTGTGTAGATAAATTAATATGCAAAGTATACCTACATTCCTTCTTGACCTGAAACACAAGTGTGAAATTTGTGTTGAAGCGAAAATGATAAGATCATCCTTTTAACTATTGAAAGAAGTAACAAACCACTTGGCCTAATCTATACTAACGGTGTGACCTAAAAGGTATGCTAACACATGGTGGTAATAAGTACTTCATCACTTTTGTTGATGATAATACAAAATATTATTTTTTGTATCTTCTCAAAAGTAAGGATGAAGCTATAGAAAAATTCACTCTATAAAAATGAGGTTGAAAACCAACTTAACAAAAAGATTAAGGTGGTTCAAAGTAACCGAGGTGGTGAATATGTATCACCATTCACTGAGTTGCGTGTTGAACATGGGATCAGACACAAAATAACAGCTCCTTGTACTCCTCAACAAAATGGTGTAATTGAGTGGAAGAATCATACTCTAACGGAGGTGATGAATGCTCTTCTATTAAGCTCTGAATTGCCAGAGTTTATGTGGGGAGAAGTTATGTTAACAGCTAAATTACCTTTTAAATAAGGTGTCCCGAAAGAAAATATGGAAGAGCCATTATGAGTTGTGGAATGGAAGAAAATCATCGTACAAATATTTACAAGTATAGGAGTGAATTGCCAAAGTTTTGGTGCCTGATCCGAAAAAGACTAAGATATGACCAAAAACTGTTAATTGCATATTATTGAATATGCAAAGAATAATAGTGTGTATCGATTCTTTGTGTATGAGTCACAAAAACTAGAGATACACAAGAACTCGATAATAGAATTAAGAAATGCCTTGTTCTTCGAACATATGTTTCCGTATAAGATCCGAGAGAAAGTTAGCTCCTTAAAATAGACATATGAAATACATGGTGAAGAAGATGATGATGCACCAGTCAAGATTGAACTCAGATAGAGTAAAAAAGCTTAGATGGATGTTAAGATAACCTTTCTAAATGGGGATTTAGAAGAGGAAATATACATAGGACAACCTGAAGGGTTTTCTATGCTGGGACATAAAAATAAGGTTTGTAGATTGGTAAAGTCATTATATGGCTTGAAACAAGCATCAAAGTAGTGACATAAGAAATTTGATAATGCCATGAAAGAATGTGGATTCAAAATCAATAAGTGTGATAAATGTGTCAATATGAAAGTCACATAGAATGATTACATTATTTTGTGTCTATATGTAGATGACATACTTATCATTGGGAGTAATGATAAGATAGTCAAATCCACTAAAGATATATTAAACTTAGGATTTGGCATAAAAGACATGAGTCTAGCTAATGCGATTTAGGAATCAAAATTCATAGAACAACAGAAGAACTTGGTCAGTCTCATTATGTGGATAAGATTCTTGAGAAGTTCTCTAAGGGAGATACTTCGTTGGCACGAACATCGATAGATACAAGTCAACATCTATCAAAGAATAGAGGAGAAAGTATCTCTCAAATAGAGTACTCTTGAGTGATTGGAAGTTTGATGTACTTGATGAGTGGAACACGACCAGACTTAGTGTATGCAGTAAGTAAACTAAGAAGATGCATGAGTAATCCCGATATTGAGCATTGAAAAGGGATAACAAGAGTACTGAAGTACTTGAGGTATACTCGTGAATATGGACTGCACTATATGAGATATGCTGCTGTGATCGAAGGAGACAATGATGCTAGTTGGATATCTGACATAAAAAACTCGATGTCTACAAGTAGATATGTATTCACTCTTAGAGATGCAGCCATTTTCAGGGAAATCTTCTAAGTAAACTGTTATAACCAGATTCACGATGGAATCTGAGTTTGTAGCTCTTGATAAATATGATGAAGAGGCTGAATGACTACGATAATTCTTAGAAGATATTCCTAGATGGTCAAAACCAGTGCCGATAATTTGTATGCATTGCGATAGTCAATCAGTAATTGGTTGGACATAGAGTCATCTATATAATGGTAAGTCTAGAAATATACATCATAGACATGATATCATTAGACAACTATTTTTAATGGAAGTTATCACTGTTGACTATGTGAAGTCAAAGGATAACCTAGCAGATCCGCTAACCAAAGGGTTAAATAGAGAGTTAGTCGTAAGTTCATCACAAGGATATGCTTGATGCCGATAAGAAATGTTGGTACAAAGGAAACCCAACCTATACAGACTGGAGATCCCAATGACTAAGTTCAAAGGGACAATCTAACTACACCAACAAAGTTGCTCACTATGGAGAACGACCCAAAAAATCAGTGAAAGATGGAGGTTAAGCACACGACTTTTAATAATCTAATAAAGTAATATGGAATACTTTTAAGAGATCACTTATGTGAGAAAGAAGTGGAGTTGCTTCGAAAAGAATTAGAGGCACAATTCTTAGAGTTTTTCATAGAACTAGGTGTATTAATGGCCAAGATCGGACACACTCATGAGAACTAAGATATATCAGGGAGAGTCCTGGGTGAGATATGTCAATGCTTACACCGACGTCAAAATAGTTCAAGGACATCGTGCCTACTATTAACCAGTAAGCAAACAGATCTTCACAAGAGAGGATTCAAATGATAAAACCTACCTATCTTATACTAACTCAACTGTTGAATGCTCTTAATACCATGTTTCCATTTATGTGGGGGATTATTAGAAAAATATGAATGGAAAGTGGTAGAATGGATAAAGGATGCTTCATTGTACATGGGACTTTAGTCCCACATTAGAAGTTTCAAGGCTTGATGGTTGGTTTATATTTTTTCACAACATATATGTTGTGAACAAATGCATGAGTAGAAGCTTTTTTTTGTGTGTGGGTGCGCAGGAGGGTACAAATTTAGGGTCTGGATTAGACTAAATCAAGTTAACTCATGTGCGAGCACAACCTGCGCGCATTCAAATTATTCTATAGCAAATGAAGAAGTAACCTCATGCAAGGCATCCTACAAAAGGCCTTGAACATGAGAGGAAAAGCAAAAAAAAATACTCCATCCATCTTCCCACTCTCTCTGTTCCTCTCTGTCGTGCATCTCTTGCTCGACAGAATACTCGTGATAGCATTTGGATATTTTTCAGTTCATCATGACTACCAGTGCTTAGTGGAGATTGCGGTTTCACCATTGTATCCTGGGAAACGGACGACCCATGAAAACCGCAAAGTACTGCGGAGGTTGGGCGAATTTGTTTTAAGGAATCTACATTAAACACAGACCTCAACTCCTCAATTCCCGTGCACTCTACACTGACACTCAGTTTGGAATCACGACTGCTCAATCAGACGTTTGACCGACTCAGTCGACGTGTTTCCCTACTCGGTCGACTTGCTTCCTGATTCAGCTACATGCTTCCCGATTCAGCTGGCTTGCTTCCCCGATTCGATCACTCGACACTCGGGACTTGGTCAGAGGACTCACCAAAAGGATTTGACCCTCAGCCAACAGTTTAAAATTATCAGTTCAAGTACAAATAAGTCTAAATTTAGTTTATAAATTTAATATTATTTTTTTCTAAAATCTCCTGTAATAAATTGTCCAACACGTTCTTGACGAAGCAATTTTGAAGGATATTCATCGCCTAGCCTTCTTTTAACCGTACACACAATTGTCAAATTGAGAATCCATAACATATTAATATTGACCGATGGGTAATTAATGAAATATTCAGCAAACGCCCAATTTTACAGATATCAAAAAGCTTTTGATCAGTATTTGCAACACGATATGTGTAATAGAGCTATTGAATAGTATCTGATGCTCAAAAAGCAGCTATTCAGTTCGAGCCAATATCATCAATCTAACTTGTTGATCAAAAACTAAGACAACATCGCGCGTAGAAAACCAATGCCTCATCCCACAATGTTATGAAGGAAATCAGGAATGCTTCCTAATTTCTTAATCAATTCAATCAGGATAAGAACAATGGATATTTACTATGTGTGGCCTTTTAGGTATCTTCCTTGATTAATTCATGGTTAAAAGCTTGAGTAACCACAAGCTCAAAAGCTTGCACTGTTAGGAAAGATATCACAATTTATATAATGGACAACTATACTTGTACACGCGAGACTAACAGACATTGCGCATCATACCGTTAACAACAATATAATTGACTAATTATTATATAAAGTAATCAATGAAAGAGACATTCTAGTACTAGTAGAGACTACTAATTATAAGACATTATTAGAAGTGTTCTTACTCATATCGTATGATATAAGTTAAAATCTCTGCCCGTATAGGAGTTTCAGTCTATGATCAAAATGATGTAGTTTCGATATAGTATTGCGTAGTTATTTACAAAAGTGGTGTGGGACCTAAGGCACACAACGCAAGGTGAGACGCATGTCTTATCGAAGTAAAGGCGCTCTAGATATACATTTTTACAATTCAAATATATATAGAGGGAATTTTTATCCAAATATTTTACTAACAAAACTATAATCTATAAAATATTAAACAATAATATACATATAAAATTCACTAGTAAATAAATACGTTATACTTATAAAATATTCATCCTCCTCCTCAATCATATCATTATCATCTATAGATGTTTCAGATTTGTATAGCTGAATTTTCATCGGCCTCAAGCTCATGTCACCTCAACAAGGTGTGCATAAGGTGACCAAGCACAAGAGGCTCACATGACTGCATCTTGCGCACAAGCACAGCCAAGCGAGTGCCTTTAATAACTATGCAATCTATACGGTTTCGATATTGTATCATATCATGTTGATATGATTTTGATATTTTTTTACATATAAAATATATTAATTAAAAATAAAAATTTAAGTTAAATATTAAAAGAAAATATTGAGGCCATGAGATAATTCTATTAGAATTTAATTAGGCATATTTTGATTATCTTTATTAAAACTAGGAGTTGTTTGAAATTATTAATATAAGTTTAATTAAAACCTAAGTTAGTTATCTACCTCATCCGCGCAACCACGAGTTGCATGTCTCATGACTCACTTCCAATTCAGTGATGCCAGCGACCACGAAGCTCGTGTGACACATCCGTAGTAGTCATGCGGCTTGCAAGATGCATCCGTCGAGGCCACGGGGCTTGCTTAGCGGCTACGGTGCTTACGCGACACCTCCGCAGGGGCCATGAGGTCTCAGTTGTCAAGTGCGCCAATGTTGATGGGCAAGAGCATCACTACTTCATCATCCACCAACATTGTCAACCATTAATATACATTTAAAAAAAACAATGAATTAGGGACAAAATTTAGGGACAAATATTTTTCGTCCCAAATTAGAAACTAAATTTGCAACAAATATTTTCGTCACAAATTAGCAACAAATAATATTTTAGCGTAAATTCATTAGCAATTCTGGGACAAAATTTAATTTTCGTTCCAAATTTTGTGACAAATAAAATATTCATTACCACTTTTGCAACGAAAATGAGATTCATTGCAAATTGTACGATAAATTAATAATTAGTTGCATATTCTACAATTAATTAATAATTTGTCACAGAAGCTTAATATTTTAAGGAAGCCAACGAATCCAGAATTCGTCCCCAAATCTGGGACGAATTGAGATTCGTCCCCAATTCTTAGGGCTATAAATGAATCAAGCATTCGTGAATAAACTTGATGTTCGGCTTGGTAAAAGCTTATTTATGCTTGTTCAATATACACAAGATTAATTAAACAAACAAGCTTGAACAGCTCGTTAAACTAAACAAACAAGTTTGAACATATATGCGTTCAGCTCGTTAATGTTCGTGAACAACGTTCATGAACAATATTCATTAATAAAACTCTTTTAATATGTTAAATAAATAATAAAATAAAATAAAATAACAATAAACAAATAAGTTTAAATTATCAAGCTCAATAACCAACCAAACAACTAAAAGTTTCAAATAATCAAACAAGCTTGAGTTGAGAGCTTGATAACATCTAAACGAACCAAGCTCAAACCAAGCTCAAGCCAAGCTTGAATTGAGAGCTCGATAACATCTAAACGAACCAAGCTCAAGTCAAGCTTCAAACAGGCTCAAGCTCATAAAAAATAAACCAAGCCAAGCTTGAACACCCATCTCAAAAGGTTGGTTCATTTTAAGCTCAGCTCGGCTCGGTTACTTTATCAAACAAACTTGAACACCCCAAAACTCAGCTCAGCTTGACTCGTTTACAGCCCTACCAATTCTGTGACAAATCTAAAATTCGTCCCACAATGGAAAATAATTAAAATTTAATAGAAATAATTCTAAAACCCTAAATATTGACATAGAGATCTCTAAATGACATAAAACAAGTTTCCATGTGTTCGTTTTGTCCTCCTAATTATATAAATGCTCCCAGACATCATTTTGACCCAATACATTAAAAGTAGTGATTTTTTAACATGAATATGGCCAATTTGACCTAATATTAAAAAAATTATTATCTTAATATTAAAAAATTACCATCTAAACATGATTATCAAATTTGATTTTTTATAAATAAATATAATTTATTATAAAAAATTACTACACTCAATATATTAGTTTAAAATTCTGAATGAAGATCTTTTTATGATTAGTGTTAGACCCCGTGGGTGTTTTGATGTGATCAACCAAGTTGGTTAGGTCCTACTTTGTGTTTGATCCCTGTGTCTGAGTGTGCAGGACCTTAGGAGCGCAGGAAGTCGAGCGGAAGACGCAGCTAGCGAGAAGGACGACACGGGAAGGGAGCCGATGGGCTCGGTGCGTCCGAAGGACGAGAGAGCTGCGGAAGAGTACACCGGTGGGCGAGAAGAACGTGCGCGACGTTCGAGGGGCGTTAAGCCAGGGAGAAAAGCTGCTCGAGGAGAAGGCAGGGAATTGGGTTCAGGTGAGCCCTATTCCGGTTGGCCGCAATCACCTAAAAGAATGGAATTTCGGAAGCTGAAGCAAAGAAGCAAGTGTGTTGGAAACACTACTCAAGGCGCCTTCATCATGGCTTGAAGACGCCTTCACCTTAAAGGCGCCTTCAAGGCTTGATGAAGGCACCTTCATCTGGTCAAAATGACTATTTGCGCTGCAGATAGAGTTCTATCCGCTCACTCCATTGGAGGCGCCTTGGACCTCTATTGGAGGCGCCTTGGACCTCCGAGATAGAATTTCCAGAGGCTATATAAAGGCCCCTGGAGCTAAGAATTATTATTCAATTCAATCATCAACTCTGTATTCATTCCTAGCAACTAGTGAGCGCTCTAAGTGTGTAAAAAAGGCTTCTCCGCCTACAGTGAAGGAGACTCTGCCAATGCGATTTCTGACCGCCTTGGATTAACAACCCCCTGGGTTATAACCAAGTTAAAATTCTGTATCTCTTCTATTTCTGTTTTATTATTTTTATTATTGTTGTTATCTGCTTGAGTTGAAAGACAAGGAGGGTATACTTTTATTTTTTTTCAGGCAATTCACCCTCCTCTTGCCAGCCTCCGCTGCACCTACAATTAGTATCAGAGCCAGACCGCCTCAGAAGGAGTAACCGCCGACTGAAGCACGAAGATCAAGATGATGGTCGGAACAAGCATTGATCCCCCGAAGTTTGACGAAGACTTCGAGTTCTGGAAACGTAAAATGGAGGTCTTCTTCAAGACGGACTTCGACATCATGTTGAGTATAAAGAGGGGTTTCAAAGTACCTAAAACACCAGACGGAAAAGTACTTGAGGAATACCGATGGAACGAACAACAAAGAATCGAATTCATGGCAAATGGTAAGGCTGAATTTCATTTACTTACTGTTCTACCTGTGCAGGAACTCGAAAAGATCGGTGATTATACATGTGCGAAAGAACTTTGGGAAAAGTTCTTAGAACATCACGAAACGTCAATAAAAGAAGAATCTGACCCTTCGATGGACATCGCTTCGTCATCAGAGGAATCTGAGATCGAGGAGATCCACAACATAGCACTAATAGCTGAATACCGACCTAAAGACGACGAAGAAAGTTGCTCCGAGATGAGCATAGATGAAGGGGGAGGAACATCAGAAGAAGAAAGCGACGATGAAGGGGGAGCATCACCAAGTCAGGTAAGTAAGGTACATAATCTAACCCCGACTCAGTCCTTTCAATTTATTAAGTCTCTTTCTAAAGATTTATTTAAATTAGAAAAAGAGAATGTTGACTTAAATAGAATTTTAGATAAATTAAAATCAGAAAATGATAATTTAAAATTAGAAATTGAAAATTTGAAAACTGATGCATGTTTTAAAACAAATGTTTTCCAAAAGTCAAAACTTAGGATTTATGGAAAAGTAAACTGGTATGTTAAACATCATCAAGGTCAACTTAGGAAAATACCTAAGAATTATATACTCCCTAAGTTTCTGGTTAATCCAATAGGAATGAACCTCTATTGGGTTCCAAAAGCTTTATTAGACTAAATTTCCTTTATTATTAAAGCTTCCAGCAAGAAAATTAAACGTTAAAATTTCTCTATGAGGCTTTGTCTAAGGAAGTGGTTGTTGCTCCAATAACCAAGGAGGCCTAGTGCCTCGCCACGACCTGGAAGCTGAAATATTGAAATACAATGTTTAATCAACTTTCTAAAAAAGCATTAAACTAGAATTAAATAATGCTTTGAAAGTTTTTTCAAATATTGTCTTTGAAAATCTTCAAAATTTTTACTTAAATTTTTTTTAAGTCATTTTACTTAGAATTTTTTTCAAAATTCTAAAAATTCAGTTTACTTAAAAAAAATTTCTAGAAAACTCTAAAAATTCATTTTTACTTAGAAGTTTTTGGAAAAATTCATCTTGCTCAGAAATTTTTCTAACTTAACATTTTGCTAAATATTTTTTAAATAAATATCATATTCTCTTATTATTACCCCATTTTTACTGTGATCAAAGGGGGAGAGAAAAGGTACAAGTTTAGAGGGAGAGAATTTTTTTAAAAAAATATTTTTTGAAAAATTGAGTTTAAACTCTAAATTAATTAGCTGCAATTTTATTTATTGCAAATTTATGCTTAACATGTTAGTTTAGTAATTTTCTTTAAAATTACTGTTTGTCTATTTTTACCCTAACTTGAACTTGGGTTGATGCATATCAAAAAGGGGGAGATTGTTAGACCCCGTGGGTGTTTTGATGTGATCGACTAAGTTGGTTAGGTCCTGCTTTGTGTTTGATCCCTGTGTCTGAGTGTGCAGGAGCTTAGGAGCGTAGGAAGTTGAGAGGAAGACGCAGCTAGCGAGAAGGGCGGCATGGGAAGGGAGTCGACGGGCTCGGTGCATCCGAAGGATGAGAGAGCTGCAGAAGAGTACATCGATGGGGTTTATCGGGCCGCGAAAATCGCTTTTCGCGTCACGGAAACCCCGAATCACCCAAAGCCGTAGATCCGTGCAAGGAAAAACCGAATGAAATACAAGTACGAGTTTCAAAACTTCTAGATCTACTCCTAGATCTATGTGTTAAGAAGTATACCTTGAAGCGTGCCCTTTCGCGTTCCCGCTCGTCCAAGGAATTGCCGGATCTCTAGACCGTCAAGCGTTGGTCCTCTAGAAGTATCCACACGGACACGTAGGTGGAGAAAACCTCACACAAAGGTGTGCTAGCACCTTGGTAAGATTCGGCCAAGCAAGGAGGAGAGGGAGAGGGAGAGCTTGAGAGGAAGAAGGAAGAAGATACACACTTGAATGAAAAAATGAATTCTCATTCAAAACCAAAAGTGGTCGGCCACTTCCCATAGTGTAACTCCCCATTAAATGCAATTAATGTGAAGTTATTAAGAAAATGGCTTTGTAACTTCCATGAGGTGGCACCCATGATGATGTGGAGTAACATCATTGGTCCACTTCAATGCCAACTCACCAATGAGGTGGCATAAAGTCAAGTCTAACTTGACTTTTAATCTTCCTCTCAAGTCAAGTCAAACTTGACCAAATCTCTTCCATGGTTGATCGAATCCAACCATTTGATTCAAGCCAACTTAATATAATGAATCTAATTCATTTAATTAAATTGATTCAATGAGTCAAAATCTAAATTAGACTCATTGAACACATAAATCAACTTGAGTCGAACTCAAGTTAGCCCAATTAGGATTACTCTTAATCCAATTTGATTCATCAAATGAATCTAATCCTCTTGGTTCATCATATGAACCTAATCTCCATCTAATTGTCCTAAGTGTGTGACCCTATAGGTTCTTGTAACGTTGGTAATGCCCTAAACTCATTTAGGAGCATAAGTAATGAGCGGTATCTAGCAACACATCATTACTACCCAAGTTACAAGAATATCGAGATCCGACATCACCTTGTGACTACTAATTGTGACTCCTCACAATATATGACAAGTGTCCTTCTATCCTAGACATCTAGATTGATTATTATGAGGCATAGACCGTGTCATCCTCTAATCAATCTAAATCTTGAACTCCAAGTAGACACACTAAATCAAATGAGCTCAATATCCTATATTGACTCATTTGGGCATGGCCATGCACTTCGTGGTCTCACTCTATCAAGAATACCGATGTCACTCCCGTCATATAGGAGGGATAGATCTCATCTACATCACTCACATCCCTCCGCATAATTTGTTACATACCCAGTAATCGCCTTTATAGTCCACCCAGTTACGGGTGACGTTTGACGAAACTAAAGTACATAACTCCTTATGTACGGATCTATGGTGACTTCAGGTCTAAGGACTAGTAGTCATACTAATAGCCACATGAGAAAGTATATGACACTCATATAACGATCCATGATACTTTCTCATGGTGGGTCATTCAGTATACATTCTCTAATGTATACCCATGTGTCAACTTGATATCTCTATATCCATGACTTGTGAGATCAAGTCATCGAGTTGACCTACATGCTAGTCTTATTGCATTAACATTATCTCTGAATGTTAATACTCGACTAGGAATGATTAAGAGTAGTGTTCCCTATATCATCTCACTATCGGTTCAACTAACCGATTGATATAGGTGAGAACCATCTACTCAAGGACATTATTATACTTAGTTTATTTGGCACCAATACAAGTAAGTATAATAACCAAAATCTAAATGCCTTTATTTATATAGAATATGATACAATAAGTCCAAAAATACAATCATCAAATGATTGGCTCTAGAGCTCTAGCTAACACACCGATGGGCGAGAAGAACGTGCGTGGCGTTCAAGGGACGTTAAGCTAGGGAGGAAGGCTGCTCGAGGAGAAGGCCGGGAATTGAGTTCGGGTGAGCCCTATTCCGGTTGGTCGCAATCACCTAAAAGAATGGAACTTCGGAAGCTGAAGCAAAGAAGCAAGTGTGCAGGAAACACTGCTCAAGGCGCCTTCATCTGGTTAAAATGACCGTTTGCGCTGCGGATAGAGTTCTATCCGCTCACTCCATTTGAGGCGCCTTGGACCTCCGAGATAGAATTTCCAGAGGCTATATAAAAGCCCCTGGAGCTAGGAATTATTAATCAATTCAATCATCAACTCTGTATTCATTCCTAGCAACTAATGAGCACTCTAAGTGTGTAAAAAAGGCTTCTCCGCCTACAGTGAAGGAGACTCTGCTAGTGCGATTTCCAACCGCCTTGGATTAACAACCCCCCTGGGTTGTAACCAAGTTAAAATTTTGTCTCTCTTCTATTTCTGCTTTTTATTTTTATTATTGTTGCTATCTGCTTGAGTTGAAAGACGAGGAGGGTATACTTTTATTTTTTCAGGCAATTCACCCCTCTCTTGCCGGCCTCCGTTGCACCTATAGAGAATAATAAGAACACATAGGAACTATGTAATTTTGATATCTCTAGGTCCATATTTAGTGTTTCCGATTATTTGTTCTATTTTATTTTAATTTTTTCAAATCCGAGACGAATCCTAGATTCGTCCCTAAATTGGCGATGAATCCATGGATTCATCCTAGATTTGGGGATGAATCCTTGGATTCATCAGCAATTCTAGGACAATTTCAGGATTTGTCCTAGAATTGAAAAAAATAAAAAGAAAAAGAAAAAGAAAAAGAATCGTAAATCCTAAATATGGACATAAAGATCTCAAAATTTCATGAAGCAAATTTCTATGTGTTAGTATTATTCTTTTAATCATATAAATATCCTCATATATCATTTTTATCTATATCTTTTTTTCATAGCAAAGTGAAATATATGTAGTTTACTACTAATTAAAAAAGTTATTATTTAACACATATAGTATGTGTCTGAAACACTAAATATTGACTTAGAGATCTTAAAATTTCATAAAAATAAGTACTCATGAGTTCATATTTTCTCTTGATCATAATGATGCCCTCATACATAATTTTGGCCCAATATATTTAATGTAGTAATTTTTGTAACATAAATTATGTCATATTCATGTTAAAAAATAAATGCACTCAATATATTGGGTCAAAAGTATGAATGAGGGTATTTTATGATTAGCAAAACAATACAAACACATGAGAACTTGTTTTATGAAATTCTGATATCTCTATGTCCATATTTATGGCTTCGGTTGCTTTTTTTTTCTTTTTTTTTTCCAAAGAATCCAAGGATTTGTCTCCAAATCTGGGATGAATCTCAGGATCTATCTCCAATTTTGGGACAAATCCAGGATTAGTTCTAAAATTTAAAATAAAAATTAAAAAAAGAACACATAATCGGAAACCCTAAATATAGACCTAGAAATATCATAATTTCATGAAATAAGTTCTCATGTATTTATATTATTCTCCTGATTATTAAAATGCACGCATCCATAATTTTAACCTAATATATTGAGTATAGTAATTTTTTACAAGAATTTGACCTAATTCGTGTTAAAAGAATCACTACACTCAATATATTGAGTCAAAATTATGGATGAGAGCATTTTTATGATCATCAGAACAATACAAATACATGGAAACTTGTTTTATAAAATTCCGATATCTCTAGGTCCATATTTAGGGTTTTTGATTATGTATTCTTTTTAATTATATTTTTTCAAATTTGGGATGAATCTTATATTCGCCCCTAAATTTGTGACGAATCCATGAATTCATCCTAGATTTGGAGATGAATCCTTGGATTTGTCGTCAATTCTAGGATAAATCCAGGATTCATCCCAAAATTGAAAAAAAAAAAAAAAATTTAAAAAATCATAAACCCTAAATATGGACCTAGAGATCTCAAATTTCATGAAACTAGTTTCTATATGTTCATATTGTTCTCCTAATTATATAAATATCCTCATACATTATTTTTATCTATTATCTTTTTTTCATAGCAAAGTGAAATATATGTAGTTTACTACTAATTAAAAAAGTTATTGTTCAACATATATAGCATGTGTGTCCGAAACACTAAATATGGACCTAGAGATCTCAAAATTTCATAAAACAAGTTCTCATGTGTTCGTATTGTTCTCCTAATCATAAAAATATTCTCATACATAATTTTGACCTAATATATTGAGTATAATAATTTTTTTACATTAATTAGGTCATATTCATGTTAAAATATCACTATACTCAATATATTGGTCAAAATTATGGATGAGGGTATTTTTATGATCAATGAAACAATACGAACACATGAGAACTTGTTTCATGAAATTATGATATCTTTAGGTCCATATTTCGGGCTTTGGTTGCTTTTTTCTTTTTGTTTTTATTTTTTTCAATTCTAGGACAAATCCTGGATTCATCCCAGAATTGGCAATGAATCTAAGGATTTGTCCCCAAATTTAGGATGAATCCCAAGATTCGTCACCAATTCTGAGATGAATCTAGGATTCATCCTAGAATTGAAAAGATAAAAAGAAAAGGAACACATAATCGGAAATCCTAAATATGGAACTAGAGATATCAGAATTTCATGAAACAAGTTCCCATGTATTCGTATTATTCTCTTGATCATAAAAATACCCTCATCCATAATTTTGAGCCAATATATTGAGTATAGTCATTTTTTTAACAAGAATTTGACCTAATTCATGTTTAAAAAAATCACAGCACTCAATATATTGGGTCAAAATTATGGATGGGGATATTTTTACAATCAACAAAATACTACAAACATATGAGAATTTATTTCATAAAATTCTGATATCTCTAAATTCATATTTAGGGTTTCCAATTATTTGTTCTTTTTATTTTTATTTTTTCAAATCTGGGACAAATTTTGGATTTGTCCCTAAATTGGTGATGAATCTATGGATTCGTCCTAGATTTGGGGATGTGGCTCCGGATCATCCGCTCAAACATACTATTCCATCTGATTGGAGGGATATTTCATTTCCTCTCAAACAAGCGCCAGGACGAATGGTGAATACAACAAGGGGTGGTCATGTGGAGTGTCACACCACAGGTAGTCCCTGTCCGAAGAAATTTCGGCAGTATCTCCCCTGTACGGCGAACAATATGAATCTCAGTATACATATATCTATACCTCGGCCACACTCGGCCGGAACAATACAATACAAATAAGAAACAAACCACGCAGTTTATATCAATATTCCACACAACTCAACATATAATCAATCCACGCAGGTTAATAAGGAAGAACGATATAAAACCAACAAAGATATACATACACATCCTACTCCACTACAACGAAGAAAACAAATCCACGAAGTAGTGTGAAAATCTGCAGCGGAAAACAAAAGCAGCAAACCCAAAGGTTCGACATAAAGTCCACAATACAAACCCACAATACAAGTATATAAGATGCAAAAGCAGAATAAATCCGACAAAGAAAATCCTCGCGCTAATGGGGCTAGCGACTGGAATATCTCCCGACGGCCTCAACCTGAAAAATAGTAACAACGGGGTGAGTTCAAGAACTCAGCAGGTAAACCAATAGACATGTACAGCAATATATATCCACCAGTAATAACCTAAGGTACAGTCTCCTAAACCATAGAATCAATAGTACAGTTCTCTAACCATACAACCTACGGTATAGTACACTAAACCATAGAGCCTACGGTACAGTTTTCTAACAGTATAACCTACGGTACAGTCTCCTAACAGTATAACAGATATGCATAGCTGAAATAAACTGTAATAACCAGCAATAGGCATAAAGTACAGTCTATAGCAAGAATAATAAGAAAATGCATAACTGAAATAAACTGTACTCACCTGCGAGGCTTGGGCAACTGACTGTGGACATACACAGAAAAAGATAGTCAGAGCAAATAAGCATGTATCCTGTATGCATGTCAATCATATGCAGTCACCCAAGTGCATCATCCAATATGCAACAATCACAATAAATGCAATATGTGCATATGATGCAATATGACATGGTCACCCCTGTCAACCAGTCAGTCGTCTCACACACAATGGTGAGACCGAGTGGGTAGGGCTGTGACACCGTGCACTCTGCCATCACTGCCCCTGAAGAGTGACCGAGTGGACGGGATGCTGTTGGAGTACACCTATCCTCCTACCTCAATCATAGTGAGGGAGCGCAATGCTCTCAACTCCCGGTACGCGATGACGGGGAGGGATCCCTGTCTGCTACCACGCTGCAGTCACACTACCCATGAGCGGACCAGCGGAGCACTACAGAGCTACTGCCATACACACCCTACTGTGCTGTGCCACTATCCATGCAGTGAAACACGTTGTGTGCAGGCCTATATAGCCTGTTAGGACCAAAAGTAGCTAGAGGGGGGGTGAATAGCTCGTCGCGTGCTCGTCGCTCGGCGTGGCTTGTTTCTTCAAGGATATGCAGCGGAAAATAACAGAAACAACCACACACGCTAACAAAGTTGGTTTACTTGGTATCCACCTCACAAGAGGTGACTAATCCAAGGATCCACACCAACGCACACACCCTCCACTATGAATAACACTCCTTTATGGTAACTACCAAGGGCGGAGAAGCCCTACAATACTCTCAGTACAAGAAGAAGAAAGGGAAATACAAGATAAGCAAAAGCTTACAAGATGTGCAGTGAAAACCCTAACCCTAACTTCTTCCTCTTGGCTTTGATCCGCCTCTTGACTTGGAAAGCTTCCAAGATCCTTCAAGAACTGGCGATCTGATCTTTGAGAGCGCTGTGGAGGAGTTGGCGAGAGATCTGGAGTGAATCGGAGAAGAGATGCCGAAGACAACGTCCGCCTGCGGCTATAAACCCGACGCAACGGTCGGATCCCGATCGATTCGAATGTTCCCAATCGATCGGGGAGGCTTTGGATCGATCCATGGATCGATCCAGAGCGCCTCTGTGCTCTGGAAAAACGCCTGGATCGATCCACGGATCGATCCAGCGCTTATCGCGCGAAGCAGCCGCGTCCCAATCGATCCACTGATCGATTGGGACATCTGGATCGATCCACGGATCGATCCAGAGGCTCTCTGTTCGCTAGGAAAGGCTTTGATCGATCCAGTACTTGGTTTTTGCCCAAAACCAAGTCCCAAGCCTACCAAACCAACACCCGGTCAACCTTGACCCGTTGGTACATCATGCCTAGCATCTGGTCACTCCTTTGACCTGCTAGGACTTCCCACCAAGTGTCTGGTCAATCCCTTTGACCCACTTGGACTTTTCTAGTCGTGCCAAGTATCCGGTCACTCCCTTGACCTACTTGGACTTCCACCAGATGTCTGGTCAACCTTGACCCATCTGGATTTCCTCATGCCAAATATCCAGTCAATCCTTTGACCTACTTGGACTTCCCAACACCAGATGTCCGATCATCCTTGATCCATCTGAATTTTCCCTTGCCTGGCTTCACTCACCAGGACTTCCACCTAGTTTCACTCACTAGGGTTTTCCATCTGCCTAGCTTCACTCACTAGGACTTTCCATCTGCCTAGCTTCACTCACTAGGACTTCCCATCTGCCTAGCTTCACTCACTAGGACTTTCACCTGGCTTCACTCACCAGGACTTCCACCTAGTTTCACTCACTAGGGTTTTCCATCTGCCTAGCTTCACTCACTAGGACTTTCCATCTGCCTAGCTTCACTCACTAGGACTTTCCATCTGCCTAGCTTCACTCACTAGGACTTCCCATCTGCCTAGCTTCACTCACTAGGACTTTCACCTGGCTTCACTCACCAGGACTTTCCATCTGCCTAGCTTCACTCACTAGGACTTTCACCTGGCTTCACTCACCAGGACTTTCCAGTCAAGTATCCGGTCAACCTTGACCTACTTGACTCTCCTTCAATCAGTATCTTATTGTCAAACATCTAAACTCAAACCAAGACTCAGCTTGGTCAACCAGGTCAACCTTGACCTGAGGGATGTTGCACCAACAATCTCCCCCTTTTTGATGTTTGACAATACCACAAGAACACTTACAATACCACATGTAAGTTAAGCTAATCCCATAGCCTCATTCTTCATGCCACTGGGTAATGAACACATAAGTTAGACTCTTCATTCTCCCCCTAAGAGGGCAAACTCCCTCTAGGTAATGAAAGCCTAACTTACACTCATTCACAGGTCCTTTCATTCTCCCCCTATTGGCACACATCAACCCATCTTTGGGCACACATCAACCCATGCCCCAATTTTGGATACACATCAACAAATCCATTTGTTGACGACTCTCCCCCTGAAGAGTTGTGCATCGTTGTTCACAACATCACTCGTTGTGATCAACACGATAATGAAGGTCCCATACCCTTCATCTATCCCTAACTTCTCCCTCAATGTAGACAAATACCCAACCCTGAGCATTTTCTAACCACTTGAGTTTCCACTTGAAATAATGAGGATATCCACTCCCCATTTCAAGTTCAAAAGCTCGTCCATGAGCATTTTCTTTAAAGAAGGTTAACCACCTTCCAAGGTTCATGAAAAATAATTTTCATGCCTTTAAAGAGTCCCTCCCCCTAAAGATATGGTGGTAACTTCTGTCATTGCACCAACAATGACTTGGAATCCCTAAACCATTAGGAAAACCAATTTTAGAAGTTTTGAGGTTCAAATATTCAAAATTTGAAACAAACCTCAATCTAAACTTCAACTTAGCCTTCCTTAACCAATCCATCCTTGTTTTCACATGAAAACACCCTTTTTATGTATACAAATGTATTTTAGGGGTTTGGAATGGTCACATAGACTAAACATGGTTCAAAGATACTGAAATCAGCCTTCCCAGCCAAAATCAGCAACTTGGATCGATTGGAGTTGGGTTCCAATCGATTGAACCTGTCTGAATCGATCCACTGATCGATTCAGGCCTTGTGGATCGATCGGCTGATCGATCCAGCGAGCTACTGCTCGCGAGAGTTGCCTTCTGAGTCGATCCACGGATCGATTCAGGCACTCCAATCGATCCATGGATCGATCGGAGTTCTGATAGTTGCTGAAATTCCATTTCAGTCAACTTCAGAAACCCCTAGAAAATTCTACAAAAATCCAAAAATCATGAAATTTCGTGTAGACATTATTTAGGGCATACTTAATCATGGAAAAATAGCTTTCTATGAAAATACTTTATATTTTCAAAGATTGACACAAACTTGAAAACTTGCAAAAACTTTAGCGTTTTCTTCAAGTTTGTGTCTAACTATTCAATGGTGATTACTATCAAAAGATAGTCTTCACCAAGGTTTTCCAAAAACATTAAAAAAAAACATTTTCAAAACCAATATCCCATCATGTTCCTTGGGCATAATGCACATGACTTGTACATTAGCTTTCCCAATGATGGGAAACACATAACTATGTGTTTTGATGAACTTAAAAACTCAAATGAATGCACTAAATCAACATCTTGAGCTTTGTTCATCATCCTAACATCTCACTTGTATCTAATGTGCACTAAAGCACATACAAGTCACCTTATAGTCTTTGTGAGATGTAGATTTTGGTTTTGCCCTAATCTAGGGATCATGCATATCTATCTAGGCATTTCAAAGATATTAGACATCCACCTAGGATGTCACTTGTTAATAAGTGTTGTTAAATACCATTTATCCTTAATTACAAGGAATTAAACTAATGCATGATAATGTTATGGCATACATCAAAATACAATAACTTTCAAAAGAAAGATTCCTATAACTACATGATGTATGAATGTCATGACATGGTATTTTTGGATTTTGCATAATAAAACATGAATGCTAAAATAGACATGATGTCATGGCATATGATGGGCAAACAATCATGGCAAGATTTAGCCTAAATAAAATATACCTAGATTAACTGTCTAAGTTTCCTTGAAATCTTAGCTAAACTTACAACTAAAACCTAGATTGCCCTAAAGTGCTTCATGAAAATGCCAAAGCCTAAATTGGCATTTCTACTTCCCTTGATTAATTTATGCCAATTGAAATTAAGCATATTCCTCAAATGTTGGCATATTTCATTTTTCCACAAGAGTAGCACAGTTAAATTTAGGGCTGGATTGCCTTAAATTTCCTAAGAGCATACCAAAATCCCAACTTGGTAGTTCTTATGAATTTCCCAATATGTGTCATTTAAGATTAAATCAATTTTCCACCATTAGGCACATTTTACTCATTCAAGGAGTAAATAATACTTCCATTTCATTTTCAAAGGTTAACAAAAACCTTGAAAATGCTCCTTGAGTGTCAATTTCCTCAAAGTTGGGTTAACTACCCTTCTAATTGGAGTTGACACTCTCTAACCCATCTATGGGGTGGAGAAGATGCTCCTAGGAACCCAACACCTATTGGTGCTCCTTGGATGCTCTAGGTATTCACTAGGGATAACTTCCCTAGATACCTTCCTAATGACCTTGTTTGGCTTCTTGGAGGCCTTGGTCACACTTTCTAGGTCAACTCTAGGGATAGCCTCCCTTGTGACCTTGTTTGTGACTTTCTTCGACTTCTTAGAAGCCTTAGTCATATTTATTGCAAAAATACTCTTAGGGATGACTTCCCTAGTATTTTTGGCTTGACTATTAGACCTAGGGTTTGTTCCATAACTATATGGAACTCTATGGTAAGTGGGCACATCCTTCTTAGCCTTTGGTTTGTATCCCAAACCTCTATGGCCATTGGATGGCTTTTGTACCCCTAAACCTAGGTTATGCTCTTTTTGCCCTAATAGGATATTTTTCATCCTTTTTAGGGTCTTTTCCATTTTATCAAGTCTTGACCTCAAGACTTGATTTTCCATCACTAAGTCCTTAGTTTTTGTTTTTCCATTAAGTTCATGAGCATTTTTGTTTCTAGGCTTGTAGCTACAATCCTTAGAGTTCTTGCCTAGACTTTTACCTACATTCCTAGCCTTAGGTGTAGTAGTTTTGGCATGTAGGGCCACATGCTTTTCCTTAAAGCCCTCATGCTTCCTATTCTTATGGTAAATTGCATTAAAATGATAAAAGTTAGAACTATCATGCTTTTTACCATAATGTAAAGGGGTAGGCTCAATAAAAGTTACCTTCCTTTTTACCTTGGAGGCTCCCCCTTGACTAGTGCCTCCTTGAGCCTTGACCACCTTCTTCCCCTTGGGGCATTGACTCCGGTAATGCCCCTTTTGATTGCAAGAGAAGCATATAATATGCTCCTTGCTCTTCTTTGTATTGGGGATGGTCTCCTTGGGCTTCACCTTGTCCTTTTGTGCCACTTGGCCCTTCTTCTTGGCCAATTTAGGGCACTTGCTCTTGTAATGCCCATGTTCCCTACATTCAAAGCATATGATATGATTTTTATTATTAATTGAAATATTTATACCTTTGCTTGTAGGGGTGGCATCTTTTTCTTTGGATCCGGAGGTAGAAGCTTCCTCTTGATCAACCCTTGATCCTCCTCCATTCGATTTTTCTTGACTTGTGGAGGTAGAAGCTTCTTCCTCCTCTTCTTCTCTTGACCCGGATGTAGAAGCTTCTCCTTCTTCTTGATCCGGTGTCACCGAGGATTGCTCCCCCTCAATCCTAGAGGTGGAGGCTTCATCATCTTGAATATGAAACAAGGAGTATGCTCCCTCCTTGTTCCCTTCGTTGCATTCCCTTGAGGATGAAGCTTCTTGGATTTCCTCTTCTTCGGAGGTTGAGCATCTCTCAACCTCGGAGTCCTCCTCTTGGTCTTGCTCCAAAGAGTCACCCTCTCTGGATTCTTCATGATCTTGTACAGTGGAGGGGATCTCTTCATGAAGCTTGTCCAATTTGCTCCATAGCTCCTTTGCATCTTCAAACTCTCCAATTTTGCAAAGGATGGTGCTTGGCAATAAATTGACCAAAAGCTTGGTCACTTTGTCATTTGCCTCGCACCTTTGGACTTGCTCCGGGCTCCATTTGCTTTTCTTTAGAACTTTGCCCTTTGAATTTCTTGGAGCCTTGAAGCCTTCCATTAGAGCAAACCATTGCTCTATCTCCATCATAAGAAAATTTTCGATTCTTGATTTCCAAGAATCGAAACTCGTAGAAGTGTATGGTGGAGCCACCCTTGTGTCAAATCCAAGCCCATCTTGGAATTGCATCTTGAAGTTGAGCTTGATAAAGTCTTGAACTTGAAGAATTTGCTCCAACTTCTTCACCCTCTAGCTTTTCTTGATATGCTTGACCCTTCCGGCGATGATTCCGGTGAAGAGCGGCCTCGCTCTGATACCACTTGTTAGGACCAAAAGTAGCTAGAGGGGGGGGTGAATAGCTCGTCGCGTGCTCGTCGCTCGGCGTGGCTTGTTTCTTCAAGGATATGCAGCGGAAAATAACAGAAACAATCACACACGCTAACAAAGTTGGTTTACTTGGTATCCACCTCACAAGAGGTGACTAATCCAAGGATCCACACCAACGCACACACCCTCCACTATGAATAACACTCCTTTATGGTAACTACCAAGGGCGGAGAAGCCCTACAATACTCTCAGTACAAGAAGAAGAAAGGGAAATACAAGATAAGCAAAAGCTTACAAGATGTGCAGTGAAAACCCTAACCCTAACTTCTTCCTCTTGGCTTTGATCCGCCTCTTGACTTGGAAAGCTTCCAAGATCCTTCAAGAACTGGCGATCTGATCTTTGAGAGCGCTGTGGAGGAGTTGGCGAGAGATCTGGAGTGAATCGGAGAAGAGATGCCGAAGACAACGTCCGCCTGCGGCTATAAACCCGACGCAACGGTCGGATCCCGATCGATTCGAATGTTCCCAATCGATCGGGGAGGCTTTGGATCGATCCATGGATCGATCCGGAGCGCCTATGACTCTAAGCGCACGATCGATCCACGGATCGATCCGGCGCTTATCGCACGCCAGGCCCCAATCGATCCACCGATCGATTGGGACATCTGAATCGATCCACGGATCGATCCGAGCTTCCGCTAAGAAAGGCTTGGATCGATCCACGATCGATCCGGTGATTTGGTTTTGCCCAAAACCAAGTCCCAAGCCTACCAAACCAACACCGGTCAACCTTGACCCGTTGGTACATCATGCCTAGCATCTGGTCACTCCTTTGACCTGCTAGGACTTCCCACCAAGTGTCCGGTCAATCCTTTGACCCACTTGGACTTTTCAACACCAGATGTCCGATCATCCTTGACCTACTGGACTTCCACCGATGTCTGGTCAACCTTGACCCATCTGGATTTCCTCATGCCAAATATCCAGTCAATCCTTTGACCTACTTGGACTTCCCAACACCAGATGTCCGATCATCCTTGATCCATCTGAATTTTCCCTTGCCTGGCTTCACTCACCAGGACTTCCACCTAGTTTCACTCACTAGGACTTTCCATCTGCCTAACTTCACTCACTAGGACTTTCCATCTGCCTAGCTTCACTCACTAGGACTTCCCATCTGCCTAGCTTCACTCACTAGGACTTTCACCTGGCTTCACTCACCAGGACTTCCACCTAGTTTCACTCACTAGGACTTTCCATCTGCCTAGCTTCACTCACTAGGACTTCCCATCTGCCTAGCTTCACTCACTAGGACTTTCACCTGGCTTCACTCACCAGGACTTTCCATCTGCCTAGCTTCACTCACTAGGACTTTCACCTGGCTTCACTCACCAGGACTTTCCAGTCAAGTATCCGGTCAACCTTGACCTACTTGACTCTCCTTCAATCAGTATCTTATTGTCAAACATCTAAACTCAAACCAAGACTCAGCTTGGTCAACCAGGTCAACCTTGACCTGAGGGATGTTGCACCAACATAGCCGGCCGACGAGCTCAACAATAATGGAGTCGTCAATCGCCCAGCATGCAATCATGCAGGATGGTGCATGATGCTACAGTATGTCATACCTGAACATAGCCTCCTCCATATATGTGTGTGCCCAAAAGGTAAACGCATATATATATAACCATGATATAAACAGCATAAATCCAAAGACATCACATATAACAATGATATAAGCATCATGAATCCAAGAGCATGTATCACACATGAACAGCAACTAATCCAGTAGAGTAGAGCACTATAGATATGCATCTCTATGAACATATACACATGGCAAGCAATAAAAATATCCAATCCTAAAGTAAAGCAACTACCAGATGAAGCATGTGATAGGTATCAACTAGCTAAGACCAAGAGGGAGAATAATCTACTATCTACCACTAGTAAGTATATATAAGCTACACATATCATAAGACATTATCAAAAGATAAGTCAGAGGGTACTCGCCTCAAATGCAATGTACAATCAAGCAATCCAAGGTCGAGACGCCCGTCTCGAATCAGAGTCCTGTGTCAACAAACAATATATATATATTTTATTTAGCTAAATCAAATGAATAGTTAAATAAAATCCCTAAAACTAAATTAGGGCAAAACCCTAATCACATCAATCACAACCTACCTAATTAATCTAACGGTCAATTAGGGTTAGTTACCTAATCCCTAATCACCAATTAGATTAGAAATCCAATCTTAGATTAAATCCAATAGTTGACTAGGGTTAATTGTCTTATCCCTAATCATTCCATTAATTTAATCTAAGCAATTAAATCTAATCACAATCAACATAACCATAATTCCAATATACACATCATGTATCAACAAATCTACACCTTACCTCAATCCCAGCTATTGTTGATGTTGGAACTAGGAGGCTACTGGTTAGTGTGCTGCTGGAACCAAGAAAGGATCAAAGAACACCACAGCACATAACAAAACTTCACAGCCACACTTGTTGATCCACAACACTCAATTCACCTCACAACCCTCATCAATTGATCCACAACCGAGGATCATCACTGCTGGAACCCAAGATCACCTTCGATCACCTCCAGAACACAGCTTCCCTGCTGGATTTCTTCCCTGCCATTCGGATCAAGGTGAGATCAAGATTGGAATCAATCGCATTACAACAGTTACAACAGGAATCCAGCAGGAATTCATTGATCATATCAATATTGAAATCCAAGAATCAAACAACAGCTTATCTAACAACTAAATCTTACCTCACTGATCCCCAATGTCTCCAAATCCGTAACCTAATCCAGCCGCGAAGAACATGAGACTCAAGAACAGAGAAGGATCGGCATCAAAGGGAAAGAAAGAAATGGGCGACTGTGCTAGGGCACGAGTTGGAGGAATAGAAGAAGAAGGTTCGGTTACTTACCACCGAAGCCCTAACTGCCTCCTCCACACCGGCGATCGAGTGGATCGGGCTCGATTCAATAGCGTCGGCTCATCCCCGTGAGAGAACCAGTGGCGAGGAGAAGAGATCAGAGCTAGAAGGAGAAGGGTCTCGGCTGGATCTGGGCCTACTAGGCATCGATGCCGGCAGAGGAAGATCGCCGGAGGTCGAAGCTCCGTTCCTGTCGGCGCCGATTCGTCCGCGAGCAAGAGGCAGCGTGAGCAGAGGGGATCGGGGAAGGAGGAGTCGGCTTCGAGCAGAGGGGAGATCGGGGAAGGAGTTTGGGATCGGCGTTTTTGGGGAAATAAAAAGAAAAATGAAAATGTTTTATAAATAAAACATTTCCTCCATAAAACGGGTATCCCAAACAGGCTTTATCCGCGCCCGAAATTGATCCCCTCAAAACTCGTCGTATGAGCTCAGAAAAATCCCCAGAAAATTTCTAAAAATTCCGAAAAAATTCTATAAGACTATTTCCCAAATAACCTTATTTATTTAAATTTTTCCGAGATCTCACATGGAGATTCCCAACAGCTACCTCTAAAAGTGGTTCCCTAACAGCCGCCCAAGAAGTGGTCACGTGGCTCGCCATGTGGTTGAAGGATTGAAAAAGCGATAGACGAGGGGGGGGGCGTGAATATCACTCGTGAAAAATTGTTTCTTTTTCACATCATAAATAGAGATCAGAGTAAGCAGCGGAATAAGATAGCAAAAGCAATACACAAGAGATACAGTTGGTTACTTGGTTTAGAGCCTGTATCGACTCCTATTCCAAGACTCATAATCCTTGATCGCATCATAGGATAATTGAGTAAAACCCTTCTTTCCGTAACCTCCGGAAAGAAGTAATTCATACAATGAATAGTGATAGTATCAACTCTACTATCTCTTTATAAAATGCAAGCAATATAAAAGATTATACCAATAATAAGGATAGGAGACCAAGCACTAGTGTCAAAGAGTCTTTCAATGCAGTAGGAGTAGAGCTTGCACACGCAACAACAACAACAACATAGATGATGAACAGATAGAAGATTAGAAGGATGTATAGAAGTTCTGCTGGCTCGGAGATCGAGATGACCTTTTGTAAGCAGTGTTCGGTCGACTGAAAAGTCATTTGGTCGACCGATGTCCCTATCGGTCGACTAATCACGTAGCCTTCCTTCTTTGTCGAGATCTAAGCTTCATTTCATTAATGCATTTATTGTTCAATCAACTAAAAGATCTGATCGGCCGACCAATCAATGAAAATTCCTTCTTCGCTGAGATTCGATCTTCTGCGTCATCAATGTCATTTAATGTTCAGTCAACTATCACCTTGAATGGTCAACTGATCCCTGTGTTTTCTAATTTTGCTGAGATCGAATCTTCCACTATGTTTACTAAATTAGGTTTGGTAGACCGATCCTTGGGTTTGATCTACTAACACGCCTGAATGCCAAATGTGTTATACACGACCTGATCTCTTTGTCATGTCAGCTTGGTTCGATAGACTAATCCCTTTAGTTTCTGCAAAATAGAGTTAGTTCGATATAATAATAATATTCCTTTAAAACAGAATTAGCACAGTATGAAATAATGCATGAGTAAGAGAAGACAGTAAGATCCGTTTTGATCTCAACTTGGAAACTTCCCAATTTCTTCAGTTGGATCAGCGACCTATGATTTGTTCCTTCCTAGGACACGACCTCCCCGTCGCTTCACTTTAGTTGCTAATGTCAACCTACTTGTCAAACATTTGGTCCTCCGGACCTGTTTGGACTTTCTCTGCTCAGTATTTGATCGTTGATTATTCACTAAGACTTTTCCTATAACACTAAATTAGCCAACAATAATAATAATACAAAGTACTATGGTAAAACTAAACTTAGGTTTACCAAGATTCACTGGTCCGGTCGACCTAGTGCGGTTGACCGAAAACCTTTCTATTAACCTTATTTGGAGTTCACTCATCCAAGACTTCTCGTTACCTAAGTTACCTCCCCCTAGAGTTTTTACTACATGTCTTCATTCGCCAGGACTCAACATCGGATTGGCTCATCAGGGATTCGATATCGGATCCTCCAGACCTACCGAATCCTTCTACCATATGTTAGGTCCATTTGAGCCATCTAGACTTCCTACTTGGTTTCCAGGATCCGTCGAGATTTCCCTTGCCTAACATCGACTAGGACTTCCTTGTCTAATCGTATATAGGACTTTCCTTGTATAATCGCAGTTAGGACTAGTCACTCGGTAAACTTCTCACCCTCACTAGTCATCCAGTCAATTTGACCTCACTAAATTCTATTAAATATATTATCAAATAAACATCAAAATATTAGAGGTCGATTGCACTAATAGTGATAATACACATGACTATGTAAAAACAATTGTCTCCTAATCCCTACACAAAACCATAAGCTTAGTCTACGTGACCACTGTCTGGCGTACGACGAGGCTAAAGTGGAGATCTCTTTTGAAGATGTAAAAGGAACACTACCACCAGGTTTGAGGAGGTCTTCTTCTTCTCGCAAGTGGAGACGACCCCTCTCTCCATTCGGCATCTTCACTAACTTTATCGTCGAAAGGTCTTGTCGGCAACACCGGCCCAGTGCCCACCACTAGCACTCTCTTCTTCTCCAGATACGTAATGAGGCCACTGGGACAAATCAGAAGCCAGAGTCAAAAGGAGCCACAGCTGCAAAGGAGGAACAATTGATTGTGGCAATAAAAAAAAAGTGAATACGTTCGCCCTCAATGCCCCCGCTAATCCGTCTCAAGGTCAACACGGAGGAGGTAAATCACGGACGGCTACTAGCCTTTGAAATAGTGACTAGCACATAAGGGAGATATTTATCTCAGCTTTACCGAAATTCGAATCCTAGACTTTATTGTGATAACACTTCATGCGCTAGTCATTAGACCCATCCGATGGGATAATAATTGATGGTCTTTGATGATATAGTAATGTGTTATTTGTTGATATTAATAGTTTGAAAAATAATAATGGCATTTGACTGAATTTTCTAAATTATTAATTTCCAAAAATATTCACCTTTTACCTTCTTCCCAGCCCAGAAAATCGTGGTGTCTCAATTGTATATATAATAGTAAAAAAATAATTATAAAAATGTTAATTTATGATATTGAAAGAAAAAAATATATTTATTTATTCTTAGCCTCAACCCAGTTTATTCATTCTACATTCTTCTTAATAACTAGAAATAATAATATTTGCAAGACAGAATACAAGCTAGAGCATAGCATCAGTACTCCAAGGAGGAGACAACAAATGGACTGGTCACCACATGCTTACCATCATTGGAGGTCCAAGTCAACTTTCCCTCCACGAATTGATTGCCAGAAGTGGGAGCTCTGCCGATGCCCCATTTTGCACTCACGGTGAACGACTTCTGCTCGTTTAGCTCGGTGAACGTTAGCGTCTTGGGGGTGATAGTAGCTGACACGAAAGTCTTCGATATGGTCACTGACCACTTGTAGCTCGATCTTGCTGGTCCGACGTTCGTGACCGTCCGGGTAACTTTGGCCGCCGTCCCACATTTGGGGGCCAGCAGAATTGACGGGTAGTTGAGCTCCTCTTCGGTCATGCTGTTCGAGCAGTCCACGACTCCGCGCGCTATATTTCTGGCGCCTTCTTCGCCGAATTTGCCACAAATGTAGGAGACGTAGTCATTGTTGGTGATATTGTAAATAAGACCAGGATCGGCAGCTTTGTTAGGGTTGACGTGTCCTGCGCCCTTGGCGAAATAGAGCGCCGGCTCAAGAAACTCATCAGAGACGTTGGCGTCTGCTGTGGTGATGATCGCCGACATGATAGCTGCCGGCGACCACGTAGGATGTGCGGCCTTTAAGAGCGCGGCGACTCCGCTAAGGTGAGGAGCTGACATGGACGTGCCGGATTCGATGTTGTACTTCGGAGTGTCACCGGACGGAATCCAGGCTGCGAAGATGTTAAGTCCAGGGCCGGAGATGTCTGGCTTTAGGATTCCCGGTGCTGCCTGAGATGGCCCCCGGGAAGAGAAAAAAGCCACGGTTGGGTTGGAGGATACGTTGAGAACCATCCCGCTGAAGATGATCGACGCGGAGGGGTCGGAAGCAGAGTTCAAATACGATATGAGTTCGGAGCCTTCTTGGTTGGCGAGCATAACTCCGGGAAAGTCCATCTTGGTAATCAGGACGGTGGCACCCTCTATCTTCGGGGAAATGGAAATCAACGCCCTGGCACCGTGGGACTTGGCAAATGCCGCCACACCTACAACACGGCTGATGTCGGCCTCGCAGACCCAGACATTGCCCCTGTGGCTATCATCGGGAGGATCCATGTCACAGGTCGGTGACTCGGTGGAGTAATATAGAGGAAGAGAGCTTTTAGTAAAGTTGCTAGGTTGGTCGAGAGACTCTCCGGAGATCACCTTCCCACTGGGAAGCTTCACGGAGGCCCTAAAGCTTCGATCGACACTGCTGGCCGCCACGGTGAGCATCCACGGTGCCTCGTTGGAGACGGTGAAGTAGTCAGGTCCATCGTTGCCACCGGCGCAACTGACGAAGATGCCCTTCTTGGCCGCCGCGAATGAACCGATGGCGATGAGATCTTGATCAAGAGGCATGGAACGGTCGCCAATTGAGAGAGAGAGGATGTCGACGCCATCCTTAACAGCTGCGTCCAACCCGGCGAGGGCATCGGCGATACTGCAGTTGCCATTGAGGTCGCAGACCTGGTAGATGGCGAGGTGAGCCCGAGGGGCCATCCCGACGGCCGTGCCTTTGGCCAACCCGAGGTAGCTCGCGTCGCGGACGAAGTTACCTGCGGCGATAGCTGAAGTGTGGGTCCCGTGGCCGATCTCGTCGACGGGAGGACTCCGACCCGAGCCAGCGATCATAGACCTGGCGCCGATCAGCTTGTTGTTGCAACCGGTCTCGAGCTCGCACGAGCCCTTCCAAGTTGAGGGTGGAGGCGGGACGCCCTCGTCGTCGTAGGAAGGATGGCCGGGCGTCACGCCGGAGTCGAGAACTCCGATGATGACTCCGCTCCCGAGCTTTGAGTCGTTCCATAGCCCCTTACTCCCGACCTTAAGTCCGAGGAAATCCGGAGTGTGGGTGGTCATCAAGCGCAGCACTCGATCGGGGAACGCGCGCACGAAGCCTCTCTTCTTCCCGATCACCTGCAACTCTTCCTCTGTCAGCGTGGCGGCGAACCCGCTGAAGACGTCGCTATAGGAGTGCAGCAGCCGTGGTTCGACGCTAGACCCCTCGACGGCCGGCGGCAGGAAAGATTCGTGCCACCTCTTCAGGCTTGCTTCCACCAGCAACTCAATCGGCTCTTCTATTTGAATAATGTAACGGCTCAAAGAAGAAGAGGTGCTTAATGGATTCAAGAAGAAGGCGAGGAGAAGAAAGAACAGCCATGGCGTAAGATCCATGTTAGAAATCTAAATCGCCAAAAATCATCCCTACTATATAGAGAGAGCCGTAGCTAATAAATATAGAATAACATATATCATTGAAATATAATAATTCATGGAAATTTTAAATTTCGTGCCAGCCAAATAGGAATTATGTGAATGAGCGATTCTTAAACGCTGGCTTGCTTAATTTGGAGAAATTTAACTTGTATAACATTCAAAATTCTCACATTAAAAATAATAATTAAACAAAATGAATTGAAGGTAGATTTAAGGAAGGTTAACGATAGCTAACTGCATCTATTAAAAATAAAAATGTCCATCACCTTGTTGGAGATGTTGCCTCTCCTATACTATTTCCTTCTCTTTAGAACATCTTCCCGTTATTGAACGATCATTGTACCGCTCAATACCGTTACGTTGCAGATCAATTGATGATGCAAGACTAATTTAATATAACATGTTGAATTTTAAAGGAAGTTTTACTTAGGATTTAGAAGCATATTTGATCAGCGGCCACTGGTATAAAATTAAAAAATCTATATTTATTATAGGAAAATTTGTAACTGTTAAGTTTTGGATTCAAATTCTACGGTTTAAATTTTCATCCGAACTTTTAAAGATTTTATTACTATTTTAATAATATATGTTTTTATAGTATTTAAGGTAAATATGACATTTTTGATATTTATGCGTCGTATGTCAACGTCTTGTTCTTTTAATGTCAATTTCTATCAAAATGTTTCATTTTTTTGAAGGTTTTTTTTTTCTATGAGATCGAATTGAGGTCCAAATTTATGAATTTCTTTCCTGTCATGATCTTGGGATTAATGTCCATATAAGAGCATTTGTTTGGTTATATGAGGATTAATTCTCAATTATTAATAAAGGTTTCCATTTCTTTCTTTGGTAAATGATGATTTCTCCTTGTTTCCTTTGGGCTCTCATCTTGTTTACTTCTCCAATTGCCCATCTTGTCGTGCCCGCAGGATAATAGGGCCGGTAGTAGAGCCAGTAATGTCCACACATTTTTGTATGTCTTCTTTTTATTATATAAGAGAACTAGAGTACTAACCCTCCATTGATCCAACATTTTTCGTTTTCAATATCATGTTAAATAATCTGATAAGATATTTAATACTTTGTTTTCCTAGACACTTCCATATCTCTATTGGGATATCATTTGGTTCCACGTCTTTTCCATTTTACATTCCCTTCAAAGCTTATTCTATTTATGAAGTTTGAATTCTATGATAAAAAAAAAAATTCTATACTCATTTGATCTAATTAAATTACCTAAGTTAAGTTGGTTACATGAACCTTCATTGAAAAGTTGATGAAAATATATCTTTCATCGCTCTTTTATTTCTCTATCATTTACTAGTATTCTATTATGATCCGGTGACCCACCCCTCAGAGGGTCATTGCCACGATGGAGGTCAGAGGTCAAAGTCAGGGCGGTCAACGCCCCGATATCACCGGCCGGTCGGACGTCCCATTCGTCTAACCGGAATAGAGAAGGTTTGACCTAACATCATCATAGCTCAACCACATACCAAGCTTCTGACGCTCAGAGAAGTGCCGGAGAAGCACACGCCGAGCAGTCATCCCGTCTCGGACTAACATCAAACCTCGGAACCAGCCAAGAGGAGCTACGACCGAGCATATTACATTCAAAGTGGAGCTCAGGTAGTGGATGGTTGGCCGAGCGTCCATCCCGCTTGGCCCGAGAACGCTAGCATCCGAGCAACCCACGCTCGGCCGAATGGCTCACCCGCTCGGCCTAGTAACGGACAAAAGGAGGATCTGTAATATCCTCCTGGGAGCTCGTGCCACCGACAAACGACGTGGTCGACGGTATGGTCAGGCAGTGGATCGTACGACAGAAGCTTCCACTGTCACGTCAGAGATATGCTCGAGTCGTTAAGGTATGGTATCATGGACACTTTACTGATATGTCTTTTCAGGAAAAGCTTTGAGAAGCGTGCACACCTCGAGGAGTGTGCACGCGCGCCCCTGGAATCCTATATAAAGGGGTCCAAGTTTCAACAGAGGTAAGCTAATTTTTACTGTAGCCACTGTTACTCTGCTTCCTCGCTTCTTCTACATCACCGATAACTGACTTGAGCGTCGGAGGGTCATCGCTGGGGAACCCCTCCTTGGCTCGATATTGACGCTGCTGTGGTTGCTGGTCTCTCTGACTTGGAGTCCGCCAACGGTCAACAGGAGCGCCACGTCCCCCAGCATCCATCACCTCGACTCTCGGACATGATCATATTTGGCGTCGTCTGTGGGAACGCAACCTGAATCCGAGCCGAGAAGATGGAAGACGCTGGACGACTTCACACCATGACGTTCACCCAAGAGGAGCTCGACATGCTTGTACAGGCTAGATCCCAGAAGATAGTCGAGCAACAACAGCAAAAGGCGCTAGCCGATCAACTGGCGCAGCAGGCAACATCGGCATCGGGGGGCCGAGCGGTGCACGAGGACTGGCCGGAACAGCTCTCCATCTGGGAACAAAACAAAGGGCCGACCGGCACCCATGGGGAGGCATCGCTCGCCTCGATACTATTCCACCGGGCTCTGTTCCAAATGCCCTCGGAAATCGTGCAGGTGAATCAAGAGCGGGGGTCCTCTTCGGATGAAGCGCCCGTTCAGGACGCTCGAAGAGGCAAGGCGACGCATCCTCCGAACGGATCAACCGTCAGTTCTCCGAAGCAATATTGCACGATCCACTGCCAAGGCACTACGCTTTCTGGCAATCAGAGAATACAATGAATCGATAAACCCGGATGATCATTTGGGCAAGTTCGACAACGCGGCTACACTTCACCAGTACACGGATGGAGTGAAGTGCCGGGTCTTCCTCACCACACTCTCCTGATCAGCATAGCACTGGTTCAGGAGACTGCCAGACGGATTAATACGAAACTTCAAGAATTTCAGAACGGCCTTCCTACACCATTTTGCAAGCAGCAGGCGCTACCAAAAGACAAGCGTCAATTTGTTTTCCTTGAAGCAAGGGCTAAGAGAAACCCTCCGAGCGTACATCTAGCGCTTCAACCAGGTAGCAATGGATATCCTCTCGATCTCATCCGAGACCATGATGAATGCCTTTACACAAGGGCTCGTCGAAGGAGACTTCTTCCGATCGCTTATCAGAAAGCCGCCCCACGACTACGACCACACGCTCATGAAGGCTAACGAGTATATAAATGTGGAGGAGGCCCAGGCGACAAGAAGGAAGGAGGCACCAACCGAGCCCTCGGTGTCGATCGATCGGTGATCGCCGAGCAGCCACCAACTGTCGAAAGGGTCAAGAGCCGAAGGTCGGCCCCACCAGGAAACAAGGGTGCATATCGTACAACATGTGGCTTTTGACCGACCAAAGGCGTCAAAGGGGAAGGTGTGGACATCTATGTTATATTCCTTCCACCAGTCGGCGTCGCACAACACACGTGACTGCCGCAGTCTGACACCAATCACCAGACCGGCCCCAAGGGGCTATCGTCGTCGATCTCCCTCTCCCCACGGACGACATGGGCATCAATCTACCGGACGATAGGAGGATGCAAGAAGATCACCCGAGCGACGACACCATCATCAGCAGAGGGAAAGTGTCGATATCCCCTAGCCTCCCCGCGAGCAAAGCAAGTCATCCGCTCGGGAGGAGGAAAATAGAAGCAATACCGCTCGGGGAGAAATAAGCATCATCGTCGATGGACTGACCAGCGGTGACTCTAGTCGGGCCAGGAAGTCATACGCTCGGCGGCTGGAGATTCATGTCATAGGCTGTAGCCGAGAAAAGACGAGCGAGCCTGAAATCAACTTTGGACCCCATGACCTAGAGGGCGTAAAAGTCCCTCACGACGACGCCCTCATCATCCGAGCGGTAATCGCTAACTATACTATCCACCGAATTTTTGTTGACACAGGGAGCTCGGTAAATATAATCTTCAAGAAGGCTTTCGATCAGCTCCAGATCGACCAAGGCAAGCTGCTACCAATGATGACCCCATTGTATGGATTCACGAGCAATGAGGCTTTGCCGATCGGCCAAACCAAGTTGGCCATATCGCTCGGAGAGGAGCTGCTCAAGAGGACCATAACCACAAACTTCATCATGGTAGACGCCCCATCGGCCTACAACGTCATCCTAGGTCGGCCAACCCTCAACAAATTCCGAGCAGCAGTCTCAACCTACTACCAAAAGATCAAATTCCCAATAGATGACCGAGTTGGGGAAGTAAAAGGTGATCAGCTGGTCGCTCAGCGATGCTATGCCGAGATGGTCAAAACTAAGGCTAGGTCCGCTCGGAAGACCCCGCGGCTAGAGGTTAGTGCTATTACTGAAAAGCCTCCTACCTTAGTCTATGCAGAAAAGGAGGAAGTCCAATCCATCCTCACCTAGCGGAATCAACAACTTTCATAGCGTCTGATCTGGAAGCGGAACAGAAGGCGGAGCTGATCGCCTGTCTCCAGCAAAACCACGATGTGTTCGCATGGTCGACGCACCAACTCCCCGAGATTTCCCCGAGTGTCGTGCAACATGAACTTCACGTCCGATCGGACGCTTGACCGGTAAAGCAAAGGAAAAGATACTTCAGTGCCGAACAAAATCTGATCATCTCAGCAAAAATAGAGAAGCTACTAGAGGCCAACCACATACGAGAAATTCAATTCCCGAGCTGGCTCGCAAATGTCGTGCTAATTTCCAAGTCGGGCAACAAGTGGCGAGTCTGCATCGACTTTCGAGATCTCAACAAAGCATGCCCGAAGGACTTCTACCCGCTACCTCGAATTGATCAAATGATAGACTCCACTGCTGGGTGCGAGCTGATATGCATGTTGGACGCCTATCAAGGGTACCACCCGGTGTCGTTCGCCCGGGAAGATCAAGAAAAGGTCAGCTTCATTACGATCGACGGGACATATTGTTACAATGTTATGTCGTTCGGACTGAAGAACGTCGGAGCTACCTATCAGAGGCTGATGAATAAAATATTCTGACAACAGATCGGTCGTAACATGGAGGTATACGTCAATGACATATTAATCAAATCCCTCCGAGCAGCTGACCTATGTACAGATATCGAGGAGACCTGCCGGACACTCAGGACATACAGAATCAAGCTGAATCCAAGCAAATGTCTGTTCGGCGCAAGTGCAGACGATTCCTGGGTTACATCGTCACCGAGTGGGGCATCGAGGCTAAACCCAGCAAAGTAAAAGCCCTGCAAGACATGTCGCCGCCAAGGAATTTGAAGGAAGCCCAATGTCTCACCGATCGGATAACAGCATTATCCCGGTTCATCTCCAAATCATCCGACCGGAGCTTACCATTCTTCAAGATATTGTGCCGAGCCACCAAGTTCCAATGGGACCAGGAGTGCGACCGGGCGTTCGGAGAACTTAAGGAGTACCTCAACTCATTACCTGCACTAGCTAAGCCAATTGTCGATGAACCACTCCGAATTTATCTGTCCTCGACCGAGCACACGGTGGGCTCGGCACTGGTTAGGCAGAGCGGCAAGGAACAGCTAGTGTATTTCTTAAGTTATATATTGAAAGACGAGGAATCTCGCTACACCTGTCTCGAGAAGTTGGCTTATGCGTTGGTTCTCGCCGCTCGGAGGCTCCGCCCTTACTTCCTCGTGCATTCCATTATCGTGATGACCAATAGTCCTTTGGGGAGAGTCCTCCTCAATCCAGAAGCGTATGAACGGCTAATCAAATGGACAACAGAGCTTAGCGAGTTCGACATCCAATACCAGCCCCGAACGACTATCAAAGCGCAAGCCTTGACGGATTTCGTCACTGAGGTACAAAATCCTGAGCTGGAAGCCGTTTGGAAGATATATATGGATGGCTCGTCTACTCGACAAGGGAGCAGGATCAGCATATTACTCATCTCTCCCCAAGAGGAGCGGATGCAGTTGTCCGTTTGGCTGGACTACAAGACAACAAACAATGAAGTTGAATATGAGGCACTCATAGCCGGCTTGCAAGTAGCCCGGCACATCGGAACCATCAAGGTCCTCATCCACTCGGGCTCTCAATTGGCCACTCAGCAAGATCAACGTGGTTAAGGAGGCACTCATATTGTTTTAATTTGACATTGTATTAAACTCTGAGTACTGAGAAATTAGTATCCTAGTTATGCATTTGTTTCTGCTTATATTAATTGTATTATGTATTTATTTCTAGTTATGCATTTGTTTCTGCTTATATTAATCGTATTATGTATTTATTTCTGTTTGCATTAATCGTTTGTGTAAGGGGATGATTTATTATATCTAATATGTATATGTTTGATTTCAAATTGTATGATGACTTTTGATATTATTTTGAGCGATTGACTAAAGCACCATGATTAGGATCAAATTTTGTTGCTACTGCTTCAACATCATCATTAGAGCACCATGACTTGGTGAATTGACATCCCCAGTTCGTGACTAACGTCCAAATAATTAGTTAGCTTCATTTTAATTTTGTATTATATTAGACTCCTATTATTGAGAAATCAATATTCTAGTTATGCATTTATTTCTGCTTGCATTAATCATATTATATATTTATTTTTTCTTGTATTAATCGTGTATGTAAAAGGATGCTTTATTATATCTAATAGTAATACTTCATTTTAAATTGTGTAATGATTCTTGATATTGTTTTTATCGACTTACTCTATTCTATCATAAATCTTTCATGGGTAAGCTTTTATGTTTTAGTTAAAACTAAATCCTTCTGCATTATTTATTTGATCTGAAGGTTTTTTTTTAAAAAAAAATTACGAAGGAAACCCATAAACTCATATGAGAATAATCTAATAGAAAAATTATCATATTCCTTCAATTTCCTTCCGTGGAAAAATAAACCGTAAAAGATGGGAAAAAAATGTCTCCTCTGATCTAATAAACCCATCTGATAGGACTTGATCTATATTCCACAAACTTAAGGAGATTATAGCTCCATCTTATTCGGTTTTTGCTTGCTTACTTTATAAGATGACATCAGGGCCAAGCATCTAGTCCAAAAATTTATAATAACCCGGCTTTGAGTGATTTTTAAATCTACAAATGAAATTTTAAAGTTTCAACAAGAACAAAATTAAGTGTGGCTCTTTGGTTCTATTTTCCCTCCTCTAAGATATTAATCTCTTTAACTAGAATGTGAATAGTTGTGCTAAAACAAGAAGAGAATGACAAAAAGAAAAAAAAAAAAAAAACATAAAAGAGAAAATAAGTAGGTAAAAGCGAGAAGGGGTGGAAGAGTAAACTTAAAGGCATTTTATGTTGCTCAAGTAAGCCTAAATTATATAAAATTAAAAGACATTTTATGGTCTCAAACAAAACCTCGGGCTCAAGTATAACAAAGCAAACCATTCAATTTTTGTTCGGCACACTACTATCAATATCCTAATTTTAGCAATTTATGTTGATGACATTTATACAGAAAGTGATGTGCATCCTATCATAGATGCCGAAAAAGAAGTAAAAATTGTTAGCAAAGATATGAGAAGGACATATACTTTTTAGAGGAACCATACTTATCTTAAATAAAAAATAGGTGAGAAGTCTTACAGATATTAGGAGACTAGACATATCCTTTGCAAGCTAAATATATTATTTGCAGTTGATTCTCTAAGCCATCTCGTGCATCATCCTAAGCATTGTCATTGGAAGACAAAGGTTAAAAATTAAAAGGTGTTCAAGAAAAGGTATACTATACAAGAAGCATAGAGACTTGAATATTAAAGATGTGCATTTGGCCCAAATACAAGCAACCTTGTAACATGGAAGAGCAAAAGCAAATGTGAGAACATGATCTAGTGTTGGAGCGAAATACATAGCAATGACACATACTGCCTATGAGATGATGTGTATAAATATCCTTCTTGAAGAATTTAGCTTTTAACATTACAGAATCAATAGATATGCATTGTAACAAATAATCCAGTGCTCCATGGACACAAAACATAATAAAGTAAATTGTGTCTTTATTCAATATGCGTAATATCTAAAAAGATTAGAAACTATACACTTGTTAGAAGAACAAACAATTGACATCTTTACCAAGTCACTCTTTAGGCATGATAGACATGTATGCTCGAAGAAGAGTGCTAGAAAAAGAAAAAGAAGTCTTTTCTTCATAACAATTGACATCTTTACCAAGTCACTCTTTAGGCATGATAGACATGTATGCTCGAAGAGGAGTGCTAGAAAAAGAAAAAGAAGTCTTTTCTTCATATCACTTAGTCTTAAGGCCTTTTCCATATTCCCTAGTCTTGAGGCCATTTCCAATATTGCCTAGTCTAAATTTACCTAATTGTATATTTACCTAGTTTTTAGTATATTAGTGATGTGGATGGCTATAAACACATACGGTGTATTTTCTTCAAATAAAAAATTTCTTCCTCTCAACTTATACTATGTATAAATAGTTCCAACATATATAAACCCCCAACCGAATAACTAATAGTCTCAACTTATAGTATGTACAAATAGTTCCAACGAATATAAGCCCCAAATAGAGTAACTAATAAGCAATGTGGGCATATTTACTCTACAAATAGGAAGATACACAAAAAATAATATAGCTTAGTGTATGGGCAAAAAGAAGTGATAGAAAGATCTAGATTCTACTTTGCCCTTGAGAGATACCCATTAGATGGAGTGATTGGTATATTAAATAAAAACCATGAATGATATACACCAAATTTCCTACTGCTATTTTTAACAAATCAGTTCCAAATGCAATGCCAGCACAGGATTAGAACTGATATGATGTATTAAGTAAGCCTACAAATCATATCAATGCCAGTTCCAAATCCCTGAAGGACGAGCACCTTCTACTGAAGCGCCCTCCATGCATTTATCTCCCACCTGGGAAGAGCCCATCCGGGAAGAGCCCGTCCAAGAGGGGGCGCAAACACCATCCTCCGAGCGGACTTTGATTGTCCTTCCTCTTGTCAGTCCAATTCCAGAAATTGCTCAAGTACAGGAGGTCACTTTCTCGCTGAGCGGCTCTTAGGCTCCTGTTCGTACGAGAACTGTCTCAATCTCCACTTCTGCTGCACTTAGGAGGCCTTATCAATTCTCGACCACCCTTGATCTACCATCCGCCTAGGCCATAACTTTTGCATCGACCGCTCCCCCAATTACTTGCCAAATACTTCTGAGGGATCGCCTAACGAAGGCTTGGGAGGTAGCGGGCAACCAGTTGAGCGAGATTACTCCCATAGCGCTAATTGATGAGTACTCCTATGAATTGACCAAGCTAATATAATTTTCTCTATTGCTTTCCATGTCGAGTATTTCTAATACTGTTATCTTCAAACGATGGGCGACCGGAATGAGCCTGACATAGAGATTGGCAACTCTTGCCCAGGAAAACAAATCCTTAAAGCAACAAATTTTTGCGGCTACTCCCGTACCCTCCTCTGATTGGTTGAGCAAGCTAGAGACTCAAATAAGAAGTTCAAAAGTTGGCAAAAATCGAGCTCGAGAACGCAGTCAAATTAAAGACTGCCCTAGAGACTTCTGAAGCCCAACTCCTATCGGTCACACTTCTCCGAGCGAACATGAAGGTAGAGCTGGACAGTCAAACTGCAGAGGTTGAACACCTTTCCGCTCAGCTAAAGGAGTTAAGAGTTACATATGACACCGAGCTAGTCACCAAAGTCTAAGTTGGCTCGAAATGCTAAGCGGGATTCCCTGCGCTTGGACCTAGCGACCAAAGAGTCTATGGGAATATCTTCTCCTGAATCTGAAGCTTAGAGATGGAAGAAGCTGGACGACTTACCACCATCACATTGACTCAGTTTGATATGCTGGTTAACGCTCAAGCCCAAAAACTATTGCAACAACAACAACAACTACTAGTGGTACTCTACCACCACCTAAGCCCGTCATTTCGACGACAACACACCAGAGAGAAAGAGGAGCTAGGGAGGAAGGCCCAATTCATTTGCCTCCTACGTCTCACTCACCAATCCCGTGCCATCGAGCGCTCTTCCGTATGCCGCCCGAGCACATGGGCCATGAAGGACTACACCAAGAATCCTATGGAGAAGCACTGGTCCGAGATGGGCGCAAGGGAAAAGCCCCAGCAACTTGCAGCTCTCCCGAGCATATTAGCACCCCGTTCTCTCATAGGGTGCTAGAAGATGAGCTGTCAAAACATTATCAATCCCTGACGATAGGGGAGTACTCAAGGTCAACTAATCCTGAGGATCACCTTCTCAAATTTGAGAATGTTGTCCTCCTTCATTAATACATGGACGGTGTGAAGTGTTGGGTGTTCCTCACCACACTCGCCGGCTCAGCACAAAGGTGCTTCAAGCAATTGTCGGCTAAATCTATCTACAATTTTACGGATTTTCACAAGGATTTTCCTCATCATTTCATCAGTAGTCGTCGTTACCAGAAGACCCCCCGAGCATTTTCTCGCTCAAGCAAGGGCCTAAGGAGACGCTCAGAGCTTATATAAAAAAAATTCAATCAAGTGTCCATGGATGTCTCCACAGACGACATCAAATTTGATCCTGTTTGAGTACCAAAAAGATTATGCGCTGGGCTACGGTGGCTTGGAAGTTGACGAAGCGAAGACTTTGGACTCCGAAGAGATGCTTTCCTTCAATCTTGCGTACACAAAGACAAGCTAAAAAAACGTCAACACCTAGACACCAGGGAGAGTCCCTAGAGAAGGTCCTCTGACGTTCAAGTCAGTACAAGTCTAGACCGGTTAATAAAGAACAACAGAGAACGTGCACGCGAGAATAAGCTTTAGATGTTCAGAGATCGTACCTTACCAACAGAGGGGGCCCCCCTTTATATACCACCTCACATAACCTCCGCAATCATGAGGTGGCAAAGTATGTCAGAAGTTGTTAGGTAAAAGAAATTGTCCAAACTAGGTAATGTGCAATAATTGTCCAAAGAAACTTTCATTTACTCATATATATACCTTTTTTGTCATTTATAGTTTATGTCGTTGTTGAGGTTGTTGCAAGAATATACTGTCATAAGTGGTCGGCTGATGAGAGATACGATAATCTTTGAAGAAGGTTCCAATAGAATATTCTCTAACACAATTATTATTCTGATAGGTTGTTAGGATTTTCTGCTCATGTTGTTGGCTAAATATATCTCGATCGACTTATAAGGTCGGTCGTCCTTATGTCTGTTCTTGCATTAAGTTGCTTTGTTATATGTTGAATGCTAATAGAAATCCGTTCGAGAAGCCATATGATAAATCGTGCGTGTTGGAAATCTACTCGAGAAGTCATATGATAAACCATGTGTGTTGGAAATCCATTTTGGGAGATAATACGAAGCTAAGTACCTTAAGCCCTGTCGGCCTTTTGTCTAACCGTGCGTATAAACTCGTCCTGTTATGCAATCAAATGGATACACATGCATATTGTCGTGTGGAAATCCCTGAGCATGACCAGTGGTAGAATAGGTCTGGCGTGTGTAGAGAGGCTCATACAAAGTAAGGAGTCTGACCATTACCTCAACCAAATCTATGGTTGGTCGATTGTGAGGTGGGTCGGTCATTCCAATCGGCATATAAGGTCGGCTATCCTTTAACCCGGTCGGCTATTTAATGACCGGGCATGCTGTCTTTCCAATTCAAGAATAAAACACTAAAACCCCTTATGGTCGACCGGCTTAAGGGCCAATTGATCTTCTTCCGCACAGTTTGTAATCCAATCGGGCCGAACTTGTGAGCCTTAGCACTGGGCTAGCAATCAGAGTCAAGTGGGAGATGCTCTCCTTCATTAACTTTGATCGTCACGTCACCTTAACTTTGATTACTATATCATTTTTTAGCTCCACTCACTATATCCCGTATCAACCTACTTAAACTTTAGTGAATTTGAACTATTGTTTGGCAGGCCAGTCATCTTGTGTGGGTGAGCAGAGAGGTGGACGGTAACTCTACAAGGTGATAGCATGCATGGTACCACAACGAACAACACCTTTATCCAAGACATAATTTCCCCAGTGCATCGGTGTCCGAGCACGTGACGACCACGTGACCTTGTTCCTCAGCGCATGCCCTCAACGGTGTTGGAGTTTCTTGCCATTTTTGCATGGTACCGAAAGCTCCACCTTGGTCGTGTAACGACCATGTGGTACCATGCATTCTTTCCTCCACAGAGGTGTTCCCATCAGCCCCGATCCTTCGACTCAAGAGGTCTTGGACGAAATCATAAAATGAGATCCCAAATAAATTTCTAATAATATATAATTTATCTACAATAATTTTTTCTAGTATTTCTATTTACAAAATCTTCTATAATATTATCAGTTTCAAGATATTCCAAGATGTCTTTCTCAATATATAAAATTGTCAATCCATTTAATTTTTTTTTGAGACGTTGACGATCTCATATATATTTTTAATAATTTTAATTTTGAAAAACTTCTTTGAGTGGATGCTACCGTAATAGGCATAGTCAACAAAATTCTATAAGCAATTGTAATATTTGGATAACATTCTACACTTTGAACAAATTTAAGAATATTAATTGCAGACATTATCATATTTGGTAAAGTTTGTAATATTTTTAATTTACTAAATAAATCATCTAACTCAACATCTGATGAGTTGTCATGAGTTAGAGTAGATTTTAAATTGACACAATATTTTCTCAATTCATCTCCAAAGTTCTTAATGCTTTTGAATCAAATAAAAAATCAAATGTATTTTCAAAGGTTTTCATTTGCTCGAATCTACATTTTAAAGAATCAATTGTCATGTCCACAACAACAATAAAATAATCAATTCTAAAAGACTCTTTTAGTGATAGTGAAATTTTATCATCTTCTCTTTCATTAAATTGTCTTTTCCTAAAAATATGATACTTTGTTGTAAATATTGGCTCTATATTCATATTTAATGCAAGACTTTTAGCAATAGTCAAACTTACAGCAAAACCATCATTCTGATACTTTTCAAAACATGAGATTACACCTAATTGTTTCATAACAGAGTTAATGCACATAGATTTTGATTGTAATTTCTTACTCATCAGGTTTATAGCAAATAAGATATCATACCAAATGACCATACCAAGTAAAAATTCAAAAAATTTGATTGAATTAGCTAAGCTTTCAACTTCACTAATTTTACGGTTAATCCCTTCACATTATTAAGTAAAATTTTCCATCTCTTAAGAGAACTTGAAAATAATGTATATATGCGTTGCACTATTCCAAAAAAAGAAATAACTTTAACACAACAATGTGTTATATCACTAAGAGTTAGATTAAGACTATGACAAGCATATAACATATACAACGCTCTTGGATTTATTTAAAGTAACATCTTTGAACTCTTTGTTGTTTTCCTTTCATATTGGAATCTTGACCTCTAATATTTTCAATACTAAAATTAAGTGATTTTAACACATTTTGTAATTCGTTAAAAAGTCCTAAACTAGATATATCATCTGCTTTTAGGAACTCTAAAAGGCACTCTATTTTCATTTTATTACTTGACATATTAACACATCGTACTATAAAAGTCATTTATTCTTGATGACTTATATCTGGGTACAATCAAGAATTATTGAAAAATATTTTGTTTCTCTAATTTTATTAATGATAACACTTTTAACATTATTAGCTAAAATAGAAATCAACTCATTTTGAATTTTATGGCCTAGGTAATGATAATGAATTTCATTACTTTGAATACGTCTAATATGATCTTGCATCACATAATCAAATTTAGTAATCATTTCAATCAGCCCCAAAAAATTTCCATTATTGTCTTGATAAAGTTTTTCATTAGATCCTTGAAAAGATAAATAACGTTTAGAAAGACATTTTACAGTTGCTAATATTCTTATAATACTTGTTGCAACGCTCTTTTGCTTTGGAAATTTCTCGTTGTAGATCTTTATCAATTGTTAGATTTTTATCTAATGCATTTTTAATTCATTCTTAATTCATTCCAAGTGTTCATGTTAGTTATATGTTCAATAGTATTTTTCATATTCTTTAAGTTGTTCACTAAGATGTTTCCAATCTCTAAATCCATCCTTTGCTAATGAACTTCTATTGTTTTCAAATTTAAACAACCTGCAACAAAAGTAATAAACTTTATCCACATATTTACTGTAAACCAACCACTTTCGGTTTTTTATTTCTCCATTACTTAAATGTCTAGAATAATGAGCACAAGAAAAATGCCTAGAAGTGTCATCCAAAGAATATATATTCATTTCTCTTATAGGCTCTTTTTCAACTAAAATATCACGTGCATTGTTATCAAGATTATCCCAATTTCTTGGATTATATATATCAACTGAAGAAATAAATTATTCATCAGTGTCAATATTCTCATTATCTACCTTATTGAAAACATCTTCATGCTCACTCAAATTTTCCCTTTCTTTATTAACATCGTGAATCTTATTACACTCGTCTACATCATTCACAATCATAGTTGAATTTTGTGTATTTTCATGAGAACTTTTAATAAAGAATTTATTAATAGCATCTCTTTGTGATTTAGTCAATTGTTGTAGTTTTTTTCTTTTTTTCCTTTTCTCACATTCAGAAATATGTTTTTTAGACAACATATTATAATGTACAAAATCACAACAATTACAAAAAAAAAATAGATAATTCAAATTATTTCACTAGTAAAGGAATAATAGCACCTGGAATGTTAGCTTTCAATATTAATGGAAATATTCTAGGTCGTTAAGTTAAGCACCTCATCAGACAACACCTGTTAAAAAAAATTAAATCATTATCAAATTAAAACTAATTAGTAAAATTATGGTACTTAAAGAAATAACAATACTAATTATAACAACACAAGTTCAAGCACATAAGTTCAAGAAGTAGTCACTAGTGACTAGTGACTCATCGAAGCAAGATTAGATTGTTTGATCCTTGTAAAGTCTAACTCATGCTTATATTATATTTATATACAAGAGAATCATGGCTAATATAACAAGCTATATCCAAACAAATGCAATGGGTTGAATCACAATGGATACTTCCTAAATTCTTTTTTTTTCCTTTTTTCTTTTTCACCATGTTTATGATGAACAAAACAATTTATGTGATTGAAAAATTATCTTGTAAACCTAAACTTATTATCATTAAATCTACATAGAAACTACAAATCTACATAGAAACTACAAGTCTACAATTGCAACTATCGCAAAAGAAAGTGGACAGAAGATGAATTTGAGGTGCTCACTCAGTTTTAAATCAGAGACATCATCAAAGGAGATTAATAATTGGTCATAGGCCAAGGAGAAATGGCAATTCTTTAAGTAAGCACCTCAAATTCATCTTCTGTCCACTTTCTTCAAGTTAGTAAAGAAACCACTGAGGCTAGCAAGTATCAATTTATTAAGAAATAGCAATTCTTCAAGTGAGTAAAGAAAAATAACACCTTAGCTTAGCTAGCAAGAAACCACTGAGGCTCACACTCTCTCACACCAGTCAGCAGAGACTAGACACCACTGAACGAACAAAATTCTCCTCCAAAAAATCAAATCAAACCAAAATTTAAGGGCAATTTTTCACAACAGCAATAGACAACCAAAGTTCATAATTCACAATGAAAACTTTAATTTGATGGGCTGTATTTGTCATCTCTATTCTTGGAAATTTCACAAAACACAAATAACAATAAAAAAAATCTTGAGAAGGGGCAGATGCAACAGAAATAACCGTTGAGGACTTAGATGAGCTATGGGTGAAAGAAAAAGAGATGCGACAGGGACAAAGAATTTTAAATAGAAAAGGAGGAGAAGACATATCTTTGAGCCATCTTTCTCGTAGGCACAGGTGCAATCGTGCAAGCGGCGCCGCGGTGGGCGTCGCAGCGAGTTTTTCATCGCGCAGGTGCAGGCGGCAGAAGTAAAAACTTTGCCCTAAATTTATTTTTCGTTCTTGAACTATTAAACATAATACTTAAAAAAAAAATTGGGGGCCCCTCCTAAAATCTAGGCCCAAGGCCATCGCCCAAGATTGCCCTCCTCCGGGGCCGAGCCTAGTTCCCACAATTTCTACAGCTCACCGCCATCTCCAGCGGCAAGCCGCCCAAAAGCCTCTGCCGTTCCAGTTGACGCCGAGGCTTCTGCAAGGTTGGTCATGACACTGCGACAGAGGATCTCTGTTGGGAGAGATCGCCTTCTCTAGAGAGAAGGGAGAGCTCTCTCTAATTTTTTTGACTGATGAGAGCTCTTAACTTATACGAAGTAAAATATGTCCCGAGGATAACAAGCTGCACTATAGCAATATATATAATAAAGTTTAAAATAACTTAATGATTATGCGAGATTATCAATAAATTGCCGAGGACTTACTATGGATAAATTATATTGATATGTTATGTAGCTATAAAAAACAATTATATACATCAACTTGGATAGTTAAGAGACCATTTTCACTAAAAAGGTTCTGGATAGTTGATCCGTCTCCGTGTTAATCTTGAGATGGAGACGGGGACGTTGAGATCAACGTAATTCACCTTTATACCACAATGATCATCAAGTCTGCCAGAGGGCCGGAGACTGTTTCTTCAATCACATTGTCATGTTCATAAAGTCCATCAGAAGGCCTGAGCTCATCATCGTCAAGCGATGACTCTTCTATACATTTCACCTGCTGGTCCTTGAAATCCTTGCATCCATTTGATAACCTACCCAATGATCTACTTAGCACAGAAGCAGAATCATCGGCTGATTTCAAGGAACCTTGACTGGCATCAGTTTTAGGATTACAAGTAATTGCCTTGAGCTCGTTTTCTAGTACATCAATTTTATTCTCTACTTTTTCATATGTGAGGCGGGTGACGGTGTGAAAAAAAAAAAGGTTAGGGTTTTTAAAAAGAAAGTTGTGGAGGAAGTCCCAGCCAGCTGTGTAAAAAAAAAATGTTTAAAACAAAACATATATAATTAATAATTCTGTTAGATATTTTATTTTTAAAATATCTAAATATATTTATACATAATTCTTTAACAATTTTAGATATGTATAAATTTAAAATAAATTGTTTTTTTATAAATTTTTCATATTTTAAATAACTTTTTAGATTGATATACTACCACCTTAAATTTATAATATGCATTTATTTTTTATTTATAAAAATTTATATATATTTCTTGTCTTAAATCATAGATTTTTATATTGATTTAATATAGTTTTAAATTTCATTTATAATACATTTTTTTTTAAAATTATATAATTTTGGTTAAAATTTATTTTAAATTTTGTGTTATTTATTTTTAGATATATTTTATTAAAATGAAACGTTAGTAATTTTTTAATAAGTTCATCTTTATGTCAGTATACATTTATATTGATATCGAAAATTTAATAATTGATATGTAATTTATATCATACCAATTATTCAGTATACTAAATTTTCGGTATATTAAACTTTCGGTATACTAAATTTTGATATAATATCAATATGAATTTTTTTATACGTAAATTTTTATATTATGTGATTTAGAATTTGATATAATATATCGAACCACCTATATACCGAGGCAAGAAATCTTCTTTAACATGTGCAACAAGCACGGTCAGCTATTTGTTACCATTTCAACATCCGATTTTGTTAGCTACTCCAACATCACCAAAGTCATCCACCCATAATCATGACTTTATGAAAACTAGTATCCGGAATGTTTCCTCGTGTTTGTGACGTATAAATAATTGGTATCTATGTTGTTATTTCTGAATTGCAATTAGACTCGAGTACGAGTAATTAGTATCTAGCATTTGTTTTTGCATGCATGCATCTTGCTGTATTAAGATGGGGATGATCTATTACGTATAAAAAATTTATAGTGTAGGTTGCTGGTATCTTTCAAATTCTACTTGAAAATTTTTTAAATGTATTTTTTTCAAGTCTATTTTAATTTTTTTTTTTTTGATGTTTTAACAAATAAAATTTTGAAAATTAAGTTTCCCTCTGCCTTTTCTGTGCTTAAACAATATGACATAAAACATTTTTCAAATCTTTTATTAAGATTTCTTTTCCTAATTGTTTATCTCCTTTGTAAACAATAACGTCTAAATCAAGCACAAACTACAAACTGAATTACATTCTACTAACTGGAATATTACAGTTTATTCTTGTATTAGTAATTATTATTTTGTGTTTTGTTTTTCAATCAATGTTTACAGAAATTGTCTTGTTCGTCCGGAAAAGATAAGAATTAGGAGGCGAATTGTTAATGAATTTCCTCATTGAATTCTATGAGTCAATCTCTCTTTGACGGCATTTGTTGTTTTTCAAGATAAGAACTAAGAGCCGACTTGGTAATGATTTCCCTCCTTTGAATTTTAGGAGTAGATAGGTACATCTATGGTATTTGTTGGAAAAATAATTTATTGTCGGAGGTTTTTCAGGACTTAGTTGAATTTAAAATTACACAGGATTTAAATTCAATTTACAGTAGAGATGACCTGAGCAGATAATCTCAGATTGTCAGTAGAGACTGATTTCTGTCATATGATAAAGGCAGTCTGTACAGTGTTAACAGAGCGAGCTGATCGGCCGAGCAGCAGAGCAGCACAAGCGGTGCAACAGATAAGAAAGGCTGACCAAACAGCACGACTGAGAGACAGAAAGAGGCTGACCGGGCAGTAAGGCCGACTGGACAAAGTAGTCGTCCGATCAGAGAGACAGAGAGCAGACTATGCGAGTAGACAAGTCTAGCAACAGGCCGGTCGAGCGGACAGAGATGCAGGTCGGGCGGACAGACAGATAGGTCGGGCAAAGCAAGCAGGTCAAACAAAGCAGACCGGCCGAGTGAGAGGCAAATTGGGTAGACAGATAGGTCTAGCGAGAGGCAGACCGAGCTAGCAAACAGGTCTGGCGAGAGGCAGACTGGGAGGACAGACAGGTTTGGTGAGCAGACAGGCTGGACAGACAAAGACTAGCAGGGCGAGTAGAGAGGCTGACCGGGCGGATGAAGAGATCGACCAAGAAAATTGATCGAGTCCTGCGAGTGACGCAGTTTCCTTAAAACAGATTCGCCCCACCTCCGACAGTGCTTCGAGGCTTACTCGGCTAGTCTGTTTTGCAGGATACAACGGTTGACCGTGGTTCCACCAAGCACTGGCGGGGACGACGAACTGAGTGACACTCGATTGCTATCACGGACGCTCAGCCGAGCAGGAGGGAACATTGGTGGAGAGCTGCTCTTTATCTATGTTTTTTCTGCCTGTGATCGCAACCTCCTTATATAAGAGCTCAGATCAATATCAGTGTTAATAGTCGATTAATGACCATTTCTCCTCCTTATATAGGAGTTCAGATCAACGGCAACATTAATGGCCGAGCAATGAAACACCAATCGTTTTTGCCCTTATGTACCCACGCATGAGAGAGAGCCTCTCCCCATACATTTGTTCATATTCTCAATGTATGTGAATCAATATAAACCAACCAACATACCATGAAACTTTAAATGTGGGACTAAAGTCCCATTAATAATGAAGCTTTTTTCCTCTTTCATCACTTTTTCATTCATATCACTTATATCCAACAGTATTTAAGATAAAAAATTTAAAATTAAGAGCCCAGATAGTAATGATTTGTGGCTATGCAGAGAAAGTTTTTCAAAACTTATGCATGCTGGAGAGTCTAGATCCTAAAATGTTGAATACTATGTTCTACTTAGTAAATCTTTTTTAAAACTTAAAAAAACTAAGTCAATTTAGTTTAAAATGTATGGCGTCAGAGTGTTTACCGATTCAAACCAGCAGATAATGGGATCATCATTTGTTGTAAAAGCTTAGTAGGATGAGCAAAAATATCAAAAAATTAGTATCGTATCAAAATATACTAAACTAAATTGATTTAAGGGAATGCCAAAAATTTCAGTAGGGTATTGTATCATATCAAAATTTTCAGTATCAATATACGGTTTAGAATTAGATATATCATATCAAACTACCTTGGTTGAGAGGATTCCCAGATTGTTAACAATTATGTTTCAATAGTGACGAAATTAAAATTCAGAATATGAGAATTTTAGGTGTTTAGAGAATGATAATAACAAATAGATGCTATGATTAGAGAAAAGAAACAATGGATGGAAAAAACAGGTAGGATCTTGTGGTCCGCACTTTGCGGATGCGATGATGGATCATAAAGTTTGATTGGTTGATTTGGATGGACTCCAATTGCTAAATAGGTGAGGTCCATCCAAATCAACCAATCAATATAATGGTCTATTTTCTAGACAGCAAAATGCGGTCCAAATAATCCGCTCTCGGGAGAAATACTAAAAATTAGATATATTTAGATATCGTATCTAAATATATCGAATCATACTGATTTAATGGTATGCTGAAAATTTTGGTATATTGATATTATACCGTATTAATTTTTTTTATGTGTATACCATACAAATACCAAAATTTTATTATAAATGATATGAAATTTATACCATATCCAAAATTTGATATAGTTTTTAATATACTAAATTTTTTAATTAGGTATACAATATGCAATTTTGGATTCGATATATCGTATTGAACCATCCATGTAAAACAAAATAAAATGATAAGATTGTGATCCATCCATGTAAAACAAAATAAAATGATAAGATTGCCAACAACTAATTAGAGGATTTTGGATAAAATTATTCTACTATGTCACTATTAAATATAATTGAATCATCGTATTAATTAAAAGTATTATAGAAAGATAAATTGAAATATCGGATCAATGATAATAATAATAATTATTATTATTATTATTATTTAGAAGTTATTAAGCGCAAAAACATTAAAACTTTGTAAAATAATACTCCTCCAATCTCTTTCTTTTAAGGACATCCACAATGCATATGTTAATTAGGTGTTATAACACAACTTTTTGTTAAACACCATTTTGAAGAGGGGTGGGTTAGCCCCTCGCTAGCCGACTCCATGTGTTTATTTTTTAATTTTTTTTTAATTTTATTTATTAAAAAATTATAAATGTTAATATTAAAAATTAAATAAAATGGTTAATTTTTTAAAGGTTATACAATTAGTTTTTTAACCGTTATTATTAAAAATAATAGTAATAATTTAAATGTTTTAAAATATATTTTGAATATATTTATTTAATATGATATAATTTTAAAGTAATTGAATGAATTGTGGGATCCATAAATAATAAGTATTAATGTTAAAAGAAATATGGATGAAAGAAATATATTGTTATAATAAGTACGTACGTGATGGTGGACCTTATATTTTTTGATGAGGTGTTGATGTTATAATGATAATACATCGTAGATGCTCTAACAATCAATTTAATTATAAAATAAAGTAGCATGATTACCTATATTTTAATTTAGTTATTTTTTTTTTTCAAATCCTCCCACTTAATTAACTCATAATAATGATTCTTCCACCCTCTAATTTTGTACAACCAACCAATTAAGACATGGCATTTTATTGGTGAAGAAGAGAGCAATAATAAATCACTTCTACTCCTCAAATACACATTTAGCAATAAGTAATAATTATACTTTTGACTATTGTTATTACCGGGTGAGGGGTTCTCACCTAAAAGATAATTGAATATATTGAATGAATGAATGAATGAATAACAATTGTCATATCCATTTAATTCTCAAAATGCACCCTATTAAGTTCGTCAGCAATTCATAAACACTCATCTATATGTTGGGGTCAATCTTTAAGTTTCTTGTCGTCATCATGACAAAGATGAGGAAAAAATATTAAAAATTTAGTATATCGTATATATCGTACCGAAATATATCAAATTATACCGATTTAATTATACACTGAAAATCTTAATATGATATTATATTGTACTGAATTTTTTGATTTCAGTATTGTATGGAGATTTATATTGAAATATTTGATATATCATGCCGATATTAAAAATTTACAATAATCGATATGAAATTTATATCATAATATCATATTGAATTTTTGATGTATTAAATTTTCGGCATACCAAAATTTTAGTATACTAAAATTTTGATACGGTAATGATATAAAAAAATTTTATACCACACTTTTTTAGTACAATATATACGATATGTGATTTAGAATTTGATATACGATACAAAATCATCTATATATCGAGACAAGAAATCTACTCCAGCATCCGCTCATACTATCATCGGCCCAAGCACGGCCAACTATTTGTTAGTATTTTCAACATCTAATTTTACAGTTGTTGCTATAATATTACCAAAGTCGTCCACCCATGTCATGACTTGATGGGAGTTGGCAGTTGAAATGTCTTTCCATATGTTTGTATCATCGAAATAATTAACATCTATGTTTTTATTTCTGCAATGCAATTAGCCTCAAGAACGAGTAATTTCTGCAATGCAATTAGCCTCAAGTACGAGTAATTAGTATCCAACATTTGTTAATTTGTGCATGCATTATATTGTATTAACAAGCGGATGATCTAATATTTCTAAAATTTTCTACAGTGTATCCTTCAAATCATGTTTTAAAAATTTTAAAATGTATTTTCTTTTCAAATATATTTTTAATTTTTTTTGGTGTTTAACAAATAAGATTTTAAAAATTAAGTTTCCCTCTGTCTTTTGCTCAAACAATGGAAAATATTTTTAAATCTTTCAGTATAATTTCTTTTCCTAATTATTAATAAGTATGATCATTGAATATTTTTATTTATTAACCAAATTTAAATTTAATTAGTAAATTAAATTTGAACAATAAAATATTAAAAACGGCTAGTCAAACCTATTTTTTTTTTTAATTTATAAGCCCAATTTGATTCATTTTAAATTATGTGTTATTTATTTTTTTTTGATACATTTTATTAAAATAAAATGGATTAATAATTCTTTAATAAATTCATCTTTATTTATATAAATAAAAAATAAATTGTTTTTGAAAAATATTAATTTTTATTAAGAATGACCATTTAATATTTTTAATTTATTTCAAATTTAACTTTAATCAGTAAATCAAATATAACAATTTTAGTAACGAATAACCTTGTGCTTGCCGTTGTGCTCTTAGTGATCTTTATGTTTCTTGCCGCGTGTCATCAAAATAGAAATGAGAAAAAATATTAAAAATTTAACATATATATATTATATCAAAATAAATCGAACAATATGGATTTAATGTTGTACTAAAAATTTTGATAAAGTATTATACCATATTGATTTTTGTTTTTATTTCAGTATAGATTTATATTGATATCAAAAATTTAATAGAGTAATGATATGTAGAGGGAAAATTTTCAAGGAAAAGTTCAGGAATAGATACATAAATTTATGATTCACTATTTTCACTTTGTGTCTATCCCTGAGCTTTTCCTGAGATTTTTTCCCTCTACATATCATTTTTTAATTTAATAATTGATATGTAATTTATACCATACCGATAATTCAATATAATAAATTTTTGATATACTGAATTTTTGGTACAATATCAAAATGAAATTTTTTTATATGAAAACTTTTTATATTATTCAATTTAGAATTTGATATACTATACCGAACCATCCATATATTGAGGCAAGAAATTTGCTTTAGCATGTACGTGCACCACCACAAACGCAGGGATCCTCTGGTCCCGGATCCCTGGACTAGTCCTGTCCACCTGTTTAACAGGTGGGATCCAATCCACCCATTCAATGAATGAATATGACCTCTTCTAATTCAGAAAATTCTAGACTAGAGGAGCTGGTCTCACCACTCCAACCCAAGCACGGCTAAGTATTTGTTACCATTTCAACATCTGATTTTATTGGCTACTCCAACATCACCAAAGTCATCCACCCATAACCATGACTCAATGAAAACTAGTAATAGGAATGTCTTCCTCATGTTTGTGACATCTAAATAATTAGCATCTATGTTGTTATTTTTGTAATGCAATTAGACTCAAGTACGAGTAATTAGTATCTAGCATTTGCATGCATCTTGCTGTATTAAGATGGGGATGTTCTCCTTAGTTTTTCTTTTTTAAAACTTAAAAAACTAAGGTGACGTTTGGTTAAATGATGAGAATGACTATGAGTATAGATTTGATAGTAAGGTGGAATGGAAATGGGAATGAGAATGAAAATGAAACCTACCCTGTTATATGGGTTTTGTTGATTCCCAAAAATCTAGAAATCATTCCCAAATTATCATTCCTAAACCCACAAACCAAACACTATCTTTTACTATCATTCTATTCCCTCATTCCCAAATACATCAACCAAACACCCCCTAAATCAATTTAGTTCAAAAAATCTATGATGCCAGAGTGTTTACCGATTCAAATCAACCGATAATGGGATAATCATTTATCGTAAAGGCTTAATAGGATGAGCAAAAATATCAAAAATTTAGCACCATATCAAAATATACTAAACTTAATCGATTTAACGGAATGTCAAAAATTTCAGTACGATATTGTATCATATCAAAATTTTCAGTATCAATATGTGATTTAGAATTAGATATATCAGCATACCGAACTACCCTGGTTGAGAGGATTCTCAGTGTAATACCTCGGTTCTGAGATTTTGGTTAAGTATGCCTTAAAAGGTTAGATGATACTATCCATATTACCAAGGTGCACCTTCCTTTTTGGAAGTCCAAACTTAAGAACTCCGAACTCCAAAGTTAAGCGTGCTTGCCTTGGAGAAATTTGAGGATGAGTGACCTCCTGGGAAGTTTTCCAGGGTGCGTGCGAGTGAGGACAAAGCACGCTAAAAAGACCTCCGGTGGTCTGTGGAGCTAGTCGTCAACTTGATGGCCAATTCTGGTGGCGTTCCCGGTTCAGTCCGGGTGGGGCCCGCCCGGGTCGGGACGTTACATATGGTATCAAAGCGACTTTGCGATCGTGAGTGCGCCTGTGGCAAGAACACCACTTAGCGAGGGAGATTCTGGGATTTATCTATGGTGTGATTCGTGTTTACACAACGAGGATGTTGTGTCTTTAAATGGGGGTGATTGTAATACCCCGGTTCTGAGATTCTGGTTAAGTATGGCTTAAAAGATTGGATGGTACTATCCATATCACCAAGGCGCACCTTCCTGTTCGACAGCCCAAATTTAAGAACTCCAAAGTTAAGCATGCTTGGCTTGGAGAAATATGAGGATGGGTGACCTCCTGCAAAGTTTTCCTAGGTACGTGCGAGTGAGGACAAAGCACACTAAAAGGACCTCCGGTGCTCTGTGGAGGTAGTCGTCAACTCGATGGGTAATTTTGGTGGCGTTCCCGAATCAGTTCGGGTGGGGCTCGCCCGGGCCGGGTGCTACACTCATATTGTTAACTATTATGATTCAATAGTTATTGAATTAAAATTCATAATATGAGATTTTTAGGAGTTTGGAGAATGATAATAATAAATAGATGCTATGATTAGAGAAAAGAATCAATGGATGGGAAAAATAGGTGGGATCTTCTAGTCCGCATTTGCGGATCAGAGGATGGATCATAAAGGTTGATTAGTTGATTTGAATGGACTCCAATTGCTAAACAGGTGGTGTCCATCCAAATCAATATAGTGGTTCATCATCTAGACAGCAAAGTGTGGTCCAGAGAATTCGCTCTCGGGAATACTAAAAATTAGATATATTATAAAAATCGTATTTAAATATATTGTAAAAATCGTATTTAAATATATTGAATCATACTAATTTAATGGTATGCTAGAAATTTTGGTATGTTGATATTATATATATATATATATATATATATATATATATATATATATATATATATATATATATATATAAATACAAAAATTTTAATATACTATATCCAAAATTCGATATAGTTTTTAATATACTAAAATTTTAAATTTGGTATACAATATGCGATTAGGATTGGATATAATTATTCTATTATGTCATTATTAAACATAATTGAATCATCGTATTAATTAAAAGTATTATAGAAAGATAAATTGAAATATCGGATCAATAATAATAATAATAATAATAATAATAATAATAATAATAATTATTATTATTATTATTATTATTATTATTATTTAGAAGTTATTAAGCGCAAAAACATTAAAACTTTGCAAAATAATACTCCCCCAATCTCTTACTCTAAGAGCATTTTATATGTTAATTGAGTGTTATAACATAACTTCTTGTTAAACATCATTGTGAAGGGGTGGCCTAGGCTATGGTTGGCCCACCCATGTGTTTTTATTTTTATTTTTATTTTTTAATTTTATTTATTAAAAAATTATAAATATTAATATTAAAAATTAAATAAAATGATTAATTGTTTAACGATTATTTTTTACTGATTAATTTTTATCAGCTATTATTAAAAATAATAATAATAATTTAAATATTTTAAAATATATTTAAAATATATTTATTTAATATGATATAATTTAAAAATAATTAAGTGGACTGTGGGATATATAAATAATAAATATTAATATTAAAAGAAATATGAATAAAAGAAATATATTGTTATAATGAGTATGTGACAGTGGACCTCGTGCTTTTTATAAGATATTGGATATTAATTATAATAATGATACATTGTAGTTGTTCTAACAATCAATTTAATTACAAAATAAAGTAGCATAATTACACATATTTTAATTTTGTTATTTATTTTTCAAATCCGCCCACTTAATTAACTGGTAATAATGATTCTTCGCCACCCACTCATTGTTGTACAACGAAGAAGCGGGCAATAATGAATCACTTTTATCTTTCAGGTTCTCATCTGAAAGATAATTGAATATATTGAATGAATGAATAACAATTATCATATCCATTTGATTCTCAAAATGCACCATATTAAGTTCGTCAGCAATTCATAAACACTCATCTATATATTGGGTCAATCTTTAAGTTTCTTGTCGTCATTAAGACAGAGATGAGAAAAAAATATTAAAAATTTGGTATACAATATATATCGCACCGAAATATATCATACTATACCGATTTAACTATATATATATATATATATATATTGAAAATTTTAATATGGTATTAAACTATACTTAATTTTTTGATTTCAGTATTATATGAAGATTTATATTGAAATATTTGATAGACCATATCAATATTGAAAATTTACAATAATCGATATAAAACTCATACCATATCGAATTTTTGATATACTGAATTTTTAATATATTAAAATTTTGATATTCTAAAATTTTTTACTACGGTAATAATATAAAACTTTTTATATTAAAATTTTCAGTATAATATATGATATGTGATTTAGAATTCGGTAAACTATACAAAATCATCCATGTATCGAGACAAGAAATCTGCTCCAGCATGCAATCACACTATCATCGGCCCATGCACGGCCAACATTACCAAAGTCGTCCACCCATGATCATATGACTTGGTGAGAGCTGGCAACTGGAATGTCTTACCCAATGTCTGTGACATCGAAATTATTAACATCTATGTTTTTATTTCTGCAGTGCAATTAGTTTTTATTTCTGCAATGCAATTAGCCTCGGTACGATTAATTAGTATCCAACATTTTAAACCTTCCAGTATAATTTCTTTTCCTAATTATTAATAAGTATGGTCATTCAATATTTTTATTTATTAACCAAATTTAACTTTAATTAGTAAATTGAATTTGAACAATAAAATATTAAAAACGGCTAGTCAAACCTAATTTCTTATTTTTTTTTAAATATTTATAAGCCCAATTTGATTTATTTTAAATTATGTGTTATTTATTTTTTGATATATTTTATTAAAATAAAATAGATTTTTGGTGGACACATGTCCTCATGAATAAACTCCTCCCTCTCTTTGTCACTTGACGATCGGCTATAAGTTGATCCATGATTTATTTTTGTTCACGTAATATGAGGACCGATAATGAAAGACGCATGTGATAAGGGTAATCATCTTTTTACTATAATAACCTTATTATTATTAATGAATTTTAGTCTTTGAAAAGATTTATCAAACGAGAGTTTTGATAGTATGTGGTTGTCACATTGTACCTAGAATCAAATCAAAATTTATGAGTGGATGAATTTCACCTTTGGTACTGATTCTGTCCGAAAAAATAAAGAGATAGTGTGCCAGTAACGATGACTTAGTTGTTAAATAGGAGAAGATTTTTATTTCGAGGAGAGGTTTTCCTTTGGTCCTGCGCACACTAAGGTAGGTAAACAAAATGTCAGTGTCCAAAAACTAAGGAGGGGGTCCCTTGCGAAGGCCCTCTGATGTTCAAATTAATACGAATTCTGGACAAACAAATGAGGAATAGTAGAGAATGTACGTGCAAGAGTAAACCTGAGATTTTGAAAAACGTACTTTGCCAACGAAGAACACCTCATTTTTATACCACCTCTCATAACTTCTGTAATCATGAGGTGACGAAGAATGTCAGAGGTTGTCGAGTAATAGAAAACGTACAACCTATGTAATAATTGTTCGAGGCGATCGGAGGAATATACTATCATAAGTGGTCAGTTGATGAAAAATATAATAATCTTTGAAGAAGGTTTCAGTAAAATATTCTTTAACATATGGTTGTTATTTTGACAAGTTGTTATCTGCCAAGTATATCTCGATCGATTTAAAAGGTCGGCCAATTTTGTTGGTGCATTTAGCTACTCGATTATATATTGGGATTGGTGGAAATCTGTTCGGACAGTAATATGATAAATTGAGCATGCTAGAACTCCATCCGATAAATAACATGAAACTGAGTACCTCAAGTCCAACCAGTTTTATAACCGATCAATCATATAATGAATTATTTCTCAGAGAACCTTAAACCGATCGTCCGTACACTAATGGGTATGAAGCAACCTTGAGTTCTAGGTTTTGAAGTCGGACCGAATTTATAAAGAGTTGTTTTACACCTGTGCATATAAGATGTGAATACGTGTGAGCTGATTGGTGGAAGATATTTGACTTTTAATGCTCTCATACACCGAGGAGGAGGCGGAGCAGAAGAATCTTTGGTTTATAAGGAGAAAAAAGAAGCCATGAGAACAAGGAAATAGTGGGGAAAGAAGGGGAAAACATTTACGTAAAGGAAACAAGCTGTAAAATGAAAGGGGTGCAAAGAAGATTAGGAAAGTTAGAGCGAGAAAGTTTAAGGACAATGGGTGAAAAAACAACATAAGTATAAGGCGATTGGCTCAAATCACAAAAATATTGTAAAGTTGTGATCTACAATTAGCACGAATTCCAAATGAATTAGAAGGGGTCGAGGTTATTGGTTCAATCAGACCCATTATTCATACAGAGATAGTGGCCTAACAAGGAAAAGAATATTGGTATCAAATGGGAATGAAAAGAGAATTAATAACAAATGCACATTACGATTTACACCAAGTAAAAGGGAATTAAAACAACCCCATAAAAGTGTACATAAATTTCAGAATGCCTTCTTTAAATCAACAAATTGGGAAACTAACCATTAGGGAAAGTAGTGGGAAAAAGTCAAAAAAAATAAAGTGGGGAAAAAGCCAAAAAAACAAAAATAAAGTGAGAAAAAATGGATCAAATTAAAATGGGCAGCAAAAAGTGGGTAAAATTAAATTGGGTAGAATTAAAGTAGACAAAAAAAATAGGTAAATTAAAGTGGGTAAAAAAAATAGGTAACATTAAAGTAGTAAAAAAATCGATAAAATTAAAGTGAGTAATAAAAAAGGATCAAATTAAAGTGGAAAAAAATGGGTAAAACAAATGGGTAAAAAAATGGATAAAATTAAAATGGTAAAAAAAGGGATAAAAATTGGGCAAAAAATAGGGAAAATGGGTAAAATTAAAGTCGGTCTAAAAAGTAAGTAAAATTAAAGTGGATAAAAAATGAGTAAAAAAAAAGGTCATATTAAAGTGGGAACAAACTGTGTAAGAGCAGGGTGGAACGAGAAGAAAATAGGTAAAATTAAAGTGGGCAAAAAATGGATAAAAATGAATAAAATTAAAATAGGTTAAAAAAAAGTACGTAAAAAAAATAGTAAAATTAAAGTTGGAAAATAAAGTGGGCAAAAATAGTGGGGGAAAATTAGTAAAATTAAAATGGGCCATAGAAAAGTGAGTAAAATTAAAGTAGAAAATAATTGGGTAAAATTAAAATGGACAAAATTAAATAAATCAAAAATAAAATAGCTAAAATTAAAGTGGATCAAAAATTAATGTGGGTAAAAAATAAAAAAAATGACTCAAAAAAATAAAATGGGTAAAAAAAATAAAAGGCTAAAAAATAAAGTGTGCAAAAATAAAATGGATAAAATTAAAGTGGTCAAAAATAAAATGGAAAAATTAAGTGTAAAAAATGAGTAAAATAAAAGTGGATAAAAAAGTCGGTAAATTAAAGTGGGTAAAAACATGGGAAAGTGTAAAAAAAATATTTAAAATTAAAGTTGACAAAAAAAAAAAGGTGGGTAAAAAAATAGATAAAAAAGTTGGGTAAAATAAAAATGGACAAAAAAGGGGGTAAAATTAAAGTGGGTAAAAAATTAGGCAAAACAAATTGGGGGAAGGATAAAATTAAAATGGGTAAAATTAAAATAGGCAAAAAATAATAGGTAAATTAAAGTGGGTCAAAAAATGAAATGGCTCAAAAAAATAAAATGGGACAAAAAAAGTTTTAAAATGAAATTGATAAAAATAAAGTGGTCAAAAATAAAATGAATCAAATATAAAATAGGTCAAAATTAAAATGGATAAAATGAGTAAAATTAAATTTAACAAAAATGTGGATAAAATTAAAGTGGGTAAATACGTGGATAAAAAAATGGCCAAAAGGGGTAAAAAAAAAAGGGTAAAAACTAAAGTAGCCAAAAATTCTATAAAAAAATAGATAAAATTAAAAAGTGCCAAAAAAAAAAAGGTAAAAAAAACAATAGTAAAATTAAAGTGGAAAAAACAAGAAGGTAAAATTAAAGTGTGTAAAGAAATTAGTCCATGTATGTGTAATACAATATAATACATGTAGCTAACTAAGATATGAATTTCTCGTACTCATGTATACTATACAATATAAGTAGAAATTAGAAAATATACTTTACTAGAATACTAATTAGACATAACACATTTCACCAATACTAACTATAACATATAGAAAGAGGGGATTAAATAAGGGTAGTGCTCATCGAGTGATGGATAGACCTTGGTGGTATTAGGGGCGTTCATGTAACAATAAAACCTTATATTGTGGCAGAAGCAAAGACTCGGTCAGTCTATAGGAGATTCCTTGTCTCATTAGAGGCAAAGAATAGGACGAAGATGATAGTTTTCAAAAGGAAGATTGTTGAGGATAAATTTCTACAACGTACAATTTATAGACTGGATTTAAGATATTAATACAATTGGTTTCAAACTCACACTATTATTTTTTTATTTTGTCAAATAGGATTATGGAAACATATCAAAATTTCGATATACCACACATACGAAATATAACAAATCATATCAATTTAATAATATATCAAAAATTTTGGTACGATATAATATTATATTAAAATTTTCGATATCAGTATAAGATTTATATCAAAATTTTTGATATATCTTATCGATATCGAAATTTACGATATACGATATAAAATATATATTATATCGATAATTCAGCATACCAAATTTCGATATGAATTTTTATTATACTGAATTTTTGATACAGTATATTATTTAAATTTTGATATACCTTATAAAATCGTCTCTAATGGCAAAAAGATAAGACAATTGATGGGAAGAAGCCTAATATGTTTACATGCAGGAGAAAAAAATAGGTAAAATTAAATTGGATAAAAAAGGAAACAAAAAAAGGAAAATGGTAAAATGAAAATGGGCAAAAAGGGGTAAATTGAAATTGATAAAAAGTGGGTAAATTAAAATGGGCAAAAAACAGGGGTCAAAATAAAATACGTAAAATTAAAGTGGGTAAAAAAATATCAAAAACAAAATAAAATAGGTCAAAAAATAAAATGGGCCAAAAATTAAGTGGACAATAATAAAATGGATAAATTAATGTGGTAAAAAATAAAATGGGTCAAAAATAAAATTGCTAGATTCAGCAACTAAATAATATTTAATTAAGAATGTTAATTAAAAAAATAATCTTATAAGATTTATTTTTGAGATTTTTAGAGATTTTTCATCCGAATTCGAATAAAAGATTAGCTTAGAAAAAGTCTATCTAAAGTACCCATTTAGTTTGAAGTTATGGTTTAAATTAACCTATAGTTGATTCAGCTGTCGATCTCCACGTTCAACCGGTGGCCCCTCTCCTGGCATGAGCAAGAAGTCCTCATTTCTCAATCACCATTTCCCTTCGGGCGTGCCCTAAATCCCTGTCGATCGCCTCACATCATTCCTCTTTACCGTTGATGACTGAGTTCCTTCTCTCGCCGAGTGTCATCGCTCCTTTGTTTGTCCCAAGCCCATCCTCTCAGTTCACTGTCGTGCCACGAGGATGACGGAATGATCGTATCAAGATCATTAGATTGATATTGTAATGGGTTGGGATGGATTTAGATTCATGCAATTCTTTGTTGGCGGTATCGAATGAATTTAATTAGGGATTATGTTATGCCTAGATAGGTTGGGCTAACATGATGAATTAATTACCTGATTAACATTGAAAGGGAATTGTATTGGGGTTCAATCAAAATTTCATATTGGAAAGATTTGGTAAAGATCATGGGGTTAAAAGGATGCATGATATCTCCATTGGCATGAGGCCTTTTGGGAAGAGCCCAAGAGCAAAGTCATGAGGGTCTAGGCCCAAAGTGGACAATATCATGCTATTGTGTAGATATGTGGGCATCCTTCAAGCCCAACAAATGATATCAGAGTCATGGTCCAAACCAGATGTCATGTGAGGTGGTCTTGAACGAAGTTGAAGATGGGCCCGGAGCAGGTCAGGATAATCGGATGCTTGTGGGAAAAGGCTCCGAAGTAGGTCAGGGTGATCAGATACTTGCGGGGAGGCCTGGAGCAGGTCAGGGTGACCAGATGCACGCAGGGAGGCCCGAAGCAGGTCAAGGTGACCGAATACTTGTAAAGGGCAAGTAGGTCAGGGTGACCGGATGCTCACGGAGAGGCCCGAAGCAGGTCAGGGTGACCGAGTACTTGCGGGGAGGCCTGAAGCAGGTCAGGGTGACCAGATACTTGCGGTGAGGCGAGTAGGTCAGGGTGGTCGGATGCTCGTAGGTAGGCCCGGAGTAGGTCAAAGTGACCGGGCGCGGATGCTTGCGGGGAAGCTCAGAGCAGGTCAGGATGACCGGATGCTCGCGGGGATGCCCGGACCATGAGAGTAATTGTGGTCCTTCGTTTGAGGGGAGGATTGTTGGGGTTCAATCAAAGTCCCACATTGGAAAGATTTGGTAAATATCATGGGGTTAAAAGGATGCATGATATCTCCATTGACATGAGACCTTTTGGGAAGAGCCCAAGAGCAAAGTCATGAGGGTCTAGGCCCAAAGTGGACAATATCATGTCATTGTGGAGATATGTGGACATCATTTGGGCACAACAAATGACAAATGGTATCAGAGCCATGGTCCAGACCAGATGCCAAGTGGGACGACCTTGAACGAAGTTGAGGGTGGGCCCGGAGTAGGTCAGGGTGATCGGATGTTCGTGGGAGGACTGAAGATGCTCGCAGGGAGACTCGAAGCAGGTCAGGGTGACCAGATACTCGCGGGGAGTATCTACATGTTATACTAGCTATTTCATATTAGCTACTACAACATATAATGAGTAATGTCTATTATCATTTTAAAATATTTTATTTTTTTGTTGTACTTATATTTATATTTTATATTTCATTGGATATAAGGTTGGATATCCAAATAACTGACAACTCGTCGGATATCTGGTACATAAGAATCACTGGATATAGGGTCGGATGTAGGTCCTGATATTACATTATCAGATCTAGTAGGGCCGGATAGTTTTGTACCCTAATAACCGAATCAACCCGATCCGTGATCACCCCTAGAGATGAGTATTTCTATCCTTGATCTTTGGAGTATATTGACCTCAGTGCATGTGATTGGTTTTTGATCAGTAGTTTTTTTTTTTTTTTGACCCTATTCTTATTTTGCCTGAGTTTGATAATTATTTTACTTGATCTTTGAGATGACTTTATATATATATATATTTACTTATCATAGCATTATATGTATGTCACGACAAAGTTTCCCTTGTGATTGAGAGAGTCATCGACCATTTTTGCCTAATCGACCACTCGGGATAGTGGTAGCGAATGTTGGTGTTGGAAGCGATAGCTGATCGAACCTATATTTTGATATTGGCAAAAGGTCAAAGTTAAGTTGTGTTGTTGTTTAATAAGATTACTTGAGTGTGCAAACAAATCCTAGATGAGTCTAGGAAAAGAAGCCCTAGTCAATGGATTGGGTAGAAAACTTAGCAGTCGAGGACATTGGGCGGAAGTTCTGGGGGTCACATACACTAGGCATAAGTCTAAGCAGATCAAAATTCGGACGTCTAGCGGAAGTCTAGGAGGTCAAGATTGGAGTTGGGCAAAAGTCCAAGCAAGTGTTTGGCAAAGATAAACTCTCTTGAAAGGAGTGGGTGAGGACGCGTTCCCCGTCAAGGGAACAGTAAGCGTCAATTTGACCTAGGATTTCAAGGAAACCTAAAAGTAAGGATCGGGCAGTCTGAGACTGTCAAATTTATAGTTAATTTGATTATATATTTATTTGTGCTAACTCTATTTTGTAAAAAAAGTTAAGCCTGGAAGAGCTGATCCAAGCGCTTGGAAGAGATCCAGGCACCTGGATGAAATCGAATTTGGCAGATAGAGTTTCATCGAGAGTTCACCATGTCAACTTCTATTGAGGCGCCTAGAAGGGATCCAAACATCTGGATAGACCTATAAAAGCAAGGTTCGACCAGTACATAGAACACAACATTCTTTACGACTTTCGTGCTACTCCGAAAAGTTCTCCACGATGTAAAAACACTGCTCCAACGACGACGTTCATTCTTCTGTTCAAAAGTCGTCGATATATTTACGGTTGTTTTTATTACTTGCATTTTATACATTCTGTATTCACTTGTAATATTATAGCTATTAGTTAATTGCCCAACAAAAATACTCACGAGTACGGACTTTGGAGTAGGAGTCATCACAAACTCCAAATCAAATAAAAGAAAAGTGTTAGCAATTGGTTTTCTTTTACTTCTATCATAAAAAGTTAAGCCTGGAAGAGCTGATCCAAGCGCTTGGAAGGGATCCAAGCACCTGGATGAAATCGAATTTGGCAGATAGAGTTTCGTCGAGAGTTCACCATGTCAACTTCTATTGAGGCGCCTAGAAGGGATCCAAGCATCTGGATAGACCTATAAAAGCAAGGTTCGACCAGTACATAGAACACAACATTCTTTACGACTTTCATGCTACTCCGGAAAGTTCTCCACGATGTAAAAACACTGCTCCGACGACGACGCTCATTCTTCTATTCAAAAGTTGTCGATATATTTACAATTGTTTTTATTACTTGCATTTTATACATTATGTATTCACTTGTAATATTATAGCTATTAGTTAATTGCCCAACAAAAATACTCACGAGTACGGACTTTAGAGTAGGAGTCATCACAAACTCCAAACCAAATGAAAGAAAAGTGTTAGCAATTGGTTTTCTTTTACTTCTATCATAATTTCTGCTGTGTTTTACTCCGAAGTTTTACGGAAGAGTGAAAAAGTCACGAACACTATCCTCCCTCTGGTGCTTTTATTAATCTTACAATTGATATCAGAGTGGGGTCTTTAACTCCTACCATTGATATACAAGTGGTCGGCCGGACACTAGTTCAGCGAGACAGAAGCAACTCTTTGGCTCCTACCATTGATATATTGCGCGGATCCGACCCATCTCTGTCCTTTCGGACTTCCTACAAGCGAGGTATAATTATGGGGGAATGGGACGTGGCGCCATAGCTGTCGATAGAGGTGGCTCTTCTTCACGACGTATGAACACAGTGTCTCCATACCTCCTCTACTCCAGTACAAGACGATCCCCACCGGCCACATAGTCATCGTAAAAGCGCCAGGCCACTGATGCCAATAGCGAAAGCGACACGAGCACCGCTGCAAGCGCAACACCGAGGTGCCTGCCTCGGCCCTTGCCTTCGTCACCTCCGTAGATGAATCAATGGAGGCGGAGCACCTGGAGATTGCTGATGTGGATCTCACAAGATCAATCTACAGAGAGATGTGCGACCTGCAATCAGATTTTGGGATAGTAAAATGAAGCAGTGGCCTGACATTGCCACGCCGCAAGATCTCTCGTATGAAACTTTTTTTAACGTCTGTTTGCGTGAAGGCTGGGGATGTGGAGGTCATGCTTGCCCCGCTACCTCGAAAAGCAAACACTAATGCCCATAATTAGAGTACTGCTTTTTGTTCCTAAATATGAAGGGGAGAAATTCTTTTATTTAAAAAATACAAGTTGAAATATATTTTCTGATAAAATTTTAAAATTTGACTTAAGAGAGAGGTCGTTTTCCAACCGAGAACTTCCTTTGAATTCTCTAGACGCTGGAGTGTGTCCTCCGGTGTAGGATATAATTTAGCTTTACGTTTCGAACAGGCAATTGGAGAATGAATTAATAATATGATTAACGAGAAGCATATTGATATCCACGGACCACGGATGAGAACAAAAAGTGAATTTTGGAGGACATTTTTTATGAATTAAAGATGGGCATTTAATAAAAAAGGAAAAAAGAACGAGGGGTGAAAAAAAAAATTGGACGGTGAGGATTATATAAGTAATTTCAGATATTTTTATAAAACCTTCTTCCCTGTCCAGCTCACATCCGGCCATCCCAAACCCCTGGCGCACCGAATCTCGAATGGGCTCGAACGCAGCCCTTCCACGGCAAATACCCCTCCCTCGCTCCTCTTCTCCGCTCACCGACCCGCCTCGTCTCTTCCGTCTCCGGCCTTTCCCTTCCCCTCCCGCACGCTGCTGCTCCAGAAGGCGCCACTCCTCAAGGATTATCTCTATTCGAGCCTCCTCCTCGAGCAATGGAGACGGATCAACCCAGTTCACCTGGGAGAACTTTTCCGGCTCCCTCCGCTTTGGTTCCGCTCGGTTTGTTACCAGCTTCGCGGAGCGCTTCAGGAAAGAGACCGGGCTCGACATTGACGGTCGAGCGAACGCGCGATAGGGAACGAATTGCGGTCGATTTTTTGCGACTGGAGTTGGTGTCTTTGTTTCTGGAGTGGGAGAATTGGAAGACACGTCTCTCTTAACTTGAATCTATGGGAAATTGATCTATCGTGATTATCTTCTTTCTAGCTAAAACAGTGATCTTGCACAATATGGGGTTACATTTAAGTGGACTATTGTTCATCTTTTCTCCGTGTGATTTGTCTGAGTTGTTGTACTTCTGTGTTGAACGTAGGTTATCCTTCTGAGTAACCACCCATTCTCTCATTCTTGCTGACTATCAACCTTCCTATTCTCATTTTCATGCCTTGAATCATTATTAATAGCTGAAGTCACTTCACTAATATTTTACATTCTTTGGTTAATTTGTGAAATTTCATATAGAAATTCTATATTCTAAATGCATGATAGACGAATTAATTTAATGCGGTAAAAATTTACAGCGATTTCCCGTAGATTTGTAATCGGCAATGACGAAACTCGCTGTCGGAAGAGCGATCACAGGATTGGAAAGCCCTCCGTAATTTCACAAACCAAATCCCGCCGCCTTGGATGTTCTCCTCTTACTCTCGTCTTCAACGCAACCTGATTCACCTCTCTGATCCTTGGACGCATCCCCTTTATATAGGGAAATAAACCAGGGGCATAATGGACCTTTTCCATTATGAGTAGTGGGGAACATGGGTCACGTTCCCCACTATCCTCATTTCCAACATCTCCCACTCGTCCAAGGTAAGTCACTAAGACTAGTTCTTTCAGGAAAGTCACAAAGACTTAATAACTCACATAGACTATTAGAGAGTTTGGTCACATAGACCATATGAGAACATCCAATTCATACTTGAAGAAAATGGTTCGTGCGACAGCAAGCACATTGAGTGATAGTTGCTAAGAAGATTGTTACATCTTGACTTAGCCGCTCTTTGAGCAATCAATGCTAATAAAGTTGTTACACTTTACTTAGCTGCTCAAATAAATTAGAGACACACTCTTTATGACACATAGCCACTTTCCTGGTGGCACATAGCCTTTATCCAGGATCCATCCAATCTTCAAGTGACACACAGTCATTATCTTGAAGATATTCATGTCTTGCTATTTACCCAGATTAAATAATTTTCATTTACATCGATATGAACATCTCTAATCCCTTATAATGACCATTGTGTCAAAAGCATGTTACATATCCAATATTCACATTCATTTCCGTACATAACAGAAATGGGTCGACCAGTGAATAACAACAAAAGATGTAAATATATTTAATCTTCCTTTTTAGCTAGAATCAATTTATTTTAATCAGTCGTTTTCCTAGTTATGCTCCATAGACCGAATCATCCATAGTCATAGGATACACGCTAAAGTAGCAGACACTGATTAAAACTTTAAGTAAACAACTAAATAGTCACTAAGGTAAAAATTGAGATTAACATATAATCTCAAAAGTCTCACATAGTAGAGAAACAGGGATTCTTTCTCCTACTACCTTTATTGTCGCAATAGCACATGTGGTATGAATCACATGCTACGATGTTATTTTCTTTACTTGTTGTCTTCAAATTTAACATCGTACAGATTTTGATCTAGACATACTTAACGTCTAATCCGGAATTCAACATATGAATTCTAATCTGGCCTTCAACAGGTTCAGTAAATGGTGAGTTCATTTACTTAGATCATTATTTTACACATAAATAATCTCATCTTGACACAATTATCAAGGCGACCTCAACTTATGAATCTGTCTCTAATTTCATAATTTCAGCTACGTAAGCTGTTTCATAAGTAACGGTCTTACCCCTATTTGTACTTAACAAACAGAGATGATTGTCCATGTGAGTGGACTAATCTCTACCTGCCAACATGCTTACCGAGATCTTATATGAATGTAACAAATACAACATATATACTGAATAAATTATGGCAAATTACACAATCATAACACAAAGTCTTATTGTTATTTCAATATTGTTACATTCTACGAAGTCCCAAAGACTTTACATGTTCTTTAAATGACTCTTTAGTCATTGGCTTAGTAAAAGGATCTGCAAGCATAACACGTGTAGGGACATACTCAAGAATGACTTTTCTTTTAGCCACAATATCCCTTACAAAATTATATTTAATTTCTATATGCTTGCCTTTGCTATGATATTTGGGATCCTTGGAAAAAGCTATTGCAGCTTGACTGTCACAGTAGACAGTTACTGGACTCCCACTATCCTCATCAATTTTCAGATGCTTCAGAAACCTTCTTAACCAGATAGCTTTTTGTACAACTAATGCGCAAGCTACATCCTTAGCTTCCAATATCAACAGTGATACACGTAAGCCTGTTTCTTGCTTTTTCATGAGATGGTGGTCACCATTCAGCAAGAATGCATAGCCTGATGTGGATTTTCTATCATCCAGGTCTCCAGTCCAATCTACATCTGAATAACCTTTCAGACTCATATCTGATCCTTGAAAACAGATACAATAATACGTTGTCGCCTTCAGATATCTGAATATCCTTTTTACTGCCTTCCAGTGTCTCGGTCCTGGGTTTGACTGGAAGCGACTGACCAAGCCCACAAAATAGCTGATATCGGGACGTGTACACAACATAGTGTACATCAAACTACCAATAGCACTGACATATGATTTTTTATTCATCTCAGCTATTTTCACTGGAGTTTTAGGACACATACTCTTGCTCAACACAGTACCTTTCACAATAGGTGTATGTTCTATGTTGCAATTAGACATGCTGAAATGATGTAACATCTTATTTATATAAGACTCTTGTGACAAACCCAAAAGTCTTTTAGAACGATCTCTTATGATCTTCACCCCTAAGATGTATTCAGCTTCTCCCATATATGTTGTATCAAATTATGATGACAGCCACTTCTTGACTTCAATTACATATCCTATGTCATTTCCAGCTATCAGCATATCATCAACATATAATGATAAAATGACATACTTTCCTTTTTTCTTTCAAGAAAACACAATGATCTTCATTGATCATCTCGAAACAATAAGATAAAACGACTTCGTTAAATCTTATGTTCCATTGTCTTGACGCTTGCTTTAGCCCATATATAGACTTTCTAAGTCTACATACTTTTTACTCTTGGCCTTCAGCAATGAAACCTTCTGGTTGAACCATATAGATTTCTTCGTCAAGATCACCATTAAGGAAAGCGGTTTTTACATCCATTTGATGTAATTCCAAGTCATAATGTGCCACAAAGGCCAAAATAACTCTTATTGATACAAATTTCACTACAGGAGAAAATGTCTCTTCAAAGTCAATGCCCTCCATTTAGGTATATCCTTTTGCAACTAAACGAGCTTTGTATCTGTTAATCGATCCATCTGTTTTCCTCTTTATTTTGAGAATCCACTTATTCCCAATAGCCCTTCGGCCCGGAGGAAGATCGACTAAGTCCCAAACATGATTTTGAATCATGGACTCCATTTCTTCAACCATTGCAGCTTTCCATTTTTCTCTAACTCTACATCCCAATGCTTCCTCAATGGATTGAGGTTTGTCATCGTCAATTGGAAGTGTTACCAATGCCTCATTCTCAATATCAAAGCTCTTCTTAGGTTTGATCTTACGAACACTTCTCCGTAAGTTGGGCTGTTGAGAAGTCAACTCATGACTCGGCATATCACTCCCACTCGGTTGACTAGACTCAGGTATCCCTTTTGACACCTCTCTCGTTGATAATATCTCATCCTCCTCAAATAGAGGAACATTTTTATCAACATCACCTCTGATTGGGAACTCTGTTTCGAGAAAAGTCGCATCTCTCGAGTCTATTTCGGAGATTGTTCCATCTAGTTGCTCACCTATGAAAACATAACCTTTGGAGGTCTCATGATATCTCATAAAGATACATTTCTTACCTCTAGGCCCTAGTTTTCCATACTTGTGAGAACTATCATGAACATAAGCAGCTGACCCCAGGGTCTCAGATTACTCAAATCTGGTTTTCTGCCTGTCCAACGTTCATATGGGGTAGATGGAACTGACTTTGAAGGCACTTTGTTAAGTATATAGGCTGCAGTTAATAATGCATCTCCCTAATAGGAGATTGGCAAATTAGCTTGTGCCATCATAGATCTAACCATTTCAAGAAGAGTCCTATTTCTTCTTTCAGCTACCCCATTTTGCTGTGGAGTTCCAGGGATTGTCAGCTGTCTAATAATCCCTCTATCATTACATATTGTCTTGAACATATCAGACAAATACTCCCCTCCATGGTCAGTGCGTAAAGCCTTAACTTTACATTCCGTTTGATTCTCAACTTCGTTCATATAACCAATGAATCAATCTAATGCTTCAGATTTGTGAGAAATCAAAAACACATGACCGAACCTAGATAAATCATCAATAAATGTAATGAAATAGGAAGCTCCATGTCTAGCCTTCACATTCATTGGACAATAAATGTCCGAATGAATTAACTGCAATGTTGATTCAGATCTAATAGCCTTACCAAATGGTTTCCTAGTTGTTTTTCCAGCAAGACAATGCTCACATATAGACAATTGAATCTTAGCTCGAGTGTCCAATAGACCCTCTCTAGCTAACCGATTCATACGTTCTTGTCCTATGTGTCCTAATCTAGCATGCCAAACCTCATCAGTTATATCTGCATCACTAGTTAAAGCAATGTTTGAAAAACAACCATCAATAGCATAATTGACATCTAGTTCTACATCAAGAACCATAAAACCATTTGTTAAAAAACCATATCCGATTGACACTGAGTCAATCTTAAGTTCAACAGACCGACTGTAAAAATTATAATACCCTAAATCAAGAAGACACATAACGGAAACAAGATTCCATCGAATTTCAGGAGCATACAGGACATCATGTAGAAATAAAACTTTACCACCACGTAGGTTGAGTTTGCAAGTGCCGACTCCTTTGACTTCAACTCTTGCATTATTTCTCACATAGATCCACTTGTTGCCAGTTGGTACCCGACGGTACTCAACAAATGTAACTCGTTCCCGAGCTACATGGTTGGTTGCTCCCGAATCTATAATCCACAAAGGATAAGAATCAGCTAACAACAATGAAATAGCAACAAAATGCTTTTGAAAAGAAGACACACTTGGATTTACCTTTTTCGGCTCAGTGCACTCCCGAGCAAAGTGGCCCTTTTTGCCACAGTTAAAACAAGTCAACTTGTTTTTAGATTTCTTTCCAGTTTTCTTGACTATCTTCTTGATTGGGCCTTGTCCCACACTAGCAGCTTCCCTCTTCTTTCCCTTCCTTTTCTTGAACCATTTCTTCTTGGATCCATATGATCCTGCAGAACCTACAGCCACATAGGCTTGTCCAGAAATCCTTGCGGATTCAACTCTCTCCGCCTCCAATTCTACATGGCGTGAGACGTCAGTGAAAGTCTTGATACTCTCACTGTGAGTTAAGGTCTGCTTCATGGTCTCCCAAGAATCTGGAAGTGAACGAATAACTGCTTGAACCTGTTGTTCATCAGTCAACTCATGACCAGCAGTTTTAAGCTCCCGAATCATGTTCGACATCTCCCTGAGGTGTTGAACCATTGATACATTTGGACGCTTTTTGTAGCTGTCAAACTTGATTGTCAGCTGGCAAAGCTTGCTCACTTACTCCACTATATTTTTCTTTAAGGGCAACCCAGACTTCATGAGCAGTAAGATATGACTCATATTCAAAAGCTAGGTCGTCTACCATTGAACTAATCAATATACCCTTTGCAGTGGAGTCCTTTTTCTTCCATGTCTTATAGGCATCAAGATCTCGTCTGTGTTGTGCAGTGGGACCATCTACAGGTACTTCCATAACCTGATTTACAGCTTCTAGAACTTCTTGTTCCTCAAGTACATATTGTATCATGAGGTGACAGATCTTATAGTTATCCCCATTAAGATTTTCACCTTTGTTGAGTTCAGCTATTATGTTTTTGGTTGCCATAATCTATCATAAATAAACACATTATTTAGTATTCAGTGTATATCATATGTATGCAATTTATGATTGACTTAATATTACTTTGAGTTGGTTTACAAAATCAAGTGACAATTATGTTTTCACTCATCATCCGTATGACCAATCAAATTAATATTAATCAATTCTATTACATACATCCCAACAAATGAACTAATCATTTATAATATCATGAATTCATTAATTAAATGAACTAATCATTTAATATATCATGTTTTTTTTAATTAAATGAACTAATCATTTAATACATCATGAACTAATCATGCATCATGTCAAGCAAACAACATAAATAAATGAACATATCATTAATATAAAATTATGCTGCATATTGTTAACATATAACTAATTGACATGAATGAAATGGACTAACTATTGTTCATACAAAACGACAATAAAAAACAGAACTCTAATAAACTAGATAGGCAACTACCACTCCCACTAGGACAGACACTAGTGCAGTGGCCAAAATAATCCCTCTCAACCTAGACTCATTTGGGGTAATCATAGGCAGGACAGCTTCAAGGTTCTCTATTGGATCCACAATTGGATCCTCTTCTGGTTCCTCCTCAATCATTTCCGGGTCCTCTTCGAACTCTTCCGGATCCTCTTCAGTCATATGATGAAGCAGCTCCTCACATAATACAGAATATGTGACGCGTCCTTAATGACGCCCCCAAATATAGTCTGCTATCATCCTAGGATTTTCTGGCAATGATTACATCAAAGCCCAAATCCTATAACTGTCCAGGACTGGAAACTCTTCTCGCTCAAGTTTCCAAAACAGTTCATCACGACTCCATAAGCAGAGTTATACTCTATCTCCTGAATCTCCTCCCTGAGCTGATTTCGTCGCACTTCGCAACGATTCAATGTGGTAATCGTCCGTGCCATCTGAAAAATTGAAAATAAATAAGTCAGTACAAAACCGACTAACCAGTACAAAATCGGCTTATTTCAATTTATACAGGCATAGTACCAACATAATAAATCAAGAAAAACAAATCTTCTCGATTTTCAGGAGTTTAAGTCAACAATTAGAACTAATCTAATTGGTCAAACTCATTGGATCGGTTGATTAGGGATCCAGATCCTAAGCTTGGTCCATTGTCCTTAATTAGAACTAATCTAATTGGACAGGGATTTTTGTACCTATGTTCTGTTACTTTTCTCTAAGTCCATTTCAACCAATTACAGACTTATTGATCAAACTCAGGTTCGTTTGATCAAACAAATGCCCATTGGTTTAAGTCCGACCAATTAGAACAAATCTAATTATTTTAATCAAATCTGACCCGTTAGAACAAATCTGGTCATTTGATCATATTTGATCAAGTCCAATTAATCAACCCAAATTGATTGGAGTTTAGATCAAATTTATTTGATTAAACCAACTAATGATTCAATCTAAATTTGATCTAATTGGACTAAAATTATTCTACACCATTTATTATAAATGATGAATTAATTGAACTTAATATTCAATTAATTACCACATGCAAATATAATTAATGTTACCGAAAAAAAAAACTGTGCATGACATTTTTTTATTATAAACATTAATTCCTCTAAAAGGGCAAAAACTTCTCCATGCAAGCAAAAAAAACCGTTATTTTGTTTTTTTTTTATTTTATATATACATCTATTGTTTTGCATTAAATTTGCATGTGGAAGGTGAGTTAACCAACTGTTCACGTTTTTTTTTATATTTGACTTTTTCTCACACGCACTACCGATTTCTGCGCCACTGCCCACGTCGCACACCGCTCAAGCCACACACGCCGCTCACACAGCGACGAACGCTGGTCACGGCAGATCGCCTCCCCTCTGCAGCCAACCTCATAGCGACGAACACTGTGCAAAAATTGCAAGAGGCCTCCTCAAGCATGCCGCCGGCCAACATAAATGTTGTCGCCGGTCATAGATCGTTGTCACCAGTGTCCACTAAAGACACAAACCTTCTGCAGGGGGCTGCCATGAACACGGTTACCGACCAATATCGGAGACAAATTCTTTGGGTGTTCTTTGAGGCCTATCGTGTTAGCAATTTCAAGCAAATCGCGACATGGACGCAATCTTACTTGACTACGGCAAAACTAGACGGAGACGAACTCCGTTCACGGTAGCAATTTTAAACAGAAGATCGTACATGAATTTAAAACTAACTTGGCTCTGATACCATTGTAGAAATTCTATATTCTAAATGCATGATAGACGAATTAATTTAATGCGGTAAAAACTTACAGCGATCTCCCGTAGATCTGCAATCGGCAATGACGAAACTCGCTGTCGGAAGAGCGATCACAGGATTGGAAAGCCCTCCGCAATTTCACAAACCAAATCCCGCCGCCTTGGATGCTCTCCTCTTACTCTCGTCTCCAACGCAACCTGATTCACCTCTCTGATCCTTGGACGTATCCCCTTTATATAGGGAAATAAACCAGGGGCATAATGGACCTTTTCCATTATGAGTAGTGGGGAACATGGGCCACGTTCCCCACTATCCTCATTTCCAACATTTCAAGTACTGGTTATTGCCACTAGGACACTAAGAAGTGGGAACCAAGGCGCATTGGAGTGCTTCTTTTGTATATTATTACTGTTTCAGTTTCTTGCTGTAAGAGCATCCACAGTGGTTAGAACCTACTGTGGGCTCTTTCGTTGTCACGTCTGCACCACATCAAAAGTTAAAAATCTCATACCTCTTTCCACTATCAAAAAACATCTCAACAACTTCTCCATGGTCCCACACTTTTCATTATATATATTTCATTATCTCTTCTTCATATTTACATTTTATATAATTAAATTTTAATAAAATTTAAATTCATAAATTACTAACCTAAAATACCTTTCATAATTAAAAAAATTACATAAATATCACAATACATATATCGCAATTAATAAATTATTTTTTCACTGATTACAATTCACTGATTACAATTATAGCGTGCCCAGATATACTCAACTACGTCGGCTCGAAGTTGATGATGTAATTGATTATCACGTAACTCGTAATTTCTACGGATGTATGCTTGGAATTCTTGAGTGGAGCCTTCAAATATTTGTGATTGAGAAGCTCCTTCATCGTCCGACCAATTGACTACTGCATCTCCCTCATTCTCAATAATCATGTTGTGCAAAATAATATAGGTATACATGATGTCCTTCAAATTATCCTTGTACCAAAATCGTCCAGGACCTTTTATCATTGCCCATCGTGATTGGAGCACCCCAAATGCCCTCTCGACATCCTTTCTCGCAGCCTCCTGTCATTCCTTAAATATCTTTCTTTTGGGATCCTGGGGACATGGAAAGCTTTTGACGAAAGTAGCCCATTCTGGATAGATCCCATCGGTCAGATAGTATCCTTTTGTATATTGTGTATTATTAATCATAAAATTAACCTCGGGTGTATTCCCTTGTAAGACGTCGTTGAATAACGGTGATTCATTAAGCACATAGATATCATTGTGTGACCCTGCAATCCCAAAAAAGGCATGCCATATCCACAAATCCGATGATGCAACGACTTCGAGCACAATTGTTGGGGCGTCATGATCTCCTCGAGTAAACTGGCATTTCTAAGCGACGGGGCAATTTTTCCATTGCCAATGCATACAATCAAGACTGCCCAACATGCCAGGGAAACCATGTCTCTGCTCATGCATTTCAAGCAAGTGTTTGATATTAACAGCATTAGATTTTCTTAAATATTGGGCCCCAAACACTTCAATTACACATCTGCAAAAGTTGAATAAACATTGGATGATAGTTGTTTCAGCAATCTGTAGATACTCATCATAATGATCAGCAGGGGCTCCATACGCCAATTGGCGAATAACCGTTGTGCATTTCTGAAGTGGTGAGAAACCTTTTTTCCCCGCTGCATCGACCTTCCATTGAAAATATTCGGAATGATTTTTCACGGCATCAACTATACGAAGGAATAATTCTTTTTTCATTCGAAATCGACGTCAAAATATATCATCAGGATATACCGGATCATCAGAAAAGTAATCATTGAAAAGACGAGCATGTCCAATTTCACGATCCCGATTCAAATACCTTCTCCTTTGTGTTCTACCGGAAGAACTTTGAGCTCTTTGACGTACCGTTTGTCGCTGCTCATATAGCTGGAGCATTCTTCGTTCATCTATATCTTCCGCATCTTCCGCCAATTCATTTCTCCAGAATTCTTGGAGCATAGATCGATCTGGATTTTGAGTCATTTGAAATAAATCAAGATATTTTTGTGGTTGAAAAATATAGAGAGTTGAGGAAAGAAATCGAAAGCAAAGATAACAAGGAGATGAATGAAAAATATGAAATCGATCATGTATTTATAAAAATAAATAAATTAAAAAATAAAGTTAACCGTTGAACAACGGCTAAAATAGCCGTTGTTCAACGGCATAATATACCAAATCTATTAATCTGACCATTATTTTTTTTATATATAATTATTAAAAAAATTAATATAAAAAAATAAAAAGCACGACGAAACGACTCCGTAACAACGGAGCCGCTTCGTTGTGTGAGGTGAGAAACCTCCCTCCCACTATGGGAGGGAGGTTTCTCCCTCTGCACGTCCGCAGTGGGAGCTCCAAAGGAGCTCCCATTGTGGGTGCTCTAAGTTCTATGTGGCTTTAGCTAGTCATATCAAGCATCAAAGTAAGAGAGAATTAACTGAAGCCTACATGGAAGCTTTGATTCCTGAATCCTCTCCTGCTAATGTTAGGAGGTATGTGAAAAATGTTTTGGCTTTTTTGTTACTGTATTTCTCTTTTGCTTCCAATGCCTTTCTAGATTAATGTCAGACTATCTTGACTCTAAATGTAATCTTATTTTAGTTCCACCACCACTACTACCTCAAGGATTTTTATATAAGAATGTGAAATAAGTTTTGAAATTTCAGAAATTTGAAATGTTTAAACGTCAACATGTTTATTTGTAGGCTATTTTACTTGTCCACACTGATTTCAAAATAAAATTACTCAAATGGATACATTGATATTTGAATGGATGGAGCTATTATTTATCCTCAACCATTGGTATAATTTTTCTTTGCAACACACGGCTTGAAATTTTTTGGCTACGGCCATTAAGTGTAATCTGCTCTATGTTCAGATAGTTTTGTTCAATATTTTATATAATACTATTTTGGAATATGAAGGAACACGCCAGTATTGTGGAATATGATGAACACAAGATAAATCATTGTTTCTTATTCTTTATAAGCAATTAATTCATAGGTGAATTGTGTTGGATCGTGAAACGTCGATAGAGAGGGGGGGTGAATATCGATTCGAAAAGATCGCGTTAATAAGAGTTAAGCGCAGCGGAATAATAAAAAACTTAGGCAAACTGAACAAGGTGTTTTTTACTTCGTTCGGAGCCTATGACGACTCCTACTCGAAGGCCCGTACTCCTTGAGTACTTTCGTTGGGCAATTTACTAGCAATTCAAAATACTATTACAATGTAAGGTACAGAAATGCTAATGGAAATAAAGTGATACCGATAATAAAATTAACCAAAGAATAAGGAGCACTTTGTCGGAGCTTTGTTAACGTCGCAGGAGCGTAGAGCAGCAGAGCAAGCAGTCGAAGAGTTCTCAGTTGTTATTGAAGCTCCACCCCTAGGGCTTCTTTTATATGCTGCTCCGGGCGCCCTGGTGCGACGTAGCAGGTCTAATCAGCGAACTCCACGTGGTGACGACTTGGCCTGGATAAAATTCACCTCCGGGCGCCCGGACCTCCTATTTCCAGAAACTTCCTTTCCTGCAAAACAGAGTTAGTCCGAGGCAAAATATATATTCTACAAAACAGATTGTTAGCACAACTAAAGTAATATGATTTAACAAGAAAAGAGTATGACTTAGATTCCGTCTTTCCGAGACCGGAATCTAGTCACGATCTCGACTTAGATATCCGAAATTGATCTAAGCCGGATCGACGCCTAATGTTCCCTTCCTGGGAACGCGTCCTCGCAGTCACTCCTCTCCAGTGACTTACCTCACTTACCTGCCAGACGTCCGGTCAGCCCGTCGACCCGTCTAGACTTCGTGTCAGCTATCCGGTCAGCCCGTCGACCTAGCTGGGCTTCGTGCCTAAGCGTCCGGTCAGCCCGTCGACCCGCTTGGACTTCGTGCCAGCTATCCGGTCAGCCCGTCGACCTAGCTGGGCTTCGTGCCTAAGCGTCCGGTCAGCTCGTCGACCCGCTTGGACTTCGTGCCAACTATCCGGTCAGCCCGTCGACCTGTCTGGACTTCTCCTGCACACTCGATCAGAGTGTTAGACAACAACAGACTAACTTAACCTGATTTGTCATTCATCAAAACCTTGGTTAAATCGTTAGTGCTAACCGCACCAACAATCTCCCCCTTTTTGATGGAATGACAATCTGGTTAAGTTAGTGAAAACATATGCACGAAAAGACAAGCATTTAAAGGATTTTTAAGTTAGTTTGTATTTTCAACTCTGGTTTAGCTAACTTAGCCACCTAACCCTCCCCCTTTGGCATTCATCAAAAATAAGCATTGATTAAATAAGCATAGATTTTTTGAAATGTCAAGATAAGCAAATAAAGAGAAATAATGTCAAGATAACCTGGGGGAGTTTAAACTTTTGAAAAACTTGTTTAAAGCTTTTAGATTTTAGAAAAATAGCTAAGTCTAAATAGACAAAATCTCAAACACAAGTGTATAAGTTCTAAATTTCAAGATCAAATTTTCAAAACTAGTTTCAATTTTGAAATGCTTTTCAAATAAGTTTTTGAAACTCAATTTTGAAACTTAATTTGAAATGCTAAGAAATTTATTTTTCAACACTAAGTTTGTAAAAGGTTCAAAAAATGATTTTGAGAAACTTAGGTTTTGAAAAAAAATTTAATTTCTACAATTTTCAAAGCAATTTTGAAAACTAACTTTCAAATTGTCAAAATTAAGTAAAATCAAATTTTGAGAACTAGATTTTTGAATTTAATTTTCAAAACTAAGTTAAATCTTAATATTCAAAATCAATTTTCAATAAAAAGTGAAATCCAAAACAACTTGATTGTATAAGAGTTAGTTTGCAAACATAGTTTTAAAATATTCAAAGTAGACAAAGGAGTTTTCAAAATAGTTTTGTAAAATTCTTTTTCAGAAAAAAATTTGCACATTTTTAATAATTTGAAAGGTTAATTTGAAAAACTGAAGTAGTTTTATTTCTCCCCCTGAACCTGACATTAAATCAAATGTCTAACCAGTTTGTTACTGACTGACTTATCAAAAGATAGCAGCTTTCACTTAGTTAGTCAAGTTAAGGTCAACCTTAGCTTGATTAATATATATTTTGTATTTAACGCCCAGACTTATGTCGATGCACTGAAATAAGCATCTTAAGTCTTAGGCAAGTGGCCTATGCATCTCACCCCTTTCTATGTTCGTCAAACACAAGCAAGGTAAGCCTAGGGTTTTGGTGAGATGCTCAAAACTAGTCCTATGGGTACATGTTCTCTAAGGATTTTGAACTAATCTAAGGCTAAAAATTTATTTAAAAAATCTAAAAAAGGAAAGTTTTGAAAACAGAATATGTTTTAACTTATGAGTTAAAAACAATCATCTTTTAAAATATTTCTGAAATTCAAAATTCCTAGGCTACCAAGATAGAACATAATCAATGCAAGTCTGAAATATCACTAGATAGATCCAAAGTATTTTACAGGTAGTGTAGCTATAGAAGTGAGTCATGACTAGAGCTACTGAGATGATGAAGGGGGTGGTCCAGATCCCAAGGATCGGAGAAGTGCCATCAGCTCAGTGTGTCGGGTCTCCCTGGCAGCTCGTAACTCGGCAACCTCTCGCCGTATGTCCCGATGAAAATCAGAGTTCTCCTGCTGGAGACTCGCCATAGCTCTCTCTAGTCCGGTCATACGGTCGGCTAGAGTGCGGGGAGCGTGACGTGGTGCTCGAACTGGGGGCGGTGGTGGAGCCGGTGCGGCTTCCTCTGGAAACAGTGCAAGCATGAACTCGTCCCCCTGTGCGTCTGGATCGGGCTGGTGCTGTACCCCCTCCGCCAAGACATAGTCCCGTCATCCCTATCTACGTGGATACCAGCTGGGAGAAGTTCCTAGCTGCTATAACATCAAACTCGGTCATATAGGCAATGTCTCCTCTAGTGACATCAATGTGCAACGAGGACATATAGGCTGTCAGAATGTGACAGAATGGCATGTGGACTCGTCTATCAGTCACGTATCCAGCCGAGTAGATAATGGTGGAGAAGATATGTAGGCTGATGTCAATATCTAACCTATGACTCAGGGCATAGAGTAAAAATGAATGGAATGGGCGCATCACAGCGATGTCCCGAGTAGTCAGTGGTAAAATGCAAAAGACTAAGACCCTATAAAGAGCGTAGTCCTGGACTCGAAGTTCTACCAACCTAAACTGAGTCACAGTGGGATCTCGCTCTCCCCCAAAAAAATACGAATAAATCGTATCGAGAGTAATATGTGAGTAGGGATCTCCGAATGGTAGATCCCTGGGAGGATAGCACAAGAAAGGACAAGTAGATGGACGTAACTCTAAAAACTCTCGGATAGTCGTAGGGGAAAACGTGATATCAGTACCCGCTGCCCTAGTGGTATAGGTGAGATCGTCTACTTTCACTAGGTTATTGCAAAATTCAGCACACAGACTTATGTTTACTAGACTAGTACATTCGACAAGGTTCGTTAAGTTATAGTGGTTTATAACCTCTATAACGGAGGCACATGAACCTAGAAAGAACGATCTATATATACATTTAGTCCTAATGGCCTTATAAACGGTTGACTCAAACTTAATCCTTAGTTCATCTGTGGGAAACCTAGGGTCAGTGCTAGCATTAGATGGTCCAGCACCAGTATTTGTTCGTTTCCTACTGTATATAAAAAAGATATTCTAAGAAAAAAATGAGAAGACAAATTCTAATAAATTTTCAGACAGGGGAAGAAGTTTTATCGAGGAGCCATCGACAAATATAGATCTGACGACCTCGGTTGAATCGCAGCAGCGTCTTCACCGCAAGAAAATTTTGATTTAAAATACTCTCGCACTGAGGTTCGGAGTGAACCTTGGCAAAAGTGAAGATTTGTGGGGCAAGGGTTGGGGGCGCCCGCTGCCCCTTATTTATAGGGAGCTCCGGGCGCCTGGAGCCATTCCGGGCGCCCGGAGTTGATTTTAGGCGGGGCGCCCGGATTCCCTCCCGGGCGCCCCGGAAGTGAATACCAGGGACGCCCTTTTTTTTTTTTTTTACATTAAGATTTAGAGATTAGGTTTAAAATTAATTTTTAAAATTAAAATTTTGAAATTAAGTTTTAAAATTAAAATTTTGAAATTAATTTTTAAGTTTTAAAATTAAAATTTTGAAATTAATTTTTAGGTTTAAAATTAAAATTTTGAAATTAATTTTTAAGTTTAAAATTAAAATTTTTAAATTAATTTTTAAGTTTAAAATTAAAATTAATTTTTAGGTTTAAAATTAAAATTTTGAAATTAATTTTTAATTTTAAAATTAAAATTTTGAAATTAATTTTTAAGTTTAAAATTAAAATTAATTTTTAAGTTTAAAATTAAAATTTTGAAATTAATTTTTTAAGTTTAAAAATTAAAATTTTGAAATTAATTTTTAAGTTTAAAATTAAAATTTTGAAATTAATTTTTAAGTTTAAAATTAAAATTTTGAAATTAATTTTTAATTTTAAAATTAAAATTAATTTTTAAGTTTGAAATTAAAATTTTGAAATTAATTTTTTTTAAGTTTAAAAATTAAAATTTTGAATTTAATTTTTTAAGTTTAAAAATTAAAATTTTGAAATTAATTTTTAAGTTTAAAATTAAAATTTTGAAATTAATTTTAATCTTAAAATTAAAATTTTGAAATTAATTTTTAAGTTTAAAAATTAAAATTTTGAAATTAATTTTTTAAGTTTAAAAATTAAAATTTTGAAATTAATTTTTTAAGTTTAAAAATTAAAATTTTGAAATTAATTTTTAAGTTTAAAATTAAAATTTTGAAACAAATTTAAGCCTTATTCAACTCACCCGATCTATATTATCAATCAGAGAATCCTATGATTTTGTGAGATGAAATTGGATTTTTAATTATGGAGTTTTGGTTTAACTTGTGTTAGATTAAGATTTAGCTTTGGTCTCCACAAATAGGCAATCTTCAGATAAACTTCTAAGCTTGGTGACTCACATGGACGTCATTAGTAGTAACCAACCTTTCTGTTGGTTGCTACTCGGAAAACCTATAGGTTCCACTGTACAAAAATTTTGTACAAAGGTCTGAACCTTTTCCTAGCTACCATGTGTTCTTTTAAATTAAATTTTGGATCACCTGCGGAACTTAACACGTTTGATCCAAAACTTAATCTATTTGTTCTTTTAGGTTTTGACTTGGATCTCCTGCGGAACTTAACACGTTCGACCCAAGTCTCCTTAAGTTATTAATTCCATTAAATATTATTTTCCATAATTGGTTCCCAGTACTGACGTGGCGAGGCACATGACCTTCTTGGATATGGGAGCAACCACCACCGACTAGACAAAACCTTTTATAGAAAGATAATATTTAATTTCCTAAAATAACTTTAGGTTAACCAAAGAGAACAATCAAATCACAAGGAAAAGAAAAAACAAAATAACACAACTTCGAAAAACATATTCGAAATTCTAGAACGTAAGCCTCTTGTATTTGGTATTATTTCCATAAATAACTAGCATGATGCGGAAAGAAAAATTACTAGTTATACCTTGTAGAAAAACTTCTTGATCTTCTACCGTATTCCTCTTCTAACCTCGGACGTTGTGTGGGCAACGATCTTCCGAGACGAGAAACCACCAATCACCTTCTTCTCCTCCTAGCTAGGTTCGGCCAACAAAGAGGAAGCTTCACCAAGCAAGAAAATCAAAACACTAACCAAGCTCCAAGAGATGCTAGCTTTCTCTCCTTCTTCTTCTTCTTCTCCGAGTAGTATCCGGCCACCACAAGAGCTCCAATGGAAGAGAAGGGTTCGGCCACCACAAGAGGAAGAGAGGGAGAGGATGGTCGGCCACACCAAGGAACAAAAGAGGGAGAGAAATAATAGATGTTGTCACTTGTAAAGGCACCCTCACCCCTTCTTTTATATTCCTTGGCCTAGGCAAATTAGGAAATTTAATTACAATAAAATTTCCTTAATTCCCTTGACATGATTTAATTGAGAAAAATAATATTTCCTCAATTAATCAATGATGGCCGGCCACATCAATGGGAAGCAAATTGGACAAGTTTCAATCAACAATTAAAACTTTCCTTATTTGTTTCCGGAAATTTTAAAAATAAAATTTCTCTTCAAAAAATCTCTTCATGATTAATAAAAAGAAATTTCCATAATTTTAATTTTACAACATGTGAATAATTTTTAAAGAGAAAATAAAATATCTCACCAATCTACAAATAAGGAAAGAGATCTAATCTCTTTCTTTAATCTTTTGTAAATTTTACAAGAGAGATAATTTAATTTAAATCCTCTTTAATAAATTATTTCTTCCACATAATAAAAATTAAAATTGAAATTCTTTTTAATTTATTTTGTCCGGCCCTACTAGCTTGGGTTCAAGCTAGGGCCGACCACCCAATATTATACCTAGGCCGGCCCTAGCTTGTTCCCAAGCTAGCTTGGCCGACCCCTATTGGGTGGGTATAGAAGGTGGGTATAGGTGGGTATAGAACTCTATAAATAAGAGGCTACGATAGGGACCGAGAGGAGGAATTGGTTTTGGTCTCCTGATAAAATTAAGCATCCCGTGTTCGCCCCGAACACACAACTTAATTTTATCAATGATAATTCATTCCACTAGAGAACTATCATTGAACTACCGCACCAATCCCAAATTACATTTTTGGGCTCCTTTTTATTATGAGTGTGTTAGTCTCCCTGTGTTTAAGATATCGAATGTCCACTAATTAAGTGAGTTACTGACAACTCATTTAATTAATATCTAAGTCCAAGAGTAGTACCACTCAACCTATTATCATGTCGGACTAAGTCCACCTGCAGGGTTTAATATGACAATCTTTATGAGCTCCTCTTGAGGACATTATCAACCTAGTATCTCTAGGACACAGTTTCCTTCTATAATCAACAACACACACTATAAGTGATACCATTTCCCAACTTATCGGGTTTATTGATTCATCGAACTAAATCTCACCCATTGATAAATTAAAGAAATAAATATCAAACATATGTGCTTGTTATTATATTAGGATTAAGAGCACACACTTCCATAATAACTGAGGTCTTTGTTCCTTTACAAAGTCAGTATAAAAGAAATGACCTCTAATGGTCCTACTCAATACACTCTGAGTGTACTAGTGTAATTATATAGTCAAGATAAACTAATACCTAATTACACTACGACCTTCTAATGGTTTATTCCTTTCCATTTTAGTCGTGAGCTACTGTTTATAATTTATAAGGTACTGATAACATCATCTTCTGCATGTGACACCACATACTATGTTATCTACAATATAAATTATATGAACAACTACAAACAAATGTAGACAATTTGACCAAATGTGATTCTTTATTCATAATGAATGTTTACAAAGCTTAGGCTTTCAGTATACACTCCAACACTTTCGAGGTTTTCCGAATAGTCCTATCCACGGAGCTTAGTACTAAATCTTGGTCTAACTGGTTAGGATTCATTTAAGGGTAGCTTCGGTCAGTTCCACTTGGCCAAATGCACCAGATCGAAACCATATCTTTCTAGACATGCGATGCCCAAGCTTCCCTAATGTACTATCATCCAAAAACTTCACCAGTACCATGATTCAAGTTAAACTTGGTCTCTTTTAACTAATCCTAATTACCCTGCCGGGTTAGTTAATTTTGGAGGTGACAACTATTCTGGAGCCTCCCCCTGAATTATTGACCTTAAATTTAAATTTTCGTTTTAGGTTTGTGTCTGTTTCTTTTTATAGTTATAATTAACTTGGTGATAGTTTATATTTTGTTGAGTTTTAAATTTTAAATTTTTTGATTTAGGTTTTTATTTGGTTTAATCGAGTTTATATAATATACTTTTTCTTTAGGTATATAATATTGATTAAGTCCTACTTGCGTGGTCAGACACGCTTTTGGAACTCAAGTTTGATTAGTTGATTTGTATTGAGTTATTAATGACTTAAAAGTTTTATTTGAGTTCGACTTGTATCCGAGTCCGGTTTTATTATAACATGCTTTTTGATTGTTCAAGATTAAGTCAAAAATTTTTGATCTTGTTGTAAATTTTTCTAGCATTTCTTTTAAATTGTTAATATCATTTTTTAATGATAAATTCTCCTCCTCAAGTGTTAGATCTTGAGTTGGATTTGAATTTTTTATTTGTTCCTTGAGGTTTTGATTTTCCTCAAGAAGTGATTTGTTTTCATTTTCTATTTTAATTAATTTACTATTTAAACAGGAAATAATTCTAAAATTTTTTTTGTTTAAATTAAAATATACCTCATTTGGGCCTTCGGAAACGAGTACGGACTCGTGGCTTGTTTCAGATTCAGACCCGTCTTCATCTTCCGACTCATCTTCTGTTTCAGCTTCGCGGGCCATCAGTGCGAGGTGGCTCTGATGTTTCTGCTCTTCTTCCTCCGATTCGCCCGAGGAGTCGTCCCACGTTGCTTTGAGGGCCTTCTTTTTGGTTGGTTTCGGTTTGTCGAACTTCAGTTTTGGGCATTCGTTCTTGTAGTGTCCCTTTTTATTGCAGCCGAAGCAAGTCACGTTCTTTTGTTCTGAGGGAGAACTGATCTTTTGAAGGTCCTTTCTGCTGAAGCTCCTTTTTCTCCTGGTGAACATTTTTCTTACCAAGTTCACCAGGTGTTCTTCGTCTTCGGAGTCTTGGTCGGAATCTTCTTCATATTCAGGCTTGCTCTTCTTTTCTTTGGAGGAACCTGCAAATAAAGCTATACCTTTCTTGGCTCCAGCATTAGTTTGTTCATGTAATTCTAATTCACAGAAAAGCTCGTCTAATTTTAACTGAGAAAGATTTTTAGAAATTTTGTAGGCATCTACGATTGATGCCCACAAACTATTACGTGGAAAAGCATTTAATGCGTACCTTATTAAGTCTCTATTTTCCATCTGGTGGCCTATCGCATGAAGCCCGTTGAGGATGTCCTTGATCCTCGCGTGGAGCTGATTCGTCGTTTCACCTTCCTGCATTTTAATATTAAGAATTTTATTTAAAAGCAGGTCTCGTTTTGTTACCTTGGCGTCGCTCGTTCCCTCATGCAGCTCGATCAATTTGTCCCACAGCTCTTTAGCGTTTTAGTGTGGACCGACTCTGTTCAGTTCTTCTCTTGTTAATCCGCACTGTAGAGTGTTGATCGCTTTATTTTCTGTTGACGCCTTTTTCTTCAAATCTGTTGTCTAGTCTTCAGGATCCAGTATATTCCCGGAGCTGTCCGCTGGAATTTTATAGGGTCTCGTAACGCTCATCCACTGGTCGAAGTCTGTTTTGAGGTAAACCTCCATGCACTTCTTCCAGTACGGAAAATCGTCCCCGTTGAAGAGTGGAGGTCGTACTGTGCTGAATCCTTCTGTCTGAGACATTTTAGTCCTGCGCACAGAAGAAAGAAAAGAAAAAAAAAATCCCAAGACTTGGTCTTGGATTAGTAGTGCGGAAGAAGAAAAATAATAGAAGTATCTAAATTGGTGTTGCACCAATTTAGATTTAATTGCAATGAAAAAAATTCAAAACAGGTAATAATACCAATTTGAAATTAAACGTAAAACTGAAAACCGAAAAAAGATTAATTTTTCACCCCTGTCTGATTGGTGGTTGCACCTGCTCTGATACCACTTGTTGGATCGTGAAACGTCGATAGAGGGGGGGGTGAATATCGATTCGAAAAAATCGCGTTAATAAGAGTTAAGCGCAGCGGAATAATAAAAAACTTAGGCAAACTGAACAAGGTGTTTTTTACTTCGTTCGGAGCCTGTGACGACTCCTACTCGAAGGCCCGTACTCCTTGAGTACTTTCGTTGGGCAATTCATTAGCAATTCGAAATACTATTACAATTTAAGGTACAGAAATGCTAATGGAAATAAAGTGATACCGATAAGAAAATTAACCAAAGAAGAAGGAGCACTTTGTCGGAGCTTTGTTAACGTCGCAGGAGTGTAGAGCAGCAGAGCAAGCAGTCGAAGAGTTCTCAGTTGTTATTGAAGCTCCACCCCTGGGGCTTCTTTTATATGCTGCTTCAGGCGCCTGGATCCCTTCCGGGCGCCCTGGTGCGACGTGGCAGGTCTAATCAGCGAACTCCACGTGGCGACGACTTGGCCTGGATAAAATTCACCTCCGGGCGCCCGGACCTCCTATTTCCAGAAACTTCCTTTCCTGCAAAACAGAGTTAGTCCGAGGCAAAATATATATTCTACAAAACAGATTGTTAGCACAACTAAAGTAATATGATTTAACAAGAAAAGAGTATGACTTAGATTCCGTCTTTCCGAGACCGGAATCTAGTCACGATCTCGACTTAGATATCCGAAATGGATCTAAGCCGGATCGACGCCTAATGTTCCCTTCTTGGGAACGCGTCCTCGCAGTCACTCCCCTCCAGTGACTTACCTCACTTACCTGCCAGACGTCCGGTCAGCCCGTCGACCCGTCTAGACTTCGTGCCAGCTATCCGGTCAGCCCGTCGACCTAGCTGGGCTTCGTGCCTAAGCGTCCGATCAGCCCGTCGACCCGCTTGGACTTCGTGCCAACTATCCGGTCAGCCCGTCGACCTAGCTGGGCTTCGTGCCTAAGCGTCCGGTCAGCCCGTCGACCCGCTTGGACTTCGTGCCAGCTATCCGGTCAGCCCGTCGACCTAGCTGGGCTTCGTGCCTAAGCGTCCAGTCAGCCCGTCGACCCGCTTGGACTTCGTGTCAGCTATCCGGTCAGCCCGTCGACCTGTCTAGACTTTTCTTGCACACTCGATCAAAGTGTTAGACAACAACAGACTAACTTAACCTGATTTGTCATTCATCAAAACCTGGATTAAATCGTTAGTGCTAACCGTACCAACAAATTGAATTTTTTTGTATTAATATAGTTTGACTGTTGGAACTAAAACAAGGATGTTCATTTGCATGCTTTATTTTATTAAAATTCTCAAGATATTTAATATGCATTATCTAAATTTTAATTTATTTACTTCTGCTTTTATCCTTGTTCCCTAATTTCCCCATTATAATACTGAGGTGTGCAGTTGATTTGTGGGTTTTATATAGATGGAAGCTGTCTTTTTCATTGTTGCCAACTTTCTTATCATCTATTTTGCAGATTTAAGAAGGGCATGTGGAGGAAGGCAATGCCTAAAGGATTAAAAATAATGAAGTTTATTGAAGGATCAAGCAGCCAACTTATTCAAGATAAGTCTTATGTTGGAGAAGATGCATGGGACGAGGATCCTGCACCTCCTGAAGCTGCACTAGCTAAGATCATTGATAGAGAGAAAACCTTGAGCCTTGAAGATAAGAAAAGTTTGAAAGAAAAGTTGAGCATCCCAGGTTGATTTCATTTTACTTATGCACATATAATCTATCAGGATTTGGTTTTGGTGGTTTAGGTATTTAATGATTAGGCAATTCAACCCTTGCATCTCGTCGAGTAAAATCCCTCAACCATAAATGGCCTATTTTCAAACAAAACGAATCTGCAAAAGGAAAGTATTTCATCTGATACAATTTTTTAGATAAAAGTACTGAGCTACATTGCTCAAAAAGTTATTCTACACATGACATCTTACCTTGAGATTCTACCAATTAATAATAAAAAAACTTGATTCAACATTTTGTAGAGTTTGAAGAATCTTGGCAAGTATTGCCTATAAGGAAAATGTAAATCTAAAACTGATTTTCTTTATTAGTTGAGTGATGAAATTGTTTTTATTATTATTTGGAAACATGAATTATATGACTTCACTGAGTGATACGCAAGATTACTAGTATATAATTTGGTTATATCATTTTTTTATTGAGTTGACTATATTGTCTTTAGTCTTCCTCTACCACTTTTGCATTCTACTCTAATATATCCATCTTTTTTAATCTTAGACTCTATCGGTTATTCAACATATTCATATCATATCAACTTATTTTCTCTAACTTATCATCTATTTGAGTCACATTTCTATCGATAATTTTTAATTTATCCCTTTCAATAAATTCATACATCCATTTTAACTTTCTCATCTACGCTACATTAAATTTTTGTTCATGTTGTTGCCTAATAATCCAACACTAGTTCAAAAAATAGTTGTAGACTTGTAGTCATACCAGATTGTTATAAAAAATTTCTTTTAGCCTAAGGGGAACATAATGATCACACAAGGCTTTGGAAGGCTCTTGTTGGTTGCTACTCGGAAAACCTATAGGTTCCATTGTACAAAAATTTTGTACAAAGGTCTGAACCTTTTCCTAGCTACCATGTGTTCTTTTAAATTAAATTTTGGATCGCCTGCGGAACTTAACACGTTTGATCCAAAACTTAATCTATTTGTTCTTTTAGGTTTTGACTTGGATCTCCTGCGGAACTTAACACGTTCGACCCAAGTCTCCTTAAGTTATTAATTCCATTAAATATTAATTTCCATAAAAGGTTCCCAGTACTGACGTGGCGAGGCACATGGCCTTCTTGGATATGGGAGCAACCACCACCGACTAGACAAAACCTTTAATAGAAAGCTAATATTTAATTTCCTAAAATAACTTTAGGTTAACCAAAAAGAACAATCAAATCACAAGGAAAAGAAAGAAACAAAAGAACACAACTTCGAAAAACATATTCGAAATTCTAGAACGTAAGCCTCTTGTATTTGGTATTATTTCCATAAATAACTAGCATGATGCGGAAATAAAATTTACTAGTTATACCTTGTAGAAAAACCTCTTGATCTTCTACCGTATTCCTCTTCTAACCTCGGACGTTGTGTGGGCAACGATCTTCCGAGACGAGAAACCACCACGCACCTTCTTCTTCTCCAAGCAAGGTTCGGCCACAAGAAGAACCACCTCCAAGGAAGAAGAACTTGATCACCACCAATGCTCCAAAGGATCTTCAAGATGAGGCTTCCTCCTCTTTCTTCTTCTCCTTCCTAGGTCCGGCCACCAACAAGAGCTCCAAGAGATGTATGGTTCGGCCACCAAAAGAGAAGAAAGGAGAAAGGCTAGGGCCGGCCACAAGAAGAAGAAAAGAGGGAGAGAAAAATATTATGTTGTCTCTCTTCAAGGCACCTTAACCCCCTCTTTTATAATCCTTGGCCTTGACAATTAAGGAAACTTATTAAAAATAATATCAATAGCTTTCCTTAATATGAATTAATGAGGAATTAATAAAATAAAAACTCCCCATTAAATTCATATGGCCGGCCACAATTTAAAGAGAAGAAAAATTTCCAATCAACAAAAATTTCCTTATTTGTTCTTGTAAATTTAATTTCTCTTCAAAATCCCTTCATGGTTGATAAAAAGGAAATTTCTATAATTTTAATTTTATCAACATGTGGATAATATTTAAAGAGAAAATAAAATAACTCATCAATCTACAAATAAGGAAAGAGATCTAATCTCTTTCTTTAATCTTTTGTAGATCTTTTACAAGAGATATTTTAATTTTAATTCTCTTTAAAATTATTTCTTCCACATAAAAACTAAAATTAAAATCCCTTTTTAATTTAATTTGGCCGGCCCCACTAGCTTGGGTTCAAGCTAGGGCCGGCCACCCAATAATATACCTAGGCCGGCCCTAGCTTGGTTCCCAAGCTAGCTTGGCCGGCCCCTTATTAGTGGGTATAGAAGGTGGGTATAGGTGGGTATAAAACTTCTACAAATAAGAGGCTACGATAGGGACCGAGAGGAGGAATTGGTTTTGGTCTCCCGATAAAATTAAGCATCCCGTGTTCGCCCCGAACACACAACTTAATTTTATCAATGATAATTCATTCCACTAGAGAATTATCATTGAACTACCGCACCAATCCCAAATTACATTTTTGGGCTCCTTCTTATTATGAGTGTGTTAGTCTCCTGTGTTTAAGATATCAAATGTCCACTAATTAAGTGAGTTACTGACAACTCATTTAATTAATATCTAAGTCCAAGAGTAGTACCACTCAACCTTATTATCATGTCGGACTAAGTCCACTTGCAGGGTTTAACATGACAATCTTTATGAGCTCCTCTTGAGGACATTATCAACCTAGTATCTCTAGGACACAGTTTCCTTCTATAATCAACAACACACACTATAAGTGATATCATTTCCCAACTTATCGGGTTTATTGATTCAACGAACTAAATCTCACCCATTGATAAATTAAAGAAATAAATATCAAATATATGTGTTTGTTATTACATTAGGATTAAGAGCACACACTTCCATAATAACCGAGGTCTTTGTTTCTTTATAAAGTCAGTATAAAAGAAACGACCTCAAATGGTCCTACTCAATACACTCTGAGTGTACTAGTGTAATTATATAGTCAAGATAAACTAATACCTAATTACACTACGACCTTCCAATGGTTTGTTCCTTTCCATCATGGTCGTGAGCTACTGTTTATAATTTATAAGCTACTGATAACATGATCTTCTGTGTGTGACACCACACACCATGTCATCTACAATATAAATTAATTGAACAACTACATTTATCATAAATGTAGACATTCGACCAATGTGATTCTTATTTCTAGATAAATGTTTATACCAAAAGCTAGGCTTTTAGTATACACTCCAACAATCTCCCACTTATACTAAAAGACTAAGCTGCTATATCTGCTGCCATACATCTGATTCCTAACCCTTCAACATGCCCATCAAAAGCTCTTGCCTTAAGGACCTTAGTGAAAGGATCTATAGGTCATCACCTGATGCAATCTAGGCGGCAACAACTTCTCCTCGTTTATACGATTTCTCGTATTGGGTGGTACTTGCGCTCTATTGTGTTTACTTGCCTTATAGACTTATGGTTTCTTCGAGTTTGCTACTGCACCAACATTATTACAATAAATTGTAATAATCTTTGGACAAACCAGAAATCATATCTAAGTCTATCTTGAGGTTATTGAGTCATTCAGCTTTTATGACTACCTCAGAGGTTTGCCATATACTAAGCTTCTATGGTGGAGTCCAGAAAAACACCTATGCTTATCACTCTTCCATAGTTATGACTTTACCTCCTAAAATAAACACAAAACCCTGAGGTTGACTTATTATTGTCCCTATCCGATTGGAGGTCAAAATCCATACAACCCATAGGAACCAAATTAACTGCCTTGTAAGCTAGCATATAATCTTTAGTGCCTCTAAGGTACTTTAATATATACTTTACTGCAGTCCAATGTCCTTGTCTAGGGTTACTTTGATATCTGCTAACTATGCTCTTAGCAAAACAGATTTCTGATCTCGTGCATAGCATACATTAGGTTGTCTAACTGCCGAAGCATAAAGAACTGCCTATATGTCCTCAATCTCCTTTAATGTCATCGGAGACATCTCTTTAGATAAAGACACTCCATGCTTAAAAGGTAAGAAACCTTTTGAGGAGTTTTGCATGCTTAAAACGAGCAAGGATTTTTTCGATGTATCAAGCTTGGAATAAATATATTTTTTCTTGTGATCCCTTATTACTTTGATCTTAAAAAATATATACATTCTCCCAAGTCCTTTATATCGAATTATTTGGACAACCATACCCCTACTTCTGACAATATTTTGATATTGTTTCCAACTACCAAAAAATGTTATCTACATATAGTACAAGAAATACCACCACGTTTCCATCACATCTTTTGTATACACAAAACTTTATCCGTTTACTCAATAAATCCATAGGTGTGGATTACTTTGATAAACTGGATGTTCCAAGACCTTGAAGCTTTGTATCAGTCCATAGACTGATTGAGCTTGCACACAAGATGCTCTTAGCACTTTGCAATGAACCCTTCTGGTTGCTTTATATGGATGCTTTCTTCAAGACTTCTATTAAGGAATGCTGTCTTGACATCCACTTGCCAAATAGATAAAAGAATCCGGATAGACTTAAGCATGGCTACCAGTGAAAAAAAGTTTCCTTTTTCATCAAGCCTTGCTTTGAAGATTTCTACCTTCCTGTCTATCCCTCTTTTTCTATTATAGACCTTTTACACCCAAAGGCTTTTACACCACTTGGTGGTTCTACAAGCTTCCAGATTTTATTAGAATACATATATTCTAATTCTATTATTCATTACTCTTTGCCAGGATGCTTCATATTTATCTTGGAGTGCTTCGTCATATGTCCGGAGATCAGGTTCATGTCCTTCAGGGATCGAGTTCAAAAACTCTCCCAAAACATGAATCTTTTAAGGTTGCTTAACAACCCTCCCACTACGACAAGGCATTTTCTGCAATTGTGTATCATTTGTGATACGTGTTGCAGTTTTCTTGTGGTATCTCATCTTGTACAGTTGGTACTAGATTAGACATGTCTTTTATTATTTTCTTAAGAACAAATTTACTTATGAGCACGTGGTTCATTATATAGTCCTTTTCTAAAAATCAGTCATTGATGTTATCAATGACCTTCAGATTTATAAGACTATAAACCTACTTTTGTTTATCTAGGATAACTTACAAACAAGTGAACTCCTATCCAACTTATCATTATCTCTCTTTAACATATATGTTGGATTACCTGAATCCGAATATGCTTCAAAATAGGCTTACGCCTATTCAGCAACTCTATATGAGTAGAGAGTTATGACTTGGAAGACACTATGTTCACTTTCATTTTCAGAGTTTATCCTTAAAACAAATTTGGTAATTTTCTGAATAACTCATCATCTATCTAATTATTCCATAAGAGTTCTTTACCTTCTTTCTACTACACCATTCTGTTGGGGTGTACCAGATGCAGTTAGTTGGGATTGAAATCAACTTCTGATAAGTGACTCCTAAAATCTCTCAAGAGGTACTTGCCACTACGATCTTCCATAGTGACTTTTTACTTTATTCCTCCACATCAACCTTGTACTCTTTGAACTAATCAAAGTACTTAGTCTTGCGGTACATTAAGTAAATTTATTTGTATCTTGAATAGTTGTCTATAAATTAGACAAAATATTCAATACTACCTCTTGTCTGGATAGTCATAGGATCACACAAATCAGAATGAACCGATTTCAACATATCTTTGACTCCATACCCCTTGGACTTAAAAGCTTCTTGGTTATTTTTCTTCCAAGTAAGACTCGCAGGTTGGAAAGATTTCCACTACCAATGAACCCAAAAGTTCATCAGCTACCAATGAATCCTACTCAAGTATAACCTAGCTTTATATGCCAAAGATATAATTGGTTCATTTCCGAAGGTTGCTTTCTCTTAAAATTAGAAGATGTGTTACTAATTTCCATTTGTTGCATCGTGGAAGTTATTGGATTATAAATTGTCAACCATCATACCAGAATAGATAACTTTCCTATTTTCTTGATAACAACTTTGTTATCAAAATAGACACAATATCTATAATAGTTTAGAAACTGAAATCAGGTTCTTTCTAAACTTGATACGTAAAGACAATTACTTAAAATCCATATTTTATTCTTATCAAAGGATAAACATCTCCCACTGCAACAGCTACCACTTTTACAGTAGTGCCCATGTGGACGGTGATTTACCTTTCATTTAGTTGTCGGGTTTCCTGGAACCCTGCAATGAATTGCAGACATGATTAATGGCATCTTGTATCTACACTCCAGGTTCTAGTAGATAATACCACTGGACATGTTTCAACTAATGAATTAAATACATCTAAATTGTTCTTAGTTCTAAGAAGACAGTCTACCTTAATGTCCAAGTCCTATTTCTAATCATTACAATTGGACCTAATAAGCCTTTTCTATAGTATGACTACTAGGGATTGACAAACATCCTAAGAATCACAAAAATATTTGGTCAAGATCAACTCCTTAAAATCTCCATGAATTTTGTGTATACAAAATCGAAGAGGAGATTTTATTCATTAATTTTATTATCTCGTCAACTTTACTTTATGACGAATAAAATTAATAGTTGATCTGTCTTTGATCAAATATTTGGTCAAAACTCTTTGAATTTAAAATAAAATATTGATTCCTCAAACAATATTATTTAAATTCACCAACACCTCAAACACCGTGAATTTTGCATGCCACGTTAGTGTGGACGTATACAAATTCAACATTTGTAAAAGGAGGGTTTTACCCATTAACTATCTTGTCAACGTATCTTTATGACAAATAAAATTATCTCAAACACTGTTAATTTTGTATGCCACGTTAGTGTGGACGTATACAAAATCAATCATTTGTAAGAGGGGTTTTAACCCTTTAATTTTATTATCTTGTCAACCTAGTTTTATGACAAATTAATAGTTGGTTTCATTTGGTCACACAAATAATAGCAGTGACTCCGATGGGGAGGATACTATTAGATGTGTCTAAGTGTATACCATTACTTGACACTAAGTCCATTAATAAGATTATGCCCCTTCCGTTGGGGAAGATCACACGCTCTTAATTAACTTCCTATAGTCATCCAAAAATGGAAGTCTGTTCTAGTGATCCACAAACAAGCTCATCCGTTATGGAGGAAGGCACTCAGAGCCAACGCGCAAACTTGTTTGCATCACTTACAAACCAGTAATGGAGACCATGGGATTTATTTAAAAATCCCTCTCCCACTTAGTTATTTATAAACGAGGAATTTTAACTATGCTAGCCTAATAGTCATGTATACTAACATGCACACACAGCACAATATAAAAGCAATAAATAGAAAATCTAATTTTCAACTATTATGGCTTTTATCTCTAGTTGTCCTCCGTGTGTTGTCATCCCAAGTTGCTGCCATATTTGGCCACCGCCACCGGGTCTAGCTGTCGCATCCATCTTGCTACTAGTTCCGCTGCGCCTCTGGTCCTTAGAAGGTTCAACGCTTTGCAAGATTCGATCCGCGACATACATAGAATTTTACATTTTGATCCTATATTCCATAAAAGGAATGTACATGTATCTAGATCAAAAATAAAATCCTAATAAAACTAAATACAGCTCCTGCTGTATTTTAATACAATCATGCACACACAGATAAATGCCCTTGACATGTCCAAGGGTCCAATCACACACATAATAACTAAAAGCCATAATAGTTGGATCCTGCATCCACAAAGTTAGCATATCCTACTATTAACCTGCCAAAATTATGTATGACATGTGCATAATTAAACTAATACCAAATACACAGAGGCAAAACACTAGCTCTGATACCAATTGTTGGTTGCTACTCGGAAAACCTATAGGTTCCACTGTACAAAAATTTTGTACAAAGGTCTGAACCTTTTCCTAGCTACCATGTGTTCTTTTAAATTAAATTTTGGATCGCCTGCGGAACTTAACACGTTTGATCCAAAACTTAATCTATTTGTTCTTTTAGGTTTTGACTTGGATCTCCTGCGGAACTTAACACGTTCGACCCAAGTCTCCTTAAGTTATTAATTCCATTAAATATTAATTTCCATAAAAGGTTCCCAATACTGACGTGGCGAGGCACATGGCCTTCTTGGATATGGGAGCAACCACCACCGACTAGACAAAACCTTTAATAGAAAGCTAATATTTAATTTCCTAAAATAACTTTAGGTTAACCAAAAAGAACAATCAAATCACAAGGAAAAGAAAGAAACAAAAGAACACAACTTCGAAAAAACATATTCGAAATTCTAGAACGTAAGCCTCTTGTATTTGGTATTATTTCCATAAATAACTAGCATGATGCGGAAATAAAATTTACTAGTTATACCTTGTAGAAAAACCTCTTGATCTTCTACCGTATTCCTCTTCTAACCTCGGACGTTGTGTGGGCAACGATCTTCCGAGACGAGAAACCACCACGCACCTTCTTCTTCTCCAAGCAAGGTTCGGCCACAAGAAGAACCACCTCCAAGGAAGAAGAACTTGATCACCACCAATGCTCCAAAGGATCTTCAAGATGAGGCTTCCTCCTCTTTCTTCTTCTCCTTCCTAGGTCCGGCCACCAACAAGAGCTCCAAGAGATGTATGGTTCGGCCACCAAAAGAGAAGAAAGGAGAAAGGCTAGGGCCGGCCACAAGAAGAAGAAAAGAGGGAGAGAAAAATATTATGTTGTCTCTCTTCAAGGCACCTTAACCCCTCTTTTATAATCCTTGGCCTTGACAATTAAGGAAACTTATTAAAAATAATATCAATAGCTTTCCTTAATATGAATTAATGAGGAATTAATAAAATAAAAACTCCCCATTAAATTCATATGGCCGGCCACAATTTAAAGAGAAGAAAAATTTCCAATCAACAAAAATTTCCTTATTTGTTCTTGTAAATTTAATTTCTCTTCAAAATCCCTTCATGGTTGATAAAAAGGAAATTTCTATAATTTTAATTTTATCAACATGTGGATAATATTTAAAGAGAAAATAAAATAACTCATCAATCTACAAATAAGGAAAGAGATCTAATCTCTTTCTTTAATCTTTTGTAGATCTTTTACAAGAGAGATATTTTAATTTTAATTCTCTTTAAAAAATTATTTCTTCCACATAATAAAAACTAAAATTAAAATCTCTTTTTAATTTAATTTGGCCGGCCCCACTAGCTTGGGTTCAAGCTAGGGCCATAATATACCTAGGCCGGCCCTAGCTTGGTTCCCAAGCTAGCTTGGCCGACCCCTTATTAGTGGGTATAGAAGGTGGGTATAGGTGGGTATAAAACTTCTACAAATAAGAGGCTACGATAGGGACCGAGAGGAGGAATTGGTTTTGGTCTCCCGATAAAATTAAGCATCCCGTGTTCGCCCCGAACACACAACTTAATTTTATCAATGATAATTCATTCCACTAGAGAATTATCATTGAACTACCGCACCAATCCCAAATTACATTTTTGGGCTCCTTCTTATTATGAGTGTGTTAGTCTCCCTGTGTTTAAGATATCAAATGTCCACTAATTAAGTGAGTTACTGACAACTCATTTAATTAATATCTAAGTCCAAGAGTAGTACCACTCAACTTTATTATCATGTCGGACTAAGTCCACCTGCAGGGTTTAACATGACAATCTTTATGAGCTCCTCTTGAGGACATTATCAACCTAGTATCTCTAGGACACAGTTTCCTTCTATAATCAACAACACACACTATAAGTGATACCATTTCCCAACTTATCGGGTTTATTGATTCAACGAACTAAATCTCACCCATTGATAAATTAAAGAAATAAATATCAAATATATGTGTTTGTTATTACATTAGGATTAAGAGCACACACTTCCATAATAACCGAGGTCTTTGTTTCTTTATAAAGTCAGTATAAAAGAAACGACCTCAAATGGTCCTACTCAATACACTCTGAGTGTACTAGTGTAATTATATAGTCAAGATAAACTAATACCTAATTACACTACGACCTTCCAATGGTTTGTTCCTTTCCATCATGGTCGTGAGCTACTGTTTATAATTTATAAGCTACTGATAACATGATCTTCTGTGTGTGACACCACACACCATGTCATTTACAATATAAATTAATTGAACAACTACATTTATCATAAATGTAGACATTCGACCAATGTGATTCTTATTTCTAGATAAATGTTTATACCAAAAGCTAGGCTTTTAGTATACACTCCAACAGCTCTCTCCATTTCTGATGCTCATTCTTTGACTTATTAATAATTTCTTTGATTGATTCCCTTGTTGAATAATACATTTCTAAAACTCAATTTATGTCTTTTCATCTCGTCTATTCTTATCAATTATTTTTCTTAGCTTGTTATTAAAATCATATGAAAATTCCATTGATTGTTTTCTTGTTATTGGAACTACATTTCATATTAAAAACATTTGTTATGCATGCTGAAAACTATTAGTTTCCTCTATTTTTCTTCATAATTTACCCATCCAATCTAATATAATCACACTGTTGTCAATTAATACAATACCAATGGATGACTTTGGCTAGTTCATCTGGTACCAATGGAAAAATAAAGATAAGGAATTAAACCTGACCCTTGATATAAACCTTGAGCAATAGAAAAATCAATCATCACACTGCAACTAGATTTACTTCTAGCAACAACATTATCAGACCTATTTTTATTACATCAATTTAATTATTACATGTTCCTTGTAGATCAAAACCCCACCTTAATAGTTGTCTAGCAATTCTATCATAAACTTCTTGAAACCTCTAAAATAATAATAATAATAATATATATATATATATATTAGTGTCTCATCTCTTATTCTCCTTTTGAGATTTTCCTCCAAAGTCATCCCTTTCTGTTCCATCATCAAAAAAAAAAGGAAAAAAAAAAAATCATTGTTTTATTTTATTTACATTTAATATACCTAAATTTCAGTTTGATTTTTTTTTGTTCAATAGTTATAGTATCATCTTCATGAAAGGGGAGCTTCGGCGTAATGGTAAAGTTGTTGACATGTGACTTGGTCGTCATAGATTCGAGTCGTAAAAACAGTCTCTTGCAATGTATAAGATAAGATTGTGTACAATAAATCTTTCTTTGGACCCCGCATTGATAGAAGTTTTATGTGTCAGACTATCCTTAGCTATAGTATCATTTTCATCAAAAATTGGAATTGGATTTTATCACCTGGATGAGTCCACATTCAAAAACAAAAATTGTTAAAATAAATGCTTAGATCATGTCACCCTAAATAATATTTTTTAATCTGTTTTCTACATTCTACCTATGAATATTAAACACAAATTACACCTACACCAAACTAGTGAATATATGTTTTCTAACAGTCACATATTTTATGCATTTCTTTATTGTTTTTTCAAGAAGGTGCTATTCTACAAAAGCAAATATTTTTTGCAGGAGGGGACCAACATATGGTTCATCACACTCCCTCCAATGCAGGACGATTAAAAATGGCTTATCATTTTTGGTTTAGAGTTGGTGATAGTCTTGGAGTCTTTGTCATTTTTGGGTTAGAGTTATTGAGTCTGTCATTTTTGAAGATTAAAGTTGGTGAAAATTTTTAGAGTATTCTTGAGTGAGGTTGAATGTCATCAATGAATGACAGGATGACAGAGGATTACAGGCTGTGTTATCCACGACATTCGCCTATATATTACCTTTAATTAAACGTTATTCTCTCACACAAACACAAATTACAAGATGAAGACTAGGGTTGTAAATGAACCAAGCGTTCGTGAACAAGCTTGGTGTTCGGCTTAGTAAGAGCTTGTTTATGTTCGTTCACTATACATAAGATTAATTAAACAAACAAGCTTGAACAGCTCGTTAAGCTAAACAAACAAGCTTGAACACATATGTGTTTAGCTCGTTAACGTTCGTGAACAACGTTCATGAACAATGTTCGTGAACAACGTTCGTGAACAATGTTCGTAAATAACGTTCGTGAACAATGTTCACAAACCATATTTATTAATAAAACTCTTTTCAATATGATAAATAAATAATAAAATAAATAAATAAATTTAAATTATCAATCTTAATAACCAATCAAACAATTAAAAGTTTCAAACAATTAAACAAATTTGAATTGAGAGCTTGATAACATCTAAACGAACCAAGCTCAAACCAAGCTCAACCCAAGCTCGAACCAAGCTCAAGTCAAGCTTGAATTGAGAGCTTGATAACATCTAAACAAAACAAGCTCAAGCCAAGCTTTAAACAAGCTCAAGCTCATAAAAAATAAACCAAGCCAAGCTTGAACACTCATTTCAAAAGCTTAGTTCATTTTAAGCTCGGCTCGGCTCGGCTCGGTTATCTTATCAAACAAGCTTGAACACCCCAAAGCTCGGCTCGGCTTGTCTTGTTTACAGCTCTAATGAAGACCACTATTCTCTTGGTCCTGGTGCTCGTGCTCATGCTCGTGGCGATGTCGTTTGCTTCTGTGGAAGGAACACGGACGCTGCTTCAGGCCAATGCGCCACCGGGGAAAATTCGGCGTGGTGTATGCTGCTTGCTGAGGATCCATTTCTATTGTTGTTGCGGTCACGTACCTTGAGCAGTTGTGCTGTAATCTCATCCCCGTCGACTAAATAAGTTGCATCTTCATTTAATTCTGCATCCCATTAGATTCCGCCTTATAATCTCATCTGGTGTTTCTGCTTGCATGAATCTCATGCATCTTTTGTTTATGCATCTTAGCTATGCATCTTGTGTGTCGTGTGAGGGATGTAGCAGCATACACCACGTCGAATTTTCCTCGGTGGCGCATTGGCCTGAAGTAGCGTCCGTGTTCCTTCCACAGAAGCAAACAACATCGCCACGAGCAAGCCTGGGTCGGTACGATATACCGTACCCAAAATCGAATACCGTATACCGTACCGAAAAAATCGGTATTCTAAGAAATGATACCGACATCGTACCGACATTTCGGTATACCGAAATATCAGTACGGTATCGGTAAAATTCCGTCATGCCGAAGTTATATATATATTACATATAATATATAAAAAATAGTTCTCTTGTAATGAAGGGCAATGATCACTATCACCAATACAAAATAAATCCTTCAAGAAATTCAAAGAGACCAAGAAAGATATATACAACAAAACAAATTCCTCAGAACAATATACACCAACCGTGAATAGAAATAAAAAAAAATATTAAAACTCAAGTTTTCAAGTCGAGAGCACATCGTTAGGACTGGAAAAAAAATCGAAATACCGAAAAATCGTACCAACATATGGTTTTCTTTTTTCTACATTCTACCTATGAATATTAAACACACATTACACCTACTCCAAACTAGTGAATATATGTTTTCTAATAGTCACATATTTCATGCATTTCTTTATTATTTTTTCATGAAGGATTTTTTGGTACGCTTTTTCGATATGCTGCTACATCCCCTCACACGACACACAAGATGCATAGCTAAGATGCATAAACAAAAGATGCATGAGATTCATGCAAGCATAAGCACAAGAGATGAGATTATAAGTCGGAATCTAATGGGATGCAGAATTAAATGAAGATGCAACTTATTTAGTCGACAGGGATGATATTACAGTAAAGCTGCTCAAGGTACGTGACCGCAGCAGTAGCAGAAATGGATCCTCAGCAAGCAGCATACTTCTTGAAAAATCGAAATACCAAAAAATCGTACCGAAAAATCCTTCTTGAAAAAACAATAAAGAAATGCATGAAATATGTGACGGTTAGAAAACATATATTCACTAGTTTGGAGTAGGTGTAATGTGTGTTTAATATTCATAGGTAGAACGTAGAAAAAAGAAATCCATATGTTGGTACGATTTTTCGGTATTTCGATTTTTTGACTTTTGACTCTGAAGAGATGCTTTCCTTCGATCCTGCGTATACAAAGACAAGCTAACAAAACGTCAACACCTAGAAACTAGGGAGAGTTCCTAGAGAAGATCTTCCGACGCTCAAGTCAGTATAAGTCTAGACGGGTTAATAAAGAACAATAGAGAACGTGCACACGAGAATAAGCTTTAGATGTTCAGAGAATGTACCTTACCAACAGAGGGGACCCCCTTTATATACCACCTCACATAACCTCCGTAATTGTGAGGTGGCAAAGTATGTCAGAAGTTGTTAGGTAAAAGAAAATGTACAAACTAGGTAATGTGCAATAATTGTCCGAGGAAACTTTCAATTACTCATATATATATCTCTTTTGTCGTTTATAGCTAGCTTATGTAGTTGCTGAGACTGTTGCAGGAATATACTGTCATAAGTGGTCAGCTGATGAGAGATACGATAATCCTTGAAGAAGATTCCAGCAGAATATTCTCTAACACATAGTTATTATTCTGACAGATTGTTAGGATTTTCTGCTCATGTTGTTGGCTAAGAATATCCCGGCCGATCTATAAGGTCGGTCGTCCTTATGTTTGTCCTCGCATTAAGTTGCTTTGTTATATGTTGAATGCTATTAGAAATTCGTTCAATAAGTCATATGATAAACTGTGCGTGCTGGAAATCCACTCGAGAAGTCATATGATAAATCGTGTGTTGGAAATCCATTTTGGGAGACAATATGAAGCTAAGTACTTTAAGCCCGGCCGACCTTTTGTCTGACTGCACGTATAAACTTGTCTTGTTATGCGACCGAACGGATACACATGCATATTGTCGTGTGGAAATTGCTGGGGGTGACCAGTGGTAGAATAGATCTGGTGTGTGTAGAGAGGCTCGTACAAATAAGGAGTCTGACCTTTGCCTCAACCAGATCTATGACTGATCGATTGTTAGGTGGGTCGGTCATTCCAATCGGCCTATAAGGTCGGCCATCCTTTAACCCGGTCGGCTATTAAATGACCGGGCATATTGTCTTTCCAATTCAAGAATAAAGCACTAAAATTCCTTATATTCGACCGTCTTAAGGATCGATCGACCTTCTTTCGCACGGTTTGTAATCTAATTGAGCCGGACCTATGAGCCTTAGCACTAGACTAGCAATCAAAGCCAAGTGGGGGATGCTCTCCTTCATTAACTTTAATCATCACATCATCTTAATTTTGATTACCATGTCATCTTTTAGATCCACTCGTTATATCCTGTATCAACTACTTAGAAATAATATTGAAATAAGAGCATTCCTTGAATGAACCAGAGATAGTCAAGCAAGGCACAATTTTGGTAGATTTTCAGTCAGCAGAAAGAAATGATGGCTTATCCACTCAACTATTAGTGAATTTGAACTATTGTTTGGCAGGCCGGTCATCTTGTGTGAGAGCAGAGAGGTGGACGCCTGGACGGTAACTCTACAATGTGATAACATGCATGGTACCTCAACGAACAACACTTTATCCAAGACATAATTTCCCCAAGACATAATTTCCCTAGTGCATCGGTGTCCGAGCACGTGACGACCACGTGACCTTGTTCCTCAGCGCATGCCCTCAAGGGTGTTGGAGGTTCTTGCCATTCTTGCATGGTACCGAAAGCCCCACCTTTGGTCGCGTAACGACCGCGTGGTACCATGTCGTTCTTTCCTCCGCAGAGATGTGTTCCCATCAGCCACGGTCCTTCAACTCAAGACGGTTTTCAGCGAAATCATAAACTGAGATTCCAAATAAATTTATAATAATATATAATTTATCTACAATGACTTCTCCTAACATTTTTATTTGTAAAATCTTCTAAAATTTTCAATTCATTTAATCTTTATTCTTGATACATTAATGATCTCATATATATTTTTAATAATTTTAATTTTAAAAAACTCCTTTCAATCGATGCTACCGTAATAGGCATAGTCAACAAATTCTATAAACAATTGCAACATTTGGATAACAATCTACATTTTGAACAAATTCAAGAATAACAATTTCAACATTATCATATTTGGTAAAGTTGTTTGTAATATTTTAATTCAGTAAATAAATCATCTAACTCAACATTTGATAAGTTGTCATGAGTTAGAGTAGATTTTAAATTGACACAATATTTTCTCAATTCATCATCATCCAAAGTTCTTAATGCTTTTGAATCAAATAAAAATTAAATAAAAAACTAAATATATTTTCAAAGGTTTTCATTTGCTCGAATCTACATTTTAAAGAAGTAATTGTCATGTCCACAACAACAATAAAATTAAGGATGACAATTTCACCCGAACTCGATGGAGTATCCGATATCCGACCCGAATGGAGAAGGGTATGGAGGGACTATCAATACCCGATACCCAATCCGAATACCCGATATATATATAGGATGTTAATTTTATTATGTTTTTGTTGAATGATAATAATTTGAAAGAAAGAAGAAAAATTATACGTATAGAAAATATTCGATCTTTTAATGGGTAAGGGTATACCCATCGGATATCCTATACCCGATAGGTATAGGTACGGAGAATATAGAATTTCACCCGAACCCAACCCATTGGCATCCCTAAATAAAATAATCAATTCTAAAGGACTCTTCTAGTGATAGTGAAACTTCATCATCTTCTCTTTCATTAAATTGTCTTTTCCAAAAAATACGGCACTTTATTGTAAATATTGGCTCTATATTCATATCTAATGCAAGACTCTTCGCAATAGTCAAACTTGCAGCAAAACGATAATTCCTATATTTTTCAAAAAATGAGATTACACCTTCTAATTGTTTCATAGCAGAGTCAATGCACATAGATTTTGATTGTAATTTCTTACTCACCATGTTCATAGAAAATAAGATATCATACCAAATGACCATACCAAGTAAAAATTCAAAATTTTCGATTGAATTAGTTAAACTTTTAGCTTCACTGGTTTGACAGTTAATCCCTTCACATTATTAAGTAAAATTTTTCATTTCTTAGGAGAACTTGAAAATAATGTATATATGCATTGCACTACTCCAAAAAAAAATAACTTTAACATAAAAATGTGTCATATCACTAAGAGTTAAATTAAGACTATGACAAGCACATGACATATACAATGCTCTTGGATTTATTTCAAGTAACCTCTTTTGAACTCCTTCGTGTTTTCCTTTCATATTGGAACCATTATCATAACATTGACCTCTAATATTTTTAATATTAAGATTAAGTGATTTTAACATATTTTGTAATTCGTTAAAAAGTCTTAAACCAGATGTATCATCTACTTTTAGAAACTCTAAAAGTACTCTATTTTCACTTTATTACCTGACATATTAACACATCGTACTATAAGTCATTTATTATTGATGACTTATATTTGGGGTACAATTAAGAATTATTAAAAAAGATTTTGTTTCTCTAATTTTATTAATGTGTGTTTACCTAGTGATGGACTAGAGAAAAATAGGTAAAACAAAGTAGGTAAAATTCAAGGGGATAAAAAAGGTAAAAAAATATATATATAAGAAAAATGGTAAAATTAAAAGGGGTAAATTAAAATAGATAAAATGAGTAAAATTAAAGTAGAGAAAAAAAAAGTCGGTAAAATTAAAGTGGGTAAAAACATGGGAAAGTGTAAAAATTATTTAAAATTAAAGTTACAAAACAAGTGGGTAAAAAAATAGATAAAAAGTTGGATAAAATAAAAATGGACAAAAAAGGGTAAAATTAAAGTGGATAAAAAATTAGGCAAAAAAAATGGGGGAAAGGGTAAAATTAAAATGGGTCAAAAAAATGGGTAAAATTAAAATGGGCAAAAAATAATAGGTCAAAAATAAAATAGGTAAAATTAAAGTGGGTCAAAAAAATAAAATGGCTCGAAAAAATAAAATAGGTCAAAATAAAATGGGACAAAAAAGTTTTAAAATAAAATTGATAAAAATAAAGTGGCCAAAAATAAAATAAATCAAATATAAAATGGGTTAAAATTAAAATGAGTAAAATTTAATTTAATAAAAATGTGGATAGAATTAAAGTGGGTAAATAAGTGGATAAAAAAAAATGGCCAAAAGGGATTAAAAAAAGGGTAACAACTAAAGTGGGCAAAAAGAATCGATAAAAAATAGATAGAATAAAAATGTGCCAAAAAAGGTAAAAAAAACAATAATAAAATTATAGTGGAAAAAACAAGAAGGTAAAATTAAAGTGGGTAAAAAAATTAGCCCACGTATTTGTAATACAATATAATACAAGTAGCTCATAACTAGGATACTAATTTTTCGTACTGATGTATACTATACAATACCGGTAGAAATTAGAAAATATACTTTACTAAAATACTAATTAGACATAACACATTTCACCAATACTATAAGAGAGGATTAAATAAGGGTCGTACTCATCAAGTGATGGATAGACCTCGGTGACGTTAGGGACGTTCATGCAACAATAAAACCTTAGATTATGACAGCAACGAAGGCTCGGTCAGTCTATAAGAAATTCCTTCAGAGATTATCGTCAGCAGAAAAAAAAAAAAAAAAATCACCATAGTTTCTAAAAGGATAAATTTCTAACTAAGTGGTCGGTACTAGGGGACCGCTAAAGTAGCGGATCTACCTTTATAAATTTCTAACTAAAACGTACAATTTATAGACCAAATTTAAGAGATTAATACAATTGGTTTCAAATGCACACTATTATTTTCTTATTTTATATTTCCTTTTTAGATCCATGATGATTTCAAATAGGATTAGGGAAAAATATTAAAATTTTAGTATACCACACGTAAAATCTAACAAATCATGTCAATTTAATAGTATATCAAAAATTTTGATACAATATAATATCATATTAAAATTTTTGATGTCAGTATAAGATGTAAATTGAAATTTTTTATATACTTTACAAAATTTAACGATATATGATATGAAATTTATATTGTATTGATAATTCCTTATACCGAATTTCGATATGAATTTTTATTATACCAAATTTTTGATAAATTTTGATATACCTTATAGAATCCTCCTTAATGGCAAAAGATAAGAAAATTGATGGGAAGAGGCCTAGTGTGTTTAACCGTTGTGATGGACGAGAGAAAAATAGGTAAAACAAAGTAGGTAAAATTAAAGTAGATAAAAAAGGAAAAAAATAATAAGAAAAATGGTAAAATTAAAATGGGTAAATTAAAATGGGTAAATTAAAATGGGCAAAAAAGGGTGAAAATAAAATACATAAAATTAAAGAGATAAAAAGTAAACAAAACACTCCCTTGTTTGACTGGTGGTTGTACCAAATCAGTGGCATGCCTGTTCAGATACCACTTGTAGAATCAGAAAGACGCTAGTAGGGGGTAAATAACGATCGTCGAAAATCGAGAGTTAAGTACGCAGTAGAATAAAAAATAACAATGCTAATAAAACCAAATTTTACTTAATTCGGAGACGACTCCTACTCCAAGGCTCACACCCGTCAAGTGTTTTCGTTGGGAATCAAACTATTAGGGAAAGTAGTGGGAAAATGGATCAAATTAGAATGGGCATAAAAAAAATGGGTAAAATTAAATTGGGTAAAATTTTAGAAAAAAAATAGGTAAATTAAAGTGGGTAAAAAATAGATAAAATTAAAGTAGTAAAAAATGGATAAAATTAAAATGGAAAAAAGGGATAAAAATTGGGCAAAAAATAGGTAAAATTAAAGTCGATCTAAAAAGTAAGTAAAATTAAAGTGGATAAAAAATGGATAAAGATTTGGCAAAAAAAAAAAAAAGGGGAAAATAGGTAAAATTAAAGACGATCTAAAAAGTAAGTAAAATTAAAGTGGATAAAAAAAGGGGTGATATTAAAGTGGGAAAAAATTGTGCAAAAGATGGGCAGGAAAAAAAAAATGTCAAATTAAACTGGGCAAAAAAGCGGGTAAAAAAGTGGATAAAAATGGATAAAATTAAAATGGGGGGAAAATAAAAGCATATAAAAAAAACAGTAATCTGTCGTGGACGTCTTTCTTAACTTGAATCTATGGAAAATTGATCTATCGTGATTATCTTCTTTCATGCTAAAATAGTAATCTTGCACGGTATGGAGTTACATTTAAGTGGACTATTCTTCATCTTTTTCTCCGTGTGATTTGTCTGAGCTGTTCTACTTCTGTGATGAACGTAGGTTATCCTTCTGAGTAACCACTCAGTCAAGTGAATGTGCTTATTTCCCTTTTATGCTCTGAGTTATATGCTTTATGATGAACGTTGTGAATCTTGATACAATCAAATTACAGAAATACAATTAGTTGAATTATGCCCAGTATTTTCCATTCTCTCGTTCTTGCTAACTATCAACCTTCCTATTCTCATTTTCATGCCTTAAATCATTACTAATAGCTGAAGTCATTTCACTAATATTTTACATTCTTTGGTTAATTTGTGAAATTTCAAGTACTGGTTATTGCCACTAGGACATTAAGAAGTGGGAACCAAGGCGCATTGGAGTGCTTCTTTTGTATATTATTACTGTTTCAATTTCTTGCCGTAAGTTCTATGTGGCTTTAACTAGTCATATCAACCATCAAAGTAAGAGAGAATAAACTGAAGCTTACATGGAAGCTTTGATTCCTGAACCCTCTCCAGCTAATGTTAGAAGGTATGTGAAAAATGTTTTGGCTTTTTTATTACTGTATTTCTCTTTTACTTCCAATGCCTTTCTAGATTAATGTCAGACTATCTTGACTCTAAATGTAATCTTATTTTAGTTCCACCACCACTACTACCTCAGGGATTTTTATATAAGAATGTGAAACAAGTTTTGCAATTTTAGAAATTTGAAATGTTTAAACGTCAACATGTTTGTTTGTAGGCTATTTTACTTGTCCATATTGATTTCAAAATAAAATTACTCAAATGGATACATTCATATTTGAATGGATGGAGCTATTTGTTAGGATCGAAAAGTAGCTAGAGGGAGGGTGAATAGTTCTTCGCGTGCTCGTCGTCGGTGTTGCTCGTTTCTTCAGAGATATGCAGCGGAAATATAAGAAACAAAAGCATACAACGCTAACAAGGATGGTTTACTTGGTATCCACCTCACAAGAGGTGACTAGTCCAAGGATCCACACCTACTCACGCACCCTCCACTATGAATAACACTCCTTTATGGTAACTACCAAAGGCGGAGAAGCCCTACAACACTCTCAATACAAGAAGAAGAAAGGGAAATACAAGATAAGCAAAAGCTTACAAGATGTGCAATAAAAATCCTAACCCTAACTTCTTCTTCTTGTTTTTGATCCGCCTCTTGACTTGGAAAAACCTTCAAGAATCTTCAAGAACTGGCGATCTGGAGCTTGGAGAGAGCTATGGAGGTGCTGGAGAGTATCTGGAGTGAATCGGTGAAGTTCTGCAGAAGAAGACGCACGCCAACGGCCTTTATCTGCGCCAACGGTCGGATCCCGATCGATTGGATTACTCCCAATCGATCGGGGAGGCTTTGGATCGATCCACGGATCGATCCAGAGCGCCTCTATGCTCTGGAAATTAGCCTGGATCGATCGGATGATCGATCCAGGGCTTATCGCGACATACAGCACCTTCCCAATCGATCCACTAATCGATTGGGACCTCTGGATCGATCGGCTGATCCATCCAGAGGCATTCTGTGCGCTCGCGACTTCCTCCCAATCGATCCACTGATCGATTGGGACGAAAGCTTCTCGTAGGGACACCCCAATCGATCGACCGATCGATTGGGCTCCAGCCAATCGATCGGCTGATCGATTCGGCTTCTGGTTTTTGCCCAAAACCAAGTCCCAAGCCTCCCAAACAAACATCCGGTCAACCTTGACATGTTGGTTCATCATGCCTAGCATCCGGTCACCCTTGTCCTGCTAGGACTCCCTCACCAAGTGTCCGGTCACTCCCTTTGACCCACTTGGACTTTTCCTCATCTTGCCAAGTATCCGGTCACTACCTTGACCTACTTGGACTTTCACCAGATGACTGGTCAACCATGACCCATCTGGATCTCTCCGTGCCAAGTATCCAGTCAATCCTTTGACCTACTTGGACTTTCACCAAATGTCTGGTCAACCTTGACCCATCTGGATTTCCCCGTGTCTGGCTTCACTCACCAGGACTTCCAATCTGCCTAGCTTCACTCACTAGGACTTCTCTTCTGCCGGCCTTCACTCACCAGGTCTTTCACCTAGCTTCACTCACTAGGATTTTCACCTGGCTTCACTCACCAGGATTTTCTTCTGCCTGGCTTCACTCACCAGGACTTTCACCTAGCTTCACTCACTAGGATTTTCACCTGGCTTCACTCACCAGGATTTTCTTCTGCCTGGCTTCACTTACCAGGACTTTCACCTAGCTTCACTTATTAGGATTTTCCTCACTGCCTAGCTTCACTCACTAGGTCTTTCCTTCTGCCTAACATCCCAGTTAGGACTTCCCAGTCAAGTATCTGGTCATCCTTGACCTACTTGACTCTTCTTCAATCAACCTTGTATTGTCAAACATCGAAACTCAAACAAAGACTCAAGCTTGGTCAACCTTGACCTGAGGGATGTTGCACCAACAATCTCCCCCTTTTTGATGTTTGACAATACCAACACTATCACTTACAATACCACATGTAAGTTAGGCTAATCTCATAGCCTAAACCTTCTTCATGCCACTAGGTAATGAATACATAAGTTAAACCCTTCAATCTCCCCCTAAGAGGGTAAACTCCCTCTAGGTAATGAAAGCCTAACTTACTCCCTTTCATTCTCCCCCTATTGGCACACATCAAACCATGCCTCATTTTTGGGCACACATCAACAAATTCACTTGTTGAAAACTCTCCCCCTGAAGAGTTGCTCATCGTTGTTCACAACTTCACTCGTTGTGATCAACACGATAATGAAGGTCTCATACCCTTCATTATCCTTAACCCTACATTTCCCATTAATGTAGTCAAATGCCCATCCTTGAGCATTTTTAACTTAAACCACTTGAACAATGAGGATATCCACTCCCCATTAAAGTTCAAACGCTCAACCTTGAGCATGTTCTGAAAAGAAGGTTAACCACCTTCCAAGGTTCATGAAAAATAATTTTAATGTCTTTAAAGAGTCCCTCCCCCTAATGACATGGTAGTAACTTCTGTCATTGCACCAACAATGACTTGGAATCCCTAAACCTTTAGGAAACCCAAATTACGAAGTTTTGAGGTTCAAATATTCAAAAATTTGAAGCAAACCTCAACCTAAACTTCAACTTAGTCTCCCTTAACCAATCCATCCTTGTTTTTAACATGAAAATACCCCCTTTTTTTTGTATACAAATGTATTTTGAGGGGTTAGGAATGGTTACCTAGACTAAAATAGGTTCAAAATGCTGAAAATAAGCTTTCCCAGCCAAAATCAGCATCTTTGATCAATTGGAGTTGGGTTCCAATAGATTGAACCCTGCTGAATCGATCCATTGATCGATTCAGTCTTCTTGGATCGATCCACTGATCGATCCAGCGAACTTCTGCTCGCGAGAAATACCTTCTCAATCGATCGACTGATCGATTGAGGCCCTCCAATCGATCCACTGATCGATTGGAGTTCCGATAGTTGCTGAAATTCCATTTTAGTCAACTTCAGAAACCCCTAGAAAATTCTACAAAAATCGTGAAAATTTGTGTAGACATTATTTAGGGTATATACTATCAAGGAAAAATAGTTTTTTTTATGAAAATACATCATATTTTCAAAGATTGACACAAACTTGAAAACTTGCATAACTTTAGTGTTTTCTTCAAGTTTGTGTCTAACTATTCAATGGTGATTACTATCAAAAGATAGCCTTCACCAAGGTTTTCCAAAATCATTTTAAAAACCTTTTCAAAACCAATATCTCATCATGTTCCTTGGGCTTAATGCACATGACTTGTGCATTAGCTTTCCCAATGATGGGAAAACACATACCAATGTGTTTTGATGAACTCAAAACTCAAAAGAATGCACTAAATCAACATCTTGAGTTTTGTTCATCATCCTAACATCTCACTTGTATCTAAAGTGCACAAAACACATACAAGTCATCTTATAGGTCTTTGTGAGATGTAAAGTTTGGTTTTGCCCTAATTTAGGGATCATGCATATTTATCTAGGCATTTTGTAGATATTGGACATCCACCTAGGATGTCACTTATTGATAAATGTCATTTGTCCTTATTTTTAAGGAATTAAAAATAATGCATGATAATGTTATGGCATACATAAAAATGAAATAGTTTTCAAAAGAAAGATTCCTATAACTACATGATGTATGTATGTCATGACATGGTATTTTTTGTGTTTTCATAATAAGGCATAAGTGCAAAATACAAAACTAAATATGATGTCATGGCATATAGTGAGCAAACAATCATGGCAAGGTTTAGCATAAATAAAATACCTAGATTACCTATCTAAGTGTCCTTAACCCTTAGCTAAGTTAAAACTTAACCCTAGATTGCCCTCTAAATGCTCCAAGAAAATGTCAAATCCTAAATTGGCATTTCTAGTTCTCTTGATTAACTTATGCCAATTGAAATTAAGCTTATTCCTCAAATGTTGGCATATTTCGTTCTTCCACAAGGGTAGCGCTTTAAATTAAGGCTTAGATTGGCCTTAAATTTCCTAAGAACATACCAAAATCCTAACTTGGTAGTTCTTATGATTTTCCCAATTTGTGTCACTTAAAATATCATCCAATTTATCAAATTTTGACACATTTTACTCTTCCCAAGAGTAAATATAAATCCACTTCATTTTCAAAGGTTAATAATAACCTTGAAAATGCTCCTTGAGTGTCAATTTCTTCAAAGTTGAGTTAACTACCCTTCTTCTTAGAGTTGACACTCTCTAACCCATCTATGGGGTAGAGAAGATGCTCCTAGGAACCCAAAACCTATTGGTGCTCCTTGGATGCTCTAGGTATTCACTATGGATAACTTCCCTAGATACCTTCCTAGTGACCTTGTTTGGCTTCTTAGAAGCCTTGGTCACTTTTTCTATGTCAACTCTAGGGATAGCCTCCCTTGTGACCTTGTTAGTGACTTTCTTAGACTTCTTAGAAGTCTTAGTCACATTTGTTGTTGCAAAGATACTTCTAGGGATGACTTCCCTTGTATCCTTGACTTGACTTCTAGACTTAGGGTTGGTTCCATAGCTATATGGAACCCTATGGTAAGTAGATACATCCTTTTTGATTTTAGGTTTGTATCCCAAACCTCTATGGCCCTTGGATGCCCCTTGTTGTCCTAAACCTAGATTTTGCTCATCTTGCCCTATTAGGATATTTTCCATCCTTTTTAGGGTCTTTTCCATTTTATCAAGTCTTGATTTCAAGACTTGATTTTCTTTCCATAAGTCCTTAGTTTTTGATTTATCACTAAGTCCATGAGCATTTTTGTTTCTAGGCTTGTAGCTAAAATCCTTAGAGTTCTTGCCTAGACTTTTACCTACATTCCTAGCCCTAGGTGTAGTGGTTTTAGCATGAAAAGCTATATGTTTTTCCTTAACGCTATCATGCTTCCTATTTTCATGGTAAATGACATTAAAATGGTATAAATTGGAACTAACATGCTTTTTACCATAATTTAAAGGGGTAGGTTCAATAAAGGTTACCTTCCTTTTTACCTTGGAGGCTCCCCCTTGAATTGAGCTTCCTCCTTGAGTCTTGACCACCTTCTTCCCCTTGGGACATTGACTCCGGTAATGTCCCTTTTTATTGCACAAGAAGCAAACAATGTGCTCCTTGCTCTTCTTTATTGTGGGGATGGTCTCCTTGGGCTTCTCCTTGCCCTTGGGTGCCACTTGACCCTTTTTCTTGGTCAATTTAGGGTATTTACTTTTGTAATGCCCTTTTTCCCTACATTCAAAGCATATAATATGATTTTTATTTGTAATTGAAATTGTTATACCTTTACTTGTAGGAGTGGCATCTTCTCCTTTTGATCCGAAGGTAGAAGCTTCCTCTTGATCCGAAGATGATACTCCTCCAATATATTTGACTTGATTCATGGAGGTGGAAGCTTCTTCATCCTCTTCTTCTCTTGACCCGGATGTGGAGGATTCTTCTTGCTCTTGATCCGGTGTCAATGAAGATTGCTCCCCCCTCAATCCTAGAGGTGGAGGCTTCACCTTCATCTTCATCCTCTTGTACATGAAACAAGGAATAAACTCCTTCCTTACTCTTTTAATTGCTCTCCTTTAAGGATGAATCTTCTTCTTGGACTTCTTCTTCGGAAGTTGAGCATCTCTTAACTTCGGAGTCCTCTTCCTCTTCCTCCAATGAGTCGCCTTCTTTGGATTCCTCTTGATTTGGTATAGTGGAGGGGATCTCATGAATTGATGTCAACTTGCTCCAAAGCTCCTTGGCATCCTTGAATTCTCCAACTTGAGCCAAAATGTGGCTAGGCAATAAGTTGATCAAAAGCTTGGTCACTTTATCATTTGCCTCGCTCCTTTGAATATGCTCTTTACTCCATTTGCTTTTCTTGAGAGGCTTGCCCTTGGAGTTTGTTGGAGCTTCGAAGCCTTCCATAAGAGCAAACTATTGTTCTATCTCCATCATCAAGAAATTTTTGATTCTTGATATCCAAGAATCAAAGCTTGTAGATGTGTAAGGTGGAGCCACCCTCGTGTCAAATCCAAGTCCATCTTGGAATTGCATCTTGAAGTTGAGCATTTTGATGAAGTCTTCGACTTGTAGGATTTCTTCAACTTCTTCACCCTCTAGCTTTGCTTGTTTTGTTTGCCCCTTCTGGCGATGATTCCGGTGAAGAGCGGCCTCGCTCTGATACCACTTGTTAGGACCGAAAAGTAGCTAGAGGGGGGGGTGAATAGCTCTTCGCGTGCTCGTCGTCGGCGTTGCTCGTTTCTTTAGAGATATGCAGCGGAAATATAAGAAACAAAAGCATATAACGCTAACAAGGATGGTTTACTTGGTATCCACCTCACAAGAGGTGACTAGTCCAAGGATCCACACCTACTCACGCACCCTCCACTATGAATAACACTCCTTTACGGTAACTACCAAAGGCGGAGAAGCCCTACAACACTCTCAATACAAGAAGAAGAAAGGGAAATACAAGATAAGCAAAAGCTTACAAGATGTGCAATAAAAACTCTAACCCTAACTTCTTCTTCTTGTTTTTGATCCACCTCTTGACTTGGAAAAACCTCCAAGAATCTTCAAGAACTGGCGATCTGGAGCTTGGAGAGAGCTATGGAGGTGCTGGAGAGTATCTGGAGTGAATCGGTGAAGTTCTGCAGAAGAAGACGCACGCCAACGGCCTTTATCTGCGCCAACGGTCGGATCCCGATCGATTGGATTGCTCCCAATCGATCGGGGAGGCTTTGGATCGATCCACTGATCGATCCAGAGCGCCTCTGTGCTCTGGAAATTAGCCTGGATCGATCGGCTGATCGATCCAAGGTTTATCGCGACATACAGCACCTTCCCAATCGATCCACTAATCGATTGGGACCTCTGGATCGATCGGCTGATCCATCCAGAGGCATTCTGTGCGCTCGCGACTTCCTCCCAATCGATCCACTGATCGATTTGGACGAAAGCTTCTCGTAGGGACACCCCAATCGATCGACCGATCGATTGGGCTCCAGCCAATCGATCAGCTGATCGATTCGGCTTCTGGTTTTTGCCCAAAACCAAGTCCCAAGCCTCCCAAACAAACATCCGGTCAACCTTGACATGTTGGTTCATCATGCCTAGCATCCGGTCACCCTTGTCCTGCTAGGACTCCCTCACCAAGTGTCCGGTCACTCCCTTTGACCCACTTGGACTTTTCTTCATTTTGCCAAGTATCCAGTCACTACCTTGACCTACTTGGACTTTCACCAGATGACTGGTCAACCTTGACCCATCTGGATCTCTCCGTGCCAAGTATCCAGTCAATCCTTTGACCTACTTGGACTTTCACCAGATGTCTGGTCAACCTTGACCCATCTGGATTTCCCCGTGCCTGGCTTCACTCACCAGGACTTTCAATCTGCCTAGCTTCACTCACTAGGACTTCTCTTCTGCCTGGCTTCACTCACCAGGTCTTTCACCTAGCTTCACTCACTAGGATTTTCACCTGGCTTCACTCACCAGGATTTTCTTCTGCCTGGCTTCACTCACCAGGACTTTCACCTAGCTTCACTCACTAGGATTTTCACCTTGCTTCACTCACCAGGATTTTCTTCTGCCTGGCTTCACTCACCAGGACTTTCACCTAGCTTCACTTACTAGGATTTTTCTCACTGCCTAGCTTCACTCACTAGGTCTTTCCTTCTGCCTAACATCCCAGTTAGGACTTCCCAGTCAAGTATCTGGTCATCCTTGACCTACTTGACTCTTCTTCAATCAACCTTTATTGTCAAACATCGAAACCCAAACCAAGACTCAAGCTTGGTCAACCTTGACCTGAGGGATGTTACACCAACACTATTATTTATCCTCTACCATTGGATAATTTTCTCTTTGCAACACACAGCTTGAAATTTTTTGGCTACGACCCTTAATGTAATCTGCTCTATGTTCTGATAATTTTATTCAATATGTTACATAACACTATTTTGGAATATGAAGGAACACGCTACTATTATGGAATATAATGAACACAAGATAAATCATTGGAAGCACCACTGGAAAAAATTCAGATCAAACATGCACTATTTCATTCCCTTGGTGGTAAAAGGTGAATATATTCGCCCCCAGTACTCCCGTCAATTCGTCTCAGGGTCAACACGGAAGAGGTAAATCACGGACGATTACTAGACAGGCTACTAGCCTTTGGAATAATGATTAACACATAAGGGAGATATTTTATCTCGATTTTTGTCAAAATTTAAACTCCAGACTTCATGATGACAACATCTCATACACTAGCCACCCAAAGCACATGCACTATTTCATCCCCTTACACGCACACAAGATGCCCCTTGTTCCTTGTGCTCGTAGTGACATCCTTTGCTTCTATCGAGGCAACACGAACTCTGCTTCAACGGGTGAGTACACCATTGAGAAAAATTTGGACTGCTGTCTTATTTAAAATTGGCAGCATTCGCCTATATATTGGCATCAGTTAATCGTTATTCTCACACAAACACATCCTCATCGTCAAATATCAATATGAAGACCACTGTTCTCTGGGTGCCCGTGCTCGTAGCGACGTCCTTTGCTTCTCTCAAGGCAACACGAATTCTGCTTCAGCAGGCGAGTGCACCACTGGAAAAAATTCAGCCAGTTCTCTGCTGCTTCTTTAGGATCCAGTTTTACTGCTACTGCATCAACGGTACGATCAGTGGCGTCCACCCATGACCTCGAGCAGCTATAATTTCATCCCCGTTGTCTGTGACGCCGTCTAAATAATTAGTATATTTATTTTAATTTGCATTGCATTAGATTCCGAGGACTCGGTAAATATCTTGGTTATGCATCTTTTGTTTCTGCTTGTATGAATCTCAGTTATGCGTCTTTTATTTATGCAGTAGAATTCGTGTTGCCTCGAGAGAAGCAAAGGACGACGATGAGGATGTGTTTGTGTGAGAATAACAATTAACTGACGCCAATATATAGGCGAATGCTGCCAATTTTAAATAAGACAGCAGTCCGAATTTTTCTCGATGGTGTACTCACTTGTTGAAGCAGAGTTCGTGTTGCCTCGAAGAAGCAAAGGATGTCACTACGAGCACAAGGACCAAGGGGCATCTTGTGTGCGTGTAAGGGGATGAAATAGTGCATGTGCTGTGGGGTGGTTAGCGTATGAGATATTATCATCATAAGGTCTGAGATTTAAATCTTGATAAAAGCCGAGATAAAATGACTTCTTTATGTGTTAGTCATTATTCCAAAAGTTAATAGTCCGGCTAGTAACTGTCCATAATCTACCTCCTTCATGTTGATCTTGGAACGGATTAACGGGAGCACTGGAAGCGTTGAGGACGAATGTATTCGTCTTTTACCATCAAGGGGATGAAATAGTGCATGTTTGATTACAATTTGTGTCATTTCTGTGTCAAATATATGTCTATCCTGCAATAAACATTCTGTTTAAGTTTAATTTTAAAGCTTTAGTAAACTGTCATATTAATTTATAATCACTGCACTATTTTTATATGCAAAGAAAAAATAAAGCATTACTCATCGAATGAATCCATCTACACTATTTATTTTATCTATAAATTTTTTAAAAAAATAACTAAGGAAACTCGTGAGAGAATAATCTAATAGTAAAATTATCACATTCCCTCAATTTCCTTCGGCGGAGAAATAACCCTAAAAGACTGGGGAAAAAATGTCTCCCTCTCCTGCTACTTCCCCCTTCCCATCTAACTATTTTTATTTATTTTAACTATATATTGTTTAATTCTAATAATTAAGCAAAACCTAGAAGAATTTTAAACAATAATTTAGCAAATCCTTCCCCCAGAAGTGACAGAATTAGATAAAACCCCATGCCGTAGATATCAATAACTTCGTACAAAAAGAAATTCTCTTTAATCTTTATAGATTTTCTAGTCATCCTACACAAGTACACATGCACAGAATGAGCATTATTGCGCCACCAAATGTATCGCCAAAATTGAAAAATCACTTTAGAATATAATTAAAATCGTAATGGAAGATTTTGAGATTACAAGGTCACGCGCCAATTGAAGTTGCTGTGTGCCCAAGATCAAAAGGATTCTCTGTAAAGCTGTAGTCGCTGCAGTCGAGTATACAAAACCCCCACAGTTGAGTGATTTCCAATTTACATCATGTAAAACTGGAGAAACAAAATGACCAACTTCAGTGTGTGCACCGATCTGACAACAAAAGGTCGGTGAAAATCGAAACTATCTGCAGCAACATTCGACGACTTCACGAGTCTGTTGCACAATAAGGTGGTGGTCACAAGCTGTTGAATTTTGGTGAAGAATCAACAGATTCTCCAACATCTGTCATCGAGCATTCAGGAACATAGATGGAGAAGATGACACCAGTTTACTTCCAGGATTCAGCAACGGTGGAGAGGAGCAGGATAGATGACTGGGGGTTGATAATTCAACTGTTTGCTTACTGGGAATGATACATCCTGAAGGAGAAAACAAAAGAATTATCTAATGGAACTTCACCCAAGGGAATGCTAGAGAGCCATAGCCTCTAGTTGGCCAAATCAGTATCGTAATGCCTAATGTAAATTAACAAACATCAGATTGATGAGGGTTTCCTAGTGCAAAGAATAAAATTACTACTATGATAAAAGTAAATAGATGAGGGTTTCAAGAATGCCTGGAGATAATTCCAATAGCGAACACTCCAGATGAGAAACATAGTTCTAGCTAGCATGTTTATAGTTTCAATGGTTCACATTTGGGGTAAATATGCACCATGATATTTTATCGTATTGAAAACATCTGTTGCTCGGTCATAGAAGAAGCATATTACATGTCTTACCACACCCACACTATTAGAAAAAAAAATGTCTCAAGAATTACATCTAACAACTCAATTCCTCCAACAAATGAAGTACGAGAAGCAATAAAAAAGCACAAGAAATCTCACACATCCTTGATCATGGAACATTTGATTGCTTCAAGAACTTGAATGAATTATGATAGAGAATGATTATAAAGATTAAGTTTTAGTTAGGTCCATTTGAACATGATTGAAAGGTTTCAAAATCTTAAACCAATAGGAGTGAGATGATATGATTTAAATGTAAAATGGTAATTATATTTTATGAATCAGAATTTAAAAGAATTGTGATTATCTAAATTATCCTAGAGAAAGACCCAGTCAGACACCACTGTGGGAGTGAGATAAGTAAAGACAGTGCACTTTGAGATTTTTGATAACTATGAGTTGAAAAATTATCATTCTGATGCATCAACGGCCAAAATACTCAACAAAATGTTCCATTGTCCATTTCATTTCAACTCTAAATGGAACGATATAGTCCATAGTTTGTAATTTGATGAAAGTGAAAAGATTTTTTTATATATACATCTTGATCAGTACTCATATTAGGTTGTTAAATAAGATATTACATTACTAATAAATACTAAGGATGTAAATTTAATTTGTACATTTTATCATTTTAACTAACCTTAAGTTTTAAGAAAAATCACCACAATTAATCACAATATTAGTGCCAATTTGACATCCTTAATAAGGACATGATTTGATATAGAGACCCAACAACAATTTGACCTAAATGTTCGATCAGATTTTTTTGAATTCATAAATTGTGAAAGAGGAAATACAACAAAACCATCCTTTTCAGTTGTACTACCAGAAGAGAAGGTGAAGAATTTCGAGAACAGTAGATCCTAAAATAATTGACTAAAAAGCATAATAACAGGAGTTAAAATCATTCAAGTTTGTCATCTGCTGTTGAAAGTGATTCAACAAAATAATCAAGAAATATCAAATACAATTGAATGTCACAAGAAATAAAGCCTCTGGCACATTTTGATCAGTAATAAGTCTTATCAGAGAAGCAGCAGAATAATACCTGCTCCAAGTTAACCTTAAAAGGTTTTGCCAGATCTTCAAACATTATTGGAGACATTTGTTTAATTCTGTCATCCACTTCCTGGAGAGAGACATGAATTAGATAATACCTTACCGAACTCTTTGATAAGATTTTTTTTTTTTTTTTCTTTAAGAAAAAAAGGAAATAAACATGACCTAAGGAAAACCATCTGAAACCAATGATACAATAGATATGCTACTTAATTAAAGTTATTTTGTTATAAGACAGTCTTCTGTAAACAAAGAGTAAATATTGCACTGTGTTAGAAAGGAATTTGCTGGGTTTCAACTAGTCAACAAATAAACAAAAAAGGTGTTTCTGACAAGTAATATAAATTCAATGGGAATACAATGAACTGTGTTAAGGGGTTTACTCTCATATCGCTATTTACTTTGTTATTTATTGTTAGGCCTTAACTCTATATAGTCTTAGATTAATATCTCATAGTAAAATTATCAACATTTCAACCTAATCCTTAATTTGGCATTAGAGATGTTCCCACCCTTCGCCACCACCCACCTTCCTTTCACCACAAAAACTAGTCCTCCAACCCTACCGTGCAACCTTTCATTGCATATTCACATCCCCCTTTATTATTCACTCACATATGCATCCTTCCTACCTCAGCCAGCCATAACATTATGTAGTCATAGCCGCTGTCATTCTTGCTGATTCATCATCCTTCTCACATCTGCAGTGTGTCATCTAGCATCTACTGAGTTTTCACTTGAAAGAATTCACAGCTTTCCCGATGGTCTAAGCTGTTTATTGAACTTGAAACATAAAACATTCTGCAAAAAGATATGCTTTTGATAGAAAAACAAGGTGTATAATGCATAGTGAATATATTCATGGCATTGAGGAAGACCAAAATTCTAAATAAGGTACACTTTTTTTTTTTCAAAATCTCTATACCAGTCCTGTTATCCTTGACTTTTCAAAGAGTTCACTGGCGATTGCATCAAGTATATGTCTATTCTGCAATAAACCTTTCATGGCAAGCTCTTCTGTTTCTTCTATATACTGTGTAGAGAAAGATAAACTTCAAAGTTTTAGGAAACTGTCAGATTAATTTAGAATCGCTGCACTATTTTTAAATGCAAAGACAAAAAAGCTATTACTCTTGTAAGCTCTCGAGTGAAGAGTTCAGACAGCTCAGGAGTCATGTCAGCAGGTATTACATAAGGATCATCCCACTAAATCAAGAAGACGCATTAACAAAGACATTGCCAGACTATTACCCAAAGATTAAAACAAAAAATTAGAATACAAGAGTCAAATTTAAGCACCTTATAATTAATTAATTCACTATCTGGATTATCTGGACGATCTCTGAATCCAACGTTCTTGACAAGGGTGGTCAGACCCAATCTTGAATTTCTAGGGCTGATTGCCATTTCTCTAGCAATCTGTGATATAATTTGTTATGGCCATGAAAAAAAGCATAAGGTACGGTAAGAGAACCTAAAATAACAAGACATCCCAAACAGAAAGAAGAAAACATCAAAATATTGAACATGCACTGTCTCGAGTAATAAAGAAATGCTGACCATCCTGTGTAGAAGTACTCTTGCCTATCTATACCATCAAAAGACATTGAATATTCTCCATCAACTTCCTAATGGACAATTTCATCACTCCAATTATACCAAACCCATAGTGAGTTGAGAAAGATCTCAAATAATTGACTCCATCTACATTATTTATTTTATCTAAAGGGTGTCTTTTTTGCGACGGAAGGAAACCCATATGAGAATAATCTAATAGAAAAATTATCACATTCCCTCCATTTCCTTCAGCAGAAAAATAGGAGAAAATGAAGACGGAAAAATTTCTACAATTTCCACTATGTTGCTTATCTGATTTAGGTGGAAATCTCTTTCGCATGCAATGGAGCTCAAATCCTACATTAAAATTTTAATGTTTTTTCTTTTCAAATCTATTTTTAATTTTTTTGGTGTTTTTACCAAATAAAATTTTGAAAATTAAGCTTCCCTCTGTCTTTTCTTTGCTCCAATAAACAATTGGACGAAAACATTTTTCAATTTTTTTACTATGATTTCTTTTCCTAGTTGTTTCTCTCTCCTTTTTAAGCAATGCCCACAAACTGAATTGCATTCTACTAACTAGAGCATTACAGCTTATTCTTGTAGTAGTAATGTTTTGATGTAGCACAGAAGCAGATCAAACCTCACTCTGAGAATAGATACCAACTGATGCGAGATAAACAAAAATGACTCGTATAGAAAATGAAAGCTAATAAATGAGGAACATCATTATGCCAAAGATTGTTACGCAAGAGAGGAATTGAGGTTTTTTTTCGTTTTTGAGGACTCCACCAAATAAAATTGGAAATAAACTTCTTTCAAGATAAAAGGTAACTCCATACCTGAAAGGACAAGCCCAATAAAATTAAACTATATTCAAGAAAAGAGATAATTCTATACCTACAAGAATTCAATCTAGAAAACAAATTAAATATCAAACTAGGAAAGGACCAAAAGTTAAGTTGTAGTTCTACCAAAACTTTCCTACGATTCTAGAATAATAGTAGACAGAATAAGAAAACATAAAGAATAATAGTTTCTAGAATGAAAGAAAATTTTCCATACTCTGGTTATTTTTTCAAGATCATCCCTTCCACCATCAGTGACGTCATCTCCAAAAACAATTTTCTCAGCACACCGCCCTCCATGTGCAACTACCATCTGCATCTTCATATACCCAAATGTAGTATATCCTTGATCTACCATCTCTTCTCTAGGATAAAATACAGATAATGCAGTCTCCTGGTAATAGAGGGCATTAATGGGGAGACAAAACCTTCATAACAAAATACTTGGGCATGATATAAAAATCACAATTCTAGAAAATCATTACAATGATCATAACAAGAATGACTTGTCGTGAGTGCCAGATATTTGGGGTCCACTACATGGACCTTATTTTTTCATCAAGCTCTTTTTAAGGCCATAATTAGGTTATCAAGTATTTTTAACTATGTTAAGTAAACTTCCTCTCTTTTATTTCTCTTACATTCTCTTCTCTAATTGATTCAATTTGTCAAACTATGAAATTTAACATTTTCTATGAAAAAAACTAATAAATTACTTTATAGTTATATGACTTCATTATCTGTCATTCAAAGCTAAACGTAATTGCTCATGAATAATTGCATATTTACATTTTAACAATCAATGATATCTTCATCAATTCTGGTTGCGTAATAAATCTAAAACACCAAAATTATAGTTTGACCAAAATTAATAACTAATATGCATACCTCACCACCAGGAAGTAACTGAGAGAATGCATGCCAATCAAAGCGAGGGAATAAATGAGCTAGCAATATATGACCAGCTTCATGCACAGCAAGAAGCCTCCTTGTCTCAACGGAGACCTATCACAATAAGGTAAATAACCAAACAGACAAATAATTAACAGTCAAACTTTAAGAAATACAAGTACATACACTAGCTTCGCACTTTTGTTGCTCCTCTTCAGTTAGCAGTACTCCCATGCCCTCTAACAATTGTTTATCTAGCACATCAATTATGTCTTTCTGGGTGATCATAGAGTGACCTTTTCTTACCTGAAAGCCACAAAAATTTGTATTGATGGTATGTACAGATAAATTCAAGAAGATTAGTTGAAAAAACATAGAAAACAAACAAAATTAAGGTCCTATTTTACCCGGGATAAAACTTTTCAAGGGACAAAAAATAAAAATAAAAGCAGTAGTTGCAACAACCAAAATCATGTCTAACATCAAATTTAAGCCCGGTAGAATGCATGAAAACAAAGAAACTCAGCACCAAAAAAAAGTACTAGTGGAAACAAAAATCCAGGAAAGATAAGAACAAAAATAAGCTTCATCCTAAATTCCTGACTTATTCAAATGAAGGATGCTAAGCATGATACATAAGCAAATCAGTTTTTCTCTGTGAACCATGCTGATTCCATAAACTGTGTGAAAACAGCAGCAATGTATGGCAAAGTGAGATTTGATTTACATTTTACGGAGATATGATTCTAACATTGTAATTCTTTAAAATGCATCAGTTGAAGCATGGCATGTATCGGTAGAATCACAAAGTATGCAAATGAGGATTTTATTTTTTTTGAAGATTTAGATTTTTGAGGGCTTTGGTAGATCCTCTTATTAAGGAGAATAACCCTTTTACAGGAAGTGTTTAAATTGTCTTGTTAGGAGTGTGGTATAGTTTTGGTAGCAGTTCAATTTAATTTGGTATATTTTCTAGTTGTTTAGGTTGGAGTATTTGAAAGGGATCCAATTCACTGAAAGTAAACTATTTTTTGTATAATAATAGTTTGTTTTGGCAAATTGGATTTTAACGTTGCTGATATAAGAGCTATGGTATTTTCTCAGCATCCACTCAATCCTTTTCCCCTACTTTCATTCTTTTTGCCAAACACTCAAGCCGCCACCTTCCAACCTATGAGCTCTGCTGCATGCCTAAGAGCCTAACAGTGACCCTCCAGGAACCACAGCCCACTCTTAATGAATCCTTCTCCATGATCCATGATCTGTCATCTCTCTGCAAGCCAGCACCACCACCTGATCCTTATCGCCTCCCACATTGCATGCAGAGGATGTGTCTACCTCCATCATAGCAGTGACAGCTGAGGGTTGACGACACCAACACCTTGACCACACTCTCTCATTTGTGAATCAATGTCTACCTGGACACACTGTTCCAGGAGCCCCTGGATGACTAGCCTATGGTGGCCCACAGCTCAAGATCTGCATCTCAATTCTGAGATCAGTAATCTAAAGTCTAAACATTCTGTCAAAATATAAATATTTGAGGTCATTTCCTACATTGCAAGTGTTGTATCTTAGATTTGTTTCAACAATAAATTGTAAATTAAAAAATTCTGTTTATCTTGGTCTGACAAAGGTTTAAAATATCATTCTAGTGTTCCAGAGTCTCACATACCAGCGATTGGTTGGAGCATTCCATTTTGGAGAAAAGTTCCAATAGATTTCCAAGCTGGAGTGATCATCTCAAGGGATATGATCTAACATGATGTCTCAACTTCTAGCTGGAAACGAGCTAGATAGAGCAATATTTTAAACCTTGGATAAATCCATAGTGCCTTTTCATGGTTGATCAATATCATTAAGATTCAAATTTTGAAGTGTTATGATCTAACATGAGGAAACAACTGAGGATTATGGAATATTGCTAACTACTTTTCTCTGCCAGCTTATTCAAACATCATTAAGAAAAAAAATCATTCATCTTGCAGAGAACATAAGATTGATATTTCACTTACTGACATGATTGCTGCTTCATTGACAAGATTCCGAATATCAGCTCCAGAATAGCCAACAGTCCGAAAAACAAGCTAGGCATACCATATATGAAGCACCATAATCAGTTCGTGTAATCAAAAAATGGTTTAAGAAATAACCAAAACTTTAAGATATAATTTTTTTCTTTAGAAGTACAAAAAAAATATGAAGAGAAAATTTTGTACAGATTCCAGAGCTTGGAAGTAATTCATAATAAATTCACAAATGAAAACTTTTTAAAATGGGTTGAATCTGAGTGTAAATACCAAAAATAAATTGATTTTAACCACAGCTAGAGTAGCATGAGTTGGCTATTGATAATCAGTGTGTTTCCTGCAAAATCTAACATTGCAGGTAAAATGTTGGTTCATCAATAGCATGGTTTTTTGACATTGAATCTCTAGGTTCCGTATCCAGAAAACTAAATAGACGCATGCTCATCATGTATCTGAAAATCTACCATAACCGGCATGGAGTAATGTCATAAAGGAAGATTTAGATAGAAGATGCAAACTATTAACAATGAAAAAAGACAAATTGAAAAAAAAAAAAATTCTAAAACAGAAACAAGTAATATTCAGCCTGCCAACTCTATGGAAGGAATTCTAGTTACCAGGCAGGAAAGAGGGAAATAGATTCTTGAGTGGAAAATGCCATAATTATTCTGGCTAGTTACAATGTGCATAAAAATTAGCTACAAAAGAGAAGGATAAGAAACAAGAGCAAAAATTAACAAATGAGAGACAGTCAGACCTGCCTACTCTATTTCAACCAACTGTTTTAGCTCTTGCCTACACAAAACAAGAGCTTTTTGTTTTTGTTTTTGTTTTTATTGGGCAATGGATAAAACAAGAGACAATAGAGCTTAAAAAGTCATAACAACAGTATAACAAATGAAAATTGAATGTAGTGAAGTGTAGATTCACTTTTTCAAAGTCAACATCTTGAGCAAGCTTCATTCCCGTACTATGTACACCAAAAATTTGAACTCGCTGCTTTGCATCAGGTAACCCAATATATAGCCTCCGGTCAATCCGCCCTAGGCGAACAAACTCATCATCTAACTCATCTGGCCGATTAGTTGCACAGATAAAAATAACAGCTTGTCTTAGAGAAAATCGATCCAGTCCAGTTGTCTCTTTCCTGTAATTCATGGTAAGTAAGAAACTATTCAACAGGTGAAAGGAAACAAAACATCATATTCATCTTACTATTCTTATTTATCTGCATCTGCATTTTTAAGACCCTCTATATGGGCCACTTATGAGATTGCATAGGTTCATGTACTAAATGATTATATTGAATCCTCTTTTGGTTGAATAAGGATTATGCAGGCTAAACTAATTCCTAGCATATTAAAATTCAACCCATGCCCAAGTTAATATTGATTTAACTAAAAATTTGCCAAATGGATAAGTAACTTATCGAATAGATAAATGAAAAGCATGTTCTATCTGCATAGTTCAACATTATATTTGGTTTGTGAACATAGGTTATCATGCTGTGGTATATGTTGTGTCAGGTCTTGCATTAAAAAGAAACATAGAATTATAGTAGGATAATTACTTGCTAAATTATGGCGTAAGTGTCATGAATATTGATTGCCAAGCTTAATTAACTTGATTGACTATGTAGTAGAAATAAACTCATGTTGTTTGATGTTATGCATTATTACTAATGTAACTGCCGGCTTGCATTAGATAGGCTGGGTTTGGCATCTCTCTGCATTTCAACAGTGTATTTAGGAAAGTAGTTTATGATCAATTGCTTTATCAAAAAGCAGTTTAGTATATGATAATCTAATTCTCAAAGTTTCTTTGTAAAAAATTTTACAATTACAAAATTTGGTAAAAGTATATTCAAAATTTTCTTAATATCAATTAATCATAGTATAACAATTTGTTGTGCTCAAAGGATGTTCATATATCTCCACAATGATATGATATTGTCCACTTTGGCCTAAGCCCTCATGGCTTTTCTCTTGGGCTCTACTCAAAAGGTCTCATGCCAATGGAGATATCTTATATCCTTTTAAACCCATAATCTTTTCCAAATCTTTTCAATCTGAGACTTTAATTGAATCCCCAACAATCCTCCCATCAAACGACAGACCACAATTACTCTTATGGTTCGAGCCTCCCCGCGAGTATCCAGTCACTCTTGACCTGCTCCGGGCCTTCCCCGGGAGCATCCGGTCACCCTAACCTGCTCCGGGCCTCCCCGTGAGCATATGATCACCATGACCTACTCCGGGCCTCCCCGCGAGCATCCACATCGAGTCACTCTTGACCTGGTCTAGGCCTCCCTGCGAGCATCCAATCACCTGACCTGTTTCGAGCCTTTCCCGCAAGCATCTGATCATCCTGATCTGCTTCGGGCCCACTCTCAACTTCGTTCAATCCCCCAACATGGTCTGGAGCATGACTCTGATACCAATTTGTTGAGCTCAAAAGATATTCACATATCTCCACAATGACATGATATTATCCACTTGGGTCTACGCCCTCATGACTTTACTCTTGGACTTTACTCAAGAGGTCTCGTTCCAATGGAGATATCTTACATTCTTTTAAACTCGTGATCATTTCCAAATCTTTGGGATTTGATTGAATCCCCAACACAATTAATTAGAATAATACTTACTGTTAATTATTATTATTTTAACATATTTTAAGAATTAAAGCAATCACAATTATATTGCTTAATTATACCTAAAATTACTTCAATTATTTAACTTATACTACAAAATACTTAAAAATATTTTTATAATTTAATATGATTTATTCATCAATGACATACAAGTAATATTTCATATTTATTTTATTTGTGTTCATAAATATTGAAATATAAAATTTCTAAATATTCTGTTATAAAGAGCATCTCAGTGTATCAGACATCCGGACTGCATGTCTGCATGGGACCCCTATTTGCCACTGTCAATTATCAACTGAAAGGGTATATTCCTAGTCTACAAGAACGTAATCTAGGTAACATAGAGGATCACCAATTAATTAAAGATCAGAATCTAGGTGACCTTGAATAATGATTACCCCTTCATGCTTTGCATTTACACTCTGTACTGTCATTTTAAGAATGGTTCAACAATAGCACACACTGCATCTCCTTTACTTACAGTCCAAATTTCAAACACCCTTGCATAACATCTATTGTTTATGTTTAACAAAATTTGTAGGACTAATTACTAAGAACATTCTAAACAAGATTAGTACATGCAAACTAATAGTCTGCAATGTCTTTCAGGTTGAACAAATGTATTGAGACCTAAAACTTCACAACTATGAATTCACTATAGTTTTTTATTGCAATAAGTAGGAACTAATCTGGCAAGTCCCTCTGCAACAGTTTTATTGCAATAAACATAGGGTTCATCACACTCCCTCCAATGCAGGATATTAAGGCGGCCAATTTGAGTTTTGAATTTTCTAAGATTCTCTTGCAGTCAATAATAGGACTCAGATGAAGAACCTCCTCAGCAAAGGGAGAAGAATCATGCAATAACAGCTGTATTTAACGTTGAATTTATTGGCACATATAGAATCATCCTTTGAAACAGTTTTCTACAAGAAGCAAGATAAGCAAAACTAAAGCACGGCATCAACAGCTAATTTTTAACAATGTGTAGAGGATAGTAGAACTAGAACATAGTTTAGGAATACCCTAACTCTCATGGGTGATATGTTCTTTCAGTCTTTACTAAAAAAGGCTCTATATGGTCCAAATTACTCAGCCATGGCATGAGAGAAAATGAGCAACTCCAATAAAGAAATTAGTTTATCAAAGTTTGTGAGTTTTCATGTTGAAGTTTCCCGCTTTTATCACTATGATTTCCTATTGAACAGGTGAAAAACACATTTACGGCTAGCCGTCTAAACAATTTGTATGTTGTGTGCATCTTTTAAGCATTGGGAAAAAGTATATTAGACAATTAAAAAAATCACTTGCATGAAATACCCTATGCATGTTCTGTTATTAACAACACAATCAAAATCAAGTGTAAATGGTTGCTTCCACAAAAGAGGATCCCTGTGTTCTTATTTGCTTCAAATTAGCTGATGAATGCACCAACTTGCTTTTGAAGAAAAATAAACTAATAGCAGAAATTCTTAACAAACAAAGTAATACAGATGTATATTTATGAAAATTGACCAGCGAGTTGGACTGGAAAAACCAGAAACTAAATGCTCCATTAATCACATATTGGAATTACATAAAATCTAGATTAAACCAGTCGAACAATTCAATTGCATGGAAAAAAAATGACCTAACCGGGTGGCAAAGTGTCAGGCCATTTTTGTTAAAAATTGGCCAAAGTGCAAAATGCACTTCAGTGTAAGGAATAATGCAAGGAAAATGTAGATGGCAAACTTGTCTTTATCTTTCATTCTTTTGCTTGACAGACTCATGATGTTGTGTACTTTGGTCAGGTTTATAGTGATAATGTTAAGGTGCTATATTTATTCATATCTAATACTTATTCTACTAGATTTTCATTTGCTGGATTTTAGTTGGATTGTTAACTTAACATCACGTCATTTGCTAATTCTATTGATTTTGGTTTTATGATATGTATCTTGTTGTGTTTACTATTTAAATTTCGGTTGACATGAGGGCATCAATTTACTAATAAAATATTTCTTTCAAATATTTAGCAGATATTTTTTTAATAAATATACAACTCAACTGATTCATTAAAGTCGGTTCAATTAGTGATTTCAGCTGAGCCAATTCATGGGTCAACATGAAGATTAACCCATGATCCACTGGTACAACAAATGAAAGTGACCAGAAGCTCAGTTGGGTCAATCCAACTGATTTTTAACTATGGAGGAAGCAACTCACTCTCCATTAAGTTGTGCAATCAGAGCATTAAATGTTGCACATCTTCGTGGATCTTTCCTTGCATGACGACCAGCAATGGCATCAATCTCATCCACAAACACAAAAGATGGAGCCTGAAAGAAAAGAAAAAAAAAATAAGAAACAAAGATCAATAATCAGAATGATACTGTATCTCTATCAAGAGAATGATTAATTCTGAAACAAGTACAAAAGCTTAAATCAGTGTATGTTTGTAAAGAACTCCACAAGAATGTTAATCTATAAGATATTTATCATGGATATTATTTCAAACATTGAATAGACCAACAACCAAAGGTTTGTGTGACACTAGATTGTGTTTGAGATGACTGAAGATGAAAAAAGTAATATTAGTGATGTCTTGATCCACTCCTTTATCAAGGAGATGCAAGCAACATAATGAATTGGTGTCTTTTCCCTGAAAATAACCCAAAATGTGACATTTATATGTAAATTGTGCGCTTAAGAAAGTATGCTTGACAACTTTGGAAGGATAAGAGACAAAGAGAGGCAAAAGCTTGCATTCTTGGTGAGATCAAAGCAAAGATGATGACCAAGAGGTGGCAAGATGCAAGAGTCTTCTAATATTTGTATCCTTCACTGAAACATTATTTCCTCATGAATGTAGGTCAAAATCTTAGGTTGAACCATTTAAAATTTGGTATGTCTTTTATTACTTTTCTGTTTTGCTGCATTTACTTGTGAATGTTATCGGTTGATTCTTTTTCCTAGACATGGAAGCCGCCAACCCCCAATAATTCTTGTAAAATTTTATAATCATTAAAGCACTTTACATATGTAACTGATCCATACATACATATTATAATAAACATATTTAAATCTTAGCCAGCAAGCGTACAGACTATGGGTTCTGACATTTAAAATTCCTTCTCCAAGAGCATAATGTTCTAGGACCAGATTATTTTATGAAAAGCATGTAGGTCATTCCCTTCATTCTCCTCAAGACTCCTTTAACCAAAGGAGATGGCTAAAGGCATCTAGTCAGAACAGTTAAAACACCACATACAAAAAAAATAAAATAAAATAAAAGTTCTAGGGTGGAGAAATTCAAAACAAAACTTTATTAAATTCATTTATAAATCAACTGGTCCAATTAAACCTCCATGTGCACACTTAGGACATCTACTAGTCTGGATCAAGGACACCAGAGTTTATTATCAGTCTTACAAGAAATAATTGATTGTATCAAGATAATGAATTTAGATGGTCATCAAGATTTTATGACATTACAGCAAAACTACCAATACATTGTATAAAAAAAAATTGAGAGTGGTCACTTTGTCTTGAGAAGTTGGCAAGTAACAAGCCAAACTAATTGAAACCAAGAATTCTACCATGCTTGTTCTGATTAATCACAACTTAACTGATTAATACAAAACTAGTATTTACACTTGATATAAATACTAAAAGTTGTAAAAGAACACTACCTTAATATCAAGAGAGATAATATATCGTACAAATAAGATAGAGAGAACAGATAATACATACATTTCTTCTGGCAATAGAGAAAAGTTGATTAATTCTAGCAGCACCACTTTTTTCACTATCAGTGAATTCAGCACCAGAGGCGAATACAAAAGGCATTCCACTCTCCTTTGAGAGGGTTCTGGCAAAAAGTGTTTTACCAGTCCCAGGAGGTCCTGAAAGAAGTATACCCTAAGCAAGCACATACTATGAAGTATTAGAATCACAAGTAGGAATCACAAAACTAACAAACCATTATGTAAAATGTGCAAGAAAAACTTAAATTCATAATAGACAAAAGAGTGTATTGTACATAAATTACCCGAACAAATGCAACTTGTTTTTCATAATATTCCATTGGATTATTCATGTAAATCATTATCTCGTCTAAAAGACCCCAAACATCACCACCTAAAACAACTTCTTTGTACATTGATCTGGAATCATCAAAATTTGATACGGGCTGTTACATGTGCATGAGAATTATTAGATGGCCATTTGAGAAACAACATTAAAAGTTAAAAAGACTAAAAGTGAAGATCTAAGTCTAACATATAATCAAAAAGCTCACCAGTATGAAGTTTTCTGCATATCCCATGTCAATAAGTTGGTTATACTTCTTATATAGAAATCGTTTATTTGTAACATGCAAAAGCATAACAGATTCTCTGATAATATACAAAATAAGTAACCCGGGTAGTAATGCAAAAACAACTTTGAAGAAATAATAGCTTTGCCGCTTTTGAAGGAGATCAACTTCGACACCCGAATTAGAGATGCTCTCGAACAAGTATGGATCAAGTGGAATATCAACCTACACAAAATAAATATTCACTGAGAATAAATTTGGCTGCCAAACATATAATAATAAAGTACTGGTTACATCATCTAATTATGCATTAAGATTAAGAAAGCATTCGGCCAGACTTACAATATACTCTAGAGGAAAGCCTTCTTTCATGGTCACATATATTCTTTTAAGGTCCTCGGTGAAGACAACAGAAGCAACCTGTTTAAACCAAACCAATGTAACAGAAACATTCTTCTAGAGACTAAATAAATACCAATTCTTGGAAGGAAGACATTGTTAATGTCCTCAAGAGCCATGTATAAGTCTCTATTAGCCAAAGCTTCCTAATGAATGATTTACTTCAGTAAACATTCAAATCACCAAAAAAAATTCTAGAATCAAACGCAAATGGAATAAAGATCAAACAAATAAAGTAACTAGTGGATAAAGATCAGACAAATAAAGTATCTCTAAGTTCATTTACCTTCCTATTTGCAATAAGTGAGATAAAGTAATTAGAGAAAGACAAAATCATACCTCAGAACAATCAAGTTTATCGAGAAAATATGTGTAGGGCAACTTTGGACGATAATACCACCACCTCTTAGAAATCCAAAGTGCTCTGCTCCCAGAAGAATTTGATGTCCTCTCTGCAACTTCCTTACGCAGACTCCTTTCAACTTCTTGCATATCAAAATCAACTACATACTTGGCACTAAGGGAATCCATTTGCTCAGTAAATTTTTCCTTTTGCAGAATTTCTTTCCATTTTCTTAGTCTTTCCCTCCATGTTGCACTGTCATATTCATCCACTGAACTGACAATAACACCTTCTTGAAGAAATAAAGAAATGCATAAAATATGTGAATGTTAGAAAACATATACTCACTAGTTTGGAGTATGCGTAATGTGTGTTTAATATTCATAGGTAGAATGTACAAAAAGGATTAAAAAATATTATTGAGGGTGACATGATCTGAGAATTTATTTTAACAATTTTTGTTTTTGAATGTGGACTCATCCAGGTAATAAAACCCAATTACAATTTTGATGAGATGATACTATAGCTAAGGGTAGCCTAGCACATGAAACTCCCGCCAATGCGAGGTCTCGGAGAAAGGTTTATTGTACACAGTTTTACCTGCATTGCAAGAGACTGGTTTTGCGACTCGAACCTATGACGACCAAGTCACATGGCAACAACTTTACTGGTGCGCTAAAGCTCTCCTTCCATGAAGATGATACTATAGTCTATAGCTATTTAACCAAAAAAAAAAATCAAACTGAAATTTAGGTATATTAAATGTAAATAAAATAAAGCAATGATTTATTTTTATAATGTAAAAGAAAGTGATGACTTTGGAGGAAAATCTTGAGAGGAGAATAAGAGATGAGACAACTATAATTATTTAATAAGACAACTAATGCAAATATATATATATGTATAAAGAGAAGAAGGACTTTTGCATATTATTTTTAGAGATTTCAAGAAGTTTATGATAGAATTGCTAGACAACTATTAAGGTGGGGTTTTGATCTACAAGGAACATGTAATAATTAAATTGATGTAATAAAAAATAGGTTGATAATGTTGTTTCTAGAGGTAAATCTAGTAGCAGTGTGATAATTGATTTTTCTATTGTTCTAGGTTTATATCAACAGTCAAGTTTAAGTCCTTATCTTTTTGTCCATTGGTACTAGATGAACTAGACAAAGTCATCCATTGGTATTGTATTAATAGACAACAGTGTGATTATATTGGATGGGATGAATAAATTATGTAGAAAAACAGGGGAAACTAATAGTCTTCAGCATGCATAACAAATGTTTTTAATATGAAATGTAGTTCCAATAACAAGAAAACAATCAATGAATTTTCATATGGTTTTAATAACAAGAAAAATAATTGATAAGAATAGATAAGATGAAAAGGCATAAATTGAGTTTTAGAAATCTAATATTCAACAAGCGAATCAATCAAAGAAATTATTAATAGGACAAAGAATGGGCATCAGAAATGGAGAGAGCCTTCTAAAGTCTTGTGTAATCATTATGTTCCCCTTAGGCTAAAAGAATTTTTTATAACAATCTGGTATGACCTACAACTATTTTTTGAACTAGTGTTGGATTGTTAGGTAACAACATGAACAAAAATTTAATGTAGCTTAGATGAGAAAGTTAAAATGGATGTATGAAGTTATTGAAAGGAACAAATTAAAAATTATTGATAGAATTGTGACTCGAATAGATGATAAGTAAGAGAAAATAAGTTGATATGATATGGATACGTTGAATGACCAATAGAGTCTAAAATTAAAAGAGATGGATATATTAGAGTAGAATGCGTAAGTGGTAGAGGAAGACTAAAGACAATATAGTCGATTCAATAAAAAGTTGATATAACTAAATTATATATTAGTAATCTTGCATATCACTCAGTGAAGTCATATAATTCATGTTTCCAAATAATAATAAAAACAATTTCATCACTCAACTAATAAAGAAAATCAGTTTTAGATTTACATTTTCTTTATAGACAATACTTGCCAAGATTCTTCAAACTCTACAAAATATTGAATCAAGTTTTTTTTTTTTAATTGGTAGAATCTCAAGGTAAGATGTCATGTGTAGAACAACTTTTTGAGCAATGTAGTTGACCACTTTTATCTAAAAATTTGTATCAAATGAAATACTTTCCTTTTACAGATTCGTTTTGTTTGAAAATAGGACATTTATGGTTGAGGGATTTTACTCAACAAGATGCAAGGATTGAATTGCCTAATCATTAAATGCCTAAACCACCAAAACCAAGTCCGGATAGATTATATGTGCAAAAGTAAAATGAAATCAACCTGGGATGCCCAAGTTTTCTTTCAAACTTTTCTTATCTTCAAGGCTCAAGGTTTTCTCTCTATCAATGATCTTAGATAATGCATCTTCTGGAGGTGCAGGATCCTCGTCCCATGCATCTTCTCCAACATAAGACTTATCTTGAATAAGTTGGCCGCTTGATCCTTCAATAAACTTCATTATTTTTAATCCTTTAGGCATTGCCTTCCTCCACATGCCCTTCTTAAATCTGCAAAATAGATGATAAGAAAGTTGCTAACAATGAAAAAGACAGCTTCCATCTATATAAAACCCACAAATCAACTGCACATCTCAGTATTATAACAAGGAAATTAGGGAACAAGGATAAAAGCAGAAGTAAAAGGGTAGCCCGGTGCACGAAGCTCCCGCCATGCGGGATCCCGGGGAAGGATCCATTGTACGCAGTCTTACCTTGCTTTTTGCAAGAGGCTATTTCCAGGATTTGAACCCGTGACCTTTTGGTCACAAAGCAACAACTTTACCGTTGCGTCAAGGCTCCCTTGGCGCCAGGGCCCCAACAATAAAAGCAGAAGTAAATAAATTAAAATTTAGATAATGCATACTAAATATCTTGAGAAAATTTAATGAAATAAAGCATGTAAATGAACATCCTTGTCTTAGTTCCAACAGTAAAACTATATTAATACAAAAGTATTCAATTTACCTATGAATTAATTGATCCTAAAGAATAAGAAACAATGATTTATCTTGTATTCATTATATTCCACAATAGTGGTGTGTTCCTTCATATTCCAAAATAGTGTTATGTAAAATATTGAACAAAACTACCTGAAAATAGAACAGAATTCCTGATAGCGTACAAATTACACTTAAGGGTCGTAGCCAAAAAATTTCAAGCCGTGTGATGCAAAGAGAAAATTATACCAATGGTAGAGGATAAATAATAGCTCCATCCATTCAAAAATGAATGTATCCATTTGAGTAATTTTATTTTGAAATCAATGTGGACAAGTAAAATAACCCGCAAACAAACATGTCAACGTTTAAACATTTCAAATTACTGAAATTGCAGAACTTGTTTCACATTCTTATATAAAAATCTCTGAGGTTGTAGTGGTGGAACTAAAATAAGTTTAAATTTAAAGTCAAGATAGTCAGACATTAGTCTAGAAAGCCATTGGAAGCCAAAGAGAAATACAGAAACAAAAAGCCAAAACATTTTTCACATACCTCCTAACATTAGCCGGAGAGGGTTCAGGAATCAAAGCTTCCATGTAGGCTTCAGTTAATTCTCTCTTACTTTGATGGTTGATATGACTAGTTAAAGCCACATAGAACTTACGGCAAGAAACTGAAACAGTAATAACATACAAAAGAAGCACTCCAATGCGCCTTGGTTCCCACTTCTTAATGTCCTAATGGCAACAACCAGTACTTGTAATTTCACAAATTAACCAAAGAATGCAAATATTAGTGAAGTGACTTCAGCTATTAGTAATGATTTTAAGGCATGAAAATGAGAATAGGAAGGTTGATAGTTAGTGAGAGAATGAAAAATACTGGGCATAATTCAGCTAATTGTATTCCTGTAATTTAATTATATCAAGATTCAGCATATAACACAGAGCATAAAAGGAAATGAGCACATTCAGTTGACTGAGTGGTTACTCAAAAGGATAACCTACGTTCAACACAGCAGTATAACAACTCAGACAGATCACACGGAGAAAAAGATGAAGATTAGTCCACTTAAGCCTAACCCAATACGGTGCAAGCGTACTATTTTAGCTAGAAAGAAGGGGATCACGATAGATCAATCTCGCATAGATTCAAGTTAATAGAGACGTACCTTCCAATTCTCCCACTTGTTCCACTCCAGAAACAAAGGCAGCAACTCCATCCACAATCTATCGACCGCAATCCGTCCCCTATTAACTGCGTCGCGCGTTCGCTCGACCAGCTCGCCTGTCTTGGCGCCATCAATGTCCAGCCCGGTCTCTTTCCTGAAGCGCTCCGCGAAGCTGGTCACGAACCGGCCGTAACCACGGCGGAGGGAGCCGGAGAAGTTATCCCAGGTGAACTGTGTCGATCCGTCCCCTGTGCTCGAGGAGGCGGCTCGAATAGAGGTAATCCTTGAGGAATGGCGCCTTCTGGAGCAGCAGCGTGCGGGAGGGGAAGGGAAGGGCCGGAGACGAAAGAGACGAGGAGGATCGGGGAGCGGAGAAGAGGAGCGAGGGAGGGGGATTTGCAGTGAATGGGCTGCGTGGGAGCCCATTCGGAGCGCCAGAAGGGGTTTGGGAGGGCCGGAGGATAGGGAAGAAGGTTTTATAGAGATACCTGAAATTACTTATATATTCTTACCGTGCAATATTTCATTTCACCGCTCAATTTTTTTCCTTTGTATTAAATGTCCAGCTTTAAGTTCATAGAATTGTCCTCCAAAATTCTGTTTTCGTTCTCATATCGTTATTACGATCGTCAGTCCTATTACGATCAGCGTCTAAAATGAACCCTATCTGACGATTTGAGTTTGAGTTTAACTTAACAAAAAAAATTAAGTTCAAGTTAAAAATTGTTGGATTTGATCGAATTCGGATTGAAAAAAATTTGAATTGAAAATTTTCGGATCGATTCAGGTTAGATTCAGTTTAACCTGATTTGACCTAAATTTAGAATTAATCACTTAGTGGATATTTTTTGGGGTTAAATAAAAATTTTATTTTAAAAATTAAAATAATTTTATATATAGTAAAATCAATGTTTTTGTGATAATAATAATGTATTGAGATAAAAATAAAGAATTATAAAAAATATAGTCAAAAAAATTATTATGAATTAGGTTTTCGGGATATTAGAGTCCGGTTGGTCAAATTCGGATTTGGATTTAAGGATTTCGAGTTGAATTTAGGTTCGGGTCAAGTTCAGGTTAGCACTTTAAAAAAAATTCTAACCCAACCTATCTGACTCATCTAAATTCACACCCTTAGTTATGACAGACAAAAATTAAATGGACCTTCATCGTTTACGATTTTATCAAATGAGTGTCTTATGTTTTAATTAAAATCAAATGAACATTCCTTACATATTTTTTAAGGGGACGTTTGGTTAAATGATGGGAATGACTATGGTATGAGTTTGATAGTAGGATAGAATGAGAATAGGAATGAAAATGAAACCCATCAAGTTATATGGGTTTGGTGGATTCCCATAAATTTAATAATCATTCTTAAAATCTCATTCTCAAACCCACAATCCAAATACTATCTTTTATTATCATTTCATTCTCTCATTCCCAAACTCATCAACCAAACACCCCCTAAGTGATCTATCAAAAATATTCTTATTATCTAAATTTTAGTTGAGTGGAAGCTGACAGCCCGCGTCTGTAATATATTATTTAATCATTGATAGAAGTTAGGTTAATTATCAAAATTAGCATCTAACTTTTATAAACATGATTTTATATCATTTTATTTTAAATTTTCTAAGTGATAAATTGATTAAACAATATTTCAACGAGTAAATTAATACATATTACATTTGAAATGAAAATAATTTAATCATAATCAACGTAAAAGCTAACATATAATTTTTACAACTTATAATAACTATCAGCGATTTTCTACACATGGTAAAAATTAACGGATAGTTTCTACGATAGTGCTGTACGTAGGGATATTTTCGAGGTAAGAGACATTTATTTTTAAAAGGGAGCTCATTTGACTTGGTAAGAAACTAGGGCACCGATATGATATATATTTCTATTAATTTTGAGATGCTCTTTTGATTTTTACCCTATTATTAATATTTACATGAAATTCGAATTAGAAAATTAGTAATCATGGAGTAAAATGTAAGAAATTATAAAGAGAACTTGAGTGGAAATTGAGCCTGATTTTACAAAGAAGCTGGTAGCTCTTGCTGGTCGAACTTGATTGTCGGAGGAGTCACGGCCAGGCTTGGATCTCCTTTCTAACCCCTTTTATAGCCCTCTTTAGTAGTCTAGATCTTCATTTGAGTCTTTACGTTGCTCGGCACAGCAACAGCCGACTCGACAAAGGTTGACTTGATAGAAGGAAACTTGACAGAGGGCAGAGGCTGACCTGGTAAAAGCCGATCTAATAGCCGACCAAACGTAAGTCAACCTAACAAGAGTCTACTAAAGCCGATTTGACATGTGGCCGAACTAACCAACTACCCTACCAAAAGAGCTCGGCCATGAATATTGGGAACAATATAACGAAGTTTCTCCTCGTCCCATTACCTTCTCCAATTGCCTGTCCGAAACGACAAGCTAAATTCTATCCCACACCGGAGGACACACTCCATTGTCGAGAGAATCCAAAGGAAGTTCCCGTAAACTAATGCTTGTTTTGAAAAGGCTCCTTTCTTAAGACGAGTTTTAAAAATTTATCAGAAAATATATTTCAACTTTTTTTTTCTAAATAAAAGAATTTCTCCCTTTCATATTTAGGGAAAAAAACAGTACTCTAATTATGAGTCATTAATGTTTGCTTCTCGAGGTAGCAGGGCAAACATGGCCTTCACATCCCCAGCCTTCACGCAAACGGACATGAAAATAAGTTTCATGCGAGATCTCGCGACGTGGCAATGTCAGGCCGCGGCTTCACTTCACTATCCCAAATATCAAATTGCACCTCGCACGTCTCTGTGTAGATTCTTGCGAGCTCCACATCAGCATTCTCCAGGTGCTCCGCCTCGATTGATTCATCCACCGAGCTGACGAAGGCGAGGGCCCGAGGCGAGCGCCTCGGTGTTGCGCTCGCAGCGGCGCCCGGGTCGCTTTCGCTGTTGGCATCGGTGGCCCGGCGCTTTTACGACGACTGTGCGTCTGTGCGGGCGGTGGGGGGATCGTCTTGTACTGGGGCAGAGGAGGTATGGCGAGACACGGAGTTCACACGTCGTGAAGGAGAGCCGCCTCTGTCGACAGCCAGGGCGCCACGTCCCGTTCCCCACTATTATACGTCGCTCGCAGGAAGCTCAGAAATCGATCGCAAGAGAACAGAGGTGGGTTGGATCCGAGCAATATATCAATGGTACTATGGTAGGAACCAACAACGAGCTGATTCTCTCTCGCTGAACTAGTGCGCGGCCACTTTTTCTACCGCCGTTTCTACTGCTAATCTCTCCGCCCCCTCTCGATCGGAGATGTTGACTGATCCCAGGCCCCGCAGCGGCGGCGCCGACCGTGAAAACACCGGCGCCGAGTTCCGCGACATCCATCCGTTAGGCCCGGCGAACACGAACGCGAGCCGCGGCGGCCGCCGGGACCCCTGGGAGGGCGGCAGCATCCGCTCGTCGGCTTCCCTCTCCGTCGGGAGTGTCGACGGCGTCAGCGAGGGCGGATTCAGTAGTATGAGCAGGGAGTTCAACGCCATGGTCGTCGCAGGCTCCAACTTGCAGCAGCAGCAGCAGCAGCAGAACGATGGCGGCGGCGCTGCGGACGAGCAGCTTACGCGCATCGGTGAGGATGAGCTGGAGGAGACCAATCCGTTGGCGATCGTCCCCGACAATAACCCCTTCCCCTCCCCACGCCGCCCACCACCCGGAGGCGGCGGCGACGGCGGCGGCGAGTCTTCATCTACCGCGGTCGAAGGGGTCCCAGTGCACGTAGTGAAGAAGGAGGAGGCGGAGTCGAAGATCGCGGCTTGGCAGATCGCGAAGGTCGCGAAGATCAACAACAGGTTCAAGCGCGAGGAAGTGACCATCAACGGGTGGGAGAGCGACCAGGTAGAGAAAGCCACGACTTGGTTGAAGAAAGTTGAGGTGCTCGATTCTACTCCATAAAAAAAAAACGATTGTTTCTCGATCAAAGATCGATATTTTCCCAATAATTTGATTTTTGTCGCAATGGAGCAGCGGAAGCTGGACGAGCAGCGGGCGAAGGCGACGGAGAAGATGCAGAACGACGTGGCGAAGGCGCATCAGAAGGCGGCGGAAAGGCGGGCGTCGGCGGAGTCAAAGAGGGGAACCAAGGTCGCCAAGGTGCTGGAGCTTGCCAATTTCATGAGAGCCGTGGGCAGAGCTCCATCGAAGCGCTCCTTCTTCTAGACCAGCTAAAACCGACCAGGATCAATCTCTCAAGTCACTGCATGCAAATGAATCTCTTTTCAGATTTTTCAAACTATATTGAATTCGAGTGGTGTGATTGTAAGTTGGGAGGTTGAATTGTTCTGTAATAAATCACCATAAACCTGTATTGATTGTTGCGAACACGATATCGATGATGTTTGCTTATTGTTTTGGTTGTGTTTGTAATCGTGAGCATCTTTCTGTTTCAAATTAAAGAAAGAGTGGTCTCAGTGAAGAGATGAACTCAAGCGAAGCAGAAACGCTCGAAGTGTACAAAATTATAAAGTTAGTCATTAGGAAAGGAGGGAAGGGAAAAAAATATCACTAATTTAGGTGGCAGAGATGGTGGCTGTCCAAGCAATTCTGATTAAAGGTGAAAGGCCCAATTATTGTCCTTGATTGTCGGTAAGGAGATCCTAAAAGAGGGAGAAAGACAGGATTAGAGGTTCTCTTGGGAAAGAGAAGCAAAGATAGACAGTTGAGCAAGCAAAGAGATAAGGATTCATGGCTCTAGTAGAATGGTAAAATTAAGGTGGAGGTAGTTGGGTGAGTAAAGATAGAGCAACTTTGGAAATTACTCTGAAAAACTAGACATAGCAGTCCTTCCAAGGGCTACACTTCAAGTGGATGGTTAAAGAACAATGGCACAGTAGATGATGCTTGCTTATTAGTTTTACTTCTTTCATTTTCTTTTTATTAATGGATCTTTTTCTACAATTAATTTTGGAAAACAACAAATAAGAAAATCATCTCAAATTATGAGAAACATTATATGACCGTCTTTTTTTTAAAATAAAAATAAAAAACAAATTGGCGTCTTTCTTATACTGTCATCATGAAATTACCTTTTGACCTAATGTTTTTATTAACTTCTACAATATGTAGAAACTATCGGATAACTAATAGAATATATTTAGAGAGTTTAGAATTTAAAATTTAGAATTTATAATTTATAATGTGTAAAATCTACCTAATAGCTGTTACAACGTATAGAGATTACCTAATGACTATTACGATATATTTAAAGTGAGTTTAAGATTTATATCATATTGAAACTACCAATAACTACTATAACACATAGAAGCTACTCGGTAGTTGTTACAACATATGTAGTGTGAGTTTATAATTTAAAATATTTTAATACTATTATATTAAAATATTATTCACCAATTTGGTCATGATTTAAACTTTATCAAAATAACTTTAAAACGATTGTAGAAACTATTTTAATGTAATAGTGTTCATATATCCTAAACCTTAAATCCTAAATTTACATTAAATATGTTATAATAATCATTTGATAATTTCTACATGTTATAACAACTATGAGTAGACCATGATTTTCTTCTACTAAATTTTGGATTTAGATGACAGTATGATGTTTTTCACTTAGTTTTTATAGTTGGGGTTTTGAAGCTCGAATTTAACTGTTTGGTTTCTAGAGTTTTGCAAGTTATGATGGGCACCCTATTGGTTGTGTTTATATTAGGGGCTTTTGTGTTTGTGAAAATGGTTTTCTGAAATATACAGCTTAATTCCTGCATGGTTGCCGCCCATGCGAACAAGATATATAATCTGGTCTTTCTTCATGGTTATAATTTGCTATAAAAAATCGCATTTTTGACTGCCTTTAGTTATATGTTGTTGTGTTAATGTATTTTCAAAGTTGGTTTCATGCTCTCAACTCTTACCTTAATACCTTGTTGCCCATATCAAAATAAAGGTTTGATGGTCATTCAGATACAAGTTTATTCGGCACTTTTTAGTTTTTTTCCAGTTTGATCAAAATATAAGCTACCACTTTTGATTGAATTGAATTGTTGTTATGGGTCTGGTTGGAGATAATTGATATGCTTGCATTTGGCTTTAATTCAGGATTACTTAAATATCGATGTGTATTTGTTGAGGTTATGATTTGTTGATCCCTCTTCTCTTCAGTGAAGATTGTCTGTTTATAACTTTTATCATAAACAAGGTATTTTGATATTTGTAATATTTATTTTTTAATTTCTGTGTTATTTGTTGCCCTTGATGCTTATGTTTGACTTAGATATAAAACAAATATATTTTAATTTGACCTTAGTGTTTCTTAGTTTATTGTGTTAAAGTTTTCCCCAAATTCTGAGGTCTAAATCCTTAACTGACCTAGATTGAAATAGAAGTATTTGTTACCTCTACATTTATTATGCCTTTGTTCAGCTTTTCTAAGTTCCATTGAAATTCAGGGTTTTTTTTAATGATGATTGCATTACTCATCCCATTTGGTTGGAGTTACTTACAGTAATCTGTGTTTTATGCTCACAATTATATGTCTAGTTTTTTTTTTCTTTACAATTATAGTTACCTGTGTCTTTAATTGCACAGATAAGGTCCTCGAACAATTAAATTGTTATATTTTTTTTATAAACTTATAGAATATATGTGTAAGGTGATAAATAGATTTCAAATAGCAGAAAAATTATCCATATCAATCTTTATTTTTTTTTTCTTATGCATTTGTTCATAATTGCATATTATCATGAAATAACTATTTGGATGTCAAAAAAAAATTAAAATTTAAAAAAAAATAACCAAAGGCCAAAACTTTTCATTGAATAAATATTTTAATAAAGAATCATCTAAAACAATAGAAAACTTAGTTCATATTTAAACTAATGAATCAAATGTAATTTCAGTTTCATTCAAATTATTAAAATATGTATTTTCTTTGATATAATTTTCTATAAATTCCTTATTCTCATCACTTTTGATTTTTATAAATTCTTTATTTTTATCCGTCTTGTTTTCAGTAAAATCTTCATTTAAGAACTACAATAATTCAAGATAGACTAAATGGATTAGTAATTTTATATATTAAAAAATATATTTTAAAAAACATTGATTATGATGCTATTATTGATAATTTTACTTTTAAAAATACATCATGAAAATATTTTAAATGAGTTAACTGTATTTTTTTTATAAGTATATACATTCTATAATAGATGATGTAAACTTTTTTTTTTTTTTTTTTTTTTTTTGAAGAAGCATTGCTCGAAAAATAAAATTAGTACATAATTTATAATTTCATCCAAACATTTAAACAATAAGGATGGACTGGGCACACTCTTTATTAGACGAGTTGAGATTATATTTTTTATTAAAATATTAAGTTAACTTATGATGGATATCCGATAATTATCAATTTTCGGTGGCAGTGCAACCAATCCAAAGGTTGAAATGTTTATATATTATTGTAATTTTAATCTCTTTGTATTTTTTACATGACTTTTATAATTATGTTAGTAAAAAATTTGAAGGTACTTTTGTGTATAAAATTAAAAATAATATCAATCCATTATATAAATTTTATTCAATTATTAATATTTATAATTTAATAAATAACCATAAATAAAACCGTTATACCACATTAGTTTTCATATTTATATGTAGCAAAATAATATTTATATTCACTATAATTAAACATTATTGATCAATTCCACGGAGACTAATTTTTTAATGAACGAGTAGTAAATGTCCGTACGGCCATACTAATTTCTTATTGAAATATCCATGTGCGATGGTTAAAACATGAGATGTTGCCACATGAAATCTTGGGGTTGAAATTCGGCATGATCGAGCATAATCTTCCCCATGTCTTGATCATTTGCACTAATGGCTAGTAGTCATCCGTGATTTATCTCCTTCGTGTTGGCCTAGGGACGGATTGATGAAGGTGCTGGGGTGAACGAATCACCTTTTGCCATATAAATTTGTAAAATTAATTTATATATTTATGCTATGATACCTTAAGTTTCGCCGCTGCAAATGTCAGAATCATCTTTCTCCCCCACTAAGACACCTAACATATGCGCAAGACAATGATATATTGGTATGATATTTTCTCAATTTGTTAGACATCCATGTTTCTAAACATGTATCTGATAGGATCCTTCGTGCGGCTAGAGAGGGGGGTGTGAATAGCCGACCCCAATTCGTTCGATTTTCTTCCTACGATTAGGTTAGTCGCAGCGGAAATACAAGAAAGAAACTAAGGAGAAGAAAGCAAACCTCAAACTCGATGGATGTAACGAGGTTCGGAGATTAGGGCTCCTACTCCTCGGCGTGTCCGTAAGGTGGACGAGTCCGGTCAATCCGTCGGTGGATGAGTCCCCGGAGAACCGGCTAATAATATACTCCTTGTGGGTGGAGAAACCTCACCACAAAGTCTCTTGCAACAGCAAGATAAGTGTACAAGAAATACAGCAAGAAGCAAGAGCAATATGAATGTAAAAACAAACGCTAGCTTGCCTTCGACTGGTTTCCGTTGACGAAGCAGCAACTTCACGGAAGAGCGAGCAGCAGCAGCTGACCCAGTCGTAGAATGAAACTCACGCGAAGCTTCGGAGGAGCTCAACAAAGCTCAAGCACAGCAGCACTTAGAACAGGAAGAAGGAAGAAGAGATTTTTGGCTCGCAGCCGTAGCCCTCCTTTTATAACCTGCGAAAAAAGCGAAGAAAACACAGAAGAAATCTAGCGGTCTAGGGCAGATCTAATCGGTCGGGGGACCGATCAGGGACCTATTCGATCGGTCCCGGACCGATCGGCTTTCTTCACGAAAGCGCCCACCTTGCGGGTTACGATCGGTGCGTGGACCGATCAGACCGATCGGTCCACGCACCGATCCCAACCTCAGCGACATCGTCTCGATCGGTCCCCCGATCGGGACATGGCCTCGATGCGTGGACCGATCAGCGCCTCTCTTTGCCTCTGTTAACTGGCGATCGGTCACGGACCGATCGAGCAAACAAGTATCCTGGATCGGTTTGGTGACCGATCCGAGCTTGGTTGGCCCAAACCAAGTCCCAAGACTTCAAACCAATATCCGATCAACCTTGACCTATTGGTACTTCATCCCTAACATCCGGTCACTCCCTTGACTGCTAGAACTCCTGCCAAGTGTCCGGTCAATCCCTTTGACCTACTTGGACTTTCAACACCAGAGTCCGATCATCCCGATCCATCTGGATTTTCCCTTGCCCGGCTTCACTCACGGGACTTTCACCTGCACCAGGATTTCCACATTGCCTAACATCCCGTTAGGACTTTCCCACTTCCTGGCTTCACTTTTCACACCGCCTGGCTTCACTCACGGGACTTTCCACACCGCCTAACATCCAGTTAGGACTTTCTCATTCACCTAGCTTCACTCACTAGGATTTTCACCGCTTCACTCACGAGGATTTTCCACACCGCCTAACATCCCAGTTAGGACTTCCCATTCACCTAGCTTCACTCACTAGGATTTTCACCGCCTACTTCATTCACTTCCCAATGCCCGCTTCACTCACCGGGACTTTCACCTTCACCTAGCTTCACTCACTAGGATTTTCACCGGATTCACTCACCAGGATTTCATTGCTCGGCTTCACTCACGGGACTTTCCCCTGCAAACTCCTGTTTGGACTTTCCCGTGCCAAGTCTCCATACTTGGACTTTTCGCGAAGCTCCTGCTTGGACTTTTCCGTGCCAAGTCCCCATACTTGGACTTTTCGCTGCCAAGCTCCTGCTTGGACTTTTCCGTCCAAGTCTCCATACTTGGACTTTTCCGAATCAGGTCAACCAGTCAACCTTGACCTACGGTTGCACCAATAATCTCAAACATCTATTCTTGTCCCACATCAAGAATAGAACTCTCTCACAGTGTCAAACATCAACATGCAACACAACTAGGTCAACCTTGACCCAAGGTTGCACCGACAATCTTCCCAAGTCAAACATCAAAATACAACTCGAGTCACGTCAACTCGAGTCGGGTCAACCAGTCAACCTTGACCTAAGTGCACCAACAATCTCCCCTTTTTGATGTTTGACAAAACCATAATCAAGTTAGGTTAACCCGATAACCTAACTTAGGTTTTCAACCATCTTCCAATGTCCAATGTTCTTTCCTTGAACATTCTCTGGACATTCTCCCTTAGGTTAACCCGATAACCTAACTTGGGTTCTCCAATAATTCTCCCCTTTTGACACACATCAAAAGAATTCCAATGTTCTTCCTCGAACATTCCTTGACATTCTTCCCTAGCTTAGGTTAAACCGATAACCTAACTTGGGTTCTCCAATAACTCTCCAATGACACACATCAAAAAGAATAAGGAGGTATCAAGGTCAAGAGTTTCTTCCTAATGAAAGTCCCATACCTTTCATTGAAACTCTTATTTTCCCTTTGATACTAAGCTCAACAATCCACTTAGTGATAATCCCATATCACTAATCCTCAAGGAGTAAAAACTCCCCCTAAAAGTCAACTCCCCTTGACTAATAGTTAAAACTCCCCCTAAAGGCCAACTCCCCCTTGACCATTGCACCAACAATGTCTTGGAGAGTTTCAAACCTTTAGAAATCTAAAAACCAACTTTCAGCCGAAATTTCAGACATGCAGTCGAATTTCAGCACATTGGCACGCTATCAGACCTCACTGGATCGGTCACCAGACCGATCCACAGCACTCTGGATCGGTCCAGTGACCGATCCAGCCCTCCCTGGATCGGTCCAGCGACCGATCCAGACACTGATCACAGGGATTTCTGATTTTTCCTCTCCCGAAATTCAGAAACCCCTAATAAATTTCAGAAAATTCGAAAAATTGTGAAATTTTGAGGATACATTCCTCATATCATACACTACCATGGAAAAATAATTTTCTATGAAAATAGTTTCCATTTTCAAATCTTGATACAAAGTTCAAAAACTTTGAAATAGTTCAAGTTTTAACTCAACTTTGTATCACAATGTTCAATGATGAATGCTATCACTGGGAAGGCTTCATCAAGGTTTTTCAAATCAATTTTAAAATGCTTTTAAAACCATTTGAATTTAGGACCATAATCTTAGGGCTAGATGTACATAACTTGTACACAAGCTTTCCCTATGATCCTTATTTTCTTGAATTAGGCTCATCTAGGTACAAAAACTATGCACCTTGATCCTAACTCATGATCCTAATATCTCACACACATCTAAAGTGTATCAAACACATCCAAGTCAATTTTGATGTGAGATATGGGTTTAGGTATCTTAGACTAAGGTCTCATGCATTTTCTAAACACAAATTTGATCTCAATATCAAAGTGTGTTTTTCATCCTTAAATCAATTCAATTGATTACTAATGCAAGAGATGATGACATGACATACAATGATATCATAAATGAAAACATGTGCCAATGTCATGATGTCATGGCATAAAGTTTGAAACTAAACTAAAGCATGACATTAAAAATAACCTAAGCATTATCATGACATTTCAAATGATCATAAATTAAATATGATGTCATGACATGGCATATGGCAAACAATCATGGTAAGTTAGCACAAATGAAATACCTAAATTCCCTATCTAAATATCCTTAGCCTTAGCTAACTTAAAATCTAACCCTAGATTGCCCATATATCCCTAAGAGAAAACCAAAATCCCAATTATGGTTTTTCTCTAGGTTTCCTTAAATTGTGCCAAATAAGATTAAAATATTCTCACTTTGGCACACTTTACTCTTCCAAGGAGTGAATGATAATTCCATTTCATTTTCAAAGGTTCACAAAACCTTGAAAATGCTCCTTGAGTGTCAATTTCCTCAAAGTTGGGTTAACTACCCTTCTTATTGGAGTTGACACTCTCTAACCCATTTATGGGGTAGAGAAGATGCTCCTAGGAACCCAATACCTATTTGAGCTCATTGGGTTCACTAAATATTCACTAGGGATGACTTCCCTAGCAACCCTCCTAATGACCCTCTTAGGCTTTGAAGCCTTGGTCATTTGGGTCTCATCAAGGTCAACTATAGGGGTGACTCCCGTTGTGACCTTGGTGGTGGTCTTCCTAGCCCTAGGTTTTGTTCCATAATCGAATGGAACATTATGGTAAGTGGGCTTGACCAATTGGGACTTAGGTTTGTGACCCAAACCTTTCTTGTCCTTGGGCTTTGAAATTTGACCCATAAACCCTAGAGATGACTTCTCCAAGTTCTTAAGAGCCTTTTCCAAAGCATCAAGTCTTGACCTCAAGACTTGATTCTCCTTCTCTAATACCTCAATTTTTGATTTGTCATTTTTCTTTGAGGCATTCCTAGGCATGTGTCTAGTTGATTTGGGATTCCTACCTAGGTTCTCCTTAACCTTAGATGAGGTAATTCTAGGGTTGGCTTTTCTAGAATTGTTCTTATCTAGGCTAACATGCTTGGCTCCTAAGCACATGTATTGATTCCTAAGGTTATCATGCTTGTTATTATCGACAAGTGCAATAAAATTCCTAGCATGCATTTTATTAGAGTTGCAAAAATGAACCTTAGAGGTTACCTTAGGGTTTGCCTTAGCTCCCCCTATCGATGTGCTCGGTCTCTTGCCCTTGTGAGGTTGCCTCCCCCTCGGACAATGACTCCGATAATGTCCCCTTCGTTTGCATTGGAAGCACACCACGTGCTCCTTGCCCTTGCGTGTCGGGACTCCGGCTACCTTGACCTTTGGCGCCGGTGGAGTCTTCCTAACTCTCTTTGGACATTTGCTCTTGTAATGTCCATACTCCCTACACTCAAAGCATAATATATGTAATTTATTTGAAACTAAAATGCTTGAGTTACCTAGGGATGAGGGTGGATGCGAGCTCTCTTCTTCATCCCTTCCGGAGGTAGAAGCTTCTTCTTCTTGCTCCGAACTTGAAGAAGAACTCACCTCCTCTTCTTCTTTAGATGTTGAGTAGCCCTCAACTTCTAATTCCTCACCTCCACGATGTGAGCTACTTGGCTCACTAGGCTCCTCTTCATGGCTTGAAGTGGGACTCTCCTCATGGAGTTTGGCCAAGTTGTTTCACAACTCCTTGGCATTATTGTATTCGCCTATCCTACACAACACATCATTAGGTAAAGAGAATTCAATGATTTTCGTTACCTCATCATTGATGGTTGATTGGTGGATTTGCTCCTTCGTCCACTCCTTCTTCTTGATAGGTTTTCCTTCCTCATCCATCGGAGGAGTAAAACCTTCTTGTACACAAAACCAATTTAACATATTAGTCCTAAGAAAATACATCATCCTTACCTTCCAATATGTGAAGTTGTCGTGAGACTCGTAGAAGGGTTGAATCGTGACATCTTCTCCATAGAGATCCATCTCTAGCCCGTGCTCCCCCGGGTGTTGATCCGTCGAAGAGCGGCCTCGCTCTGATACCACTTGATAGGATCCTTCGTGCGGCTAGAGAGGGGGGTGTGAATAGCCGACCCCAATTCGTTCGATTTTCTTCCTACGATTAGGTTAGTCGCAGCGGAAATACAAGAAAGAAACTAAGGAGAAGAAAGCAAACCTCAAACTCGATGGATGTAACGAGGTTCGGAGATTAGGGCTCCTACTCCTCGGCGTGTCCGTAAGGTGGACGAGTCCGGTCAATCCGTCGGTGGATGAGTCCCCGGAGAACCGGCTAATAATATACTCCTTGTGGGTGGAGAAACCTCACCACAAAGTCTCTTGCAACAGCAAGATAAGTGTACAAGAAATACAGCAAGAAGCAAGAGCAATATGAATGTAAAAACAAACGCTAGCTTGCCTTCATGGACAGATGCAACAAGCAACTTCAGCAGCGGCTGACCCAGTCGTGGAATGAAACTCACGCGAAGCTTGGAGGAGCTCAACAAAGCTCAAGCACGAGCAGGAAGAAGGAAGAAGAGATTTTGGCTCGCGGTAGCCCTCCTTTATAACTGCGGCGAAGAAAACACGAAGAAATCTGGCTTGCGGCGCGGCTGAGTACTGAATCGGTCGGGGACCGATCGGGACCTATTCGATCGGTCCCGGACCGATCGGCTTTCTTCACGTGAAAGCTGCCCACCTTCGTGCGGGTTACGATCGGTGCGTGGACCGATCGAGCCCGGATCGGTCCACGATCCCAACCTCAGCGACATCGTCTCTGATCGGTCCCGAGACCGATCGGACATGGCCTGATCGATGCGTGGACCGATCAGCTGCCTCTCTTTGCCTCTTGGCGATCGGTCACCGATCGATGCAAGAATCAACCGAGCTATCGATCGGTCACCGGACCGATCGAGCAAAGTATCATCCGGATCGGTTTGGTGACCGATCCGGAGCTTGGGTTTGGCCCAAACCAAGTCCCAAGACTTCCAAACCAATATCCGATCAACCTTGACCTATTGGTACTTCATCCCTAACATCTGGTCACTCCCTTGACTGCTAGAACTCCTCGCCAAGTGTCCGGTCAATCCCTTTGACCTACTTGGACTTTCAACACCGAAGTCCGATCATCCCCGATCCATCTGGATTTTCCCTTCCGGCTTCACTCACGGGACTTTCACCTGCCTCACCAGGATTTCCACATTGCCTAACATCGATTAGGACTTTCCCTGCTTCACTTACGGGACTTTCCACACTGGCTTCACTCACGGGACTTTCCACCTGCCTAACATCCAGTTAGGACTTTCTCATTCACCTAGCTTCACTCACTAGGATTTTCACCGCTTCACTCACCAGGATTTTCCACACCGCCTAACATCCGATTAGGACTTCCCATTCACCTAGCTTCACTCACTAGGATTTTCACCGGCTTCACTCACTGGGATTTTCCCAGCTTCACTCACGGGACTTTCACCTTCACCTAGCTTCACTCACTAGGATTTTCACTGGGTTCACTCACCAGATTTCCTGCTCGGCTTCACTCACGGGACTTTCCCCTGCAAACTCCCTGTTTGGACTTTCCCCGTGCCAAGTCTCCATACTTGGACTTTTCGCGTGCCAAGCTCCCTGCTTGGACTTTTCCGTGCCAAGTCCCCATACTTGGACTTTTCCAGTGCCAAGCTCCCTGCTTGGACTTTTCCGTGCCAAGTCTCCATACTTGGACTTTTCCCGAATCAGGTCAACCAGGTCAACCTTGACCTACGGTTGCACCAATAATCTCCCAAACATCTATTCTTGTCCCACATCAAGAATAGAACTCTCTCACGAGTGTCAAACATCAACATGCAACACAACTAGGTCAACCTTGACCTAAGGTTGCACCGACAATCTTCCCAAGTCAAACATCAAAATACAACTCGAGTCACGTCAACTCGAGTCGGGTCAACCAGGTCAACCTTGACCTAAGGTTGCACCAACAGTATCATCTATCTCCCCACTAAGACACCTAACATATGCGCAAGATAATGATATACTAGTGTGATATTTTTTTGACATCCATGTTTCTAAACATTTATCATCTATCTCCCCACTAAGACACTTAACATATGCATAAGACAATGGTATACTAGTGTGATATTTTTTTAAGTTTGACATCCATGTTTCTTGACATTTAAGAATTGAGTCATAATTTTGATAGACTAATAAATAATTTTTTTAATGGACAATTGATCTAAAAATATTATATAGATATGTTGTCGACTATCAGCTTTATGCCAATGGACGGTGGCCAGTGACGGATAAAATTTTTTTATGAAATTGAATCAATCATTTTTAAATTAAATGAATGTAAACAAGATATTTGATATCAACTAAGACACCTATACCAAACTACTGCCTTGGAGTTTCTTCTATTTTTAATTATTTTTTTAATACAAATATCCAATTAAAATCATCAATTCTGCTCCAAAAGTTTTTAGCTAACCTACCATTAGAATAAATCTAAAAGTGCAAGTTAATGTCCTAAATTTTGTGTTATTAGAGAAAAATCTCTACCGTGTATAGTAATTGAAAATGACTTGCCACCAATTGAGAATTAAGCATGTGTTTCATTAATTCTCAATTGCCACCAATTGAGAATTAATGAAACACATGATAAGTTTATAGGGTCACATACAGGTAAAGATGGAGAAATTATCTTCCCATATAATAGCTAACTTCATTTTTTTTATTTACTTTCTCCTAATAATATGGGACAATTATTATAGAATATGACAGATTTCACCTTATTGAGAATTGAGAATTAAGAATGTACAATATATTCCTCTAGAAAAATAAGAAAAAGTGGAACTAGGGTTATCTCCGAATTCCAAACTCATTTTTTCTGACATATCATAAGTATAAAAGGGAGGGTCAACTTACCATATTTCCTCAATTGCCACATGCACCGTCAACTAAAGTTTTCACCAAAACGGCAAAGAATAAAATGCAGTGATTAGAAGTGATTCAGTATGGTATATCGAACCACTAATGCGTATGTCATTACCATACAAAAAATATGATATATAATTTTTTAATACCAATATCGTACCAAAATTTCGGTATATCGGAATTTCATTATACAAAAATTCTAGTATTCATACCGCTTAGAGTAAATTTTTAATATTGGTATGGTATATCGAAAATTTTACTAAAAATTGTATACTAATACTAATACCGAAAATTTCGATATGGTATAATACCACGTCAAAATTTTCGGTATACCATAAAATCAGTATAGTTCAGTCAATTTGTATATGGTATGTGCGTCATATCAAAATTTTGATATTTTTCCCCACCCCTAGCAATGATCGATATCTAGTTTTGACAACATCTATAATTCACTCGACCTCTATAGGCATGGCCATATATTATACGGTAATTAGAAGCCCTATCTCAACATCGACAATTCACTAATCTGCATGGTCATGTATTATTATACGATAATTAGAAGTAAGTTAGTAGGATGCACGGTTAAATACTCAACTTCTATGACCATGTATTATTTATTATACTTATACAGTAATACACGACCAAATACTCAACTTGCATGACTATATATATTAGCTTTGTCAACAAATTCTGAAGAATAATAAGTTCGGCGAAAAAAACTATAGTTAAAAAATTCGACCTTGCCACTCTCCCTCCCTCTAGGGTTCACCGACTTCCACCGCCAATATCGTCAAATGGAGGATTATCCATCGTGGCCGCCCTTCGCCGTCGTTCTCTTAAACTTGGGGAGCAAGTAGATGATATTTACTTTGATTTGCATAAAGAGGAACTGTTGGGATGGACAAGTTGAATTTTTTTTTGTAGTTAGACTGTAACCAAATTCATAGATTGATAATGAGAGCTTGCTAATTTTCTGCTTCAAGAACCGCACTCCTATATAATAAATAAGGCCTCTAAGGTAACGACATAATCGAGCCTTCAAAAGAATTTTTTCCTCGGATTTATCATATAGAGCGTCAAAGGCGACTTTAATGAGAGGGGCTAGGAGGTGAGCGCCATCAAGGCGGCGGCCCCATAAGAAGAAAATGGCAGAAAGGTGTAACCATAGATGTTGTAGAAGAGATGCCCAAAAACAAGGCCTGGGAAGTATATGTGGTGAAAGACCGTGCAAGAGGGAATAGAAGAGATGAACTCATGGACGTCGAAGAAACACAAGACCTCACATAAGACATCCCATGGCAACCCTAAAAACGAGGCACCGGATTTGACTTGGTTACAACCGGGAAGGTTGTTAATCCAAAGAAGATGGTTGCACTAAAAACTCCTTCAGGCGGAGAAGCCTCGTTTACAGCAGTGTAGGCACAAAAAGAAAGAAACTAATCAAAGCAGTGGAAGCACACAAGTGTTGTTACAATTTTCTGAACTGATGAAAAGCTTATGGACCAAGGCTATATTTATAGCCTTGGTCGGGGCGCCTGAAAGGGTTCCGGGCGCCCTGGGGGGATAAAGTTTTATCCCCCAACGTTCAGATCGCGTAAATCGCGATCTTGGTCAAAATCAGGGTCCGGGCGCCTGGAAGCATTCCGGGCGCCCCGGAGCAAAAAGTCAACACCGGTTGACTTTTTGTCCGGGACCACTTCTCCGTTAAGTCCCCGTCTCGATCCGGGTCTTCTGCTCCGGATCCGCTTGATTGGGTGATCTCTGACATCCGGAATAGGGCTCACCCGAACCCATCTTCCGGTCTTCTCGAGCGTGCTTCCCTCCGGCTTCTCGTCCCTCGGAATTGCGGCGTGTCCCTTCTCGTCCACCAGCGTACTCATCCGCAGACTTCGTCCCTCGATCGCACCCCGTGCCGACCTTCGCGCTAGCTGCGTCTCTTGCTCCCCGAGCAATCTTCCGCTCCGGCTTTCGTACCTCGGAACTCGTCCGCCGGTGTACTCTTCCGCAGCGCCTCGTCCCTCGGACGCACCGCGTGCCGTCCTTCTCGCTAGCTGCGTCTTCCGCTCGAGTACCTGTGCTCCTAAGCTCCTGCACACTTAGACACAAGGTTAAATACAACGCAGGACCTAACTTAACTTGTTGATCACACCAAAATAACCTTGGAGTTCTAACAGATACTTGTGTATTGCACAAATAAGGTTATATTTTTTTTAATAAACTTACAAAATATATATGTGTAAGGTGATAAGTGGATTTCAAATCGTATAAAAATTATCCATATCAAGTTTTATTATTTTTTACTTATTGCTTATTGTTCATTGTTCATAATTACATAACATGATGAAATAACTCTTTAGATATAAAAAAAAGATATATATATAAAAAAAAAGAAGAGATAGTCAAAAACATAAGAGATTAATAAATATTTTAATAAAGACTCATCTAATACAATAGAAAGCTTAGTTCATATTTTAACTAATGAATCAAATGTAATTTCAATTTCATCCAAATCATTAAAATATGTATTTTTTTTATATTATTTTTTATAAATTTCTCATTCTCTCCACTTTCGATTCTCACAAATTCTTCATTTTCATCAATCTTAATTTCAACAAAATCTTCATTTAAGAATCACAATAACTCAAGATAGATTAAATGGATTAGTAATTTTATATCTTGAAAAGAATATTTTAGAAAACATTGATTATGATGCTATTATTGATAATTTTATCTTTAAAAATGCTTCACAAAAATATTTTAAATGAGTTATCTCTATATTTTTTTATAGGTATATATATTTTATACTAAATGATGTAAAAATTTGTTTTTGGGAGAAACATTGCTCGAAAAATAAAATTAAGACATAATTTATAATTTCAAGACCTTTAAATAATAAGACAGACTGGGCACACACTTTCCTAGACGAGTTGAGATTACATTTTTATTAAAATATTAAGTTAGCTTAGGATGGATATGTGATAATTATCAATTTTCGGTGGCAGTGCAACCAATCAAAGGTTGAAATGTTTATCTATTATTGTAATTTTAAACTCTTTGTATTTTTACATGATTTTTATAATTATTTTAGTAAAAAATTTCAAAATTAAAAATAAAATTAAAAATAATATCAATCCATTATATAAATTATATTCAATTATAATATTTATAATTGAATAAATAACCATAAATAAAACCGTCATACCACATTAGTTTTCAAATTTATACGTAGCAAAATAATATTTATATTTACTATAATTAAACATTATTGATCAATTCCACGTAGATTATTTTTTTAATTAACGAGCCATAAATGTCCGTACGGCCATACTAATTTCTTATAGAAATATGCATAATATATTAACATATTATTCATAAATCTATAAAATTAATTTATATATTTATGCTGTGATACATTGAAGTTTCGCCGCTGCAAATGTCTGTATCATCTATCTACCCACTGAGACACCTAACATATGCGCAAGACAATGATATACTGGTATGACATTTTCTTAATTTGTTAGACATCCATATTTCTTGACATTTATCATCTATCTCCCCACTAAGACACCTAACATATACGCAAGACGACGGTATACTGGAATGATATTTTTTTAATTGGTTAGACATCTATGTTTCTTGATATTTAAGAATTGAGTCTTAATTTTGATAAATTAATAAATAATTTTTTTAATATAAAATTTATTTAAAAATATTAGATAGATATGTTGCCGGTTGTCAGTACTTTTCAATTTACGTTTGTGGCCTGTGGTTGATGATTGATAAAAAAAATTTATGAGATATATTGAATCGGTCATTTTAAATTAAATCAATGTAAACGAGATATCCGATATTAAGACACCTATACAAACTAATACCTTAAAGTTTCTTCTATTTTTAATTATTTTTTTAATACATACAAGGATCCAACTGAAGGTCACCAATTCGGCTCCAAAAGTTTTTAGCTAGCCAACCATTAGAATAAATTAAAAGTGCAAGTTAATGTCCTAACTTTTTAATGTAATTGGAGGAAAATCTTTACAGTATACAGAAATTGAAAATGACTTATCATAGGTGCTTGAGAATTAATGAAATGCGTCTTCTCGGATGGATCTAATGATTAGCATATGAGATATTATTATTATAAGATCTGGGGTTCAAATTTTAATAAAGTCGAGATAAATACTTTCTTTATGTACTAGTCACTATTCTAAAGACTAGTAGCCGCCCGTGATTTACCTCATCCGTGTTGGCCCTGAGACGTGTTGACGGGAGCACTGGGGGCGAACGTATTTGCCTTTTGCCACTTTGAGAATTAATGAAATGCATGGCAAGTTTATAAGGTCACATACCGGTAAAGATCAAGAAATTATCTTCCCATCTAATGGCTAACTTCATTTTTTGATTTAGTTACAAACTCATTTTTCTGACATACCATAAGTATGAAAGGGAGGACCAACCTACCATATTTCCTTAAGTGCCACATGCACATTCTGCTAAAGCTTTCATCAAAATGATAAAGAATAAAATGCAGTAATTAAGGGTGATATGATACAGTATACCAAACCATCAACTCGTATATTGTTACTGTACCAAAAATATGATATAAAATTTTTTCATATCAATACTATATCGAAATTTCGGTATATTGGAATTTCAGTATATCGAAATTCTAGTATTCATACCGTTTAGAGTAAATTTTCAATATTGCTGCGGTATACTAAAAATTTTGCTAAAAATTGTATATCAATATCGATACTGAAAATTTTAGTATGGTATAATACCGTATTGAAATTTTCGGTATACCATAAAATCGGTATAGTTCATTACATTTCTGTATGGTATGTGTGTTAAATCAAAATTTCGATATTTTTCCCCACCCCTAGCAGCGATCGATAACCAGTTTTGACAACATTGACAATTCACTCAACCTTTTTGCAGGCATGACCATGTATTATACGGTAATTAGAAGCCCTATTTGAACATCGACAATTCACTAACCTGCATGACGTCGTCAAATGGAGGATTATCTGTCGTGGCCATCCTTTGCCGTCATTCTCTTAAACTTGGAGAGCAAGTAGTTGATTTGCATAAAGAGGAACTATTGAGATGGACAAGTTGAATTCTTTTTGTAGTTAGATTGAAACCAAATTCATAGATTGATGATGAGAGCTCGTTGATTTTCTGCTTCGAGAACCGCACTCCTATATAATAAAGAAGTTCTCTTATGTGACGACAAAATGAAGTCTTCAAAAGAATCTTCTCCTCGGATTTATCATATGGAGCGTCGAAGATGACTTCAATGAGAGGGGTGAGGAGGTAGGCACCATCAAAGCAGCGCCCCCATAAGAAAAAATGGCATAAAGGCGTCGCCATAAATATTGTAGAAGAGACGCCAAAAAACAGGGCCTGAGGAGTATATGCGGTGAAAGACTGTGCAAGAGGGAATGGAAGAGATGAGCTCATGGACATCGGGGAAACACACGTCCTCACGTAAGACATCCCATGGCAACCCTAAACTTCCTAGTTGATCCCTCAACTATTTTCCCTCACTTCTCAGTTCATCAATAATGTTTCAATGCATCATACTACTCTTCTGAGGTTTATATATTACACACTGAAATACTATTGATGAACTGAGGAGCAAGAGAAAGCAGTTGAGGGATCCGCTACAAGAGTTTAGGGCTACCATGGAATGTCTTCTTATTAAACTTGGGGAACAAGTAGAGGACATTCACTTTGATTTGAATAAAGATATGAACTGTTAGGATGGACAAGTTGATTTTTTTTTTATCTTGGAAATGAGTTAGATGAAAACCAAATTCATAGATTGGTGATGAGAGAGTGCCGATGGCTAGAGGATGGGTTACCCGTTTATGGATGTAGAATGAAATTTTTTTCCAATATTTTTTCCAATTAGGTAATTCTTTTAGCTTGCCAATTTTTATATGCTATATTTTAATATTCTTTTGATTTAACCTATATGCTTCTGATCCGAAAGCTATGAAAGATGGAATACCGGTGAGCTGTTACTAGTGTTGACCGAAAGAAGATCTCGAGTTAGAAATCGGTAGAATGAAGGGGTGAGCTATCCTCGTCATCGGAAGAGTTTGCAAAGAGTAAAATAGCAAAAGAAGGGTTAGAATGGAGACCGGGCTACCCCGGTCGCCCCCTCTAGTGCTCAAGTCAATTTTCGGTGATGCTTTTTTATAAGAGGGTCATGTGAAGACAAAAGATGTTAGAGGGTTATGATACCCTTATCTAGGTGTCAGAGGATCATGTTCACACAAAGATGTCAGAGGTCATGTTACCCCTGTCTAATTGTCGAGGTATTAGTAGGATGCATGGTCAAGTACTCAACTTGCATGGCCATGCATTATTTATTATACGGTGATGCACGACCAAATATTCAACCTGTATGACCATATATATCAACTTTGTTAATAAATTCTGAAGTATAATAAGTCCGGCAAAAAAAAAACCATAGTTAAAAAACCCTATCTCGCCCCTCTCCCTCCCTCTAGGGTTAACCGGCTTCACTACCAATGTCGTAAAATGGAGGATTATCCGTTGTGGGCGTCGTTCATCGTCCTTCTCTATTGCTCGACACATGGTGTACGTGAGGACGTGTGTTCCTCCGACGTCCATGAGCTCATCTCTTCCATCCCCTCTTGCACGGTCTTTCACCACATATACTCCTCAGGCCCTGTTTTTGGGCGTCTCTTCTACAACATCTATGGCGACGCTTTTATGTCATTTTCTTATTATGGGGTTGCCGCCTTGATGGCGCCCACCTCCTCACCCCTCTCATTAAAGTCGCCTTTGACGCTCCATATGATAAATCCGAGGAGAAGATTCTTTTGAAGACTATTTTGTCATCACATTAGAGGACTTCTTTATTATATAGGAGTGCGGTTCTCGAAGCAGAAAATCATCGAGCTCTTATCATCAATCTCTGAATTTGATTCCAGTCTAACTATAAAAAAGTCAACTTATCCATCCCAACAGTTCCTCTTTATGCAAATTAAAGTGAATGCCTTCTAATTGCCCCCCCCCCCAAGTTTAACAAGAAGACATTTCATGGCAACCCTGAACTCCCGTAGTTCATCTCATGGTAGCCCTGAATATTATATATGACACACTGAGACATTATTGATGAACTAAGGAGCGAGAAAAAGTAGTTGAGGGATCAGTTAGGGAGTCCAGGGTTGCTATGAGATATCTTCTTGTTAAACTTAGGGAGCAAGAAGAGGACATTCACTTTGATTTGTATAAAGAGATAAACTATTAAGATGGACAATTTTCTTTTTTGTCTTGGAGATGAGTCAGATGGGTACCAAATTTATAGATTGATGATGAGAGAGTGTCGATGATTAGAGGATGAGTTACTTGTTTATAGATGTGGAAGGGAAATTCTTTCTTATATTTTTTCCAATCAGGTAATTCTTTTAGCTTGCCATTTTTTATATATTATATTTAATATTCTTTTGATTTAACCTATATGCTTCTAATCCCACCCGGAACCTATGAAAGACAGAATACTCGTGAGTTGTTGCTGGTGTTGACCGGAAGAAGTCCTCGAGTTAAAAACTAGGAGAAGGAGGGGGTGAGTTGTTCCCATCGCCAGAAGAGCCTGCAAAGAGTAAAAGAGCGAAAGAGGGGTTATAACGAAGATTGGGATACCTTGGTCGTCCCCTCCGATACTCAAGTCAATTTCTGATGATGTCAAGAATGAAGAAGATGAATAGTGCATTAGAATAATTGATACCCTTATCTAGGTGTCAGAGGATCCTGTTCAAACAAAGATGTCAGAGGTCATGTTACCCCTGTCTAGGTCATGTTACCCCTGTCAAGGGGTTAGTAGGATGCATGACCAAATACTCAACCTGCTTGGCCATATATTATTTATTATATGGTAATACACGGCCAAATACTCAACTTGCACGACCATATATATCAACGTTGTCAATAAATTCGGAAGTATAATAAGTTAGGCGAAAAAAAACTATAGTTAAAAAAAACCCTACCTCGCCCCTCTCCCTCCCTCTAGGGTTCACCGGCTTCCACTGCCAACATCGTCAAATGGAGGATTATCTGTCGTGGCCTCCCTTCACCATCGTTCTCTATTGCTCGACTCATGGTGTATGTGACGATTGTGTTTCTCCGATGTCCGTGAGCTCATCTTTTCCATTCCCTCATGCACGATCTTTCACCGCATATACTCCTCAGGCCCTGTTTTGGGCGTCTCTTCTACAACATCTATGGCGATGCCTTGATTCTATTCTCTTTTTATGGGGTCGATGCCTTGATGGTGACCACCTCCTCACCCCTCTCATGAAGTCGCCTTCAACGCTCCATATGATAAATCCGAGGAGGAGATTCTTTTGAAAGCTCTATTTTATCGTCGCATTAGAGGACTTCTTTATTATACAGGAGTGTGGTTCTCGGAGCAGAAGATTAGTGAGCTCTCATCATCAATCTATGAATTTGGTTCTAGTTTAACTACAAAAAAATTTGACTTGTTCATCCCAACAGTTTCTCTTTATGAAATCATAGTGAATGTTCTCTACTTACTCCCCAAGTTTAACAAGAAGATATCTCATGGCAATCCTGAACTCCCGTAGTTCATCCCTCAGCTGCTTTCTCCCACTCCTCAATTCATCAATAATGTTTCAGTGTGTCATACTACTCTTCTGAGGTTTATATACGACACACTGAAACACTATTGATGAACTGAGGAGCGAGAGAAAGTAGTTAGGGATCAGCTATAGGAGTTCAGGTGTCACGCCCCGGAGGAGTCTCTGTCCGAAGAAATTTCGGCAACATCTCCCCTGTACGGCGGACAATCTGAAACTTTTCTACAAGCACTATACACCTCAGCCACATGCGGCTGGAATAATAACACAAATTAAAACAAACACCACGCAGTTTATAAAGATATTCAGCCTCTGGCTGTCACAACCACGCAGTTAATAATAGTAATCAATAACAATAGGACTCTGACTCGAAATCCACCCTATTCCACTACACTCGTAAAGCTCAAATCCAACGAACTCACCTCTTCTGCCGTCCAGGCAGGCACGTAGTAAAATGAAATTCAATATCATATCAAAAATCCATCAAAAGGTATCACTCCATACAATATTCATAGGAAAAATCCAAAGACAATACTAAACAAAGTCTGATATAGAAAAAGGCCAAATAAAAACAAATAACGAACTAGTAGAGAACTGGCTCTACGTGCGATGGGGGGGCCAGCGACTGGAACTGCAAATATCAACAATGGAGGCGGGGTGAGTCCAACACTCAGCAGGTACAACTGATATGCATAATAAAACAAATAACAGACAACACTAATCATGCGTACAGTCTCCTGAATACGAGAAGGAATAAATGCAACTGAAACGAAATTAGAAGATAACTGTACTAACCGGAATCAAGGTACAAAGGTAACAGGTCGTCAGACCGAAGAAATCATAATCCTGTATGCATGTCAAACAAATGCATCCATACAAATGCAGCATATAAGTGCAGCAATCACAACAATAAAATGCAATAAATGCATATGGTGACCGTGCACTCGGACATCACTGCTCCTGACAGTGACTGAGTGGACGGAATGCTGTCGGAGTACTCCTGTCCTCTGGCCCCAAATCATAAATGGGGGAGCTCAATGCTCTCATCTCCCGGTACACAATGACGGGGAGGAAAAATCTCTGCCGGCTACCACGCTGAGTCTCCTGACCAACGGAGCCAAACAGAGTCCACCATCTGCCGGCTTCCACGCTGAGTCCTCAGACCAACGGAGCCAAACAGCAGAACCGCCACACACTTGTCTGATATACCACTAACCCATGGGTGGTGGTGGTGTGTGCAGTACATGTAACTGGCGATGGACTCAACCATAGTGGAGCCGACAATCGCACAGCATGCAAACATGATGCATGATACTAAGCATGGCAATCTCATGAATAGCATAGCAAGATCCATACATAAATAAAAGGTGTACCACAAGTCAATGTATCGGATGGAAGGTACACAAACAGATAGGGTATCATATAAACCCTAGGTCCTGAACATGATGTATCACATGGTTGGGTCACTACCGAAAGCATGTATGGTCAGGTCAATAATAACATGCAGTGCATAATAAATAAACAAACAACATGTAACAGATCATGTAGTGACCAACCGAATCAAAAGGATAACACAATCATTGCTATATGTTAAACACTTTATTATGCATATCAAAAGACATAAGTCAAAGTACCTGCCTCCAATAAAGTGGTCCAATCCGGTAATCAAGATACTCGTCGAGATACCGTCTCGCGTCAAAGTCCTGTGTCGAACATATAGATATATTTTATTTAGCTACAATTCAAATGAATTTAAATAGCTTAATAAAATCCACGAAACTAATATCAGGGAAAACCCTAATTAACATAACCAATTGCCTATCCAACATTAATTCTAACCATTGACTAAGGTTAATGGTCTTAACCCTAATCGTTCCATTAGATTCATTTAAAACCAACTCAATCTACAACAAGGATCCATTACCCTAATTCAAATCTACACATGATCATGTAATCAAAGCCCTACGCAATACCTCAATTCGTATGTATCACTGTTGATCCAAAAATCAAAGATGTTGGCTGCCGAAACAAGATCAGAGCTGCTGCTGGGGATCACAAAGTTACTGCCCAAACAACACATGTTATGCTAATACACTGCATCAACATCTCAGGATTGCAAGATGAATCAAATTGAAGCCCAACATTTCATACCTAAATCCCAAGCTCCTGTTGACGCTCAACTGATCAGAAAAACCAATTTAACCGCAGCAGATTAAAAACCCTATTCTGCCATATAAACCAAATCCAAAACACTTATCAATTCCTCCACAACAAAATCTGAGAACAGAACCACAACCTAATTCCAATCACAGTTAGGGTACAGAGCCTAAGACCTGTGATGAAACGAACCTGTGGCCGGCGGCAGTGCAAGGGCACAGCTTCAGCAGGGCTCGGCTAGGGCACAGCGTCGGCAGTGCTTGAACAGGGAGGAAAAGGAGGAAAAGGAAGAAGAAGACCCAAATCCAAAAGCCTCGGCTTACAAATAGGGCAGAGGATCGGCAGTGGAGACGGCTAGGGCATCGGCGATCGAAGTAAGCGTCGGGCAGTGAAGCTAGGGCATGGGGCAGTCGGCGGTATGCGAGCACAGGGGGAAGAGAAGACACTCAATCGTCGTCTCTCTATTCCATGGCGTCGTCGGCGTCAGGCAGAGGAGAGGAAGGCGTCGGGAAGGAGTGGCAGCGACGCGGCTAAGGATCGGCTCCGGCGCTCGTTCTAGGGCACGGCTGGGCGGAAGTGTTGCCGGCACTTGGGAGAAGAGAAGAAGAGGTGGAGGCGGAGGAACTGCCGTGGCCGACGGTTAGGGCAAAGATTGCGACAGGGAGAGAAGAGGGGCGCGCGGGTGGCTCGGCAGGGAAGAAACGGCGACAAAAGAAAATGAAAAGTAATAAAGGAAATAAAAGAAAAAGGATATATAAAAATATAATCTTTTCCTTGCTTAAATCGGGTAGTCTAAACGGGCTTTTTCCCGGCCCCGTTCTCGTCCCTGTTAACTCGTCCATACGAGCTCCGAAAAATTCCCGGAAAATTTCCAAAAATTCCGTAAAATTCCCTTATTAATATTCGCCTATTTTCCGGTATTTTACATTAGGGTTGCCAGGGGATGTCTTCTTGTTAAACTTGGGGAGCAAGTAGAGGACATTCACTCTGATTTGCATAAAGAGACGAACTGTTAGGATGGACAAGTTAATTTTTTTTTTGTCTTGGAGATGAGTTAGAGGGGAACCAAATTCATAGATTGATGATGAGAGAGTGCTGACGATTAGAAGATGGGTGACTTGCTTATAGATCTAAAAGAGAAATCCTTTTCTATATTTTTTCTAATTAAGTAATTCTTTTATCTTGTCATTTTTTATATATTATATTTTAATATTCTTTTGATTTAACCTATATACTTCTGATCCTGTTTGAAAGCTGTGAAAGATGAAATATTAGTGAGCTATTGCTGGCATTGACCGAAAGAAGACCTTGGGTTAGAAACCAGGAGGAGGGGATGAGCTATCCTCATCACCGGAAGAGCTTGCAAAGAGTAAAAGAGCGAAAGAGGGGTTAGATCGAAGACTGGGCAGCCCGGGTCATCCCCTCTGACGCTCAAGTTAATTTCCGGTGATGTCAAGAATGAAGAAGATAAATAGTGCAGGAGAATAAATAACAAAATAAGTGTATGTAGTAAGGAGTTTCTCCTTCTCTGCTCGCCCTTTGGCTTGCGGGGGCAGAGCTTTTTTATAGGAGGGTCATGTCAAGACAAAAGATATTAGAGGGTAATAATACCCTTGTATAGGTGTTAGAGGATCCTGTTCAAACAAAGTTGTTAGAGGTCATGTTACTCCTGTCTAGGTGTCAATAGATGAGATAAAATGTTGATGGACTCAATGGTCTAACGAGCCTTTAATTGATCAGCTCAGTGTTGCTCTGCCAGGTAGACTGATCGACTTAGCTCGGTCGTCTAGGAAGACTGGCGAGTCGGATGTTTTTCTCTACCAGACAAACTGATTTGCTTGGTCATGAAGACTAATTGGCTTGATTTGACCTGGAAGACTGGTCGACTCAACTAGGCCAGAAAGACTGGTGGGTCGGATGCTCTACTCGACCAGGAAAACTGGTTGGTTCAACCTGGTCAGGAAAACTGATGGGTCGGATGCTATGCTCTGTCAGAAGATTGGTCGGCTAGACCAGGCAAGGAAGACTAGCGGGTCAGATGTTCTACTCTGCTTTGCCAGAAAGACTAGTCGGTCAACGTGGCCCTGGAATATTGTCGATCGACTCTGGAATACTGTTAGTCAACTCTAGTCTGGGTTGCCCCTGGAATACTATCAGTCTGCCTTGGTTTGGGTCGGCCCTAGAATATTACCGATTGACTCTAGTCTGGGACGACCCTAGAATACTACGAGTCGACTCTGGTCTGGGTCAGCCCTGGAATACTGTCGGTAGGCTTTAGTCTAGGTCGACCTTGGAATATTACCGATCGACTCAGTTGGATCAAGTCACACGTGAGGGGAGAAGAGGGGGGGGGGGGTGAATCACGTGCTTTTAAAAAACTTACCTTTTTCATTTTTCAGAACAAAGTACACAATGGAAAAGAAGTAGACAGAAACGAAAGAAGCATGAACACAAGGATTTTTACTTGGTTCAGAACCTTTGACGACTTCTACTCCAAGACTCAAATCTCACGGACCTATCAATGGTTAATCCATTAAATACCTCTTCCGGAACCACCGAAAGAGGGGATCGAGTATAAAAGATAGAGATAGTGTAGCAACTTATACTTTCCTTTTTTAAACAGTACTATAAAGAATTCAACACTATTTAAATTTACCAATACTTTAGAGTGCCTTCGCGTGTTGCTGTCGGTATGCCGGAAATGATTGGATGACTCGGAAGCATAGCTTGGTGGCAGACATACTTCTTTGAAGCAGCAGAAGGAAGTCGGAATGGTCGAAAGTCCAATCGAAAGCATAGAAGTTCGTGTGAGTGATTCATTTCATGTCTGGGATGAGCACTCCTTTATTGAGCAAGGAAGCTGCCTTCAAAGGCCTTAAAGATGCCTTCAATGTGCCAAGTCTAATCCAGAACAACCTGATCATTATCTTTGACGAAATCTGAACTTTATACTATGGAAGGCGTCTTTAAGGCACCGAAGGTGCCTTCCAAAACTTGAAGGCGCCTTCCATCTCCTGGAAGGCGCCTCAGGGACTATTCACCTGAGACTTTTTTGCTCTTCTTGCCATGCAAACCGTGTTAGTCTAATAAAACAAATAATAACCTGCAAGATAAGTGTTAGCACAATTATATTGAGTAGTAATTAGATCTTGTCACTCTGAGACTAGGATCTAGTCAAGCTCTCAGTTTAGGGATATGAAATGGACCTAAACTAGATCGACGCCTACTGTCCCTCAATCGGGACGCGCCTCACCGAGTCACTCTCCTCTAGTGACTTACTTTTACTTACCAACTTATAGTCGGTTGACTAGCCTCATGACCCACCAGGTCTTCATGCCAATTGTCAGGTCCGCAGATCCAACTGGACTTTTGTCGGTTGTCATGTCCCGCAAACTCAATCAGACTTCCCGCCAGATATCAGGTCAGCCTGTTGACCTATCTGGACTTGGCACGAGCTATCCGATCCCATGGACCTAGCTGGATTTCAGCCTGGTGATCCGTCAACTCCTGTACATTTGGTAAATACTTAGATCACAAAGATACTTAACTTACTTGCCATTTATCAAAATCTTAGTTAGACCGTTAGTGTAAACTGCACCAACAGACTCAAGATAATTATTGAGCTCTCTTGATTTTGACCCAACTCAACATGCCGTTTTAACCCATGCCGTCGTGACAATTTTAATACTCAACTTCCATAATAAGTGAAACAGATTATACTAGATTATTATTAGTAGTAGTAGTAGTGGTGGTGGTGGTGATGGTAGTAGTAGTAGTAGGAGGTAAATAAATTATGATTCAAAAAAGATTTACAATCGTGTATGGGCATACCTAATATATGTCCTAACATCTCACTGTGTTAATGCAGACCTGAGGTTCGATTGGATTGAGTAGGTTCAACGGTTCGTAAATGCGTGCAACACTGACAGTTGTCCAGCCATAATATGCATAACAAATATTCAAAATGCTCCTGTCTCCAACATTATTTCCCAGCCTTTTGAACCCCCATAGCACTGTTCCAAAAAAAACTACACCAGGCCTCTGAAATTGTTGATGTTGGATGCTATACAATTGATTACCACACCTCTGTGATAGGGAGATCAATGTTGCAGGATAGCTATATTGTATGAATATTTTCAATGCATCAGTAGCTAGCAGAGAGATGACACCAAAAAGACACCATTGAGAGGATAATCATGAAGTTCACAACCTTTGGTTTTCTAACACTGAAAGTTTCCAAACATTGTGCCAGCTGGGTAAGCATCTGGAATAGGGGAATATAATTATTAATGCTAATGAATGAACAGAATGTTGATCAACTGGCAAGTAGAACAATTGATGTTGATCAACATATTGCCAAAAGTAGGGGAAGATTTGACTGACATATTCACTTTAAATTCGAGAGGATGATTCATCCAAATTCTTTCAGACTTTCAGTTACCAATTGCCTTTTGTTTAGACATTTTCTAGCTAGTGTGCGTGTTTGTAGATAAATTTGTTTTCTTCTATGCTCATTGAAGTTTACTAGAGGCATTGTTGTCCATCGATCTAATAGGGTCCATGTCAATTGTCATGGAGTAAGTTCTTTAGCTGTCTTCTGCATGCACGACATGATGAATTGAGCTGCTAGCTTGGGTGACGATTTTATTCTTATCTTGCACAGCTAGTGCCAACTTTTGGTTTTCTAATTGTTCAATGAATGTGCTAGACTCTTATTTTAGCTATTGCCCATTATGTTCTTGTGACTTCTAGGATTTCTGGTACATTTATGCTTTCCAAGGTCCTCTTTACAATATAGTATCTTTAGAATCATGGACTTCTTTGTCAGTGCATGTTTTTTTTTTCTTTTAACAGACATAGTCTTGATCGGAGAGACTAGCTCAGGAAAGGGTACTCAATTGGCACAGTTTCTTGCTGATTCGGGATTTGCTGCTCACAAAGCTGTTGTGTGCACACAACCTCGTAAAATTGCGGCAAACACATTGGCACAAAGGATTCGAGAGGAAGCCAATGGGTGTTATCCTGACAGCTTTGTGCTTTCTTATCCTAGTTATTCACCCTTTTAAGAATTTAAATCTGGCATAATATTTATGACAGATCACTGTCTCCTTCAGCACTTTATGAATGGTACAAGTTGGGATGGCATTTCATGCATTATTATAGATGAAGCTCATCAAAGAAGTTTGAATACTGATCTTCTTCTGGCATTGATTAAAAAGGAGCTGCTTAAAAGGTTAGAATTGCATCTTATAATAATGTCTGCGACAGTTGATCCAACCAAATTCTCAGATTATTTTTTATGGTTGCAGCACCTATTATGTCAAGGGAAGAAATTTTTCTGTGGAAATCAAATATGTAGCTAATGTATGTGCTAGTCCTTATGGTTCTACTAATATAAAGGTCCCTTCTGTAAAATGTGTTTGGATGTCCTAAAAATGGTAATATTCCCTAGAAGATGGTGTCATCCTAGAAGTTTTGACTTCTCATATTAAAGTATAATGAGCTTACGAAATGACTTCTATATAAATCTTAAATCCTAAATTCATAAATATTTTATAATAGTTATCAGATAATTTCTATCTAATATAAATTTTAAATCTTAAATCCATTCTAAATATATTGGAGTACTTATGGGTAACTTTTATAACCGCTAACTTTTATAAAAGTAAAATATAAAATAGGAGATCTTTTGATTTTTTTTTTCCATTAATTTTTGGTTAAGAGGATTCGACATCACGGTCAAGTTAGTTTCAGTTCGATGATCGAGTCGTCAGTCGGAAGAGGCTTGTACTGAGGCCCAGCAGGAGTGTGATTGTCCAAAGGCTGAACGCTGTTTACCATGCACAGCCAATCACAACGTACCCTAGCCCGATTTCTTTATAGAGTTTTCCTTCAGCCCACGGAGGAGATCGCACCCAAAATGTGAGAGAACTACGCTACTTTTCCTCATCTCACTTTTCGTTCTTCCAATCGATCGCCTTTTGTTCTCATTTGTTTTGGTTTCAGATGCTTCTCACTTTTCGTTCTTCTCCGTCGCAGTGGACGCCGCCAAAAGTGCCGGAGAGGTAGTCGATCCGTTGACTCTTGAGCTTCTGAATCTGTTATCGACCTTGATCGTTCTTTTTGACCTAGATTATTCGCGAGGGATTTTGCCAGACGAAGCATCATGTGGAGCACAAAGGCAAGGTGCGTTCTTCCTTTTCGATCTCATCCTGAATTTCCACATGGTTAGTTTTAGGTGCAACAATCCTAGATTGCTAATTGTTTGATGTACCATTGTTTACATGCTCCTGTGAAGCTTGCATTTTAAAATGTTTGCCAGTTTGGAAGATTTTTTCCCCTTAATGCATTGGACATTTCCCATTTCTATGCTGTGCAGTTGCAGAATAGCTTAATGACATTTTAAAATGGACGTTGTTAGATTCTCAATTTTTCACATGGGAGACATTTTACAATGATTTTGTTTTCACTTTTCAGTTCTTTAGTGCCTTGATGCCGCCCACCTCCTCACCCATCTTATTAAAGTCGCCTTGGACGCTCCATATGATAAATCCGAGGAGGAGATTCTTTTGAAGGCTCTATTTTGCCCTCACATTATAGGACTTCTTTATTATATAGGAGTGCGGTTCTCAGAGCAGAAGATCAATGAGCTCTCTTCATCAATCTATGAATTTGATTCCAGTCTAATTACAAAAAAAATTCAAACTTGTCAATCCCAACAGTTCCTCTTTATGCAAATCAAAGTGAATGTCCTTTATTTTTTCCCTAAGTTTAACAAGAAAACATCCCATGGCAGCCCTAAACTCCCATAGCTCATCCCGCAAGTACTTTCTCTCGCTCTTCAGTTCACTAATATATGACGCACTGAGACATTATTGATGAACTGCGGAGTGAGAGAAAGAAATTAAGGATAAGCTACGGGAGTTCAGGGCTGAAACTTGGGGAGCAAGTAGAGGACATTTACTCTGATTTGCATAAAGAGATGAACTGTTAGGATGGACAAGTTGATTTTTTTTTTATCTTAGAGATGAGTTAGATGGGAATCAAATTCATAGATTGATGATGAGAGAGTGTCGACGATTTAAGGATGAGTTACCCATTTATGGATGTAAAAGGGAAATTCTTTCCTATTTTTTTCCAATCAGGTAATTCTTTTAGCTTGCCATTTTTTATATATTATATTTTAATATTCTTTGATTTAACTTGTATGCTTTCGATCCCCTTGGGAAGTTGTGAAAGCGAGCTGTTGCTGGTGTTGACTGGAAGAAGACCTCGAGTTAAAAACCAGGAGAATGAGGGGGTGAGCTGTCCCTATTGCCGGAATAGCCTGCAAAGAGTAGAAGAGTGAAAGAGGGGTTAGGACGGAGATCGGGCTGCCCTGGTCGTCTCCTTCGACGCTCAAGCCAATTTCCGGTGATGTCAAGAATGAAGAAGATGAAAAGTGCACGACATGATGAATTGAGCTGCTAGCTTGGGTGATGATTTTATTCTTATCCTACACAGCTAGTGCCAACTTTTGGTTTTCTAATGTTCAATGAATGCGCTAGACTCTTATTTTAGCTATTGCCCATTATGTTCTTGCGACTTTTAGGATTTCTGGTACATTTATGCTTTCCGAGGTTCTCTTTACAATATAGTATCTTTAGAATCATGGACTTCTTTGTAAGTGCATGTTTTGTCTTTTTTTTTTTTTTTTTTTTTTTTTCTTTTAACAGGTCGTAGTCTTGATTGGAGAGACTGGCTCAGGAAAGGGTACTCAATTGGCACAGTTTCTTGCTGATTCGGGATTTGCTGCTCACAAAGCTGTTGTGTGCACACAACCTCGCAAAATTGCGGCAAACACATTGGCACAAAGGGTTAGAGAGGAAGCCAACGGGTGTTATCCTAACAGCTTTGTGCTTTCTTATCCCAGTTATTCACCCTTTCAAGAATTTAAATCAGGCATAATATTTATGACAGACCACTGTCTCCTTCTACACTTTATGAATGGTACAAGTTGGGATGGCATTTCATGCATTGTTATAGATGAAGCTCATCAAAGAAGTTTGAACACTGATCTTCTTCTGGCATTGATTAAAAGGAGCTGCTTAAAAGACCAGAATTCCATCTTATAATAATGTCTGCGACAACTGATGCAACCAAATTCTCAGATTATGTTTATGGTTGCAGCACCTATTATGTCATGGGAATAAATTGTCCTGTGGAAATCAAATATGTAGCTGATGTATCTGCTAGCCCTTATGGTTCTACTAATATAAAGGTCCCTTCTGGAAAATGTGCTTCATATGTCTTGGATGTCCTAAAAATGGTAAGTTATATTCACAAGACAGAAGAAGATGGTGTCATCCTAGCATTTTTGACTTCTCAGATTGAAGTAGAATGGGCTTGCTAAATCTTTACTGATCCTACTGCTTTGGTAATGCCTATGCATGAAAAACTTTCTGTTGAAGAGCAAAGAAAAGTTTTTCAGGTTTATCCTGGCAAGAGAAAAGTTATTTTCTGCATGAAAATTGCTGAGACATCTCTCACCATCAAAGTTATTAAATACGTTGTTGATTCTGGAATGGTTAAACAGAGCAGGTTTGAACCTAGCACCGGGACTAATGTGCTTAAGGTCAGTGCATTCAGTCAAAGTTCTGCTAACCAACGAGCTGGCCGAGCAGGTGGAACAGAACCTGGCAAGTGTTACATACTCTATTTAGAGTCTGATTTTCATGCAATGAAAATGCATCAGAAACCTGAAATCCGGAAAGTCCACCTTGGTATTGCTGTTTTGCGAATCCTTGCTTTGGGTACTAAGAATGTTGATGACTTTGAGTTTGTTGATGTTCCGTGCCCTAGGGCAGTTGAAATAGCAATTCAGAATCTAATACATTTAGGTGCTGTCACACGGAAAGGTGAGGTCTTTGACCTTACAGAATCGGTTAATATTTGGTGAAATTGGGCGTTGAGCCACGGCTGGGGAAAATAATTCTTGATTGCTTTGACTGTGGTTTGAGCAAAGAGGGTGTTGTCCTTGCTGCTGTAATGGCTAATGCTAGCAGCATATTTTGTAGGGTGGGGTCTTCAACAATGATTTTGTTTTCACTTTTCAGTTCTTTAGTGCTATGGGGGAATGGAAGATTTAACGCATATTCTTTCTGAGTTTTCAATAGAGAGATTGATAAATGTAATCATTATGGAAATGCAGGTGGATTTGGTCACTGAACTGATAAGGCATGTGAAGAACTTATCTTCAGTCACCTTAAGCACTACCCTGGTCATAAAGTACATCTAGTGTCTTTGTAATCTAGTTGTATATTTTGGTTTATATTTTGGGGAAACTGGTGCCTTTAATGTTTCACATGTTTATTACCTATGAGTAGTTCATTGGTGAAGAAACTTCTGAGCTGATCAATGAGCCTACCTGGATTGTTGATCCAGTGGATGGAACCACTAATTTTGTCCATGGGTATACCAATCAAAGGACACTGCTAATTTTCTCTCTTGCTTCCGCCTTGTTCATTTCTCAGTAATTTGATGCTGGTTCCCCATTGTCTGTGCCTCCATTGGTCTTGCTGTTATAAAAATTTCAACTGTTGGTGTTGTTTATAATCCGATAATTGATGAGGTATGCCTTGGAAAATTAGATGAACCAAAACAAAAGGTGAATTTGTATGTTCTTTTTTTAAAGAAAATATTGTTCCTAACCTGTTTGGTAAAGGTAATCCTCTTGCTGTTTCTTTTTGTCAATCTACTATAAGATAATTTCAATGTGATGAAGTTTTAGTTACAATTAGTATTTCAGAAACTTTGGGTAAGTTCATTTATTTATTTTTGGATGATAACTGACTAGAAGTTAGCAACGCCAACCAAGTTTTCTCTTTTGAAGTCATCTCATGATAGCAAAAGATGAATACGTTCGTCTTCAGCACCTCCATCAATCCATCTCAAGTCAACATGGAGAAGATAAATTACAGACAACTATTAGCCTTTGGAATAATGACTAATACATAAGGGAGATATTTATTTCGATTTTGTTGAGATTCGAACCTCATTCCTCATGATGACAATATCTCATGCGCTAATCACTAGATCCATCTGAGGAGACCTTTTGAAGTCATCTCAAGGTGACAAAAGGCGAATATGTTCGATTAATATGGAGGAGATAAATTACGGGCGACTATTAGTCTTTGGAATAGTGACTAGCACATAAGGGAGATATTTATTTCGATTTTATTGAGATTTGAACCTAAGACCTTATGGTGACAACATCTCATACCCTAGTCATTAGACCCATCTGATAGGACTTTTGAAGTCATCTCATGTAACATATACATTTTTTATCACATGAAAAAGAAGAAGAGCAATTAGATGTTCACATTGTTCTCAAGACTTGTGATTAAAAATTTTACTTTGTTGTTATCTCAGATGTCTTCATTATCACTGTGATTCATTTTTGCTTTTTGCTTTGCACTAACATGTCAATCTTTACAGAGTTTGGCATCAGGGCCGGCTCAAGCCTATTTGAGACCCTAAGCAGAAAGTTTTTTTTAAGCCTTTGACGTTGTTTAAAAAAAAAATATCTTACCATTTTTCATTTAGATTTAGATAGAAAATGGTGGTTTAAATTTTTTTAACAAATTAAATATTAATTTTATAAAATATTTTTTTATACAATTTAATTTTCTCACTTTTTAGATGTAAAATTATTAATTACATTTTTATATTCAAGATAACCTAATTCAGGTAAATATAAATTTTACGGTATTAAATAGAGTATTATTAGATATAATAATATCTCAAGTAGATAATAAGTTTGCAATTCAGTTAACTAAGAATAAATGTATTCAAAATTGTTTTAAAATGAAGAAAATAGAAGTATGTCTAATTATTTAAATGTAAGGCGGAGAGAACAAGCCTTAAAAAAAGAAATAAAATTGAGAAAATAAGAATAATAAAATAGAATAACAATACAAAAAAATCATTCTCCCATGCTCAACTCATCATTATCGGCGAAACACAAAAAATAAATAAATAAAAAATAATGTACAAAATGACAAAACTAAATACAATCTTTAGAAAATAAAAATCAGACTAAATCTGTCATTATCATTTATCAAGAACTAAATAAAAACCATTTTAACAACGGGGCAAAAGAAAAAATAAATCATATTTTTTATTACTTAAACCAGAGCAATTATAAATGATGGAATGAAGATATAGGAAAATTGAATAATTTATGATTGTAAATATATCTAAATAAAAATTAAACTTAATCTATCAAGAAAGCGAAATGGTAAAGGTATCTAACTCATTATTGCTAAAAAAATAATAAAATCTTCCATTTTGATCCGACACAATATGGATGAATGCATGAACATTTGAATTTAATCAAGGAGTATAGTAGTACCGACTAAATCAGCTTGTTAGTGTTAGGTGGAGAAGTGAAGTTTCTCTTCTCGAATCTCAATGAGCAAGAAAAGTAGAGAGAGAGAGAGAGAGAGAGTTGGAAAAGAAGAGGGGAAACTTCAAAAAAAAAAAAAAAAAAAAAAAAAACTAACATTTTTATTTTGTATTGTATGGATAAGATAAAAAAAATTTAATTCATGTTCTTATTGATTAAAGAGAAAGCATCACCAACTAATGAGAAATGTAACGAGAGTAGGCTATGATTGAGAGATATTGAAGAGGAATAGATTAAATTTTATAAAATAACATTCATAATTTTTAAAAAATTAATTTGTTAAAAAAAGAGTCTCTTTATGACTCGTTCTATTGGAATTATAATGAGATCCTTATGAAATCTGAAGTTTTGATAGATTGAGATCATGTAAATATTTATTTAATCATGCGGACCCTATCTTTTTCCATTCTCTTAAAAGGTATACATAAAAATATATTTAATATATTAAAAAATAATGATCCTAATTTTTAGATAATGAGATTGCATAATCTTTTATTATGTGGACCTATTTTTTTCATTATCTTTAACAAATATTTTTAATACATTAAAAATAATGGGTCCCAATAAAAATTGGGGCCCTAGGCATAGGCCTTAATGGCCTATGCCTAAAGCCGGCCATGTTTGGCATCCATACAATTTATTAATAACTATTGGTTATGATGATAGAGTTCATGCTTTTATTTATAATTTGTCAATTGTTCACATTTATAACTGAATTTGTTTAGTTGTCTAAAATGTTCAATTACCTTCCTTAATGGAACTCCTTTAAAAGGTATATATTACAAATTTGGGATGGAACCTTGAAATGTTATTTACGTTTTTCATTTTTTTTTTATATTCTTTGAATGCTTGTCTCTACTGGTGGAACATGAGTACATACAAAAACAGTAATTCGGTGCACGAAATTCTGACTATACAAAATTTCAAGAAATGATTCATTGTACATAGTCTTATTCTACTTTTTGTAAGTCTAACATAAGGACATACAAGTGTTTGGAAATTCCACTTGTGTAGCTCAAGGTTTTGGTTTATTGCAACTTCATCACAAAATGAACTAGCCAAGGTCCTTATTGTCACTGAGGTCAGTAATGTCTGTATAATCCTTGCATTCTTAATAATGTATCTTTAACTAATAATTAACCCAGGATTTGTTTAAACTGATCAGGTTGGTACAAAGCGCGATAAAGAGGCATGGCCAGCCAACATAGTCAACAAATTGCTTTTACAAAGTAAGTGAAAATTTACAACATGTATAATCCTATTATTTTTGAATTTTTATATATCGGACCCGTTATAAACAATGTCTCATTTCAATTTTGCATGCTCAAGAACACAAAGAGACATATTAAATCGGTGATTAAAACGGAGACATAAAACGGCGTTCTATACTTTCACTGGTATTCGATGCACATTAATAATCGTTACTGTGACACCAGCCAAGGCAAATCAAATCGGCCTCTTCACCGTCACGATCGCCTGCACGAAGAACCCAAACATGGAGAACATCGCTAGCCTCCATTTCTTGATCTCCTTCACCTTCAGCTACGCGAAGGCGTCCGGGTCGTCGGCGAGTCCAAGCGGGTCGAAGGCGCCGCCGGGGTAGATGGCGTCGAGGCCCTCCCCCAGCGGGCCGCCGTCCACGCGGTACCCCTCCACCAACCCCATCAGCACCACCTGCGAGGGCCCAGATCGCGAGGATGCTCTGGGCGTGCACCAAATTAGGGTTTCCAAGGCAGTCCAGCCCGCCCTCCGAGAAGATCTGCGCTCCCGCCTTGAACCACACCGCCTCCCCGAACTTGACCCCGTTCTTTGAGAGGATCTCCGGGAAGACGCAGCCGAGGGCGCCCATCATGGCCCACCGGCAGTGGATCACCTCCAGCTCGCGGTCCTTGGCGAAGGTCTCTGGGTCGGCGGAGAGGCCAGCGGTGTCCCAGCCGTAGTCGCCGGGGAAACTCCCCTTTCAGGTACGAGGGGGTCTGCTCCGAGAACGGGCCCAAGTACTTGGGCCGGTCCGGCCCATACCTTCATTTAGAAATTTAATCACATATTTTTAAATATTATTTAAATAAATGGAAATTAGAAAATTAGCTACCAGATGCTCTGCGGAGCACTGGCGACGGTGCGTCGCATGTAGAATCGGCCCTCGTCGGCGACGCCGGCCTTGCGCGCGAGCTCGCTTTGTTTCCGGAGCACAGCCTGGCCGGTGAACGCCGAGTGCTGCACCGCGGATGTAGCCATGAATTCACTGCTTGAGCTCGACTTGGGTGGAGTTTTAGTCGATAGTTAACGACCACAAGAGAGCGACTTCGAGACTAGGGAGGTGATGGCTCGATTAATATGGAGTGGAGGAAGGGAAGTAGTGGGCGCGGAGGAGGCCACGTAAATGGAAGGCAATAGGTTGTCGTTCGATTCCTTGATATTGTGATAATCCAGTCTGGATGATTTGCCTTAGGATAAGCCTATTAGGGGATGACACGTTGGAGGTTTTATTTGATTCCCGGGGTCATAGAGGCTAAGTTGCTTGGAAATGATCTGGACAGAGAAATATGGGGGAATTGAAATTATTATTATTATTATTTCTTAGATCAAGATGCCTCCACAAATCACAAGTAATTAGTGGCTGATGATCTGGCTAGTTCTTTAAAATTGAGTGAAACTTATAATGAAAAAAAATGTTGATTGAAGTGGTGAATTTCTTATCTGAAGCATGGAGTTGGAGTTAAAATGAAGAAAATAACTTGTTAAACATTAAATTCTTATTATTGAATTTCTATCATATTTCCTTTCTAAATATAAGTTCTATAAATGAAAGAAATAGAACTAGGTGGGAAAGAAATTAAAATAAAATAGGTAATTTATCGAAATAAGTCCTCGGTAAATAAAATTGATTAAAACATGCTACTATATTTTTTTTTTTACTAAAAATATTTCTCATTCCTGAATGTCCATGATTACAGGGCAAAGCACTTTTATAAAATAATTTATAGTTGAATTTTTATCGAAATAACTCCTTTGAATACAATAAAATATCAACATTTTATTCAAAATATTTAGAAGTTTATTATGGATAAAAGTTTTGATTTTGAAGATGCAATCTGATTTATAAAATTGTAGTTATGCCATAGAACAATTTATTTCCCCCTTTCTTTAGAAAAAGAGAATGAGAGAAGGTAGGGAAATTTTCTTTCACAAATATTGGCCTTTCTGTGAGCTTATATTTTTATTGTAGGAACAATTGACACTTCAACAGACACGAGTGCCTTTCATTAATTACCTCTAGAGAAGTAGAGAATCTTCGATTAAAGAGTTAAGATAGTGTCAAACATGCATAACATTTATATTGGTAAAATCTTAAAGGCTAATGAGCTGGAGTGGACAGGTAGTGAAGGATATTTTTATAAATTTGAATGAGGATATGTGAACATCAAAATACTTTCTTAAAAGTTAATGATTTGTTGAACATAGATGGAGGTCATCAAGACTTGTTAGTGGTTCTAGATCAAAACGAGCAATAGTGAAGGATGATCAAGCTTAAGATTTAAGTGAACATGAACAAATGTCCATTTAGAGATTTGAGTTTTGAAAGAGTTCTAGCGAAAAAATCAACGTAAAAAAATTGAAATATTGGTGAACATAGAAAGAGGTCATCAAGACATGTTTAGAGGTGTGAGACTTGAAAGAGCATCAATGAAGGCCAAAGGGCCATCAAAAAATTTAAAATTTGAGTAAATATAAATAGAGGTCATCGAGACTCATTTAGAGGTTTGGATTTGAATAAGACTCAACTAAGTCCCAAGGGCTATCCTGGAAACTCAAAATTTGAATGAACATTAATATATGCATTAAATATGTTGTTAAATGTTCAAGATCAAAACTTGAATGATCATCAGCAAAGGCCTTCAAGACATGCTCATACATTTGATTTTGATCCCTATGGTGAACATAAGTAGAGATCATCAAAACATGCTTTGAGGTCCAAAGTATTTGAAAGCTTGACTTGAAGTTATTTGAATTTGGTACAGGAAAAGTTTAAAGATTTGTATTTGATTTGAATTTGACTTGGAGAGACCTAAGGTTTAATGGAAAGTTGCTGGAATTTTATTTGGAGAAATTTGAGTTGACGTGTATTTGATTTGATCAATTCTTATGTTGACTTGGATTTGACTTGAAAGAGCCTTTATGCAGTGATTTTTTGATAATTTCCCATGGTCAAAGTTTACTTAATCAAATTTGTTTTCAAAACCATTCACATATGTAGAGGATAAGCTACTGAGTTTCTAGGTGATCAGAATTAGTCCTGTTAAAAGTAATTTTAAATTTCTTCAATTAGAAAGCGCATATTAGGATTTTTTGGAATGACTTGAGTATAATAACATGTTCGACACATCCTCGTGGTGTAGCTACAATATATGAAAATTATGTGATGACAAGTAAAGCATGTTTTCTTTGATCATCTATAGCTTTGGCATGATTTCAGAAGATGAGATTATTTTCCTTTTAATGATGGAGATTTAGTTTGAAGTTCCAATGCCATAATATCAAAATTGTTTGTTACTGCTACAGCCAATAGTTAGAGATGGTTGGTAAGATTTTGATTCTGTATCATAGCCATCCAAAATATAAAAGCAGTGTCGTTAATTTTCATCATGATTAGTCTATTGTTAAGAAGTAAAGCTATGGATGGAGTACTAATATTTGGATTGAAAACCATTTTTTATCCAACCCACAATCTCCTTTTCCATCAAATCACTAGAAGGAAGCTGATCAACATGCAATTCGGACCACAGCCCTGAACAAATTGAAAATCTTAATTATTACTTGAAACTCATGATTCTTTTGCACAAAACAACATCCACATGCTTGATAAGATGTCGTTCTTCCTTCTTTACACATCAGTACAATACAAATGAGTTGTGGGAGGTGGATGATGATGGTTCTATTCTACCAATATCTTTTATTCAGGCATTGAACACAATGCTAATAGGCCAGTGAGAATACATCCAAAAAGCTCTGAAGCCTATTGCATGTAATTGTTTATGGCTGCTTCATGACCACGATTATCAACTACAGAAACAAGAATAAATCTGTGTCTATAAAGAAGACCCCATTTCCCAATCCTCTTCTTCCCCGGCTTCATCTTCTCAGACTCAAAAAGCTTGGAAGAGATGGCAGAGCCGAAGGTACTCAATTTCCCATTCCTCTATTTTCGAACTATTAATTTTGATCATTCATTCTGCAAAATTGGACTTGTTTCTGGCCCCCATCAAACTGCAAATCTGGAGCTGTGCACAGGTCTCCACGGTCATCATAACGGTTGATTTGAAAAGCTGGAACAGCACGGCAACGATAAAGTGGGCGCTGTGCAAGCTCATGAGTGAGCACTGGATTACTCGTTTACAAAGTTATAATTGAAAGCGATCTCTTGCTTCTGGCTTACTACTATTTCTCTGTTGGATTCTGTGTGTTTTAGTGTGGTTCAAGACCAATTCGATCGTCTTCGATGAGAAGAAGAACACGGTGACGGTCACTGGCCCCTTCGATCCCCAACATTTCATCCAACAGCTCTGCTCCTTGGCCGGCAGCGTAATCATAAACGTAGTAATCGAACCACCGCTACCTCCGCCGCCTCCGCCGCCGCCGCCTCCACCGCCGCCGCCACCTGTGTGGCCACCCGGCCCGATGTGGCGCTGCTGCTACAAGCCCTGCGAGCAGCCGCAGTACTGTGGCTGCAGCTCATGGCCTCCGGCCCCACCGCATCCGCTGCCGCAGCCCTCACCCTGCTACAAAATCGTGTGCGAATACGATCCTTGCTCCTGCTGCTCCCACAAGTAATTTATTAACTCGCTTAATTCCCACGTAATTAATTGACTTATAAATGTTTAATTTCCCGTATAAAGTTATGGATTGTAAGGCGAACCTCGAGGTTGACGAACATCAACCTTGGATGGCAGTATTGTAACCAAAAAGTTTCCGTCGTTCAAGTTGTTTTTCTCTTGAAATGTCTCTTCTCGCGCTTATTATCACTTCGGAGCAAGTTCGCCGGCCGGCGAGGCACCGCTGTCTCGATCGAGGGAGGAATCCGGGAATACGGCGGTGGCCCCGCGGTTGAGTAACTTTGTCGTGGAAGGAAGGGGGGGATGGGTGACCTACCCGCCGGTGACGACAAAGGGGAAACAAAGAACCGGGTCCACGAGGTTGGGTTTGGGTGGCTGTGGAACACTCCAACTCCATACGAGTTGGTCGTTGGGTTTTCTATGGTCCAGTCACAATGCACCTTTCAGACGGGAAAGCGAAACTGGACCAGCGTTATCTCCCTTTATATCCGTACGACTGACTTAAGGCTGTGAAGAAAGTGGTTCTGTTTTTTTCTCTCTTTTATTTTTTACATGAAAAACAAAAATACGATGTGACAAAAAAAAATATAATGTCAATTGAAAAAATCTACCAAACACCTTTGATATTATAAAATTGGCCTTGGCTAAATCAAAGGGAAGATTAGCAACTTCAATTTGGATTGAAGCAGCATAAATAAGTTAAATTGGAAGGCAAGAGTCGACCGTCATGCTATTTACCTTGTTGAACTACTCATCTCCCTTCACTTCTATTAGAGCAACCGATGAATTCTACATAAGAGAACTCACATGGAGGGCCAACTGGAATGTGTAATTCACATGAAGGACTTGTAGAATTAATTAGAATCTGTTGCAAACTATCTAAAAAGGTCAAATGCATCCATTTGATAAGAATAAGACCATCTCGAACAAACCAAGAAAACAAGGACAACACTGTATGTTGCATATACTTCTATAGCAGCAAATTTGAATCTCAACACATTTTCTTAAGCAGTACGATTGTTGTTGATTGATTATATTATCCAGGGATTTGGAGAATTTACTGGACATATAGATGTTCTTGCTAATCTTCCTCTTCAGCATTCGTAAGTTCACATTTGCATGGGCAAGCAAGAATTTGTATACCATACATTTAGGTTGCACTTGTTGCTTTTAGGAATGTGGGAAATAATCATTTCACTGGATGGATTCCTGATCAGCTAAAGAAAATGAATAGTCTGCAGTGAGTACACAATGAATTCTGCTACATAAGGAAGACAGAAAAGCAATGGACAATCACCAAATTTACTTGGCTCAAAAGTTTTTTTTTCAATTATTTTGTATTAGTTTTGGATGTAAAAGCTATTTGTAAAATTGACTCAAAAGTTAATTAAATAAATAAAAATTATGTATTCAAATTTTTATTTCTATTTTAAATGATAAACGAATTGTGACATATCTAAATTAATAATAATTATATGATATTGATAATTGTATGTGGTTATCGTCACACCCTAAGGGCATGTTTGGTTCAGGGTTATTCTCCATAACCTTGATTATACATCCAAGGTTATATTGTTTAACCTTGTTTGGTTCAGGTGATGAATGATTCCAAAGTTATATTTGATTCCCGCCACGTCAGCAAAATGGGGTTATATCCCGGAATCAAAAAACCTCCAAATCGTAAGGTTTTAGACGATTCCGGGATTAAGTAAATTATTTTCTCAAATATAACCTTCCTTCTTCACTGTTTATCTCGACACTTTTCTTCCTTTTGGGGCCAAAGCCTAGAGCAGCGGCGATAAACCGGCGGCGGCAGACTTCGGCTTCGTCTCCCACTTTGTTTTCTTCGAACCAACGGCGACAGACTTCTCCGCCTTCTTCATCGAAGCAGATCTCGCTGCTGCCGACGACACAATCTATATATATTATAGAAGAAGATCTCGAAGCAGATCTCGCTGTCGACACAATCAGCCTTCTTCGCCTTCTTCATCGAAGCAGATCTCGCTGTCGCCGACGACGCAATCTATATATATTATAGAAGATCTCGAAGCAGATCTTGTTGCCGCTGCAGAGTTGTCCTTCTGCCTTCTTCATCGAAGCAGATCTCGCTGCCACCGCCTTCTTCACTTTTTCATCTTTCCATTGTAGGAGATGAAATCAACGCCTTACCCAAAAAAACTAAAATGCTTGTGAAAAGAAATCGACGATTTTTGCTACTTGTTTCCATTGCTGAAATCCTCTTCCTAAGCTGTGTTTGGAATTGGAAGTGATCCATCGATGCCTTGTTCTTGGCCGTTTAGTTTAGTTTGGGGAAGATAACTAAATATTAATATTAATAATTTATTTTAAAAACATTAATCAAATATTAAATTAATTTAACTATAAAAATATCTATTCAGGGTATTAAAGTAAATGTCAAATTAGGTGATACACTAAAACCTCCAACCAAACAAATTTTTATTACATTATCTAGGATTGAACCAAACAATATTAGGTTATGTTGTATTCCCTATAACCTTGGTTATATGATTACCTAGTAATCACATAACCAAGGTTATAAATGATGACTTGAACACACCTAAACCCTAAATGTACAGTGCATGGTGTGAAAACTTTTAGCTGCAGCACTGCAACCCTCATCATGAATATAATGCTCTTAATCACAATGTGCGACGTTGTCGATGTCTTATGACTTTAGTTTCAACGATTTATACTTGTAATATGCGATGTGCAGATAGAATAATTGCACGCTCGTAGAAAGTTAAATTTGGTATAGACCATTATTCATTGCAAACTTCATTTTGCTAGTTCCACTTAGCTTCCATGCCAGGCGTACGTGCAATGACATAGAAATTAAACAAGCTAAGGTTGCGCCCAATTGAGTTCAAGAAAATTGACAAAATCGAATACACACGTTGTGTTCATTGTAGATCGATGTCCATCTTTTTCAGAAAACAACATCCATATATATGCTTGCTTGGCAAGGTTTGGTTCTTCTTACGTTCTTCCATCTTCTCCTTCGTTACACATCAGTCTACTCACTTCTTTTGTCGTATTTATGTTGATCAAATCATTGACAAATTAACGCAGGAGCTACAGAACGGAAGGTAAAAAGGTCATGATCAATCATTGCACACGATGTTAAACCAAGAAAAGAAGTATAAAAGAGAATAATTGTTTGATATGTATTTACTAAAGTGTAAATTTATTTATATAAATTATTTAAAGAATAATGAAAAAATTAAATATGATATATAATTGTTAAGCATAGGAGTAAATATAATAGATTTAAAACTATTATTTTTACTATTTTATTTATATCGATGTTGATTGTGATGTCAAATATAATACATCTTCGATGTTGATTGTGATGTCAAATATAATAAATCTTAATTGATTGAAGTCAATTTGAAATTATTTTTCATTATTATGATTAATTGATTTGTTAATGAGAATACATCGAAAATTGATAAGATGAAAAGCTGGGAAGGTGGTGCTCCCACTGACCGCCTGTAGACTATGCTCCGACATGCAACACAGACTACCAGTGGCGGATCCAGATAAAAAAGGAAAAGGGTGCTTAAAGAAGAGAGCCAGAGCTTGTCTTCCTTCTCGCTGCCCCTCTGACTACAACATACTGGTGGAATTTTCCGGGAGTAAGGGGGTGCTCAAGCATATCCCCGCTCTCCCCTAGATCCGCCACTGCAGACTACATCAGTGTTGAGCCAGGAAAGGGGTCCCCGACGTTGGCTCTCCGATCTCAAGTCAGTCACCGACGATGAAGTAGAAAGCGGAGCATAAGAACAATGAACAATAGTAACAACAGTGTATTGCGCATACCTCCGCTGATGCTTGGACTCCCCTTTATATAGAGCTCCCATAACGCATGTGCACGCTTCTCCAAGTGGGCATGTGTCTCAAAATTTTCTCTGAAAAGACTCGTCAGTAAAGTGTCCCTATCACTGTACCTTAACAAGTCGAGTATATCTCTGAAATGACACTAGAAACTTCCGTCGTACGATCTTCTGGTTGACCATGCCGGGTGTCAGCGACACTTACTCCCAAAAGGATATCGATGGATATCAGAGAGAGTATGTTGCTGGGACGAGGCGGTTAGCCGCTCGGCCAGAACTCCACTGTTCTTGTGTACCGTCCGCTCGATCAAAATGCCACTGTGTCAGTGTTACGTCTGTTCGGACCGCCACTACGTCTGTGCCACATCCGTTCGGCCGTGGTTCCAATGTGCCAATGTCGAAGATTGCTGTCTGTCCGAGCGGGGTAGCTAATCGACTCAGCTTTTGTATACCGTCTCCTTTGATGTCCTTTCTTATTGAGTGTCGGCTGTTCGGCATATTACCCGAGTGTCAGAGGTGGAGTCGGATCGAACCCCTCTCCTCTCGATCGGGACATGATCGTCTGATCGGAAAATGATATTTGAGCGTTGATCGTTTTGACTTTGACCTCCACAATGATAACTATCCTCTGCGGAATAGACCCGTCCTTACAACCACATCAACATCCATACCTATGTGGCTAGCTGCTTCATTGCCACAATTATCAAACTAGAAAAAAAAAATAAGAAAAAGTCTGTTTCCAATTCTATAAAGAGAACCACTTCGCATCCTCTTCTAACCACAATTATCAACCGGAAGAGATGGCAGAGCCGAAGCCGAAGGTACTCACTCAATTTCCCATCCCTCTATAATTAATTAATTAATTTTTGATCCTGCAATTGGACTTGTGGAGCTGTGCGCAGGTCGCCACAGTCATCATAACGGTTGATCTGAAATGCTGCTCCAGCGCCGCTAAGATAAAGTGCACTCTGTGCCAGCTCGAGAGTGAGCACTGGATTCTATTACTCGATCGATCGTTAATTTATAAAGTTATATAATTAAATTAAAAGCGATCATGGCTTAATTACTTACTACTACTCTTTCTCTTTTGGATTCCGTGCATGTGTTTTTATAATTAGTGTCGTTCAAGATCACTTCTCGCGTCTTCGATGAGAAGAAGGGCACGATGACGGTCTCCGGCCCCTTCGATCCCTACTGTTTCATCTGCTACCTCCGCCGCATGGCCGGCGATGTGATCAAAAACGTAGAAATCCAATCAGATCATACTCAGCCGGCGAAAACGCCGCAGCCGGCACCGCTGCAGCGGGTGTGGTGCTACTGCTACATGTTCTCCTTCGAAATGAACCCAGGTGGCTGCGGCTGCGGCTGCGGCTCCAGCTCCGGCTGTGGCTCCCGCTCCGGTTGCGGCTGCGGCTGCAGCTCTGGCTACTCCTCCTGCTCCGGCTCCTGCAGCGGCTCCGGCTGCGGCTCCCGTTCCGGTTGCGGCTGTGGCTGCAGCTCCGGCTACGCCTCCTGCTCCGGCTCCCGCTCCTGCAGCGGCTTCTCCAGACTCCCATGGCCTCCAGCCCCATAGCATCTCAATCGGCCACAGGCCTGTGGACTGTGGTAGCTAGCTAGTTACCCCTGCTAGCTACAAAATCGTGCATGTGCTAATACGATCATCTTTAGGTCATCTGCAACGCTGTTAATACACAGTGTTAATATCCACATGATTACACTGTTTATATACTGTTCTTTTAACACGTTAAAGGAATTAAACGGTGTTAAAAGATTTACATATTAAAAAAATTATATATATATATATATATATATATATTATATTACTATTAACGCGCGTTGCAGATAGATGCTCTTATTGTGTATGTCTGCTCCAACATGCATGTAATTTATTTATAATTTACTTAATATTATATTACACGTAATTAATTAAGTAATTATAAATGTCTAATTTCCCGTGCAAAGCAATGGATTGTATTTGTAAGCGAATAAATTAAACCTGGAGGTTGATTGATGAAGATCAACCTTGGGTGCCAAGATTGTAACCAAATGTTTCCGTCGTGCAAGTTATTGTTGTTTGTCTTGAAATATGTCTTCTCGTCCTTTCTAATTTTTATGATCACGTCCGGAGGTCGGGAGGTGGATCTATGATGAGGATGGCAAAAAAACAAAAAAAATTAAAGGAAGCCGCGCTAAGAGTCATCTAAAAGAAAGAGCAATGATATTTTCAAAAAAAAAAAATTCAAGAAAAATATCAAGAATAGACATATAAAATCATGGTCCAGCATTTTATTTTTTGTTGGTCTCATCATTTTATATGTCTATACTTAATTTTTTTCTTATATTTTTTTCCTTGAATATATTATTTTTCTAAAAGAAAATAAATCATGGGGCATTTATTTTACGGAAGCTCAGTGATCCAATGAGCTGTTTTATACTCATTGAAAATTGGCTTTAAAAACAACCACAGCTATCTACGTACTAATACAAAACTCATGTAGATGATCCATTTTTCATTAGAAGAAAATCTCATACCACAGAACCTTAGATCCTTTGTTATTATCGTTATTCCAGGGTTATAATAGTAATTAAAAAAAATAGATGCATCACAGGAACTTATCTAGTCTTGTCTAAAGGACATTTAACTATCTACCAACACTATCATGCGTCAATTGTGTAGGAGCTGTATTTCTCCACTGCGTCAGTGACGTTGGCCCCCGCACACGACGTCATTGATATGGGATTAGGATTGGAGTGTCGGTGAGAAGGTGGGACAGTCAGACTACGTACGACTTTGTCGTTGGGCTTTTAATTTCAAACTGAGTCAGCCGAACTGTTTGACCCGATTCTTCATAATTTTTTTCCAAATATATACTTTTAAACCTTTTTTTATTTCTCTGTATATATCCTACTTCACCTGCCAAACTGATGAACCCGTTCGCTTTGAATACTTTTCAATTTATATTAATAATAAAAATCTTCTGTAGAATTAGACCAATCACTCTCAGATTAATCTAGGTACAGTGATATTAATATCAACTAAAAATAAAAATGATGTGACAAAAAATATATATATAATATTTTATCATGTTCGGAATCTGAATCAAATGAACACCGGCTGAGATGTCGTCGGTATTGACAGAGAGGCGACTTAGACACACCTACCATTTGTGCTTCGGAAAATGGACCCCCACGTGGATTGAAGGACGACGGTGACGAAACCGGCGGTATTTGGACTCTGCGCACACTCAGATAAGCACACGGAGCGTTGGAGACCAGAAATCAGGAAAAAAGTTCCCGGCGCAGACCCTTCGACGCTCAAGTCAGATCCTTTTTCCCCGAAGAATAGTGTACGAAGGAAAAAGAACTGTAGAAGACAAGTGGGACTGTACACGTACCTGCTCAAGGGAGAGAACTTCCCATTTTATATGACAATGCGTACCTCTGTAGCCCGACCGATGTCAGAGAACATCAGGTGTCAAGGTCTGTCGAGCGATGGAGGACACGTGGTGCCCTCTCATTGGTTGAAAGAAGGTTCCATTCGCAGATGATAGCAAACCACCCGAATATTCCCTGACGTATGACAGTTATTCCCTGATAGGAGGTTATGATTCCCTGACATTGTTGTTGTCTAGTGCTTTCTGTCCCGCCCGGGTTTAGCTACGGACAACTCGAGATGACCATTCGGATGAGCCATCTGACTTGAGTCTTGATGAGGGAGACGAGCTGCGGTGAGGGCCTCATCTTTCACGTTGGGATCGCTAGAAGGCCGACCGAGAGTTATCTTACTGAAAGTACCATACCTGGCTATGCGGATCGGGCTGAGGAAACCCGACCAATTGGTGGAGGTCAGACATTACTCCAGGCTGCATCTTATGTATCAGTTCCAGGACCCTGCTCTGTCCTTACCCGACCAGGGATTTGTCGGTGCAATATTCCCTAGGTCAAGGTTGACCTGGTTGACTGAGCTTGAATTGGTTTAAGCTTGAGTCTTGATGTTTGTGTTTCGATGTTTGACAATACATGGAGACAAGACATGGAGATTACAGGTGCAATTGTTCATGTGGGAGATTGTGAAGAAGAGTCGAGTAGGTCAAGGTTGACTGGATACTTGACTGGGAAATCCCGGTGAGTGAAGCTAGGTGAAAGACCTAGTGAGTGAAGCTAGGCAGAAGGAAAGTCCTGGTGAGTGAAGCCAGACAGTTAGTGAAAGTCCTAGTGAATCAAGCTAGGCAGCTGGAAAATCCTGATGAGTGAAGCCAGGTGAAAGTCCTAGTGAGTGAAGCTAGGTAGAAGGGAAATTCTGGTGAGTGAAGCCAGGTGAAAGACCTAGTGAGTGAAGCTAGGCAGTATGGAAAATCCTTGTGAGTGAAGCCAGGTGAAAGACCTAGTGAGTGAAGCTAGGCAGTATGAAAAGTCCTAGTAAGTGAAGCCAGGTAAATGAGAAGTCCTAGTGAATGAAGCTAGGCAGAAGGAAAATCCTAGTGAGTGAAGGTAGGTGAAAGTCCTGGTGAGTGAAGCCAGGCACAGAAAATCCAGATGGATCAAGGTTGATCAGACATCTGGTGTTGGGAAGTCTAAGTAGGTCAAAGGGATTGACCGGACACTTGGTGAGGGAGTTCTAGCAGGTCAAGGGTGACCAGATGCTAGGCATGATGTACCAATAGGTCATGGTTGACCGGATGTTGGTTTAGGGGGGTTTGGACTTGATTTTGGGTGAAATCATGAGCTGGATCGATCAACCGATCGATTGGCTCATGCCCAATCGATCAGCTGATCGATTGGGCGAGTCTTTGCGACAAGCCCCCGATTGGGAGAATCGTGCGATCGCACAGAACAGCTCTGGATCGATCGGCCGATCGATCCAGAGCCTCCAATCGATCGGGTGATCGATTGGGAGGTTCTGTTATCGCGCGATAAGGGCTGCATCGATCAGCCGATCGATCCAGACAATTCCCAGGAGCACAGAGGTGCTCTGGATCGATCGATCGATCTAAAGCCTCCTCGATCGATTGGGAGCAATCCAATCGATTGGGATCCGACCGTTGGCGCAGGATATAGCTGTTGGCGTGCGTTCGTCTTCGGCAGAGCTCACGATTTTCATCTCAAATCTTCACAGCGCTTCCACAGCTTCTCGACAGAGTTCTCACCGCCAGTCCTTGAAGTTCTTGGAGGTTTTTCCAAGTCAATAGGCGGATTTACAGCAAGAAGAAGAAAGCTAGGGTTAGAGTTTTCTTGTGCAAACTTGTAAGCTTTTGCTTATATTTTGTTTCCTTTCATTTTCTTCTTGTAGTGTGAACTTGTAGGGCTTCTTCGCTTTCGGTAGTTACCGTAAAGGAGTGTTTTATTAGTGGAGGATGCGTGAGTGTGTGGATCCTTGGATTAGTCACCTCTTGTGAGGTGGATTCCAAGTAAATCTCTTGTTAGCGTTGTATTTTGTTTCTTGTTTATTTTCCGCTGCATATCTTTGAAGAAACAAGCAACGAAGAGCACGACGAGCGCGAAGAGCTATTCACCCCCCTCTAGCTACATATTTGGTCCCAACAGGATTATGCAGCTAGTGACATGAGGTGGTCTAACTCTTTTTTTCTTTTAATTGTTGACTGCCGCGGTCCTTTGACTTCTGATTGTTACGTCCCCTTGACTTCTGAATGCCTAGCCTTATCGGGTCCTACCTTTACGCACCGTATCATAAGCCTCCCCTCTAAATCTAGTCGAAGGAGGCTCAAGTCCGATTGACTAAATCCCAGCTCGAGTGTCATTTACTTCGCCTCTATGACTATAAGTGCTGCTTCTTTTCCCAGACCATCGGTACTGTAACCTGTTTAATTGCTCAATCAACCTCGGAGGAAGGGCCGCTTTAATTTCCAGAAGTTGACTTCTCCCCTCCTCTTTAAAAGGGGGTGACCTCCACCAACAGCGACATGCTTGCTTTAACTGATACCCCTTAATCATGGATTTAGACTCTGAGTTGGATGAACTGCAATACCTTCGCCAGTAACTGGCTCATATGATTAAACTGCTTGCCCAGAAGGATATGGCCTTAGCTGAGCTGACGCAGGATAGGGATCTTCAGTCTTCCCTTCGTAGAGAAATTGAGGAACTCTGGCTAGCCGCTAAATCGCGGACCTGTGCTGAGGTGACACTGAAACAAAAAGCTTATTCAGATATGGAGAGCCAAACTCAACTCATGCTATACTTGAAAGAGAAACACGCCTCCTCCATGTCCCTTCTGCAGGAAGAGGCAAAGATTAAAGATGAAATCATCGCTCAACAGCGGCGTGCTCTTCAGTTGACTCAAGCTGAATTGGAGCAGGCTAGGGTTCGTTTTGATCAAGCAGGTCAAGCAGTACGCTAATGCCCGAGGTGCCGACTCGTGGCTGGCCCTAGAAAAGAATTCTGAGCGCCTAGATGCCCTTTATGCCTTTATAGATGTAAGAATGAGATTTTGAGAGGCATCCCATGCACTTTATCAAGTAAACGTAGATCTTATTAGGTTTCAGTCTTTATTCCTGTCTCTTTACTCCTTTCCCCATTGACACTCTCTTACTTTATGCAAACCTCTTTAACAGAAAGGACGTTTTCGTATATCCACAAGTGATGCGATGATAGCGACACCCATTTTCTCCAAAAAAAAATTACTAGTGTGATCCATGGTAAGGGCCTTGCCCACATATCCCCTCCAATGTGATGAGTTTAGAATACTAACGGAGAGGTAGTTGGTGAAGACTTTGCTTGCTTATAACCCACGTGAGGGCGAGAATATAGAAAAATGATCAATAGGTCGTTGGGCGCGAGAGCATGCTCGTTTATAACTTGCTCTAGGGCGAGAGTCTGAGATCTTGACCGAGAGGTCGTTAGTTATGAGAGCATGCTCACTTATAACTTGCGCTGAAGCGAGAGTCTAGAAGCGTGAGAGTATGCTCACTTATAACTTGAGCTGGGGTGAGAGTCTAGAATCCCGACCGAAAGGTCATTGGGCATGAGAGCATGCTCACTTATAACTCGCGCTGGGACGAGTTTGGAATCCCGATCGAGAGGTCATTGGTAGTGAGAGCATGCTCACTTATAACTCACGCTGGGGCGAGAGTCTGAGATCTTGACTAGGAGGTCGTTGATCGTGATAGCATGCTCACTTATAACTCGTGCTGGAGCGAGAGTCTGGAATCCCGACCGAGAGGTCGTTGGTCGTGAGAGCATGCTCACTTATAACTCGTGCTGGGGTGAGAGTCTGGAAGCGTGAGAGCATGCTCACATATAACTCGCATTGAGACGAGAGTTTGGAATCCCGACCGAGAGGTCGTTGGTCGTGAGAGCATGCTCACTTATAACTCGCGTTGGGGCGAGAGTCTGGAAGCGTGAGAGTATGCTCACTTATAACTCGCGCTAGGGCGAGAGTTTGGATTCCCAATCGAGAGGTCGTTAGTCGTGAGAGCATGTTCACTTATAACTCGCGCTGGGGCAATAGTTTGGAATCTCGATCGAGAGGTCGTTGGTCGCGAGAGCATGCTCACTTATAACTCGTGCCAGGGTGAGAGTCTAGGATCCTGACCGGGAGGTCGTTGGTCGTGAGAGCATGCTCACTTATAACTCATAATGGGGTGAGAGTCTAGAATCTCGACCGAGAGGTTGTTGGTCGTGAGAGCATACTCACTTATAACTCGCGCTGGGATGAGAGTCTGGAAGCGTGAGAGCATGCTCACTTATAACTTGCACTGGGGCGAGAGTCTGGAATCTCTACCGATAGGTCGTTGGTCGTGAGAGAATGATCACTTATAACTCACGCTGGGGCGAGAGTCTAAAAGCGTGAGAGCATGCTCACTTATAACTTGCGTTAGGGCGAGAGTCTAGAATCCTGACTGAGAGATCGTTGGTCGTGAGAACATGCTCACTTATAACTCGTGCTGGGGTGAGAGTCTGGAAGCGCGAGAGCATGCTCACTTATAACTTGTGTTAGGGCGAGAATCTGGAATCCCGATCCAGAGGTCGTTGGGGATTGAAGTGTTGGTGCGGTTAGCACTAACGATTTAACCCAGGTTTTGATGAATGACAAATCAGGTTAAGTTAGTTTGTTGTTGTCTAACACTCTGATCGAGTGTGCAGGAGAAGTCCAGACAGGTCGACGGGCTGACCGGATGTCTGGCATGAAGACCAGCTAGGTCGACGGACTGACCGGATAGCTAGCACGAAGTCCAAGCGGGTCGACGGGCTGATCGGACGCTTAGGCACGAAGCCCAGCTAGGTCAGCGGGCTGACCGGATAGCTGGCACGAAGTCCAGACGGGTCGACGGGCTGACCGGACGTTTGGCAGGTAAGTGAGGTAAGTCACTGGAGGGGAGTGACTACGAGGACGCGTTCCCGGGAAGGGAACATTAGTCGTCGATCCGGCTTAGATCCATTTCGGATATCTAAGTCGAGATCGTGACTAGATTCCGGTCTCGGAAAGACGAAATCTAAGTCATACTCTTTTTGCTGATTCATACTCAATTTGCTTATCTATAAAACTGTGCTAACAATCTGTGTTGCAGGGTATATTTGCCTCGGACTAACCTTTTCTTGCAGGAGAAGGACTTTCTGGAGAAGAGGGGTCCGGGCGCTAGGAGGTCCAGGCACCCGGAAGGGATCCGGGCGCCCGGAGGTGAATTTTATCCAAGCCGAGTCGTCGCCACGTGGAGTTCGCTGATTAGACCTGCCACGTCGCACCAGGGCACCCGGAAGGGATCCAGGCGCCCGGAGCAGCATATAAAAGAAGCCCCAGGGGTGGAGCTTCAATATCAACTCAGAACTCTTAGACTGCTTGCTCTGCTGCTCTGCGCTCCAACGACGCTAACGAAGCTCCGACAACGCGCTCTTTTCCTTGTAGCTTTCCTTCTGTCGGTATAGTTTTGTTTTATTGTTTATTAGCATTTCTTGTACTGCCTTTGTAATTATCATTTCGAACTGCTAGTAAATTGCCCAACGAAAGTACTCACGGAGTACGGGCCTTCGAGTAGGAGTCGTCACAGGCTCCGAACGAAGTAAAATTACCGTGTCTGTTCTTTTAAATTCCGCTGCGCTTAACTCTTTTTCAACGTTGTTTTTCGAATCGATATTCACCCCCCCTCTATCGACGTTTCACGATCCAACAAGTGGTATCAGAGCAGGTACCGCTCTGATTTGGTGCAACCACCAATCAAGCAAAGGGGGGTCGTTTTAAAGAAAAAAAATTAGATATTGTTTGTCTTTTAAATAAACGGTTTAAAACGGTTTTTGCAACCACCAACCGCCTTTCGTTTTTTCCCTCTAAAACGGTTTTTGAAAAATACATCGCCATCTTTTCACCATTGTTTAGTATTTAAAAAATATATTACATTTTCAAAATTTTGAAATAATATTTTTTTCAAATATTTTATTAATATTTTATTATTTTTCGAAATTAGTGCAATATTATATTCTTTCTCCAGCACTGCTAATCCAAGACCAAGTCTTGAGATTTTTTGTTTGTTTCTCTTGTCGGGAAATTATGACTCTTCTAGAAGGACGGAACCCCTGCAAACCACCACCATACGATCATGAAGACTTCAACTACTGGAAGCGATTAATGGAATGCTTCTTAGGAAGCGTAGACATCGATTATATGCTAATTTTGAGGAAACCTTCTCAAAACTCAGAACTGAACAAAAAGGTAAGTAACATTATTTGTAATGTTTTACCTAACAATATTTTATGCAGATTAGAAAAGTACAAGAATGCATATGAGCTGTGGACCCAGTTGATCAAGCTTCACGAGACGCCAATGGAGCTAGAAGATCAAGTTAAAGTCAAATATGGACTCGAGTCAAATCCAACAGAGAAGCCTACTGAATTAGGGGTTGCGCTCAAGGTTAGTAATATTTATCAAAATACCCCTGCTAATAGTAGTTTAAATAATCAGCATGATGATAAGTATGAAATTAGTCCAAGTATGGTGCATGATAATCTAGATTTAAATGATTTAAATTCAAAATCACAAAATAATCTAGACTCTGATCAAGTCAATCAAGACTCTGATCAATTTGGCATCAACCTTAACTTAGTCAAACAGAACAATGACCAAATCAATTCAAATAATTTAATTAATTTAGAAAATTTAAAATTAGGTGAGCATTTAGACATAAATAAGTCAAACATTAAAATAAATTTGAATTTAAATGCTAAAAATGAGAAAATGGATAAAATCAATAAATACCTTGATAAAATATTTAATAATCAAGATAAAATCAGTCTAGAAAATGCTATCCAAAACCAAGATAATTTAATTAATAAAAAATTAAACTTTAAAGATAAAACTAATCTAATAAATTCAATTAACCATATCAATTTAAAAGGCAAAGAAAATATAAGGTTAAAATCAAACACTTTGATAAAATTAAAACAGAATTTAACAAACTTAAAATTAAATGTTAAAGATAACATATTAAACAAAAATAATCTAGAAATTTTAACAACCACTTCCTTAGACAAAGCTTCATAAAGAAATTTTAACATTTAATTTTGCTTCTGAAAGCCTTAATTAAATAGATTAATTTAGTACAGATTTCGGAACCCAATAGAGGTTCCTTCCTATAGGGTTATTCAAAAATTTATGGGGTACATAGTTCTTGGGTACTCTTTTAAGTTGACCCTGATGGTTTCTAATGTACCAATTCAATTTTCCATAAATTTTTAATTTTGAGTTTAGAAATTTATTTGTTTTTAAACATGCATCAGATTTCAATTTTTCAATTCCTAATTTTAATTTATCATTTTCTGATTTTAGATGATCATACATTTCTAACGGGCATGCTTTTGCTAGGTTCAACTTTAATTCCACGTTTTCTTTTTCTAATTTGAATAAGTCTTTAGAAAGAGACTTAATAAAGTGAAAAGACTGAGTAGGGGTTAGATTGCGTACCTGACTTACCTGACTCGGTGAGGCTCCCCCTTCACTGTAGCTTTCCTCTTCTGATGTTCCTCCCCCTTCATCGATGCTTATCTTTGAGCTTGACTCTTCTTCCAGCTGATGGTTAGAGCTAACCCCGAAAAGGCTTCGACGTCTGATTCGGAAGACGACGAATCTGACCAAGTTGCCTTTAGGTTCTTGTGCTTGGAGGATTTTGGCTTCTTGTACTTGACCTTTTCTTTCTGCTTGCTCTTTAATTTCGGGCAATCATCCTTGATGTGCCCTTTTTCGTTGCAGTTGTAGCAACGAATCGTTCTCCTTTTTCTCTCATGCTTCTGCATTCTAAATTTGTTAGATTTAAAAAACTTATTAAATCGTCTTACCATTAATGTAGCCTCATTTTCGTCGATCGAGGCTTCGGAGTCAGAACCGTTTGCTCTTGCCTTCAAAGCAATGTTCTGACTTATTTTTTCTACTCCAATGGGCTTTGCAATTCGAGATTCGTGTAGTTCAAAAGTTGAAAATAGATTTTCTAGAGTACTTACCTCGAAGTCCTTAGAGATGTAGTACGCATCTACTAAGGACACCCATTCTTGAGTTTTCGGGAAGGCGTTGAGCGCGTATCGGATCGAGTCCCGGTTCGATACTTCTTCTCCAAGGTTGCTTAATTGCGTGATCAGTTCTTTAATCCTCGCTTGGAGTTGCGCTACCTTCTCGCCTTGGTTCATCCGGAGGTTCGTCAACTGGTTCCGGAGGATGTCGCGCCTCGCTAGCTTCGCTTCGGAGGTACCTTCGTGAAGCTTCAGGAATTTTTCCCAGAGATCTTTCGCGGAGTCATAGTTACCGATCCGATTTACCTCCTGAGGTGGCAGAACGCTGAGCAGGTGGAACTCAGCCTTTCCGTTGGCGACAAAATCGGCTTGCTCCTTCTTGCTCTACGTGTTTTCTTCTTTATCTTTTGGCGCTGCATATCCATATTTCATTATTAAAAGTATATCAAATTCAGTTTTAAAAAATACCTCCATTTTTCGCTTCTAAGTAGCGAAATCTCCGTCGAACTTTAGAGGATGAATATTTGCTCCGACCATCGTCTTGATCGTTGTGCTTCAGTCGACAGTTAATCCTTCTGAGGCGGCTTGACTCTGATACCAATTGTAGGTGCAGCGGAGGCCGACAAGAGGGGGGTGAATTGCTTCTGAAAATTTAAAACGATACCCTCATCGGATCTTTCAACTCAAAAGTAAAGCAACTATAATAAAATTAATAGCAGAAATAAAAGGAGACAGAAATTAATCTGGTTACAACCAAGAGGATTGTTAATCCAGGGCAGTAAGAAAAGCGCAGTAAGAAAACTCCTTTGCTGAAGGCGGAGAAGCCTTTTACACACTTAAAACGCTCACTAGTTGCTAGAAAGGACTATAGAATTGATTGCTTGAGTTGTTATTTCTTTCCTAGCTCCAGGGGCCTTTATATAGCTCCTGGAAAGTCTATCCCGAGGGTTGAGGGCGCCTCTATAAGACTTGAAGGCGCCTCCATGACTTTTGACCGGATAGAACTCTATCAGTGCTTGAACGGCTCTTTTGACCAGGCTTGAGGCGCCTTAAACAAACTTGGAGGCACCTCAAATGTTTGAGGTGCCTTAAACAAACTTGGAGGCACCTCAAATGTTTGAGGCGCCTCCAAGCTTGATTGAGGCACCTCAAGGGTTTGAGGCGCCTCAAGGGTTTGAGGCGCCTCAAATACTGCTTGAGGTGCCTTGAGCTGTATTTCCAGCGCATCTTCTCCTTTGCTTTGACTTCCGAAGCTTCACTTGGTTGGGTGATTGCGGCCAACCGAAATAGGGCTCACCCGAACCCAATTTCCGGCCTTCTCCTCGAGCAGTCTTCCGTCCGGCTTCTCGTCCCTCGAATGCTGCGCACGTTCTTCTCGTCCACCGGAGTACTCTTCCGCAGCTCTCTCGTCCTTCGGACGCACCGAGCCCGTCGGCTCCCTTCCCATGCCGTCCTTCTCGCTAGCTGCGTCTTCCGCTTGACTTCCTGCGTTCCTAAGCTCCTGCACACTCAGACACATGAATCAAAGCAGGACCTAACCAACTTGGTTGATCACATCAAAATACCCACGGGGACCAACACAGTGGCCTCACGCCAGGAGTTGGTTAAGGCACGAGACGATGCAGATAAAGTCGGGCAAGAGTTGAAGGATTATCAAGCGGGCGAGAGCTCTCGTCTAGTAGCTCACAAGACCTCCTTCTTAGCCTCTAAAGAGTTTGGATCGAAGATAGGCAACCTCATCGACCAAATGTTTTATTATGATGGCACAGGGGCCTTGCTGCAGCTGCAAGAGAAAGACTTACTTTGATCGACTCCCCCTGAAAGCTTCCTGGACCGGACCTGTCTCCTGAACGAGCTTCCTGACGAAGCCTTCCCCACGTTTGAGTAGTGTGTGCCCCCTTGTAACTCTCTTCCAATTTGAATGATGATGTAAGGTTTCACACCTTTCTGTAATTTTGAACTTGAAAGTTCTTGAAGATGTATGAATGGACAGGGTACTAGTGTGCAATGTGGTGTCTACATGTTCATCGGGCTCGTTCAGGACCCTTAGACATTTCATCTAGTATGCTTAAGTGACTTGTTAATTGTTTATCTCCTTCATGAATGTTTGGTCGGCTTAATACCCGGGCATACATCAATAAGGGTCATCTGACAGTGACTCCAAGGTCTCCTTACTGGTAAGAGTGGGAATTACTGTAGCATTGCCTACCTCTGATGCCACGGAGGTTCCCCACTCCTTTTTACCACATGTTCCTCGACCCAGTTTTTTCTGACAAGTCCTCTTTGCACGATTTTCTAAGACGATCCAACGACCAGCATTGCTTCCATGTCTATGGCTGACGCCAACTACCTCGTTTATGGATCGCGTGATTGGCGCTGATGTTGAGGCGTTCTTCCAAGCATCTCCCTTGACCACTATAAATAGTCCGCTTCTTTTATTTAGACTTCTCGCTAATAGCTGAAGTCGTCTTCCCTTCTCTTCTTCCTTCCGTGCCTTTTCTAGTCTTTCGTTTGCGACCTTGACCTTCCCATGGATTCTCCCATACCTAGGTATGTTCCTGGAGTCTCCACCTTCAGCCGAGAATTAGGCAGGAGGTGTAGCTTGTGCTCAGCTATCTCGGAGTTGACTCCTGGTAGTTCTTCGAGGGACCAGGCGAAGACGCCCCTATTGCGTGTCAGGCATTTGACCAGATCTGTCTTGATCTCGATCTCGATCGGTAGATCGCCTGATATGCAGGTGACGCTCTCCGACCGCTCTAGATAGAGCTGAACTTCCTCCCAAGGGATGAGTTCTTCAGCCATAGGAAGGAGTTCGTCTTGGATGACGTGGATTTCTCCATCCTAGGTTCTTTGAGCCTTACGGGCCTCGACCTTCACCATATAAATATAACACCTGTGAGAGACTAGTTGCTCGCCTTTAACTTCCCCGACCTGGTCTCCCACAAGGAATTTAATCTTCTGATAGAAGATGGAGACTGCCGCCTGGAACTCATGCAGTGTCAGTCTTCCCAAGATGACGTTATAAGAAGATGGTGAATCCACCACGATGAAAGTACTTCTCCGCGTCCTCACCAGGGGTTCGCTACCCAGAGATATGGCTAGCTTGATTTGCCCCATTGGTCTTACCTCATTACCAGTGAACCCATACAATGAAGTGGCTACGGGCTGGAGCTCACTAGAGTTGATCTGCATGCCCTTGAACGCATTCTTGAATAGCACATTGACAGAGCTTCTGGTGTCAACGAAAACCCTGGCCACGCGACTGTTGGCGATGACGACTTTGAATATTAAGGCATCATCATGAGGGAGCTCAAATCCCTCTAGGTCTTGCGGTCCGAAACTGATTACAGGCCCTGCATCTTGTTCCCGATTGCATCCTACCACGTGTATCTTCAAGCGGCGTTCATGAGATTTTCGATCTCGAGTGGAATCTCCATTAGTGGGTCCTCTGGAGATCATGCCGATCTCCCGAATGGTGACATTTCCCCTGTTCTCTTCCTCGAGGGAATCCACTTGCTCCTTACTCCAGCCTGGCTACTGGCTTCCCTGACCTGTATTGTCGGGCAGGGATTTACCCTACTGACCTGTTGTGGCAGGTTGGCCGGCCAGCAACCTTTGAAGCTTGGGTGCGATCTCGGGCGGAGGTAGGCCCAGTTCAACGGCACACCGAGAGTCATGAGCGAACTGGACGTAATCTGCAGTGGAATAGGTGTGGGACCTATAGTAAGTGCAATAGCGGAGCCCCCACTGACCAGGTCTGGGGTCTTGGACAGCTTTTGCCTGTTGCACCGTCCTGGAATCCTGATCGGAGAATCCCGTTCTGGCATCCTTGGAGCGGGGAAAAGGCTGAGCTGGAGGTTGGGGTGACCTTTTCTCTGATTTGTTGGCAGGAGCAGGTGCCTTGTCTGCTTTCCGCCGAGCCGCTTGAGCTTCTTCTACATTGATGTAGCTAGCTGCCCTCCCCAGCATCTCATCAAAATTCCTTACTGTCTCCCGGATGAGAGCCCGGAAGAACTCCCCCTCCACTAGACCATGGGAGAAATAGCTCACCAATATCTCTGAGATAGCAGACGGGACGTCCTGAGCTACCTAGTAGAAGCGTTTGATATAACTTCTCAAGGGTTCCACAGGCTCTTCCTTGAGGGCAAAAAGACAGTGGTCTGTCTTCTAATACTTCCTGCTACTGACGAAATAGTGCAAGAAAACGGTCTTGAAGTCTTGAAAGCAGGTGATGGACTCGTTCGACAGTCCATCGAACCATTTTTGTGCCAAGTCGGACAGAGTGTTTACGAACACTCGACACTTGATGGCGTTGTTGTATTGGTGTAGCAACACAGCGTTCCAAACTTTTCTAAGATGATCCTCCGGGTCCTTGCTACCATCATATTCTCCAATAGCTGGGGGCTTGTACTCTGTCAGTAGCTTTTCCTCAAGTACCCTTAGAGAGAAGGGCACTTGCTCCTCAGGCACGTCTCTAGGCTCCTTCCGGAAGACTATAGCTTTCCCCTTCTTTGAATCTCTAGGCGGGGAACTCTCGGCCATGGAGGCCTATGGTTGCTCTTTCTTATTATAACAGTCCGGGCCCTTGTTATAATAGTTTGGGCAGGGCTCCCGATAGAAGTCTTGAGGGAAATCCTCGGGTTGTTTTCTTTTAGACCTCCTGTTCGAGACACGAGTCTGGTCCTTGGAAATTGCGGGCATCTTGTGTGGGTGTGAAGCAGTAGTGTGTTTTTCGGAAGTCGCTCGCCTCTTGGTCTCCTTGAACAGTTTGTACTCTCCTGCTGTCATGGTGACGTTGATCCTTCCGGTCTCTTCCATCGTCATGTTCCAGAACATGTGAAGGAAATTCCCACAGATGGCGCCAAATTAATCCTGTCCGGAATATGAGTCAGACGAAGGTCGGCTGAGATGTCGTTGGTGTTGACGGAGAGACGACTTGGACACACCTAGCGGTTGCGCCCCGGAAAATGGACCCCCACATGGGACTGAAGGACAACGGTGACGAAACCGATGGTACTTGGGCTCTGCACACACTCAGACAAGCACACGGAGCGTTAGAGACCAGAAATCCGGGAAAAAATCTCCAGCGCAGGTCCTCCGACGCTCAAGTCAGGTACTTTTTCCCAAGAAGAATAGTGTACAAAGGAAAAAAAACTGTAGAAGACAAGTGCGACTGTGCGCGTACCTGCTCAAGGGAGAGGACCTCCCATTTTATATGATAATGCGCACCTCTGTAGCCTGACCGATGTCAGAGAATGTCGGGTGTCAGGGTCCGTCGAGCGATGGGGGACACGTGGTACCCTTTCATTGGTTGCAAGAAGGTTCCATTTCAAATGATAGCAAACCACTCGAATATTCCCTTACGTATGACAGTTATTCCCTGACAGGAGGTTACGATTCCCTGACATTGTTGTTACCTAGTACTTTCTATTTTGCTCGGGTTTAGCTACAGACAACTCGGGATGACCGTTCGGATGAGTCATCTGACTTGAGTCTTGATGAGGGAGACGAGCTGCGATGAAGGTCTCATCTTTCATGTTGGGATCGCTAGAGGATCGACCAAGAGTTATCTTACTGAAAGTAGCAGACTTGGCTATGCGGACCGGGCTGAGGAAACTCGACCAGTTGAGGGAGGTCAGACATTACTCTAGGCTACATCTTATGTATCAGGTCCAGGACCCTGCTCTGTTCTTACCCGACCGGGGATTATGCAGCTAGTGACATGAGGTGGTCTAGCTCTTTCTTTCTTCTAACTATTGATTATCACGTCCTTTTAACTTCTGACTATCCCGTCCCCTTAATTTTTGATTGTATGATCTTATTAGACTCTACCTTTAAGTACTGTATCAATGTCAATTGAAAAAAATCTACCAGACTTCCCACTGCTATGAAATGCAACGCAATCTGGAATAAAATCTCAGTTCGACGTCACTGAATTAAAACTTCAATTTGGATGGAAGCAGCATAAATAAGTTGAATTGGCAGGCAAGAGTCGACCGTCATGGTCCCATTATCCAATTATTCATTGCAGGTGCAGGGCGGCTAAGAACATCAAGAAAGATAAGGCACTTCTCAGATTATCTTATCTGAGGACGCTTGACAAATGATTGTAGTACTATCAATGAAGAGAAACAGCGGCGTGATAAACACTTTTGATAATTCAACCTAGCAGCAGAAATTGATAATACACCAACCTCCCATTATGATCCGAGCAATCACAATCTCTGATACACAAACTGCTACAATACCTCCAATTATGAAGCAATCACAATCTCTGATACACAAACTGCTACAATACCTCCAATTATGAAGCAATCACAATCTCTACTACAGAAACTGCCACAATACCTCCAATTATTATCCGAGCAATTCTCTATACTACAATAACTTCCAATTATTAACTGTTAATATATCGAATTATTGAAGACAGCCTTGGCATAGTAATAAAATTATTATTTTATAATCAAAAGATCATAAGTTTGAATCTTGAAAATCATCTCTTACACAGAATAGAGTAAGACTACGTACAATGAATCCTTCTTTAGAACCTCGTATGATGAAAACTTCATGCATTGAACTACTTTTGTTTTTTACTATATCCAATTATTAGATGAGCAATAGCATTCTTCATGCTACAGAGACTTCCAATTATTAATGAAGCAATCACATTCTCTATGCTACCGTCACATTACTACGTCATATTGCTACAGTCAAATAAAGTTATAATGCCTTGGAAATCAATTTATTCTCCCGAGTAATACAACCAAGTTTTCTTGAACAATATCATCAAGTTCCGAGCAATATGGCAAAGTTATCCCGAGCAATATGAAAAATTCCTCCGTGCATCAGAACAAAATCCCACCAAGCATTGAAGTCTACTTCTACCAAGCATTAGAATATATTTTCACCAAGTACTAAAATCAGCTACCTTAATAGCTTCTGGTTACCAATACATGACACTTGATGAATGAAATAGGGCATAACAGACTGTTAAAAGACTCGTCTTCACTCATATGGGAGAAAGTGGGAAGGACGCAAAATATCCGACGTGGAGATACTTTTCTGATAACTATATAAACACCACGAATGGTAAATTCTAATAAAGTTGGTTCTCTTATTCTGGCAAGCGGAGACGACTCTTTTCCATTAGCTTTCTTCTTTATCTTCTTCTTCGTTCTCTGATCGATGGATGACTTGATCGTCGAAAGGACTCTGTCGGCAAGCCGGCCCAAACTCTAGTTCGTGTTACACTCAAGATGGAAGTCGATCTCAAGTCCGGAAGAAGAGAAACCGAGCAAGCAGAAAAAGAGACCATCAATTATTGAAAGGCAATAAATCAAGTTTCAAGTCACTTTTAACATCATACATCAAAAGAACATATGAATATTAATTCCATAGGGAAGTTTTGTAATACAAATGAGTAATAAAAAAGATCTGTTGAAGAAGAGTTGATAAAAGAAAAAGGATAAGGAACATCTAAGAGTAAATACCTAGAAATTATTCAGTCTAGGAAATTATGAATTCCAACACCAATATAGAGGGGAAACAACAGAGCTACATGTTAGCATGGAATGATTACAAAATAGCCAAGTAGGGCCAGTCTGATTATATGCTCTCCACTTAGGTTGGAGTTTTGGTGCCTGTCATACTTAGGTTGTTTATAGTGAGGCAAGGTTAAGCATGCTAAGATGATAATGGACTGGTGCTACTCAAATCCCATTTTACTTGGCATGTTTACTAAACAAGAAGATAACAATTTGATAGATAAGAAATTAATCTCTCACATCAAACCTAATTAATTTAATGGTTTTAACTAAAATATATAATTGATTTAGCCATATAAGTACAACTAGCAAACAATTATTTAATCTTAACTTGTAGATATCAAAAGGTCTAGGGTTCAAAACTTATAAAAGGACAGTCCGGTGTACGAAGCTCCCGCTATGCGGGGTCCAGGGGAAAAATCCATTGTACGCAGCCTTTTCCTATTTTTTTGCAAGAGGTTGTTTCTAAGATTCGAACCCGTGACCTTTTGGTCACAAAACAATAATTTTACCGTTGCGCCAAAACTTATGTGACAAATATATTTTCAATTCATTTATCAATCCAAGTGTTGGATTTGAGAATTAAGTATAACCACCCCCCATTACATAAAGAAATATTAACAATATAAATATATAAATTGGTTCCTTTCCTAGCTCAAGCTTGTGGGATAAAAGGTAGCCAATCAACCTAAACAAATAATTTTATTGTATCAATTATTAGGATCAAAGTTAATCAAGTTAAATTAATATAATTAATATAAATTAGCTATTCTCTTTTTGGTCTCCATTTGTCAGTTAAGAGACCTCAAATTAGACAATTTAATGTAAATTACAGTTTTTCCATAGTATCTAAAAGCTGATCTGAACAAATTAACTACTAATTTTTAAGCCAAACGAGCCTAGCATGGCTCCTCCTGTAGAGAGATCAGCTTTCTATCGGAGTATTCCTTTCATTGTGGATCAAGTATATTCTGATATCATGATATCTGACATTGTTAATTAATATATCCTGTTCGGAATTTGAGTCAGACTAAGATCGACTAAGATGACGTCGATGTTAACGGAGAGATGACTTGGACACACCTAACGTATGTGCACCAGAAAGACGGATCTCCACATAGAGCTCAAGGACGGTGGTGACGAGATCGGTGGTACTGAGACTCTGCGCATACTCAGATAAGCACATGGAACGTTAGAGACCAGAAATCAAGAAAAAAATCCCCAGCGCAGACTCTCCAACGTAAGTCAAGTACTTTTTTCCCAGAAGAACAGTGTATGAAGGAAAAAAGAACTATATAAGATGAGTGCGAATGTGTGCGTACTTGCGCAAGGAAGAGAGCCTCCCCTTTTATATGACAATGCGTACCTCTGGAACCTGACGGATGTTAGAAAATGTCAAGTGTCAAGGCCTGTCGGCTAATGGAGGACACGTGACGCCCTCTCATTGGTTGAAAGAATGTTTCATTCTCAGGTAATGGCCGACCACTGAAATATTCCTTAACTGATGACAATTATTCTCTGACAGACAATTACGCTTCCCTGACATTGTTTGTCGCTTAACACTTTTTGTCTTACCTGGGTTTAGCTATGGATAGCTCGGAATGACCGTTCGGGTGTGTCACCTGCCTCGAGTCTTGACGAAGGGGACGAGCTGTGGAGAGTGTCTCATCTTTCATGCTTGGATCGCTGAAGGACCGACCAGGAGTTGTCTTAATGAAAGTACCAAGCCTGGCTATGCAGCTTGAGCTGAAGAAACCTGACCAGTCGGGGCAGGTTAAGCATTACTCCAGGTTGCATCTTGAGTCTCAGATCTGGAACCCTGATTTGTCTGTACCCGATCGGGAATTATGCGGCTGATGACGTTAGGCGGTCTAACTCCTTTCCCCTCCTAACTGTTGACTGCCACGTCCCTTTGACTTTTGATCGCCACGCACCCTTGACTTTGAATTGTCCTTGACTACCACGTCCTTTCGACTTTTGACTGCCTATCGGACCCTACCTTTATGCACCATGTCACAAGTCTCCCCTCCAAATCTAATCAAAGGAGGCTCAAGTCTGACTGACTAGACTCAAACTCGAGTTTCATTTACTTCGCCATTAGGACTATAAATGTTGCTTCTTTTCCTAGACCAATGGTATTGTAACCTGTTTAATTGCCCAATCAACCTCGGGGAAGGGTCACTTTAATCTCTACAGAAGTTGACTTCCCTCCTCTTCCTCTTTAAAAGGGGCTTACCTCCACCCACAAAGATATACTTTCCTTTAGCTGTCGTCCCCTAATCATGGAGTTGAACTCCTAGTTTGATGAACTGCAACACCTTCGCCAGCAACTGGCTCATATGACCCAACTGCTTGCCCAGAAGGATACGGCCTTAGCCGAGATGACTCAAGAGAGGTATCTTCAGTCTTCCATTCGTAGGGAAATTGAAGAACTTTGGCTAGCTGCTAAATCGCGGGTCCGTGCTAAGGTAGCGTTGAAACATAAAGCCTATTCAGATATGGAGAGTCAAGCTCAATTCATGATCTATTTGAAAGAGAAACACGCCTCTTCCATGTCCTTGATGCAAGAAGAAGCAAATATTAAAGATGAAACCATCGTTCAACAACGGCGCGTTCTTCAGTTGACTCGGGCTGAGTTAGAACAGGCTTGAATCCATCTTGAGAAAGCAGGTCAAGTAGAACGTTGTTGCCTGAGGTGCCGACTAACGGCTGGCACCGAAAGAGAATATTAAGCACTTATATGACCTCAAGGTTTTTATCGATTCAAGAATGAGATGTTGAGCGGCGCTTCCCTATAATTAATTGAATGCAGATCTAATCATGCTTCAGTCCTTATTCCTGCCCTTTACTCCTTTCTCATTGGAACTCTCTTGCTTCATGCAGACATCTTTAATAGAAAGGACGTTTTTGAATGTCCACGAATTACATGACGATAACGACGCTAATTGCCCCTAGAAAAACCACTTCTTTGAGCCATGGCAAGGGCCTTGCCCATCTATCGCCTCCGATGTGGTGAGTTTAAAATACAGACCGAGAGGCATTTGGTGAAGGTCTTGCTTGCTTATAACTTATGCGGGGGCGAGAGCATAGAACGTCAACCGAGAGGTCGTTGGGGTGCGAGAGCATGCTCGCTTATAACTGGCGTTAGGGCGAGAGTCTGAAATCCCAATCGAGAGCTCGTTGGGCGTGAGAGCATGCTCACTTATAACTCGCGCTGGGGCGAGAGTTTGGAAAGCCGACCGAGATGTCGTTGGTCGTGAGAGCATGCTCACTAATAACTCGCACTGGGACGAGAGTCTGGAACGTCGATCGAGAGGTCATTGGTTGTGAGAGAATACTCATTTATAACTCGTGCTAGGACGAGAGTCTGGAATCCCGACCGAGAGGTCGTTGACTGTGAGAACATGCTCACTTATAACTCGCGCTAGGGCGAACGTTTGGAAAGCCAACAGAGAGGTCGTTGGTCATGAGAGCATGTTCACTTATAACTCGCACTGGGGCGAGAGTCTGGGACACCGACCGAGAGGTCATTGGTCGTGAGAGCATGCTCATTTATAACTCGCACTAGAGCGAGAGTCTGGAACGCCGACTGAGAGGTCGTTGGTCGTGAGCACACTCACTTATAACTCGCGCTGAGGTGAGAGTCTGGAATGCCGACCGAGAGGTCGTTGATAGTGAGAGCATGCTCACTTATAACTCGCGCTGAGGCGAGAGTCTAGAATCCCCACCGAGAGGTCGTTGGCTGTGAGAGTATGCTCACTTATAACTCGTGCTAGGGCGAGAGTCTGGAATCCCGACAGAGAGGTCGTTGCCTGTGAGAGCATGCTCACTTATAACTCGCGCTGGGGCGAACGTCTGGAAAGCCGATCGAGAGGTCGTTGGTCGTGAAAGCATGCTCACTTATAACTCGCGCTGGGGCGAGATTCTGGGACACCGACCGAGAGGTCATTGGTCGTGAGAGCATGCTCATTTATAACTCGCACTGGGGCGAGAATCTGGGATCCCGACCGAGAGGTCGTTGGGGAGCGCGCTGGGGCGAGAGTCTGGGACATCGACTGAGAGGTCATTGGAGATTGAAGGAAATGCTCCCATGTACTTAGCCCAATTCACATGTGATAATGAAGCGTATTACATAAGACATTAGTTAAATTTGAATCTTACTCTGATTCCGAAGTTGGGATGAGGCGTCAAATTATGATCAACGCTTCCCGCCGCCTCCTACCCTATTTCCCGAGGTAGCCGCATAGAATTTTCGATCCTCGAGGCATGGCCCAAGTGAGGCATGGTGTCACTGTTCCCATATCAACTCTATGATTTCCCTGTCTTTTCTATCATAAATGTCATTTCATAAGAAGCTGACACGTGTCCCACAAAGTTCCCTTGATATGATGCCTGACGCACGCCTTCTGCACGTGACCCGATAGCGCTTCTCTCCCATGATCTGACGGTCATCGTGCGCCCCGCTGTGTCGATTGTCTGACTCAAATCTCTATGCTCCTTAAGGGTTTTGGTTTAAAAATCCTAAAGGTCTCCAACAACTGTTCATCAGCGCTTTATCTTCCTTCGACCTCTCCTTCTCTGCTTATTTCTGCTTGTTCGATTTCTTCGTTCATCTTCCTTGTAAGTGCTTCTCCTCCCTTATCTTCTGCTCCTTCGCTTTTCGATTTGATGATGGCCGGAGAAGCGGTAGTATCATGGTATGCATATTTTCATTCTGATTTTGATAAGAGTGATCTCAAGTCAAGAACAATCTAGTTTGCAGCTTTCTGAAGCATACAAGCTTCGTCTTCCAGGACCCGACGACCATCCTTATCCTCCTCCCACCGGCTTTGTGACCTTCTTTAAAGACCAGCTTATCGGCGGTCTCCGCTTTCCTATACCTTCCTTCTTTTCCTCCTTGAGTCGGTATTTTGGTATCCCCTTATTCCAATTCACCCCCAATGCCTTCCGTGTCATGTGCGGAATGGTAATTCTTTGTCGCCTGTATGAGATTCCTTTGACTCTCAACTTTTCCACCATCTTTATTCCCTTAAGCGATCAGAGCCGGATGTCTTCTTGGTGCAATCCCGGGCCGGGTATAAATTTTTCGAGACCATGCCTTCTTCCAATAAAGGCTAGAAGTCTCGTTTCTTCTATGTCCAATTGCCTGAGTTTATGATTTGGCCAGTTGAATGACGTCCCAATCTTCCCTCTCCTTTTGAGTTGGGTGATCATCAGCACCGGCTCGACTGTCTCACGGCTTCTAAGAAATTGGATGGAGTGCAACTTCGACTCTTTTCTCTACTACGGGAGAGCGTGTTGTATACTTTCGGGATAAGCCCCATCCAGACACCTTTAAGCGCACCTTTTGGTATGATTACCTGACTCTCCTTTTATATCTTTCACTAACTGAGGCATTTTCTTTTGCTTGCAGAAGTCGTCATGTTTCGAGCATTCACCCTCGACTCCTCCGTGATGCCCAGCGAAATCCCACAGAAGCGAGGTAGAGAGATTATGTCTGGCCAAGAAGCTCCCTAGGCCAGTGCCTCAGCAGGGGCCTCCTCTCAACAGTCAGGGGACCCTGAGACCCCCGAAGATGAATTGCTTCCTATCGAGACAACTGCCGGTGAGCAAGCTTCCTCTCCGATTCTTAAGCAGCGCTTGCGCCTTCAGCGCAAGAGACAACGTGTTACTCCATCAGTCCAATCCCCCCCCCCCCCCCCCAAGAGGCCTCCTATGTCGCGACCAAAACTCCTGCCCGAGTAGCCACTCCCGCTTCATCGGAGGCTGTAGCCTTCTCTCCTGTCCCTATCCCAGTCTAGGAGCAAACAACCTCCCGAGCAGGAGGCCAGCCCGGGACTTCTACGCCCTCTGCTCCTCCATCCTCGAGCCAGTAACTACCTTCGGCTCCTGCTTCCTCTTCTCGCCCTAAGGAGCGACTCAAAGGACGGTATGTCTTCACTTCTTCATTTCAACTGTCATCCCTCCAAGTGTTGGGCCCCCTCCCTTCCTCCAGCACTTCTCCCAACTGCGGTCAGGTGCAACTTCATGGTGCCCTAGCTGATTCATGGAAGAGCACCGCCGACCAGATTTTAGAGTATCCCCAATTGGATTTGGCTGACCAATTCTCTCAACGACTAGTGTCGGTAAGTTTTATCTGCTTCCTCTTCATGTCCTTGGAATATTGCTAATCCTGCCCGCGCTCTTTACAGACCTATGTCATGGGGCTAAGCCTCTCCCAGTACGTAGCAAGTCTTTATCAAGAGAATGAGTCTTTAAGGACACGAATTCAGGAGATGGCGTCCCCTCCGATCGCGGATCGCGCTTTTGATCTGACGATCCCTAAGAGCCTGATTCAGTCTCACCTGCACACGACGGAGGAGCAAACTCAAACTGGCCGGGACCTAGCCCATGCAGAGTCGAAGAAGGTGCAGTCCCTGAAGACCGCCTTGAAGACTAGCGAGTCCAGGCTCAAGTCCGAGGGCATGAGGCGAGTTCAAATCTTAGCCGACTTGGAGGCGAGGAACACAGAGGCTACCAACCTCTCCTCCCAACTTCAGGACCTCCAAAAGGCACATGCCTCCTCGAAGACAAACCTGACTGCTAAAACTGCAGACCTATCTACCAGCACCGATCGGAAGGTCGCCCTTCAAAAGTAGGTGGATGTGGCTCAGACTACCCTTAAGTTTGTGCAAGCGGAGCTTGCAGCGGCCAAAGCAGAGACAACGACCGCTCGCCAGGAGTTGGCTAAGGCACGAGATGACATAGACAAGGCCAAGGAAGAGCTGAAGGACTATCAAGCGGGTGAGGACTCTCGTCTAGCAGCTCACAAAACCCCCTTCCTAGCTTCCAAATATTTTGGAGCTAAGATAGGCCACCTTATCGACCAGATGCTTTGCTATGGTGGCGCAAGGGCTTTGTTGCAACTGCAAGAGAAATGCTTGCTCCGGTCGACTCCTCCTGAAAACTTCCTAGATCGGACTCGTCTCCTCAACGAGCTCCCTAATGAAGCCTTCCATACTTTTGAATAGTTTGTATCCCCTTGTACATATCTTCCTCTATTTTGAATGATGATGTAAGATTTCACACCTCTCTGTAACTTTGAACTTGAAATTTCTTTAAGATGTTGTGTAAGTGTTGTGTAAATGAACATGTTACAAATGTGTAATGTGGTGCTTAAATGTCTACTGGCCCGTTCAGGACCCTTAGACATTTCACCTTGTATGCTTAAGTAACCTGTTATGTGTATAACCCTTTCATGGATACTTGGTTGGCTTATCACCCGGGCAAGCATCAGCAAAGGTCATTTCACTAGATCGGGCGTTAATCCTTACTGGCTACTTCATCTCCCCGAACAGGTTACGTAGTCTAACTACTTGATCGGTCGCGAACCACACAGTGATTCCAGGGTCCTCTCACTTGCCCAAGTAGGGATTACTATAGCATCGTCTGTCTCTGATGTCATAAAAGCTTCCAACTCCTTTTTACCACGTGTCCTTTGACAAAAATTTTTTTGACAAGACCCTTTTGCACAACTTTCTATGGTGATCCAACGGCCAACATCACTTAAGCACCTATCCATGACACCACATACATCATTTATGGATCATATGATTAGTGCTGATATCGAGGCATTTCTTCTAGCGTCCCTCCTGATAGCTATTTAGTCTACTCTACATCTTCTTCGGACTCCTTAATATTAGCTTAAGCCCTCCCCTCCTCTTCTTCCTTCCGTGTTTTTGCCTTCTTGCCCTCCTTTTGCTCTCCATGGATCCTTCAATACCTAGACTCGCTCCTGGCGTGTCGACCTTCAGCGGAGTAGATCTGGAGGACCTTCGCTTCAACTACGAAGTATCCATAGCCATGCACATCATCATACCCTCCGAGGTCCATCAACTTTCCCGACCTCCTCAAGGTTATGTGACTGTTTTCAAATAACAGATTGTAGTTGACCTTCGTTTTCCTATTCACCCTTTCCTCTCTGAAGTGAGTTGTTATTTCCGCATTCCCCTTTGTCAACTTACTCCTAATTCCATCTGAATTTTGTATGGGTTCGTTCTTGTTGGTGAATTATGTGACCTCCGGTGGACCCCTCGCATGTTCCACTACTTCTTTTCCCCTCGACGCTCTCTCGAGGACTTTTTTCGCATCCAGGCCCGCCTCAGGACCACTATTTTCGCTCCTTTACCCTCCTTAGGGCCCAAGTGGAAAGCAAAATACTTCTTCCTTCACTTTTCCTCTATCGTAGACTGGCCCACCGAGCGAAGGTCCACACTTCCTTTAACCCCTTTCCTAGGCAATTATCGCGTAGACCCTACGTTTATGGAAGCGGAGGCACAACTGGCGGGCTGGCGCTTCGACCTACACGTGCTACTGACAGAGGATGTGCTGTACCTGTTTAGGTTGAGCGTCGTTCCTTCAGAGCTTCCACATTCCCTTGGTAAGTATTACCCTTGTCCTAATTTGCTTTTGTCTTCTTATCCTGACCCTTACTTTGCTGCAGCGGACACTCTTGCCAGGGCGTCTTTGATCAGACCTCTTCCACTAAGCGCTCTGGAAATAAATAGTCGAGGGCGAACAATCCTGAGTAGGCGACACCCTTCGTCTTCCAATCTGAGCACTCTCGGGATGGTCGCGAATAGTACTTCATCTCGTCCTGCCGCCCCTCTCGCGACACATCATGGTAGCTCTATACCTGAACTTGCTCAGCAAAGTTCTCATGTTCCTCCCGCTTGTCGCCCTCTTCCTTCGGAAGAGGGGTCAGATTCAGATGATCAGCCATTTTCACATCGGCCGAGGCACAGGCCTACTGTGGTCGGCCATGGGGGCAAGGCCTCTACTGCGACCTAGGTGCCTCGGTTAGCGGCAGCCTCAGTTCCAAAACCACAATCCCATGGCGACCCTTCCATTCCTCCAGATGCCCGACCGAGGCTTGACCGAATGAAAACCCCTGTTGTTAAGGAAGAGATTGATCCGGAGGGGGATCCATACCAACCGCATCGACCGGGCCTTCCTCTCCTCGACCATCCACCTTCACTCATCCTACCCCCCAACGGGACCACTCCCGGACCCTCCATGTCCTGGGTGTTCCGCTTTCACGCCAATGTACCTTCCGAGCAGGGGATACACCATGATTCTTCTTCTCATGTTGGTACCATCCTGCTATGGGGGAAACTGACAATGACCTGGAAAGACTCTATAGATCAGATAGATTCTGTCCCACTTCATGGCCTGACAGACATGTTCGCGGAAGATGCTACTGCGGTAAGTCCTTGACTTCTTTTATTGTTCCTCCCTTCCAATTCTAATTGTCCTTTTCTATGGACAGCTCTATGCCACGATGCAACGCTTGAGTCAGATAGTTGTGGACATGTATCAGCAGAATAAGATCTTGAAAGAGCGCATTGAAGACCTAGAGTCTCATCCTCCTGACTCCTCTCCAGCCATACTTTAGGCGAAGGTGGTGTCCTTAAAAAAGTTGAATGCTTCCCAGGAACAGCTCCTCAGTGAAGCCTTACTAGAGGTCTGGCAGTTAAGGGATGACAAGAAGAAGTTTGAGACCCTCCATCAATCAGCTGATGCTAAGTATCAGGAGAAGTTAACCCTCAAGGAGAAGGCCTAGTCAGAGCTGGCTCAACAAACTACAACCCTGGAGAACTTCAAGTTCATTCACAAACAAGAGATGAACCACTTGACCAAGGAACTTAACTCCAAGGACGTGCTCCTCATAGACCATAGAAGGGATCTGGAATCTCAAGCTACAGAGCTAGGCTCCTTATAGACAGAGTTGTCTCAAGCCCGATCCGCCTTGTCTCACTTAGCCGAGGCCTTGGAAACTTATAATGCGGGGGAGAACGAGCGTCGCTTGACTAATCGGGCAAAGTACCTGCGCTCTCTGGAGTTTGACTCTCAGGTAGGAGATCGCTTCGTTCGATCGCTAGCCTATAGAGCAGTAGGAGCAGTCCAACAACTCTAAGAGGGAGGGTACTTATCGTCCGACCCTCCTAAGAATTTCCTAGATCATCATCAAATTATTAAAGAAATGTCCGATGATGTTTTTTCCGAATTTAAATGATTCCTTGTCTAGCACCTTTATTGTCTTATTTTCTTTTTACTTCCCCTGTTTATAAAAGTTTGTCTCTAGCTCCTTAGTTCCTGTTCTCCATTGGGATTTCCTACTTTCCTTAGGCTAGACCCGTGTGTCTAAGTGAGGCGGAGCTCGTTAGGCCAAGAGCCAAAAGACTTTATTGTGAGAGATCTTTTAGATCTTTGCCTGTCTTGGCTGGGATAGTCAGCCGGGAATTAGAAGAGCATTGTTCGAGGCTTGCACAAGAAACGTAGTAAGGCTTAACTAAGCCATATGTCTGTGACTTGAGGACTTCTGAAGTGCCTTATTGAAAGAATTAAGCTTAATCCAGGTCAGGGTTACCTGACCGGGTTTTTTGTGCATATGCATGTAGTACTCATTCTCCGGTCTTAGATCTTTCTCTCAAACAATTACTGTTACAAAGAATAACACCCTCAGACATGGTAAGGCTGGAGGTATCTACCTTGAGCGTCCTGCAGGTAATAGGCACCAGACGCTAGTTTCTTAATGACCTTTTAAGGGTCATCCCACTGAGGTGCTAACTTAGTTACCTCTCCTACTGGTCTGATCCTCTTCCATACTAGGTCCCCTTCAACGAAAAAACGGGGGATCACCTTCTTATCATAGTTTTACCTCATCCTTTGTCGGTAGGCGGTTAACCAGACGGACATCCTCTCACAAGTTTCACTGATAAGATCTAGCTTTAGAAGCGCCGCTCAGCATTCTCAGGATCATACAGTAAACGTCGGATGGATGGAACCCCAACCTCGACCGGCACAACTGCCTCGTTGACATAGACGAGATGAAAGGGAGTGAGCCCTGTGCTTTCTCGAGGAGTCGTTCGGTAGACCCACAGGATGTTGGCGAGCTCTTCCACCCAATTGTCGCCCACATGGTCCATCTTGACCTTCAGCCCGCGCACTATCTCCCTGTCAGTGACTTCGAACTGTCTATTGCTTTATGGAGACGTCACGGAAGTGAAGGCCCGGGTGATGCCAAACTCTCGACACCATTCTTGGATCCTACGCCCTTGGAACTGTCAACCATTGTCTGAAACTAACTTGTGAGGGATTCCGAATCGGCACAAGATATTCTTCCATATGAATTGGATGACAGACCATTCTGTTATCCTGGCCAAGGCTTCTGTCTCTACCCACTTAGAGAAGTAATCCACCATCACGAGTAAAAAGCGCCTCTGCCCGGGAGCCATGGGAAAAGGTCCCACGATGTCCCTACCGCATTGGTCAAAGGGACAAGAGACTATTGAGATCTTCAAAATCTCGGTCGGCGAATGAATCAGGTTTTGATACTTTTGGCAAGAGAGGCAAATATCTACCAACCATTGGGCATCTCTATGCAAAGTAGGCCAAAAATACCTAGCCAGCAGTACTTTTCGGGCTAGTATCCTTCCTCCGACATGGTTACCGCAACATCCCTGGTGAACTTCTTGCAGAGCATACTCCACCTCGTCCGGACCTAGGCATTTGAGCAGTGGTCAAGAGAATGCCCACTTGTATAATTGATCCCCGCTCTCTTCCTAATTGATCTGGCTTCTTCAGCATCGATAGGTAAGGCTCCTTGTTAAAGATAAATGATCATTGAGGCTCTCCAGTCGATCGATTCTTCCAAATTATTCTGTAGGTCAATCTGAGCTATCAGGAAGCTCTGAGCTATAGACTTATCCAACACCCAAGTGGTCAAAGAACTGGCCATCTTGGCTAGTTCATCTGCTCTCTGGTTGTCCACTCGAGGAATCTTGGTCACTGTAACTTCCTTGAAGCTCTCCTTCATTTTCTCATATGTCTCTCTATATAGCTGTAGCTTCTCATTATTGATTTCAAAGTTACCAGCCACTTGTTCAACCACCAGCTAAGAATCTAAATAAATGATTACCCGAGTTGCCCCTACATGCTGAGCTACTTGCAATCCAGCAAGCAGTGCCTCATACTCCGCCTCGTTGTTGGTAGCTATGAAGTTTAGCCTAACGGCTAGTTGCATGATATCTTCTTGAGGGGATATAAGGAGTATCCCTACTCCGCTTCCTTGTTGAGTGGACGACCCATCCACATATATTTTCCATGTTTCCTCAGCATCATATTGATGGATCTCTGTTAGGAAGTCGGCCAGGGCGTATGCTTTGATCGTTGTTCGGGGTTGATACTGTATATCATATTTTCCTAACTCGGTTGCCCATTTAATGAGACGACCAACTATCTCCATATTGGTAAGGGTCTTTCCCATGGTACTATTGGTCAAGACAGTAATTGGGTGTGCCAAGAAGTAAGGCCTTAAACGATGAGTCATGAGAATCAATCCGTAAACCAACTTTTCCAGAGCTGTGTATCGAGACTCGACCTCTTTCAATAGGCAGCTGAATAAGTAACATCGTCCTATTCTTTTAGCAACACTGCCCCTACGACCTCAGGGGTAGCTGACAGATATACCCAGAGCGGCTCTCCGTCGATAGGTTTAAACAGTGAGGGGAAGGTCTCCAGGTGCTGCTTCAGTTCTTTAAAGGCCTTGCTGCATTCTTCATCCCACTAAAACTTGGCAACCCTTCGGAGTACATTGAAGAAAGGGAGTGCCCGATCTGCAGATAAGGATATGAATCTGGAGAGCACCGTAATCTTGCCCACTAGCTTCTGTGCTTCTTTCAGATTCCTAGGCGCCTGCATGTTTCGGAGTGCCTAAATGTTCTTCGAGTTGGCTTCAATTTCCTGCTCAGTAACAATGTACCCCAGGAATTTTCCCCCTCGGGCTCCAAATAGGCATTTCAGTGGATTTAACTTTAATTCATACTGCCGTAGCGTGCCACAGGTTTCATCCACATCCGCGATAAGGTTTGTTGTTGCAGTAGACTTGATGAAGATGTGGTCTACATAAACCTCCACGTTCCACCCAATTTGCTCCCGGAAGATCTTGTCCATCATCCGCTAATAAGTAGCTCCTGCATTGCGTAGACCGAACGACATAACTGTATAACAAAAAGTATTGTCAGCTGTGATAAAGATAACTTTCTCGTGATCTTCCTCGGCGAGAGGGATCTGGTAGTATCCTTGATAAACATCAAGCGTGCAGATCCTCTCATAACCCAAAGTTGAGTCCACCATCTGGTCGATCCTTAGCAGCAGGTAGCAGTCCTTAGCACTAGCTCGGTTGAGGTCTCGGAAGTCGATGCAACCCTCCACTTATTGTTAGGCTTGGACACTAGGACCACGTTAGAAAGCCAGGGCGGAAATTGTACTTTCTAACGTGTCCTGCTTTCAAGAGCTGATCAACTTCAGTTCAAATAATCTTACTTTGTTCGGCCGATAAGTTTTGCTTCTTCTGCTTGACCAGCCGGGAATCAGGTAGGAGGTGTAGCTTGTGCTCAGCTATCTCGGGCTTGACTCCCGGTAGCTCCTTAGGGGATCAAGCGAAGACATCCCTGTTGCGCGTCAAATAGTCGACCAGATCCATCTTGATTTCGATCGACAAGTCGCTAAATATGTGGGTAATGCTCTCCGGACACTCAGGTAGAGCTGGACCTCCTCCCAAGGGATGAGTTCTTCGGCTATAGGAAGAGGCTTCTCTTGGATAACATGGATTCTTACATCCTGGGTTCTTTGAGCCTTACGGGCGTCGACCTTCACCATATCGATATAACACTTGCGAGAAACCAATAACTCGCCTCTAACTTCCCCGACCTAGTATCCCATAGGGAATTTAATCTTCTGATGAAAGGAGGAGACTGTCGCTCGAAACTTGTGCAGTGCAGGTCTTCCTAGGATGACGTTGTAAGAGGATGAAAAATCCACTACGATGAAAGTGCTCCTCCGAGTCCTCACCTATGGTTCGCTACCCAAAGATATGGCTAGCTTAATTTGACCAATTGGTCGTACCTCATTGCCAGTGAACCCGTACAAGGAAGTAGCTATGGGTTGGAGCTCACTAGGATCGATCTACATGTCTTCGAATGCATTCTTGAACAGCACGTTGACAGAACTTTCGGTATCAAGAAAACTCTGGTCACGGGGCTATTTGCGATGACGACTTTAATTATGAGGGCATCATCATGTGGGAGCTCCACTCCCTCCAGGTCTTGCGGCCCAAAGTTGATTACGGGCCCTACAACTTGTTCCCAGCTATACCCCACCCCATGTATCTCCAAGCGGCGCTCATGGGACTTTCGGGCTCGGGTGAAGTCTCCATCAATGGGCCCCCCCGGAGATAATGTCGATCTCTCGGATAGCGATATTCCCCCTATTTTCTTCTTCTAGGGATTCTATTGGTTCCTTGCCCCGACCTGACTGCTGGTTCCCTGACCTACATTTTCAGGTAGGGATATACTTGATTGCCCTGCGGCAGCAGGAGAGTTGGCTAATAGCTTCTGAAGCTTGGGCACGATCTCAGGCGGAGGCAGGTCCAGTTCAGCCACTCGCCAAGAATCTCGGGAGAACTGGACACAATCTCCAGTAGAACAGGTGTGGGGACCTATAGTAGGTGCAATAACGGGGCCCCCACTAACCAGGTTGGGGGCTTGGACATCTTCTACTCGTTGCGCCGCCCTGGAATCCTGACCAGGCGGAAATTCGAGTTCGGCATCCTTGGAACGGGGAAAGGGTCGAGCTGGAGGTTGGGGCGGCCTTTTCTCCTATTTGTTGGCAGGAGCAGGTGCCTTGTCTGCTTTCCGCCGAGCCGCCTGAGCTTCTTCTACATTGATGTAGCTGGTTGTCTTCCCTAGCATCTCATCAAAATTCTTTACTACCTCCCGAATGAGAGCCCGAAAGAACTCCCCCTCCACCAGACCGTGGGAGAAAACACTCGTCAAGATCTCTGAGGTAACGGATGGGACGTCTTGGGCTACTTGGTTGAAGCGTTTGCTTCTCAAGGGTTCTGCAGACCCTTGCTTGAGGGTGAAGAGATAGTGGTCTGTCTTCTGATACTTCCTGCTACTGGGGAAATGATGCAGGAAAACGTTCTTAAAGTCTTGAAAGCAGGTGATAGACCCGTTCGACAATCCATCGAACCACTTTTGTGCTGAGCTAGACAGAGTGTTTAGGAACACTCGGCACTTGATGGCGTTGCTATATTGGTACAGCAACGCAGCGTTTCAAAATTTTCGGAGATGATCCTCTGGATCCTTGATACCATCGTATTCTCCAATAGCTGGGGACTTATACCCCTTTAATAGCTTTTCCCCAAGTACCCTTAGAGAGAAGAGAGCTTGCTCCTCGGGCATCTCCCTCGGCTCTTTTCGGAGGACTATGACTTTCCCCTTTTTCGAATCTCTGGGCGGGGAACTCTCGGTCATGAAGGCCTTGTTGGAGTGTATACTAAAAGCCTAGCTTTTGTATATACATTTATAAGAATCACATTGGTCAAGTGTCTACATTTATATATACCAAATGTAGATGTTCAATTAATTTATATTGTAGATAACATGGTGTGTGGTGTCACACACAGAGGATCATGTTATCAGTACCTTATAAATTATAAACAGTTGCTCGCGACTAAGATAGAAAGGAACAAATTATTAGTATAGTCGTAGTGTAATTAAGTATTAGTTTATCTTAACTAATAAATTACACTAATACACTTCAAGTGTATTGAGTAGGATCATTTAGGTAAGTTCTTTTTATACTGACTTAGTAAAAGAACTAAACCTTAGTTATTATGGAAGTGTGTACTCTTAATCCTAATATAATAACAAGCACATATATTTAATATTTATTTCTTTGATTTATCAAAGGGTGAGGTTTAGCTCGATAAATCAATATGCCCGATAAGTTGGGAAATGATATTACTTATAGTGTGTGTTGTTGATTATAGAAGGAATCTGTGTCCTAGTCATCTAGGTTGAGAATGTCCCCAAGAGGAGCTCATAAGGATTGCCATGTTAAACCCTGCAGGTGGACTTAGTCCGACATGACAATGAAGTTGAGTGGTACTACTCTTGGAGTTAGATATTAATTAAGTGAGTTGTCAGTAATTTACTTAATTAGTGGACATTCATAATCTTAAACACAGGGAGACTAACACACTCATGATAAGAAGGAGCCCATAATGTAATTTGGGGTTGGTGCGGTAGTGCGGTAATAACTCTTTAGTGGAATGAGTTGTTATCGATGAACTTGAGTTGTGTGTTCGGGGCGAACACGGGATACTCAAACTCATCGGAAGGCCAAAACCAATTTCTCCTCTAGATCCCTGTCGTAGCCTCATTATAGCCTCAAGTCCATCCGAATGTAAGGCTCTTCTTGGTGTCCAAGAAGGGGGCCGGACCATTGCTTGGTGACCAAGCAATAGCCGGCCACATCCTCTTGAAGGGGCCGACCCTATAGCTTGGTGACCAAGCTTGTAGGGGCCGGCCACAATAATTCAAAAAGGGAGGGTTGTTTTGAATTTTTAAAATCTTCTCTTTGTAGAAAACTATAAGTTTTAAAAGAGAGATTTTAATTTTTAAAACTTTCCTAATTTGAATTTGGCCACATGTTTTAATAGAGAGTTTTAAAAGTTTTAAAACTTTCCTTTTTAACCATCCTCATGGTTTAAGAAAAAAGGAGATAAGTTTTAAAATTAAAATTTTCTATCATCATGTTAAAAAAAGAAATTTTATAAGAAAGTTTTTAAATTTTAAAACATGGTTTTAATTTTAGAAACTTTCCTTTTTTAACTCATACTTTAGGAAAGAGAGCTTGTAAATTTTATAAGAGAATTTCTTCTTGTGAAATTTTTTATAAAAAATTTTTCCTTTCCTTTTAATGTGGCCGGCCACCTTGCTTGGTGCCCAAGCAAGGGCCGGCCAATAGGATTCAATCCCAATCCTAAAACAAATAGGATTGATCTCAACCATTGATTGATGATTAATTCAATCAAGAGGAAGGAAAAAGGAAAATAAAAAGGGAAAAGGAAAATTATTAAAATCTTTCCTTATTTGCCTTGGGCAAGTAATATAAAAGAAGGGGTAAGGGGGGCTTCATGAGACACAACTCTTATTCTATTGCTTGGGTGATCTCTTGGTGGCCGGCCCCTCTCTCCCTCTCTTCTCCCTTTGCTCTCTTTTCTATTGTGGTGGTGGTGGCCGGATATTGCAAGGAGGAGAAGCTCTTTTGGGTGGTGATCATCTTGGAGGTTCGTCGCCCACACGACGTCCAAGGCGAGGCGAGGAATACGGCAGAAGATCTTGGGGTCATTAGCATACAAAAAGAAGGTATAATTAGCAATTGTTTTCCGCATCATGCTAGTTTTCTTTTTGTAAGAATTCTAAAATACAAGAGGCAATTAGATCTAGTTTTTCGAAATAGTTTTTCGAGTTTGTGTTTTCTTCTTTTTCGAACTTGTGTTTCGATTGTTCCTTTTGGTTGACCTAGAGTTATTTAAGGAAATAAATATTAGTTTTCCTTAAAAGGCTTTGCCTAGGCGGTGGTGGTTGCTCCCATATCCAAGAAGGCCATGTGCCTCGCCATGCAGTCCTGGAAGCCAATTTTGGAAATTAATATTTATGGAATTAATAATCTAGGTAGGTTTGAATCAATAATGTTAAGTTCCGCTTGCGATTCAAATCTAAACCATTAAGAACAGATAAGTTAAATTTGGAATCAATGATGTTAAGTTCCGTCTGCGATTCCTAATTTAATTTCTAAAGAACACAATAGGTTATTTAAGGAAAGGTTCGACACTTGTACAAAAAATTTTGTACAGTGGAACCGGTACGTTTTCCTAGGATTAACCAACAGGCCTGATGTTGCTCTTTCTTATTATAATAGTCCGGACCCTTATTATAATGATCAAGACCCTTATTATAATAGTCCAGGCAGGGCTCGCGATAGAATGCTTGGGGGAAATCCTCGGGTTGTTTCCTCTTAGACCCCCTGTCAGGTGGGTCTGGTCCTTTGAAACTTCCAGCATCTTATATGGATGTGAAACAGTGGTGTGTCTTTAGGAAGTCACTCGCCTCTTGGTCTCCTTGAACAGTTCGTACTCTCCTGCTATCATGGTGACGTTGATTTTTTCGGTATCCTCCATCGCCACGCTCCAGAACAAGTGAAGGGACTTCCTACAGACGGCGCTAAATTGATCATGTCTAGAATCTGAGTCAAACGAAGGTCGGCTGAGATGGCGTCGGTGTTGACGGAGAGGCGACTTGGACACACCTAGCATATGTGCACCGGAAAGACAGACCCCCATGTGGAGCTCAAGGACGGTGGTGATGAGATCGGCGATACTTAGGCTTTGCACACACTAAAACAAGCACACGGAACGTTAGAGACCAGAAATCAGGAAAAAAATCTTCGGCACAGGCCCTCCGACTCTCAAGTCAGGTACTTTTCCCCTAAAAGAACAGTATACGAAGAAAAAAAGAACTGTAGAAGACGAGTGTGAATGTGTGCGTACCTGCTCAAGGGAGATGACCTCCCTTTTTATATGACAATGCGTACCTCTGGAGCCTAACCGATGTCAGAGAATGTTGGATGTCAGGGCATGTCGGGTGATGAAGGACACGTGGTACCCTCTCATTGGTTGAAAGAAGGTTCTATTCTCAGGTAATGGTCAACCACTAGAATATTCCCTAGCTGATGACAATTATTCTCTGACAGACAGTTACGCTTCCCTGACATTGTTTGTCACTTAGCACTTTCTGTCCTACCCGGGTTTAGCTATGGACAACTCGGAATGACCGTTCGGGTGTGTCACCTAATTTGAGTCTTGACGAGGGGGACGAGCTGTGGCGAGTGCCCCATCTTTCACGCTTGGATCGCTGAAGGGCCAACCGGGAGTTATCTTACTAAAAGTACCAGGCCTGGCTATGCGGTCCGAGCCGAGGAAACCCAACCAGTCGAGGCAGGTTAGACATTACTCCAGGCTACATCTTGAGTCTTAGATCTGGGACCCTGATCTGTCTGTACCCGACTGAGAATTATGCGACAGATGACGTTAGGCGGTCTAACTCCTTCTTTCCCCTCCTAACTGCTGACTGCCACGTCCCTTTGACTTCTGACCGTCACACCCCCTTGACTTTGGACTGTCCTTGACTGCCACGTCCCTTCTGACCGCCACGCTTCCTTGGTTTTGGGCTGTCCTTGACTGTCATGTCCCTTTGACTTCTAACTGTCTGACCTTATCAGACCCCACCTTTATGCACCGTATCATCCCTCTTCTTCTTTATACAGATAAAGATTAATAAGCTTAAGGAATAGCAATGTGGATCTAAACATGGTTATAGATATAAATATCCACTACCACACTCAATCAAAGATGTGATAGATGGAACAACCGCAGTTTATAGGTTGATCTATGCCATTTAAATCAATTATAGGATTTTATTGCATTTTCTATTATCATCTGATTTATTTAAGTTGATAATTTCCATGCTTAGTTTGCAAGCTAATTCAAATGACTGCATTTGAGCTAGAGAGTTTTTGGTAAATCTAATGTATTATCCATGAGTAATGGGTTTGCTGAATAGTGATCACCCAATACTAAATTATTTGGTACAAATACGTGGATGGTCCCATGGCCGTCAAGGAAGGAATTAAGAAATCAGGATCTCAATATTCGCTATGGATGATACAAGAAGATCTCATCAACCTTATTGAGTGAACATGCCCAAACCATCTCAACTTATTTCCCGACATTTTATCATCATTAGAACTACACTTAATTTCTCCTAGATATTATTCGAATATCTCATAAATTTTCTTTTAACATGAGGAGCACATAATTTATGAGTCATACTCATATTCTTAACTTAAAATCTTGGCCTTCTACATGCTTCTCCAGAATTTGGATTTAATTCAATCACACTCATCAAGTAGCATAATTACATGTGCGAATAAGATCATCTGCTATTTACCTTCGTTGACGTGAAAATGATGTTCAAGTTGATAAATTGCCGGATGATTTTGATTTTTGAACAGAAGTTCATGTAGTACTCATTTCCCTCCACTTATATGGACATAAGGTGGGACAACTGGAATGTGTAATTCACATGAAGGACTTGTAGAATTGATCAGAATCTGTTGCAAACTGTCTAAAAAGGTCAAATGCATCCATTTGATAAGAATAGGACCATCTCGAACAAACCACAGTTCGAGAATAGAGAAACCACAATTGCGAAAGTAAAGGAGATGACGAGCGCTGCGTGCAGGAATCTCACCTGAATTACCTCTGATAGCCACCTCCATGAGCGTTTCCGTCCTTTTCAACCGCCCTAGTGAGATAGACTTTGGGGAAATCCTCGGGGCCGAAGGTCTCGACCGCCATGATCCGCTCGACGTCAGCCTTCCTGATGACGGTCCGTCGAACGGGGGGCCGGTCGCGGCGTCGATCGCGAGTGTAGTATCTGATGTCGAAGACGGTCTCGGGCTCGGAGGTGGGAACGCAGACCTTCTCCGGCGCGGTGGCGGGACAGAAGCGGCGGTACTCCGTGGCCTTGGGAAGGGCGGAGCGATATTCAGGGTCGGCGCAGGAACCCGTGATCTCTCTCCCACGGCTTCTTGACGTACTGCCGCAGCGATCGCAACGCGGATCTGACGACGGCCTGTGCCATCGCCGGAGGAAACAAGATCGAGGAGATAGGGAGTCCTAAGGAAGAAAGCCGGGATTGTTATGAGCCCGAATAGTCTAGTAAGGCCCATTTAAACGTCATAGTCTAGACAATAATGCAGGTTTCAGTCCAATTATTCAAGAACGAGCAATGGCCTTCCGCGAGGGCATACGACTGGGGTTAGCTAAACAAAGTGCAATCTCTTTCGCTTTAGCTCACGGACACAAAACAAAACAAGATTGACCAAAAATTAGATGTTAGATGGCTAAATTGGACGAGCAAGTAGTCGAGCAATGTCAACAGCAGTATCGCATAACCTTTTGCACCGGCAACACTCATGGGCTCTTGAAGCACGAGGGCAGCCATGCATGGCTTTGGGAGCTGGGGAAGTGCAACCGGTGGATCCTACGAGAATCAGTGAGATCAAAATTATTGGTTGGAATTTTACACATAGGAGTGTTCAGAAACAGGACCTGAGAGCTTCTAGTAACCTACTTGGATCTGTGGCAGTAAGAGTAGCAATTGTTCAGCAGCATCACCCATCTCAGGCTTACACGCACCCCAAGACATGATTCATCCCAACGTACTGGGTTCGTGGAACACATTGAAATATACGACCAAAAGAACATGAGCAGTTTGCAATTGGGAAATACATTTACAAACGGACAGTTTTCCATGCCAGAACTGGGGAAAATATTCCTGAATACATTTTTATTTAAGGATACGGCGTGTCCTTTCTAAGCAAACATCAAGAAAATGCAAGCTGAAAAGGATGATAATACGTCAGCTTATTTCTCAACAACAAACGACTCCCATTATTTGAACTTGGGCGAGGCGACGTAGGTTTCTCTAAAAAGAGATGAAAGATTCAGATTCTTTTTCAAGGTACTACAACAGGTTTGATGTCCCAGATTGCCTTTGCATACTCGTGAATTGTCCGATCGCTGCTAAACTTGTAGGAGCCAGCAGTGTTCAAGATTGACATTTTTGTCCATCCCTGAAAAAAAAAATGAAACAGCTTTAGAACTATTAGCAAAACAGATATCACTCCGGGCAAGTCCTGTCCATAGTCTACATGCTTGCATAAACTCAAGCGGGCTTTTCTATTGTATAATTTAATGTACTTTCAAAAACAATTAATTGTGCAAAGAAAAACGAGACGCAAGAACTGAAGAAATTTTCAGCAAAACAGGCAGGCATATTATGTGGACTGAGTGTAGAGAATTGTTACATTGATGATTCATTACCTTTTGATCACGGTATGCTTCGTCAACTTTCTCTTGGCATTCAAGGTAACTTGGAAAGTCCTTGCCAACAAGAAAATAATCTGCACGACCAAATCCTTCATTCCCTTCCAAGGATCCCATAAGCTCGTTGTAGTTATGTATTCCAAATACACCACTTCGGACAAATTTCTTCACCTCCTCAAATCGTGGGTCTGATTTAAACTGTAAGCAGGTCGGGGCCAATAAGCTTATTCAATTAGTCAAATATGGAAACATTTTTGTAGTTAACTAAAATAAAGAAGGCAAAATGCAAGGCAACCCATATTTAGACAAATATGGGGATGACACTTTAAAATTTATATTTATCCTTTTTTATAATTCTAAATATATTCTAAGTAATAAAATTTTCATCTTTTTTGGTTTTTTAAAAAAAACCCATTTTTTTAGTTTTATAATATATTTTTGTATAGTAGATTTTATAAATCTTCTAAACACAGGGCATTTTTTTTTGAATTTTCCCAATGAGGAAAACACTCATACCTTTCCCTTTGCTCTTTCTTCCCGTAAACCGGCGATTTCATCAGCACGAGCACCAAAGAGGAAGAAGTTATCTTCTCCGACTTCTTCCCTTATCTCAACATTGGCTCCATCCAGAGTTCCAATTAGAATGCAGCCATTCATTGCAAACTTCATGTTGCTAGTTCCACTTGCTTCCATGCCAGCCGTGCTATGAAATAGAAAACAAGGTTGTGCCCAATTGAGTTCAAGAAAATTGACAAAATTGGATAATAAATGATATTAAATTAACATCTCCAATTCAATGCCGCTCATAATCACCATCGCAAATGAGAGAAATTTTTTTTGTATATAATGGTTTCGAGTTGTGGCAAGTAGAAAGACTACGGATCACAACATGGAGCTTATTCACCAAATATAGCTCACATGTCACAAAGAAAACTGGATCATGGGAGTAGAACTACCTGATATGTTGAGATAACTCACTGGCTGGTATGAGCTTCTCAGCAACGCTGACATTGTAGTCAGGAACAAAGACAACCTGGAAATAAAACCAGGGTATATTTTTCCCACAGTATAGAATTAATGGCAAAGGGAGATATGATCAGGATTCAACCGACATTTGGCTAAACATACCTTCAGTAAATCTCCAATATCTGGATCATGATTTATTGTGAACGCAACATCTGTGATGAACTTAACTATTCTCTTAGCTTGAACATATGTAGCAAAAGCTTTCCCACCAAATATACAGACCCTAGGTACGAAACTTAATAATCTCTCTTTTGCACTCATTTCTTTCATTTTCTTGTAACGGTAGACAATTCCTAGGATATTCAATAGTTGACGCTTATATTCATGAATCCGCTTCACCTGATAAGAAAGCAAGCAAGCTTTGTAAGCTAATGATTAAAAACAACTTGAAATTACAGGATTGTTTTTTTCATATGTACAACCTGAATATCAAACATAGAATTTGGGCTGACTATGTATCCTGTTTTCTCTTTTATAAATGAAGCAACTTTCAATTTGTTGTTTCTTTTAACCTCTCTCCATTCCAAATGGAGGTCCTCATTGTCAGCAAACTGTCAAGATTTGTATACATATGTTAGAGAATACAAAGAAACTGATAATGATAGTTAAAAAAGTTAATGTAAGGCCCTGGAAATAAGACAAAAATATGTTGGACCATTTCTTAATTTTACTATGATCTACCATGGGAAGGAAAAAATAAGTATTTTCCTAAGAATTAATGATTGATAAATTTGTCCAAAAGATTGATATTAAAATGTAAAACAAGAACAAAGACAGATCTGAGGGTTTGCACTCTGCAGAACATGACAAGTTGGAACAGAAGGTTGAAGCAACGAGGTTACAATAAGTACTAGTTGACTAAAGGTATTTTAGTTGATTATGAAACTGTGCTACCGCCATTTAACAGGAAGAAAAATAGATCCTGACTGTAAAGATGATGCACATGAGTTTTTATTCTACAAAACAGATGCGCATGACAGTATAGATACAGTCTAGTTAACTTCTCCTGCTGTCACCAATTCAAAATAGTTAATTAACGGCTGATTCAATATAAGAGTTTGATATAAGCATAACGAATACATGTCTAGTTAATAATAAATCATCACAAAATCAGTGGAGGGTTGAATAAAATAAAGCCAAATTTTAGAGAAGCCAGACCATTAGTTACCTTCCTAAGATCTGCTAGCTTCTCCGTGTTGAGAACCCATTCATCTGTACCAATCCACTTAGTTAATATGCCGCTCAATTCAGGATTGCAAAAACGAATCCAGCGACGAGGAGTTACACCATTTGTCTTATTCTGAAATTTTTCTGGCCATAACTGCAAGATGATAATACTCATTATACAATCACTTGTAAGAACATTAGATTAAACTAGATTGAATTAGCTGATTTTGCATCAAGTAAGAACTAAAATAACATTTACATTATATAATATTTACCTTGTAGAAGTTCTGGAACACATCCTGCTTAACTATGTCACTGTGTATTTCAGCAACTCCATTCACTGCATGGCCACCGACAACACAGAGATTTGCCATGCGAACCATTTTAGGTAACTTCGGATTAGATTTCAAAAGAGTTTCTTCTTCTTCTTCTTCTTCATCATCATCTTCTTCATCTTCTTCTTCTTTTTTTTCTTCTTCTTCTCCATGAATCTCTTCCTCTGCTTTGATTTTTTTAGACAAATCTGTTTTTGTCTGAGCTTTGTCAGAAAGTTTTTTGCCAGATTCTACTTTATTGTCCAAAACACTGGACGGTTTTAAATTTTCCACTTGAAGCTTTTTCTCAGATTGAAGGGGAGCAGGAGCTTCTACCAAGGTCTTTTCCAGGCTCCCTTTTCTGGTCTCTTTCTTCGGTTTTTCGAACAATTTCTGAACGGAATCTGGAAAGTCAACATTGTCCAAAATTCTCATATCTTTGAGTTTCTTCTCCAAAAGCTCAAGATCTTCCTTTCCATGATCCAAAATGATGTCATTAAGCAACTGTTTATATCAATGAAAACAATGTAAAAAATGATTAAATGGGGATTATCTAGTGCTAAATTACATAACAAATTATAGGCATACCAAATTGTACCTCGTTATCTATCTTCTCTATGATCTCCACATGCCGTGGAAGTAGCTTCTGCATCAACTCCAAACTCCACTTCTCTAAAGCTTCTGGAAGAACTGTATGGTTTGTATATGCAACAGTTCTAGAAAATGCAAGTGGAAATCAGAATGCAATTTATAAAAAAAATGGCTTAGCAAGCAATAATTAGCAACACATGATAGTGGCAGCTCAGTGATTAACTCTAGCATCTGAATCAAAAAGAGAAGAATTAATCTAGCTGGAAAATTGCATTGTATAGAAAGCTTTTTAGGTGACAAGAAAAAGAACCTTGAGGAAGAAACATGACTTACTAAAGAGTCATTTCAAGAGAAGGTAATAAAAGGAGTTCAAAACTGAGCAAAAATGACTTTGCCTTCCTTTTAGCATGTAGAACAAGTTACTACAAGCAAGGTTGAAATTCCAGTCCATATAATACTCCATACAGGGCAAGCACAACTTTAAAACTATACTGTGCTGGCTAACTGCATGGGCTAGTACAAATCAGTACTGCCAGTTAGGTACCAAACAATTGTGAACAAATCTAATCCCTTACCTTAACAGATATCTGATCTGTTCAAACTAAAAAAAAACAAACTCAACTTTTGATTTGGTTTAATCTTTATTAATAAAAAAGTTTGGTTCAGTTCTTGAAAATTTTTTAGAAGCAGAGAAATAAAATCATGATATACACAATACAGAACTGAAAGAAAACGCAGCCAAATACCTCTGAGTGATTTTCCAGGCCTGATCCCAGCTTAATCCTTTCACATCAATCAGTATCCTCATTAACTCTGGGATGCATAGAGTAGGATGAGTATCATTCATTTGGACTGCAACCTTGTCAGGAAATTCTTCCCAATTAACAGAACTTCCAGATCTCTTCTCAAACCGCACAATAATATCTTGAAGAGAGGCCGAACAAAGTGTGTATTGTTGTTTCAACCGAAGAATTTTACCCTCTATAGAATCATCTCCAGGATACAATATATAGCATATCTGTATCAGGCAGATTATTGATCAGTGGATATTTGTTTAATGACTAATGTGTTAAGCATCATTATCAAACACAGTAAAACCTGAAGTATCTTTAGAAATCAATTAAAATATAAACAGAAGGATAGGAACACAAGCAAGAGCTGAATAACACATCCTTGCAATATCAAGAATCGTTATCTTCAAAAATCATGCATCAGAAACATGTATGCAACAAAGAGGCATCTTGACAAATATCTCCTGGAAAGTAATCATTAGCATGTGGATTCCTCAAAATATAATATATGCACTTGTGCTTCACCATGCTTTAATGAACAAAAAACACACTAGTATACTAGTAACTGTTCCTCTACAGACATTCCTTTGTGATTAAAATGATAATATTAACTAATACTGAACTCCAATCAGGCGGAGAAACTATATAAACAAGGACATAGAAGCTCTTTAAGAAGCTAATTGAGCAGTCTTAAAAATGAATATCATGAATAAATGGTTCAAGAAAGTTCACCATTTTCATTTGAAAAGATATGCATCCAAAATCTAATTGAATAGTATCCTAAACTTGATCATTATGCATGGAAAATTGTTACATGAATAGCAAGTTAGACATTTAGAGATCTGTTAATGATATGATAGACCGGAAACCTTTTCGGCGTTTGCATGTGCCTCGGATGCTTTGGTATGTTCTCCACAATTAAAAGCTTCCAAATCAAAGCATTCTGATGGCACTTTCGTCGACCAGAGACGCAAGTTAATTGTGGTTTTAGTTCTGTATCCAGGAATTGGTACATCATGGGCAATAACTTCAATATCCTCCCCACCAATCCAATGCTTCTTTTCATCTGAGCCAATAACCACCTTCCCGTAAAACTTTACAGGATATGAGACATCATATCGAACAATTTCCCAGGGATATCCCATCTGTAGCAAAAATATGTGGGAAAATCACTAGGATTTATAACAAATTATAGAATGAAATAAAATGACAACCATATGAACAGGAAATGAATCAGATGACATAAAAGCAAGTTTAGGAGATATACCTCAAGCCAGTTTTCTGCTACTTCCTCCTGTCCATCTTTTGTGATGTTCTGTTTGAACAAGCCGTATCTGTAACGAAGCCCATATCCCCAGGCAGGATAATTCAAAGTTGCTAAGGAATCCAAAAAGCATGAGGCTAGACGTCCTAAACCACCATTCCCAAGTGCGGCATCTGGTTCCTGGATAAGATTATTGACCCGAGCCAAGAAATCGTGAAATTATAATGTAGGAAAGAAGAGAGACTCAATACACATCTATTGTAAAGAGAGTAAACATAGCCCCTTGTAATCAGCTCCCAAGGCAACGATATGTATAATAGAAAAAAAAAAAAAAATATGTGCCAATATGACGTTAATGAGAAAATACAGGCCTTAAAACTAGAATAAGGAAATCACTTGTAGGACTACTGTGATCTATTTCCAAAACAAAAACAAAAAAAAAAAAAAAAAAAAAAAAAAAGAGTAGAGAAATTCGTCTGACCGTCTCGGCAACATTCTCAAGATTGTGCCCTAGCTGACTCAATGCTTCCGCATATTGGCCGGTTAGCTCCAAATTACCGATTGCATTTAATAGTGCTCTTCCCTAAAGTTGCCAATAAGGGATAACAAGAATCAGTAGCATGGAAATACAAGTTGAATTTTTACAATACTAGCTGTGAAATTAATCATTGAACCTGAAGAAATTCCATTGAAAGATAGTAAGCCTGTTTCATATTCATCTTTTCATAGTGCTCATAAGTTGCGTTCCAATTTATTATTAATGCATCACGAACACTTTGCGCTGCAGCAAAGTAAGCCTTGGAGAGATCAACACTCTCCAGAGAGAATGAGGGAGTGAAATCGGCATGATACTTTATACTTGATGTTATAGATGCGGCATCATCTGCAATCACGAAACCTGGTGCACCTACAAGACAAATTCAACAGTTCATAAAGCTCAAAAAATCAAAGCAATGTCGTCCGGAGTATAAGATGTAAAACAGAAGGGAAAAAGAAAAGCCAATCCGAACTAGTAGGTCGAAGGCCGGACAAAATATCTTACCACCATCAGTGACGGACTGCTTGACGCTCCTCACGGAAATAGGTCTGCCGAGGCGGCGGCTGCCGAACCCTCTACGGATCCCGGCGGAGAAGACGACCGGGACGACGAAGGTGGTGGATGAAAGGAAAAATGGCGATCTCGGAATGCATCCTACCCGAGGGAATGAAGCGGATCGAGAAGGGATCGACGAAGACGCCATCTCACCTGACGAGGAGACCGTCGCTCCTCTTCGGAAAAGAAGGGAAGAAGGAGACGCGAGGGAGGGAGCGGAGCGAGCGATCCAAATATCCGGTGCTTTCGCTTTCTCTCGCTCCGTGACAGTTTTGTTTTGTAGCGAAGTGGCCGTTTCGGTGGCTTATATATTTGAGGGCCTCCAGCAATTCGAGTTTCCAAAACCCACCTTATCGTTCACCGGATTTGCACACAAAGGCGCTTTTCCACCGCACACGTTAACTTCTTCATTGATGGCCTGCACGGGCTGGAAAGTGCACTCCACTGACGGCCGACGGAGGTGACACGTGGATCCTTCTATGACCCACGGCTTGAGATGGCGACCATTTTGCAATATGTCTTGTAGCGTAGCAGGGTGACATTGAGAGATGAGGGCGGGCTTCACTTTTGTCGTAGGCAAACATGGAATCCGTGCCGATCCGGTTCAACGGCCAGGTGCAATTGAACGCATCGTTCTTGGAGAAGGATCCTTTTGAACCGTTCGTTTCCGGGTCCCTTGACTATTCACCACCACTCCCTTTTTCTAGATAATTTATCGAGGGCGTACTCACATTTACAAAAATCATATTATATTTTATTATTTATTAAAGGACCCATTCAATTTACTATTTTTACAATTCTATCTCTCTGTCATTTTCCTCTTCTTTCTTCTTTTTTATGCATACAATTTTTTTTTTCTTTTTTATATGTATACAATTTCTTTTTTTTTTCTTTCTACTTTTTTCTTTTATTTTTCCTTTCTCCTTTAGATACATGCATGTATAACGAGGATCTGATATAATTTTATATCAGACCTAATAAAGACATGATATGATTTCATATCAGACACACGGGAGTTAGGGTTTAGTTAATTTTTTTGATAAAATTATAACACCTTCGGAGAAGCTAAAATATACAATAGATGACACCGTTGGACTCTTGTGGTCTCAGAAATCAACAAAATCTAAAATGAGTTCAATCAAATCTGTTTGGGTTCATCAGTGAGTTTTGGTTAAATCCACTGATCAATATAGATACCTCGAATTATAACAATTTCAGGTCCTATGAATTTTTGAGACTGCAAGAAGTCGAACGGTACCGCCCATTGCATATTTTGGCTTCTACGGAGGTGTTAAAATTTTATCAAAAAATCAACTAAAGTATATAAACCCATTAATATCAAGCTCACGTTGGACCTAATATGGATTCATATCAGGGTCACGTTGGGCCTAATATTTTTCCATATAGGGCCCAACATGGCCTTGATATTTTTTCATATCGAGCCCAACATGGCCTTGATATGATTCATATTAGGCCCACGAGATTACAATTTTGTTAATTTTTTCAATAAAATTTTAACACCTCTAGATAAGTCGAAATATGTAATTGACGACATTATTGGATTCTTTGTCGCCTTAGAAATCTACATGATCTAAAATGGATCCAATTGTTCCAGTCTAGATCCATCAGTAGGTTTTGGTCAAAACTCACTGATTGACCTATAGACCTCAGATTGTAATCATTTCATATCCTGTAGATTTATGAGATTTCAAGGAGTCCAACGGTGTCATCCATTGCATATTTTGACTTTTCTGGAGGTGTTATAATTTTATTGAAAACATCAACTAAACCATACACACATTCATATCAAGCCCACGGGGGTTAGGGTTTAGCTGATTCTTCCGATAACATTTTAAAACCTTTGGAGAAGTCAAAATATGTAATGGATGTCACTGTTGGACTTATTACAGTCTCAAAAATCTATAGGATCTGAAATGGGTCCAATCAGACCTGTTTAAGTCCATTAGTAGGCCTTGATCAAAATTCACTGATCGACCTAGAGACCTTAGATTGCAACTATTTCAGATCCTGTGGAATTTTGAGACTATAAGGAGTCTAAAGGTGTCGCTCATTGCATATTTCGGCTTCTCCGGATGTGTTAAGATTTTATCAAAAACATTAACTAAAGTATATAAATCCATTCATATCAAGCCCACATTGGACCTGATATAGATTTTTTTAAGGTCGGCGTTGAGCCTAATATCGATTCATGGGCAATCCATATCACGCCCATGGGGTTACGATTTTGTTAATTTTTTTGAGAAAACTTTAACACATCTAGAGAAGTCAAAATATGTAATGCACGACACCGTTGGACTCCTTGCAGCCTCAGAAATCCACAGGACCTTAAATGGATCTAATCGGACATGTCTAAGTCCATCAATAGGTTTTGGTAAAAATCTATTGATCGATCTATAAACCTCAGATTACAATCATTTCAAGTTCTGTGGATTTATGAGCCTGCAAGGAATTCAACAATGTTGTCCATTGCATATTTTAGCTTTTCTGGAGGTGTTAAAATTTTATTGAAAAAATAGCTAAACCATAAATACATTCATATCAAGCCACGGGGATTAGGGTTTAGATGATTCTTCCGATAACATTTTTGTTAGTACTCCGTGGTTGCTTTGACGTGGTCCACCAAGTTCAATTATGTCTTGTCGTATTTGATCCTTGTGTCTAAGTGTGTAGGAGCTTAGGAGCACAAGAAGTCAAGCCGAAGATACAGCTAGCAAGAAGGATGACATGGTAAATGAGCCGACGGGCTTGGTGCATCCGATGGACGAAATGCTACGAAAGAGTACACCGATAGATGAGAAGGGCGTGCATGATATTCGAGGGATGAGAAGACGGGAAAGAAGTCTGCTCGAGGAGAAAGTCGAAGTTGGGTTAGGGTGAGCTCAACTTCGGTTAGTCAGAGAATCACCTACATTAAGAACTATATCAAGAGATCAACTTTGAGCTGAGTTGTCCTATGGAAGGCGCCTTCTATGGCTAGACGACACCTTCGATGAACAGTACAAAGGTGCCTTCCAGCATTTGAAGGTGCCTTCGCTAGCCATTAGCCGAGGACAAAGTTCTATCCTCGACGGATAAACTCTATCCGATGGAAGACGCCTTGGACCTCTTTGGAGGCACCTCCAAGCTATGAATAACTTTTTTCAGAGGCTATAAAAAGATCCCTGAACCTAGGAAGTTAATGAACAACTCTAGTATTCACTTCTTAGTTCTTTTTTAAGCATTCAACGAGTTTAAGAGGCTTCTCTGCCTTCAACGAAAGAGATTTTTAGTATTTTTTTCATTTACCTTGGATTAACAACCACCTAGGTTGTAACCAAGTAAATTATTCTATCTCTTTTATTTTGTAGTTGTTCAATTAACCTGTTATAATTGTGTGATTGCTACTAATCTGAGTTGAGAGATCAGGAAAGTTTCCTTTTTATATTTGATAGGCAATTCACCCCTCTTGCTGGCCCGCTACTCCAACAAGTAGTATCAAAGCTCAATCACTTTAGAAGGACTAATTGTCGGCTGAAATACAAAGACAATGGTCGGACCGAGCATTTATTCGTCGAAGTTCTTGGGAAACTCCTGCAATGGAAATGTCGGATGGAGGTATTTTTTTTCAAATAGACTTTGAAATTTTCTTAATTATGAAATATGATTTTGTAGTCCCCACAGACCAACAAGGAGTTGAGAAAGAAGAGTATTCATGGACAAAGAAATAACAAGCAGACTTCGTAGGTAATGGATGAGCCGAATTCCATCTGCTAAGTATGCTACCTCCGTAGGAAGTCAGCAAAATCAGCGCCTATGAATCAACAAAGGATCTGTGGGAGAAGTTTCTAGAACTACACAAAGGAACGTCCGAAGCAAAGCTCGCGATACGGGACCTGCTCTAGAACTAAATCAGCAACCTCCGGATGGAAGAGGGTGAACTGATTGCACATCTACACGAAAAAAATCAAGGAGCTAAACACTGAATTAACAAACTTCAGAGAAACGATAACTAATTGAGACTCACAAAGGTATACTTTAAATGTGTTCCTACGAACACCAAAATGAGTATCTATAGTAGACTCCTACTATATCTCCAAAGATCTCAAGGTAAGTACATTAGAAAATATTTTTCCACTTTCGAATTACGCGAGTCTCGATGTGTAGGACAAAAAAGGGATCAAGTCAGAACCTAGCACTGCAAGTCCAGAAGGGCGGACTAGACTCAGACTCCGAAGGATCCATCGACACAGATGAAACAACATTATTGGTAAGAAAGCAATGACAGATCTAGGAATTCAAGCATGGAGGGGCGATCGTGATCTGAACTGAGGGCGATCAATTTTTTTTGAACGATTAATTAATTATATGTAATTAAAAAAAATATTTTTTAAATAACTTCACATATAGAAGAAAAAAGTACAATATTATGAAAAAATCCGTACAATAATATTAAAACAGTTTACTAATAAATACCGTGACAATTACGTTACGTTCTTCGATTAATCTCTATACATTTCACTTTGATTCACTCACCTAAACTAGGTGCATTCTTGTTAGATTCTTCATATTTTCTCAATCTGTCATGATACAATATCATTTATGTATTTTCCATTTTATGTTAATCATTACCGTATGTTGCCACTTCTATCAAATGAGATCTATCTACTGTGATATATGAAAGGAAATAACATTTTTCCACTGTAAATTTTAACATCTTCCATGAGTTTTCCTTTTTTGTTTTGTAACGTGGAAAATAAAATCCACATCTCCTCATTTGATCAATCCAATCGAGATAATTGAACATTTTGGAATGTCAATTTGTCATGACTTTGAAATCCACCCAAGAACGCTAATGACTAAAATAACGCAGTGACGGACGAAGGTCCTGGAAAGAAGCGAATCAGATCCAAAAACACTTACTAGATGCATCCTAGCACAATAATCCACAGTCGACGATCTTTGCATTCCAATCATCAGCGAAAACATAGAAATAGAACAAAGCTGCTTATGAAATAGAAATATCTAGAGATAACGAAGGATCAGACCTCCGCTAAGCTCCTGCGGACCTGTCTGAGCACGACCTTGTCGAGGCTGTTCATGCCCTTGCGGATCCTATCGGTGGCTTCTCCTCCGCCATCGCCCAAAACCCATAACCTAGCGAACGCCAGCACCCTTCTCCTCCACCCTGCTAGCTTCTCTCTCACAGTCGCACTCAGCCGCACGTAAACCCTCGCACTGGAAGGAAGATTGGTGAAGAGTTCCAGAGAAAGTAACAAGGAGATGAATTAACGAAAAGGAAGATGGACAGCTTGCAGAGTTAATTACGGGAAGAGGGAGGTCGACGATTAGTGGTCCGAATTTTTTTTTCAAATTTCGTCGGCAAGGGGGGGGGGGGGGACCGCCGACGCCGCCCCCGGATATGCCCCTGTAAGGAAGTTTAATAGATTTATTAAATCTAATAAATTCATGTCGCGGGCGAAAAAGGGCTTTCGGAGTAAAAGGAAGATTCGATGCTACAACTTCCAAGAAGAAGGGCACGTTAAGGATACGACTACCCCAAACTGAAAAAGGAGAAAGACAAGGGCAAAAGACCAACAAGATCGAAACTCAAGAATTTAAAGGCAACATGGGATGAATCTTCGTCCTCCAAGTCTGAGATCGAAGCCTACACCGGACTATCTCTATTGGCCGACCACCAAGAAGAAGATGAAAGCAGTTCAAAGATGAGTATTGATGAAAGGGAGGATCTTCAAAAGAAAGCTGAAAGGAAAAGGAAACATCAAAACACGATATAAGTACGTGTCTTACCTCCTGAAAAGTTATTTCAATTTATTAAGGTACTTTCCGAGGATTTAGTAAAATTAGAAAGAGAAAATACTAAGATAAAACTAATCTTAGTTAATTCATGCCCTATAATAATGTATGATAATTTAATAATGGAAAATGATAAACTGAAAACACGAATAGAAAAAAATAGAAAATGGCTATGTATGTTTGAATTCGAATGACTGTCAAAAATCAAAATTTACAAATAATAATAGAATCAACTGGTACATTAGAAATCACCAAGGACAAATTAAGAAAATCCTTAAAAATTATGTACCTCCTAAATTTTTAGTAAATCCATTAGATAGGAATCTATATTGGATTCCAAAATCCTTCTTTAATTAAATTTCTAAATTTTTAATTATTATGATAAATTAAGGTGGTTTTAATTAGAAAAATATTTTCTTTTTAATTTGTTTATTCAAATTTTATATTCAAAATTTTTATATTTATAGAATAATATATAGTATTCTGTTAAAGATTTTTTTCCATGAAGTTATTTTCTATGAAGTTATCAACAAAAATTATATTTTAAAATTTAAAATTATTTTATAGACTTATTTTAAAAAAATATATATTTTTCTGGGATAAAACATAACATTCTCTATCCATACAAATAGTTTCAAATTTTTTTGAATAATGTCTGAATTATTAAAAATTATTTTATAAAAATTTAATTTTTATTATTAAAAATTCAAGAAAACAAAAATTTAGAAACTTTAATTTTTTTTAATATTCAACAATCTATTTTTTTATATCCATAAAATATTAGAAGAATTTTCAGAGTTGAACATTTTTTTAAGAATTATTTTTGTAAAATTAGTTGTTCTGATAAAATAAATCAATTTCGTTCGTTAAAATAACTTTTTTTCCTTTGAAAATTTTTCTACTGATGAATAATATTCTATTTATATTTGACAAAAAGTTTCAAAAAATTTTAAAATAGATGACTAATTTATAAATTATTTTTGTCAAAACAGGCGATTAATTAGTAAAAATAACATGTGTTTGAAAATAAATTTGAAATTGTAAGTACCCCTAGAATATTTTTTTCAAATGTGTTTAACTGTTTATTATATTTTTCTCTTATTTTTTATGTGATCAAAGGGGAAGAAATATGCACAAGTTAAGAGGAAGTAATACGAACATTATTTGTACGAATTTATTCGTACTTGCCTATTATTCTAATTGCAAGTTCTTAGTACTTTATGTTTAACCCTAACTTGAACTTAGGTTGATACATATCAAAAAGTGAGAGATTGTTAGTACCTCATGGTTGTTTTGATGTGGTCAACCAAGTTGAGTTAAATCCTGTTGTTTTGATCCTTGTGTCTAAGTGTGTAGAAGTTTAAGAACACAAGAAGTTGACGGAAGATGCAACTAGCAAGAAGGATGGCATGGGAAAGGAGCCGACGAGTTTGGTGCATCCGAGGGACTAAATACTGCGAAAGAGTACACCGGTGGACGAGAAGGACATGTGCAGCGTTTGAGAGACGAAAAGTTGGGAAGGAAGCCTACTCAAGGAGAAGGTTGTGTTGAAGCAATCCCAATGGTCCGTGTGACCATGTGTTTTAATGTTTAGGCAAAGGGTTTAAGTTAGGTTCACCCTTGTATTTGATATATGTATATGAGTGTACAGGTTTACATGATACACATATGACTCAGCTTGATGGCTTCGGGTTCGGTGAAGGATGGAGCATCCGAGGGGCCGTGGACAAGGCAACAAGGATAAGGGTTGAGGGAAGCGACTTTAAGGCATACGTGAATGATGACATTGGGGGCGAGCCGTGGGCTTGAATGCATCCAAGGGACGAGAGCCAAAGGAAGTTGGCTTGAATGCAAGAGGTCAAAGCTGCGAAGAAAAGTCAAGTGAGTCGTGAGGGTCCAAGTGTTGAGAAAAATGTACTAAAAAAGGGAAACCATAAGTTTAGGGTTGTACCAGTCTACTGGTACTAAGACCAGTCGACTGGAGTAGAGCACAGAGAGTTTTTATGCCCGAACGACAGGGACCAGTCGACTGGTGTTGACACTAGTTGACTGGTAAAGAGCCGTTGAAGAGTTGTTGGCCAGGCACCAATTGATTGGTGCAAGGACCAGTTGACTGGTAACGGTAAAACAGCCTTGCTGTTTCTTCCAAGCTCTATATACTGGAGCTTGGGATGGCTGGCCAAAGTTGACGAAATTGGACTTTGTTAAAGTCTAATTAGAGTCTCTAAGCCTACGTTGCAATCTGTGTGTTCTTGGTTGAGTTGTGGCGAGGTTTCTCCGCTAACAAGGAGGATTGTGTTAGTCGGAGTTTCCGGGGACTAATCCACTGACGAATAGGGATCGTCCACCTTACGGACAACCATGGAGTAGGAGCCCTTGATGGAAGGTGCCTTGGACCTCTTTGGAGGCACCTTTAAGTTGTGGATAACTTTTTCCAAGGGCTATAAAAAGACCCTTGGACCTAAGAAATTAATGAACAACTCTAGTATTTATTTCCTAGTTCTTTTCTGAGCATTCAACGAGTGTAAGAGACTTCTTTGCCTTCAATGAAGGAGATTTTTAGTATTTTTTCATTTGCCTTGGATTAACATCCACCTAGGTTGTAACCAAGTCAATTCTTCTGCTTCTTTTATTTTGTAGTTATTTAATTAACTTGTGCGATTGCTACTAATCTGAGTTAAGAGATTGAGAAAAGTTTCTTTTTATATTTGATAGGCAATCCCCCCCCCCCCTCTCTTGCTGGCCCACTGTTCCAATAATTTTAACACCTCTGGAGAATCTAAAATATGCAATGGATGGTACCGTTGGACTCCTTGCAGTCTCAAAAATCCACAGGACCTGAAATGAGTCAAATAGGACTTGTCTATGTCCAACAGTGGGTTTAATTTGGTCAAAATCCATTGATCGACTTAGAGACTATATTACAACTATTTTAGGTCTTGTGGATTTCTAAGGTTGCAAGGAGTTCATCGACACAATTCATTACATATTTTGGCTTCTCCGGATGTGTTAAAATGTTATTGAAAGAATTAGCCAAACTCTAACCCCATGAGCTTGATATGAATGTGTTTATGATTTAGCTAATTTTTTTGATAAAATTTTAACACCTCCAGAAAAATTGAAATATGCAATGAATGAAACCGTTGGACTCCTTGCAACCTCAGAAATCCACAGGACTTGAAATGATTGTAATCTAAGATCTATAGGTTAATTAGTGGGTTTTGACCAAAATCTACGAATGGATCTAGACATGTCTGATTGGATCCATTTCAAGTTCTGTGGATTTTTGAGGATGCAATGAGTCCAATCGTGTTGTCCATTGCATATTTTGAATTTTCTAGAGGTGTTAAAATTTTATCAAAAAATTAGCAAAATTGTAACCACGTGGGCCTTATATGAATCATATCAAACCTAACGTAAGCTTGATATGAATGAATTTATATACTTTAGCTGATTTTTTTAATAAAATTTAGCACCTCTAGAGAAGTCAAAATATGCAATGGATGATATTGTTGGACTTCTTGCAATCTCAAAAATCTACAGGATCCAAAATGGTTGTAATTTGAGGTCTCTAAGTCGATTAGTGAATTTTGACCAAAACTCACTGATGAACCTACCAGGTCTGATTGGACCCATTCCAAATCCTGTAGATTTCTAAGACTGAAAGAAGTTCAATGGTGTCGTCCATTGCATATTTCAACTTCTCCGAAGGTATTAAAACTTTATCAGAAAAATCAGCTAAATCCTAACCCTCGTGGGCCTAGTCTAAAATCATATCATGTCCACGTTAGACTTGATATGAAATCATATCATGCCCATGTTATGCATGCATGCATCTAAAAGAGAGAGGAAAGAGAAGAGAGGAGAGAAAAGAGAAGAGATGTTGCAGACATATGAGAGAGGAAAGAGTAGAGAAATTGTAAAAGAGTAGCGAAATTGTATGCATCAAAGAGAGGAAAGAGAAGAGAGAAATGATTGAGAGGTAGAACAGGAAGAGTAGTAAATTGAGTGCGTCCTTTAGTAAATAACAAAATATAATATATCTTTTGGTCAATTCGTAAACTTGAGTGCTCCCTTTGATAACTTATGGAAGATTTTTTCTTAGGAGGGATATTTTAATAAATTCCAGATGATTTACTTTGACAAAAATTGAAAAAACATCTCTTTTTCTCTAAATCCTTAAAGGAGCCTCTCATTTTATTTTTTTTAAAGAAGAACATCCCGCTCTACTAGTAAGATGTGTATAATTATCCAACCACTCTCTAATATTATTTTTATTGGTATCTCCCACTTAATTTTTAAATCGATCGGACACATTATAGTAGTTATAAAATCATAATTATTACTTATATGAGATCAGTTATGATTTTATAATTGTTACAATGTGAATATTAAGTGAGCATGTCGAATCCGTATTATAACATCTACAACTTCATAGCTGTGACAACATGAATATTAAGTGAATAGGTCAAATTAGCATTATAATAGGTAGAAAACCATAATTGTTATAATATGAATTTTTTAAATAGTTTAAATATACATCGTAACTATTACTAAATTATACATGCTACAACATAAATATTTTTAAATTAATTAAATATATATTTTAACGGTTATGAAATCATAATTACTATAACATAAATATTTTTAAATAGATTAGTATGCATTATAATATATATTGTAGCTAAATAGTTTTCAATAAACTAAGTATATATGGTAGTCATTATGATTTTATAACTGCTATAACATTTATACCAGCTATAAAATCATAGATTATAGCAGCCGTAAAATTATAACGGCTACAAAGTATCCAACCGGATCAAAATTTAAACGGTAAATAACAATTCTGAACAAGGTTACAAAGTATTAAAAGATAGTTAAGTAATTGTACAGATGTGAGACACCTGAAAAGCAAAAATAAAAATGGATCGTCCTTTTATGATTTGAAAAAAAAGGGTACCTTCTGGACTTTTGCCCATTATTATATACTGTTAAAATTTTCTATGCACTTACATGTACTTTCTTTGATCCCTAAACATATCAATTATATACACCTTTTACTTGACCAAACTCATGAACTACAAGCTTGAGCTTCAAAGTTGGGGAAGACCACAAATGCAATAGACAAAGGATCAACCTTTACGGGGGAGTTGGCCGGAGCATAAACAGGAACCAGTTGTGGAATTTCTCCATCGACAAGCTCCAACGGATTGCCATTCAACAGCACAGTTTGGCTCAAACAATTTCCATCAGCTCCAGTTAAATGATACTCCTCTCTGTGCACTGATTCATCTGATGCTTTCCTCCCAATCCAGGAGACTGTTCTCTTTAGAGTGCGGATGAAGACATTGTCCCACTGAATGCCGCCTCCTTCGGCAAGAAGGACGTTGAGATCGTTTCGAACGGTCACACTGAACTTGATGGATGTGCTCAGGTTGATCAGGAGCAGAGTTATGCCTGACTGTATGAATCAACAAGTCATGGATTAGAATCACATGAAGACACACATAGCATTTGATGTCCATACCTTTCGTTTCGCGCAAAGCGCATAAGCTCGCAAATAAGATGAGCCACTCATATCAATAGAAAGAACTCCCTTCCCCATTAGCCGGTGCCACAACAATGCACTGTGAAAATGAGAGGATTAGTATGGCAATTTGAGGGAGTAGGACTACAACTTAGTTTGTAACTTGTGTTTGGATGCCTTGCCTGTAGTAATCAGGATTTGGGACGAAAGTGTTTGTGTCAAGGAGCCCGTAGTTTCCGCCGATCAAGGTCTGTCTACAATAAACCTTGGTGTTGTACTTGGATGCCATACCAAGTTGATCCAAGTACCTGAGTTTCATCAAACAGTTTTAGTCTGAAAGACAATTGAGATTGGACATCAAAGAAAGATCAAGTTACCAAAAGCTATAGAGAAATTTGTTTGATACTTGACGATTTCCACTGTTGTATGCACCACCTGCTTCACCAACCCAAGCTCTGGACCATGGTCCATGTCTTTCTATAGTCAGTTGGAGGTTTCGGAATTTATCGGTTGCCGTCTGACTCAAGTACCAGGGGTTCAATATTTTGCTTTCAATATGGGAGTCATCACCTACAGACACAATCAAAGTGATTGAACACTAGTTGTAAATTTTGTTTAATCACTTGATTTGTTCCTATACTCACCTCCACCAAGATTGTACACATGATGTGTCAATGCATCGACGACTCCTAAACCTGAATCCTGAAGAAGCTGAGCATACCACTGCTGATCAAAGAATCCTCCAGGGGCAACAAGAATTGGCTTTGTATGCGAATCTCGATATAACTCCTTGAGAAGGGCTTTAAGTTCAATCACATCTTGTGCATATTGTTCAGCACTGACCCTTGCTCCAACACCTCTTCCACTCAATTCATTCCCTGATGCATCAAGCATGTTGTGTTCCTGGTTTAGTAGATGAATCTTCATCCTAGAAAGATAGAGCAACGCGAGGACCTACCGAATTCCCATGAATCAACCTGATATCCTTTCGAAATCGTGTACTCGATGAACTCACGAGAATTCGTGGAGTTCCAATTGCCTACCCACATTCCATTGTCGAGACTATCCCTTCCGTTTAGCGCATTCAAACCAAATGTGATAATTGCACTGCAATCAAAAGGATCCATAACCACACTATTTGTTATCTATCTTAATATCAGCATGGAGAAACTAAAACTCACCCTCCCTTCTCAAATAGAAGATTTAGCTCATCCCACCTTGCGAGGCTCAAGCACCCTTGAGAGAAACCAAACAAACCAGTCGACTTCGAAAAAGGAAGACATGGAGACTCCAAACTAGGGACTCCATACACCACTTTGTCTTGCAATGAGCCTCCAATGCGTATTCGCAAAGGATCGAAAGCTGATTTTGTTAACAAACAACCACAATTAACTAGGCAAACTAATATCAATCTGAAAAGGGCTAATCAGTAGGGAGAAAGCTCTTGCCTTGGATGGCTTTAGCTAGGAATGGATGAGTCAAGTTCTGAGGAATGAAGCATGAAAAGGAGAGAAAAGAAACTCACTTATTACTTAAGAAAAAAGTTGTTCTTGCTAATTAGAGCTGTGTTTCTGAAAGGAAAATTACCAGATTGAGAACTGAAGCTTGTCCCCAAGGACACTGATTATAGTTGCATTTCTCAGGAGGCCACCAATCAAGAGTCGCACACACAAAACTGTCATCAACCTCAGCTAATAAATCAGATCCCCTAACTATTACTGTAATATCTGGCGATTCATCGGCTGAAATTCCAGTGATGAGGAAGAGGGCAGATAGCAGAAACTGAAGTATCATTCCTCAGCCTTCAAGCTTTGACTGATAATCTACAACCAAAGAGGAAAAGCAAAGCAGCAGGCATGAATTCGTCGAGACCAGTTCATAATCACACCAGAAGAAAAGGAAAGGAAACGGAGTAGATCTGACGTCAACTGAAGAACAAGATACATGAATAAGAAAGAGTCAAAATATAATTTCGATGACTGTAGACTTCCAATATCGATGACCTGCCATTGGTGAAGGATAAAGGAAGGCACCACTTACAATTCGTCAATGGTTAGAAGAGCTCTGGAAGGATGTCTGCTTCAGCAAGTGGCAAGATGGAGACATGGTCGATGTGCTCCAGCTCTCCTTTTGTTTGAGAAGGAACGGCATCCTGTTGAGTGGTGACTGAAGAACACCAAGCGATCTAGAATCTAGATGACTTGTGGTCATTCCAATTTCCAATGTGGAATGGTCAAACAAATCTCTCTTCTTTTTTCTTTAATTTGTCAATAATTATTGTGGAGGAGCAGATTGACTAAATAAATAAAATTGAGTAAAAAAATAGTTTCATATTAAAAGTTGTGTTGCATAATTTACAGATTGCAATTCAAGCAAGGAACCAATAGCAAATAAACCGACAAAGGAGTTCATGACAAGTTACCCTTTTCTTTATTCTATAAACTCCTTAAACAATAATAATTAGTGAAGATATAATCAGCAAGGTGATGCCGATGGAGAGGCTGCAAACAAAAAGTAAATGGTTTTCATGTAAAATAAAAAGCTGGCCTCCTCGTGGAATGCCTTGAATTATAGTGCAAATTGTTTATTGCTCAAAAATCATTTAATAGCTTTAGTGAGAGTTGACCTGAGTTATGTTGCGCATGACTGGATCTTTGTTTAGCATATTCATCCAGCTTGTCGGCATGCTTTTGTACCCAATTAAGGATATACTTGAGTTATATAGATTAGTCTGAAAAATTTGTAAGCTTTATTTTAAAAAGATTGTACCTTGATCTCCAAGCAAAAAGAAGGATGTGTTTGCTTGATTTGGTTTGTAAAAGGTACGAGTTGAGTTGAGTCGGATTGAGTTCTTATTGACCGTGTCTTAATTCCTTAGATTATTCAAAGTCAACGGGGTTGACCTGACGCCGGCGAGACTTTTAACGGGACGAGGGAGAAGGCTGGGTTCGACGATACCCTTCCCCTCGAGGATTTCAACTCCAACTGTCAATCTGCCATCGAAGAATGGAAGGGCTCCGGAGTCGCAACCGTTAGACGACCGCTTCGGTCGAAGAATTAAAGCCAAAAGGCAAGTTTTTTTTTTGGTTTCCCGCTCCGCCGCCACTGTGGAGCCCGGAGGAGGGGCGCAGCGGCCGAGGCCGCCGCAGCCGCCTCGGCCGGCAGTGACCCTCCCTTCGCGCACCGCCATAGAGAGCCTCTTTCGCCCGGTGGATTTCAGTCCCGGCCTGTCGAGCCTCTTGGCGGAACCCGAGCTGGACTACGGCGCCTCCTTCTCCCAGCTCCTCGCAGGCGCCATAGGGCCCTCCGCGGCTGCGTCGGCGTCGGCGCCCAGAAGGGTAGGGGAGGAGGAGGAGGAGGATTCGATGAATGGGGAGTCAAAGAGAGGCGGAAAGGAGGTGGCTTTGAGCTTGGGGCGGAGCCGGCCGGCCAGTCTCATGTTGAACCAGACGCCGGCGATCACATTTCCGGCGGGAATCAGCCCGTCGAGTTTGTTCCAGTCGCCCCTGTCACTGTACTCGCAAAACCAGGTTTTGCCGATCGCTTCAAAATCCAATCTTTTTGTCTTCGCCATTATTTAGCTTGATGTTTAAGATCGATCCTTCGTTGCTTCCTGAAACAATCGTTGACTTTGGTGTTGGAAGATAAACTAGCAAAGTCACTCATATGACTTTTGACTTTCGCCATTAGACTTCTATCCTACAAATCTTTGAATAAAGAAAACAAAGCTGATCATTATTTGGTTTCTGATATTGTACTCTGTTGCCTTATCTTTTAAGGATACATCAGACGATTGATTCATTTGTACTCTGTTGCCTTATCAAATTTGTGTTGTTTCTAAGGCTTAAACTATTGGAATAGTGAAGAAAACAATGTGGATTTATGCAGGGACAATTCGAACTGAATCATGTTCAAGGCTCACATCTTCATCCTTTTCCTTATATTCCTCCAGAGTTTCGATCTACTACCCCGACGACAACGATAACATCGACGACATCCTCCTTGAGACAATTGTGTGTGCCACCATTCAACCTCTCTTCAATTCAGCAGATGCCATATCTGCCTCTGAGCACATACAATTCTTCTCCTCAACTTTCAAGCCTTCCTTTCGCTGACAAAAAACCACAAACTTCGAACCTCATTGCCGACAAACCGGCTGATGATGGCTACAATTGGCGAAAATACGGCCAGAAACAGGTGAAGGGCGGCGAGTACCCTCGGAGTTACTACAAATGTACTCATCCAAAGTGCCCGGTTAAGAAGAAGGTGGAGCGCTCTTTTGATGCACAAGTAACTGAAATAATCTACAAGGGGCAGCACAATCACCAACCACCCCAGCCAATTAGGCAGGGAAAGGAAGGTGGTGGATTGGCAAGTGATTTTAACCCTGAAACTTCTTTGCAAGGCTCAAGACAGAGTGAGGCTACATATAAGAGAGACCGAGAATCGGATTTTGGATCGATGGAACATCTATCAGATTCAAGTGATGATGAGCAAGATGAGGAGAGTTCAATGGGGAGAAGAGATGAGATGGATGAAATTGAGCCAGATTCAAAAAGAATGTAAGAATTCTCTTGCTTTGTTGTTTTGTATGTGCACAATTCTCCATTTCAAACACAAGGCAACCTGTTAATGTATTTTGCAGAAACATGAATCCGAGGAACATCAAAACAACATCCTACAAGACGATGACGGAGCCCAAAGTTATTGTTCAAACAACCAGTGAAGTTGATCTATTGGACGATGGTTATAGATGGAGAAAATATGGACAAAAGGTGGTCAAAGGAAATCCTCATCCCAGGTGATGATGATACTTCTTCTCTGAGTCAGTCACTTATGTTCTTGGTTATTAAATCTGTACTTTCATCATGAATTCCTTTGGTATTTCAGTTTGTTTTGCTTGATGTTTCTCTTGGAGTTTATTTCTGCAAAACAACTAAAATGTTGTTGAAAAATGCAGGAGCTACTACAAGTGCACTAACATTGGATGCAATGTAAGGAAACATATCGAAAGAGCTTCGTCGGATCCTAAAGCTGTGATAACGACATACGAAGGAAAGCATAACCATGATCTACCAGAAGCAAGAACTAGCAGTCACAACGTGATGAATGCTGGTGGTTCAACTTCAAGCAACACTCCTCCAAGTATTTTTCAGAACAATCCTCCTTCACTCAATAGAACAGTGGTTGAGCTGAAGAAAGAAGATGAAAGTGGCCATCTTTTCAACCTGAAGAAATGAACACCTCGGCTAATCATTCAAATAGCATAGAAGTTTGAAGACTTGGATTTGTTGTCCTAATTAATTGGTGGATTTGATAACATTGTCTGTGATTTTTGCAACCTGTAACTGAAAAAGTTGCATCTTTGCTGTGTTTGTTTGTGCCAAAGATTTCATGGCTCAGTTGAGGATACTTGTGGATAAGTATACCAAAATTTTCAGAATTTAATATGGAAATAATTTTATCAAACTACTATTATGCTACAGATGGATGAGAAGGGAGATTTGAGGAGAAGATAAAAAAATCACAACAAAGCTACTGTAGAGATTTCCTTTTATAAAAAATTAATTTAATATCATATTTAATCTTAGTCAAAAATTCAAAAAAATTATATTTTCTAATATTACCGATCTAAGGTATTTATAGAAATTTTTTTACTCGCAGTATTTTAATTCTAAAATCTAAGACTAAAGAGAATTCTAGATTTATAATTAATTAATAAGAAAAATTCTTAATAATACGTCATAACTGAGTCTAGAACTCTAGGTCCCTAATTGATTAATAAAAAAATTTCTAATAATACATTATAAACGAGTCTTGAATTTTAGATCTTTGATTGATGCGTTAGTGGAAATTACTAATAAAAATTATTTTTGTTGTAAAAAGAAAAAAAGATATTAACGTAATTTTATTTTAAGCTTCACCAAAATTAGTAAATAAAGAAAACAAATTCTTAATAAAATAGTAAGATCAGAGGATAATCCATCGGACAACTAAATAAATATTTATATAGACAAATCCTAACTCATAGTAGTCAAAACTGTCAAAAAATACTTTAATATCGTTAATCCAAGGTACTTATAGAAGCTTCTTTACACGCAATATTCCAATTATAAGATGTGACTAAAAAGAACTCTAGATTTATAATTGATTAATGAGAAAAATTCTCAATAATACACCGCAGCTGAGTCTAGAACTCTAGATCCCTAATGAATTAATGAGAAATTTTTTTAATAATATATCATAACTGAGTCTTGAACTTTAGATCTGTTAGTGGAAATTACTAATAAATCTTAAAACTATTTTCGATATAAAAAAAAATATTAACATAATTTTATTTTAAACTTCACCAAAATTAATTAGTAAATGAGACACATTTTTAATAAAATAATAAGATTAGAGGATAATTCATCAGACAATTAAATAAATATTTATATAGATAAATCTTTAACTCATAATAGTAAAAATTGTCAAAAAAAAAAAAAATTTAAATATAAATTTTTTTTATAAAATTATTAAAAATATTAAAATAGGTAATTGGAGGGAAAAAAAAATCTAAACGGTGTCTTTCGGATCTAATTTTTTATGATTATGAATTCCACCCATAATAAATATAGATCTATAAGTGAAAAGAAAATAAAGTTTAATTTCGATTCTCAAAAGTTATGAATTTTTAAAATTCGAAAGATTTTCTTGAACCGATCCTGCGTCAGAAACTCTTGCAACTAAAAGCTATTGATACTTCGATGATAAAGAAAATAATTACTTAAAAATATATCCTTGATTAAAAGCAGAAAATGTGCTCTTATTTATCTATATCGTTAAAAAAAACCCCTTTTAAAAATTATTGAAATTAATATTCTTTTTATTTCGAAATTAAAATGAATACAGTATGTATATATATATATATATATATATATATATATATATATATATATATATAGTGTAATATTAAAATTCTTTTTTTAAAAAGAAATGAATAAGAATAAATAAAACTCCAATATTTGGCATTTTCTGATGATTTTCCGCGTCTATTGTTTGTTTGGCTTCGGTGTCTTTTCCAGATTAAACGCGCGTGGGCGTGAGGTGGCTGCGAACGCAGCAGAGTTGGGGCGAGGCAGAATCGACAGATGAGAAAGATTTCGGTTTTCTTCTCTTGAATCCTTCTCTTATAACCTTCTCTTCTTCTTGATTTTTATCGGTTTCGATTCCTATTATTGGTGTTGTTGCTGATCCCCTTGATCCCTCGCCGGAGGCCGACGAGTAGTAGGCCGTGATGGGTTGTGCGGCCTCCAATAACGCAGCCCATGTTACGCCTACATTTGAGGGCTCCGGCGTGCTGGAGGACTTGGATAGCTCCGGGGAGTTCGAATTTGCGTCGTCGCTGTGGAACCGCCCTCGGCTTGAGAATGTTGAGTTGGGGGAACGAAGCGAGTCTGCGGAATCAGAGAAAATGAGCTCCGGCAATAGCTCTGTGAGCTTCCGCATGTGGAACATGAATCGACAAGCGGAAGCGGAGCAGATCGCCGCAGGATGGCCTGCGTGGCTGAGCAATGTGGCCGGAGAAGCCATTCATGGATGGGTGCCCCTCAAAGCTGACTCTTTTCAGAAATTAGAGAAGGTAATATCGTCTACTTACGATTTCCAATTCAATTGTGCTGTTCCCTTTTTTTTTTCCTTCTCTCGAAAAGGTAGACCAAATTTATCTAAGAATTCAGCAGAAAATATTATCATTTGTGATTGTATTCTTCGTCTGAGATGCCAACACATTGGTTTTATCAAATGATATCAAGAAAAGATTCGTGTAATGGATAATGTGGCCTCTACAATCATACAATTTTCTTATACCTACCTACATTATCTTCAGCTATGTCCTTATCTGCTTCTCTTTCTTCATCTTTGTCGTTATATTATTTTCTTTCCTGCTGAAAGATGACATTAATTGCTCTTTTATGCAAACGCTTCCTTTTCTTATTGCTTATTCTGCTATCATCTTATATTGCTAACTTCCAATGTTCCTAAGATTGGACAAGGTACATATAGCAGCGTTTTTAGAGCTCGTGAGGTTGATACAGGGAGAATTGTTGCCCTAAAGAAGGTGCGCTTCAACAATTTTGAGCCTGAGAGTGTTAGGTTTATGGCAAGGGAGATACAGATGCTCCGCAAGCTTGATCATCCAAATATCATCAAGCTGGAAGGCTTAATTACTTCCCGATTGTCATGCAGTATGTACCTTGTTTTTGAATATATGGAGCATGATCTTGCAGGGTTATCATCTTGTCCAGACATCAAACTCACTGACCCACAGGTTATGCACATTCTTTGAAACTATTTCGAATATAAAATTAACAAAAAAATATATCACAGGAGAAACTTGACCAAGGACATATTTTGTAGATCAAATGTTATATGCACCAGTTACTCTCTGGGCTTGAACATTGTCATTCACACAGTATTATACATCGTGATATCAAATGTGCAAACCTCTTAGTTAACAATGAGGGGATTCTAAAGATCGCTGATTTCGGTTTAGCTAACACTTGGAATCCTGGTACAAACCAGTCACTAACTACTCGAGTTATGACACTATGGTATCGTGCACCTGAGCTACTCCTAGGATCAACAAACTATGAGCCATCTGTAGATTTGTGGAGCATCGGATGTGTACTTGCAGAACTTTTTCTTGGCAAGCCTCTTTTACAAGGAAGAACTGAGGTGATTATCCTAGTATTATCTGGTAATATCTGCATGTTTATTCTCACTATGATGCTGTTATTAACCGTCCGACAAGAGTCAAGCCTTATTTAAATTTTCAATTATTGCACAATGATAATTCTAAGAGTCAGTACTTTAAATCATTGTCAATTCAGGGACATGTAAATATCAGAGTTTTAACATCTTTACTGTATTCAAGAAAATAATCGATACAGACCATAACTTGCCATCTTGTTTCTGCAGCATATAATTGATCTCTATCTGAATATTTCATCATGCTTAGGTCCATATGCAACTATAATAACATTGGAGGGAGGTCATAAATGGTGTTGATCTTTTTTTCGTTTTTGTTAAAGCTCACTCACTTTTTTTTGGTTTCAAATTCTTATAATACATATATTATATTCAGGTTGAGCAACTACATAAAATATTTAAGCTTTGTGGTTCTCCACCAGATGAATTTTGGAGGAATTCTGACCTGCCGCATGCAACAGTTTTCAAGCCGCAACAACTTTATGTAAATTGCATTAAAGAGACGTTTGAGTGTTTACCAGATGTTGCATTAAGGTTGTTGGAAACATTTTTATCTATTGTGCCCAATAAACGTGGCTCAGCTTCCTCTGCCCTTAGTTCTGAGGTAACACTACTGTACCAGTGATTTGCATTATAATAGTATCTTCTTATTATTCTACATATGAGACATTCAACATAAGGCTCTAATAATGGTTTACGGATGTATAGATAGATACTCCACATTGCTACTATTTACATCTAGAAGCAACTGATATATATATAGTACAACTCCTATATGACACTGTCACATCCACTTCATACCATTTTCCTATACTTAAATCTGTAAGAGGATGCCCATTGAAGTTACAGGAACCTAGAGGCATCTATGGGTGGTTCCATAGGGTAGAAAAAGTTGTTAGAAAGTTATCTAAATTCATCGTGCAAAAAGATTTAATTGCGGACTCAATAATCATCTCCTTACCATGAGTTTCATACTGTCACCATATTGAAGATTTTTCATTAATTTTTCTTTTAATGAAATTATGTTCTTGCGGTTCTGTTTTAGATGAGTTGAAAGAAAAAAAAAAATTGTATTGTTATTCTTTGGATTGAACTGTTACCCTACATATAAGACAAGCATAATACCCTATAACTAAATACCTAAGGTGGTAATAAACCTATACTGCACATAATTACAACTCTACCAACCCTTAATAAGATGCGTTCTGAAATGAGACATATACAACCAAATTCCTAAACAATTTTATCAAGCATTGATATTCCAACACTTGCATCATATTTTTCACTTGTCTTTTGGTGTTAGATGCACTATGAATGTTCTCTATACAATGTCAGTATTCAGGCTAATTGTTTTCTCAAACTTGTTCAGTATTTCAGGACTCAACCGTATGCATGTGAACCATCCAGCTTACCAAAATATGAGCCCAACAAAGAAATTGATAGAAAGTTCCGTGAGCAGTCATGTAGGTGAGTTCAAGTTCAATTATGTCATTTAAGTATTCACATTTGTAAGTGTTTTTTTTTTGTCTCAGACCATGAAGTTGGTGCCAGTATTCCTTTCAATCATTTCTTTATACGTAATATTTGATCCAAGTATTAGCTATACGTAAATCTCCCTTCAGTCATTCCCTTTAACTTGAAGTCGGTCAAAGTATTACCTACGGGGAAATATCCATCCAGTCATTTCTTTCTTACTCGATGGGACCCTCCTATGAGGCCTAGGACCCTGACTTGATAGCGGCTTTCCCTTATTGTTGGTTCCCAATTTGTTGATTTAAAGAAGGCATCCTAAAATTTATGTACATTTTATGGGGTTTTATTAATTCCCTTTTCATTGGTGTAAATCGTAATGTGTATTAAGTACTTAATTTAATTTGCCATATTCAGGTAATAGGAGAAACTAGCATCTGAATTTGAACTTAACTTTTTCCATGTGGAATTACTTTGATTATGTGCAACTTGCAAAGGTATTCAAGATCACTAGTCACAATCTGCAGAAAGATTTGATTATCCTGTTCATTTTCACATCAGAACAACCTTGTTTATATAATCTATACCAAAGAAAAACTTCACAAACACCAAATAGTTGGGATGTGCAGCTTGTTTATGCTTATTGTATCAAAGTCTTATTTGATATGTGGATTTCTCTATCACTTTCAGGGGGAGTATCAGTAGCAGATTACATCTAGAGAGGAAAAAAAAATCTTCAGCACAACAAAGTTCTTCACGTGGATCAAATAGTCTCTTTAAAACAGCAAAGCGTAAGGAGGTCTCTCTCTTTCTGTTTCTATGTGTTTGCATGTGTGCATGCCAATTAAATCCAGTGAATTTAAACATGACTGATTTCCAAAATGTGTGAAAGCAATTAACCATTTTTTGTATCATTCATTGCAAAACTTTTATGCTTCCACAGCGTTCAACAAATGCTCAAGGAATGAATAGAGGTAGCACCAAGCAAGAGATTCCTGTTGTAAATGGTGGCACACAATTACTGGTTGATTCACAGCTGATGTCAAATAATACATCCCAAGATGAGGGCTGGAAAATCAAGCAAACCTCTACAAAGCTTCCCTTCTCAGGTCCTATCCATGGATCTAACAGTTTTGCATGGACAAAGAAGACAAAAGGTCAAACAAACATGAAATCTCTTACAAAATCCATCTCTAGACAGGACAAATCTGGAACATTGGACCCATCAAATATTTCAAAGACAGGTATTTTCAAGTTGACTAATGCTGCAAGTGGAGATCTTGGTTCTGCACTTAATTCCAATTTGAAAGATCATAAATCCTATGAATCTATGAAAGATGAAATGCTGAAGCAGTGGATGCATCCAGAACATCAAGACCCAGTATATACTTTTGGCACTTTTCATACTCGTAATTTATCAGAAACAATTCTTCATGGACGAGACACAACACTATCACAAAAAATCTTGGTATTCGTGGATCTACTCTTAACAGTTTTTTGTATTCTACAACACCAGTTTATCTTGTATTTATTCTTTGACTACTTATAGGGAGGTCAAGATCAAGGACGAAAAATTGAGTTGTCCGGACCTCTACTTCAGGCACAAAAGGTTGATGAATTCCTAGAAAGGCATGAACAGCGTATTCAAAAAGCAATTAGAAAATCATGGTTTCAAAGAGGTAAAGTTTAATAATTCAAAGAGAATAGCTTACCCTCTTCAATGTTGGTCATTCTTTTTGTTGGCCATTCAATCTTTTTCCTATAAAAAGTGAGACTATCATGTGTTATGCACATAGTGGAGTCATATGCAATACATGAGTGGTGTGGCATGTCACATTGTACCTAGGAGCAAACCAATTTTTACAAGTGGGTGGATTTTCACCCTTGGTAGCTGTGTTATTTCCTAGGGCTCCAAAAAGTAGCTATGTATTACAGACTCAACCATGATAGCAAAATTTGTTGCGTAGTCATCCATAATAAAGGAAGTGGAATGAGTAGGGGTCCAATTATTGAATATTCCAATTTGACCTTAACCCGCAACTCTGGTATGTTTGCACCGTGATAGTTAAGCTACATTAGCTAGAACTTCTAATAGCGTCTTTCATAGAAACTTTAGACACGTTAAATTAAGAGATAGCTAGTTTGAGAAATTTAATTGGAGGGTAATATTACCATTGATTTTAAAAAATTACACCAAAATTTGGCAAGTCCACTAACAAAGCCTTGCAAAGAGTGAAATCACCATTTTAATTTGCCAAATGAGAGAACCTCAACATGATTCAAAAAATTTCATGTTTTGAGTTCTGTGAATGTGCATCTAATGGGTGAATGTAAGGGGTGAATCATTCTAAGTTAGAGGTGCTTGGGTACCCTAAAGAGTGAACTATTTCTCTTGATAAACGTGAGATTAGATGTCAAGTTTTAGTATGTATGGGAATAATTTTAATTTGATTTTGCAAATATGGAGTATGGACATTTCAAGGATTCACGGGAAAGGATGTGGACACATGGTCATAATAGTACCTGGTTGCATTTTGGGTATCTAACTTAAGAATCATCCTTTACATAAGTTAGTTCTAGTCGAACAAATGGAATAGTTAATGCAAGGAGTACCCACTACCCACTATGTAATTTTGTTTGATTTTGAGAGGATTTGCTTTAGCATATACTCAAGTCAGAAAACGTGTATGCCTTCTAATAAGAAGGATAGACAAGCTCATTGAAGGTTTAGAAACATATTTTTTTAATAGCTTATTTTATTTTGAGAATTGTGAGGGATTTTTGGAATTTTAATAATAAAAAATTATCTTCAAAAAGGCATGCAGAGAAACAAGAAATAGAAGAGTGTCTCCGAGCTTGTTAAAAGCTTATTCTAGGATTTTGAAGGATATCAAAGCATTTAAATAAGTTATGTCATGGATAAAGGTGTTGTTCATTGAGGTACCATGTGCTCACATTGTAGAGTTATATACAATGTAAATGGTAGATTCAACTCATGTACAATGTAGATGAGTGATGCACAACATTACATCTTGTTATCTACATACTTGCATCAAGTGCAATAAGGGCTAACGAAGTTCCCTCGTAGCACACATGGGTATTGAGGCATTTGTGACACACTGAGACGCAATAGGATGCTTTATTGGCACACTATGTCGATACACATTATCGCAAGTCATGTTTGATTCATTACTATAGTGAAAGTCACCGTCCACCGCTGCTCACACACAAGATGACTGGTCTGCCGAGCAATAGTTCAAATTCACTAATAGTTAGTTGAGTGGATAAACCATCATTTCTTTCCGCTGAATGAAAATCTACCAACATTGTGCCTTACATTACTATCTATGGTTCATTCAAGGAATTCTCTTATTTCAGTATTATTTCTAAGCAGGTCAAAAGCGCGGACAATAGAAATCTGTAAACCAAATCGACGTTCCCTTACAACTAAATGAGCGGCCCAGCACACCAGCAGAAGTACCTCAAAAGGTGTAAATAGCGCTTGAGTTCAGAGTGTTCATCATAGAAAGCAGACGAAGCAATATGCTGGTAATTTGGTCAATCTGATGAATACCGAAGTTTGTAATGTAAAAGGATTCATGTTTTCCTTTTCTGCAACAAATTTACTAGCAATTTAATCTGTATTTTTGTTTAAAGCAAAAAAACCAAAAAAAACTTGTAACCAAACTATTGCTGAGAATAAGCAGATGCAGAGATTCTGTAATGATGTGTTGTTGTATACAGTGTTTAAAGATCCAAGTTTTGTTATTGCGAATTGTTCAATAATGATTCTAAATGAGTTGAAACAAAAGATAAGAACACAAGCAACACAGTGCCTGATCATTTGGAAAATAAAGACAACCAGACAAGAAATAAATATGTAAATCAAGCAAATTACGTAGTGTTGATATTCACACAACAAAAACAAAAACAAAAACAAAGACCAAAAAAAGAATTCTTCTGCGTTCTTCGTGTAAAATCTGGTTAGAAGAGTTCACCTCCCTTGAAACAGTGGGCCAGCAATGGGGGCAGAGTTATCGTTGATCATGGCGTATCCTTCGTCTCCTTTGCTTAAGGAATCGGAGTCCTCCTTCTCTTGCCCTTCTTCGGGGTGTTCCATGATGGCGTCCTGCAGCTGCAACGCGTACTCGAGGTTCCAGAGGACGTCGCCCATGGTCGGCCGGTCGGCCCCGTGGTCGGCCAGGCACTTCTCCGCCGCCTCCACGTACTTCTTCAACGAGGCGGCGTTGATGGCGCCGGCCAAATGCGGGTCGATGATGCTCTCCAGCTGCCCCTTGCGGTGGCAGTGCATCGCCCACTCCGCTAGATTCACCTGCTCCCTCGGCAGCGCCGGGTTTATGGCCGGCCGCGCACAGAGCACCTCGAACAGCACCACCCCGAAGGAGTACACGTCCGATTTCTCCGTCAGTTGCTGCCGCCGAAAGTACTCCGGGTCCAGGTACCCGAAGCTGCCTTTCACGGCGGTGCTTACGTGCGTCTGCTCCAGCGACGGAGCCGCCTTCGACAGCCCAAAGTCGGCCATCTTCGCGACTAGGTTCTCGTCAAGCAGGATGTTGGTGGTCTTGACGTCGCGGTGGATGATGCCCTGCGAGGCGCCGGTGTGGAGGTAGTGAAGCCCCCTCGCGGCGCCGATGCAGATCTCCAGTCGCTGCTTCCACGAGAGCAGGCTCTTGGCGGCGTCCGCTCCGTAGAGGTGGTCGCGCAGAGGCCCGTTGGCCATAAACTCGTACACCAGGATCATCTCATTGTTCTCATCGCAGCAGCCGATGAGCGACACCAGGTGCCGGTGCCGGAGCTTGGACAGAAGCTGGATCTCTGTTTGGAACTCGTTGATCCCCTGAGACGACGACGGATTACCTCGCTTGATCGCCAGCTTCGTGCCGTCGTCCTGCGTGCCGAGGTAAACCTTCCCGAATCCGCCGACGCCCAGCACGGCCTTCTCGTCGAAGTTCTTGGTGGCCTCCCGTATCTCGGCGAAGGTGAAAATCCTACCCACGCCTATGCTGCCGGAGGAGAACACGCCGGAGTAGCCGCTCCTGCTCCTGTTTGATCCAAAGCGGCTCCGGAAGCTCCGGATCTTGCTGCTGCTGCTGCTTTTGCTCATGAAGCTCGACTGGCCCGCATGGAGCGGAAGGAACCACGGCGAGAAGCTGTTCTTCCTCTCCCATTCTTCCGGCCGCTTCCTAGACCGGTATAATGCCGCCGCCGCCGCCGCGGCCAAGGTTAACGCGCCCAACCCAAGCCCGACCCTTGATACCACCATCATCGCGACGCCCTTGGTGGACCCGTCGACCGCAAATTGCCCGTCCAAGCTCCCTGCCGCGTTGCTCATCTTCATGACCTCGAGGCCATTGAGTATGGCGTTGGGCGGGGCCCCGCCGGAGTCGGGAAGCGGCCCTACCTGCACGAGAAGGGTTCCGTTGGTGATGGTGGTGGCGTTGACCGCAAAGTCCTTGTAGTAGGCTATGGCGAGGCCGGAGGTCAGCGACGACAGGTCGAATGTTGAGGCGGCCAACAGCTCGTTGATGTACACGTTGAAGTAGAGCGAATTGAGGCTCTGGCTGACGATGTCGCAGAAGTGCAATCGAACAAGATATGAAAACGTCGCGTCGGCGGGCACCAGCCACGAGATGTTGAAGCTGGGATCCTCCGTGTTCGAGTTCGCCATCGCGTCGGCGCTGGCGTAGACGGTGCTCGGAGCGATCAGCGGCGTTACCGACCCGTCGTCGGCGTACCTCACTGCCTGGGTCGGCACTGCCACGCTCTGAGCGGCGGCGGGGACTTTCAGGAACGGGCCGTCGGGAAGCCACGTCCTCCCCAGCGTGTCATTCGCCGGTGAGATCGACGGCCCGCCGACGTTGAGTCGACAGACGACCTCGAGGTCCAACTCAGACACGCCGCGGAACTGAGCGGCAGGGGCGATGCCATGGGCGAAGTCAGCGATGAGGTTGTCCGGCGCCGAAACGACCTCTATGGCGTTGATGAAGGCAAGGGAGCCCTTCTTGGGGACGAAAACGAGGGAGACGCGGTCATCGGCGACGGCGAGTAGGTACTCCTTGACGACTGGGGACTCCGGGCTGAAGTCGTAGAGGAGAACTACTTCGTCGGTTTGGACGGCGAAAACAGAGGAGGTGAGGTTGTAGCCGGCGCAGGCGAAGGCGTAGAAGTAGAGGCGGAGCCAGTGGCGGCCAGGCTTGGAGACATCAAAGCTATAGGAAGAACGATCTGTGAAGACGCGGGCATTGAGGAACAACGGCAGAATCGGAGTAGCACCGACGCCGTCGCCGGCGGCAGAGACCATGATATCCCGATCGGTGGAAAGGAAGGACGTCGACTGGGGATCGGACCGGAAGACACGGCCATCGCCGAGCTGGGTGCTATTCGGGGAGCCGCAGTCGATCAGGTAGTTATCCGCCGGCGTGAACTTGACGGCCGTCGGCGCCGACTCCTGAGCTCCGCCACGGCCAAGGGAGAGGAGGAGCAGTAACAACGATGCGAGCTTCTCCGCCCCATGCGTCGACATAGGGCCTCAGTTAAGCAGCGGAAGCTCAACTGCCGCAGCAATGGCGTCCGCCGACGTGCATGGGGAGGAAGATCCACGGCGGAGATGGAAATGATCGAGAGAAGCCAGGCTTGGTTCAAAAACGAGAGCCCCACTTCCAGATCTCTGCTGCCAAACAAAACAAAATCTAATAATCTAAATCCAAATCTAGAAATTCCAGTCGATCGCCTCCCATCGACTCTGATTGGCGGAGAAGCGTGTTGGCTGGGTGAGGACGGAGAGGGAAGGGACCAAGGGCCCCGCGGGCATGATAAAGACGCGGACGCCGACGTGGGGGCGTCGAAACTGCCCCGCCGCGTTCCAGCTACGAGTGGGTCCATTGCTCGGGCCGGCCCCCACCCATCTCGTTTCTTGATGAATGTTTGCCTCGCGCTAGGGTTGGAGGTGGGTCCCCACTCGAGTAAATGGGACGCACGTCGATATCGTAACGAACATCCTCCTCCTCTCTCTCAAAAGCAATAATCAATATGTAAAATATTTTCCAAATGAAAAGGATCAGGCCGTTCATTATTTATTTATTTTTTAAATCTCTACCGGTCAGTTTCTTATAAAAGGATAAGTATTATATTATAATTATCCTATCGTCCTTATTAAATTTTGATCGGGCAATATAAATACGAGAAGTCTTTATTATAATTACTGGAAATATTATAGTTGCGATTCGAACGGTAGCCGTTATAATTTATAGTTGCCACCGTAATTGTTACCGTATGAATATTATTGGACCGAGTTATGATTTTATAATTGCTATTAGATGAATAAATAAATTTACATAACAATAACAAATAAACTGTAATTGTTGATGGGTAAGTTTTAATATGTATAATATGAGATAATAATTGGAATATAAAGTGATACTTTTCACCTAAATAATTTAGTATTATCATAAGATACAGATACATAAATCATAAGAGATATTTTATCATAACATACTGATCTTTTATATAGAGAAAGTCAAACATCTAATAATATATTTTATGTCCGTTAATAATTATCTTATCATATCTATCCAATGAGATATTTTAAATACGTTATAGGATATTATCATACCTATCAAATGCTTAATTGATCGGATAATTATATAAATATGATAAATATATATTATAGTAATTATAAAATTATAATTGTTACAAATATAATAACTTTTATAGTTTCATAATTGTTGAAATGTGATTCGAATTATAGCAGCTATAATTTGTAATTGATATCGTAACTATTACAATATAAATGTTATTGAATAGAGCACGTCTATGATTTCATAATTATTACAATATTAATATTTAATGAATAAATAAATTCACACTATAATAGTTAGAAATTATAATTGTTATAATATAGATTTATCCTATTTATACTTGATTGAGGCCGGATTTAATATGTATGATAGAAGATAATAATTACATTACAATACCCAGTAAATCGTAATTGTTGATGGGTAAAATTTAATGGGTATGATAGGAGATAATAATTAGAATATAAAGTGGTATTATTCATCCAAATAATTTAGTATTATCAGTTTCATGATAAAATACAGATAGATAAATTATAAGAGATATTTTATCATAATACAACGATCTTTTATATAGGGGAACTCAGACATCCAATAATATATTTTACGCTCGTTAATAATTATCTTATCATATCTATCCAATGACATATTTTAAATATGTTCTTCCATATTATTATATCCTATCATACCTATTAAATGCTTAATTGATCGGATAATTATATAAATATTGATCCGATGGTAAAAGAGGGGGTCCAGCTATACAGTGGTCAACGACACGAAAAAGTCAAAGTTAAGAGGGGCAGGCTAATGTTCTGGCCGAGCGGGGAGGTCGCCTCGCCGATCGGCCGTGATAGCACCCAGGCCGGGGCGAAGACAGCTCGACCGCAGGTCGGGTCTCCGATGCTCAGGGGTTCTCGTATAAAAGGGCCGATGCGCCGAGCGGCATGCTCGCTCGGCCGAGCTACCGACCAACTAAGGCTGCATGCCCGTCCGAGTATGTGAGCGAGCGGCTCTCCCGCTCGGCCTAGTAACGGACAAGAGACGGAAGAGGACAAAATGGGCAGCTGGCGATATCCTTCTCGAGACATGCGCCGCCGACAAACAGCATGATCGGCGGTCAGACCAGACAGAAGATCGTACGGTAGAAGTTTTCACTGTCATGTCGGAGATATGCTCGGGCGATTGTGGTATGGCGTCAGACGTACTTTTCCGACACGCCCATCTTGAGGTATGCTTGGGGAAGCATGCATGCCTTGGCGCGCGTGCATTCACCTCCCCGGGGTCCTATATAAGGACCCCTAGACTTCGACGGAGGTATGCGATATTCTTCACTGTGGCTACAGTCTCGTTATTTTGCTTCCGCTTCTTCTCCCCGTTGCCTGACTTGAGTGTCGGAGGGTCGTCGCCGGGAACCCATTCCCGGCTCGGCTTTGCTGCAAGTTCGCTGGAGGTCCACGCCATCTGGGAGGTCATCCGAAGACAGGATAGAGTGTCACGTCCCCAGCGTCCGTCGACTCGACTCTTGAACAGGATCAAATTGGCGCCGTCTGTGGGAACGCACCTGAATCCGAGCAGAGAAGATGGAAGGAGCTGGACGAACGCATGCCGTAACGCTCTCTCAAGATGAGCTCGACGCTCTTATCGAGGCGAGAGCAGCAAAGATAGTGGAGCAGCAACAGCAAAAAGCATTAGCCGAGCGGATGGCGCAGCAGACGACCTTGGCATCGAGCGGCCCAGCGGCTCAAGAAGATCGACTAGAGCAGTACTCCACTTGGGCGCAGAATAAAGGTCAGACCGGCACACCAGGAGACGCGCCGCCCGCCCCTATTCCGTTCCATCAAGCTCTGTTCCAGACTCCGTCTGAGCTAGCTCAAGCCAACCAAGGGTCATCTGATGAAGTCCCCGCCTGAGATGTCACAAAGGGCAAGGCACCTCAGACTGGGTCATCTCCCGAGCAGATTAACCGCCAATTTTCTGAAGCAATCTTGCAGGACCCTCTCCCGAGGCACTACGCCCCACTGGCGATCGGGGAGTACAGCGGCACAACCGACCTGGACGACCATCTCGGTAAGTTCGACAATGCCGCTACTCTCCATCAATACACCGACGGAGTCAAATGCAAGGTCTTCCTTACCACCCTGTCCGACTCGGTCCAACGTTGGTTCCGAAGACTGCCGGACAGGTCAATTCAGAGCTTCAAAGACTTCCGAATGACATTCCTCCACCACTTCACCAGCAGTCGACGCTATCAGAAGACCAGCGTCAGCTTATTTTCCATGAAGCAAGGGCCGAGAGAGAGCCTCCGAGCCTACATCCAGCGTTTCAACCAGGCGGTCATGGATATCCCCACAGTCTCATCCGAGACAATGATGCATGCCTTCACTCAGTGCTTAGTCGACGGGAATTTCTTCCGCTCGCTCATCCGAAAGCCGCCCCGCGACTACGATCACATACTGAAGAAGGCAAACAAATATATCAATGTGGAAGAAGCTCAGGCGGCCAGGAGGAAAGAAGCCCCATTCGAGCCTTCAGCACTGGCCGAGCGGAGGCCGCCGGTCGGCCATCAGCCACCAAGAGGACCCCGCGCTGAGGGAACGTGCCCTTGTTAGGAAACAAAGCCACACGTTGTCCAACATGTAGCAGCCGATCGACCCAAGTAAAAAGGAAAGGTATGAACTCTCATGTTTTGTTCGCTTCACCAATCAGCAACCCACAACACCCGTGATTGTCGGAGTCTCGGCCTGATTGCTCACCCGGCGCCGAGAAGCTATCGACGTCGATCACCTTCGCCCGATCGACGCCATCAACACCAGAGTACCGGACGACGGATGGCTAGGGAGTCCCCTCGAGCGGCAACATCATCATCAACCGAGGTCAATCCCCGAGTCTCACAAGAGCAAATGAGACCGTCCGCGCAGGAAGAAGAAAACAGGAACAACACTTCTCGGGGCGAGATCAACATCATTGCTGGTGGACCAATGGGCGGTGACTCAAACTGGGCCAAAAAGTCACACGCTCGACAGCTAAGGATCCATGCGGTAGGTTGTAGTCAGGAGCGGGCACAGGGACTTGAGATCAGCTTCGGGCCCAGAGACCTTGAAGGAGTTGAAGTACCGCATGACGACACACTCATCATCCGAGCGGTAAAAGCAAATTACACCATTCATCGCATATTCATTGATACAGGTAGCCCGATCAACATTATTTTTAAGAAGGCTTTCGATCAACTGCAAATTGATCGAGCCGAGCTACTGCCCATGACAACCCCGCTGTACAGATTTACTGGCAATGAGGTTCTGCTGGTGGGGCAAACCCGGTTGGCCATCTCGCTAGGAGAGGAGCCGCTGCGGAGAACGCGGACCACAAACTTCATTGTGGTCGACGCTCCCTCCGCCTACAATGTGATACTGGGGCGATCGACTCTCAATGAGTTCCGGACGGTCGTCTCCACCTTTTTTCAAAAGGTCAAGTTCCCCATGGAAGATGAGGTGGGAGAAGTCCGAAGAGATCAGCTGGCCGCTCGACGATGCTATTTGGAGATGATCCGAGCAGAATAGAGGTCCGCTCGGAAAGCGCCGCGCCAGGAGGTAAACACCATAAACGAACAGCCTCCGATTTTAGTTTATGAGGAAAAAGAGGAAGTACAGATCCAGATGAGCCGACTGGAGGCCACCACATTCGTTGCATCCGACCTGGAAGTAGGCTGGAAGGAAGAGCTGATCAAGTGCTTGCGGCGCAATCACGACGTCTTTGCATGGTCGACACACGAGCTACCGGGCATCTCGCCTAGCGTCACGCAGCATGACCTCCACGTCCGGCCGGACGCACGGCCCGTGAAGCAGAGGAAAAGGGACTTCAGTGCCAAGCAGAACGTCATCATCTGAGCAGAAGTTGAGAAGCTCCTAGAAGTCGGTCATATACGGGAGGTGCAATTCCCGAGCTGGCTTGCGAATGTGGTATTAGTCTCAAAGCCAGACAACAAGTGGAGGGTCTGCATCGACTTCCGGGATCTGAACAAGGCGTGCCCAAAGGACTTTTATCCTTTGCCCCGAATCGACCAAATGATGGACTCCACCGCTAGGTGCGAACTGATATGCATGCTGGATGCCTATCAAGGATACCACCAAGTCCCGCTCGCCCGAGGTGATCAGGAGAAAGTAAGCTTCATCACGACGGACGACACCTATTGCTACAATGTGATGTCATTCGGACTGAAGAATGTTGGTGCCACATACCAACGGCTCATGAACAAAGTGTTCCGGCAGCAAATCGGGCGAAACCTGGAGGTATATGTTGATGACATACTTATTAAGTCAAGCCGAGCGACCAACCTTTGTGCAGATATAGAGGAAACCTTCCAGACCCTGAGGGCATATGGAGTCAAGCTAAATCACCAGAAGTGTCTGTTCGGAGCAAAGAGGGGTCGCTTTCTGGGGTACATCGTTACCGAGCGGGGCATAGAAGCGAATCCCAGCAAAGTGAAAGCGCTGCAGGACATGCCGCCTCCCAGAAACTTATGGGAAGTGCAACGCCTTACCTGTCGGATAACGGCCCTGTCGCGATTCATCTCCAAAACGCCCGATCGGAGCTTGCCTTTCTTCAAAATTCTGCGCCGAGCCACCAAGTTCCATTGGGATGAAGAATGTGACCAGGCGTTCGAAGAATTGAAGGTTTATCTAAACTCTTTACCTGTATTAGCTAAGCCGAATATCGACGAGCCACTCTGCATCTACTTATCCTCGACCAAACATGTTGTTGGCTCGGCGTTAGTACGGCCAGACGGCGAAGAACAGCCAGTGTATTTTCTGAGTCACATTTTAAAGGATGCTGAATCCCGATACACTGGCCTCGAGAAGCTTGCCTTCGCGCTGGTCCTTGCCGCCCAGAGGCTTCGACCTTACTTTCTCGCACACACAATTATCGTCATGACGAACAGCCCTATGGGAAGAGTACTTCTTAATCCCGAGGCGTCCGGACGATTGATCAAATGGACAACAGAGTTCAGTGAGTTCGACATACAATACCAGCCCCAGATGGCCATTAAAGCACAATCATTGGCAGACTTCGTCACCGAGGTACAAAATCCCGAGCCCGGAGCCACTTGGAAGGTGTATGTGGACGGGTCGTCCATGCGGCAGGGAAGCGGCATCGGCATTCTGTTAATTTCACCACAAGAAGATCGTATACATCTGTCCGTTCGGCTGGATTACCGCCAACTAACAATGAGGCGGAGTATAAGGCCCTCATAGCTGGTCTGCAGGACGCTCGTCACGTAGGAGCTAGTAAAGTTCTAATTTATTTAGATTCACAGTTGGCCGCTCAGCAACTCTTGGAGCCTTCGAGATAAACAACGCGAGGTTGAAGTTGTACGTGGACGCCTTCGAAAAACTCAAGGCCAACTTCGAAGAAGTCAGTCTGCAGAAACTTCCCCGAGCGGACAACCAGGCGGGGGATGAATTGGCTAAACTTGCGAGTTCGATTTCACTGATCGTCATCCAACAACCGATCGAGCAAGTATCCTTAGTGGCTCACATTGACAGGATGGAGGGCCTCGCGTTTCCGAGCGACTGGAGGACGGCTGGTGTCGCCCTTTTTGCATGTCACGAGGCACTCCAAATTAATAAAGATTGAAACTCACATAAACTAAATGAATCACGTGTAGTAAGGAGTCCCAAGTCGTATTTTTCCAAGGTTAACTAGTGAATGTGTGTGTATCCTAGAATTGGTTCCAATCAAATTATTACATCAACAAGTTCTATTAAGCTCTTCCATTCTCAACTTCATTCAACAATGTGAAATAGAGGTAAACAATGAAAAACTCAAGTTATTCATTTACAATTTAACTCATGGTCAGCCTTAACAATCCAATTCACAGAATAAATGTATCAAGTAACAAGTGAACTTGAAATCTCAAACAAATTGTAAAACCAAAGTATCATCCAATTTTCAATTACACTTAATTCAACCATTAAACTAAAATGCATAATCACAGTAACCTTCAATAGAGGAACGCAAACAAAAACCTTCAGTTAAGCATTCACGAATTACACTCAATCACAGCCCAATAGATCCAATGTAAGAACAAAGACTAGCTAACTAAATAACCTAACCTAATCAAACTAAGGTTAATCAGAACATCTAATTCAAAAACACAAACTAGTTAGCTAACTAATTAATAGTTAAACAAGATTCGGATTGCAGTGATTTAAACAAATCAGAATTGCAAAATCAAAAAGATACGGGTTTGCAAAGTAAATTCAAACCAGAACTGAAACAAGGAGAAATTGTAAAGACAATGAATCAGATCTGACGATCTGAGCAAGTTTGAAATAATTCAAAGACAAAGAATAAGAAAACAAAACCCTAGCATTCCACAACCAAACCCATAGCAAAAGCTTCCCCAATCTACTGTAAAACAGAGTCTCCTCTGAGAAACACTCTTCGGGAGACCACCGGTGATGAACAAAGCTCTCAGCTAGTGCCTCCTTTCGATCATAGCCTCTGAGAAACACCCTTCGGGCTCACAGATCAGGTAACACTCACATCGCTCGAAATCAGTAGCTGAATTCTGGAATCTTGCGTTACTCGGCCAATTGATCAGATCAGCGCGAATGCAGCAAATGAAGTGAAGATGGAATGAATTCCGGAGCTTCTGAGAAACACCATTCGAGCTCCGGTGGCTGATGAAATCGCAGAGCATGGGAAACACCCTCTGCCTGGATCGCGGGAAGGGGAACAGAATCTCGAACTCACGGACTGGGAAACACCCTCGACCGCTTCCTGACCTCGGGCGACGAACGCCGACAGCTCACTGATCGCCGGCGATGAAGAAACCTAGCTCGCGAATCTAGAAGTTGGAATGGGAGTGTCGACGTCTCGCGGAGAAGACGAAGGCACTGTAGCACAAAATCGCGAACCGAGCTCAAGCTTCACTGTAGCTTCTCAAAGGTTTTATACCCCTTTCAAATATGATCCAACGGTCCAGAATCTCCGAGCCTCGATCAACGGTGGAAAACATCCTAGATCTGGATCAAAACTTCTGGATCTTCATCAACGATCCAGATCTATTCCTCATTAGGGTGGATGAGCCGGATCTTCAATGGATGGCCCAGATCTCTCAGATCTTCAATGGATGGCTATAACTATTCTGGACCTTGATCGCTTCGTTTAACCCTATATTTTAGCCCAAGTGTGGCTTGATCTGATCGGGTCCATGACCCTTTTGATGCCTACAAAATAAAAAATAAATATTAGCATCAAATAAAGCCACAATAACATAATTTGTAATTAAGTCCAAAATTGATACAATGTATAAAAATGTAGTGTAAATATGGGTTCTATATATGAAAACTACATCAAACCATGATTGTATGAATAAGAATAGTGTAGTAAAATCATGGTTATCAAATTCCCCCACACTTACTCTTGAACGTCCCGTGAAAGTCAAGAAAAACTAAAATTCCTACTTAAATGACACCCCCTAAACAATTTCCTAAACATGATTAGAAAATAAAGAAAGTAAACCATCTAAGATTATCACATTCCAAAATCTCAAGCATTCATGGACTTCAAACTTTACTCTTGGTTAACTACATAATAATTTCCATCTATCATGAATAAATTGAAATTGATTTCACACTAAAAACCTCACAAGATAGAGTTTTTGTAGCCCTCATTCTATCTCACATGTAATCACAAAAATGGAGGGCACTCATGCTTCTTGTGCTTCTTACCCTACCATAAGCTTGCTTATCTTCTACTCTCTACCATGATCATGGATATAAATCACAATATGAAGGTTAATCATGAAAAGGAAAATGTAAGAATATGAATTAAGTGCACATCAAAGCATTAGTTACAAGAAAAGAAAAGAAAAGAAAGAATTAGCAACAAGGAAAAGATAAGAAAGAAAGTATGAAATTTAGTTCTAGTGGAAGACATGGATACAAAGAATGTTATATAAATAAATTTCAGCCCATACTTCCCTCTTTACACTTCTTCCATAACATTCTTCCTATTGCTTCACCACTGTTCAACAATTTCAGTTTCTCATTCCTCTAATAACTAACCCTTAAAAACCATTTCATTCATTCCCAATTCTAGCAATCTTCATTTACTTAGCTTCAATTCTTAGCCTTTCAAAATTCCGGCACAAAAACTGCATAATAGCACTTAACCTTCATTGCATTTGTCTCCTTCCTGTCAGCATGCAAAACTCACTGTACATCTCCCTTTCAATTGTTCCTTCAAGTTCTAACTAATAATCCTACTCATACTTGAACTTCTACAGCTTTACCTTGTAGTACATCACTGACCAATTGCAAAATGACCATGAATTCAGCTCTGCAATTCCAATTTCATCAATTGATTCAATAAAATTCTATCAAATTCGTTCGCAACATCATGGAAGGAAAATGCAACTCCATTTGTTTCAAATACTGCAAGATCTTCACTGCTTTTCCCTCTGAATGAAAACACACCCTTGATACATCATCCTGCATTCTGGAATTGACTTCAACATTTCAGCATTTCTGCCCTTGGATCATAACTTACCTCCCCCACACTTAGAACTTTGCTCGTCTCGAGCAATGAAACTCAACAAGTACGTAACAAGTTGAAATGTTAGCTATAGGAATAAAATTGCAATTTCTGTTATGTTCTGTTTCCTCTATTATTTAATCCCTGCAGCATTCTGCAATTTCAAAGAATTTAGCATAGTGCAGATTTACAATTTTGCATTTTATCACTCATATAATCATCAGTGTTTCAAAATCATTTATCTGTAACAGGCAATGAAATGAATTAACAATCTGCCCAACAGAACTTAAATATCAATCTGCAATTTCAAATTAACCCTGAACTTAATATACAGATTCTGATACAGGCTGATTTCTGCAAGATTATCTAGCAAGTTGAACTCTAAAAGATAATTCAATTGGTATTAATTGCAAGGACTTTGAATTCCATTAATTTCAAATAAGCAAGAACAAGAAAACTCTGCCCCTAATATGACTTTTTGACATCAGAATCCAATTCCTGAGTTGATGAGTTTCAGCTCTGCATTCATTCCACTATTTTCAACTTTCAGATTTCAGCTTGTACTCCAGTTATCACAACAAATGTAGAATTTCTGATCTTCTGTAAGTCCCTGAATTTTGTATCAACTTGACATCATTTAGCCTCCAAAAATTCTAATTTCAATACATCTTGCCTCTTAAGATCCCTATCAAATCAACCTCCAAAAATTTCTGGATTTAAGCAACTCAAGCTTGCTATAATTCATTTTCCAGAATTCGTACAGAACCTGCCTAGAAATCTGCAGATTTCTGTGTTTACATGTATCAGAATTATGTTGCTATATAAAGACCTCTTAATAACATATATCTCAGTAGCACTTCACAATTCAAATAATTTCTAAAATCACATTTCAATCAGCTGCCTTCAAAATTCATCAAGGTTCAACAATTCAGTTCTTCTGCACTTCATATTCATAGTGTTAAGCTTCAATCGTCTCAAATTCTCTCCACTGTTTTGAGTTTTGTATCAAGAAGTAGCTATTGTCCTCCTTTCTTCAGAATTCTTGTTCCAATTGAAAGTGCTCCACAAGTGGAATGGTGCTCTACCAATGAATTACAAATTTTGATCCATGTTTATCAGATTTCAGTAGCTATAAAAACTTCACTGTTCCTGCAACTTCTTAAATTCAATTTCAGAATGGATTGAGAAGCTCCCCACTACAATAGATTTACTAATTGCAACCAAGCTCATAGAATCGAATTCAGCATTACTCTTCCAGCATATTAACAGAATGACAGATTCAATTCCCTGTCTTCAGCTTTAAGTTTTCAACTTGTGTCATCTATTTCACAATTTTCTGTTCTTGAACCAACCCAAACAGTCTTTCAGTAGATACATTCACCTTGCTCTCCACAGCTAAAGCAGCATAAACTAATTTCAAAGATTCAGATTCTATGTTTCCATGTTGTTTTCTTTCTAAACCAGCATCAACACATAAACGTAGCCCACAATCTTCAGAGATGGAATTGCAATATAACTTCAACTCAACTTTTCAACAGAAAAATCAAATTCACTAATTTCAGAAGCTTTCAATAGCTTGGTCAGATTTCAGAGTTTTTGAAAATTCATGTTTCAACTTGTTGTTGCAATGAAGTAACAGATTTGAAGTAATGGATCCAACTATACATTTCCAAAATTCAGTATCAAAGGTTCCACAATTGCAAAATCAGATTCAATGAGGTTAAAGGAATTCTTGCATTTCCAAAACAAACAGTCACAGATTCGGCAGCTTCATTGATCTCCATTTCAGCAATTTGATACTTCCTAAATCCTATCTTATTCAGCTTGAGAAGTCATGGAAAGTAATTAAACTCCATATATTGCTGACAATTCAATAGCTTCAGTGTATTACCTCACTTATTTGAGTGCTGCACAAAACATTTTTATAAACTTTTACTGCATTCTGTTATTTTTTAACAGATTTCACTTCAAACTTCAACTTCTGTCATTTTCTATTCGACAATAAAAGATCTTCAAATGCTTTCTTACTGAATTTAAAAATTAGCTCTGCAGAGTTGGTACACACTTGATACAGTTCAAAAACTGAAATCTATTTGTTACCTCACTGTTTTAACCATACTTCTGCAGAATTGAGCAATATACAGATCTTGAAATAATTGCACTGTCCACAACCTTTATAACCACCTAGCATTCCACCTTTCTGAAGTGATTCCTGAATTTGAAACTTCTAAAATTGCTGCACAGTAGTAATGTTCAGATTCAGCACAGAACGTGCCCTTGTGAAGCTTTCAAAATTCTGTTCACAACATTTTGTGAAGAAATGGAGAACAATGAAACACCATTTGAGTATCAATTAGCTCTGATTCTTACTTGAATTTCGCATTCTGACTTTAATGACCAGATTCCAATAACTACAAAAGCTCAATGTTTCAGCATTTTGCCCCTCTGTTTTGCACACTGCATTTCTGTTTTCCGGCTTCTATTACATTTTGTTTTTCAACTTACAATCTAGTATGGATCCCAGAGTGTTCCAGGTCGGCGACCTAGTATGGAAGAAGGTGAAGCCGGTCGGCGATGTAAGCAAGCTGGAGGCCCCATGGGCCGGGCCCTTCAAGATCATCAAGAAGCTCCGATCGGGCGCATATTACCTTGAAGATGAAGATGGACGACAGCTAGAACGACCATGGAGCACTAACCATCTTCAGTCGTACAGCGCTGGGTGAAAAGTGCGCCAATGTGATGCATTATATGTACTTTCCCTTCTTCGATTCCCTGTGAGTGCAGGAATGAAATAAAAAAACAACGTATGTGCCGAACGGCCAAGGTACATCAAACAGTCGAGCGGCGACGTTAAACTCTAGAGTCGAACCGGCGACTATAAATCCCCCGGTCCGAAGACCGTCGAGCGGCGACGTTAAACTCTAGAGTCGGACCGGCGACTATAAACCCCCCGGCCCGAAGACCGTCGAGCGACGACGTTAAACTCTAGAGTCGAACCGGCGATTATAAACCCCCCGGCCCGAAGACCGTCGAGCGGCGACGTTAAACTCTAGAGTCGAACCAGCGATTATAAATCCCCCAGCCCGAAGACCGTCAAACGGCGACGTTAAACTCTAGAGTCGAACCGGCGATTATAAACCCCCCGGCCCGAAGACCGTCGAGCGTCGACGTTAAACTCTAGAGTCGGACCGGCGACTATGAACCCCCCGGCCCGAAGACCGTCGAATGACAACCTTAAACGCCAGAGTCAAACATCTACTATAAAACTCCGCCTTTGCATCATTTCAATCTGACAGGTCAAACGGAAAAGAGGTGGTCCTGTGCTGGATTGTCGAGCAGCGGCTCGGACATCAAAAGACGAGGGTCTCACAAATTCAATAGCGATCAGGGGAACAGATAACTCGCTCAAATATACATAAGGATAAAAGCAAACAGTGAAAGGCCAAAAATTCATTAACCAAAATAGGCTGAGCGGCAAGTACATGCAGGGAAAGAGGTCGAACGACCAGTACATATCCATGACTTACTCTAGATAACTAAAAATCTCATCTGAAATCGTGGTAAGCAGCTCAGCATGATCACGGACGGGGATGGTGAAATTCTCAGGGAGCCGACCCTTTGTCTTCAGATAGTCAGCCGTAGCGGTGATGGCTAACTTGAACGCATGGATGAGCCGAGCACAAGTTTTCTCAACAAATTTCTCCGAATGGATGTAGTTCTGCTGCATGACAATAAAACGACTAGGCTCGACCTCCTGATATTCTTTGAGGGCAGCTCGAGAAGCCTCCAGTACGTCTTGAAGAGTCTTCAGGTAAGCCTGGAGAGCGATCACCTCCGCCGAGCGGCTAGCCTTCTCGGCGGTAAGTAGATCAGTCAACTCCTTGACCTTCAGCTCGAGCCTCGACATTCTTCGCCTCCAGGTCGGTGACGGCCCTATTCTTTTTGGAGGTAGCCAAGTCGATCTTTTTGTCATAAGTCTTTACTTGGGTCTCGAGCCGGTCCACCATAGTTTGCAGGCCCGATGATTTGTATTGCTCAGCGTCCAGCAGTTTGTTGGTCTTGTCCAGATTCGCCTTCAGCTCGGCGTAAGAGAGGCCCTGAGGGGGAGCCCCACCAGAGACTTTGAGTCTCTTGAACTCCTCCTCCAAAGACGTCAGGCAGTCGCATACTGCTATGCTCTCCACCCAGTACTGCAACCAGGTCAGAAAGGAAAAAGTCAAGTACCGAACGGAGATGAAAAAACGAAGGATTACGGTAGGAGTTACCCCGGTGGCTTGTTGCAGATGACTGTTGCAGAGTAGCCCAGGGGGCATCAGGGCAATACGCTCCCGAGCGTCCTCCCAGACCTTCGCCAGCGATCCCCGGATGGTTATTTGGTGCTCGGGGCTCATCGGTTCGTCGGCCGCCTGCACATATTCCTCCGTCGGTAGGTGGAGTATGGCCTTGATCGTCCTGCGCCCGCCAGGCGCAGACTGAGCAGACGCTGAAGGGGCTGCGGACTGGCCGATTGGCTCGGAGCGAATGAGGGATCGCCTGCTTGTCTGTTGAGCAGGAGGGAGTGAGCTGAGGGGCTGAGCCGCGATGGGGTCGGAAGGCTAAACGCCTTGAGATGGGGTCCTGTCGAAAGATATGGCTTCCGCAGTTGCCGGAGCCAATTGAGGGGGATCGTCCATCTGCTCGGACGCATGTACGGCTGAGGTGGTCGAGCGGGTGGGTGTGCCCGTTCGGCGGCGTTTGCGTCCAATCAATGGAAGTTCGTCATCGGAAGACCCAGCTTCCTCGAGCTGAGTGGTCGATTGAGTACACAAAGGAGCGATCTCTCCTGCTGCCTCAGTAGTGGCGGTCCGAGCGGCAGACGCATCGCCCATCGTCTGCACCTCTTCGCTCTCGCCTTCGTGGGAGCCGACTGGGGCGATGCCAAGTCTCTCCGCCTCCTGCGCGGCAGACGCCTCTATCTCGGCAGTCTTGCGCTTCAGCATGCCGAGCGCCACCGACATCATGGTCGTAGCTTTAAGGAAGAGAAAAGAAATCAATTAGACCCAAAGAAAAGGAGAGAAATATATTTCTTACCAGAGTCGTTCGGAAGCCACGTTCGGACTGGACTTAAGCCGAACAGGTGCAGCATCCCCTCGGGCAGCAACTTGTGGATGTCTAATTTCAGGTCGGCCAACAGGTTAGCCGCGTGGAGAAAAGCAGGCTCGGTCCTATACCTTTTCAGGTCGGGGGGAGGCGGCAGCAAAGTTTGCCATTGGGTTCGGAAAAGTGGCGGCTCGGGAAAACTCAAAAAGAAAAAATAGTCCTTCTAGTGCTTATTGGAGGTAGACATTTTATCAAAAAAAATCAAGCCGGTCCGAGATTGAAACAAGAAGGTGCCCGGCTCGGACTACTTGGGATAGTAAAAATAATGAAAAGTCTGAGGCTTGAGATGTTGTGCACTCGGAAGAGCACAACTACGCCGCACAGCAGCCTGAAGGAGTTAGGCACGAGCTGGTCAAGCGGAATGCGAAAGTAGTAGCACACTTCTATGATGAATGGGTGGATTGGAAACCTAAGGCCAGCTACGAATTGGTCGCGGAAGAAGGTAACAGTGCAGGCCGGTGGGTCATGAGGCCGGTCGGATGGCTCGGCCAAGGTGAGCTTGTGGTCAACAGGGATGTCATATGCGCTAATCAGATTAAAGGCATCTCCCGAGTCGAACCGACTCTCCATGGCGTGATACCAAAGGCCGGGAGAGGGGGCGGAAGAACTTGTCATGGTCGGAAAATGAAAACACAGAAAGTTCGTCTAAAAGATTGACGGAGAGAGCAACGACAGAGGCGACGCCAAGGAAAGCAAAGAAGCAAAATGATAAAACTCAATACAATTCTTAGAAAATAAAGATAGTAATGAGACCAAATCGATCATTATATTTATCAAGAACTAAATGGGTGCTTTTTAGGCACAGAGCAAAAGAGAAAATAAATCATATTTTTCATCACTTAAATCCGAACAGCTGTAAATGATAGAATAGACATAAAGAAAAAATCAAATAATTTATGATTATAAATATATCTAAATAAAAGTTAAATTTAATGTCTATCAAGGAAATGAAATGATAGAACTTGTTATTGCTAAAAAAAATAATAAAATCTTTTATTTTGATTAGGCACAATATGGGTGAATGCATCACATTTGAATTTAATTAAGCAAGGAGCATAGTAACACCAACCGGATCAGCATGTTAATGTTAGGTACAGTTTCTTTTCTCCAATCTCAATGAGCAAAAGAAGCATAAAGAGGGGAGTTGGAAAAGAGGAAGAGGTGGAACTCAAAGAAAAAATTAGCTTTTTTATTTTGCATTGTATGGATAAGATAAAAAATTTCTAATTCATGTTCTTATTGATCAAAGGAGAAAACATCACCAACTATTGAGAAATCTAACGAAGCTAGGATTGAGAGATATTGAAGAAGAATAAATTAGATTTTATAAAATAATATCCATAATTTAAAATAAATTTATTTTTTTAAATAAAGAGCTCCTTTATGACTCTATTCATTTGAATCATAATGAGATTTTGTGAAATTCGAACCTTTGATCAAGATTGAGGTCATATAAATATTTATTCACTTGGTCCTTATTTTGTTCTGTTTACTTAAAATAATATACATAAAAATATATTTAATATATTAAAAATAATGACCCCAACTTTTAGAGAATAAGATTGTACAATCTTTTATCATATGAGTTTATTCTTTTTCATTCTCTTTAAAAATATATATATATATAAATATATTTAATACACTAAAAATAATGGGTCCTAATAAAAATTAGGGTCTTAGGCATAGGCCTTAATGACCTATGCCTAAATACGGCCCTAGGTCAAAATATTAGTCGATCCAATATTCAAAGTTTACTAAATAAATTCCGAGGAGATCCTGAAGAAGTCGGCGTTAATCGCCCTCGGGTCGATAAGGCACTCAGCGGCAAGCAAAACTTTTCAAGGCCCAGCGGGTAGGCCGCCGAGCGGTTTCCCGGAACCCTCACAGTGTTAGAACGGAGAAGCACTTACCTCAGTGGTCGAGCGGCCGCTACACCCCCGAACTATTAGTCCAGTCAGTCAGACTTTCAGTCTCCTTCGATTAAACTTGAGGGAAAGACACGTGATCCGGTGGTAAAAGAGGGGGTCCGGCTGTACAATGGTCAACGACACGTGAAAGTCAAAGTCAAGAGGGGCAGACTAATGTTCTGGCCGAGCGGGGAGGTCGCCTCGTCGATCGACCGTGATAGCGCCCAGGCCGGCGCGAAGACAGCTCGATCGCAGGTCGAGTTTCCGATGCTCAGGGGTTCTCGTATAAAAGGGTCGATGCGCCGAGCGGCATGCTCGCTCGGCCGAGCTACTGGCCAACTAAGGCTGCATGCCCGTCCGAGTATGTGACCGATCGACTCTCCCGCTCGACCTAGTAACGGACAAGAGACGGAAGAGGACAAAATGGACAGCTGGCGATATCCTTCTCGAGACATGCGCCGCCGACAAACAGCATGATCGACGGCTAGACCGGACAGAAGATCGTACGGTGGAAGTTTCCACTGTCATGTCAGAGATATGCTCGGGCGATTGTGGTATGGCGTCAGACGTACTTTTCCGACACGCCCATCTTGAGGTATGCTTGGGGAAGCATGCACGCCTTGGCGCGCGTGCATTCACCTCCCCGGGGTCCTATATAAGGACCCCTAGACTTCGACGGAGGTATGCGATATTCTTCACTGTAGCTACAGTCTCGTTATTTTGCTTCCGCTTCTTCTCCCCGTTGCCTGACTTGAGCGTCGGAGGGTCGTCGCCGAGAACCCATTCCCGGCTCGGCTTTGCTGCAAGTTCGCCAGAGGTACACGCCATCTGGGAGTTTATCCAAAGACAGGATAGAGCGTCATGTCCCAAGCGTCCATCGACTCGACTCTCGGACAGGATCAAATTGACACTGTGTGTGAAAACGTACCTGAATTTGAGCAGAGAAGATGAAAAGAGCTGGACAATCGCACCTGAATCCGTCATGGTAAGATATATCCGTTAAAAATTTACTGTAAGATTTATTGAGATAAATACTTATATAAGTATAGTATAATATCAATATCGATAGGTAGGATATGATAAGAGATAATAATATAGAATAGTATACTTGTAAAATATAAAAAAGTATCTAATTCTAAAAATAAAAAGGAAAAAAACAAAAAGAAAAACACGACTAAAAAATGATGTTAAATGAAGCGAATCTTGAAGCTGGTACTTCCGAAGCGGCGCAGATAGGCACAGATTCTGATCTATCGGGTTTCGGGTGGCGGGCGTTGACCGAATGCGACTTGCGCGCAGCCCGAAGCAAGCGCAGGGATCCGAATCCGAACCCAACGGGCAGTCGGCCACTCACATCTCCTCCCTCCGCCTTCCCATCGACGCCCATAGCGAGGCCAAACAAGATGCAGAGAGCAATGCCATAAATACGAGATCTGCCAGATTCTGCAAGAACGAGAGAGAAGGTTCCTCCGCTCCGAGATGGAAGAAGACGGAGGAGGCGGCGGAGGGTTGGGCTTCATGGAGCTGCTTACTTCGGGGAAAAGCATCTTGCTCTTCGACGGCTCTGCTTCTTCTTCGACGGTCTGTTTCAGTGGGAAACAGGAAGAAGAAAGAGAAAAAGAAAACAGCAAAGTTTCTGAGAATTCAAAGGTTCTTTCTTGACTGAGTTAACCTTCATTCCAACCGCAATTTGGTTTTCTGTATTTATCTATCGCTTTGCTATCAGAAGATTGCCGGAAAGAGATTATCAACCTCCATTATGACGCCGAAAACAGAGTGCCCTGCTTCAGCTACCAGCAGCTTCCATGGCGGCACCAAGGTCCCTTTCATATATATGCGCATTTTGGCTACGTCCATTATTAAACAAATCTGTGAATCGCAGAGGAGGAAGGAAAAGTTGGGAGATCGAATTACGGCATTGCAGCAGCTGGTTTCTCCCTTTGGCAAGGTGATTGTTAACCGTGATTATATCAATTTCATGGCGACATTGGCTTGATCGTTTACTCCCAGTACTGTCTCTCTGTTGCAGTCTGATGCTGCCAGTGTTCTCCACGAAGCCCTAGGTTACATCCGCTTCTTGCATGACCAAGTCCAGGTTCATAGCTATACCTCCCAAATTCGACACCTATAGTTTTAATATATCAATAAATCTGTTCTCTGTCAGGTTCTGAGCTCGCCGTACCTGAGGAACTCGCAGTTCGTGGAAGAAATTGCAGTAAACCTTGATTAAAACAGAAACTTTTAGGCTTTCCCTGCGTGAATCCTTCTTCTTCAGTGTTCACTCCTTTGGCGTTGCAGGCGGAGGAGGAAGAAGCAAGAAGGATCGATGATCTAAGAAGCTGGGGCTTGTGCCTGGTGCCGGTCTCTTGCGCGGAGCTCGTGACGAGCAGCAATGGAGCTGATTTCTGGTCGCCGGCTATGGCTACCACGACGGGGGGCAGCAAGTCATCTTCCTCCATTTCCAAGCACTAAGTTCTTTCTTAGAGTTGACAGAATCTAGATACTGCAGAATCTTGTTTAAGATCATAATTCTTGGAAGAAGCAACAACAACGTTTGACCAAGTAATTAGACTTTTAAAGTGGTTGTCTCTTCTTCTTCGAAGAGCATAACGAAGTTAATCAATACAAAGAAGATTCTTACTGTGCTTACGTGTCTTCAGTCAAGCAATACGTGAGCAATTTCCATTTTCAATTGAGTGTTGAACAAATCTTTCAACTGTTAAAAGGAAAAGAACAAGAAAATCTAAACGACTGAAGAGTTTAGAGCTAAAATTGCTCTGTCAATTCTCATTTGTTGAAAAATTAAGGGAATGGATAAATTCCACAACAGCATCTAAATTTACTTGTATTCAATTACCTCCTGTTGCATGACCTCTAACAGGATCTTGCGGGTAACAGCTTGAAGAGTGCAGCAATTGGCATTCCTACGGATCCAATGAAAACAGTCACGAGCCATTGCGCCGCTGTAAGTGGCGTTGTGTTCGCAAAGTCACCGAGAAACTGGACAATGACGAATTGGAAGATGATGGTGCTCATAAGCACACATAGAAAGACATAATTCTGCAAGATGCCCTTGAATACATTTATCTTCTCCATCTCTCTTGAGCTGATCTCATTGAACACCTGCATCAGGCAACAAATTTTGTTGGGACCAACATGAATTCTAACAAAGACTAGTAGAATGCTCTATAAATATAAAATGTCTATTTAAAGATAGTTTACCTGGCAGAAAACAAAGGAATTGAATGTAATTGTGTTGAGTGTGAGATCAGCATCAGGGCCACTGAGCCTAAATAACTCTTTTCCTTGTGTCTGGAGACACCACATGATAATAAACTGATAGATTGATTGTCCCAAGATGTTTCTCCACATTGTATTGGTGATGAATTTCCCAGTCCTTCCAACGGGTGTTCTTCGCATTAAGTCATCATTTGGTGGCTCAGTTGCTAATGCTAATGCTCCCAAAGTATCCATAATCATGTTCACCCAAAGTAGTTGAACAGCTGTGAGTGGAGCACTTCCTACAGAAGAAGTCCAAAGAAATAGTAAGAAAAATGGGAAACATGGTAAACTTATTGCAGAAGTGTTGATAGAGAAGTATTGGAAGCATGCTGAGTATGCCTAACCTGACCAACATGCCGACGAGAAGTTAACAATTAGAGCAACCACGTTAACAGTGAGCTGAAATTGCACAAACTTTTGAATGTTGACATATATGGACCGTCCCCACTTTGCTACAGTCACTATTGTTGAGAAATTGTCATCCAGAATTATGATATCGGCACTTTCTTTAGCTACCTGCATCAAGTAAGTCCAGGAAAGTGTTGATATTAGTATTTTGCTATTCCTGAAGTAGTCTCAGCGATAAATTGTGTAAGAACAAACTGCCTATTGACTTGACCGAAAGAAAACTAAAATGCATAAAAGAAGCCAAACATTGTGATGTAATTGGAGCATCATAGTGCTTTGGACGAATATTACAAAGTAAAAGCATTCAAGAATTACCTCAGTTCCTGCTATGCCCATTGCAAGTCCAATATCTGCCTCATGGAGTGCAGGGGCATCATTTGTGCCATCACCAGTCACGGCAACAACTTCGTGGAACAAGGTCCGCAAATGCTTAACTAAGGTATGCTTATCCATTGGCGACGATCTAGCCATGACCTTGCGGTAAACAAAAGATTAACAGTTAGTTATGATAGAACATCATTGAATAGAAAACTAGTAAATGTAGAAATCCAAGAAAGCTACCTGAATCTTTGGAATCAATTCATTCAGCTCCTCCAAATTCTTCTCTCGGAATTCAGGACCTTCTATAGCAATACCATCATCAGTGAGGATACCACATTCCCTGGCAATTGCTTTTGCGGTATTTATGTTGTCACCAGTAACCATTCTAACAATAATCCCAGCAGCCCTACAAGTTGCAACAGACTCCTTCACGCCTGGACGAATAGGATCCTTAATTCCTATAATTCCTATGCATGTATATTCTTCTAACGGCATTTGCTCTTTGGCAGAGAAGTTATCGCCAAGTTCCTTGTAAGCAAGGCATAGAGTCCGAAGAGCTTCTCTGGCAAAGCTATCAATGGTGCTCTTAAGATGATTGATTGCATCATCATCAAGAGGTACGACATTGCCTGCAGAATCTACATAACTGTTGCAAGCAGACAAAATAATTTCAGAAGCACCTTTGCAGTGGGCACGATATCCTGCTTCGGGAAGTTGAAGAACTACTCCCATTCTCTTCTTTGTGGAATTAAAGGGCTCAACTTTGACGAGCTTTGTTTCCTGTCTTTGAGCATGAAAGTCTCCACCAAGTGATAGACCAAATTCCAACAGTGCAGCTTCTGTGGGTGTTCCCAGGATTTCAAGCTTTCCTTCTTGATTGGTCACAACCTCACCACCGGTGTTGTTGAAAATGGACTGGAGAAGAGTTTTTCGCACAACGTCTGCTATATGGGAACTCACATTACCATCTTTCTCAGAACTGACTTCCACAACATTTCTGCAGATACAGGCTTTCACCACAGTCATATGGTTAGTTGTTAGTGTTCCAGTTTTGTCACTGCAGATTGTTGTAGCTGAGCCCATAGTCTCACAAGCTGCGAGGTGGCGAACTAGTGCCTTGTCATTCATCATCTTCTTCATTGCAAAAGCAAGGCTCAATGTCACAGCCAAGGGAAGTCCTTCAGGAACAGCAACCACAACGATAGTGACTGCAATTGCAAAAAACTCGAGCATCTCCAGTGCATCATCACCAGACCAGCTCGATAACAAGTCTTCCTGGTATTTTCGAGCAACAAGTCTCTGAGCTAGCACAGCAAATGTTATAACTGCAAAAAACAAACCAATTTTTCCAATGATAGTTGCAACTCCATTCAATTTGACTTGTAATGGAGTTTCATCATCTCCTCCTTCGCTAAGCGTAGCGAGCAGCTTACCCCATTGGGTTCGCATGCCAACAGTGGTTACTAACATTTTGCATGACCCATCTTGGACTTTAGTCCCAGATAAAAGAAAAGGGTACGCTGCATTAACAGAAACAGGTTCACTCTCACCTGTTAGACTTGATTCATTGATCAACAAGGAATATCCAGATATAAAAAGACCATCAGTAGGGACTTGATCTCCGATCGATAAATGCACAATATCACCAGGAACAAGATCGTAAATGGAAATCTTCTGTCTGAAACCATCTCGTGTCACTTGGATAGAAATCTTCTTTTTCTCCTTATCCAAATCCTTGAACTGTAAGGACTGCCTGTAGTCACTAATAGCAGTCACAAACACAACCAATAGGATGCTCGCAACGATTCCAAGGCCATCGTGGGCACCTTTTGGCCATCCTTCCATTGCAATTCCAACAATTAGAGAGACAAAGGCACACACCGCAAGAATTATCAATGTAGTGTCCTGAAGTGCTTCCCAAACAAATACCCAAAAACTCCGAACTGCACTTTCAGTGAACTTATTTACACCATAAATCTCCTGCCTCTTCTTTAACTTGTTGCCAGTGGTAGAAAGTCCGTCAGTCGTAGACGCATTAAGCTTATTTATGATCCCTTCAACACCACCATGCATCTTCAGCTTCTTCACATCATGGCCTTCGACAATAGATCCCAATTCATTAGCACAAATCTGAAAACCTGCTGCACTGACCTCTTCAGGTACTACATATTCACTTCGTAAAGCAATTCCTGAAACGTAGATTGTGTTTACATATTGAGAAACACAAAAATATCACTTTATCAACCAACTAGATAGATGGACTAAACACAGATTAGAAGTGAGATTATAAATCACCATGTATGAACTGAAGTGCAGCTTTTGAAACCAAAACAGCAATCCGCAATTTCTCCTGTTAAATGCAACTAGTCAGTTTAATGGCTAATTTATCATTTCAAACAAGCCATATGAGCTGAGCTGAGCAGTGCAGTAAGATCTCAAGCTTCTAATGAAGCAGATTCTGCCATGGGGAGGAAGGTCAAGGATCGGTAGGGTAAACTACCGGAAGACCAAAACATCGAGCAGATGAGCAATTATTGTTGAGGAACCACAAGAAAATAATGGAAATTTTCGGACGCATCAAATGATGAAGAAACCGATGTTGGTCGTTGTTCACCAAGCTTGAGTTCTCCACTTTTCAGTTCGCAAAAGAAAGAATCCTTTTGTTTTTTTTTTTTTTTTGGTCAGAGATCGAAACCCTAATCCGATCCTAGCGGGGAACTACCAATTAGAGAAACAGTAGAACAGATCCAGGGCACGCCGAGAAGAAAAAGGGACCGACCTGGTTGGTTTTCTTCATGGCCTCGGCCTCGGAGCGCTTGGATAGGTTGGCGGTGAAACGAAACCTGCGCTTGGGGTTCTTGACGACACTGCAGAGCTTCCGCCATCGCCTCAGCGCCTCCTCCTCCGAGTTCTTCGCCTTCACTCCCCCGAAGTTCTCGTTCAGGTAGTTCTCCATCCCCCTTATCCCACGGCAACGCAGCAAACAGGAAGCAGACTCCGGCTCCTAACCAGCGACAAGCAGCAGAAAAAAATGCAAACTTTCCAACTTCCAGCGCTCCAAAGCTGAATTAGATGGAAGAAACTACTCCACTGAAGGCAAAAACTAGATCTGCAGAAGGAAGGAGTAATGGGCGACAACAATGAACAATGGAAGAGATCATGGAGGCAACAAGCGGAGTCAACTTCAGGATTGAGAGTAGGAGAAGAATTTCTTCCTGTTTATTGCGTGTCCAAATATAATTGGAGCATTTCTTTTTCATTTTTGGTGTTTGCCAGATTTTTTTTTAGACAGTTTAAGGTCCTACTAAAATTTCTCATCCAGAATGTAGATCGTATTTGTAATGGACGGTCTCCAACGTCTCAAATTTATCATTTATAAAATGATATCTCAAAATTATCAATAATTATAATTGATGCGGCAGAGGAGGGAGGTCTACCTGACACATGATCGACTATCAGGGTAGAGGTTAAAATCAAGATGGTCAATATCCGAGTGTCAAAGGATAGAACGGAGGATCATTACAATGGTCGGTCGATCGGTCAGGCCCTTGTCGGTAGGAGAAGGGTCCGAGCAGAGCCCCAGTTCGGATCGAGATGATACGCAGGACCATCTATGTGCAATACGGAACAGTAGGACGTCGAGGGAGACTGCACAACTGGTCTGAACGGGGAGATATGTTACTACACGGTCACCGCATAGAAGAACCACGAAAGCCAACAGAACGAAGGAGTTCAGGTTGAGCATCTATCCCGTTCAGCCAAGCAACGAAACTTGGCCATGGATGAAGCAGAGTCTCGGTCGAGAGGCTACCTCGCTTGGCCAAGCAGTGGAGCCACTGTAGTATTGTTCGACATCCTTTTGGGAGATAGTGTCGCTGACACGAGACATGGTCGACAGATGGATCGTACGGTAGAAATTTCTATTGTCGTGTTAGAGATATACATATCATATTAAGGTATGGTGTAAAAGGTACTTTTTTGACAATGTTCTTTCATGGGGCACATGGAAGAGCGTGTCTTGCCTTGAGAAACATGCACGCTATCCACCAGGGTTCTATATAAAGGAAGTCCTTCAATGCCGGAGGTACACGTTATTCTTGAATTATGCTGTTGCTACTGTTGTTGCTCCGCTTTTCTCCACATTCCGATCACTGACTTCGAACCACGGAAGACTGCATAGCTGGTCTGAAAAGGGAAGATATGTTACTACACGATCACTATATAGAAGAACCACGGAAGCTGACAGAACGGAGGAGTCCAAACCGAGCGTTTATCTTGTTCGCCCAAGTAACGGGACCTGGCCATGGACGGAGCAGAGTCCCGGTCAAGAAGCTACCCCGCTCGGTCAAGCAGCGAGACCACTGTAGTATCGCTCGACATCTTTTTGGGAGATAATGTCGCTGACCCGAGATATGATCGACAGACGGATCATACGATGGAACTTTCTACTATCGCATCAGGGATATGCATATCCTGTTAAGATATGGTGTTAGAGATACTTTCCTGACAATACTCTTTCATGGAACACATGAGAGAGCGCGCCCTGCCTCGAAAAGCGCATACACTGTCTACAAGGGCTCTATATAAAGAGAGTCCTTCATTAACAGAGATACACATTATTCTTGAGTTCTACTGTTGCTACTGTTATCGCTCCGCTTTTCTCTACATTCTAATAATTGACTTGAGTATTAAAGGCTCAATACTAAGACCCCTTCTTTGATCTGACATTGATGTTATATGTTTTGCAGAGCGAAACAAAGTCGAAATTCGATCAGCGAAATCGTCATCTCCTAACTTTTCAGGTTCATACAGGATAAATATTATATATGAAATATTTAATATATAATAAAATTATAAGATAAATTTTATACCGATAGCAATATTAAAAATTTTTAATACAACACTATATTATACCAAAATTTTTAATATACTATAAAATTAATATTATTTTTATATTTTGATACAATATATACTATATTAAAATTTCAATGTCTTTCCGAACATACTGCAATCCGCTGCACCTAAGGAGCTTGTATGTCAGTTTTCTTTCAATTGGCGTGAAGAGACAAAGGACTTGCGATTAGTCGGATGCTTCCACCCGGCTTCGTACGAATCAATCTTTATTGGTTAAAAGTTATTCGGCACCATTTATGCCTTTTAATAAAAAATTAAAATATTCTTTTTGATGCTAAAGCATCGCACCAAATAATTTTGTTGTTCTCCCTTCAATTAATTTTTAATTTTGTGATTAATTTTAATACGACAATTAAATGATTTTATTGGACTGACTTATTCGCCTTTGTGGAATAGTTAGGATAATTCCATCTTAGATTATTTATTTATCTAAACATTCGAATAAAATCGCAGAGTAGATCTGCATTCATCACTGCAAAATACAAAATACTTAAAGTGCACATGATGCACGTTTTAAAGGAATATAAATTCATTAACGTTGTTTAAAATGAAAATATTTTTAAAAAATATTTAAAATTATGACAGATTCCGTGTTGCATCAGGCTCAGCCAGCAAGCGGTGTCCGGCTCAACCTAGAAGTCGTGTCATGCATAGTTTCCCATATGATAGGATCATATTCTACGATGTGAAAGCACAAATAAATTTTAAATTATGTAGAATTAATTTTTATAGTAGGATTTGAGTAAAATCAGTAAAATCCGAATAGAATAAATAGGAACGGAACAGGATCAGATTTTTAGAGCTTATATTTTCTCCTTATGATTTAGTATAGATGATGTGCGCATAATATCTCTGATGTAATAATTATCGGTCGATTCTTAGGAATTCACGATCTTGAATTTACCTCATCATGCGCTTAAAGCATCTTTGACGTAATGGACAGAGTTCGATTCTCAGAAACTAACGATTTGAGGTTTACTCCATCATACATCTGGCGCCTATGTACCGTATGTACCTCCCTCCATATTCATGGAGTCAGCACTAGGGGACCATTAATATAGCGGATTTATATTTAAAGAGGTTATAATTTTTAACTTTAATTGAACCATGATAACTATAATATATCAAATTAAATTTCGCTAAAATATCTATAGTTAGTGATCCTGTCCGAACGCTGAATCAACGGACGCTGGGCACGTGGCGGTCTCCAAACTGCTGACGTAGATCTTCGACTGGTCGCGTGGGCGGCATACGGATCCATCTTGCCGACTTCCCTTGCCTACATTGTTCCGTGGGCCAGAGGCTGTTCACCTTGCTGGGATTTGCCTCGATGCCCCGCTCGGTCACTATGTAACCCAAGAAACGCCCGCCTTTTGCTCCGAACAGACACTTTTGAGGGTTCAACTTAACTCCATACTTCCTCAGTGTTCGGAAAATCTCCTCCATATCTTTAAAGAGATCGGCCGCTCGGACGGACTTGATGAGAATATCATCCACGTATACTTCCAAATTTCGTCCGATCTGCTCCCTGGACACTTTGTTCATCAAGCGTTGGTAAGTTGCTCCCGCGTTCTTCAGTCCGAACGGCATCACATTGTAGCAGTACGTGCCGTCGGCTGTAACGAAGCTAACTTTCTCTTAATTTTCTCGGGCGAGCGGCACTTGATGGTATCCCTGATAGGCGTCGAGCATGCATATCAACTCGTAGCCGGCTGTGGAGTCCACCAGTTGATCGATCCGGGGTAAAGGATAAAAATCCTATGGGCATGCTTTGTTGAGATCCCGGAAATCGATGCAAACTCTCTACTTGTTGCCCGGCTTGGAGACTAGTACTACGTTCGCCAGCCAGCTCGGGAACTGAACCTCGCGTATGTGGCCGGCCTCCAGGAGATTCTCCACCTCCGCTAGGATTATGGCATTTTGTTCGGCGCTGAAGTCCCTCTTCCTTTGCTTTACCGGCCGAGCGTCCGGTCGGACATGGAGCTCGTGCTGCGCTATACTTGGCGAAATCTCGGGCAGCTCATGTGTCGACCAAACGAAGACATCACAGTTTTTCTGGAGACATTTGATTACTTTCTTTTTCTGGCTCGCCTCCAGATTGGCCGCAATGAATGTGGTGGCCTCCGATCGGGTCGGGTGAATCTGCACTTTCTCTTTTTCTTCATAAACCAAAGAGGGTGGTTTTTCAGTAATGGCGTTTACCTCGATCCAGGGCGCCTTCCGAGCGGAATTGGATTCAGCTCGGACCATCTCGAGGTAGCATCGCCGAGCTGCCAGCTGGTCTCCTCGTACTTCTCCCACTTTATCTTCCACCGGGAACTTGATTTTCTGGTGGAAGGTGGAGACGGCCGCTCGGAACTCGCTGAGCGCCGGTCGCCCCAAGATAACGTTGTATACTGAGGGAGAGTCGACCACGACGAAGTTTACAGTCCGCGTCCTTCTGAGCGGCTCCTCTCCCAGCGAAATAGCCAGTCGGACCTGTCCGACCGGCAGAACCTCATTTCCCGTAAACCCGTAGAGGGGGGTTGTCATGGGTAGCAGCTCGGCTCGATCTATTTGCAGTTGGTCGAAGGCCTTCTTGAATATGATGTTGACCGAGCTTCCTGTATCGATGAAAACACGGTGAATAGTATAGTTAGCTATTACCGCTTTAATGAGGAGAGCGTCGTCATGTGACACTTCGACTCTCTCCAAGTCCTTGGGCCCGAAACTGATTTCGGGACCGCTCGTCCGTTCTTGGCTGCAGCCGACCGCATGGATCTGAAGCTGTCTGACGCTCGCCTTCTTTGCTCTGTTGGAGTCGCCTCTGGTCGGCCCCCCAGCGATAATATTGATTTCGCCTCGGGAAGTGTTACTTCTATTTTCTTCTTCCCGAGCGGACGGCCTAGGCTGCTCCCTAGACCTCCGGGGATTGTCCTCACGCCTCGGAGTATGGTGCCGCTCGGGAGTCTGTCTTTGTCGCCTGTCGGATATCATCCGATCGGCTTCATGAGGGCGCTGTCGCCTGTCGGACGATGACGATCGGCGGTGGCCACCCCGGTGCACGGGGTGGGCAATCAGGGAAAGGCTCTGGCAATCTCTTGTATTATGAGTGTCTGTCCGGTGAAATGAGCAAAACATTGGGGTCCATACCTTCTTTTTAGGTTTGGGCCGCTCGGCAGATACTTCTTGAATGGCGTGGGATCTTGCATGTTGCTGGGGGTGGGCTGCTTCAGCTCGCGGTCCTCTGGGCGGCTGATGAGCAGTGTGCGGCTTTCGTTAAGCAAGGGGCACCCGCTCGGTTGGAGTTTCCTTCATTCGGGCAGCTTGGGCTTCCTCCACATTGATGTATTCATTGGCTCGGTGTAGCATATGATCGTAGTCTCGGGGCGACTTCCGAATGAGCGAGCGGAAGAAGTCCCCGTCCATGAGGCCTTGCGTGAACGCATTCATCATCGTTTCTGAGGTGGCCGTTGGAATGTCCATGGCCACCTGGTTGAATCGCCGTATATAAGCTCTGAACGACTCTCGGGGCTCTTGCTTGATGGCAAATAGGCTAACGCTAGTCTCATGATAACGCCGACTGCTTGCAAAATGGTGGAGGAAGGCCGTGCGGAAGTCCTTGAAACTTGTGATGGATCCGTCCGACAACCTTCGAAACCACCGTTGCGCCGATCCCGAGAGAGTGGTAAGGAATACCCGACACTTTACTCCATCTGTGTATTGATGAAGGGTGGTCGTGTTGTCAAACTTACCCAGATGATCATCCGGGTCGGTGGTTCCGTTGTACTCACCGATCGACGGGGGCACATAGTGCTTTGGCAGAGGGTCCCATAGGATGGCCTCCGAAAATTGACGGTTGATCCGTTCGGGGGAGGCGTCCGCTCGGGGGGCCTTGCCCTTTCTGCTGTCTCGTATCGGCACTTCGTCTGATGAAGATCCTCGATCACGATTAACTGCTGCGGCTTCAGGAGGCGTGCGGAATAGGGCCCGAGGAAACGGAACCGTGGTCGCGGGTGTTTCCGCTCGACCTCCCGATGCGGACGTCGCTTGCTGCTCCATCCGCTCGGCTTGCGACTTCTGCCTTTGTTGTTCCACTAGCTTGGCTGCTCTGGTTTCGATCAGAGCGTCGAGCTCCTCTGTGGGGAGCATCACCGAGTGCGGTCGTCCAGCTTCGTTCATTGCTTCCGATCGGATGCAGGAGCGTTTCCCACAGACGGCGCCAAATTGATCCTGTCCGAACGCTGAATCAACGGACACTGGGCACGTGGCGCTCTCCGAACTGCTGACGTAGATCTTCGACCGGTCGCTTGGACCTCGGGCGAACCTGCAAGGAAGTCGGGTCGGGAGGGGGTTCCCGACGACGACCCTCCGACGCTCAAGTCAGGCAAGTGGACAACAACGAGGTGGCTTCGAATATCAAAGAACGCGTACCTCCGGCGAAGTGTGAGGCTCCTTATATAGAGCTGTGAAGGGGCTCGAGCACACATACCGAGGCGAATACGTATCCTCAGTCCATATCTCAGTATGGGCTTGCCAGAAAAGCTTACCTGACACCATACTGCTACAGTCCGAGCACATCTCTGATGGGACAGCGGAACCTTCTGTCATAAGATCCTGCGTATGGCCTGATCGTCGAACATACCCGCTGTCAGAAGATGTTCCCTTGTCCTTTTCTCCTTTTACCCCATACCGAGCGTCCGGCCGGTCGGCAGTTCCCTCATGTCCGGCCGGTCGTATGCGCTGGTCCACTCGGGAGATTCTCGGTCGTGTGCTCTGTGGATTGTTCGCAGTGTTGCTACTTTATGTCTTTGGCCGAGCGAGCTACCCACTCGACCATACGATCCTGTTCAACATGAGCGTCGGAACCCCGACTCCCCGCCGGGGTGCCTTTGCTTTCATTTAGACCCCGGTCGTCCGGTAGGTCCACCCAGTTCCGATCGGCCTATTGACCTTTTGACTTCCACGTGGCGTTGAACGTTAAGCTGTTTGGATAAAGTTTTATCCCCTCTCTCGTTGGAGGCGCCTTGGACCCTTGGGATAGACTTTCCAGGAGCTATATAAAGGCCCCTGGAGCTAGGAAAGAAACAACAACTCAAGTAATCAATTCTGTAGTCTTTTCTAGCAACTAGTGAGCGTTTTAAGTGTGTAAAAGGCTTCTCCGCCTTCAGCAAAGGAGATCTTTTACTGTGCTTTTCTTACTGCCCTAGATTAACAACCCTCTTGGTTGTAACCAGGTTAAATTTCTGTCTCCTTTTATTTCTGCTCTTAATTTTATTATAGTTGCTTTATTTTTGAGTTGAAAGATCCGAGGAGGGTATCGTCTTAATTTTTCAGAAGCAATTCACCCCCTCTTGCCGGCCTCCGCTGCACCTACAATTGATATCAGAGCCAGACCGCCTCAGAAGGACTAACCGGCGACTGAAGCACAAACGATCAAGACGATGGCCGGAGCGAATATTCATCCCCCGAAGTTCGACGGAGACTTCGCGACGTGGAAACGCCGGATGGAGGTATTCTTTAAAACCGACTTCGATATTTTACTAACTATGAAATATCGTTTTAAAGTTTCGAAAGACAAAGAAGAGCATCAGTGGAGCAAGAAGGAGCAGACTTAGTTTGTTGCCAACGGAAAGGCAGAATTCCACCTGCTGAGCGTGCTGCCACCACAAGAGGTAAGTCGAATCGGAAGCTACTCCTCCGCGAAAGACCTCTGGGAAAAATTCCTGGAGCTTCACGAAGGTACCTTAGAAGCTAAGCTAGCGAGGCACGACATCCTCCGGACCCAATTAACGAACCTCCGGATGAACCAAGGCGAGAAGGTAGCGCAACTCCAAGCAAGGATCAAAGAGCTGATCACGCAACTAACTAATCTTGGAGAAGAAGTAACTAACCGGGACTCGATCCGATACGCGCTCAACGCCTTCCCGAGAACTCAAGAATGGACATCCTTAGTAGATGCGTACTACATCTCTAAGGACTTCGAGGTAAGTACTCTAGAAAATCTATTTCCAACTTTTGAACTTCACGAATCTCGAGTTGCAGATCCCATTGGAGTAGAAAAGACAAGTCAGAACATTGCTTTGAAGGCAAGAACAAACGGTTCTGACTCCGAAGCCTCGATTGACGAAAAAAAGGCTGCATTAATGGTAAGACGATTTAATAAGTTTTTTAAATCTAACAAATTTAGATCGCAGAAGCATGAGCGAAAACGGAGAACAGTTCGTTGCTACAACTGCAACGAAGAAGGACACACCAAGGAGGATTGCCCGAAATTAAAGAGCAAGCAAAAAGAAAAGGTCAAGTACAAGAAGCCAGAATCCTCCAAGCACAAGAACTTGAAGGTCACTTGGTTAGATTCGCCGTCTTCCGAATCAGACATCGAAGTCTTCTCGGGGTTAGCGCTAATGGCTAACCATTAGATAAAAGAAGAGTCAAGCTCAGAGATGAGCATAGATGAAGAGGGAGGAACATCATCAGCAGAAAGCGACGATGAAGGGGGAGTGTCACCAAGTCAGGTAAGTCAAGTACGTAATCTAACCCCAACTCAGTCTTTTCGCTTTATTAAGTGTCTTTCTAAAGACTTATTCAAATTAGAAAAAGAAAATGCTGAATTGAAATTGAAATTAGTAAAAGCATGTCCACTTGAGATGTACGATAAACTAAAATCAGAAAATGATAATCTAAAATTAAAAATTAAAAATTTTAAAAATGATGCATGCTTAAATAGATTTCCAAAATCAAAAGTTAGAATTTATGGAAAATTGAATTGGTACATTAGAAATCATCATGGTCAACTTAGAAGAGTGCCTAAGAACTATGTACCCCAAAATTTTTGAATAACCCTGTAGGAAGGAACCTCTATTGTGTTCCGAAATATGTGCTAAATTAATTTGTTTAATTAAAAGCTTACAGTAAGAAAAATTAAACTTTGAATTTCTTTATGGAAGCTTTGTCTAAGGAAGTGGTTATTGCTCCAATAACCAAGAAGGTCTAGTGCCTCGTCACGACCTGGAAGCCGAAATATCGAAATAAAAATATTTAATTAACTTTCTGATAAAAGTATTAAAATTAGAATTAAATAATGCTTTGAAAAGTTTTTAAATATTTTCTTAGAAATTCATTTTTATTATCTAGAAAAATGTCTCTTGAAAGCTTTACTTAGAATTTTTTTTTCTCTAAAAATCAATTTTTTTTACTTAAAAATTATTTTGAAAAATTCAAACAAATCATTTTAAGTTAGAATTCTTTTGACACTTAGAAATTTTACTTAGAATTTTTTTTCCCAAAAAATTCATTTGACTTAGATTTTTTTTTAATTTCTATTTTTGAAAATTCTATAATTTCAGCTTACTTAGAGAGTTTTTCATCTTAAATTAGAATTTTTTTTAACTTAAAAATTTATGCTAAATTTTTTTTTTGTTACCCCGTTTTTGCTGTGATCAAAAGGGGAGAGTAAGGTACAAGTTTAGAGAAGTACATATTTAGGGGGAGGAAATTTTTAAAATTAAAAATATTTTTTTGGTTAACTCTTAATTTAGTAGTTGCAATTTTATTTATTGCAAACTGGTGCTTAATATATTAGTTTAGTAATTTTCTTTTAAAATTACTTTTCTATCTATTTTTACCCTAACTTGAACTTGGGTTGATGCACATCAAAAAGGAGGAGATTGTTGGTCCCCGTGGGTGTTTTGATGTGATCAACCAAGTTGGTTAGGTCCTGCTTTGTGTTTAATCCCTGTGTCAGAGTGTGCAGGAGCGTAGAAGCGCAGGAAGTCGAGCGGAAGACGCAGCTAGTGTAACGACCCGCCTTCTACTGGCTAAGCTATAAGGGCGGGGTTACATTATGCTGTGCTAAGCTATATCCATGACCATCACTAAGTCTAGGTGCGGAAAGCTGTACCAATTAAAATCTTTGCTAACTGCTACTAAATTCGGAATTTTATTATCAGACATATGCTAAGGGGTGTAATCTAAGATATACATGGCATCTATTACATCCCCTATGGTCAAGGAATCTAAATAGGGGTTTGCAGCTGATATCAGGCCTCCCAATCGATCAGTGGATCGATTGGAATGGCCGGATCGATCCACTGATCGATTCAGATGGTTACTGTATACGAAAACTTTGTTTGGATCGATCAGTTGATCGATCTAGACTTGTTGATCAATCCAGTGATCGATTCAGCACGCTACTGTGCACGAAGGAATTTCTGGATCGATCGGCTGATCGATCCAGGCTTACCAATCGATCGGAGGATCGATTCAGCAAGGTTTTGTTCACTGGAATCAGGCCCGATCGATCGGCTGTTCGATTAAACTGAATCAATCGATCGTCTAATCGATCCTAAGACCTTCTGTTTGCGAATAACAGCTACCCAATCGATCAACCGATCGATTGGGAAGCCTCCAATCGATCGGCTGATCGATTGGGGGTTTCTGATTTCGCAGCTGAACTCTGATTTCAGCACTGATTCGTGCCTAAATCACATACATCAACTCTATAAACATGAGATAAAACTACTACGCATGACATTACTCATGGAGTGCTATCTAATATCAAACTGAATGCATACTACACAATTCATACTACTCAAACAGTCTAAAAGGTAGAGAAGTAACTAAAATTAGAAATGCTAAGTTTCAAGTTCGCTAGTTTCCAAGCATCTTTATTCCAAGTTCCTTATTCCACACACATCTTCATTGCATTGCCCTCCAGCCTCCACTAGTCCATCTTTCCTTTACCCTTATCTACAGTACAAGGAAAAGAAGTATCTGTAAGCTTTCGCTTAGTAAGAAACCATCTACCTCACAAAACATGCATACGATGGAATCATACTTTTAAAACATGCTATTTGAAATACATGCTGACATGCCAAAATATAAATACTGAAGTTATTAATCATGTATACTAAAACATGGCATCAAAACTAGTCATGGAATATCAAGAGCTAAGCATGAAACTATCACATGTATCAATGGAAAAAAAAACTAAACTGATATAACACTGAGCTGAACTAAACTAAGCTAATACTGAATTTAAATCATGTTCACATAACTTATTGTGAGATTTTGAAAAACTATTTATAATAATAGATCAAAGTACTAATTATGCTGCTGATGGGCCCGACAACCGTACTTGCTATGCGCGCATCCCTAACTAAACCTGGGGTTGTAAATTCCGAATCTAGTAGGGTTTACTAGATTATCTAAACCTAGGGACGACTATAGGAGCCCAACCCAATGGACATCTAGTCCAGTACATTGCCTCTGCTGAAAATAAAATACTGGTTATAGCTGAATTTTCTTATCTTGCTATTTCTAGGTTATCTGAACCTAGAACTAGGTTGTCTAAACCTAGAGGCGACTGTGGGAGCCCACCCATTGGACCGTAGTCCCATATAAGCTGAAACAAGACTGAACATGCTGGAAAAAAATGCTTCTATTGCGTTTACTGAGCTATTATAATGCCTATGGTGGCATTTAACTGAGCTACACATTTTATCAAACATATGGTGTGTACTAGTTCACACCCCACATACCAAAATTCTGCATACAACTAAACTAATGCGTAAAACCTCGAAAGGAGCTACTTATACTGCAGGTGAGGGGTTCCTTACCTCCTGCGCTAGATTTCTTACGATTCTAGTCGCTAGTTTTCTGGTGGAGAAGATCCCTTCGGCGATCTCCTTGCGTCTACGTGTTCCTCTCGTGGTGGAGAGCGTCCTCGTGTCGGAGTTATCGCCGGAAGGTGCTCTTGGAGCCTTTGGGACGAAACCCTAGCCCTTGGGGTTTGGTGGGCCGAGTGAGGAAGAAAAGAAGGGGGCGGCATGACTAGGGTGAGGAGAGAAAAGAAAATTGCGTTAAAAAACAACTCCTCACTTAACCTCCCTATTTATATTAAGTGATTAAATTTCACCCCAACTCAATCATAAATATAATTAATTCCCTCTTCTTTCAGCACGGCTCTGCTGGGTTCACTTGGTTACTAGAGTCCACCATAAGTCGTAGGACCCAATAGGTCTCGGGTTCAATTCCCGCATAGACTATTTTGCTATTCTATTTATTTTTGCTACTTCGGCTACTCTAAAAATGCTGTAAAAATATCCTAAAATTCCAGAAAATTACTAGGATATTTCTAATAATTATTTTGAGAATTTTCGGGCGTTACAGCTAGCGAGAAGGACGACACGGGAAGGGAGCCGACGGGCTTGGTGCGTCCGAAGGACGAGATAGCTGCGGAAGAATACTCCGGTGGACGAGAAGAACGTGCGCGGCGTTCGAGGGACGAGAAGCTGGACGGAAGCCTGCTCGAGGAGAAGGCCAGAGATTGGGTTCGGGTGAGCCCTATTTCGGTTGGCCGGAATCACCCAAAAGAACGAGACTTCGGAAGACGAAGCAAAGAAGCAACCAAGCTGGAAAAGCTGCCAGCCAGCTTAGAGGCGCCTCCATCAGGCTTGGAGGCGCCTCCAGCTTGAGGGAGCCTTCAACCCCTATTGAAGGCGCCTCGGACCTGGTAAAAGTGAACGTTGAGCTGTTTGGATAGAGTTTTATCCTCTCTCTCGTTGGAGGCGCCTTGGACCTTGTTGGAGGTGCCTTGTGTTGGGGATCGGACGGCCGGCTTGAAGGGGGGTTGGATAGACGGCGCCCCCAAATCGTTGCTTCCTACGTATTCGTTAGCACAGCGGAATACAAAGAATACAAATACGAATACTAAAGCTAATCTAAAGACAAGGAAAGAACAAGCAAACCAATGACACGTTCGTTTAACGTGGTTCGGAGATAAAGCTCCTACTCCACGGCGTGTCCGTAAGGTGGACGATCCCGATCCTTCGGTGGATTACTCCCCGGAAAACTTCCAGCTAGCTCAAACCTCCTTGTGGGTGGAGAAACCTCACCACAACCCTCACAAGAGCTCTTTTGACGCTAGGGCACAAGTAGACTACTAATAGAGATTAACCACCTCTATTTCGTCAACTCAAACCAAGCTCCCAAGCTTTGGTTTTATAGGCCACGGGTTGGAAAACCCCGCCTACCAGTCGACTGCTAAAACATGCAGTCGACTGCCCCAGTCGACTGCACCAGTCGACTGCCAAAACATGCAGTCGACTGCTACAGTACTGCTACAGTAGCGCTACAGTACTGCTACAGTAGCGCTACAGTACTGCTACAGTAAAACCCTAAAAACTAGGATTTTACTCCGAGTACAATCTCTCGTGCACTCGTACCCTCACCCTTATGACTCACTTGATTCTTCCTTTGCAGCTTTGACCTTTTGCCTTCAAGCCTACTTCCTTTGGCTCTCGTCCCTCGGATGCATTCAAGCCCGCGGCTCGTACCCAATGCCATCCTTCGCGTATGCCTCGAAGTCGCTTCCCTCGGCCCTTGTCCTCGCTGCCTTGTCCACGGTCCCTCGGATGCTCCATCCTTCACCGGACCCGAAGCCATCAACCTGAGTCATATGTGTATCCTGCAAACCTGCACAACTCAAATACACATATCAAATACAAGGGTGAACCTAACTTAAACCCTTTGCCCAAACACCAAAACACATGGTCCCGCGGACCATTGGGATTGCTCCAACAATCTCCCCCTTTTTGGTGTTTGGCAATACGTTTAAGTTAGGGAAAACAAATAGCAAATAAACATGCTAATACATACAATGGACTTACGATGCCAAGGCTACACACTTGGACTTACTCCGCCGAATGGTCTTACGATGCCAAGGCTACACACTTGGACTTACACTGCCGAATGGACTTACGTTGCCAAGGCTACACACTTGGCAACCGCCGTAACAATGCACAGGGCTTTTTAAGAACCTATCCCAAGGCTCCCCCTACACCTAAGCTCCCATTGAGCTAGGATTTTCCACATAAGGCTTTTGAAGGACCTATCCCAAGGCTCCCCCTTTACCTAAGCTCTCCATTGAGCTAGGATTTTTACAACGGGCTTTTTAAGAACCTATCCCAAGGCTCCCCCTACACAAAGGTACTTTCAGGTTTTCCTAACTAAACCTTACTTCTCCCCCTTTGCCTAACATCCAAAAAGTTCTCCAACAATATCCCAATTATTGAAAACTTGTCATCCAAATGACCCTAAACTCATGTATGTATCACCCATGGATCCCATACATCTATATGAGCTGACCCGGTCAAAATCCAGTGCTGAAAACACTTTCAGACTGGTATCAGTCGACTGCAAGAAGTACCAGTCGACTGCCCCCATGAAAATGAGCTTACAGAGACATTCTGTGTTCATGAACAGTGTTACCAGTCGACTGGTACACTATTCATGAAAAAATCAGTCTTTTCTGGTCAACTTCAGAAATGCGCCAGAAATTCCACAGACCTCCAAAAATCCCTAAATTTTGTGGAGAGGTCTATTATATCAATATCTACTTGGGAAAAATATATATAAAAATATATCTATCACCAATCCCAAGATTGACACAAAACACAAAACTAGCTAAAAAGTTCAATTGAACCTTGACCTAAAGTCCTAGTTTTGGCTTCCTCTTGATGTATTTACCCATACCAACCCACAATGCATCCCTAGCATTGGTTTATATGGTATCTATACTTCCAAAACCAATTATCATGCAATATGACCCCAATTGTCATATTTCTTGCATGAAACATAAACCATGTGTGCCAATTTCCTAGGTTTGAGACTCAAGTCCGTCTCTAAACCACTTGGCACACTCCATGGCTCCTCTAGACCCCCAAGTAGAACCCACCTGAGATCCATTGACCATGGGTTCCAAATTGACTCTTGGAGCTCCCCCTAGAGCTCTTTACCTTAGTCACCTCCCTAGGTGACTCTTCCACAATGGCTAGGCCACATCGATCCACCCCCGGTGACACTTGGCCTACAAACGTAACTTTCTTAACCTTGGACACCTTGTCCTTGGTTAATTTCTTCTGACCATTAAATGACTTTCCCTTGCCATTAATTGACTTCTCCTTGCTATAGTCATATGCAACCCTAGCATAAGACTTTCCCTTAGCCTTGGAGACCTCTCCCTTGCCATGATCATTTGCCACCCTAGCATATGAACTCTCATTGGCCTTGGAGGGACTAGATCGGTATCCCAAGCCCGATCTATCATTATTGGGTTTTTGGCTACCCAACACCATACTTAATCCCTTAGATCCAATAGTGAATCTCTTAAGGAATTTCTCTAAACCATCAAGCTTTGCCTTCAAAGCTTGATTCTCCCTTTCTAGGTTCCTAACCCTAGAGTCAACATGTCCACCTTGGACATTCCTAGACCTACCCTTTCTAGGCATATGTCTCCCCTTCTTGGGATTAATGCCTTGGGTCTCCTTAGGTCTACCATTTCTAAATTTATCATGCATAGATTTCCTAGGGTTATGATCCACATTTACCCTATTCCGATCATGATATCTAAATCCAAAATTTTGCATGGGCATATAATGATTAACATTATTTTTCTTAACATGCATGGGAACATAAGAATTTGAATTTGAATTACACTTCAAATTAGGGTATACCTCCCTTACCCTTGAAGCTCCCCCTTGACTTGAGCTCCTCTTATTCTTCTCCCACTTCTTTAGATGCTCGAACTTCTTGAACTCTCCCTTCCTTGAGCATCTTGTGTGGTAGTGTCCAAGTTCTCCACACGTGAAGCATCTAATGTGTTTCTTCTCCTTCTTCTTCCTACAACTCAAATTAGATTCTAAAGAGATTGAATTGAGTTTAGGAGATACCTTCTTCTTACCCAATGGACATCTACTCTTGTAGTGTCCCTTCTTATTGCAACCGAAGCAAATTATGTTATTCTTTGACTTCACTTCGGTGGAGGTGCTTGCTATGTTTGCCACTTCCAAGACCTCTTCTTCATCCTCTTCACTTGTCTTGGATTTTTCTTCACTTCTTGAGGATGTTGATGATGCCTCATCTTCCTTATCCACACTTGTAGATGGCCTTTCTTCATCCTCCTTCTCCTTGGATGTGATAGAATTCACTTCCTCTTCCTCTTTTGATGTTGAATTGGTCTCCACATCCAAATGGTCATTCTTCTCCTCTTGGACCACTTCATCTATCTTCTCCTCCTCGGATGTTGAACATTTCTCAACTTCTTGTTGATCTTCCTCTACTTGAGCTTCTACATCCATTTCTTCGGATTTTTCTTCTTCTTGTGTATGCATAGGTTCTTCCCATTGAGCCTTCTTTATCTTGCTCCATAAATCGTGAGCATTCTCGTATTTACCTACAAGGCTCATTACGTCATAAGGCAAAATATCAATTAATATAGATATTACCTTGTCGTTTGCCTTTGACCGAGAGGTTTGCTCCTCCGTCCAATGTCGTGGTCGGAGCTTCTTCCCTTTCTTGTCCTTCGGGACTTCAAACGGCTCTTTGACCACCATCATGGTGTTCCAATCCGTGTTGAAGAAGACCTCCATCTTCATCATCCAATATGTGATGTCCCATAAGCTTCTACCTTCAAGCTTTGGCGGTTCAATCAAGCCGGTCATCTTTGCTTCCTTGGCGGTTAGTCCAATGGAGAGCGGCCTCGCTCTGATACCACTTGTTGGGGATCGGACGGCCGGCTTGAAGGGGGGTTGGATAGACGGCGCCCCCAAATCGTTGCTTCCTACGTATTCGTTAGCACAGCGGAATACAAAGAATACAAATACGAATACTAAAGCTAATCTAAAGACAAGGAAAGAACAAGCAAACCAATGACACGTTCGTTTAACGTGGTTCGGAGATAAAGCTCCTACTCCACGGCGTGTCCGTAAGGTGGACGATCCCGATCCTTCGGTGGATTACTCCCCGGAAAACTTCCAGCTAGCTCAAACCTCCTTGTGGGTGGAGAAACCTCACCACAACCCTCACAAGAGCTCTTTTGACGCTAGGGCACAAGTAGACTACTAATAGAGATTAACCACCTCTATTTCGTCAACTCAAACCAAGCTCCCAAGCTTTGGTTTTATAGGCCACGGGTTGGAAAACCCCGCCTACCAGTCGACTGCTAAAACATGCAGTCGACTGCCCTCTGTGGAAATTCGACCGTTACATCCCAACGGCTCGATTTCACACTAACCGATCTGCGCGGTCGACTGCACCAGTCGACTGCCAAAACATGCAGTCGACTGCTACAGTACTGCTACAGTAGCGCTACAGTACTGCTACAGTAAAACCCTAAAAACTAGGATTTTTACTCCGAGTACAATCTCTCGTGCACTCGTACCCTCACCCTTATGACTCACTTGATTCTTCCTTTGCAGCTTTGACCTTTTGCCTTCAAGCCTACTTCCTTTGGCTCTCGTCCCTCGGATGCATTCAAGCCCGCGGCTCGTACCCAATGCCATCCTTCGCGTATGCCTCGAAGTCGCTTCCCTCGGCCCTTGTCCTCGCTGCCTTGTCCACGGTCCCTCGGATGCTCCATCCTTCACCGGACCCGAAGCCATCAACCTGAGTCATATGTGTATCCTGCAAACCTGCACAACTCAAATACACATATCAAATACAAGGGTGAACCTAACTTAAACCCTTTGCCCAAACACCAAAACACATGGTCCCGCGGACCATTGGGATTGCTCCAACACCTTGGACCCTCGGGATAGACTTTCCAGGAGTATATAAAGGCCCCTGGAGCTAAGAAAGAAACAACAACTCAAGCAATCAATTCTGTAGTCTTTTCTAGCAATTAGTGAGTGTTTTAAGTGTGTAAAAGGCTTCTCCGCCTTCAGCAAAGGAGATCTTCTACTGCGCTTTTCTTACTGCACTGGATTAACAACCCTCTTGGTTGTAACCAGGTTAAATTTATGTCTCCTTTTATTTCTGTTCTTAATTTTATTATAGTTGCTTTATTTTTGAGTTGAAAGATCCGAGGAGGGTATCGTCTTAATTTTTCAGAAGCAATTCACCTCCCTCTTGCCGGCCTCCGCTGCATCTACAATATCGTCGGATAACAGAAAAATGTGACAAAAAAAGTAAAATGAAAAGAAAAAATGAAAAATATAAAAAATATATAAAAATATTTAAAAAAATAAAAAATCATTAAAAAATAATTTTTAAAATAAAAAAATTAAAAAATAGAAAAACATAAAAAATTTAAAAAACAACAAAAAATAAAAAATAAAAAAATAGAAAAAACGTGAAAATTTTAAAAAAAGGTAAAAATTAATAAAAAAATGTTAAAAAACATTAAAAAATAAAAAAAAATAGAAAAATGTAAAAAAAACCTAAAAATTTTAAAAAACCTAAAAAATAAAAAAGTAAAAAAATAAAAAAACTTTAAAAAATTAAAAAAAATTAAAATAGAAAAATATAAAAATAAAGAAAAACATGAAAATATAGTAAAATATAATAGAGTTTAAATATATAATAATAATAAAAAAAACGTGAAAATATAATAAAATATAATAGAGTTTAAATAATAATAATAATAATAATATTATTATTATTATGTATAGTTGATTTTGTAATTAAGGGTAATATAGTAAAATATCATTAAAATTTTCAAACAACCATGTTTTTGTTATATTATCTAAATTGAACTAAACAACCTAAATTGAACCAAACAACATTTAATTATATTTTATTCCCCATAATCAAACGCATCCTAAGTGTTTTGTCGACGCTCATTAATTTAAATTTATACCCGTAATAATACATGTTAATTTTAATTGCATATATATTAATAGGATCGTATAATCTAATCCCGACCGATATAATTTTAACTTTAAATAGATTCTCCGTTAAGATCACGATTCTACCCACTAATGTCATGCCCCAGATGATGTGGAACTGAAACTCGGCCTACAGGCCGGGTGGGTGTCAATCGAGATCAAATCCTCTGTCCCCAAATTTATCTGTCCCCGTGTCCCCTTACCGATCAGACAGACCAGATTACATCTCAAGGACGTCTTGCACATCACGAGGATATTGCACACATCTTAAAGATGTCATGATACCTTAAGATGTAATCTAATCTGTCTGATCGGCAGGGAACACGGTGACAGAGAAAGTTGGGGACAGAAAATTTGATCTGGTGCCAATCTGACCATGCCAGTCTGGTTTCGGCTGGACACGAAACGATCCATATCATGCCAGACCTGAACTGCCAGTCATTTGGCACCTCTGTAAACAATAGCAAAATACAAAACAAATTGGTGAAATGCACAATTACTGTCATCGTAACTGTCTGATTTCGATAAATCTACTCAGAAATAAATAGATCCATATTAAAACTCCATTGTTTCTAGATTACATACATGGTCGAACACCACGAATTAATAGAAAATGCTCTTTAGACTCTAAATTAGATGCGGGCGCGGTCACTTGGCACGATAAGAATCCCCATTTGGTTGCAAGTTATAAAGCAGATGAACTGGTCGAACGACTAACGCCTGCTGGTGCGAGATTTTGGCCTCGATGATTTCTGCAAAAGAGAGGTGATGGTGTGTGATGATTTTGTGAGTATCCAAATACAAATTTTAAGAAAAAAAACAGAGAAGTTTATGTATAAACTCACAGATGGTCCGAAGCTAGCACCCGAACCACCAGTTCCTGCACCTAAACAAAACAACCTTGTTAAACATAGAACTATAACACAAATGTTTATGGACTAGGTTCTGCGGTTGAAGGGGTCGACTTAACATTAATCGTCGTAATGCAATCATTAGAGAGAAAAGGTTTGTTACATGTCTTCGCCTCTAAGAAGGAAAGCATGAAGACTAAGAGTGAATACGAGAAATCCAAGACCAACATAAATATGTATTGGCCGACGATGATGGTAAGCGGTTGTGTGGGAGGCATGTAACATGTTTAGCAATCATATGTTCAATATCTCTAAGGATGATTGTATTCATATTCTATGAGCGACAAGCTTAACTCTAGCAGCCCATAAAGCTGCCTCTGTTAAACAAAAAAATAAACATGAGACAAAAAAAACATGGGTACTCTATCATGGGTAAATAGTTTGATAAGGGTAAATACAATAAAATAAATATTGTACATGTACCTGCCGCAGCGAGCGGTGTCGAGAAAAGTGAGCTACCCACCGGAGTGGATCCAAATGATGAAGTATTAATTGCCAGTCCTGAGGGAGTTTGAGTAGAACCAAATAGAGATGTAGAAGGAGTACCAAATGGTGTCGACTGTAGCGAAAATCCGGAGGAACCAAATAAGGTGGATGTAGGAGAAGGTGCTGTGGGGGTTGAAAAGAGGAAAGAAGAAGAGGAAGATGCAGTAGGAGCTGAGGATGGAGTACTAAATAATGAAAATCCACTTCCAGAAGATGCTGCTGAAGGTCCAGCAGATGGCTGCACAGAGCTTGTTGAGGGTGCCACCAAACTAGTAAATGCACTAGAAACTTGGCTAGTTGGTTGTGCAGATATTGCAGGCAAATGCAACGTTGGATGAACTCTTTTGGCAGCAGCTTCCTGTTGAGCTGCTTCTCTTCTGTTAGCCTCAAGAAATGGATCATTCACATTGCCTTGCCGGCGCTGATCAGCAAGATATGCTGTCTTCATTGATTCAACATGCTGGTGAAGATTCTCCACCTGCAATCCAAACAATAATTAGATAGCAAAAGGCAAAAATATCCACTACTAGCATACGAAGAGACTAATTACTCAAATTCCAAAAGAAACTAATAAAAAATTGCCCTTTAAAAATTAAAAGCAATCCTCATAATGATGAGGAATTTTTAACTATGTAGGGAATAATTAATCATCTAACCTTGGCAGCCACATGAATAAAAAAATCATGGACATTGGAAACCACTTGTGGCAAAGAATCGAGAGAATTTGAACTCATTCTCTTATTATCCAACATTACTAGCTGTTCTACTTCTTCAATCCATTGGTAACACTCAGTGAGATACTTCTCAAATCTGGCAGCTGTTTGTTCCATGAAGAGAGATGGCCTTTTAGGTATTCCACGATAAAAATCAAAAACTGGTGCCACCGAGCCAGAAGCCAATTGATTGGTTTGCTTTGAAGCGGTTCCATATCCTGTATTTGGGCTTCCAGATGCCACATTTGAAGAGGTTGGGACACTCTGACGAAGAAAGCTTGACCTTAACATCATATATGAGCGAATGGCAAATTCAGTATCCCACATCATTTTATTTGCAGACGCCATTAGATCTTGGACAGAAACTTTTTCCCTTTCCATTGCAGCAGTGATAAGCCCAAGCTCCTAAATATCAAAATAAGACCCACTATGCATTAATTGATGCACAAGTATGATAAGTACAGTAGTACTAATAGACAATCTAACATACATAAGCAGAGCACATTGCTTGTCAGAAATTGAACCTAGATGCATGGTGCTATGACTTCAAGATAAAATAGAAATACAAAATCAAGCCAGAAGATGTTGGACATGTGCAAGGTAAGCTAATCTTCATTCTATACATGCTATTTCTCCCATCATGGCCACCTTCAACATCAATTATGGATGGAAGGAATTTTAAAACTTAATGAAAAAACCAAAGAAAAAAAAAGGCAAAAGAATTCAAAATGCAATATAAAAAATACAATGGCATTCATCTACTTAAGGATAGCAGCAATCCATGTAGAATATTGCATTGGAATCAGATGGTAATAACAATTCAATTTGAGGTCTATGTTACAGATTATTAAGTGGTAGGTGAAGGTGATAAAATCACTGTGGTGATTTAAACTTCAAGTATGACACAAAGATGTTTATTATATCTCTGTTAGGAATGTCCTGCAATACTGAAGATGATGCAACAAATAAAGATTTGTTTGACCAAATAATTTAATATGGAGCAAATCATTGGGATGCATTGGAATCACCATCCTTTGACAGCCAACAAATCACCCTACAGGGGATGATCCAATCACCAGGGTGATTTGTTATCAATGTATAATTAAATTATTAAATAATGGTGTCACATAATAACTTTGTCTAATGAGAAAACTAACAAGTAACTTAATAGAAATCGCACCAATTGCAAAGTTCACCCAATTAGGGGATGATCCAATGACCATGGTAATTGTAATAAAGGTATGATCAAATTACTATATAATGGTATCATATAACTTCACAATTTCCCTTAATGAGAAAAATAACCAGACATCACCCCAATTGTAAAATAATTACAATCTGACAGCAGAAAAGCTGTTTAAGATAACTAAAGATAGCTAAATATGGAATAAATTTTTGGATGTAATAACTTTCATTTGTCATCCCTGTGAGATACCATGCCGGAACTTATATCTAGGAACCAGACAAGCACATGGTGTGCTTGTGACGTCCAATAACAGCTCAAATCCCTTTCTATTTAAGAGAGAAAGAAAGTACATATTTTTTTTCTTTGTGGAATTTAAACTTTGCAAGTTTAGAAAGAATGAAGAAATTAGCGCCATGTAAAGGCATTTACAAAATGACTGAAGAACCAGAAAGAGAACAAAGCAGCAAAGAAAAGACTCAAACCTGAATGATTCGACTGGAATTAGCCTCGAAACTGTCACCTGATACAGATGAATCGTAAAGCCGACTGCATTGATCCAACCTTTGGCTCTCATGCTTGTACTCCAGAATCCGCTCCCTACACGGTAAAAAAATATAATGATAAAGAACACAGACGCAAAGATTACCTACACTGAATCAGTAGAAAAAGGATGTCTAAACCAAATAGATATGCAGGTAGTTAGAACGAAGTAAATTAGTGAAGGGAAGATTAACCAAAATTGAATGAAAGGCAACTCAAAATTTCATAATCCTGTGAAGGTTAAATAAAAAAGAATCCACTTTTCGTTTCTGAAAGGCAGTAAATCTTAAGTAAGAAGCTAGAAAATTTAACAAGTCGGAACAAAAAAACCATACTTTTAATAAAAGAAACAACCGAACAAGAAAAACAAAAAGAGACATAAAAAAAACAAGGGGGCAATATAAGCATACTCAATTTGCAGAAGCAGTTTCTGTGAGTCAGGATGCAGATCCTCCCAATTGGTATTATATCCTGCCGGCGCCCTATCCTTTGTATAAAGCAAAAACTGCTGCTGCGGGACAGTACTTGCAGGCTGCTGCTGGTGCTGTATTTGGATCTGCTGCTGCGGCTGCGGCTGCGGCTGGAACTGGAATGGCGATTGCTGAGATAGCTGCTGCTGCTGCTGCTGCTGCTGCTGCTGAATCTGAGGATTTTGGAAGAGCGAAGACTGTTGCTGTGGGGTCTGGAACGGCGAAGGCTGCGGCAACTGTAGTTGGGGCGGAGGAGTCTGAAAAGAGAACGCCATTTGCTCTTCCGAAGGCCAACGCTTCCACCACCACCGTTGATTGGCGGCGAGCCGGCGACTGTAGAGACGGAAACCGGGATCAAACTGGCAAATTGGGGATTGGCATCAATTTGCAAGACGACTAGAGCGGGAGAAGCGCTGAGCTTCGGAGGATAAATAGAAATTGCAAACCCTAACGACAGAGGGGGGTTCGAATTAAGCACGGCGAGCCCAACTCTGCTTCGTCAAAAAGACTATATTGCCCGCCAAATTAAGACGTTTTAGCCCGTCTAGGTTAATGGCTCGTCGAAAATCTATATAAATATGTGATTACCGGATATAATTTAGTTTAATATTTTTAGTATTATTCCCGATTACAAAATTAATCGTACATATTATTTATTTTTTTTCTTTTATAACTTTACATTCCTTTTAAACTTTACGTTTTTTTAATATTTTTTTTTTAACTTCCGTGTATACATAGATATTATATTTCAAAAATACTATTTTTTTATAATAAAATATCATATATTTTTATGCCTTATTTTTTGACTGTATTAAAACAATTTATTTATTTAGATATTTTAATCTATAACTCAATTTAATATTTTACAATATTATTCTTGATTACAAAAGCAACCCCACACACACACATATATATATATATATATCAAAGAATAAAATTTTATTTTTAAAATAAAATATCATATATTCCTATTTTTTTTAAATTTTTGTAATTTAAAATAGAATTTTCATTATAACAATTTTAAGGTTATTTTTATACCAAAGTGTAAATATAGGAGGATATTTTGGATAAAAAAAATTTTACTAAATCAAATAATATTTTTGCTAATAACCTTTGATCCTGTCCGAATTGTGAGTTGATGAAAGCTGGGGACGTGACGCTCTCTGCTGGCTCCACGTAGACGTCGAGATGAGGTGGACCTCCGACGAACCTGCAACAAAGTCGAGGCGGGAAAGGGTTCTCGGACGACCCTTCGACGCTCAAGTCAGGCGAGAAGAAAGTTGAAACAAAATAAGGAGAACTGTAGCTACAGTATAGTTAATTGCATACCTCCATCGAAGTCTGGGGGTCCTTATATGGGCCCCCGGGGAGGCGCGTGCACGCTCATCGACGCGTGTGCACTTCCCCAAGCTTACCTCAAAATGGAAATGTCAGAAAAGCACGCCTGACGCCATACCGCAACCGTCCGAGCATATCTCTGACATGACAGTGGAAACTTCCACCGTACGATTCTCTGTCTGATCCGGCCACCAACCATGATGTCTGTCGGCGACACATATCTCGAGAAGGATATCTCTAGCTGTCCCTTTTGTACTCTTCTACACCTTCTGTCTATTACTACTTCGAGCGAGAAAACCGTTCGGTCATACTAGCGTCCAGGAGGGACAGACATTGGACCGAGTGGACTGTCGGCTCGGCCTCAAGCTCGGACGGGCATGTCATCTCCGCTGGTCCACTGCTGGTGCACTATTCGTCTGAGCTGACAAGTTGTTAATCTGTCACTTAGCCGAGCGGCCCGATTGCTCGGCGCATCGGCTCTCTTAAGCGGACCCCTGAGCGTCGGAAACCCGATCTGCAGTCGAGTTGTCTCTGGGCCGACCCGAGTATTGATGTGGATGCTCGGCCAAGTAGCCTCCCACTCGGTCAAGTGACCTCCTGCCCGGCCAACACTATATGTTGACCACCTTGACCCTATCTGTTCAGGACTCCCTCTTACTATCGGATCAACCTTGATGAATAACTAAAATTATCCAGTATATCAAAATACACATGAAGAATTAAGAATTACTATTTACAATTTATTTTTTATTGGATAAATTATCATTTGATGTGAATCATGAGGATGAACAAATGATTTTAAAACTAAAACTCAAATAAACATAAATTAATCAGATAACAAATCAAACATATACCAAGTCGGTTGGGAGGAAGATCAAACATTATAAAAAATTATTTTATAACTGATTTTATCGTGATCTTTAAGGGGGTGTTTAGTTTAGAGGAATAAGAGTGGGAAATGAGAATGTGAATCATTGTCATTGTTAATGTTTGATTATAGGAATAGGAATACAAATAAGGGAATGAATCATTGAACTTGGGTAATAACTCATTCTCATGTACCTCCCTTTCAATGAGTCATTACTCTATTTTCATCAATCAAAATATTTTCTTATTCAAAAAATACCCTTGACCTAAAACTAAAATTTTTTCCCTTAATATCAAATATCAAAATTTATTTATTTATTTATTCTTTCATATCACTTCTCTCTACTTGTTCTCTCTCATCATATTTTCTCTCTCATCATTTTATCACACACTTTCTCTCTCCTTAATATCTCCTATCGTACTCTCTTTCCTTTTGTTTCTCATTACACTTTCTCTCTCCTCAATATCTTCCATTGCACTCCCTTTCTTCTTTTTTTCTCATCATACTTTCTTTTTCATCATACTTTCTCTCTCCTCAATCTCTCTCATTACACTCTTTTTTATCTTTTTTTGTCTCATCGCACTTTGGCTCTCATCCCACTTTCTCTCTCCTCAATCTCTCTTGTCACACTCCCTCCTTTTTTTCCTCAACACACTTTTTCTCTCATCATACTTTTTCTCTTCTCAATCTCTCCCATCACATTCACGGTTTTTTTTTCTCATCATACTTTCTCTCTCACCATATTTTCTCTCTCTCATCAAACTCTCTCTCCTCATTTTTTTCTCATTACATTTTCTCTCTCACCATACTTTCTCTCACATCATGTTTTCTCTCTCATCTTCTCTCATCATGCTCTCTCCTATCACACTATCTTTTCTTCTATTTTCTCTAATCACACTTTCTCTCTCTTCATTATTTCTCATCACACTTTCTCTCTCATCATTTTCTTTCATCATATTTTTCTCTCACATTCATCTTTCTCTCACATCTAATTTTTTTCTCTTATTTTCATTTAAGGGTAAAAAGGGAAATTTTGATTTATTCCGATAGAAAATATGCAACTAACCAAACATTACTTTTAAGAGTGATATTCATACTCATTCCCATTCTCATTCCATAATACAATGATTCCTATTCCGATTCCTATTTCTATAAAAGAACCAAACGCCTCCTAAATTCTTTTATAGATTAATTTAGTCAGTTGTTATATTTTTGATCGCTAATGGTTAGCGGTCGAACATTTCAATTCCGTTGTTATCACTAATTTAGTGATCGAATTTAATTTTTTAATTACTAATTTAACAATCAAAATTATATTCGCTAAAATTAGCATACTAAAGTTTATTATTTAGATCCAATCACTAAATTAGTACTAAAATTTTTAAGTAATTCACTATTTTAATATCATTTTAGTATAAAACAACTTGATATATAATAAACTTATACATAATTATAATATCAATATTAATCAATCGGAATAATATTTCCTAATGATATCCAAATATGAGTAAAATTTTATCATCTCTATTGCTTATCAAATTGAAACGTTTTATAATTTTACATCTACATGGGTCGGTTAAATTTCAACGCAAGCCTGCCCAAGGTTTATGGTATGTCTAAGACCCTAAAGAATAAAGACTTGTTAAATTGAATTCGATTATGCCCAAATCAAAATTAGAAATTTAAAATCTTTAATTCCATAATTACTCTACACGGTCGATTTATACCGCTTGGTCGGTTCCATTATTAACTGATTGCAAGTAAAGATCAAATACCTCTCGAGTAAATCAAAACTCAAAACTGCTGCTATTCATTTTGCTGGAATAAATTCAGAATGACTTCAAGGAATGTTCAGTCAACCAGACCAAACTGTTCATGTTTATTCTAGTTGACTATCATTGCCGCTATATATCTTCAGAAACAAAAATGGACAGGTAAAAGATTCATTTCGCAAGGAAGAGATCCAACTGTGTTCTTGCCGGCACAAATTGATACAACAACCTTCTGTCTCTCTATTAAATGCTATCCTTCAACAAAAGTTCTGCCAAGGTTGTGTTGTTGTTTGACTCGTGCTTCTTCATGAACTCGGCCATTACTCCAGTTGTTTGTGTTTCCAACTGACAACATTAATGAGCATTTAATCTGATCAATTCTCCTTTTGCCTGCACCTGCCTACCATCTCAGCTCACTCCTGTTGCCATCCTCTTCCCCTGCTTCAACAAAAGATGAGTGGAAGATGCAAGGGATGTGAGGAGTGGGAGAAGCACTTCTACTGGAACCATATGGACAAGAGAAGGATACACTTCTTCAAGTTCATGGCTGGAGATTTCAACAAACGCTTGGTGCTCATCTGATCTGATATATACTACACCATCTTTATTATGCATTCACCTTCGACCTGCAAATTTGTTTTTTACTTCCTCAGAAACTGCCAAAGAACTTTGTCAAAAACTTCAAAGATCACATATCTGAAGATGTAACCTTGAAAGGCCCATCTGGCAGCATATGGAGGGTTGGCTCGACCAACATGGAGACTGAGTTATGTTTCCGAGCTGGTTGGAAGAACTTTGTCAAAGATCACCACATTAAGGAATTTGACGTTTTGGTGTTTAGATACGACGGAGACTCTTGCTTTGATGTGTTGATCTTTGGTGGGGATGGATGCGAGAAAGCTACTTGTTTTCTTAATCAGAAAAGGAATCTGAAGAGAAGAGAAAAGGCAGATGATTCTGCACAAGCACTAAACTTGTGTGCATCTTCTCCTCATGGCAAAACCCTTGCAGAAATCAGCTCTCCAAGCAGCTCATATAAAGGTTTATCAAAATCTGTATTATGATTAAATTTTCTTAGTGAGTGATTGATTGAGAAATTAATTTCAGGTGAAAAGGATCATCAGGTTCAGATTAAGGAAGAACAGGTTGGAAAAGAAAAGCAAAAGCAAGTGGGGATTACTACTAGTAATACTCCTTCCCTGTTTATCTCAAGGAAGACTAAACTATCACTCAGTGAACTCAAGAAAGCTTCCAAATTATCTCTCAGAATTCCCAAGGAGCATCCGAATTTCGTGGCGGTAATGCGGCATTTGAATGTTTCAGAACAACCTTTACTAGTAAGCCAAGCAAATTATGATCATTCTTCCATATGTTTCAATCAGTTTATAAATAATTTTGTCCTTAGACCATCCCTGCCAGTTTCCGGAAAGCCTATCTTCGCAAAGATATTTCACAAATTACTCTCCAAACCCCAACCAGAGCAAAAAGATGGATGGTAAAGATCGCGAAGACCCGAAAGTCGATTGGCGGAGTGACATGGAAGAGATTCGTCGACGATAACAACTTGAAGGAAGGGGATGTTTGTGCCTTTGAGCTGACTGAAGCTGAAGGTGCCAAGATGATGGTTCACATCGCCAAGCATGAAACTTGATTCTGTGTATGGAGTGGCAATTGAGTTGGTTGGTGTACATGTTTTGTGCCATGAGACACAGTATTGGCTGCTGAACCAGTGCTTCTTTTTGCAAGCCTAATTAAACTATATGTATATGTGTATATATAAGGGATTCAGGATCTAGCAAAAACATCCAATGGCCATGGTTCTTCACAAACTTCTTCAGATAATCTGTAGTCTTGCCTCTGTTTAACAATTACTTTTAGCTTCTCGGTTGAAGTTACTAGAAGAGAGTGATTGATGGTTGCTCATGTTGATGAGAAATGAACTGAACTTTTGTAATGTATCTAGAATTAGGGTGTCAGAACTTAGAAAGAACAATAAAGATGTGTGTGTAGTGTGTGTATTTACGTAGCATGTGTCCTTGCATGAACGAGCATGCGTGACTTCAAAGCTCGGAACCCTAGAATTTTGTGAAGCCTTTGAGAAGGCTAAGTTGAGGCAGGTGAAAAGAAAAGGATGTGATGGTGCAAAAAAGAAGCAAGCTTTTGAGCTCAATTATTGATCAGTGCTCGATGGGAGTTTTGACTATAATATTAGGTTTCCCAATTAATAACTAATCTTTATTCTAATTTCATATTGAGGGGGCGAAATGTATATATTTACGTTGAGGGAAGACAACCTATTCGCTTCTCTTTCATCTCCTATTTCTATACCCTATACACTTCTTATACTTAAAATTTGAGAGGAGGCGGAAGAACTGATCTGTGTATATATTGATATATATGTTTGATTATATTGTTGTAGTTAGCTATAGGTGTGGAAATGAGAAGTAAAAGGAAGGGTGACAGAGAACAATAGATGGTGGATTGACCAAATAGTGTCCTGTGGGTAGAGAAAAGAGGTGACAGAGGCAGAAAACACTATCTGCTGTTGCTTTCTCAGATAGAGATTTCGAACTGTTCATGGAAGGAAAAAAAGAAAGGAAGAAAGTGAACCTGTCAAAAAAGCTTCCACGGCATTGGAAGATCTTTTGTTTGCAAAGTTAAAGATGATAGTCTGATAGATCATAGATACGATCGACTGACTGACTGACGATATGCATCATTTCTTTCTCTCTTTTTTGTTTTTCCTTTTCTTTTCAAGATATCATTTAATTGAAATGAAATGATCATCTTGAGTGTAACTATGTTTTCTGATTTGGATTATTGTGAATTTTCAAAATCTTCATAATCTTAACATAATTTGGCTCAATCGTCGAAGCTCGATCTTAATCTAGGTCATAGTAGTCGATTGATGAGTTATGGCAAGAAGACGATTGTTGATCATAAATGGGGTATCGTAAATTTTAAAATCGATAGGTGAGCTATACTGTTGCATAGTAGACGACTGATTAAAATAGAGATATAATTGAAAATTATTATGTTACTTAATAAATAAGAATGTTGAGTAGGAAATATGTGTGTGTGGTTTGATAAATTGTTGAAAAAACACAAGGACGTTGTCGGTTGGAAGAAAGTGATAATAAAGAGTAAAAAAAAAAAAGCAAAAAGGGATGGAATTCCCCTTGGGAATCACGGCGTCTGCCGCTGCTGGCTGCGGCTTCGGAATCCATGAAAAATTAATTAGGGCATCTCCAATAATAATAATAATAATTATTATTATTAGAAGTTATATGATTTTTTAGTCTCAAATATATTATACGATCAATAATGTAGGGGTAGGGCCTTTGAAATTAGGGTCAAAGTTAGAGAAGTCGGTTGAGATGGCGATCAAAGTTAAAGAAGAGATAACACTTAGGACTAATACGGTCACTTATTTCGATAGAGTGGTCTAGCCGATCGGACTGTTGATTCGATTGGATTATGAGTCTCTCAGAACCGATGAAACCTCGAGTTGCATTAGTGTCATTCAGAGCCGAGTCAATATCTCTGCCGAGTGGTTTGGCCGATTGAATCATAGGTCCGATCGGACATGCTAGGCACGCGACTCGATCGGAGTAGACTCTTTGGTCAAGTGAACAGACCGAGCGGAGGCTGAATCGTCAAAAAGTGGCATTATTCCTTAAGTCGGCCCAACCGCGTTTATAAACAAGATCTGATTAGACTATACAGGGGATTCGGTCGGCTTGCCAGCGAAACATATTAAGGGTCCATCAACCCAACGACCTAATATTATCTTTTGATGTTTTGTGTAATAGTTGTCAAAGAAATATTCCCTGTGCATTCTTTATAAAGGAAGCTTCTACTATACAAATCACAAAGATGGTGGATCCATTTTCGGAATGCTGTCAGAATATCAAAAGGTTTAATCTTTTTTGATAATGCATTGAGATTCGTGCAGATAGGAAAACTAACACTATATAAGGGGTCAACATTACACACTCAGAGCTCGCTTTTCTTCACTATTGTTCATTACATATTTTTTTCCTCTCAGCCACCTGTTTAATTTGAGCATCAGAATGTCTGTGTCGGGACCCTTCCCTGATATGATTGCTGACATTTTTTTCTCCCTATTTTTCTTTTTGACACACATGATAGTTCAGAGCCTTCAACTTTTAGCTCATAGTCTTCTCATAGCTAATATCAGAGTCACCAACTCGCGCACCATCTTTCCCTATTTCAAATCTCAAAGTATTCATAATAGTTAGAGGTTTTTTTTTCCTACAATTTTTCATCTCACAAAATCTCTTTAAAAACATCTCATTCGAGGAGAAGGAAGCCAGCGAGACGCCATAATTAATGATGTGGTAATTTAAAACACTCGTAAAAATACTCAAAGAATCAAGATTCAAAATAAATAAATATTGTAGAGGTGGGTACTTCATTGTCGAATGTGCATAATAATAAGCGTCTCCTGAATTAGTTGAAATAAAAAACAGTGATAATAAAGAGGAAAAGGAGGTAAAAGGTGTTGGAGGAATCCATGAACAGTTTAATTAGAGTATTAATTAGTGGGTTAATTGATTAGTTAAACCTTGCCACTCTGCTCGAAATGTTCCTTAATTTCTTCCTCTTCTTGTCTGCTTCCGCTGACTTCTCTTCCACTAAAAGAATTGGACTTAATTAATTAAATAAATAAATCTAGCCACCTACTTACACCATGCATGCATTCCCAAGGCAAAAAAAGTTTATTATATCTGATATATTATAAAGTTTAGTTTTTTTTTTTTTGATAATTAGAAGAGAGAAATAATAAATATTGGAGAAAATTTTTTAATACTCTTGGATATATGGAGTTTAAACACAATAGATAAAAGTGAAAAATAAATATAAAAGGTGCAAGCAAGTTGGTGACAAGTGTCAATAATGCTCTAGATTTACTTTTGGTGAAGCTTTTGCATTGTGGTTTGTTTCTTCACCATCAATCAAACTTTTCAGTTGTAATTTCTTTTTGTCGGCAAGAGAGGGAGATAATGTTTTTAAAGCTCATGAGAATTACTTGAAAAAGTTAGGACTTTAAAGGTACGGTTCTAGAAGTGTCAATTTTGAAATTTGATTAATTAAGGGATTCATAATATAATAATAATAATAATAATAATTTTGAGGTTTTAAGGAACACACTAAGTTTATCATTTTTAAAATTTAATGGTTTACATCTATACAATAGATTTTTTTAATCAAAACTACTATATATATATATATTTAAATTTATTAAAATTAAAAAATAAAGGCATAAACAACTTAAAATGCTCTTGGGAACATCTACTTTAAATTCATATATTAATTTTATTATATAGAAACAAGCTAGTTAAAATTGGAAAAAAATGAAAAAATATATAGAAAGACTCACAATGTTACAAAGAACCCACAATAGACTAAAAAAAAATATGCTATAATGGATATCATTTTCAAAAAAAATATTTTTAACAAACTAAAACTCCAAACCTTAAAAATATTTAGCACTAATCATTGAAGAATTGTTTAGGGTTTCAAGATGTCCTTATTGATTGCCTAACTTAAACGGCTAGTGAGCCTAATTGAAGAAAAAAAGTTTTAATTATTATGAATGTAAGGTTTGTGATTTGTACTTAAGAGTGGTAGTGAAATTTTAAACTTTATTTTTCACCTTAAAATTAACAATACGGGTGAGACCAGTAATTAATGATGTATAAAAATATTAATAATATAGGATTCACAAAAAAAAATATAAGGAGATTTTTTTTATAATGGAAATAATGATAGATTTTTATATTTTTGATGTGATATTAAAGTGACATATAGAAGACTAAAAAAATTTTATATGAAGTTTTAATCATTGGAGATGCCATAAGTGAATTTTGAATTTTGTTGCTCAATGATTAGAACATGAAATATAGAAGAAAAGTAATTAAAAAGCATAAGGTGAAATTAAGTATGAGAAATCTTTTAAAAAGAAAATATTATTCTGAGGGGGGAGTTAGGTCGATCGGGTGATAAGTCAAATTCTTGAAATGGTAGAATGAAGAATTTAAATGCATTTAGATCGAGTAATATTCCATAAATGAATAAACTACATCAAGCCATATAATTATTATTAATAATATTTTTTAAAAAGGAAAAAGAAAAAGAAGGAGAATTAATAAATGAATGGTCACGTGAGAGGAGCACGTGGAGGAGCCCGGAAACTAGCTGACTGTGCGCCACGTGGCCTCGAGGGGCTCGAGAATATTTGGACACGGAGGGAATTAAGTGGCGTTGGTGTACATCTAGGGAAGCCGACAAATGGTAGCCGTCGGTTGCGCCCAACGTGGGGCCAGGATGCGCCCAATCCCATGCACGTGGGCGCCCGGCTCCGGTGTTCCCGGACATGCTGACCACCGTGTCAGTCACTAATTGTAATTAAACCACATGTTTATCAATTTTTTATTATTTTTTATATGTTTAATAATTATATTATATATAACCCTTAAAAGGTTCAAAGTTGGTGTAAAAGGATCACTTCATTTAGAATTCACAAAAGATTCAAATGATATATTTTTTTTTTATCAACTAACTATGTTGTTTGGTTTTTTTATAGGAATTAAAATAAAAATGAGAATTATAGTATTATGGAATGGTAATAGATATGAGTATAGATATCATTCTTAAAAATAATATTTAATAAATTATTTTTTATCAGAATAAACTAAACTTTTATTTTTTTTATTCTTAGAAGAAAATAAGAGAAAAAAATTAAATATGAAAAAAAAAATACGATGAGAGAGAATGTGTGATGAGAAAGAATAAAGAGAGGGAAAATGTGATGAGAGAATGAGAAAAAGAGAGTATGATTTGAGAGAACATTGTGAGAGAAGATGATGAGAGAGAAAATGTGATTGGAGAGAAAGTGTGATGAGAGAGAATGAAGAGAGAAAGGGTGATGAGAGAAAATGAGGAGAAAGTGTGTGTGATGGGAGAGATTGAGAAGAGAGAAATTATGATGAAAGAAAAAGTGTGATGAAAAAAAAATGAAGAAAGAGAGTGTGATGGGAGAATCAAAGAAAGCATAAGGAGATCAGAGAAAATATTATGGGAGATAATGTACGGTAGAGAGAAAGTGTGATGATAGATAAAGAGAGAGAAAGTATGATGAGATAACATAAGAAAAGAGAAAGTATGATTATAAAATAAGAAGAGAAAAAGTATGTCATGAAAAAGAAATTGAACAAATATATTAAAGATATTTCTGTCAAAAACTTAATTCTCATTTTCATTCCCAGCAAAATCTAATGGAGGAGGTGAATTTTATCAATACCCAAATTTTTAGGTTCCATTTCAAAATTTTAGTTTCATTCCTATCAACGAAACTTATTCCTTAATCCCTAAACACTACCTAAATTTTCAAGAGGTGATAATTAGCAAGTGCACACTAGTCTTTAGTCATTCGAGAACAATATAAAATGACAAGAGAAGTTATTTACACGTCTTAGATTAGATCATTGAGTCCACTGTATATAATTTTATCTATTTTACATTATAAGTAACTATTTTTACGACTCAAAAAATGACTTTTCAAAGAGTAAATGGCCCAAGTAGAAATGCGACATGACATATGCATAGTTGTTAAAAGCAGTCTCGATAAGCTTGAAAGGAGAAACTAGTAGGAGCCATGTCCCTGTAAGCTGTCACATTGTGAGGGCCAGGCAGCAGGGGACCAATCAGCTACACCATCTCCATGCATATTTCTTTCTTTCTTTCTTTCTTTCTTTCTTCTGCCCTAATTAATCAAATGTTTCGATCCTCAGATATCTAGCTCAAAGAAACTCTTTAGTTAATCCATTATAATTAATTACTTGACGACTATTACTCTTTCTTCTTCTTCTCTTCTTTTTTCTTTTTCAACTGTTCATTTGCATGGCAGCTTCCTCACTAGCTCCAACGCAAGTGCACCAGCTCACACAAGGCTCGGTCTGAATGAATCAGTGTGCCAAATAAATTAAACAGTACTCCTGCCTATTCCTCTCACTTTCTTCCTGCTCCTGTCCATGCATGCTGCAGTCATGAACAGGGTCAGGGACAGTGCCCTTAAATCTCCTTACCCTTTCATGGAAGAGGAAAGAGATGCTACATTATTATTCTTCGACTCTCTCTCTCTCTAGGTGTTATTCCTCATCTTCCTCAAAACATATAACCTCCCTTCCAGTCAATATGCCTGACCACAGGCACTGCAATTTACCATTTATTCTCCTCCTTAATTATTATTATTCTTTATTATGCACCCAGAGAAATCATAACCTACTCATGACCTAATCACTCCAGCACTTCTATTTATCTCTCTCCTTCCTTTGCTTTTCTAGATGCACTTAGCTTTTTCTCCTTCCTCCAGAAAGGCAACTGCAAGCTTAGCTTGATCTTGATCTTGATCTTGATCTTGAGCTGGGATTGGAGTGGAGGTGGATCGATCAAATGGCGACCGTCTACCCTGATCTTTCACTCCACATCTGTCCGCCGTCGGCCGCCCTGGCGGTGTCGGCAGCGGCGGTGGCATCCAACTCCAGTGGCAGCAGCGGGAGCGAGTTGAGCCATGACCTCCTTGTGCGAGAACAGCAACGACTGAAGGCGTTTCATCACCATCATCGAGTCCGGCACGGCGGCTGCGAGCCGACGCTGCACCTTGGGCTCGACCAGTACGACAGCATCAACCATGATCAACTCCTGCGCCGTCTCAGTCACCGGCAGGCGGCGCACGGGTTCAAGCGCACGCCGGCCGGCCATGCGAGGAAGAGGAGCATCAGAGCTCCGAGAATGAGGTGGACCACCACACTCCACGCCCATTTTGTCCATGCCGTCGAACTCCTCGGCGGCCATGAGAGTAAGCACAGTTGGAGATCCACATGGTCTCAAATAATATATATTAATTTCCATTCATCGCATGGTAACCGATTGCATGCTGCTGCAGGAGCAACCCCGAAATCGGTTCTGGAACTCATGAACGTCAAGGATCTAACCCTAGCTCACGTCAAGAGCCATCTCCAGGTACAAATCACACACAGAGATTAAGCCTAAAGACTAATTAGAGTGGTTAATTGCTGTCCATTAATGATGCAGATGTATAGAACAGTGAAGAGCACTGACAGAGGAGGAGCACAATTAGGAGGTATTTGGATTCTCCATAATCAACAAATTAATTCCTTAATATATATATATTAATGGTCGAGGTGCAGAAATGGGGATGAATAGTGTTGCTCAGAGGAGTGGAAGAGAGGTGGAAGCAGCAGAACTAGAAGTGGAGGGAGGACAACTGCAGGCATATGATAAAGCTGGGCAATACGATCAGATCAGCCATTGCCACTGCTCTTCTAGGTCTCCTGTCTTCTCTCCTTAAAAAATTATTATTGGCCTGTAGATGCGATTTAAGAGCTGCATGTAGTTTAATATTGGGCATTAATTGATTGTCAGTGCTGAGTTGAGAAGGGATCATTGGCTGAAGAGTGACAGACAGGTGCAGAGGGAAGAGGAGGCAAATATCGACACTTTCTCTGCTGCAGTAGATGGTGGAAGAGCATTTCCTGACCTTGAAATAACATTAGGCAGACAGAGTTGGCAAATGCAGCATGAGGATGTATCTGAAGAGAGGACCCTTCTCAAGTGCCTATCAAGTCACAGAAATAGCATTACTTGGAATGTTTGAAGAGTTAGGGTTGCATTTGGGGAGTTAGAGTTTGTACATGTAAAATCTAGTCCTGACAAAATCTGGCTAGAGATTAAATTTTTGTATGGTGTATGCATTTGTACTCATGATTTTATGATGATTAACTCTTTGGGACTGATAAGAAAATAACTCCTCCCCATGAATCTTAACAACCTCCTATTCAGAATTGTAGAGCAATCAATGGACAGATTTAGTAGATACCTGTGCCAACTGAGTTTTTATTTTCTGCATACCAGCCCAGAGAGCTCTCTTTTCCTTGGAAGAACTATTAAGAATAATGAATCTTACATACAGTGGAAGACATTTTAGATCAACATGATAAAGGGAGGAAAAAAATGGAGCAGGCCATGTATTTACAGCTACATTTCCTGCAAGTATCAGTAAGAATAGGAGTTTAACTCTGTGCTATACATGGATTCTGATGTGCCATGTGCCATACTTTCATCTTCCCAATTGATGATCTCTTTGGCATACTCAAGTGCTGTAGGGTTTATGCCCAGCGAGGTGCTGTGTCTAACTTCTGCTCAAGCAAATCAATTTACTAAGTATAAAAAGGGAATATGTATGTTGAAATGATGGATGACTGGCAATGCATTCAAAGAGCCTTTTACTCTCCATCATCCGGTCCATGATCATGCCGTCAGTGTCTTCATGGTATTCATTGTAGTCTGTTATAGCAATAGAGAAAATGACAATGTGAACATCTTCAAACATGCCAAGACACTTGCAGTTTTCTCCGAGGCCTTTGGTGTGAATTCTGATCAGTTGGCACCTACAGCGGATGTGGAGTTATGGCAAAAGCTTGTGAGACAATAGTTGTTCTAAACATACTCTAAGAGGACTAACTATTTATAAAAAACACATACACACACACACACACACACAAAACAAGTGCAAGAAAGGAACCATCATAAACACAATTGTAGGACGGTTTGAAAATTCAGACAAAGTGTGTTTCTTATGAGGGAAACAAGCCCAGGAGGAAATAAGGTGATAGAAAACATCTTTATTGCTTCATCTAATTTTGTCAGAAAACTTGTTTCCCCATACAATGTAATGAAAAATATAAGAGAAAGCGGAGAATACATAGGAGCTGCATCATTTATGTATTGTTTTTATCACATTGCCTCCTCTCTCATAATCTTTCAACCAGCAATTAGACCCTAAAACTACCTCTTCTTCCCTTACATTATGTGCCCATAATTTTCTTACCAAGTGCTATGGAAATTAATTTTAAATATCTTGATTACCTTACATGGTTATACTTGCAACAGCCAATGCAGTTGGTACTGACCTTGACAAGGTTTCTTGCTGTTCGTCATCATCAAGACCACTTCCAGCATAAGCTGATGGAGGAAACTGGAAGTCCATGTACATTAATCCATTGGAGGAAGTTATTCCAGCAGCATAGAAGATATCAGTATCAGAGGGCTTGAAATCAACTCTTGACGTACCAACAACCTGAAGAATTCCCAGCACCATCATTACTAATAAATTGAACATTGACTATGAAGTTAAAATTGGTCCCTAACACAACTTCCAGCATGCCACAAAAAGGGTGGTTTGGGTTCTCTTTGTTGTATTGCCATTCAGAATACAAGGACAAAAGTACATCCTATAGTATTCAACATTCACATTAAGATGGGTATAATAGACTCAAACTTTCCTACTAAGCTTCTGCTGAATTGACATCCTCAACAAGTTACTCGCGGCCCTAATGAAAATTTCTTCATTTGATTAATTATTCTAGCTTCCAATGAAATTTCTTGTGTTGCTCTCTATTCAATCTCATAAGATTAATAGCATATTCATTTGTCAAACATAAGACTGAAGTTTTTGCCCATTATACTGAATAGAAGAAATCTCTTTGAACTGCATTGACTGTAAATATGGTTTCAGATTTTCTCAATATTTGTATACAATTTGAAATTCTTCAATGTAAAGATTTAAATCATAAATTATAATGATCAACATGCCTCGTTGATATTGAGTCCCTGGGGCTATAATGGAAGTTAAGAGTGTCGGATTGTTAGTAAACAATGCATGAAAAAAAATAATGCTAGCAGAGATGTATATGCTAAAATGGATTTGTGGAATTCTTAGTTAAGAATAAAATTTAAAATGCAATGATCAGGAGCGAGTGGATGTAGCTTCAAAATGCATGATAGTATGAAAAAAATGAAAGCAAAAAGATTTCCATAAACAAACAGAGCTGCATCTAGAGCATAATTTAAAAAGTACCTTGCCCCAATAACCAGATACTTTGTCGTACCAATAGAATCCAGGTTCCAACTTTGGAGGGTAACGGAAGCTCTGCAAGAGGATCATCTCGCCCATGCAGAGTTTCTTTCCATTGACACAAATATCTTCTGGCCGTAGCTGGTTTGCCTCACAGCTCTATTCAATCTTCATCAATTGCTGAAATTCCCGGGAACTGAGCAACTTCTTCAACACGCGGAAATTCTTTCCCAGTCTTTCCATATTCGATTCCAGGATTGGAGAACCAATGCAGGCAATGCACTTCCTCCCTTCGGGCATGGATCCCATGGCTCTCAACACGCATCCACTGCAGTACTTAGCATTGCAGACCAAGCAAAATTCTTTCTCCTTTCAAACACTTACAGCAAGCGATTTTTTTTTTTTTTTTAAATTTTTACCTCCATTTCCTCCGACCTTGCTTGAGGACAGTCTACGATTGTCGCGGACAATGAACAACTGGACTGACCTGATTCCTGAAAGGACACAAACAACGTCTTTTTCGCTTGCACAGAGACCACCTCATCCTTCTCGTCTTCGGAGGCAGACGACTGGAAGCCAAACTCCATGCTGATAGTAGACTGGCACCATGTCGTGAGCCGAACTCGTCGGAGAATCCAACAGCGCCAGAGCTGTCGACGACGTCGGAAGTCTGAGTCGAGGAAGGGTCGACCAAACCGGACGAATCTCAACGACAGAGACGGAGGAAGCGGCTCAAATGGCGGGTTCCGTCCGCTGCGGCAGTAACTGAGGCGGCTTCGCAATGGGAGATGAAGGGGAGGGAAGCGGGCGAACGATGGGAAGATCCGGAAGTGCGGCAGAAAGCGGGGAGACAGCGGCGAGGGGAATGAAGTTGACGTGGATGGACGATGGGGAAAGAGCGGGGGAGGTCATAGGGTACGGGGCGACCCTTTTACTCGACGGCAGGCAGCGGCGCCTTGATGATTCGGCAGGCCATTGCAGGAGCGGAAAGGAGGGAATCGAACTGCGGAGGGCGCCGGGGATGGTGGAGCATGACCGTAGCGCAGCGGAACCCTAACCCTGGCCTCGAATCAGTCGGCGGATCAAGCGAAGAGGAGAGGAAGGGTAGAAGGCGGCAGTCACCTTCGGGTACACGCGCGAGAGTGAGACAGAGGGGCAAGAGCAGAGAAGAGGGGAAGAGGTGAGAGCCACTTTGGTCGCTTGAGTTAACGACGAGGGTGGGCGAATGGATTGAATCATATTCAGATCGAATTGGATTTTTTTTTTTTTTAATTCAATTCGAATATGACCCGTATCAATCAGAGTTCAATACGAAACTTCTAAATTTGATCCATTCAAATCTAATCTGAATAATTCGGAATCTAATTTAATTTTTTAACTTATTTTTCTTAAAATTCTTCATTTTTATTTTAATATTTTATTATTATCATACTAACATTATATTAATATATATAAAAATAACTTAATTTTTAAAATAAAATTTAATTTAATCTTAAAAAATCTATTAAAACCTAAATTCGGATCAAAATCTGGATCAATCTAAATCCAACTTGAATCCAATCTGAACATAAAAATATACAATCCGAATCTAATTTTTTTATAGGCCAACCTAATTTGAATTAGATTTTGAATTCCATCTTAGATCAGACGTTATCTTTATCCTGAATTTCATCTTGATCTCAAGCTCCATCTTGATCAAAGACTCTATTTTAATCTCAGATTCCATCTCGACGTCAAGCTCCACCTCGACATCAAACGTCATCTCAGTCTATCTTGTAGCCCCAGGTGACAACTTTACCTTAGCCTCAACTGCCGACAACTTCCTTTTCAAGTGAAGTTATAATCCATCTTCTTTAAGATCACTTCGTACTAATATAACTTTCTCTACCCTCACAATATATTTACCTTCTGTATCAACTCATTAGCGATAACTATATTCCAAAAACACAGTGACGTGGAGGTAGCTAATGCCATAGGAGTAATTAGTTTGATCTTTTGGCATGAGTAAGATTTTGTGTTAAAAGGTGACACTGTTCATGAACGCAGGAGGGGTTTTTTCTGGTGCCTCTGTTTTCCGCCGCCGCCGCCCCAAAAGGGGCAAGCTTGGGAGGTGCGAGCTCCGCCAACTCCCCTCCTTCTCCTCCAACTCGCCGTCGTCGGCCCGCCAACGCCGACTTCCGCTAGCACACGGCCTACTTCGAGGGCATATACGTGCTGGAAGATCCCTTCCGCCGTGCCTTCTCCGAGCTCCGCCCCGACGCTGTCGTCTTCGACTGGTTCCTGCCGTGGACGTTCGCTGTCGCCGAGGAGTTCCTAATCCATCACCTCGCGTTCCATGGCTACGGCGCCTTCGCGCTCTGCGCCAACGCGAGCCTCCTCTACCCGCCGTGCCTATGCTCCTCACAGCCGCTGCCGCCTCTACCCGCGACTTTCGCCGCCGCCTCCAGTGGCTGGTGCCCCCCGCGGTCGTCACCTTCAGCGAACAACACCTCCAGTAGGCACCCCCGCGGTCGTCACCTTCAGCGGGCAGTACCTCCAGTAGGCACCTCCGCCCCCACCTTCAGTGGGCACCGCCAGCTGGCGTCGCCGCCGGCCACACCCCTGCCTCCCAGCGCTATCGTCCTCTCTACAGCCTCCTGCGAGCAACCTCCGATCATCGGCACCGCTCCCGGCTAGCCACTCCGTCACCTTTGTCGGGTGCCAGATTGTGTTTCTCGTCCTCGTCCCCCTCTCGGCCATCGCGTCCAGTGGCATCCATCGATCGATCCACCGCCCCTGTCGTCACAATTGTTGTCATCCTACGATCCGTGCTGCCATATAGTTTTGACGCCAAGCCGGTATTTGATCCACGCCGACGGGCGCTTTCGGCACTGATCTGGCCTTCGAGCCACCGTTGTTATGCTTCGGCCTGTGTGTCGATAATATATCCCGACCTGCGCGCTAATGTCATCTCCCGGCTTGCATGTCGACGTCACCTCTCAACCTACGTGTCACTACTATCTCTCGGTCGACGTGTCATGCTCCGGACTTGGGTCGCGCTCAGCTCCAGGTAGATCCAGCTTCTCAGCTGACACGTTCATCTACCCTTCCGGATCACAACGACTAGATTAGCATCGCAACCAGCACACCGATCCATCCGAGGGCGCCCCCCCCCCCCCCACGGGGTCAGGGTACGTCACTGTACTGATCTTATATTTATTTCATTGTTTTGCTATTATTCGACTGTTTATACATTTGTGGGACCCGCCTCGAGCATAGGGGTACCAGGGACCGGGGCAACCCGGTCGCTGGCTGCAGGTATTGACATTGTTAACCGAAGGACTTCTGGCGACTCGGTCAACATAGAAGACAGCTCACCATCCGGGTCATGGAGATGCGGTCAACATTCCAGACACATCGTTCCGGCAGTTCAGTCTTCTTAGATTCTCGACAGGAACATAATTGGTGGCGTCTGTGGGAACACACCTGATCTGGAACGTGAAGATGAACGACGTTGGAAAATTCTACCGTATTCATAACCTTGATGGGTTTCGACAAGTATATCATATTCTCCTTACTCCATGGGTATTCGGGAGTCGAGAAATTGAGTCAGATTCTCGACAGGAACATAATTGGTGGCGTCTGTGGGAACACACCTGATCTGGAACGTGAAGATGGACGACGTTGGAAAATTCTACCGTATTCATAACCTTGATGGGTTTCGACAAGTATATCATATTCTCCTTACTCCATGGGTATTCGGGAGTCGAGAAATTGAGTCAGATTCTCTGCTGGTCAGCAGGTCAGTTTTTCCATTATATTTTTTTTCGGTCATAGAGTCTATCATAGTTTCCTGAGCGAGGACTCCCATGTTGATCGACTAAGTGTATATTATCTGAGCCACGAGATCATTGACGAAGACTCTCGTGCCGATCGACCGGGTGTATATTATCTGAGCCACAAGCTCCCTGACGAAGACTCCCGTGGCAATCAACCGAGTGTATATTATCTGAGCTACAAGCTCATTGACGAAGACTCCCGTGTCGATCGATTGAGTGTATATTATCTGAGCCACGAGCTCATTGATGAAGACTCCCATGTCGATCGGCCGGGTGTATATTATCTGAGTCATGAGCTCATCGTTGAAGACTCCCGTGTCGATCGGTCAAGTTTGAGTTATATTAGAAGACTGTCGAGCAGCGACGTTAAACCCCAGAGTCGAGCGACGACTATAAACCCTTGTGAAGACCGTCAAGCGGCGACGTTAAACCCTAAAGTCGAGCGTCAACTATAATTCCCTGTGAAGACCGTCGAGCGGCGACCTTAAACCCCCACCTTAGAAGACCGTCGAGCGACGACGTTAAACCCAGGTCTCCACCAGCAGTCGAGCGGCGACCTTAAATCTGTATCTTCACCGACCAGCTTATCAGAGCATCTATCTCCCCCGTTCGGGGTCGAGCTATCAACGATGGTCACGGATAAGAGTATCTCCACTGGTTTCGGATCAGGATATCTCATAGGTTCTGCGCCCGTTCGGCTCACGGCTGTCGCTTCCATGAGCCTTCGACTCATGGGCTACACTCCAGTTAAGTTCACGTGTGTTGCAACCGTTTGGCTCATGACTTTTGCTTCCATGCGCCTTTGACTCATGGGGTACACTCCAGTTCACGTGTGTTGCGTCCGTTCGGCTCACGACTTTCGTCTCTGCGCACTCGATTTCACGGGCTATGCTCCTGCTCAGTTTTCGGGCTCCACTCCTGCCCAGCACTGCTTCGTCTCTCGCTCGGTATTTGTCCAGGCGCTCACTTGACGTTCACCCGATAACTTGCCTGACAACCGCTCGACCCTATTTTTCATTGCTTGGTCAACATTCTCTGGGCCGCCTGATTCTACGCCCGATCGTCCACTTAGCCACGCGCTTGTTTTGCCCTACATCTTGATGGTCGTCAGGTCAGCATTTTATGGTCACCTGGTTGACATTTTTCGATCACCCGATCGCATTTTACGACAATCCGATCAGCATTTTACGATCGTCCGTTGGCTATTCTCTGGGCTGCTCGATCAGCACTCTCGTAGTCGTCCGACTGGTATCGCTTGGTCGATCGCTCGACCACACGTTTGAACTACTCGAGTAAACGATTGACATTCTCTCTGCCGCTCGGGCGATTATTTCGTGGCCGCCCAATCCCTCGCTCAACCGTCTACTTAGCTACTCGCTTGTATCATCACACATCCTTATGGTCGCCCGGTCGGCATTTTACGGTCACCGTGTCTGCATTTCGAGATCGCCCGATCACATTTTACAGCCATCCGGCCTGTTGGAACCCCAATGTTGTTTTGGTGTGATCAACAAGTTAAGTAAGGTCCTGCGTTGTTTCTAACCTTGTGTCTAAGTGTGCAGGAGTTTAGGAGCACAGGTACTCGAGCGAAAGACGCAGCTAGCGAGAAGGACGGCACGCGGTGCGTCCGAGGGACGAGGTGTTGCGGAAGAGTACACCGGCGGACGAGAAGGAAGTGCACGCGGTGGTTCCGAGGTACGAAAGCCGGAGTGAAAGATTGCTCGAGGAGCAAGAGACGCAGCTAGCGCGAAGGTCGGCACGGGGTGCGACCGAGGGACGAAGTTTGTGGATGAGTACGCTGGTGGACGAGAAGGGACACCCGACAATTCCGAGGGACGATAAGCCGGAGGGAAGCACACTCGAAGACCGGAAGATGGGTTCGGGTGAGCCCTATTCCGGATGTCAGAGATCACCCAAGTAAGCGGAGCCGGAGCAGAAAGACTCGGACCAAAGGTGAGCTGAACATGAGAAGAGAGCACGAACCAAAAGTCAACTGGGTTGACTTTTGGCTCCAGGGCGCTCGGAACTGTCCGGGGCGCCCGGAGCTGTCCGGGGCGCCCGGAGCTATCCGGGGCGCCCGGAAGTAACTTTTTCACAGGATCGAGCTTTGACTCGATCCAACAGTTGGGGGATAAATTTTATCCCCCCCAGGGCGCCCGGAACCCTTCCAGGCGCCCCGACCAAGGCTATAAATATAGCCTTGGTCCATAAGCTTTTCAACAATCACGATCATTCTATTTCCAAACACTTGTATGCTTTAGTTGTAGTTAAGCTTCTGTTTTCTGTGCCTAAACGCTGTAAGATGCTTCTCCGCCTGAAGGAGTTTTTGAGCTTAATCTTCCTTGGATTAACAACCACATCGGTTGTAACCAAGTAAACATCTGGTGCCTCGTCTTTTCTTTTATGCTTTTATTTATCTGCTTAATTCATTTTACAAGTGTTAGCTTAATCGTTCGAGGAAGGGTTGTCTGTTTTTAATTGACAGGTTATTTACCAACCCTTCTAGCCGGCCCAACGGTCCTACACGGCCGACATTTTTCGGGGCTCATTTTCCGATCGTTCGGTCGGCATCTTCGTGGTCGCGCGCTCGGTCTGCTCGGCATCTCACGTGTCGCTCGGTCGACTATCATTTTACTCATCGCACTTGACATTGTGCCGCCCACTCGGCACGTGGCCGGTTGTGTAACTCGGTACTATTTTTTCATAGTTTGCTCAGCATCGTTGCCATCTCCCGTGCGACACCATTACGACAGCAACCGCTCGCGTGTCATTATACGATGGGTTCAGTGATTTGACTTTGATATCGAGAGTGGTTCAGCCCTTTGCGATGGACTATCTAGTCAATCGAACTTGCGCCTCCTTCGACTAGACTTGAGGGGGAGGCTTGTGATGCGGAGGTAGCTAATGGCATAGGAGTAATTAGGAGAAGGGAGAGGGGTAGTTTGGTCTTTTGGCATGAGTAGGGTTTTGTGTTAAAAGGTGACACTGTTCATGAACGCAGGAGAGGTTTTTTCCGGTGCCTCTGTTTTCCGTCGCCGCCGACCAAAAAGGGGCAAGCTTGGGGGGGGGGGGGGGGGGGTGCTAGCGCCACCAACTCCCCTCCTTCTCCTCCAACTCGCCGTCGACGGCGTCTCCATCAACCTCCGCCTCATCCATTTCCCGTCCGCCGCCGTCGGCCTCCCACCTGGCCATGGGAGCCTCGCCAACGCCGATTTCCGCCAGTACACGACCTACTTTGAGGGAATATACGTGCTGGAAGATTCCTTCTGCCGTGCCTTCGCCGAGCTCCGCCCCCGACGGTGTCGTCTTCGACTGGTTCATCGTGGGTGTTCGCCGTCGCCGAGGAGTTCCTCATCCATCGCCTCGCGTTCCATGGCTACGGCGCCTTCGCGCTCTGTGCCAACGTGAGCTTCCTCTACCCACTGTGCCTCTGCCCCTCACAGCCGCTGCCACCTCCTCCCGCGGTTGTCGCCGCCGCCTCCAGTGGCTAGCGCCCCCCACGACCGTCACCTTCAACGGGCAGCACCTCTAGTAGGCACCCCCGCGGCTGTCACCTTCAGTGGGCAACACCTCCAGTAGGCACCTCCGCCCCCACCTTCAGTGGGCACTGCCAGCGGGCGCCACCGCTGACCACACCCCTGCCTCCCAGCGCTGTCGTCCTCTCTACAGCCTCCGGCGAGCAACCTCCGACCATCGGCACCGCTCCCGGCTAGCCACTCCGCTGCATTTGCCAGCTGCCAGATTGTGTTTCTCGTCCTCGTCCCCCTCTCGGCCGTCGCGTCTAGTGGCATCCATCGACCGATCCACCGCCCCTGTTGATTTCACAGCTGTTGTCTTCCTACGATCCGCACTGCCATATAGTTTTGACGCCGAGCCGGTATCTGATCCACGTCGACGGGCGCTTTCGGCACTGATCTAGCCTTCGAGCCACTGTTGTTGTGCTTCGGCCTGCGTGCCGATATTATATCCCGGCCTGCACGTCGATGTCATCTCCCCGCTTGCATGTCGACGTCATCTCTCGACCTACATGTCGCTACTATCTCTCGGCCGGCGTGTCATGCTCCATACCCGAGTCGCGCTCGGCTCCAGGTAGATCCAGCTTCTCAGCTGACACGTTCATCTACCCTTCCGGATCACGACGACTAGATCAACATCGCGACCAACTCACCGATCCATCCGAGGGCCCCTTGGGGCCAGCACCCCCTTGAGGCCAGGGTACGCCATTGTACTCATCTTATATTTATTTCATTGTTCTGCTATTATTCGTCTGCTTATACATTTGTGGGACCCGCCTCGAGCATCGGGGTACCAAGGACCGGGGCAACCCGGTCGCTGGCTGCAGGTATTGTTGACCGAAAGACTTCTGGCGACTCGGTCAACACAGAAGACAGCTCACCATCTATGTCATGGAAATACAGTCAACATTCCAGACACGCCGTTCCGGCAGTTTCGTCTTCTTAGATTCCCGACAGGAACACACAGCATCCTAAGAATGACAGGACAATATTCTCAGACATGTGACATTCGAAAAATTACCTGGTAATTACGAGATTGTCAAACTCGATCTCCTAGATGTTCACCTAGCTAACACATGATGTTGTGTGAGTGGGTGCGATCAACGATTGTCGGATCTAATATCCTCTTTGACCCTGTGATGATATTCCGACTGACATGGAGAAGTTCTTCGAAGGAGCATACAAGCACTCACGAAGGAAAAAAAAAACAAAGGGATGTTACATCTTTATTAGAAATTCTACCAAGTTCTATCTCATTTCTCCTATCTTACTTTTTACGTGTTATTTAGATAAAATCCTAACTTGAGCGTCTAACCCTCTTTTGAAAGTATATTTCAAGAATGTTCATCTCCTTCAATGACAATCTTCGGAACAAGCACACCTCAGCTTATCTATTGACCGGCTCAATCATCCATAATAATTTAGTCGGAACAATCATCTTCATGAACCCATTTTTTATGAAAAAGGATAAATTACAAGGCGCATTTACCTAACGATCCATTCTGTGAGAGAAATCATATTGATATTTTGCCCTAACTCCTTGACACCGTCGTGCTTCTCCATATGGAAAGGTTACCCCGGGGTTATGGTGCAGCGGCAGAGCATCTAGATTGTCATCCAAGTATTCACGGTTTGAGCCCCAGCTATGACAAATTTATAAGAATTTTTCCTCCAAATGAGACACACAACTAAATGATGTTGAGCTCCTGCACTGCCCATTACGAGCGCTTCCCGATTTATCCTGATGACCAATGAAAAATTTCTGTGGGACCAAACCGATCACCCCAAACTAGACGTTACCCAACCTGATTAATCAATTTTTTTTCTCTCCACGGAAAGGTTGATTCGCTAGACAAGATCCAAAATTTAATATCGGGTCTTGAAAACTGAGAAACGGGTTAACGGATTTGCATAATCCGTCAACCAATACTTTGTGCGCCTAGCAAAGTAAAAAAAAACCACGTGCTCCCGAACCCGGTTTTCACTGCCCACAAACACTTCCTCTTCTCTATATAAACCCGGTCCATCCGCTCGCTCACTCTCCTAACCCCAATTAATTCCGCTAATCGTCGTTATAAATCTAAACCATGGCTGCCTTAACCACCCACAAGCCCCCTCCCTCCCCTGACAGCGGCGAGAGCAAGCTCAGTCTTCCGACCGCGGCAGTGAGCATGTGCCTCTACCTCAAGGCGGCGGCTGGCGAAAAGAGGTCGCTCGACAGGGAGGCGGTGCTTCGGCGGATCCGCAGGCGGAAGCGCGTCTACTGGCTCCGGAACTCTCTTCAGACTCTGCTGAAGCCGGCGGCGCCACCCTCCTCCGCAGGCAGGGAGGCGAAGGGGAACGCCGTCGAGGGGGCGCCGTGCTACTCGTGGCTCGACGCTGGCTTCGCCTTCCCCTGATCAGATAGATAATTAGTGTATGCACAGTGTTGTAATACGATTATACATATGGTTGTAGACGAGGTAAATTAAGCAATAACATCAGTTCCTCGTGGTTGAGATGCTGATGCCAACCTGGTCGTCACTGTCAGTCTATCAGGCAAAGCACTCACTGTTGAAACTAATTTACCAAATTACCCCTTTTATCATTGCTACACGACATATCTCACAACTAATTTATCAAATTACCCCTCCGGATCATCGCCTGGCTCCTGGCACCCTCCCGGAGGCGATGCGGCGGCCGCGATGTCCGGAAATGCGACGGCGATTGCACTGATTCTCCCTGACGGCCGCCTCCGCCCGCGAGTACCCGCGCGCGTTGGGGGAGGGGGCGCGGGGCGGATTGGAGTGCGATTCCTCGTGCGCGTCGCCGGGTGATATGGAGATCGAAGGGGTCGGTGCCGGAGGTGCGAGCGCCGGAAGAGCTGCGTCCTGGGCAGATCTACTTCGTGCTCCTGGTTCAACATGAAAAATATATATTGTTATATATAATATATAGCCCTCTTTATTCATACAAGAAATACACATGTGGTTGTGTTCCATGAACACACTCAAATGTTTAAATAGAGCGAATTTGAAGTGATAAATATTAAGCTTTATGAGTAAATGCAGAAATTTGAGTTCCATCGGCCTCTGCCTTAGATGCAACCTCAAAATCACATATGGCAAAGAATCAGCTACTTATCACCTCAGCTAACTATGTCCGTGAATGTCTCATCAATGCATTCAAGTGTTCATCAATGATCTTGGTTGAAAAAGATGACACGCTAGGTATATGCTAGGTAGATGGTACTAGAATACTCTAAACTAGAGAAAAGATCGTGAATCGGAGCAAAAAAGACTGGATACTTCCTTTCTCTGTGCACACACTAAAGAGAATGTTATAGTAAAGATCAGAGAAGAGGTTTCTCGTGCAGATCCTTCGACATTCAAGTCAGTACCGTGACTGAGTGAAAGTTGGAGAAGATAAAGAGTAGTTATATAGTAAATATGTGGATGTACGTGTGAGAACGTACCTGACAATAAAGAGAATCTTTTTTTATATTATCTCTTATAACCTCTGGCATAATGAGTCGACAAGAAATATTCGGTGTCAAAAGATATCGGATAATAGAAAGTGTACAGTCTTCCTTCAATGAATCTTTCATTATATGTATATGCATAGTCTTTTGTAACCTCTACAATAATAATAGAAATTGTATAGCCGCCTTCATAAGAAGGTTCTGTCACATATATATGTTAGATATCAAAATATTCCCTGTGAATAGTTATTATTTTCTGAAAAATTATTGCGATTCTCTGACAATGTTGTCTCCTAGATATAGTCCGACCAAATCTTTAGCCAAACGAGGTAGCCTGGCCACATCTTTAGCCGACCAGTTATATACTGTGATGTATGTCTTAGCAGAGTGGGGATCCGAGCCCTGGGATATCTGTGTCGGCCCTTGGACTGATCGGCCTCATGTTATGAGACTTGCCCCTGAAATGCTTTAGAATTTGGAGACCTGCTTAGATCTATGTATGACTGGATTTGTAATGAGAATGACTTTATGCCCTTACCTTGAGTATACATACATATATGAGATGAGAACATAGCCTTATAAACTCAACCGGCCTCATGTAATAGGAGTTTTGTACCTTTGAATGGGGAGCTGAATCCCATAAATTTGATCGACCATAGGGTCGGTTGACTATATATATATATATATATATATATATATATGCCTATAGGCCTTGATGTTAAAAATCTAATAACTAATGAGAAGATAAGTCGTGTAGGTCTGATCAACGCTAGGACCGACCGATTGTATAATGAGAGATTGACTCTCGAAGAATAGGGAGCTCAACTCTGTAAGTTTGACCGTCTGTCGGCTAGCAGGAGTTATACTAAAGGTTGTACTGTATGCCTAACAATTTGTAAGCTGAGTGATATTGCAAAAATGGGAAGCTTGGTCTCGTGCACTCAACCGTTGTTATAATTGACTTGCTATATTCTCAGAAGTCCGATCAATTATTGGGCCGACCGGTTATATACTAAGATATTATAAGACTAACTAATTGTATACTGAGTACCGTAGCATTGAAAGTCCACTCAACCTTTATACTGACCGGCTATTTACAAGTGGAGCACTAGGTTCTTTAAGTCTGTCCAACTCTTGGACTGGTCGTCCTATATCAAAAGCCTTAGCACTTTGTGAGAAATTAGGCCCAGTTGAGAGTGGCGTTGAATAAGGACGAAGCTAAGAATTTCATATGGAGGTGAAAGACATATATAGCTCTTTCCCTGAAGTTGAGTTAGGAATTAGGCCCAGTTAAGGACAGCGCTCTAACTATCATTTCACTTTTACTTTAGGTGCCACACCATCCGTGGAGATCATAATACTTCATATCAATTAGCACATTCCGGTAGATGCGAAGCAGGTTATTATGGTTAAAAAATATTTATTTATGTTTATCTGATATATTCAATTTATTAATTAATATTCATAAATATATATTATAAATAAATTATTCATAAATACGTTAATTCCATCCCTGCCGGCCGAGCAACAGATTTGCAGCTCGCATCACCGTCAACGCCTCCGCCGCCTGACGCCTTGGGTCATCCGTCCGCCACCTTCGTTGATTCCTGTAGTCGCGGGAGGGAGAAGCTCTACGTCGGCGGAATTTACTCGGACATGAGGGCGGAGACCTAGGGACGCACTTCGGAAAGTTCGGCTTCGTTGAAGCGACGGTGATGAAAGACCATCATCGACGCCCGCTCAAAGACACCAATCCTGTCATCGACGGATGCATGGTTGGTGATTCCTCATGTATCCTAATAATTGCTTTAGTATTATCTCTTTTTATGAAATCATCATTTTATTTATTTATTATTCCTAATTCTGATGATTAGTTCTGCACATGTTCATCTAAAATTCATCGTATCTAATATATAGTGTCTTCTTTTGCAATTTTGCCACGATCACTATCTCGTTCAAATTTAAAGAGAAAATTAGCCCATTAACTTCCAAGTATATATTGAGCTAAAAAAATAAAGTAGTGAAGCGTTAACTGACGGTGGTATGGAATCGGTTGGATATATGTGAATGAAAAAAAGATAGAAAAGGGAAGAAGTTTTATTGTGAATGAGACTTTGGTCCCACATTAAGAATTTTAAGACATTTTAATTAGTTATATTGATTCATATGATTTGGTAGATGCGAACAAATGCATGGAGAGAAATTCTCTTTCACACGTGGATGCGTGGGGGAGGGGGGAGGGTGCAAATCCATGCCTGAATTGCACAAAACCAAGTTGACTCGTGTGCGGCACGACCTGCCCACACCGAATGTTGGACCTTTTTGCTATTTGTTGTAATGGATGTCGAGTGAAAGGATTTATGTGGCACTCGACAACCTCAAACATCATGAGCCAAGGAAAAGTGGTGCTGAAGATGACTTCGGACAAAGATCTTACTATAAACAATGTGCTATATGTTTCGAAGATTCGGAAAAATCTAGTGTCTGGATCACTGTTAAGCGAGCATGACTTTCGTATTATTTTTAAGTCTAATAGAGTTGTATTGTCCAAAAATGGAATGTTTGTAAGAAAGGAATATGTATCTGATGAGCTGTCTAAGCTTAATGTAATGACCATTAGGCCTAAGATAAATAAAAATGAAAGCTCTTTCACTTATATGCTTGAGTCTTTATGTTTGTGGCTTGGTAAACTAGGATATATTAACTATGATATATTGCGTAGATTAATAAATATGCAAAGCATACATGCATTCCACCTTGACCTGAAACACAAGTGTGAGATTTGTGTTGAAACAAAAATGATAAGGCCATCCTTTCAGCATATTGAAAGAAGCAACAAACCACTCGGGTTAATTCACACCGACGTGTGCGACCTCAAATGTATACCAACACATGGTGGAAATACATACTTCATCATTTTTGTAAATGATAATACAAAATACTGTTATGTGTATCTTCTTAAAAGTAAAGATGAAGTTATAGAAAAATTTGCACTTTATAAGAATGAGGTTGAAAACCAGCTTAATAGAAAAACTAAGGTGATTCGAAGTGACCAAGATGATGAATATATATCACCATTCGCTGAGTTGTGTGCTGAACATGAGATCATATATGAAATTACTACTCCTTATATTCCTCAACAAAATGGAGTTGTTGAGCGAAAGAATCAAACTTTAAAGAAGATGATGAATACTCTTCTATTGAGCTCTGGACTGCCAGAGTTCATGTGGGGGGGGGAGAGCTGTATTAACAGTTAATTACCTTTTAAATAAGGTGCTCCGAAAAAAATAGATAAGAGCCCTTGTGAGTTGTGAATAGAAGACAACCGTCCTACAAATATTTACGAATGTGGAGGTGTCTTGTCAAAGTGTTAGCGCCCGATCTGGAAAGGATTAGGATAAGACCAAAGATCGTTGATTGCATATTTATTAGATATGCATAGAACAACAACGTGTATCAGTTTTTTGTGCATGAATCACAAATACCAGAGATACATAAGAACTCGATAATAGAATCGAGAAATACTTTGTTCTTCGAGCATGTGTTTCCGTATAAGACTCGAGAGGATGCTAGCTCCTCAAATCGGACATATGAAACACAAAGTGAAGATGATGATGAGGAACCAGTAGAGGTTGAGTTTAGAAGGAGCAAAAGAACTCGAGTACAGAAATCCTATGAATCAGATTTTATTATTTTCATGTTGGAAAGTGAGCCGCGAAATTACTCAGAAATTGTAAGCTCTTCTGATGGACCTCACTAGAGAGAGACAATTGCATATGAGATACACTACTCTATCTTGTAAAATCACACTTGAAAACTTGTGAATCTTCCTCCTGGAAGTAAAACACTAGGTTGCAAGTGGATCTTCAAGAAGAAAATAAAGTTAGATGACATAATTGATAAGTATAAGGTTAGATTGGTAATTAAAGGATACTGACAACAAGAAAGCCTCGATTACTTTGATACATATTCTCCAGTTTCGATGATAACTTCCATTAGAATATTGCTGGCTATTGTCGCTCTAGGGAATCTCGAAATACATCAGATGGATGTAAAGACAACCTTTCTAAACGGAGATTTAGAAGAGAAAATCTACATGGAGCAACCTGAAGGATTTTCTGTGTCAAGAGAGAAAAAGAAGGTTTGTAGATTGGTGAAGTCATTATATGACTTGAAACAAGCACCACAGCAGTGATATGAAAATTTTGATAATGCCATGAAGTAATGTGGATTCAAGATTAATGAAAACCACAGAGAATGACTATGTCATCTTGTGCATATATGTAGATGACATACTTATCATTAAAAGTAATGATAAGATAGTCAAATCCACTAAAGATATGTTGAACTCAAGATTTGACATGAAAGATATGAACCTAGCTGATGTGATTCTAGGAATTAAAATTATTAGAACAACATAAGGATTTGTTTTTAGTCAGTCTCATTACGCGGACAAGATTCTTGAGAAATTTACCAAAGGTGATACTACGTTGGCACGAATACCGATAGATATGAGTAAACATTTATTAAAAAATCAAGGTGAAAGTATCTCTCAGATAGAGTACTCTCGAGTGATTGGAAGTCTGATGTACTTGATGAGTTGTACACAACTAGACTTGGCCTATGTAGTAAGTAAACTGAGTAGATACACGAGTAATCCTAGTGTTGAGTACTGAGGTACTTAAGGTATATTCATGAATATGAACTGCACTATACGAGATATCCTACTGTGTTGAAGGATACAAAGAAGTAAGTTAGATATCTGATATAAAAAACTCTAAGTCTACTAGTGGATATATATTAACTCTGGGAGGTGTAACCATTTCTTGGAAATCTTCTAAGCAAACGGTAATAACCAAATCCACGATGGAATCTGAGTTTGTAGCTCTTGACAAATGTGGTGAATAGGCTGAATGTCTACGATAATTCTTAGATGATATTCCGAGATGACCGAAACCTATGCCGACAATTTGCATACATTGCGATAGTCAATCAACAATCGGTTGGGCACAGAGCCATTCGTATAATGGTAAGTCTAGGCATATGCATTGTAGACATAATAACATTAGACAACTACTCTCAATGGGAGTTATCTTGACTATGTGAAGTCAAAGGATAACCTAGCGGATCTGCTAACCAAGGGGTTAAACCGAGAGTTAGTTGCAAGCTCATCGCGTGTGATGAGTTTGATCCCGATAAGAAATGTTGGTGTAAAGAAAACCCAACCAATGTAGGCTAGAGATCCCAAGAATTAGGTTCAAAGGGGCAACCTAATTGTACCGACAAAACTGGTCATTGTGGGGGAACGACCCAATAAATCAGTGAAGGATGTAGGATAAGCACACAACTTTTAATGATCTAAGAAGAGTAATGTGGAATACTCTTAAGAGATCACTATGTGAAAATGAAGTGGGGCTGCTTCGAAAATAATTGGAGGCATAATTCTTAGAACTTCTCATAGAACCAGACATATTCATGGCCAAGAATGAGCACACTCATGAAAATTGAGTTGTATCAGGGAGAGTCTTGAGTGAGATATGTCAATGCTTACATAGAATATGACAAAACAGTTCAAGGACATCGTGTCTACTGTTAGTAGTAAACAAACAGATCTTCACAAGGGAAGGTTTAAAGGGTAAAATCTACTCGTTCTATACTGGACTCAACTGCTGAATGTTATCACATACCCTATCTCCATTCATGTAGGGGATTGCTGGATATATTGTTGGAACCCCGAGGTGTTTTGATGTGATCAAATAAGTTAAGCTAGGTCCTGCGTTGTTTAACCCTTGTGTCTAAGTGTGCAGGAGCTTAGGAACACAGGAAGTCGAGCGGAAGACGCGGCTAACGAGAAGGACGGCACGGGGAGAGAGCCGACGGGCTCGGTGCGTCCGAGGGACGAGGTGACCGCGGAAGAGTACACCGGCGGACGAGAAGAATGTGCGCGGCGTTCGAGGGACGAGAAACCGGGAAGGAAGGCTGCTCGAGGAGAAAGCCGGAACATGGGTTCGGGTAAGCCCTATTCCGGAAGGCCGAGATCACCCAAGCAAACGGAGCCGGAGCGAACAGACCCGGACCGAGATGAGCTGGATCGAGACGAGCTGAACCGGAGTCGAAAAGTCAATTTAAGTTGACCTTAGGGCTCCGGGCGCCTGGAACCGACCGGGGCGCCCGGAACCCTTCCGGGCGCCCGGAATCGACTTTTCAACAGGATCGAGTTTTGACTCGATCCGACTGTTGGGGGATAAAATTTATCCCCCCAGGGCACCGGGAACCTTTCCAGGCGCTCGGACCAAGACTATAAATATAGCCTTGGTCCAGAAGCAATAATCAATTAAGAACAACTACTTGTAATCCAGAGCTTTCATTTGTGTTATTTCGTTCTGTGCTTTCAACGCTGTAAGAGGCTACTCCGCCCAGAGGAGAATCAATTAGTGCGTTTTCTTTGCCTTGGATTAGCAATCCTCTGATTGCAAACCAAGTAATTCCTCTGTGTCTATTTTCTGTTTTAATTAGTCTTTGCCTTTTTAATTACAAGTTCTTTTAAGTTAGTTGAATATCCGAGAAGAGTTTTTGATTTTATTTTATAGGGCAATTCACCCCTCCCCTCTTGCCGACCTCCAAAGGGACCTACAAGTGGTATCAGAGCAAGGCGCTTCAGGAGGACTAACCGCCGATCGAAGCAACAAAGATGGCCAGACCAAGCATTGTTCCACCAAAATTCGAGGGGAACTTCGCAGACTGGAAGCGTCGTATGGAGGTATTCCTAAAAACAGATTTTGAAATTCGGTTTATCATGAAATATGGTTTTGTAGCTCCAATAGATAAGGATGGAAAAGAAAAAGAAGAGAGCGATTGGACAAAGAAGGAGCAGAATGAGTCGGTAGCAAACAGCCGTGCGGAACATCACCTGCTGAGCGTGTTACCGCCTCAAGAGGTCAACCGCATCGAAAACTATTTATCTGCTAAAGAACTTTGGGAGAAGTTCTTGGAACTCCACGAAGGCACGTCCGAAGCGAAGCTCGCTAGAAGGGACATCCTCCGCAACAAACTGATGAACATCCGTCTGGAGAAAGGTGAGAAAGTAGCTGGTCTACATGCGAAGGTAAAAGAACTAGTTACTTGTCTCGAAAACCTTGGTGAAACGGTAACAAACCGGGACACTATACGCTACGCGCTCAACGCGTTTCCAAGAACTCCGGAGTGGACATCAATCGTCGACGCCTACTACATCTCAAAAGACCTGGAGGTAAGTACTTTAGAAGAGTTGTTTTCTACTCTTGAATTGCATGGAACCAGGTGTGCAGGAACGACAAAGGATACAACCCAGACTATGGCGCTGAACGCAACCCAGAAGGATGAACTCGAGTCAGACTCCGAAGACGATCAAGAAGCATACATGGTAAGAAATTTTAAAAAGTTTTTTAGATCTAATAAATTTAAAATGCAGAATCAAAAGAATCAAAAAGGTAGAAGAAAGGTACGGTGCTACCAGTGTCAGAAGGAGGGATACCTAAGGGAAGAGTGCCCAGAACTCAAGAAGGTCAAAATGAAGACACCTAAGAAACACAACCTAAAAGCAACTTGGGATGACACTTCTTCATCTGAATTAGAAGCTCAAGAATATGCGGGGATTGCACTGATGGCAAGCCACGAAAGACAAAGCACATCAGAACCCAGCATCGATGAAGGGGGAGCGACGTCAGATGGAAGTAGCGAAGCAGGGGGAGATTCAGGCTTCAAGTCTGATATGGTAAGTGAGGTATGCCTCTTACCCCCTGATGAACTTTACTTTGGTATCAAAGCTATGACTAAATCCATGTATAAATTAGAAAATAGAAATGCCAAATTAGAAAATGAAATTTTAGAAACAAAGAGAATTTTGGCAAAATCATGTCTTATAGAGGATTTTGAAAAATTGAAAATTGAAAATGAAAAACTAAAAGAAGAAATAGAAAGATTGAAAAAATCCAATGGTTCAAATATTTCAACTTTTAGAAATTATAGAGGTTTAAATTGGTATTATAGATTTCATCAAAGTCAAATTAGAAATATATCAAAAATCTATATACCTAGAAAATACTTGTTGTAGGTAGGAACCTCTACTGGGTTCCAAAAACCTATTTAATTTAAAATTAAAATCAGACTTAGCATTTTCAGCAAGGAAATTAAACAACTAATTTTTTTATGAGGCTTTGTCTAAGGAAGTAGTTGTTGCTCCAATAACCAAGAAGGCCTAGTGCCTCGCCACGACCTGGAAGCCAAGTATCGAAATGAAAAGTTTAATTGACTAACTGAAAAAACATTAATTTAATTTACCTAATGCTTTAAAAGAGTTATTCAATTTGTGTTAGAAAATACTTAAAATTAATTTATATAATAATAATTTTTTTTGGAATTTTTTTTTTTTTTTAGAAATTTTCTGAAAATTATTGACTTAGATATTTTTTTAATTAACTTAGAAGTTTTTCTATGAATATTGTCTTATATATTTTTTTAAAAAAATCGCCTTAGAAATCTTTTAAAAAAAAAATAACTTAAAATTTTTTCTTAATATTGACTTAGAATTTTTTTTAAAAAACTAGATATTCTCTTTTGAAACATTGCCTTACAAATTAATATTAATTGCCTTAGAAATTTTTTTATGAAAATTCCCTTAAAATTTTGTTTACCTTAGACTTGTTTAAAGAACCCCTATTTTTAATGTGATCAAAGGGGGAGAAGAATGTTAAGTCTAGGGGGAGGTATATAAATATTTTTTTTATGAAATATCTTTGGACTTAATTGCAAATAAATTGTTTTTATTGCATCTGTTTTACCCTAGCTTAACTTGGGTTGCTCACATCAAAAAGGGGGAGATTGTTGGAACCCCGAGGTGTTTTGATGTGATCAAATAAGTTAAGCTAGGTCCTGCGTTGTTTAACCCTTGTGTCTAAGTGTGCAGGAGCTTAGGAACACAGGAAGTCGAGCGGAAGACGCGGCTAACGAGAAGGACGGCACGGGGAGAGGGCCGACGGGCTCGGTGCGTCCGAGGGACGAGGTGACCGCGGAAGAGTACACCGGCGGACGAGAAGAACGTGCGCGGCGTTCGAGGGACGAGAAACCGGGAAGGAAGGCTGCTCGAGGAGAAGGCCGGAACATGGGTTCGGGTGAGCCCTATTCCGGAAGACCGAGATCACCCAAGCAAACGGAGCCGGAGCGAACAGACCCGGACCGAGATGAGCTGGATCGAGACGAGCTGAACCGGAGTCGAAAAGTCAATTTAAGTTGACCTTAGGGCTCCGGGCGCCCGGAACCATTCCGGGCGCCCGGAACCATTCCGGGAGTCCGGAACCGACCGGGGCGCCCGGAATCGACTTTTCAACAGGATCGAGTTTTGACTCGATCCGACCGTTGGGGGATAAAATTTATCCCCCCAGGGCGCCCGGAACCCTTCCAGGCGCCCGGACCAAGACTATAAATATAGCCTTGGTCCAGAAGCAATAATCAATTAAGAACAACTACTTGTAATCCAGAGCTTTCATTTGTGTTATTTCGTTCTGTGCTTTCAACGCTGTAAGAGGCTACTCCGCCCAGAGGAGAATCAATTAGTGCGTTTTCTTTGCCTTGGATTAGCAATACTCTGATTGCAAACCAAGTAATTCCTCTGTGTCTATTTTATGTTTTAATTAGTCTCTGCCTTTTAAATTACAAGTTCTTTTAAGTTAGTTGAATATCCGAGAAGGGTTTTTGGTTTTATTTTGTAGGGCAATTCACCCCTCCCCTCTTGCCGGCCTCCAAAGGGACCTACATATATGTGAATGGAGAAGAGGTGAAAGAGGGAAGAAACTCCAATGTGAATGAGACTTTAGTCATACATTTGGAGTTTTAAGACATTTTGGTTGGTTTATATTGATTCACATGATTTGATGACGTGAATAAATGCATGGGGAGATGCTCTCTCTCACACGTGGGTACGCAGGGGGTGTAAATTAAATCTGGACCTGGATTGCACAGAACCAACTTGACTCGTGTGTGAGCATGACCTGCGCGTGCCGAATGCTAGACCGATTGAGGTAAAATTTGTCCAAGTGGAGCAACTAACATTTTACCACATAAACCTTTTTGCTGCTTATGTAACAGATGCATTGAAGAAATATTAATGAAGCCGAGCGAAACGTTGGCGTTTCACAACTGGCGAATAATGATCATTAAACGATCATTAACGCTGCTCATTGCTCTGAGCTCTTATATAAGGAGGCAGTGTACATAGGCAAAAGGTTACATGCTCAAAAAGTTGAAGCTCTTCACCTGTGTTCCCCTTTTCCTTTGTCATGCATCTCTTGCTCAGCGGAGTGCCCTTATAGCAGTCGGGTACCTCTTAATTCGTCGTGACCATTAGTACTTGGTGGGAATCACGGTTCATTGTTGTATCATGGGAAATAGACGACCTTAGGAAACCTCGAAACACAGCCGGAGGTGGGGCGAATTTGTTTCAAGGAAACTGCGTATCGCGGGCCTTGGTTCACACATGCGGCCGCTCGCATCGGTCACCCGGTTGCAGCGCCCTCCTGGCCTCATCGCCTGCCCGACCTCATCGCCCGTCCGACCTCATAGCCCGTTCAGCCACTCTGTTGGGCGAAATTCTGCTCGGCTGAATCCTTCTCTCGACGAAATTCCGCCCAGTCTCTGCATTCGCTCGACCGATAACTTGGTTGCCCTTTTTGTTCGATTGGCTGCACGCTCGCTCGGTCGGTCACTCGGTCGGCCTTTTTTGTCCGATCGATTGCGCGCCCGTCCGACCGCTTATTCGATCGGCCCTCATTCGCTCGACTATTCGCTCGCTCGGCCTCTTTGTCCGCTCGGTCGTAGGCCCGTCCGCTCACACGCCTGGCCGCTCGCTCGGTTTGCTCGGATGGTCATTCGCTCAACCGCTCGCTCAGTTCACTCGATCACTCGGCCTCTGCTCGCTCGGGTGCTTTGCCCGCTCGCCCGTTTAGCTCACTCAGATACTGCGCAGTCTATGTTTGACACTTGACAGAAATCAACCCCAGCTGACAGTCTGAGATTATCTGCTCAGATCTTCTCGGCAGATAAGTGAATTTAGTTCAGTATAATTTAAATTCAGTTAATATCCAATAAATCTCTGACAACCGATTATTTCCTCCAACAAAATCTCTCATTCCTTAACCACCAATATGTCCTTAATTTGGGTTCAAATGACCCCTTCTTTAGGAGTTTATCTATTCATAATGACCTAAGGTCCTTATATATCTTCAAAATTGTTCTTGCTTGGTGAGATTGCTCCACAATCTCGTTTAAAGTTTTTCTTTTCCAATCGTCTCACCAAAGTTTAGAATATATTTATCTGAACTTGGAAATTCCCAATCAATAGGCCACAACTTCCTACCTCAGATTAAAAGCAGTGGCCCTTTCCCCTACTATTAGGGGCCACTCTGAGAGGTGAAATAAGCTAGGGAAGAAAAGTGAAAAGGATAGGATTTTTTTCCTTCTAATTTATAATTTAACATGACAATTTAATGTAATCTTTCTCTTTTATCCTGGTTTAAAACCGACCATGATCAAATTTTCGTCGTGGCCCGAGTTTAGTACCTAAATTAATTAAAACAAACTGTTTAATTACATAGATTATTATGTTGGCTGAATTTCCTTGCCAATTGCATGAACAATAATTAGAAAAACATTACTCCATCCTCTTCCTTCCCTCCCTCCCTCCCTCTGCTTCGATCCTAGAAAATGACTGGGAATGTTGCCTAGCTAGGGAAGCTTTTCTCAAGGCATATTTTCTTCCATTACCTCCCCTCCACAGGAAATTGTCCGTCAGACTCAAATTTATCATAATTATTTCTTTGACGAAAAATGAACCTTGCTTAGTTAAGGCAAGGAACATCCAATCAAATTTGAATATAGCTAGAGTTGTTGGTATACGAAGTCAATCGATTTTGTATATTTAATCTGAACCAAACATTCATTATTATTCCCAAAGATGGGAGGGATTCATTGTAAACTCCATCATAAAGAGGCCAATATTGAATTATCATGACTGTCTTTTATTATCTGTTGAGCTATCATCAGGTCTACAATAATTATAATCATTCTTTAAGTTGTTCTTGGTGTAAGGCTTCATGCATACGTAAGTGTTTTCTTCTTTATAAATATGAAGACTTTTCTGTCAGTGGGACTGTGGGCTATTTATGTATTTGTGCTGCAGGAAATAGTCTTATTGTCACTACAGACCAATTGCAATGAGATCTATCCACAGTTAGGTTGACTGGTCTCAGGGAAACTTCAAATCAAATAAATTTCTAGACTGAAACAAACTCAATTTAGTTCGATTTAAACAAGATTTAGGAATAGCGTATATGTAAATAGGTGGGAAAAATTCAACTGATCTCAATTTGTTTTCTACATTCTGGGAAGCCATCTCTATTTCATGCTCACTGTTTCAAATTGGCAAATGATGCAATGAGGTCAAATTTAAATTTTGATTTTGATAAAAGTGATGATATGATTAACTTTACCACTGCTTGAATGGAAAACTCTTCTAACCACTGCACTATCTTCGCGTACTTGAAATATGAAGATGATTTTAGAAGTAAAATGAATATTCTACTATATTAAAATCAAAGACAAAAAAAAAAAAAAACTCTTCAAAACAGAAAACAAAAAACAAAAATTGCAAAGACTTGAAGAAGTACTTTTGTTGACACAAATGAGTTTTGCTAACGGGTATCCTTGCCATCATTCAGCAAGCCTCATCTTATTTCTCCAATTCCTTTTATAAAATTTCTCAAATTCATTCTCACATGGAAACTGATTTATTTGAAGCTAAAGTAATACTTTTCTTTTCGTTTCTTTATTTTTTTCATCCTGACATCATAGTGATTTCTCAGTGTTTAGGTCTTAATCCTCTGCTTTTCTAACTAGTAGGATTTGTGCCTAAAGAAATCCTTTTTCAGTTTATCTTGGGAGAGCTCATTCATTGTTCGTGTCTTCTTCGCTCCATAAATTCAAACACAGGGACAGATGTGATGTGATGGACACGAAATATATATAGGTCTTCTCCATTTCTTTCTTTTTTCCTGTTATATATTTTACCATCTCACATCTATGTCAATCCATCTCCATTAACCCATCAGTCATAAAGTTTCTGCCACAATGGAGTCCAATCCAAATCCAATGAAAAAAAGATTTGCATAGGATCGCATGGAATGACACTCTTCTCGTCCTCTCTTGTCTCATCCATGCATGAATGATCTGATAGCATGTTGGCCATGGAGGCTCAATATTTTTGCAACTCTCAAGATCATCAAACTGATGTTTGGTCTTCTATAAAGAAACACCTATTAGTTCAATTCTGAACTCAAATTTACGGCTTCCTGAAGACCATTGCATGATTTTGGCAAAACTGTTTTGCGCATGTTATTAACTTTGCAGGTCCTAAATTTATAGCTGCTTGCCTGCTGTTGCTACATGACAAAGAAAAAAACACAAAAAGAAAGCAGAGCTCTGGAGAAGCTTTTTTGCGCTGATAGCTCTCTCTCTCTCTCTTTCTTCCCACACCACTGCTAAATCCTGATTACAGGACAGGCGAGAATGTTGCAGGGGCATGAACAAGCTTGAACTTTAGAGTGGGCCCCCACCATCCAGTCATTAGCCTTGGCATTCATGTTATCTCCTTTTGAACTTGTTCCAACTACAGGAACCTGCCCTTGGCTGCTTTGGAAATTTAATATGCATCCTTAGTTGCTTTTTTATGAAAAGATTAGAGACAAGTCTTAATCTGCACACACGACTGAACCCTCGTTGGATGTTGACTGCTCATGAACAGTGACAGATTGTTTTAGGGTGGTAAAAGCACTAACCGACATCTGATTGTGTACAGGGTTAGTTCAGAGGGAGAAAGGAGGGAGAATTAATTGGGACCTTCAATAGGGAGCAGAATGAGAGTTGTGCCATGTGACCAAGCTACAGGTCCTCCTCCTCCTCCTCCTACTCTCTCTCTCTCTACTGTTTTTTTTCAGCTGTTTTGATGCTTGTTTAGTTCCCGTCGAGGGGCTCTTTACCCAGCTTTCCCTTTTAGGCCTTTGCACACTTTGTTTGGCAATTAGCTTGGATTTTGTTCGGATCTTGTGTTTCGTTCCCTCGTGAAAGATAGAACCAGCATTTAAGTCCTTTGTCACTGAGCTTCTGCATTGCTTCAGAAGGCTTGAATGGAATGAGCTTTTGCTTTATTTCTCTTAAACTTTTTTCTCCCTTTTACCATGTCAGTCCATATACCGCAATGTTTATTTGCCTGTCCTGGTCTTTAGTTTTTACTGTGCCGCAATAAGGCACAAAGTAAAGGGGTAAGCAGAAGATATCTGCCTCCTCACATGATCCGACCAAAATGCTAGATTTTCTTTAAACTTTTCCTTTTAAGTTTGGAACTAAACATTCTTATACTCAACACACTAAGAACTTTTCCTTAACAACATATTAGTGATATCTAAATAAGTTTCCCATTTTGTTATTGTTATTGTTATGAAAATTAGTATCTAGCACTTTGCATGTTCTTGCATTAGATACTCACGTGCCTTATTGTAGCTGACCTGACCATAAGCAGACAAACGTGGCCCTTATTTAAGCATTTTGGACTCTGACAAGGGACAGCAAAATGCTCAGTTTGTTAATTTTTTTTTTTTAAATTGTGTTAAATGAGTTTTGATTCTAGCAGAAAGAATCATTTATGAGGCATACAATTAAATTATATTTGTGGAGGAGTCGATAACTTAGCATATAGCATGATGCACATTCTGTTGATTGCTTAAGTCTCTCTCTCGGTCTGTCTTTTTATATAGACCCAAGTTTTTTTTGACATGCAAACAAGAGAGCAGCTGGTGATACATTGAATGATAATGTCATAGGTGGCAGTGTGGAAGTCCTGGGGCCCTCATATGTCCATGCACACGTCTGATATCAATGCCATCTCTGCAGTCACAACACCAACATATCTGCTCAGTATTAGAGGGGACAGATGAGCTCGGCCTTTCCCTCCTCTCTACACATGCCCTTGCTCCTCACAAGACAGCCCTATCACAATGTCTGCCAATTACGTTATGGACTTGATGCTAGCTACTGCTGCTGCTTCTGCCTGAGACCTTCTAGTGCTCAGAGAAGGCAGCAACCCTATTTTGTGCACCATTTCGATATGCAGCGTTAGGAGTGAGTGACATGAGAGTTTCTTTTTGAGTATCTGGAGATTGTTTAATCGGCCTCTGCAGGATCCAAGTCGAGTCCGGTTTTGTAACAACATTGCGATCGTTGACTCGGGAAGACCTTCAAGAATGTCGCACTGTACGCCGGCATAATGAGCATTAACTGAAACATTGAACGAGGGGGCAGAATCGTTTGACCCGATCGAACGAGTCCCTTCTTCCTCAGCTCCTAGTTGCTGGTCTGGATCATCATTACACCAATCAATTTATTTCTGAGAGGGAGTTTCGAGTGTGCTTACTTTTATAATTAATCGCAACCTATGGACTGGACGACGTTTTCCATTCTCTTTCTTCAATCACCTCTTTGTCCGAGCAGATCTTTTGGTGATCTGCTGAGGTGCTTAAAGCAGGAAAATCCTTTTTGATGCATGCACTTTGAATTCGCAAAATAGCAGGACAGAGAGCTCAATAGAGCTGGGGCGAAGTGACATGTTTGGAGTCCTTCCTCTCCCTCTCCATCTCTCTCTCGTGGCTACAGAAGCAGAGCAAGAGCGGCAAAAAGCAAAACCCCAGTTTAATTTTCTGTGTTTCCCAAAGCTCGTAGCTTAGGCATGGCAGGCTCCGACGTGCCTCTCCTCGGAAAACCAAAGCCCCCTTCCTTAAGCAGAGATTTCAGCAGGGTGTTAAGAAAGAGAGAGAGAGAGAGAGAAAGGGGAAAGGAAGAAAAGGTAAAGCAATGGCCCTCAGAACACAGATCCCTATGAGGAACACCGGAATTTATCCGCCATTTGCTCGTTGGACTCATTCTTTTTGCTTATTTTAAGACCCTCCCTGCTTCCCTGCTATCACTTCTACTTGTCTCGGCCATGGAGCTTCTTAACTTAGCTTGGAGTCGGGTGATTACGCTGTGTACTGCTCGATGATTGAGTTGCCTCGCCCCTGGTGCAATCGAAGAAGATGAAGTCCATATACAGCACGAACACGAGCAACGACTGCGGTGCTTGGTTGGGCTTCTCTCTTTCCCCTCAAATGGAGGCAGCTACTGCTGCGGATCAATCTCGCTCGGCTCCTGGTAGCTTCTTCATCTCTCCTCCACTAACCAGCTCTGGTTTCATGTATGGCGTCAGCGAGAATGGAGGAGGAGGAGGAGGACACGACTATTCTCAGTTAGCCTCCATTCCACTCAAGTCCAGTGGGTCATTTTGCCTGATGGAAGCCCTCGCCAGATCACAACAAGGTCTGTCTCAAAAATCTGGCTCCTCTTTCTTTATTTAGCTTCATTCCACAAGGATCTGAAAGGCCAAGGTGCCACCTTCCTTTTTCATGGATCGTTGCATTCATGCAAATGAAGCAATGGCGGCATCATCTCCGTCTCCCAAGCTCGAGGACTTCTTAGGCTGTGGTCCAGACATGGGGACCCATCAGTACGGGGGCAGCAATGGCAGAAGCAGGGGGGCAGCGATGGCTTTAAGTTTGGACTGCACCGCGTACCACCGGCACAAAGCAGAGGCAGACGGCAGCGGAGGAGGTCGTCACTCCCACCCTCACCCTCACCCTCACCCTCCCTCGGACATCATCCACGGCCACTTGCCGCCCTTCCAAGACGGCATCTTTTCTCTGCTCACCAGCCACGAGATGTATCAGCCGCCGCTTGCCGAGGAAGCCTCCGGCAGGATCAAAGATTTGGTTCACGGCGGTGTAATGATGAGCTACGGAGACTTGCAATCCCTGAGCTTGTCCATGAGCCCTGTTTCGCAGTCAAGCTGCGTCACCGCTCCGCAACATGCCTCTCCGGCCACTGCCGGCGAGTACGCCATCTCCGAACCTTGTAAAAAGCGAGCGTCTATAGGAGGAGGCAGGAAGCAGCCTGTTCATCGCAAGTCGATTGACACATTCGGGCAGCGGACGTCCCAGTACAGGGGCGTCACAAGGTCAGTGCCCAAGTTTTCATTCTCAGTTCTTCTTGATCGATATTCATGGCTATGAACGGTGAACTCGCCACAGGCACCGGTGGACTGGCAGATACGAAGCTCATCTCTGGGATAATACTTGCAAGAAGGAAGGGCAAACCAGGAAAGGGAGGCAAGGTCAGTTCACACATCCAAACACCTTGTTATTTCCATTCCACAATCTAACTGTTGATTTCTTGGTTGGGCATGCTTCCGTTAATGGCGAACTTGTCGGAACCAGTTTACTTGGGTAAGCTCTCATCACTCATTCTCTACCATTTCAAGAGATCAAGTCTCTATTCTATTCATCCTTTCGATCCTTGTGTATCGCAGGGGGTTACGACATGGAAGAGAAAGCTGCAAGAGCCTATGACTTGGCTGCGTTGAAGTACTGGGGAGTAAACACGCACATCAACTTCCAGGTAAGCCGTCGAAGATTCGCCCAAAAAACACATGTTTCTGTGTGATGATCGATCGATGATTTGGATCAGCTGGAAGATTACCGAAACGAGATTGAAGAAATGAAGAACATGACGAGGCAGGAATACGTTGCTCACCTAAGAAGGTCGAAACTCGAAACTCGAAACCCTCTGTTTCTTAATTCCAACATGATCTACAATGTGAACTTGTCTCCTTCACAGGAAAAGCAGCGGCTTTTCGCGAGGAGCATCGATGTACCGTGGCGTGACTAGGTCTGTTGTTTTCGATCTCCTTGATTGTGTTTCTTGTTTAAAAGACACTCGTGGAGATTTCTGCAGGCATCACCAGCATGGAAGGTGGCAGGCTCGAATCGGAAGGGTTTCAGGGAACAAGGATCTTTACCTTGGAACCTTCAGTAAGTTCATGTTGTTGATCGATCTTGATCTTGATCTTTAAATCGAAAAGTCGAAGCAAAAGCTAACATTCTTCCTCTTCTTAAGGTACTCAAGAGGAGGCAGCCGAAGCATATGACATTGCCGCGATCAAGTTCCGCGGTTTGAATGCTGTTACCAACTTCGACATCTCAAGGTACGATGTGGAGAAGATCTTGTCGAGCGGCACCCTTCTGGCCGGCGAACTCGCAAAAAGAAACAAGAGCGTGGAGCGCCGGAGTGCGGCTCCGGTAGCTCAGAGTGGCAGCAACCAAGAGCTCAATTTGAATGCCGGAAACAACAACACGAGTAGCTCCGAGTACCAAAATGATGAGCCCTTTGCAAACCATCTTCACAGCCTAGTCGGAGGAGGCATGGACGGTAGCTCGATGCAAAGTATCGGCGATGATTCGGGGAATTCAGGGAACCTGAGCACTGTAATAGGAATGCATTCGCTGTCGCTGATTACCGACTTGAGCAACTCTCGAGAAGGGAGTCCTGATAGGGCCGACATCTCCGTGTTCTTTGCCAAGACCCCGCCGAAGCTCAGTCCTAGCCCGGTGAACTCATGGATGCCGGCCACCCAGCTAAGGCCGGGACTGTCCTTCGATCACCTCCCAATGTTTGCCGCTTGGGCAGACGCCTGAGCACCTTCCATGCCTTGCAAGAGCAGCAGCAGTAGCACCAAACATTAGTTAGTAATCAAGCTTGTTTGTAGTTGAGGGAATGGCATCATTCCCTGAGACCTGGCCTCTGTTCTTCTCTTGTGGCTCACAGAGTGTTTTTTTTTTTTGATCTATTATTTCTTTTGGGTCACTTGGGCAAGGATTTTGCACTACAGGGGCTTTGGAGCTGGTAGATTAGCTACTGCATTGTTTAGTGCTAGTGAATTTCTAACCCTATTATTGTTCAATCTTTTACATTTGGCGTGTGCTATGGTTCTTCCATATTTGTCTCTCATTATTATTAGGGTTTAGGGTTTATGCCTTACAAACTCTTTAATGGTTAGGGTTTTATCTCATTTCATTCCGATTTGGGAATTAAATCTTATGCTTTTTTTATCATTACATGTTTGGAAACTACCAAATTGATAGATTTAGGTGAGATGAATTGCATATCTAGTTCATTTATTTGACTCTCTTTACGGCTAACCAATGTCCAAACCAATGTCCAAACGGACCACACCCAAGAGATGGATTGGTCTAGGGACATCGGCGAGTTAAGCCTCGTACTCGCCTCGACTAACTCGGTCAACTCAATGATCGATTTGAGCGGCTGAAAGTTAAAAACTGACAAGGAATTGCTGCACTTGGGCCACTGCCTAGCTACATGAGCACAAATCTAATAGACTTGTTACGAATATGTATGGATGAGGGCGCTGGTAACCAAGTGTAAATTCAGATCTCGGATTGCATTAAATCTAATAGACTTGTTATGAATATGTATGGATGAGGGCGCCGGTAACTAAGTGTAAATTTAGATCTCGGATTGCATTAAATCTAATAGACTTGTGTATGAGCATGACTTGTACATGTTAAATATTAGATTGGTCAGAGTAAACATTGCCCAAGCAAACAAATGATACATGGCCGAATGAGAATGAATAACCATTGATCTCTTGCATTTCGAGCTAATCGACAGTAGATATGGAATAATTGATTTAATCAATTAGCAAACAACTTCTCCGTATTCCTTTTCTACTCACTTTCTTTCACTGCTCATCTCGGTGATAACATTTAGGTACAATTTAGATCAATGTTTGGTTGCAAATGTGATAAAGTTCTACTAAACTTCTAACACAGTAGACTCATAGATGAGTATGATCTATGTGCATCGAATGTGGGACTAGTTAAGAAAAAGATTATCTAAGTAGCCTCCTGTTAATATTGTAGAATCGAACTCGACACCAGAAAAAGATGAATAACAGTATGAATTTTATGAGCTAATAATTTCAGAAATAATTAATAACAACTAACACAGCGCAAACAATTAAAATATTAACTTGATATAGATTTAATCAGAAGCACTAGAATCATATAAGCATGCAAAACTTGTTTAGTAGTTAATTAATCACAACAATAATAAAAATTGATTTTTATTTATTAATTTCTATTTTCCAGAACGCCTCTGGAAATATGGAGAAACCTTATTAAAAATGAATCTAAACAATTAGACATACAAATAAAATATATACGACAACATAAGTAAAAATGAAAGATTACGCTAGGTGTTATCAATGAAAATTGAAATTTGAGGTTGCAATGTGTCGCAACACAGAAAGCTCGAGACTAGAGCACGAGCACAGAAACACGAGAATGGAAAGAATTGAGTGTTTCTCGGTTTATTCAAAGCTCTACTTTGAGACCCTTTATATGACCCTCTTCTGTTGCCGATGTGACATCTTTCGGTTGACCTGAGCCTCCCCTATTGCATGGAAGGTGCTAACATGATTGCAACTAGTAGATAATGTATTCTGTATTCTTTGGTCGACCTAAGACCCTCTGGCCGCCTAGAGAAGGATCAATCATGATCTTGACTTGACTTGCTTGAATCATTGGATAACATCTTCTACTGGTCACTTGGAAGCCGCCCAACCAATGTTTGTATCATTCGAATTATTTTTTCTATCGACCTCAAAAAATTGAAACAAATACGTTAATGACCGAATCAAAATGGATGACCATTAATTTCTAGAGTTTTGAGCTAGCCAACAGTAGATATCGAATAATCGATTCATCCATTAGCAAACTGTAAGTATCCCATGTTAGTTTTGAAATTGATTAACCGAGTTAATTAGACTTTGTGTGTTTGATGTTTTGTATCAAAGTGTGCAGAGACTTAGGAACATAAAAAGTCGAACGCAAGATGCAACGAGTGAAAAGGATGACACGGGAAGGGAGCCAACGGACTCGATGCATCAAAGGGACAAGGAGCTACGGAAGAGTACACTGATGGAGCGAGAAGGATGCATGCGGTGCATCTAAGGGATGAGAAGCCGAGAGGATGCCTACTCAAGGAGAAGGTTGGAGTTGGGTTCGGGCGAGTTCAACTCTAGACGACTAGAGTATCATCCAGCGCGGAGAAGGCCCTCTGGTCGACTAGAGAAAGGGTCAACCATTATCTTGACTCAACTTGCCTGAATCGCTCGATAACATCTTCTACCAGTCGTGTGGAAGGAGCCCAACCAATATTTTTGTCATTTGAATTATTTTTTCCATCGACCTCAAAATTGAAACAAATACATTAATGGCCTAATCAAAATTGATGGCCATTAATCACTGGAGTTTTGAGCTACCCAACAGTAGATCTTGTTGGTGCAATATCCCTTGGGTCAAGATTGATCAGGTTGATTAAACTTGAGTTGGCTCAAGCTTAAGTCTTGATTTGAGTTTCGATGTTTGATAATATATGGAGATTGCAGGTGCAACCATTAGTTTGGGGAGTTTGTTAGAACAATTCCCCACTGGTCAATGTTTGAGTAGGTTAACAAGAAGAAGAGTCAAGTAGGTCAAGGTGTAACGACCCGGCCCCTCGGCCCCTTGGGCGGCCCAACTGGCAGCCCATTTGGCGACCCCTTATGTCGTCGACCGACGACCCTCGGCCGTGCCGTTACTAACTAGAACTTCCCACCCGTGGCCAGTGGATTTTTGCCTTCCCCAGGATTCGAACTCTAGACCTCCAGGCTAAGTACTAGAGTTTATAAATCTTGGTAGCCAAGTGAGCGCTCACTTGCGTCTTTTTATTGTAACGACCCGGCCTCTTGGCCGACCCAACTGGCGGCCCATTTGGCGGCCCGTTGGCGGTCCCTTGGGCGGCCTAACTAGCGGCCCAAATTGGCGACCCCTTATGTCGTCGACCGACGACCCTCAGCCGTGCCGTTACTCACTAGGACTTTTCACCCCTAGCTAGTGGATTTTTGCCTTCCCCAGGATTCAAACTCCAGACCTCCAAGCTAAGTACTAGAGTTTATGAATCCTGGTAGCCAAGTGAGTGACCACCCACTTGGCTACCAGGATTCATAAACTCTAGTACTTATCCTGGAGGTCTAGAGTTCGAATCCTGGGGAAGGCAAAATCCACTTGCCAGGGGTGGGAAGACCTAGTGAGTAACGACACGACCGAGGGTCATCGGTCGATTACATAAGGGGTCGCCAATTTGAGCCGCCCAAGGGACCACTAATGGGCCGCCAGTTGGGCCGCCCAAGGGGCTGAGGGGCCAGGTCGTTACACAAGGTTGACTGGATACTTAGACTAGGAAAATCTTAACTGGAGGTTAGGCAAAGATAAGTTAAACGGAAAGGTTGGTAGAAGAGGAAAATCCAAGTGGGTCGATGTTAACCGGACACTTGGTGTTGAAAGTATTGGTGAGTGAAGTCAGGTGAAAGACTTAGTGAGTGAAGCTAGGCAGATGAAAAATCCTAGTGAGTGAAGCTAGGTGAAAGACCCGGGAGTAAAGTCAAGCAGATGGAAAGTCATGGTAAGTGAAGTCAAGTAGTTGGAAAGTCCTAGTGAGTGAAACCAGACAGTTGGGAAAATCCTGGTAAGTAAAGCCAGGTGAAAAGCTCTGGTGAGTAAAAGCAGGCATGAGGAAAATCTAAGTGGGTCAAGGAGGATAGTATTTGGTGATCGGAAGTCCAACAAGAAGTTGGCAAAGAGAAAGTCCAGATGGGTCAAAGTTGACCGAACACTTGGCGGTCGTAAGTCCAATAGGGAGTTGGCATGGAACTAAGAAGTTCAGACGTAGCAAACTTCCGAAGGCCATAACTTTTGACTCGGATATAGGAATGAGGTGATATCGGATGTGAAATGAAGCTTGTTTTGAGATCTACACATTTTACTACTTGGCAAGCGATTAGGGGGGAGGGGGTCAATCGATCAACCAATCGATTGGTTGATGAAGAAACGGGGTAAAATGTCTTGATCGATTGGGTAATCAATCAAGATCTTCCCCAATCAATTAGCCAATCGATTAGGAGAGTTTGGGAGCGAACAGTGAGGTTTTGAATCGATTGGGTGATTAATTGAAGTTGCCAATCGATCAGCTAATCGATTGAGAGCGTTTCTTTGCGACGAGCAGTAAGTTTTCCAATCGATTGGGAGAAGATTTCTGCGAAGCACAGTGAGAGCACAGAGGTGCTCTGAATCGATCGGTCGATCGATTCAAGCCTCCCCAATCGATTGGTCAATCAATTGAGATATGACCATTGCGCAAGTTGTGAGGTTTGGACGACTGGGATCGCTGGGATTTGACGTGACAATCGATTGGGAGCAGACCCAATCGATTGGGAGCCCTACAAATGCAAATATAAAGACGATGACGAGTTCAAACACCGAATCTCTCTTCTCCATCTTCTCCGCCAGTTCTCGGAAGTCTTGGGAGGAAAAGTGCTACTGCATTTTCCATCTTCAAGAAGCATTCAAAGTAAGAAAAGCTCAAGGGTTCAAGGTTCAAAGTGTCAAGTCATTTTTTATTTGTATTTACGTTTTGTTTCGTTGTTTCGAGTTATATTTTCTTATTCTTGAGTTGTAGAGGTTTCTCCACCTTCGGTTGTTCCGAGAAGTAGTTATTTTTATAGTGGAGAGTGTGCTCGGCGTGCATCCTTAGATTGTCACCTCATCTTGAAGTAGATACCAAGTAAATCCTACTTGTTAGCATTGAGAGATTGCTTTGAGCTTATCCGCTGCAAAATCAACATCAACGAAGCGAGCTAGCGAGCAAAACGAGCTATTCACCCTCTCTAGCTCTAAAGTGTTCCAACAGATATCGAATAATCCATTCATCCATTAGCAAACAACTCCTCTATGTTCCTTCTCTACTCACTTCCTTTCCTTGTTGTTCTAGGTGATAACATTTGGGTACCATTCAATTCGCTGCATACAATTAGTGCTTAGTTGCAAACGTGGTCAAGTTGTTTTTTCTTGGAAAACAGACGTCCTACAAAATCTCTAAGAGCTGTTAGAGAGGAGATGAATATATTGTTAGACAATCTTGTTGCTGGAAATTACAAGGGATAATTGTAGGGATCTTATGCATAAAACAATATATAACGCAGTGGAAAAAGGATTCCTCCAGAGATCCTTGTGAATATGGTATACTCGTTCTTGCTACTCTATCACATAGAATCGTTATCTTTGTTGCGTGCCCAAAGCAATCTCGACAGCAACTTGTCTTTGGATGTCAATCTTAGCGTGATCAAATGTTCGTGCATCTATGGTATCCACACGAATATGCTCTTCTATTCGTCTCGCGAACTCACAATTCAGAGAGAAACCACCTTCGTGATGCTAGCCACTCTAGGATGTTTGACCAAGAGAGGATCAAGAGGAGGAAGAAGAACCAAGATCCATTTCATGAAAAGAATTCCAGAAGCCTTTTGTGCTCATCCAAGAAATATCAAAAGTTTGTGTCTCTTGGTCTTCTTTTAATTAATAATGAATTAATCTCTATTAATATTCATTATATGTTAGATTTAGTATATTAGATTAATTATTAACCCAATAAGCTAATCCATATCCATTAACCCAATAAGTCTAATCATTTTATAATTAGCTTTTAGGGCTAATACTAAGAATAATATGAATTTGAATTACAAAAATTAAAATTAGTTTTAGATCTGAGTTGATAATCTCAAACTTCCAGCGGGGCTGATTCTATCGAGCTTTCAGTGGTATGAGAGAAGTATCGAGTTCGAGTTGGAAAGTCGCCAAGTGCCAAGCTGGTTGAGTGTTGAGTGGGTCGTCATGTACCCGTGTGGGTTGCCAATTCGTCAAGTTGCCTAAATACCATGTTGTTTGAGTAGAAGAATCAAGTCATCTAAGTGTTTTGAGTACCGAATTAGTTGAATGCTGCAGAGGGCAAGTAAAACGCTTCTGATTGGACGTCAAGTTCTCCCAAGTGGATGTCGAGTGTTGCCAAGTCGGTACACAATTTGCTCGAGCAATCATTGAGTTGGGAAAGGAAGATGTTGAGTGCTTGAGTGTCAAGTCACCCATATACTAAGGTTGTCAAGCTACAAAGTGGCCCGAGTGCTGACTGCAGAGTGCTCGGGGTGTCAATGCCGAGTTGGGAGTGGAAACTGAGTACTTGAGAAATATTCCGAAGTAGATGTTATGGCTGAGTTGAGTGTGGAATTGCCCGATTGTCTAAATCGAGAAGAAGCATCCTCAATTGCCGAGTGTTAATTGAGCCTAAGTGGGTTGCTATACCTAGTCAGAAAGCGATGCCGAGGCCTGCGTTTGATGTACAATGTCCTTAAAATAGATTCGCTCCACCTCAGACTATGGTTAGAGGTTGTCATGGGTCATTTGTTTCCAGGATCCAATGATAAGCCGTGATCACTACTAAGCATTGGTGGTCACGACGAATTGAATTAATACTCGATTGCTATCACAAGTGGATCTGTCATGATGCATGACAGAGAGAAAATAATGTGGGAATGAAGGTGGAAGAATTTCTATTACTCTTTGATAAGAAAAATAGATGAGTTGAGGACACAAGGAGGATAAAAGATAATTTTTTCACAAACTTTCATTGATGATTACATATTCTATTTATAGGCTAATACATCACACACATAAAAAATCCACTAACTCCACTAACACTATATTACAATCATTATCCTATTATTTCTCCACCACTAACTTAACATGCCAACTCATTAACTCATTAACACCACATTACAATCATTATCCTATTATTTCTCTCCACTAACTCAATTAAAACATGCCCACTAACGCACTAATTTTATCAACAATCTCTCCTTTAAACTGATATTCTAAATATAATAATCACTTTAAAAAGAGTTAAACTTTTAAACTCCATGTAGAAACACCAAGTTTCTGAGCTTTTGAAATGTAGAAAATTTGAGAGGCTTGGTTAGTATATCAGTAATTTGATCCTCGCTTCTACAGTAAACAAGTTAAAGACTTCATCATTTGTGAGATTTCTCAAGAAATGATATCTCACATCTATGTGTTTACTTCAACAATATAGCACGGGATTTTTAGAAAGTTTTATTGTCAAACTGTTGTCACAATAAATTTAAATATGTTCATTCTCTTTGAAATATAATTCTGTAAGAATCTTCTTTAGCCAAATAACTTTACAAGCACAAGATGTTGCAGTAACAAACTCAGCTTTCGTGGATGATAATGTAACAATTGATTATTTTTTCAAAGATCATGAAATATCTCCTGTACCCAACATGAAAATGTACCCAGATGTACTTTTTTGATCATCTAGATCTCTTGCATAATCACTATCTATAAAACCAAACAGATATGATTTTTCTCCCTTTTTATAAAATAACCCAAACTCTTTAGTACCTTGCAAGTACCGAAAAATTCTCTTTGCTGCTAAGAGATGTATTTCTGTAGCACAATCCGTGTATCTACTAATCATACTTATAGCATGCATAATATCAGGTCTTGTCACTGTCAAATACATTAAACTCCCCACTATCTGTTTGTAAAGTGTGGCATCAACCTTCTTTCCTCCAATATCTTTACGTAACTTCACTCCAAACTCAGATAGAGTATTTACAGGATTGCAATCTTTCATTTGAAACTTGTTCAAAATTTCTTGCACATATCTTCTTTGAGAAATAAAAATTCCAATAGAAGCTTGCATCACTTCAATACTAAGGAAATAATACATCATACCAACAGACATTTCAAATTCTTTCATCATAGATTTTTTAAAATTTCCAAATATAGATGTACTATTTCTAGTGTAGATTAAGTCATCTATATATAAACAAACTATCAATATTTTTCCTCCATCATCAATCTTAATAAAAAGAATATGTTCATAAGAGCATTTTTGAAAGTCTTCATTCAAAAAATAAGTTTCTATACGATTATACCAAGCCCGTAGGGCTTGTTTTAGTCCATATAGAGCTTTCCTTAATCTATAAACTTTATACTCCTTATCAAATTTTACATAACCTGGAGGTTGATCGATAAATACATTTTTCTTTCAAATCTCTATGGAGGAATACTGATTTTACATCCAATTGAAAGATAAATCATGAATTTTGTGCTGCCATCGCTATCACCACTCTGATTGTATCATGTCTTGCTACAGGAGTAAAAACTTCTTTATAATCAACACCAAACTCTTGCTTATAGTCCTTCACCACCAAGAGTGCTTTGTATTTGTCAATCTCACCATGTTCATTTATCCTTGTCTGGTAAATCCACTTTACACCAATTGTCTTTTTCCCTTTAAGAAGATCACATAACTCCCATGTATTTTTTTTTTCTAATTGCTGTAATTTCATCATCCATAGCCTTTTTCAATTTTAATTCTTTAATAGCCACTTCAAAAATAGTCGCGTCATAATATGAAAATAAAGCAAAATGTGTAAGAGGATCATCACCTTGATCAATTCCAGTCACCTCATAATTAGACATCCAAGTTGGCATTCTACGAACACGTTGTGGCCTTTGTGATTCTACTTCAACTGAACTTTGTTCTGCTATAAGAATATTTTGAGAGACTTCCTCATGTTGCTCATCCTCTATAGGCGGTTGTACTTTCTCATTATCATCAAAATCTACGGGGATAATTTTTTTAACGCCATTTTGATTCTATGGCCGAGTTTTTTTTCATAAAAAATAACATCATGACTTATAATGATTTTCTTAGTGTAGAGATTATATAATCTATAAGATTTTGATATATTGCTCATACCAAGAAAAATATATTTTTCACTTTTGCTATCTAGCTTCTTTCTCCTTTCATTTGGAATATGAGCATAAGCGATACACCCAAAAATTCAAAAATGATCAATAATCATTTTTTTCCACTCCAGGCTTCCTCCGGTGTCATATTTTGAACAGATAGTGTGGGCTTCTATTCAATATATGGATGTTCCAATTAACTGCTTCTGGCTAAAAACTTTTAGGAATACCACTTATCGTCAGAAGGCTTTGCACCATATTCATAATAGTGCGGTTCTTCCTTTCGCATACACCATTTTATTGGGGTGTGTAAGCTGTTATAAGTTGTCTCTTGATTCTACGATTCTCACAAAAATTTGTAAATTCATGTAATTTATATTCTCCACCATGGTTTGTACATATAACTTTAATAGAGTTGCAAATTTCTTTCTCAACAAGTACTTTATAATTTTTGAAAGCTGTAAAGGCTTCGGATTTTTCTTGCAACAAATAAATCCATATTTTACGGTTATAATCATCAATAAAGCTAATTATGTATCTTTTACCTCCATTAGAATGCGGTGTTATTGATCCACAAATATCTGAATAAACAAGCTCCAATGCCGCCTTTGCTCTCCAGGATTTTCCTTGTGGGAATTGATTATGGTGTTATTTGCTAACAACACATTCTTCACAAACTTGAGAAGGAGTTATAATTTGAGGAAGACCGATCACCATATTCTTCTGTTTTAGTGTTTTCAATCCACCAAAATTTAGATGTCTATAGTGAAAGTGCCATAACCATGCCTCATCATCAAATTTTGCTGAAAAATATGAATGTGATGTAGTATGAAGATAAAGCGGAAACATACGATTTGCTATCATGTTAACTTGCACAATTAAGCCCGACTTTACATCTTGAATATGACAAACTCCTTCTTTAATAGCAATTTCATATCTTTTTTCTTGTATTAACCCTCACTAAGCAAATTAGTCTTTAAATCTGGCATAAAAAGAATATTAGAGATAATATGTGTAGAATCCCCTTTTGCTTGTATGGTTACCTATCCTTTTTCCATAACAGAAATTGTAGAGTTGTCGCCATGTTTGATAGAACTACGAAAGGATTCATCTAAGTCTAAAAATATATCCTTTTCTCTACACATGTGATTGCTGCAGCCTGTATCTAAATACCATATATTCCGTTGAGTTGTCTGTTTCTCATGGTATGCCATTAAAAGGAACACTTCTTCTGCAAAGTTAGTCCGATCTTCATTTTATTTCTTCAAATTAGTATAACATTTTGATCTATAATGACCATACCTATGACATTGGTAACATTCAACATTAGACTTGTCTGCTGACTTTGTTCTATTAGTTGTAGAATAATGACCTCCACGCCCTCTATCTCTTCTTTGAAAATAGCTTTCTTGGTGTTGATTTTGTTGTTGGTTCCCATGATCATTGTTGTTTATACCACCTCTTCCTCTTCCTCTTCCTCGACCTCTGCCTCTTCCTCTATCACTTCTACCATTTGTAGAGTGATTTTCTGATAAGGCCTTTAATGCTTGCTCCTCTTTTTCATATGGATTGATTTTCTACTCATGAACTAATAATGAACTTTGTAATTCATCAATTGAAAGTAGACTTACATCATTTGCTTTTTCAATGGCACAGATAACAAAATTAAATTTTGGTGTCATAGATAGAAGAATTTTTTCGATGATGAGAACATCCTTTGTCTTGTCGTCAAGGATCCACATTTTGTTGACGATTGCCATCGTTCTTGAAAAATAATCTAAAATTGATTCTCCTGATTTCATTCGGAGCAATTCGAACTCTGAACGAAGTGCTTGAAGCTACTGCCTCTTAGCTATTGTCATACCCCTATACTTCTTTTTCATAGAATCTTAGATATCTTTAGCGGTATCTTGCAGAAAATGGTCTCCAAGATTGAGTGATTAATAGCTTGGAAGAGCTAATTCTTTGCTTTAAGATCTTTCAATTGCACATCTATTAGTGCAACACCTTTTATCGATTCTTCTACTACAAAAATCACGACCGTCCAATATTCTTTGGTTCTTAAAAAAATTCTCCATGAGCATGCTTCAATGGTCATAGTGACCATCAAATCGAGGAATGACAGGTTGTACAAAACTTTTGGAAGACATAACTCTCTTCGAAACTTCGCTCTAATACCACTGATAAGAAAAATAGATGAGTCAAGGACACAAGGAGGATAAAAAAAATAAGTTTTTTACACACTTTCATTGATCATTACATATCCTATTTATAGGCTAATACATCACACATATTAAAAAACCCACTAACTCCACTAACACCACAACATTAACCACTAACACCATATTACAACCATTATCCTATTATTTCTCTCCACTAACTCAATTAAAACATGCCCACTAACACACTAATTTAATCAACACTCTTCTCTCTATTCTGCTCTGTTCATGGCCTCTAGCTCAACCTTTGGCTGTAGTAAATGGCCTAATAAAGACCCTTCAATGTCTTTACTCGCAAGCTTTGAAACGATAGCTGTCGATTTTCAATTAATCCATCCGTTATACTTTTGAACAATAACAAAAAAAAAAAATTGACGAAACATGCCTCCTGCGCACCTACGCGTGAAAGAGAACCCATCCTCATATATTTGTTTACAACATACATACTTATGCAACTATATAAGCCAACCATCTAGCCATAAAACTTCTAATGTGGGACTAAAATCCCATGAAGTCTCTGTTGGAGCAATCCCAATGGTCCGTGTGACCATGTGTTTTGATGTTTGGGTAAAGGGTTTAAGTTAGGTTCACTCTTGTATTTGATATATGTTTGTGAGTGTGCAAGTTTGCAGGATACACATATGACTCAGCTTGATGACTTCGGGTCCGATGAAGGATGGAGCATCCGAGGGACCGTGGACAAGGCAGCAAGGACAAGGGCCGAGGGAAGCGACTTCTAGGCATACACGAAGGATGACATTGGGGATGAGCCGTAGACTTAAATGCATTCGAGGGACGAGAGACAAAGGAAGTAGACTTGAAGACAAAAGGTCAAGGCTGCAAGGAAGAGTCAAGTGAGTCATAAGGGTGAGAGTCCGAGTGCTGAGAGATTGTACTCGGGTATCAGTCGACTAGTGATTTCATCAATTGACTGGTGCAGTTGACCGGGGAGCGAACAGAATGTCTCTGTTCACTCAGCCAGTGTGGAGTAGTCGATTGGTACTTTCACCAGTCGACTGGTATTGAGCTGTTGAGTTGTAACGGTCGAATCTCCACGAAGGGCAGTCGACTGGTACTTTCACCAGTCGACTGATAGGCGGGGTTTTCCAACCCGTGGCCTATATATCCAAGCCTTGGGAGCTTGGTTAAGGTTGACGAAATAGAGATGGTTAACCCCTATTAGTAGTCTACCAGTGCCCTAGCTTCTCAAGAGTTCTTGTGAGAGTTGTGATGAGGTTTCTCCACCCATAAGGAGCTACATAAGCTAGTCGGAGTTTGTCGGGGAGTAATCCACCTTACGAACAGCCGTGGAGTAGGAGCAGGTTATGTTAGCGGTTTGCTTATTCTTCCTTTTTCTTTATCTTTCATATTTGTATTCGTGGTTGTATTCTTTGTTTTCCGCTATGCACTAACGAATACGTAGGAAGGAAAGCAAATTGGGGACAACGCCTATTCAATCCTTCTTCTAGCTGGCCATACAAGATCTCCAACAGTCTCTTCCTTCCATCCACTTTTTTCCATTTACTTTCTAACATCTATTTTAAGGAAATTGTATCTAACACAGGCCTCAACAACTCAGCCTACTTGACAACTCAGCCTACTCGACAACTCAACTTGCTTAGTACATAACGCAGTCAGCTCAACAACTCAACCTGCCCTGCTCAGTAACTTGGTAACTTATCTTCTAGGCAACTCGGCCTGCTTGATAGCTCGGTAACTCAGTTTGTTTGGCAACTTGACCTACTTAGCAACTCGGCCCGCTCAACAACTTAGACATCTTGGCCTACTCGACAACTATGCAACTCAATTTACTCGACAACTCGGCCTACTCAAGAACTCTACTAACTTAGTTTGCTCATTAATTAACTCAGTCTACTCGACAGCTCAATAACTCAGTTTGCTTGGTAGCTTAATTAACAACTCGATTAGCTCAACAGCTTGGCAACTCAACCTTCCTTTTCTGCACAACCTTTCCAACTCGTCAACACTGAGTTCAGCAAGTCAAGCTCATCTCAGTAGACCAGATAGATCTAAAATTTTAAATTTAATATATATATTTTTAAAATTCAGCAATTTCTCATTGATCCCATTCTAGAAAACCAACTGAATGTTTATAAACTAAAACTTTGGTGCAATTTATGATGTTGGTGTCACCCTAGGCTTTAATTTGATGCCATGCCATCTTGTTGTTTATTTTATTCCTTGAGAGTTGTGTAACAAACGAAGTATTGAATTTCTATGAGAATATGTTGTAAATGGTTGTGACTAGAAGGAGCAACTTAGAAATCAAACAACATATTATACTAATTTCTTGTTAAATTTGATCATTAATGGTGAAGTTAGATTTCCCTAAATGTATATATATTCATAGCCATTGCATTTTCTATTACAGTTTCAATCTCACAATCATCCAAACTATCAAATTCCCATAGCGAACTTCATCATTGTTGATTATAATGAGGCTCGCCGCAAGCATTAATGTTTTTCCTATGAGGATTCGTATCAACTCTAGGGTCACACATCAAGTTTAAGACCACTCTAAACATTCATTAGAAGTAAAATGATCAAGAAATCATCTGTAGGATCAGTCCAATATGATCAAGAAATCAATATGTAAAACATAATCTTCATGACAAAATTTATCATCCACAACAATTAGTTATGACAATATTTAAGTTGTTGTAGATTTCATTTTGTTTTATTGCGACAATTTAATGGGCTTTGGTGGGATAATTATGCTTCTCCAACGAAGATCGCGACAATGTTTTATCATCGTAAATGCCCTTGATAAAATAGTTGCCTCACTCAATTGTTTCGCGCTACCACACTATTTCAATGCTCATCTTCTCTCACTCTAACCGTGCCCCTAATGCTAGCCACCTAAACTTTCCTCCTCATCTATATCCCCCAACTTGTGCACAAGCTCTATCCTTATCACACCCTCCTTGCCCCGGATGCGGTCGCGTGCCCTAATTCTAATGGAGCCCTAATTTGTTTGTTAAGATGAGTTTGACTACACAAATTTGGTTATTTGCTATATAATTAGTTCCCATTAATTGATCAATTGTGATTATCCAAATTTATTTAAATAGACATTATAGAAGGTGCAATGGTTTAAATGCATTTTAAAGCTTGCAATTTAAAATGAACTATATAGAAAGTGTCAATTCATATCCAAATGATTCACTGATCACCAAATTGTGATAACCATCAAAATATATATATATATAGATATCTTTGGTACATTTTCCCCTTATGGCAACTAATATATTTATTTATTTATTTAGTATATTATTCATTGGAAACTTACTTTTTTGTTTCATTACAAGTTTGGTAGCTACCAAAACTATATATTTAACTAACTATTCATTGCACTTAGCATCCATCTCTATTTTCCTCAATTTAAAGCATTGTTATGCCTTACCGCATTACTCACAACTAAAATGGCTAGGACCCGTCCACCGAGCAAGGGAAGGCGGAAGATTGAGATGAAGAAAATACAAAGTGAGGATGCCCGCCATGTGTGTTTTTCCAAACGCAAGGCGGGCATCTTTGCCAAGGCTAGTGACATCTCAACGTTATGCGGGGTCGATGTGGTTGTTATGATGTACTCACCCGCAGGTAATCCTTATTCTTTTGGTAGTCCTAGCGTTGATCAAGTCGTGGATCGATTCCTACTAGGAAACTTGTTGCAATTTGATGCCAACGCAAGCTTGAACCTAAACCATGTCCACCAACAACTGAGCCAAGAGTACATGGATCTGTCAAACCAATTGGAGGCCGCGAAGGATAGAAGTGTCAACCTGAAGGATCGAATCGCCAATGCCCAAACTCAAGAGTTTGATGTCGCTAGAGACATCAACAGGTCGAGTCTCGAGCAAGTTGACCGACTCATGAATGGGTACGAGCGACTAAAGGTAAAAACTGTGACTAGGATCACAGAAATACTTCGCGGTGATGCTAATCTACCAATGGTTGGGGGAAGTGGTGCTGCCTCATCGATCGTCCCCAATTAAGACCTTTAATTCAACATCTAACTCCTCTTATAATGGATCAAATTCATCTTAGGTCATTTGGCTCGCAACATGGGCACTAGCATGGCCCCTTGGCGCACTTTATTGTGTTGTGGTGATTCTATACTTCAATTTGTTATGTATTGCCTCTTTTCTTTTATGGTACATTTCATGGATATGAATTGAAGGTATGTCTAGAACTATGTTGAATTATTCCTTAAAAAGTTTTATATTACTTTTGGTGAAGTTTAATTTCTCCATGATTTAATCTCAGCAAGGTAATTTGATGGCATGTCATGACATGCATTAAGAGCTATGCCCGTTAAATAACTACAACTTATTTTTATGTATTAATTAATAATCAACTCCACTACCATTCACTAACTGCATGTCTAGTTGCCTCTATCGAACCTCATGTTGGTGTAATTTTTTTTAGTCAATGTTAATTAGATTGATTAAGCTTAAGTTGGTTGAGTTTGAGTTTTAATATTTGACAATATGAAAAAAAAAAAAGTTAAATAGGTCATGAAAGACCGGATATTTAATGATATGTGTTTTCAAAAATTGCTGGTGCAATTGTCCACTTGGAAAAATTATTGATGTAATTCTCTTTTGGTTAAGAGTTGACCAGTTTAATGTATAGAAGAGTCAAATAGATCAAAATTGACCGCATACCTGATTGGAAAGTTCTAACTGGAGGTTAGGCAAGGGCAAGATCAATGAGAGAGTTGGTAGAAGAAGAAAAATTCAAGTGGATCAGTGTTGACCAGACACTTGGTCTGGAAAAGTCTTGTGAGTGAAGCCAGACAGTTGAAAAGCCCTAGTGAGTAAAGCTAGATAATGAGAAAAGTCCTGGTGAGTGAAGCCAGGTCAAAAGTTCTAGTGAGTGAAGTTAGGCAGATGGAAAACCCTAGTGAGTGAAGCTAGGCAATGGAAAAAGTCCTGGTAAGTGAAGCCAGGTGAAAAAGCCCTAGTGAGTGAAGCTAAGCAGATGAAAATCTTGATGAGTAAAGTTAGGTGGAAAAATCCTAATGAGTGAACCTAGATGGTGAAAAATCCTGGTGAGTGAGGCTAGGCATGTGAAAGTCTAAGTGGGTCAAGGTTGACACTTTACACGAGGAGAAAAATCCAAGTGGGTCAAAGGATTGACCGACCACTTGGTGGAGAAGTCTTAGTAGGTCATGGTTGACTAGATGCTAGGCTATGAGGAGTCCCAACAAGCCATGGTTGACCGGATGTTGGGCAAGGAACCCTAGGACTCGAGTTAAGGAGCTAAGGTTGCCAATCAATTAGATCAATCGATTTGACAGAGCTTAAGAACAATTCTGTGAGGAAACAGAAAGGTTGGTAAGCGATTAGACAAGGTTGCTTAATCATTTACATGCCTTTAGTGATCAAATAGAGAGGACCATAATCGACTAGGGTAATCTATTATGGAATTCTTAAGCACTTAGGGTAATCGCTTAAACTCAGTAAGCGATCAGGTTGATTGCTTAAGAGTTATTCTTTGCGAAGTACTGTGAGTTACTGAATCGATCTGGCTAATCGAGTCAACATGACTTATGTGATTGGGGTAATCACTTAAGATTTAAAAACTAGCTGTTTCTTTAGGTTGTTGACGTGGTAATCGCTTAAGCATCTTCTTAATCGATTAAGGCGCTTGAAGAAGCCCTAGAAAAGGATTTTTCATGACCCTTGCGCGCACCTCTCCTCTCCGGTTTTGCTTGCCAGTTCTTGGAAGTTTCGGGAGACAAAGTGCTACTGCATTTCCCACCTTTAAGAGACATTCAAAGCAAGCAAAGCTCAAGGGATTCAAGGTTTCAAGTGTTAAGTCGTTTTTGATTTGTATTTATATTTATTTCCTTGTTTCAAGTTGTATTTTCTTGTTCTTGAGTTGTACTAGATTTCTTCACCTTTGGATTGTTTCGAGGAGTGTTTACATAGTGGAGAGTGTGCTCGAGTTTGGAACTTTGGATTAGTCATCTTTTCTTGAGGTGGATACCAAGTAAATCTTTGTGTTAGCATTGGTGGAGCTTCGCTTCATGTTTTCCACTACAAATCATCATCGACGAAACGAGACGAGTTATTCACCCCCTCTAACTCCGAGAGTGTCTCAACACCTCAAACTTTTAACGATGACATTGTTGGAAAATTGATTTTTGAACCAATTAAGTGTGTGAATGAGAAATCATATGGATTGGTTTACATGATTTAATCTAGAACATCAAATTAAGATGGACAAATTTGGTTCATCCATTTGAAAAGGATAAGTGTCTCATCATTGGCTCAATCTGAACCATTGAACCAATGTCTCTTGAGAAGGGATGCAATCTAGATCATTCAATTAAATTGGATGGATGAGATTTAATTGAATCAAGAGGTTCTTATACCCCTTCATTTGGTATAAATAAAAGCCCTCACATTCTCATTAGATTCAGTCAATTTATTCCATTTCAAACCAAAGTAAGCATTGCATTTCATACTTGTATTTAGAGAGTTCGAGAAGCTTTTTGGTTCAGAGTTCTTACGATTTATAGTGCTGTTATAACAAGATAAAGTCGTTGTATATTAGGAGACGATTGTTGTGTTCCGTAAGTATTGTGTGTGAGGAAAATTCATCTTAAAGAGATAGAGTCCAACTCTACCCTCAACTTCACCAAAGCAGTATTATATCATCATTTTACCCGCATTCAGATTGTACCACCACTAGATTCAACAATTTTAAGATGAATTTTTCTATGCTATAATGATGGATTTATGATCAATGACTCTTGTTCCATCGACGCATGATGAAAAATTGGAGAAGTTTACAAGTACAGATTTCAATAGGTGGCAGCAAAAGATACTGTTTTACCTAACCACATTGAACCTTGCGAGATTTTTATGTAAAGATGCCCCTTCATATCTCAAGACGAGATTCATAAAGGAAAGAGGGTGGCATATGATGTTTGGGGGACATAATGACTTCTTATATCGAAATTATATCCTCAATGGCTTGGACAACACGTTATACAATGTGTATAGTCGAATGTCAACTACAAAGGAGTTATGAGAATCTCTCGAAAGGAAGTATAAAATAGAAGATACCAAACTGAAGAAATTCATAGTCGGTAAATTCTTAGACTTCAAAATGATTGATTCTAAAATCGTGACAACTCAAGTCCCAGAGTTACAGTTGATCCTACATAATATGCATGTCGAGGGCATGACAATGAATGAGTTCTTTCAAGTTACTATGATAATCGAAACTCCTGTCTTCATAGAGGAAATTTAAAAATTATCTAAAGCATAAATGAAAGGAGATGGGGCTTGAGACTATGGATTGAAGAAAACAATTGCAAGCAATCAAAATCAACAAAAAATGCCTATATTTACAAAGACAAATCTGATGGAACCAAACACTCACAAGAAGAGAAAGTATATTGGCAAAGGGCAAAGCCAAGGGAGGGCCAAGAAATTCCAAGGAACATGCCACAATTGTGGCAAACCAAATCACAAGGCAAGACTGCTGATATCTAAAGAAAGTCACTCAAGTGCATATGAATGAAGATAAGTCAATGCTAATAGACATGTCAAAATTAGACCTGACTGTCATTGTATTTAAAGCTAACTTGGTAGAAAATCCAAAATAGTGGTGGGTCGATACTGGTGCCACACGACACATTTGCTCTGATAAGACCTAGTTTTCAACTTATACCCTTAGTAATGGTAGAAAACTAATTATGGACAATTCTATAACTTCCAAAATTGTTGGTCTAGGTAAGGTGGTATTGAAGATGATGTTAGGTAAAGAAGTGACACTAATTAATGTGCTTCATGTTTCTGACATATGAAAGAATTTAGTGTCAGGGTCGGCTCTTGTCAAAGTTGGTTTTAGACTAGTGTTTGAATCCAATAAATATCTATTGAGAAAAAATGGTTAATTTATAGGCAAAGGGTACATGAAAATGGTCTATTCAAAATGAATGCAATGGTTATACACCGTGAATTCAATGTCAATTAAATTATAAATTTTACTTATTTGGCCGAGTGTTCTAATTTATAACATGTTAGACTTGGATATGTAAATAATAACACTTAGTGATGACTTGCAAATTTAAATTTATTTTCAACATTTAATGTTGATCACACATAAATATGAAATATGTGTTGAGGATAAAATGGCAAAGTTGTCTTTCCATTCAGTGGAAAGAAGTACAACCCATCTAGAATTAATTCACAGTGATATATGTAATTTAAAATTCATACAAACTAAAGCAGGCAAAAAGTACTTTATTAACTTTAATTGATGTCTGCACTAGAAACTGTTATGTGTATCTATTGAAAGCCAAAGATGATACTTTAGAAATATTCAAAAATTATAAGAATGAAGTTGAGAATCAAATTGATCAACGAATTAAAAGAATTCAAAGTGATCAAGGAGGAGAATATGATGATCCATTTGATGACTTTTGTATAGAATTTGACCTTATTCATCAAACAACAGCTTCTTTCTCTCCTCAATCAAATGGTATTGCCGAGCATAAGAACCAAACTCTTAAAAAAAAAAAGGTAGATTCGTTACCTTAATGCCTCCACTAGTGCCAGTTCCACAGATATAGAGGGAGGTAAATGCAGGTACATAGGCGTTAGACGTATGGTAGGGTAACCTTAGGTCATCAGTTCCTGAGAATTGACCCCTGATATTTACGCTAGAGATGCCATATATCCATCGTCTGCGCAATGCCCTGGGGACCAAAATCGAAATCTTAAAGAAATGATGAGCTATGTCGATAAGTTTGGGCTTACCCCAGAATTTATGGAGGGAAACTATTTTATTAGCAAACTGTATTCTAAATAAAATCTCTTATAAAAAGAAACATAAAACTATTGGTCCCATGCGTCAAAAAGAGGGGGTGAATTTCCCTACACAACAAAACAAGCCAAAAATACCTTTCTCAAAGAATCGAGCTTTAGCACAATTACACACTTTAAAGAATAAAGAATGAAATGAAACAAGTACGAGACAAATGAGATTTTACTTGGTTAGTAATCAAAGGATTGCTACTTTAAGGAAAGTCGACTCAGTAGACAAATCTCCTTCTCGAACAAAATGTTGGAGGCGGAGAAGCCTTGTACATGGAAATTAAGCTCATAAACTGAAAACAGAACTAGAAGTGAAGTACATAGTGTGTTGTTCTAAAGGAGAAGACCAGAACTCGATTTATAGCCCATTGGTCGAGTAGTTCGGGCGCTTAAAAGGGCTTCGGACGCTTGGATGTGGATAAAACTTTATTCACATCGTAACGGCTATGCAAAATGGGCGAAGATATATTTTATCTGGTATGAGCACCTGGAACAGCTCCGAGTGCCCGGATCGCCTTCGACTAGGGGTGCCTCGCCAAGGTGCCCCCGGCTAGACAAAAGAGGTCCGGGTGCTTGGACTCTAGTTAACTCCATGCTGACTTTTTGTTCGGGTCTTCCGCTCCGGCTCCGTTCATTTGGGTGATTTTGGCCATCCGAAATAGGATTCACCCGAACCTATTTTTCGGCCTTCTCGAGCAACCTTTCGCTCCAGTTTTTGGTCCCTTAGAAATGTCATGCACTTTCTTTTTGTCTGCCAGCAAACTCTTCCACAACGCCTCGTCTCCCGTTTCGTTCTTTTCGCTAGTTGCATTTTTCGTTCGAATTCCTGTGATCCTAAGTTCTTGCACACTTAGACACAAAACATCAAAAGATAACAGGACCTAACTTGACTTGGTTGATCACATCAAAACTACCACGGGATACTAACAATCTTTTCCTTTTTGATATGAGCAAAATAAGTTAAGTTGGAGTAAACTAAAACAAATAACAGTAAAGTAATTAGTATAAATTTTGCAATTAAAAAAATGTGCAAAAATCAAGATGTACCCCTCTAGACTTAAACTCTAATTTCCCCCCTTTGATCATATTAAAAATAGGGATATAATTTGAAATAAATTTAAAATAGAGTCTAGGGGATAAAAATATAGTGACTATCATCCAGAAAAATCATTGAACTTTAAATTTCAAAATTTGGATTTTTACAATTTATAAACCATTTTTGAAAAAAATAATTTTAAAAATATTTTTATTCGTGGAAAAATTCTAAAATTTTTTTATAACAGTTAAATAGATATATCCAAAACAGAAATAAAATTTTCACGAAAAATTAAAATTAATTTAAGCAGTAATAAATTCTTTTCTACATAAATATATATTTTCTTTAAAGATTGCATTAAAAATAGTTTTTAAGTTCAACAAATCTTGAAATTATTTTTGAAAGTTTAATAGAACAATTATTTTGTGAAAATAAATAATTTTTAAAAATTACACGTTCAAGAATTTTTAATATTAAAAATTAATATTTTGATAAAAATTTAATAACGGTATTTTTTTTAAAATATTTTCTTTAACAGAGAATATGATGAATTTCACAGGAAAAATATTTTTTTAAAAAAAAATAACTCTACTAAAAAATTTTAAATTGGAAAATATAATTTTTGTTAGAAAATTCATAAGAAATAATGTAATGAATAGAAAATTATGAAAAAAAAATCTATAGATAAGTAATTAAATCATCTTTTTTGAAAAGATTAATATTTAATTAATTTTGAACAAAAATTAAATGAAACAATTTATTTAGAATGTTAATCAATTTTTTTAAACAAAATGTAACAAAATTTAAAAGTAAGACATGCATAAACATTTAATCTAAGCATGATTTTAGAACCTAATATAAGTTCCTTCCAACTAGATTAATTAAAAGTTTTCTCGGAATATATTTTTACAATATTATTCTAATTTGACCCTTATGATATCTAAAGTGTAAGTTTAGTTTTTTAAAATTTGAAATACTATATTCGAACGTGCAGAATTCTTTAAATTTTCTATTTCTACTTTTAATTTTTGATTTTCAATTTTTAGTTGCCAAATCTTCTAATCAACAAGATGTTGTTAAGGTTTCTTTTAACTCATTATTTTATTTTAATAATTTTTTATTATCATTTTCTAATTGACAGAATTTTTTTGATAAAATTTCAATAAATTTAAATAACTTGTCAGGAGGTAAAGACTGTACTTGACTTACCTTGTCGATCTCATTATCTGAAGCTCCCCCTGTAGTGTTGCTTTCTTCTGACATTACTCCCCCTTCATCGATACTCTCGATGCTCATCTCGGATGTGTTTTCTTGATCGTCTTCTTAGTGACTTGTCATCAACGCAAGTCTGGCATAGGCTACGACTTTTGAATTTGATGATGACGTTTCATCCCATGTCGCCTTTAGATTTTTGTGCTTCTTCTGAGTTGATCTTTTGTCCTTGTCTTTATCCTTGTTCTTCAGTTTTGGGTAGTTATCTTTGACATATCATTCTTCATTGCAATGATAGCACATCACTCTTTTTCTTCTTCTTTTGGCTTACACTTGATTGAATTTATTAACTTTAAAGAATTTTTTAAACTTCCTTACCATATATGTCGTTTCGTCATCATCAAAAGAAGTTTCAGACTCTAGTTTATTTTTGCCTTTAAGGCAATATTTTGTTTGGGCTCCTTCTTCAGATCTACGCATGTAGTTTCATGTACTTCAAATGTAGACAATAACTCCTTTAAAATACTTACGTCTAGGTCCCTAGAGATGTAATATGCATCTACTAGGGTTGACCATACAGATGTTCTAGGGAAAGCGTTAAGCGCATATCTTAGAAAATCTTGGTTGGTTACATTTTCTTCAATATTCGTGAATCCGGTGATGAGTTCTTTGATCCTCGAGTGGAGGTGTGCGACGGTTTCACCTTCTTCTAACCGGAGGTCGCTAATATGGTTTCGGAGTAGGTCCCGTCTCGTGAGTTTTGCCTCCGAGGTCCCTTCGTGTAATTCAAGGAATTTCTCCCAAAGCTCCTTAGATGACTCATAAGCTCTAATCCGATTGACTTCTTATGGTCGTAAAATGGTCAGTAGATTAAATTCTGCCTTGTCATTTGCCATGAAGTCAGTTTACTCCTTTTTCGTCCATTGATGTTCCTCTTTGTCGTTCCCTTGCTGATCCTTCGGTGCTACAAAATCATACTTTATAATTATTAATAATTTAAATTTTATTTTGAAGAATACCTCCATTTTCTTTTTCCAAGTAGTGAACTCCTACTAGAACTTAGGTGGGTGGATGCTCGGTCCGGCCATCGTCTTCTGTGTTTCGGTCGACGGTTAGTCCTTCTGAAGCTGTTGCACTCTAATACTACTTGTTGGTCCCTTGCGGCTGGTAAGAAGGGGATGAATTACCCTACACAACAAGACAAGCCAAAATACCTTTCTCAAACAATCAAATTTTAGCACAATTACACACTTTACAGAATAAAGAATGAAATGAAACAAGTACGAGACAAACGATTTTTTACTTGGTTGGCATTCAGAGGATTGCTACTCCAAGGAAAGTCGGCTCAATAGACAAATCTCCTTCTCGAACAAAACGTAGGAGGCGGAGAAGCCTCGTACACGAAAATTAATCCACATCACAACAGCTAGGCAAAATGGGCGAAGATATATTTTATCTAGTTCGGACGCCTGGAACAGCTCTGGGCGCCCGGACCGCCTTCGACCAAGGGTGTCTTGCTGATAACCATCATTTTGTCACATTACTTAGGATCCTGTACTCGTGTTTTTACGTTGATTGTGTGTTTAGATCTGCATTTATATCACATGTTAAGAGTTATATCGATTTTTAGATTTTAATGCAAATTGTCTCTTATTTGTGGAATTATGACTAACATTTGAATGTGTCTTTGTAGGTGATCAAAGGAGCCAAGGATTCGATCAGATCAGATTAGATCAAATTTGGGCTCAAATCTAAGGTTGATTGAAGAAATCAAACTCTAAAGTAATCTGGATCGTCAATCTAAGATCAGGAGAGATCTGAGCCATCCGTTGAAGAAATGGTCCATCCAAATCAAGGGAGAGCATATCCTAGCCATTGATCAAGATCTGGAGCTTCAGATCTCAGATCTGAATTGATCCAGCTGTTGGATCATATCTGGAGCATTCTGGGCTATCCGTGCAAATTTGAATGGTGAATTAGAGAAAAGTATCCATGCTTGAATGGTGAAAACAACATTTCTGAAATACATGACCTTGAGATACAACAATATAGAGAGTTGTACTAAATTCGTGTTTAGGTTTCAATATCCATGCTTTTTCATCTTCTCGTATACTAAATTCGTGTTTATATTATATTTCATGAGTTGTATTTATTTTTTAGACTTTAATATAATTTATCTTTAATTTACACTGTTTGATATTAATATTTGAATGCGGTCTTGTAAATGATCAAAAGGGCTATGGAAAGGAGTTAGATTAATTTAAATTGAGTTTATTCTGAGATTAATTGGGGAGATCAAGGTCTGATGTAATCTAAGATGTTTATCCAAGATTTAAAATGATCCGAGTCATCTACTAAAAAAAGGTAGATCCGCTACCTTAGCGGCCCCCTAATGCCGGCCCCACGGATATAGAGGGAGGTTCATGCAAGTACACAGGCCATAGGCGTATAGCGGGGTAAACCCTAGGTCGCTAAGTCATCTATTAAAGATCGTATCTATCGAAGTTAAGGGAGAATAGATCCTAGCCATTGGTCAAGTTCTGGAGAGTTGATCAAGATCTGAATTCATCCCAACTCTCAGATCAGATTTGTGATTATCGGCCGTTGATTTCAGATCTGGATTAGATTTAAAAAGAGGGAAGAAGCTACCGTATGGGACGATCGTCAAAACAGAGCTCTCGGCGCGACTCCACTGACGCAGCTCTTCCTCCTTCTCGATCCACATCACCAAGGACCGGCAACCATCTCCTCTTCACCATCTCCGGCCCGGCCCTTACTTTCCTTCACCGGCTGCATCTCAGCCAATCCCCACACGCCCGATCAAGAAGAGGAGCTCTCCGTCGACGCCATCCATCTTCAAACACCGACGGATTCGCCACCAAAGAAGCTCTCATCCGGCCTTCCACCTGATGTTCAGAAGCCTCGAGATTCCAGAACTCTTCCACAGCAAGTAAGGCGTGGAGTTCTTCCGCCTCTTCTTGCCTCCGCACGCCTCCTCTTGCCTCCGAACGCAACGCATCCACAAGCAATGGCCTCGGTTGTTCTTTTGTGTTTGTGTTGAATTGTATTAACAGTAGCTTCCCATGTTAAAATTGAACATGCTTGGCTTTACTTGATTCATGCTTTCGACGTGTTCGATGAAATTCCCCTTACTTTGATTGTTGCGTTTAAGTTTGTTAAATTCTTGCAATGCTGAGTTAGTTGAATGCTTATTGTTTCTATGATGTTTGTTCTTCATTTAAATGTAATTTGATTAGATTAGGTTTTGTTAAATGCTTTATTTTCTTCATGTTGTCTTGTGTGTTCTTCATTGTAGTCTAATCTAGGTTAGGTTCTTATCATGCGCATTGTTTTTCATTTTTTAGTTTTAGAACTCAAACCCAAACCCCCAATTACAACACAATCTCGAAAGTAACAACATTTGATCATGGGTTTATCACTTAACGTTATATTTCTTGTGAAAGATGACCATGTCATCTCTATGCTACATTAGCTTAGAAGAGGTATGATACTTAAATTATTTGTAAACGTATGGTGACACGTTTATCAAGTCAATCGCATGAATGCCAAAGATGAGCGTCGAGTGTTCGGAGAGTTGTATCAATCGACCGCTCCCAAATGATGTGATTGCAAGGTGCGCTGGGACACTCGAGTGAGCCGAAAGTCGCACTAGTCAGCTGCTGCCTTCTATGTCCAATCGGCTACTCGAGTATTTGCTCGATTATCGACCGGTATTTTGCACAGGAACTACTCGATTGGGATTTTACACGGGATTTGTCGGACTACTGAATCGAAGAGGGAGTGCTGTCGAGGCCTGTGTTAGACACAATCTCCTTGAAACAGATTTGTCCCTTCTAATGATGCTTCGAGGTTTCGTTGGATGACCATTTCCTAGGATACAACAACTCGACCATGATCACAACCAAGCACTAGTTGTTCGCGACGAACGAAACTTGTACCTAAATGTCATCATATGAAGCAACAAATATTAGTGGATTGCTTAGCACAAAGGTGGAGATCGTGGGAGAAAGAAAGTGGATGGAATTTGCACACTTCGTATTTTCCACCCAAGGTAGGAGTTCCTTATATAGGCTATTGTAGGATCGAACGAAGTGCTGGGGGGGGGGGGGGGGTTGATACCGTGTTTTGCTTTTTAATTTTTTCGGAAAACATGAGAGATCAATGCAGCGGAATTAAACGAACACAAAAACAATGCTAAGATTCTTTTTTACTTGGTTCATAGCCCGCGATTGCTAGTCTAAGGCTCGTATTCGTTGAGTGCTTTCGTTGGACAATTCACTAAAGCACGAAGAATTATAAAACTTGAGTACAAGACAATAAATAAATTATACCAACAACAAACAAGAATTGAAGATGAGGTGTTGGTTTGTAATGAAGGTTCTGGAGTAGCACGCAAGAATGAAAGCCATATGGAATGAGTATCTCAAGCTGCTGGTCGAACCCTTCTTTTATAGCGTCTTCGAGTCACTTGGACCAGCTTTGGGCGCCTCCACCGAGGTCTATCTGGTCCACCTTCGTCGCTGACTTGTCCAACTCTAGCGCCTAAATCCCTTCCGGGCACCTGGGTTGCTGATGTGACTACACCTCGACGAACCTTTATCCGAGTCGTCTTTATCCCTTCCTAAGTTCTGGACTCTCCCGGGTGCCTGGAAGCTGATGTGTGCTAGCCAATTAGGGTATGCCAACTCAGCTGCTCGCGTGCTGGATTCGAACCATTCCGGGCTCTTGTATCTATCTGGTCGCCTAGACCTTAGGGCATCTGGATCCTTTTCGGGCGCTTGGAATGCCCTACTCCAGTTTTGATTTCCTACATCACAAAGTTAGCACAACATACAAATATTAAATATAAGTATAAAACATTTAGATAATCTCAGGACTGTCCGGTCTTGACTTTTGAATTTTGTTGAAATCCTAGGATGGATCGACGCTTATTGTTTCCTCAATGGAGAATGTGTCATTATCTACTCTTCTCAGGAGAGTTTACCTGTTGCCAAACATCCGATCCTCTTGACCTGTTTGGACTTTTACTCAGCATTCGATCTTGACTTTCGGGAATTCTTGCTAGACATCGGATCTTCGACCCGCCTAAACTTCTACCTAGTGTCCGCAACCCCCAGGGCTTCCTGCCTAGTGTCCTCGACCCCTAGGACTTCTGCTCGACGTCCTCAATCTGCTAAGATTTCTATCCAGTCTACTCGACTAGGACTTCCTTGCCCAATCCACTCAACCAGGGCTTCTTGCTCAATCCACTTGACCAAGACTTCTTACTCAATCCACTCGACTAGGACTTCTTTGCCTAGCCTCAATTAGGACTTTCCTGCACACTTAGTTAAGCTCGTTAGATCACAATAACCCTTAATTTTAAACTTTTGCTGATATTAAAACACAGGTTCGATTAGTTGGTGCTTCTAGCACCAACAACTATGATTCATGACAACATTAAATCGGTTGATTAATGGCTGAATAAAAGTCATTATTGCCTTCACCCACTTGGCTTGAAATGTCAACAGTTGGTCGGTCGTTTCCGTATGGATGGTTATAGATCCATCATTAATTATCTAACCATTTCAAATCGATCATTAATGTGTCTGTTACACTCTTGAGTAGGTAGGAAAAATTAATTCGAGTGACAAAACATAGGCTGATCCGCTTGAGCAATTTTTGCCCTAACTGGTTCAATATTCGACAATCATAGATTGCCCTCGCAAGAGTCAACTGGATTTAATGCAATTCTAGCCATGGATCTGCACATCTTGTGGGGACGCACGCGAGAGAGAGCCTTTGGCAACATCAACGATTGTTATTCATTATAAACCAACCTTCACGTCACCAAATTGTCAACGTGAGACTACACTGGCACACACATTGGAGTCCTCTTATCCATCCATTTTCATTCATGTTTTTTCCAACAAAGGAAATCTTACTTGAGTCCACATCTAACTAATTCACTCCTGGAGCCAGTTAGTTAAATCCATTTTCATTCATGTTTTTTCATTCATAGTATTCGAACTCACTTAACAAGTCTCCAAAACGAGTCAAAAAACAAACTCTAAAACGAGTTCGAGCTTGCTTAACGAGTTAGACTTGTTAATTATGATAATCGAGCTAATAACGAGACGAGCTTAAACTATTGGTGAGCTTGATAATTCCAAAACGAGCCGAGCTTGAGCCTTATGATAAAAGTTTGATTCAAGTTTGATCCAAACTCGAACCCGAATATAACTTAAATGAGCCGAACCCGAACTTACTCGTTTACATCCCTACAATGCTGCATTGTGAATGGAAGGGCATTTCATGGGAGGTGATGGTTGTTGTGATATGATTACGCTAACACAGTAATCTATAATTGCACCAATAAATGACAAGCATGCAATAAACGGTAATAAGAGTAAGGTTAAGAATTTGTGTATCTCCGGTTGAAGCGTCGGGCTTGCCGACTGTCTTTAGAGAATTTATTGCCGCCCATGGTGCAGAGGCTCTCCGGCAAAATCTTCCCAAGATCCGACAACCGCTCGTTCCGTTCGTAGGTGCACTCTAAGACGAACGCCGCAATCGGACTCAACCTCAGATCGCAGAACCAAGCCTCAGAACTTGGAAAGAAGAAGAAGAAGAAGAAGAAGAAAGCAGAGAGCAGAGGAATGCTTTGCTTTGTTCGGAGTGAGTTGAGAAGGAGCAGAGGAAGTGTATTTATACACTTGAAGCAGTGCAGAGGAAGCGACGCACGCTTTGCTTCTGCTTCCTCATCTCACGTGCGGGTGCGCTGCTTCGCATCCTCACGCGACGCGGACAGAATTGAACAGATGCCGTCGCACTGCTACGCTTCCTCGCGCGGACAAAACCGAACCACCAGGTGCGAGGGACAGAACCACAAAAATAAACCAGGTCACCAAACTGGCAAAAACAGACCAGGCCACCCGCAAGCGCGAGGCCCACGAGCTGGGGATTTGCACCCCCCTGCGCGCGATGATCGCGTGCGTCGCGCCCGGTTTATGAATTTCCGGCTCGAACCCCCCGAAACCACCTGATTTGGGCTTAGCCCGCGCATGCGTGTAAGTCCCCTTAACATTGCTAAGCATGGATGGAAGGACTCCATATATAAGGCCTTCCAACCTTCTTGGCTTAGCAATGTGGGACTAAAAGCATAAGGAATAATGTGAATTAAAACTCAACAATCCCCCACTAATTCAAATTATTTTAGTCGAAAACAAAGATAAGTTCTGAGGCTTGGTTGCAATGAGCTTTTAGTGAAAATATCTTCCAGTTTGAATTTTCACCTAAGTACACCAATCTTATTCACATAGGTTTGAAGAGAACTGAGTCTTGATCTTAAACCTTTTATATGTGAAGATCAATTGGTAACAACTCATCACTGGCGACGGTTGAATCCTTCTGGGTTGGTGCATTACGGCCATGCCACCGAATCTTGTTTCATAAGTGTTAAGAAGAGTTGCCTAGACCCCCCACACTGCGACCCCACAGTTACACTTACATAGGTGAGTTCTCCAAGGATGTACTGCAAACATCTTGTCATTAAGACCTTGAACTCATTAAGAGCTCCTAAGCTCATCCTTACTAGCAGTCAAGCATCTATCTAGGGAAGAGACTATGAGATTACATATCAATCAATTTGATGCTTACGATTCATCCTTATAGCTTATTTATACCACATTGAACCTACTTCTTGGGATCTCCAATCACATAGGTTGGGTTGCTGCTATAGATGAATCCAGGACAGGCCTCAGTCCCATTTCCTTACTGGATCTCTTGATTTTCTCAGAATCAAGCCCTTTAGTGAGTGGATCAGCAATATTGTCCTTTGAACTTACAAAGTCCAATGACACCACTCCAAGAGACACTAACTCACGAATAGACTTTAATCGTATTCGTACATGTCTCTTCTATTTCTGGTTATACTTGGAGCTTCTAATCTGAGCTATTGTTGTTTGATTATCACAGTGTACTGAAATAGAAGGTATTGGCTTCATCATCAAGGGAATTTCAGAAAGAAGACCCTTCAGCCAATCAACTTCAGTTACTGTGGTATCCAAAGCACACAATTCTGCCTCAGATGTAGAACGGGTTATAATCGTCTGTTTAACAGACCTCCAAGCAACTGCACCGCCTCTAAGTGTAAAGACATAACCAGTAACGCTTTTACACTCAGCAGTGTCCGCTATCCAACTAGCATCACTATATCCCTCCAGGACTGCAGGGAATCTTCCATACCACAAGCCCAAGGATATAGTACCTTTTAGATATCTGAGTACTCTGTCTAATGCATCCCAATGCGTTCTGTCCGGACAGCTGGTAAACCTGCTCAATTTCGATATAGCAAAAGAAATATCAGGTCTAGAACAATTTGCTAAATACATTAGACTACCTATTATTTGTGAGTATCTTAATTGAGACACTGCCACACCACTCTTGTTCTTGTGGAGAGTTTTTGAAGGATCATACGGTGTGACTACATATTTAACTTGGCTATAGCCATATTTCTCTAATACTCTCTCAATATAGAATGACTGAGAAATTGCTATTCCATCAGTTGATCGAGTCAACTTCAGCCCTAAAATCATGTCAGCACAACCCATATCCTTCATATCAAACTTACCACTTAAGAGGGCCTTAGTATCATTAATAATAGAAAGGTTAGAACCAAAAAGTAGAATATCATCTACATATAAACATAAGATAATACAACTATCACCTTTCATTTTAGCATACACACATTTATCAGAGTCATTCATTTCAAAGCCAAACGATAGCATAGCACTATCAAATTTTTCGTGGCACTGCTTTGGGGCTTGCTTCAAACCATAAAGAGATTTAACTAACCTACAGACTTTATTCTCATTTCCAGAAACTACATGTCCCTCAGGCTGATCCATATATATCTCTTCTTCAAGATCTCCATTAAGGAATGTCGTTTTGACATCCATTTGATGAACCTCAAGATGATATATGGATGCCAATGCTATCAACACTCGGATTGTAGTAATTCTAGTAACAGGAGAATAAGTGTCAAAATAGTCAATCCCTTCTTTCTGTTTAAATCCCTTAGCAACTAGGCGGGCTTATCTCTAGTAGGAATACTAGATATAGACTGAGGTGTTCTTGTCTTCATAGGAAATATATCCTCAAAAAATGTAGCATTGCGAAGTTCGACAATAGTATTTGCATCTATTTCAGAAATTTCTGATTTAATAATCAGAAATCTATATGCAATACTATTTTGAGCATAACCCAAGAAGATACCATCTACGGTCTTTGGACCAAGTTTTTTTCCTTCTGTGTTCAGGTACTAGTACCTTTGCAAGGCACCCCCACACTTTAAAGTATTTCAAATTTGTCCTCTGGCCTTTCCAAAGCTCATATGGGCTTTTATCCCTAGACCTCATGGGGATTCTATTTAACACATGACATGCAGTGTATAGAACTTCCCCCCATATGAAGTTGGGTAACCCAGAACTACCTAACATGGAATTAATCATATCTTTAAGGGTTCGATTTTTTCGTTCTGCTATACCGTTGGATTGAGGACTATATGGAGCAGTTACCTCATGAATTATACCTGTATCTTGACAAAATTTTTGAAACAGGTTTGAGGTAAACTCTCCACCCCTATCTAACCTTAACCTCTTAACAGATTTATTTGTTTGATTCTCAACTTCAGATTTAAAAATCATAAATTTATTTAAAGCTTCATCCTTAGTTTTCAGCAAATAAACATAACAATAACGAGAGTGATCATCAATGAAGGTGATGAAATATCTTTTATGATCTCTCGTTATTACACCGTTAAACTCACAACAGTCAGTATGGATCAATTCTAAAATATCAGAATTTCTCTCAACTGATTTGAAGGGTTTTCGGGTTTATTTATATTGCACACAAACTTCACATTTTTTCTTATCATTTATAGCATGCTTAGGAATCATGTCTAGGTTCATCATCCTTTTCACGGTATTAAAATTGACATGTCCTAATCTGTCATGCCATATATCATAAGACTCAATGTTATATGAACAACCAATATCAGTAGATTTATTTAAGGTAGCATTTTCTACATTGAGTTTAAATAAACCTTCATTAAGGTAACCTTTTCCAATAAAGGTTCCTAAATGTAATATTACAACTTTAGTACATTTAAAGTTAAACTCATAACCAGCACGGACTAACTTTGACCCGCTAATCAAATTTCGACGGACTGCTGGAACATGATGCACCTCATGCAGTGACAGGACTTTTCCAGAGGTGAACCTCAGGTCAACTTGTCCTATCCCAAACACCCTGGCTACAGAATGGTTCCCCATGGTTACGGAAGTGCCTTCAATTACCTGATAAGTAAGGAAGGCAGAGCGATCAGCACAACAGTGCACATTTGCACCTGTATCAACTAACCATTCATTAGGTTGATAGATCAAATTTAGTTCGGGTTTGAAGGTAACAAACCTATTGCTGGTGTCGTCACTAGCAGTCACGACATTTGCTTGTGCTTTGATGTTGGACGTATTGCTTTGGTTTTTCTCCTTGTATTTTCGCTTAGGGCAGAATTTGGCATAATGTCCAATTTGTCCACATGCCCAGCACAGCTTGGTTACATTTTTCTTTTGAACCTTTGGTTTGGGTTTCATCTTGTTCTTCATTTTCTGATTTTTGAATTTCTTCTTGTCAGATGAGACTACTACATTTGCCTTTGGAATAAAATCCATAGGCATTCTTGTATCATCATTTTTTATGTTGCTTCCGATGTTCTTCTTCGATATTTAAGGCAATCATCAAATCTTCTAGAGAGATTTTACCTCTCCGATGTTTAAGAGTCATGCCAAAATCTTCCCAACTCGGAGGTAATTTTTCGATGATTGATAAGACCTGAAATTTTTCGGGTAATGGCATATCTCCTTCGGCAAGACCATGAATTTGAACTTGAAATTCATGTGTCTGCTCAATTACAGATTTGCCTTCAACCATTTTGAAGTTTAGGAATTTTGCCACAGTGTACTTTTCTAAACCAGAATCTTCGGAGTTGTATTTTTTATCCAAAGATTTCCACAGCTCTTTAGCTGAAGAGGTTGAACAGTACACATCAAATAGTGCGTCTGAGAGGGCAGACAGGATCCTCCCATGACAGAGATAATCCCTTTGCTTAAACCTCTGTAAGGCAGCACTATAGGCAGGTTCCTCTTCATCAGGTGAAGGAGGATCTGTTTCTATAACGGAGAATATCCCTAGCGTAGTAAGCCAAAATTTCATCCGTTGTTGCCAGCATCTGAAGTTTTGCCCGAAAAATCTTTCGGGTCGAGCGCTAGTCTCATCAAACCCCGTTACCCTATCATTCATCATGTCTATTGATGCTACAATAAATTCTCTAAAATTGTTGTGATATGATTACGCTAACACAGTAATCTATAATTGCACCAATAAATGACAAACATGCAATAAACGGTAATAAGAGTAAGGTTAAGCATTTGTGTATCTCCGGTTGAAGGATCGGGCTTGCCGACTGTTTTTAGAGAATTTATTGTCGCCCATGGTGCAGAGGCTCTCCGGCAAAATCCTCCCAAGATCCGACAACCGCTCGCGCCGTTCGTAGGTGCACTCCAAGACGAACGCCGCACTCGGACTCAACCTCAGATCGCAGAACCAAGCGTCAGAACTTGGAAAGAAGAAGAAGAAGGAGAAAGCAGAGGAATGCTTTGCTTTGTTCGGAGTGAGTTGAGAAGGAGCAGAGGAAGTGTATTTATACACTTGAAGCAGTGCAGAGGAAGCGACGCACGCTTTGCTTCTGCTTCGCATCCTCACGCGCGGGTGCACTGCTTCGCATCCTCACACGACGCGGACAGAATCGAACAGATGCCGTCATGCTTTGCTCAGTTGTCTTAGCCGAGCCGGGGCCGAGCAAGTTCAACTAAGCCCAGATCTCTTTTAGGCCGAGCCAGATTCTCTTTGGATTACGTCTGATCCGTCTTGACTTTAAAAGACAGCTCAACACAATTCTTAATCTCACGGGACACGCAGGGGCTGTAGGCTTCCACGACTTCAGTTGGTTTAGAATATTGCAAGATGCAAGGTGAAAGAAGGTTGCCCTTCATGTGTGGTTGAAACCTGCCACCGCAAGGGCCCAAGCACAAGCGTCCGCCATGCAAGCACCACGAGCTTGGCAGAGTTGCAGTAACAGATTGGGCACGCAATGCAACTGTTCGACCAAATGCCAAAACGAAGACGCATATATGGCGTAAGTCAGTAGCCTTGTCTGATTCCCGGAATCAGCAGAATCCCAACACACGTACCTGATCCCTCTCCTGCTTTTATTGATCTCTTTTCACCTGCTTTCCTCTTCTGCAACATCAATCTTGCAGCCGAGTTGCGGTTGTTCTTTTGACTCGATTACTTGTAAAAAGCCCTGCGCCAGCTCTTGTCCTTTTTCTTATGCTACTCTGGCTCGCACTCCATCTTATCTCCTCACTTGCCCATCAATGCATTCAATACCTGGCTGGCCTAATCCTCCTCCTCCTCTCCTTCATATTGGTGTTATAAATCCCAGAGAAAAAGCAGCGGAGCACACTCATCAATCAGTTCCCCTGCTTCTCTTTCTCTCCTCGGCAGCTAGAAATGGGCCTTCTCCACTGGATCAGCTTCCTTCTCTCATTCATTCTTCTTTCCACTGCCTTCAACAATTCAGTCGAAGGTAAGCTTCTTAACCTGACCTTTTCCTTAATCATTAAGTTTTAAGCTCGCTCCGGTTTGCTCGCAGGGAGATCATTATTCAGGTTTCTGGAAATCCCAAGTGTGAGTCCTCGATTAACTCAGAATTTGCTAAGAACGTAACTTCATGTAACTTTGGTTGTTAATTAGCAGGAAAGAGGAGAACAGACAAAGGTGAGAACTTTGATCGGATCAAGGCCACCAATGTGTGAGAGAAGCTGCAGAGCATGCGGCCACTGTGAGGCAGTGCAAGTGCCAGTGATCCCACAAGCATTGAACAAGGATCGAAGCAAGAAACTCCAGGCCTCGGCCTCTGATTCGAGGGGTGACATGAGCTCCAATTACAAGCCCCTCAGTTGGAAATGCAAGTGCGGGAACTTGATATTCAATCCTTAATTCCATGCAGGATCACTGAATTATAGATAATAGAATAGACACTGCTTTATCTTCTTCTCTTCTTCTTGTGTGGCATCGGAGCTTAGATTAAAAATAGACAGAGACTCAGTCCGACAAAGGGTCCGTGAAGGGACACGACAACATTTTGTACAGTTAAATGCTCACACAGCACGCCATTCCATCCCCATGAAAGGCTATGTCACAGCACAGTGCCCAACCCAGCTATCTCGTCTTATTATGTTATTATATATATATATATGGATTACTGTTTTGCAAGCAAAATTGGGGTGCAGAAAAGATTTCTCCTCCATGAGAGGGGAAATACTGTTTGAAGTGTGTGCATTGATGGGGGCATTCCATTGATGTCACTCCATAGCAAAAGAGATGAAAAGGATTAGGCAGGCAAATAACGGAGTATCTCTCATTTTGTTTCCGGCCAAATACTATAGACGATCAAATCATCAAACAATGAGCGAACTGACGTGCATATTCATTGGAGATCTTCCATGGGGAAGATGGGAAGACCTAAAATGCATTTCAACATAAAGTTAGAATGGTACCAGGAGGAATCTGGACATGTCACTCCATTAGAATTTACTTAGATATGAAGTTAGGAGGGATAAAAACAAGTGAGAGCTTAGTGAAGTCAAAGAGAGTTCAGAATATTTTTATACTTACCTTCTTTTATGATTTATATAGTTGTCAGAAGTTATCTCTATATTCCCACGTTTTTTCATCATCCTTGCATAATCCTATGAATGAATTAAATTTGATGACCGTTAGTTGTCTTTCTATTCATTAAGTATCACATATTTGACGGAGAATATCCAAGAGACCAGATTTGACGATCATTTTGATCATAACTTCATTCATTTAGTGTCACGTGTTCCAAAATATTCATAATCGTTATTTGTATTTTTCAAAAAAAAAAAACTAGTCTTATTAATGAGACGATTATGCTGCCTCCTTATTCACATGTCTCTCATGTGTTTTCTAAGGATTCCTAGAATGTGAGTCTAATCCGATGATGAATAAGGAAATGACCTTGATATTGAGTGGTCATGCTGCAAAGGTTGGAACCGCCAACCCAGCGGCCCCCTCAACTCGGCCCCACAAGTATGAGAGGGAGTAAATCACGGTGAATACGGGCCCAGCTATGAGTGGTCATGAAGATAGATGAAGTGGACGACTGAAACTAAGACAGGGAAGATGTTCAAAGGTAGGAAGCATGTCGTCGACTAAGTCCGGACAAGGAGGATGTCGATGATCAAAGTTGAATTTGAGATTATGATTGGATCTAAGACTGAGATATAGATGATGTCAAAATATAAGATAGAATCGAGGACGGTGTTGGGATATGATGATGTGGCATGGATAATATTGAGATCCGAGGTTGAGATAAAAAGGATATTAGATTTAAGTTAGAGATAGAGAGGATGTCAAAAATTGGAGATGAGATAGTGATGACTTAAGTCAAGTCTTAATAGTTATCAATCTCTTGACATAAGCTATTTCTTTAGATGAGTACGCTGAGATCAAATCTGAATCCGGATCTGATTTTTTTTAACGTGATTTATCTTGATTTTGACTAAGTTTCGTATGATTTTGACCATATAAAGTATGTGGGACCCAGGATTCTATCACATCAGTTACATCAGTAGATTTAGTGACTATTTAACGTAAATCTATGCATGAGGCATCCTGCATCAGTTGCCACCATGCATGAGGCATGGCCACGTTGGCAGGGGCAACGTGGCAACGGCTGATTAGGCGTCCCAATGTTACCTCTTCATATCGTAGTCACGGACGCAGTGTCCGAAATAGTTCAGGGTTTAGGTCAATAAAACTAGGGTTCCCTACTAATGTACATTGTAGATGGATAATTGGATATACAATTTCCTTTTGTGCATTTAGAGTCGGATCGGATATATAAAAGAAGTTTTATTCATTTCTCATCAATTTAATTAGTCTTAGTTTTGGACTCTTATAATCAATTACCGTTACTCAACCGAAACAACAACTTAGTAAACCATTAAATATAATTCACAAATATGTGCAAGTGAACCTCATTTGCACATGTAATAATGTCAAAATTGAGTGTGAGTTGTTCCCAATTAAAAGTCCTTCCTCTTTAAGTTCTATAGCAATCTTTTCCATCTAGACGGTCGTCGTTCGCTCAATTTACGCACCGATTACGCCGGCATACGACACATTTGTCGTAAGCATTAATAACTCTCAACCAATTTTCTCAAAACCATAAGCGGGAATCCATAATTCGACTATGCGATTCGATGCGTGCCTATTTTTGTCGAATTAATAAACACTTTTAATTTATAATCATATATAGATAGACTTGCTTAAATCATTAATATAGAAGCTCAAATGTAAAACACACCAAAAACACTTGAAATCATGGAAATCAAAAGCAAACTTGATCATAAAATGAGTCCAATTCAACAAGAACCAGCAAAAACTTAAGCAACATTGTAGAACAAAGCTTCATCTCTAGATCTCTCTCTTTCAGCTGCATGCCCCAGAAGCATTCATGGTAGCTCAGGATCCACATCTCCTCCTCCTCCTTCATTGGTTGTCGGATTTACATGTCCCTCTCCTCCTCTTTCTTCTTCTCCATCCATGGAAGCTTCATTACTCACATATCCTCCTTCTTCCACAGAGGTCAGATTATTGTAGTGACAACCATTTCCTTCTCCTCCATGAAAGGAAGTTACATTCACATATCCTCCTCCTCCTCCTTCTCCTCCTCCTCCTCCATGAAAGGAAGTAATTGTATTCACATATCCTCCTCCTTCTCCTCCTCCTCCTCCATGAAAGGAACTTGTGCCAACATTTCCTCCTCCTCCTCCATAGAAGCTGGGAGTTGGAGTATTCACATATCCTCCTCCTCCTCCATGGAAGCTGGGAGTTGGAGGAGTTGGAGTATTCACATATCCTCCTCCATGGAAGCTGGGAGTTGGAGTGTTCACATATCCTCCTCCTCCATGGAAGCTGGGAGTTGGAGTATTCACATATCCTCCTCCTCCATAGAAGCTGGGAGTTGAAGTATTCACATATCCTCCTCCTCCTCCATTGAAGGAAGTTGTGCCTACATATCCTCCTCCACCTCCATGGAAGAAAGTTGTGTCATATCCTCCTCCTCCTCCTCCTCCATGGAAGGGAGCTGTATTGACATATCCTCTTCCTCCTCCTCCTCCTCCTCCTCCTCCAAGGAAGGGAGTTGTATTCAAGTATCCTCCTCCTCCTCCTCCATGGAAGGAAGTTGTGCCTACATAACCTCCTCTGTTCAGATATAATCCTCCTCCTCCTCCTCCAAAGATGGAAGATGAGTTCGCATATCCTCCTTTGCCTCCTCCTTGAGCACTGCGAGCTCGAAGGAAGGAAGCTAAGCTCGCATATCCTCCTCTTCCTCCACCACTATCACGTTCAAGGATGAAATTTGAGTTACTGCGCGTGGAGAAGATGCCGCTGCTAGTTCCTGCTCTGGCCGCAGGCCAGATACTCCCTCCTCCGGCGCCGCTGCCACTGCCGCTTGCGCCGCCGGCACTATTGACTGCGCTCGCCATGCTCAAGTGCCCCCTCACTCGAGTCTCTGCTCGAGACTTGATGTTCTCCAGCATCTCCTTCATTTTATCCATCTCCTCCAGCCCCACGCCGGCGAGGTTGTCCATCCACTCGAACCACTGCATTGCCTCCGTATGCCTCTGCTCCAGCACCGCCCGCTCCGCCTTCGTCTCGTCCAGTTCCCTCGTCACCTCCATCACCTTCTGGTTCAGGTCCTTCACCACCTGCGCCTCACAAAACCTCAAAACGCAAAATTCGTAACAAAATCAAGCACCGCGCCATCGACGACCAAAATCCAATTCATCACCTGCTTTCTCTGGTACAGCTCAGGCGCCGGGCCGCCGATCCTGTACGGATCGCTGGACAAGAATCGGTCGATGATCAAGTTGACCGAAGGGCTTCCGAACGAGTGCGGCCTGCCGGTCGGGGAGAAGACCACCACCGCCACCTCCACGCCGCAGAGCGTGGCCAGATCACTGGACTTGGCATAGATCCCGTTCCTCCGCTTCGAGAAGCTGATGTACCTAGCGTCTTCGTCCTCGATCCTCTTGATCTCGATCTTCTGCTTCCCCCGCGTCGTCTTCCTCCCTCTCGCCATTGCCGCTGTCCTGATCATTAACTGCTCCCACACAATCTCACTCGACGAGGTCAATCCCATTTATAGGGGAGACTAGCGGACTAAAGAACAGAGCACTCGGGTTGCGCGAATTGTCTAAATTTGGAAACTGATTCAATCATTCGAACGTTTCGAACAAATTTTATATCCTTTTTTGGTAGGAACTCAAGTGCAAGGAATTTTTTTTTTCATTTTTTAATTCTTAAATTATGATGCAATAATAACTCCATTTCAATATAATAATAATATTATTATTAAAATCCATTGAATGTCCTCTCGAGATAATTACTATGCATGAACTCGTATTAGTAACATATTAACCAAAAGTCATTAGTATAAATTGCAAAGGATTAAGAAAATTTTACGTTCGTTATATTTTAATATATATTAACAATTAATTATTTTGAGGCCCGAATGCAATTTTTGGTAATTGATAAAGGGTTCTATAGGGTAAGTTGTAATTAAATAATATTAACCTAGGAATATATATTTATATATATTTGGTTAGGTGGCAAGAAGCTAGTGAACTAGGGTTAAAGGTTTAAATTTTAGAGAAACTCCTTCCCAACATGAGATACTTGTGAAGTGCTCATTTATTTGCGCATTTAATTAATTTATTGATAAAAAATTAATTAATTTTTTTTATTTTAGAGTTTCCTCTCCATGAAAATTGTTTTCCTCCCTTGGGTGAATGAAATAGTGGTAGTGAAGCAAATTAAAACATTTTCTCTATGTATACTCGATATGGAATTAAGTTCATCGCTAGCGAATTTAAGAAAGCCCGGCCGATCGAGCAATGTGGCATTTAGCACCTTGTGATTTTGCTATTATGGCTTATCGTTGGAGTAATGCGGCCAAAAATTGTCAAACACACTCTGATTTGATCCGTCTAGATTAATAAATCACACCGCGTGCCGACAATTAATCAATGCGATCGAACAAGTAATCATAAGATAATAATTGATCGTTGATCGGTACGATGTATGAATTCATTGTATAACCTAGTAGCCATTATAAGTCATTAATAATTAATTTTAAAAGCATCAATGACCACATTATACATGTGATTTAAGTTAGATAGGTTTATGCAAAAAAAAAAAAAAGATTTTTTTTTTGTTATTAAGACAATTTATTCACATGTATTTTGAAGTTTAAAGATAAATTAGGCAACTATTGAGGGTTTTATAGGTAAGTTATTATTGAATATTTATTAATAATGTAGGAATATATTTGATTATGAGACTCTCCTCCACGTAGATAAAATAGAAATTCTAGAAACCCTCCTAGCTTCCACGGAGAACTCAGCAAAAATTGAATTCTATAGAAACCCTTTAACCGGAGATAACTAAAGTTCATACGTTTGGTTTGGCTAGCAATGAAGTAAGAGTTATTTCGTTCACCCCGAGCCCTTATCGCCGACCCATTTGGTTTGGCTAGCATGGCGCCACCTAATGTGGTCTGTGTGAAAGAGATAAAGAGATGCGTATTTGTGTGACAAAAGACAGGCGATTTGCTCGCCCTAGTACTCACGTTCCATGCTTAGTACGTCGAGTTTCGATCTCGTAACCTAATTAATATAGTAATATTCTATATTTTAACCATCGCACCTGCCCCAAGAGGAAAAAGAGATATGTATTTATGGTGGTAAAATATGAATATGCTCATCCCGACGCCCTTGCCAATCCGTCCTAGGGACAACACGGAGGAGGTAAATCACTGATGACTACTAGCCTTTGGAATAGTAACTAACACATAAGGGAGGTATTTACCTCAACTTTGCTGAGATTCGAACCCCAGACCTCATGGTGGGAACACCTCATGCGCTAGCCACTGGACCGTCCCGAGGGGACACAGAGATATGTATTTATAGTGGCAAAAGACGAATACACTCACCCCCAGCGCCCCCGCCAAGCCGGAGGAGATAAATCACGGATGACTACTAGCCTTTGGAATAGTGATTAGCACATAAGGGAGGTATTTATCTCGGCTTTGCTGAGATTTGAACCCTAGACCTCATGGTGACAACACCTCATGTGCTAGTCACTAGACCGTTCCGAGGGGATAAAGAGATATGTATTTATGGTGGCAAAATGTGAATACGCTCGCCCCCAGTGCCCCCGCCAACCCGTCCCAAGGCCAACAAAGAGATATGTATTTATTGTGACAAAAGGCGAATACGTTCGCCCCCAGCACCTCCGCCAACCCATCCTAAGGTCAACACAGAGGAGGTAAATCACGGGCGGCTACTAGCTTTTGGAATAGTGACTAGCACATAAGGGAGGCATTTACCTCGGCTTTGCCGAAATTTGAACCCCAGACCTCATTGTGGCAACACCTCATGCGCTAGCCACTAGACCCATCCGAGAGGATAAAGAGATATGCATTTATTAATGGCAAAAAGGCGAATACGCTCGCCCCCAGCGCCCCCGCCAACCCGTCCCAGGGCCAACACGGAGGAGATAAATCACGAGCGGCTATTATCCTTTGGAATAGTGATTAGCACATAAGGGAGGCACATAAGGGCCAACATAAAGAGATATGTATTTATGTGGCAAAAGGCGAAATCGCTCGCCCCCAGCGCCCCCGCCGCACCCGACCCAAGGCCATCACGAGGGAAGTAAATCACAACATCCTGAGCGAGCATGTGGCAAGTGGGGTGAGTTGCACAGGGACCAGGGATTTACGCTTCGACTACCCTGAGTTTCGACCCCGCGACCTCATGTGGCAAGCATCCCACCACATACCAACTCGGATGACCTGTGGGGTCAAAGAGATATGTATTTATGATAGTGTGTGTGTGAGAGAGAGAGAAAGAGAGAGAGAGAGAATATGGGGGTACCAGTAAGGTTGAGTATTTAGGGAAAATCAAACGAAAATCAAATAAATCAAATATTTTTGAACAAATAGTATCCATCTACCTTTATCATTATAATTGAATAAACCGAATTGATCATATGATATTGATTAATTTGATAATCGATATTGTTAAGGGGTGACTCATATCTGAATAAAGGTCAATGTGAAGGACATCATGGATAAAAAGAAAGAAACAATGGAAAAAATTTATTAAGGTTTTTCATATTAGAATATTGTCAAGATTTTTTCTAACAGAATTTTATTATAATTTTTTCGTAATAGAATTCTGTTACGATTTTTCAGGTATATTTTAGCATGTTACGATTTAGACACTATTTATAGGGATCATTATGAACTTATTAGTAAGATCATCATTATAGTGCAGATTCTTTTGTGTAAAGAGAATTCTAATAAAGTTTCGGTCGTTTTTGTGGAGTAAGCATGCCGCTGAACCACAGTAACTCTTGTTCTCCTTCTTCCTCTTTTTCTTGCTCCTCGTATTTGGTCTTTCTTGTACACCTTTGTCTTGTTACTCCTCGTAATCTCTTTCTGTTTTCCTCTTCTTTTGTGTTAGAGGTTGAGAGGTGTTGCGATTTCTTCGACATGTCAGGGACGTCTTCTGTGAAGTTTGACAGAACTGGGAACTTCAGATTATGACAGAGAAGGGTGGAGGATTTGCTGGTGTAACAAGACATGGTAAATGCACCAGGAGAAAGGAAACCGGAAAATATATAGAGATTGGATTGGGAAAAACTTCAAGAGAAGGTAGTGATAACAATCATGCTTTGTTTTATGGATGACGTGACGTACCATGTCATGAACTAGGAGTCACTGGTGATAGTTTGGAAAAAGTTGAAAAGTTAGTACATATCAAAGTCATTAATAAATAAACTGTATCTCAAGTAAAAGTTATACGAACTCAAGATGACAAAGGGAACCAATTTGAGCCAACACATCAACTTATTCAACTAGATCGTGAGCGATTTGAAGCAAGTTAATGTAAAAATTGAGGACAAAGACAAGGCTTTGATGTTGTTGAATTCTCTACCTTCATCTCCTACGTACGAGAATTTGATTACTACTTTAATGTGCGATAAGAAAACTCTTAAATTGGAGAAAATCACAGGTGCATTGCTAGGTGTTCACCAAAGGAAGAAAATAAGCAATGAAGTTTCTTAGGGAGAAAGACTTGTAGTAAATAGCAATCAAGAGCGTGGTAGGAGCAAATCTCGACATAGATCAGGCAACAACAACAAGACTCATTCTAAGTCAAGAAAGAAGAAGGTGATCACTTGCTATAAGTGTGGAGGAAAAAGTCATATGAAGAGAGATTGTTTAGAGATAAAGAAATATATTGCAGAGAACAAAGGTAGTTCGCCAAAGTGTAAATATAATTAAAGAGGAAAATTTAGAGAGTGATGATGGAGATATGCTATCAGTTATGTTGAGTTCAAAGCAGTTGACAGATGTATGGATCTTAGATTCTGCATGTTCATATCACATGACTCCAAACAAAGAGTGGTTTTACACCTACTGGATAATAAATTTTGGTTCAATGTTGATAGAAAATGATGTGTCATGCAGAGTTATCGTCATAAGGAACGTCAGAATCAATATATTTGATGGTGTAATCAGAACCCTATATGATGTCAAACATATGTCATAGCTAAGGAAGAACTTGATCTCACTAGACAAACTAGATGATATTGGTTGTAATTACAAATCAGTCAACGGGGTGATAAAGGTCAATAAAGGAGCTCTGATAGTAATGAAAGGATAGAAGTTAGCAAGGAACTTTTACAAGTTGGTAGGGACTACGGTTGTAGGTAAAGTCACCTCTGGGAGTCTAAATCAAACTGTACAATCTGGTGGCATATTTGGCTAGGTATATGGGTGAATGTGAGATACTGGAACTTCACAAGAGAGATTTATTGAATGATGTCAAGACGTGCAAACTTGAATTCTATAAATTATGTGTTCTTGGAAAATAAAGTAAAGTGCAATTCAAGACGGCGGCAATACACAAGAAGAGGGGATTCTGGACTATGTACATATGAACCTCTAGGGACCAACCAGTATAGCATCATGAGGAGGGCACTTATATTTTATGAGTTTTATTGATAATTACTTACGAAAGGTCTGGGTATACTTTATGTGTCATAAATTAGAAATTTTTGTAAAGTTTAAACGGTGAACAATTGAAGTGGAGAACCAGATTAGAAGGAAGATCAAATATCTTAGGTCAGACAATGAGACTGAGTACATGAATTCAAAATTTTAGTAATTTTGTGAGCAGCATGTGATAATGAGGCATTTCTTGCTTCATAGAATATATTAGCATAACGGGGTGGTGGAAAGGTTAAATAGGGAAATCATTAAGAAGGCAAGATGTCTTACGTTAAATGCGGAACTAACAAAGAATTTCTGGGTAGAAATGATTAATATGACATGTTATTTCATTAATAGATCACCAAGAATAACACTAGAAGGTAAAGTATCAGAAGAAATATAAACAAAGAATCCTGTAAATTACTCTCATATTCGAGTTTTTGGATGTCCAACCTATATACACATATCTAGCGAGGAAAAATCAAAGTTAGATGTAAAGTCAAACTAATGAATTTTTCTGTTGGTATGGGAAGCATCCAACAATCGAACCTAAATTTTGATAATGGCAAAGGATTCAAAGTTAAGATGATTTGTGATCTAATGTGTTGAATGAGCTTGCAGGAAAAGTCCTAAGATATCTTAGACAAAAGTCCTAGCTGCGGTTAGGCAGACAGGAAAATCCTAGGGGGTGGTAACCCTAGGCGGAAAGCCTTGATGGGTCAAGGTCTTCGGGCAAAAGTCTTAGAGTCAGAGACTTTAGGTGGAAAGTCCTGGTGTTGCGAACCAGGTGAAAGACTAGGCGGGTCGTGGAGCGGACGTCCAGCAGAAAGACTTGAAGACTCAAATGCTGAGCAAAAGTCCAGTTGGTCTGGAAGACCGGTCTGGCAATAGGTATAATCTCATGAGTGGAGTAGGTGAGGACGCATTCCCTGAAGAGGGAACAGTAGGCGTCAATTCGACCTAGGGTTTCCGGGTCGAAAATCCAAAGTCAGAATCGAACAGTCCGATGACTGTCAAACATCTTTGTTTATCTTATTATTATGTGCTAACTTTGTGTTGCAAGGTATGCTTGGTATTTTGGGACTAACGTATCTTGCAAGAAGCAAAAAAGACACTTAAAACTTGGATGAATAATGTCCGGGGTGCCTCCATGGAGCTTGGAGGCGCCTCGGATGCTTTGGCAAAAGCTGCGCAAGAAGCCAACTTGGAGGCGCCCTCAAGGAGTGCTGAGGCGCCTCAGACGACATTGGAGGCACCCTCAAGGGAGATCGAGGCGCCTTCAAGAGGATAGGCTGCGATCGGTTCAACCCTTATCTTCGCCGCGGAAACGGCGGAGTTGAGGGCAGCCTCAAGGAAGTTGAAGGCGCCCTCAATGGGCTTTATAAGGAGGTCTCGAGCAGCAGCATGAATTATCACATTCTGAGCCATCTTTCAGCAGCGCACTGCCAACGAGATGATCTGGTTGAGCTACAACAAGACCCCCACGACCCGAAGCTACGAAGTTTCATTTCTTTGTTGTCGGTATAGTTTTTCTATTACTGTTATTGTAATAACTTTTGTAATACTTGTGCGATTATAGTGATTGCCCAAAGTAAACGCTCAATGAGTATGAACCTTGGAGTAGGAGTCGCCCTAGGCTTTGAACCAAGTAAAAACACTTGGTATCCTTCTGTGTTGTGTTTTAATTTCCGCTGCATTTACTCAATAGTTTTTCGTATACGAAAAGTGAAAGCCACGAGCGCTATTCACCCCCCTCTAGCGCGTCTCGATCCAACATTTTTCTAGGGTATTAAAAAGGAGTTAAAGGCTTCATGTTTTGGGATTCTAAGGCAAACAAGGTGGTGATCAATAGAGATGAGGTATTTGATGAAAAGACCATGTTATAAAGTACTCAGGAAGATGAAAAGTAAACATCACATATCAACAAGCAGAAGGACATTGTGCAAATGGAACTAGAGACTCATGACTCTAATAATGATAGCTCAATGCAAATAGAACATCACAATATACTTGGAGGAAAGACGAGACGGGTCATAAAGCCACCTACTAGATACGATTTTAAAGACTTGATATCTTATGTGCTTATCACTAGTAGTAGAAATCCTACATCTTTTCAAGAGGTAGTACACAACTCTAATAAGGATAAGTGGATGGGTGATATAGCAGAGGAGATGGATTCATTATATAAGAACCAAATGTACGATCTAGTGGAACTTCTTGAAGGAAAGTGAACTATAGGGTGCAAGTAGCTATTCATGAAAAAGGAAATCATGTTAGAAAAAGAAGAAGTGAAGTTCAAGACTCGATTGATAAAAAAGGGGTATTCACAAAGAAAGAAGATTAACTATGAAGAGATTTTCTCTCTAGTGGTAAGATATACATTAATTAGAACGGTGTTGGCTTTCATGGCACACCACAATTTGCAGCTGGAGCAAATGGATCTGAAGACATTAGAGGAGCAGATTTTTATGTCATAACCTGAGGGATTTAGCCAGCTCGGACAAGAGAAGTTGGTTTGCAAGTTGAAAAAATCGCTCTATAGATTGAAATAATCTCATAGGCAATAGTACAAAAATTTTGATTCATATATGATTCAAAACAGATATAAGAGATGCGAGTATAATTGTTGCATATATGTGAAGAGCCTTGAAGATGAATCATTAGTTTTCTTACTATTATACATGAATAACATGCTCATTATTGAGAAGAAGATGAAAGAGGTTGACAAATTGAAGAGACTATTGAGCAAAGTATTTAATATAAAAGATTTGGGAGAGACCAAGAAGATTTTTGAGATGGAGATTCACATGGATAGAGCTACAGAAAGATTAGGTTTGTCTCAAAGTAGCTATATGGAGAAGACACTGGATAGGTTTAATATGAAGAATGCAAAGTCAATGAGTACACCCCTAGGGCATCACTTAAATTATCTAGTACACAATACCCAAAGAATTATCTAGTACACAATACTCTAAGACAGACAAGGAGATCTAGGAGATGTCAAAGGTTCCTTATGTCAGTGTAGTTTGTTGTCTGATATATGTCATAGTTTGCACGAGACCAGATTTGACACAAGTAGTTAGTATGATAAGCAAATTTTTCTCAAATCCTAGTCAACCACATTGGAATGCAATAAAATAGTTTTTTATATACTTGAGAAATACAACTGATTATGACATCATGTTCAGTGAACAATCGAAAGATCTTTCAATTGTTGGGTACGTGGATGAAGAGTATATAGAAGATTTAGATGACAGGAGGTCTACTGTAGGATATATATTCACTTGGTGAGAGAACCTATCTATTGGAAGTCTATAATTCAAGCTATTGTTGTATTATCTACTATAGAATTAGAGTACATGACAGCAGCTGAAGCAACAAAGAAAGTTTTATGGCTTATAGGGTTGGTCAAAGAACTGGGTGTTCGACAAGGTGGAGTTAAAGTGCTATCTATTTAGCGAAGAATCAGTGTATCATGTAAGAATCAAGCACATTGATGTAAGGTTTCACAAGATCAAAGAGCTGATTGCTTTTGGGGGAATTCAATTTGAGAAGGTTTACATTGCAGACAATGTTGTAGACATATTGACAAAGCCTCTGAATTTTAAGTAGATGGTAAGGGAATACTTTGGATGAGGGAATGACTGTGTGCTAGATGTTGACTACCTCTGATAGGAAGTACTATTTGAGGCACACAAATCCGGATTCTTAATTCATCCTAGAAGTACAAATCTGTATAGATAATTGAAGAAAAACTTTTGGTGGAGTGCGATGTTATGAATTGCAAGTGCATGGATACATCGTCCGTAATATAAAAGATTGTCGAATCCACATGAACTGTTAATTAAGCACTAGTTAACTTTGTACGATGAATTATCTAGACAATCGAAAGATGGTTCACAAATGCTAGGAAAAGAAAGAGAAGAGAGAAGAGAGAGTGAGATTGAGAGCGAGAGTAAAGAGAGAGTAGAGAGGGAGAGAATGAACGTAGTGAAAGAAGGATGATAGATTCTAGGATTTTAGTTTTGTTATGATGCTAGTTAATATCTCTATACATTGTTCATCTACCTAACTCCATGCTTATACTCGTGTAGGACTTCTAACTAGAGTCCGGTATAACCCCGCGAAAGTCGCACTGGAGAGTCTACCCAACTTCTAATACCATTAAGTAAAGAACTAACTCTAGAAACTCCAGTTCAGAGAGAATCCCAATTACTAGGACCCCCGGTTATATATTTCTAGAGTTATCTAATGTACTTCCTAATGGTAGCACTAGAGTATCAACTCCAATTAGAACGCTCTAATAAGGATTAGTCCATATGTTAAGATCTTTTGACTCTAGAAAGTGGGTAAGTATCGATGCTTGATAACTAGCATTTTTATCTGTTATTTTGGTTCTTGGACTTGACATTTTTACCCTCTCATACACTTAATTTAATATTTATATCATGTTTTTCGAGTTAAGATTTATTTAGAGCGCTGATATAATTTTTTCTATATTTTTTGATATTTCATCTAAAAAATGTACATCTTATTTGTAGGGAAGCAATCTGGAAGATCTGGACCGTCCATAGAGATCATTTCATTCCAAGAGGAAAGAACCCAATTCAACTCTTAAAGCTCAATCTTGAAGCCCAATTTCATAACTCAATTTCATGCCCTCTTATTGGATCCAAATCTTTCCCCTTAACCCAAAAGCCTCAACTCGTCAAACCTGAACCATTAAGAAAATCGTTCCCTTTTCTCTTTATACGGATGACACAGTGCAGAACCTTCCTCTTCTCGTGTTTTCGTCGACTAGGGCACGCGACTTCTCACCCCCACACTTCTTCTTCTCCTTTCTTTCTCAACTCCAATCGGCGACTTCTTTTCTTTTCTTCACTGCCGCCAGCTGGCCATCCATAGTCCACCTCATCTTCTTGATTCCAATCGGTGACGACAGCAAGCATCCTTGGCGGAAGCTGTAAGCGACAGCGACGATTCCCTCGATCTAGCTCAACTCACCAACGAGGTGTTGGATCGAAAGCGCTAGAGGGAGCCTCCCTTTATGATTATTCCCACGTCTTCCACCATATCGTCGATCTTTCTTTCTTCCAGTCCTTCTTCTCACCGAGCCCCAGGCACTGATTGAACTAGAAGCCTTTTCACTCACCCTCTGCGGTCGCTCCCCTCTGAGCCTCTACGCGCCTGCCTTCGCATGAGCATGAAATGAGTTTGGAAGCGAGGTAGCCTGGGGAGGAATTCCCGTCGAGCAAGCAAGCTAGCGCCTACTATTGCTCTATTGCAAGACCACTACTTCAACCCTCTTTAGTAGGCACTGATCGCACCTATCATTAGCGCTTGCTCCTCCCTTATACCGCATCTCTACTTGAGCGAGTAGTCTCTCGTTCGCGTAAACTCCTCCGTTGAATAGCGCTCGTAGCTTTCACAAGTATCATATTCGGAAATTCAAGTAACGCAGCAGAAAGTAAAAAATACACACACAAGAAGACCAAGATTTACTTGGTTCGGAGCCTAGGGCGACTTCTACTCCAAGGCCCGTGATTGTAGATTGCTTTCGGTGGGCAATCACTATCAATTCGTAAGTCTTTTACAATTTTGAAATACAAGTGCTGGATAAAGAAATACGATACCGACAGTATAAAAGATTTGAAGAATGGAGTCGTCAGTTGTCGGAGTAGCAGCGCGTGGTGGAAGCATTCGGAGAGCGTTTAAAAGCACCAGTTGTTTTGTTCGAGATTGATGACTAGGCTGCTTCCCGAGGCTCCATTTTATAGGCTCTGTAAGACTGATCCAGATCTCCAAGTCTCGGGATCAGGTTTGACCCGAGGCGGATCAGTCTATCGATCAGGCGATCTCCTCCTATCCGATCTGCCCAATCCGCTCGCTCCGCTTCGATCTGGTCAAGTCTTATCCCCGGTTCAATCGACCGAAAACCCGATTCGGTCGATCGATCCCCTGGTCAAGCCCGGTCCATTAGCTAGAAATCTGATCTGCTACTTTGGGGGTTCGATCGACCGATAACCCTGTTCGGTCGACCGATCTCGGTCAATTCTGACCCTGCACAGAAACTGTTAGAAATGTTCTCCTGCAAAACAGAGTTAGAATATAGCAGAGAATATATAGGTAAGTAAATTGACAGTCTTCGGACTGTCCGGTTCTGACTTTGGATTTTTTATCGGAAACCCTAGGTCGAACCGACGCCTACTGGAAGGGCAGAATTGAAATTTTCCTGAAGATCCAGTTCGAGATGTGGATGATCATCAAGACTGGATTTGAACTACCAACTGACGGAGACGACAAAGGTGGAAGCCAATGCCAAAGCAACTTGCACCCTCCAGTGTGGACTAACAAAGGAGGAACTCAATCGAGATGGTCCGTTCTTAAGCGCAAAGGAGCTGTGGGAGAAGCTGATCGAGCTTCATGAGGGAACGTCTGACACTAAGGTAAGTAAAAGGGATTTGATACTTAATAAACTGTACAAGATTAAACTGCACGAAGGTGAGACGACTACCCAACTCCATGCCCGGATCCAGGATCTCCTCAACGGGCTTCATGCGATCGGACAAAGAGTGGAGAACCGCAACGTAATCAGGTACTCTCTGAACGGTTTTCCAAGGAACACCTTGTGGGCATCCATGGTAGATGCTTACAAGGTGTTTAAGGACCTTTCCTCTATAAAACTAGATGAGTTATTTTCCGAATTCGAGTTGCATGAGCAGATTAATGCACGATCGGTCGAGAAAGGGTTGGCTTTGATTGCAGGTATAGGCAGAGTGTGTGAATCGAAATCAAAACGCAGAACCGAACCGGAGTCAAAAGAAGAATCAGAATCAGACGACGACGACGAGCTCACGACCGAGCTTGTTAACCTGGTGAAGAAACTCTACAAAAGAAGGGTTTCAACAAAAAAGGATGTCAGAAAGGTCATCCAGTCTAAAGAAGCTCAACTAAGCTCAAAGGTGAAATTCGAGGTCACGTGCTACGGGTGCAATCAGAAGGGGCACATCAAGGCGAACTGCCCGAACCAGAAAGATTCAAAAAAGCCAAGAAGAAAGAAGGCCCTGAAGGCGACTTGGGACGAGTCTTCTTCCGAGGAATCCGACAACGAAGAACTCGAGCAGGCAAGCTTTCTCGCGTTGACAGCCCGGGACTACACCAACGAATCTGGAAGCGAGGACGAATCGGAAGCCGAGTCCAAGAGAAGCCACGGATCCGTATCTGTTTCCGAAGGGCCAAACCCCTCTGTAAGTATGAATCGTCTTTATAATTTAATTAATTATTTAATGCGTAAAGTAGCTAAGTCCAACGTTCAGATCAAATCACTTCTAAAGAAAGTAAAATCCCTTAAAGAAGCGACTAATAACGAATCTTTGACTGAATCTGTTCAGACTGGAACCTCAACTCAAGTCCAAAAGCTTGAGGAAGAGAATTCCAGCCTGAAAATTCAAATCAAAGATTTAAAGATTGCATTAGAACGGTTTACATTGGGCTCCAAGAATCTTGACTTGATTCTTGGAAAATAGAAAGTCGTATACAATCGATCCGGACTAGGATTTAAAGCTAAAAAGAAATTTCGTTCATATTTATCGCTTATTAATAGACCAAATAGTAGGATAGTCCAAGCATGGGTACCCAGGTCCAACCTGGCAAATCAAGTTGGACTTGGTCAATATTGGGTTCCCAAGGATCAAGTACATTACCTTGATAGATTATATCGATGCTATGATCCAGGAGGAGCAAATAGGAAAAATATCCAAATAAAAAGATAAACCATTAAAGGAATATAACTCAAATCTAAATTTAAATAAAATTATCAATAATGTAGGAGAAGACTCCAGAATAACTCGCACCTCTAAAACTAGCCTACCCGGCAGGATAACCCAAACCAAGCTACCTGGCAGGGTAATTAGGACTAATTAGAAAGGGAACAAGTTTAACTTGACCTATGGTACTGGTGAAATTTTGGATGATAGTACGTTAGGGAAGTTTAGTCTATGCATGTCTAGGAAGATATGACTTCGACCTGGTGCATTTGGCTAAGTGGAACTAACCTAAGCTACCCTTTATGGATCCTAACCAGTTAGACCAAGGTTTTGTATTAAGTTCAGTGGATAGGACTATTTGAAAAACCTCGAAGGCATGGTTACTTTAATGATGCCCAAGTGACTCACCATAGCCTAGAAGTTTATCCAGAGAATGCCTATTTGTTGAGCCCAAAGCTAAACTTGAATCTAACACAAAGTTAAACCAAACCCTATAATTAAACTCAATTCATCTCACAAAATTATAGGATTCCCTGATTTAAAATTTAGATCGGGTGAGATGACTAAAATTTTAAAAAAAACCTTTAAAAACTTATTTTATTTTTTTTTAAAAAAAACTTATTTAAAAATCTTTTAAAAACTTATTTAAAAATCTTTTAAAAACTTATTTAAAAATCTTTTAAAAAACTTATTTAAAAATATTTTAAAAAACTTATTTAAAAAAAACTTTTAAAAACTTATTTAAAAATCTTTTAAAAACTTATTTAAAAATCTTTTAAAAAAACTTATTTAAAAATCTTTTATCTTTTAAAAACTTATTTAAAAATCTTTTAAAAACTTATTTAAAAATCTTTTAAAAACTTATTTAAAAATCTTTTAACTTAATTAAAAATCTTTTCAACATAATTCATCAATCTAATCTACTTAACTTAATCCACTTAATCAATAACCAAAATAAATCATCTCACAATCACTCATAAGGGATACCTGATTGAAAACTCAAATTGAGTGATACGGAGATAACCTCAATCAAACTATCTGTTCCATCAAAGAGATTCCAATTTAAATACTTTCTGTGTAAGAATTGGATCAATGGATGTTGGATAGTGGATGCTCCAGACATATGACTGGAGATAGATTAAAGTTCATAAAGCTTAAATTAAAGAGATTAGGATCAGTTGCATTCGGCAATAACGGTAAACTTAAGGTAATCGGAAGAGGTAACATCGAACTCAGTTCCGATTTTGTTATACGAAAAGTATTATTAGTTGAAAATTTTAACTTTAACCTACTTAGCATCAGTCAATTATGTGATAGTGGTTACTCAGTGAACTTTACCAAATCTGGGTGTATAGTTAAATATGTTGACAACCCTGAAATCATTCTTAAGGGCATTAGGAGAAATAACGTTTACACAATTAACCTACCAACATCCTCTATAAAGTGCTTTCTGACACAACAAGAGGAAACTGAGTTGTGGCACAGGAGACTGGGTCACACTCATACTGGACTCATTTCAAAAATGAGTCAAATGTTGGTTAGTCTTAGGAAAATGTACCGGTTCCACTGTACAAAATTTTTTTTACAAGTGTCGAACCTTTCCTTAAATAACATATTGTGTTCTTTAGAAATTAAATTAGGAATCACAGATGGAACTTAACATCATTGATTCCAAATTTAACTTATCTGTTCTTAATGGTTTAGATTTGAATCGCAAGCGGAACATAACACTATTGATTCAAATCTACCTAAGTTATTAATTCCATAAATATTAATTTCCAAAATTGGCTTTCAGGACTGCATGGCGAGGCACATGACCTTCTTGGATATGGGAGCAACCACCACCGCCTAGGCAAAGCCTTTTAAGGAAAGCTAATATTTATTTCCTTAAATAACTCTAGGTTAACCAAAAGGAACAATCGAATCACAAATTCGAAAAAGAAGAAAACACAAAATCGAAAAATAAATTCGATAAACTAGATCTAATTGCCTCTTGTATTTAGAATTCTTACAAAGAGAAAAACTAGCATGATGCGGAAAACAATTGCTAATTATACCTTCTCTTTGTAAGCTAATGACCTCGAGATCTTCTATCATATTCCTCGCCTCGCCTTGGACGTCGTGTGGGCGACGATCCTCCAAGATGAACACCACCCAAAAGAATCCTTCCTCTTCCTCTAGAATTATGCCACCGCCACCACCAAGGAGAAGAGAGCAAAGGGAAAGGGCCGGCCACCAAGAGATCACCCAAGCATAAGAATAAGAGTTGTGTTTCATGAAGCCCCCTCACCCCTTCTTTTATATTACTTGCCCAAGGCAAATAAGGAAAAACCTTTTACAAAAAATAAAATCATCCAAGAGTTTTTCCTTTTCCCTTTTTATTTTTCCTTTTCTTTCCTCTTGATTGAATCAATCACCAATCAATGGTTGTGATCAATCCTATTTGGTTTAGGATTGGGATTAGCCGGCCCCTTGCTTGGACACCAAGCAAGGTGGCCGGCCACCATATTTAGGAAAGAAAAATAATAATTTTTTATAAAATTTTACAAGAAGAAAACTCTTATAAAATTTTACAAGCTCTCTTTTCTAGAGTTAAAAAAGGAAAGTTTTAAAAATTAAAACCATTTTTTAAAATTTAAAACTTCTCTTATAAGATTTCCTTTTTTAACATGATAATAGAAAATTTTAATTTTAAAACTTATCTCCCTTTTTTTCTTAAACCATGAGGACGGTTAAAAAGGAAAGTTTTAAAACTCTCTATTAAAACATGTGGCCTAATTCAAATAAGGATAATTTTAAAAATTAAAATCTCTCTTTTAAAACTTATAGTTTTCTACAAAGAGAAGATTTTAAAAATTGAAAACACCCCTCCTATTTGAATTAATCTTGGCCGACCCCTACAAGCTTGGTCACCAAGCTATAGGGCCGACCCCCTTCTTGGACACCAAGAAGAGCCTTACATTTGGATGGACTTGAGGCTATAATGAGGCTACGACACGGACCTAGAGGAGAAATTAGTTTTGACCTTCCGATGAGCTTGGGTATCCCGTGTTCGCCCCGAACACACAACTCAAGTTTATCGATAATAACTCATTCCACTAGAGAGTTATTACCGCACTACCGCAACAATCCCAAATTACATTATGGGATCCTTCTTATCATGAGTATGAAAGTCTCCCTGTGTTTAAGATTACGAATGTCCACTAATTAAGTAAGTTACTGACAACTCACTTAATTAATATCTAGCTCCAAGAGTAGTACCACTCAACTTTATTGTCATGTCAGACTAGGTCCACCTGCAGGGTTTAACATGGCAATCCTTATGAGCTCCTCTTGGGGACATTCTCAACCTAGATAACTAGGACACAGATTTCTTCTATAATCAACAACACACACTATAAGTAATATCATTTCTCAACTTATCGGGTATATTGATTTATCGAGCTAAACCTCACCCTTTGATAAGTCAAAGAAATAAATATTAAATATATGTACTTGTTATTATATTAGGATTAAGAGCACACACTTCCATAATAACTAAGGTCTAGTTCTTTTACTAAGTCAGTACAAAAAGAATTTACCTAAATGATCCTACTCAATACACTTAAAGTGTATCAGTGTAATTTATAGTTAAGATAAACTAATACTTAATTATACTATGACTATTCTGATGGTTTGTTCCTTTCCATTTTAGTCGTGAGCAACTTGTTTATAATTTATAGAGAACCGACAACATGATCTTCTGAGTATGACATCATTCTCCATGTTGTCTACTATATAAATTAATCGAACAATTACATTTAACAAATAAATACAGATATTGACCAATGTGATTCTTTTATTTCAACAAATAAATGTTTACAAAAGCTAGACTTTTAATATACACTCTAACATCAAAATGGTCTAGTTAGAGGTCTGCCCAAATTAAAATTTGAAAATTCAACTTGTGATGCTTGTCAACAAGGCAAACAAACCAAGTCAAACCATAAACTAACCAATCTAAATAGAACTACCTCAATACTTGAGCTCCTTCACCTAAACTTGTTTGATTCACACGGAGCCAAGTCACTAAGCAAAAACCAATATTGCTTAGTAATAATCGATGACTACTCAAGATCTACTTGGGTAAAATTCATAAAAACTAAAGATGAAACTTTTGAAGAAGTTATCAATTTCCAATCGTGGGTTAGTTATATATTGCCATTTATTTTCAGATTTTATTATAATCTCACTACACAAGTTAGGATTACTAATGATCAATTAGCAAGCGCAAGACAAATGTCATTCTTATCAAGTGATCCATTCGGCATGAACTCGTAAACCAAAGCCCTCTTTGATCTCTCCAAGCAAAATCCAAGAAGAGCAACAATGTTGGCATGAGAAGTTCTACTGATGCTTCCTACCTCATTGATAAAATCTTCTCCATTGCCTTTAGTTTCACTTAGGATTTTAACAGTGACCAAGTGTAACGACCCGACCCTTTGGCCTCTTGGGCGGCCCTTGCGGCGGCCCACTGGCGACCCTTATGTCATCGGCCCATTTGGCGACCTCTAATGTCGTCGACCGATGACCCTTGGCCGTGCCGTTACTCACTAGAACTTTCCACCCCTGGCCAATGGATTTTTGCCTTCCCCAGGATTCGAACTCTAGACCTCCAGGCTAAGTAGTAGAGTTTATGAATCCTGGTAACAAAGTGGGCGCTCACTTGGCTACCAGGATTCATAAACTCTACTACTTAGCCTGGAGGTCTAGAGTTCGAATCCTGGGGAAGGCAAAAATCCACTGGTCAGGGGTGGAAAGTCCTAGTGAGTAACGGCACGACCAAGAGTCGTCGGTCGACGACATGAGAGGTCGCCAAATGGGCCGACGACATAAGGGCCGCCCAAGAGGCCAAAGGGTCGAGTCGTTACACCAAGCGACCATCTTGGAGTGAACCCTTGAATACAGAACCATAACCACCATTCCCAAGCTTATCGCTGAAAGACTTTGTCATTCTTTTGATTTCAGTGTAAGTGTATCTCTTCGAAGTTGTGGACTCATACTGAAGTATGAAGTCTTGAATAGCTTGGTCTTTTTTCTCGTTTGGATGTCTAAAACATAGAAGGTAGCTTGAGATGAAACATGCAAGTATAAAGCCAACCATTGTCCCTGTAGTTTACCATGTTCATCAGGATTATAAATAAAGGCCAACTTTTTATGTGTGGCATGTGTGTGATTGAACCCAATATAAGAAATTCTGGATATGATTGACCTATTTTGGAAATTCACTACTTGTATTTTGTCCATTAGTAATCATTGAATAAAAGGTTTTCGTAGCTACCACAAACTTAAATAAGAATATTGATTAATTTTGAGCCAACTTTTTACTTGCCTATTAAAATTCCAATTATCAATTTTGTATGCTTCTTCTTTTGAGCACCTGCAGGAGGCCTTCCAACACCTGCAAGAGACAATCAGAAAATTTTTTTGAGAACATCATAAACAATAAGGCTAACTTTTTACTTGCCTATTACAATTCCAATTATCAACTTTTGTATGCATTATACCTCCCTATTGATCCAGCTGTAATCTATTTGACTATATTGATGATGGATGCCCCTATTGATCAGCTATTGACGATGAGACAATACGAATTGAGGTAATAATATTTTACTTTTTAAGTTAACTTTTATATATTTTTTATTTATAGTAACAAATTATTTTCTTGTTAGAATTTACTTAAAGAGGTTGTAGATCGTCTCCTCCAAAATAAACCTGAAGGAACACAACCATTGGAAGTCCATGAGGAGACATTTCGGTAACAATTTACTTATAATTTCATTTCATTTTTGTAAAAGTTGTTACATATGGTTCGACTTTAATTATATTCTTTATATAGTGAGGTTTTTGGACCTGAGCATTCTTGTCGGGTACGATGTTTAGGAGCTGGTGCGCTGCCTAGCCAAGTTTTCCCAGAGCAATGTAAACGCAGCTCAATGTATTGGCAAGATTATCACTAAAATTCAGATTTTACAGACAAATTTAATGAAATGAGAGAGAAAATTAAAGATATGGAGTTGCAAGAAGCACAACGACAAACGGAAATAGAGCTGATGAAAAAACAAATGCAAGAAAATGATCAGTTCCAAAATTTTGCACGAGTAATGTTAAGTATAATGTCGGGAAGTGTTGGGGGCTCTCGTGGACCCGAATTATTACCGGCACAAGTAATAACATTTCTCACTAAAAAAATAATTGTTTAAAATTATTTGTATAGTTAAGTACATTAATAACAAATTTATTTATTTTTGTAGATGACAGTTATGTTTGCAAATATTATGCAACAATAAGTTCCATCGCCTGCGGAAGAAGATAGGTGTAGATCCTCTCCATCACCAGAATAAGATAATAACTAGAGAGGTTGGTTTTTTTATTACAGATGTTCTTATTAGAGTATTTTTGACTTTCTATTTTTTTAAATTGATGTTTAAAATAAGTTAATTTATAATCCTAGGCATATGAGTTTTTTTATACTATTCTTGCATGCTTGTTCCTCTGAATCTTACATTTCAATAATCCTATTGATTGAAAAGTATATAATAAGTTAATTCATAATCGCGCCATTTCACAACAAGTGTTGCCTTGTTGCCATTCCAAGTTGAATATCAACACACTGTTATCCAAATTAAAAAAGCATGACTGACTATAGTACCAAATAAATTTCTGATGATTCAATTAGAATGTATTTATCTAAAATAATTTGTAAGATAAATCAACACATGAAGATTGAAGACTAAGAAGCAATCAGTCTGTCAACCTTCGTGGCCGCCAATGACTCTGTATTCTAATTATCAAACAATTATCAGCATTATTAAGATCATATTTTCAATGGCATATCAAGTAAATTAAGTGAGGTTGATTTTTAGTTTTATTAGAGATGTAGTGAATTCCCAGAATGTTGGTTGGTCCTAGGAATATTGTACCAGTTCCCCTGTACAAAAATTTTGTACAAGTCCTGAACCTTTCTTAATAACCTATTGTGTTCTTTAGAAATTAAATTCGGAATTGCAAACGAAACTTAACATTATTGATTACAAATTTAACTTATCTGTTCTTAGAGGTTTAGACTTGGATCGCAAACGATACTTAACATTGTAGATCCAAATCCACCTATGTTACAAATTCAATTAAATATTTATTTCTGAAATCAGCTCCCAAGTCAAACATGGCGAGGCACTTGGCCTTCTTGGGTATGGAAACATCCACCAATGCCTCAACAAAGCCTCTTAACGAAATTCAATATTTAATTTCCTTATATAACTCTAGGTTTAACAAAAAAAAACAATCACAAGATAGAAAAATAAAAGAAACACAAATTCGAAACAAATCCGAACATCCAAAATCTCTAGCCTCTTGTGTTTGGAATTCATACAAAGAAAAACTAGTATGATACGAAAAATAATTACTAGTTATACCTTTCTTTGTATGCAACAACCTCTTGATCTTCTACCGTATTCCTTTTCTTATCTCGGGCATCGTGTGGGCGACGATCTTCCAAGACGAGAACCACTCAAACCCTTCTTCTTCCTTCTTCCAAGTTTCGGCCAAGCAAATTTCTCCAAGAGATAGCAAGTCTCGGCCACCACCACCAAGCTCCAAGGGATGCTAGAAACAAAGCCTCCTTTTCCTCCTTCTTCTCCTAGCAAGATCCGGCCACCTTCCAAGCTCCAAGAGATGATGACGTTCGACCAAGGAGAAAAAAGAAAAGAGAGAATAAGAGGACCGACCACACTAAGGAAGAGAGGAGAGGAATAGAAGAGAGTTCTCTTTGTGAAGGTACCTCCTCCCTCTCTTTTATAATCCTTGGTCTTGGCAAATAAGGAAAGTTTTAATAAAAACTTCTTATTTTCTTTGACATGAAAAGGAAATTTTAATTGATAAAAAAAAAATTCCTTTTCTTTTATTAAAGTGGTCGGCCACCTCTAATTCTCCAAGCAAGGAAAGTTTTAATCACAAGAATTAAAACTTCCTAATTTGTTTCAGAAAATTTTTAAAATAAAAATTTCTCTATTAATTTTTCCCTTCATGGTTGATTATGAAAGGGAATTTTATAAATTAAAATCTCTCTATTAAAACATGTGGATGATTTCAAAAAAAAATTATCTTTAAAATTAAAATCTTCCTCTCAATCTACAAATAAGGAAAGATATCAAATCTTTTCTTAATCTTTTGTAGAAACTATAATAGGAAAATTTTAATTTTAAAACTCTCTTTTAAAATCATAAACATGGTTTCATAAAAGGAAAGTTTTATCAAAAATTAAAATCTTCCTTTCAATCTACAAATAAGGAAAGATATCAAATATTTTCTTAATCTTTTGTAGAAAGCTATAAAAGGAAAGATTTAAATTTTAAACTTTCTTTTAAAACCATGGTATCCACATAAGAATGATTTAAAAAATAAAATCCTTTTTAATTTAATGTGGCCGACCACACCAAGCTTGGACTCAAGCTAGGGCCGGCCACACAATTTGGCTCATCCTATTTGCTTGGCCGGCCAAGCTTGAGTTCCAAGCTTGCTTGGTCGGCCATCTTAGGATGGATATAAAGGTGGGTATAGGTGGGTATAATACTTTATTAATAAGAGGCTACGATAGGGACCGAGAGGAGGAATTAGTTTTGGTCTCCCGATGAAATTAAGCTTCCCGTGTTTGCCCCGAACACCCAACTTAATTTCATCAATAATAATTAATTACACTAAAGAATTATTATTGAACTAACGCACCAATCCCAAATTACATTTTGGCCTCCTTCTTATCATGAGTGTGTTAATCTCCCTGTGTTTAAGATGTCAGATGTCCACTAATTAATTGAGTTACTAACAACTCACTTTAATTAATATCTTAGTCCAAGAGTAGTATCACTCAACCTTATTGTCGTGTCGGACTAAGTCCACTTGTAGGGTTTAACATGACAATCCTTATGAGCTCCTTTTGGGGACATTATCAACCTAGATTACTAAGACACAGTTTCCTTCTATAATCAACAACACACACTATAAGTAATATCATTTCCCAACTTATCGGGCCTATTGATTTATTGAGCTAAATCTCACCCTTTGATAAGTCAAAGAAATAAATACTAAATATATATGCTTGTTATTATATTAGGATTAAGAGCACACACTTTCATAATAACTAAGGTCTTGTTCTTTTATTAAGTCAGTATAAAAAGAACTTATCTTAAATGACCCTGCTCAATACACTCAGAGTGTACTAGTGTAATTTATCAGTCAAGATAAACTAATACCTAATTATACTATGACTATTCCAATGGTTTGTTCCTTTCCATCTCAGTCGTAAGCTACTGTTTATAATTTATAAGGAATTGATAACATGATCTTCTGTGTGTGACACCACAAACCATGTTATCTACAATATAAATTAATCGAACAATTACACTTAACTTATAAATGTAGATAATTGACCAATATGATTCTTATTTCTAAATAAATGTTTATACAAAAAGTTAGACTTTTAGTATACATTCCAACAATCTCCCACTTATACTAAAAGACTATGCTGTCATATATCCTGTCATACATCTGATTCTCATCCCTTCAACATGCCCATCAAAAGCTCTTGCCTTAAGGGCCTTAGTGAAAGGATCTCCCAGGTTATCACCTAATGCAATCTAGACGGCAATAACTTCTCCTCGTTATACGATGTCTCGTATTGGGTGGTACTTGCGCTTTATTGTGTTTACATGCCTTATGGACTTATAGTTTCTTCGAGTTTGCTACTGCACCACTATTATTACAATAAATTGTAATAATTTTTGGGTAAACTAGAAATCATGTCTAAGTCCATCATGAAGTTTCTAAGCCATTCAGCTTCTATGGTGGAATCCGAAAAGCACCTATACTTAACACTCTTCCATTGTTATGGCTTCACTTCCTAAAGTAAATACAAAAACCCCGAGGTCGACTTACTATTGTCCCTATCTGATTAGAAGTCAAAATCTGTATAACCTTCAGGGAGCAAATTATCTGCTTGATAAACCAGCATATAATCTCTAGTCCTTCTCAGGTACTTTAATATATGCTTAACAGCAGTCCAATGTCCTTGTCCAGGGTTACTTTTGATATCTGTTAACCATGCCCACGGCAAAGCAGATATCCGATCTCGTGCATAACATACATTAGGCTTCTGATAGTCGAAGCATAAGGAACTGCCTTCATGTCCTCTATCTCCTTTGATGTCTTCGGAGACATCTCTTTAGATAAAGTTACTCCATGTCTAAAAGGTAGAAAACCTTTCTTGGAGTCTTACGTGCTAAAACGAGCTAGGATCGTATCGATATATGAAGCTTGGGATAATCATAATATTCTTTTCTTGCGATCCCTTATTACTTTAATCCCAAGAATATATGCATTCTCCCAAGTCATTCATATCGAATTGTTTGGACAACCATACCCTTACTTCCGATAACACTTTGATATTGTTTCCAACTACCAAATATGTCATCTACGTATAGTACAAGAAATATCACCACGTTTCCATCACACTTCTTATATACACAAGACTCATCTGGACACTGAATAAATCCATAGGTCTGGATTACTTCATTAAACCGGATGTTCCAAGACCTTGAAGCTTTGCTTCAGTCCATAAATAGACCGATTAAGCTTACATACTAGATGCTCTTTTTCCTTCGCAATGAACCCCTCTGGTTGCATCATATGGATGCTTTCTTCAAGACTTCTATTAAGGAAAGCTGTCTTGACATCCATTTGTCAAATCTCATAATCCATATGAGCAGCAATAGATAAAAGAATCCGGATAGACTTAAGCATGGCTATCAGTGAAAAAAATTTTCTTTTTCAACAAGCCTTACTTTGAAAGTTTCCACCTTCTCATCTATCCTTCTTTTCCTATTGTAGACCTATTTACACCCAATGACTTTTACACCATTTGGTGGTTCTACAAGCTCCCAGACTTTATTAGAATACGTAGATTCTATTTCAGTATTCATTGTTCTTTGCCAAGATGCTACATCTTTATCTTGGAGCGCTTCATCATATGTCCAAGGATCAGGTTCATGTTCACCAGGGATCAAGTCCAAAGACTCTCTCCAAACATGAATCTTTCAGGTTGCCTAACAACCCTCCCACTATGACAAGACACTGTATGAAATTATGCATTATTCGTAACACGTGGTGCAGTTTCTTGTGGTATCTCATCTTGTACTGTTGGTACTAGATTAGACGTGTCCTTTATTATTTCCTTAAGACTAAATTTACTTATGGGCATGTGGTTTATTACATAGTCCTCTTCTAAAAATCGAGCATTGATGCTAACAATGCCCTTCTGATTTTTAGGACTATAAACCTCCTTTCATTTCTCTAGGATAACCCATAAACAAGTGAACTTTTGTTCTTAATTCCAACTTATCAGTGTCTTCCTTCAGCACATGTGCTGGACTACCCCAAATCCGAATATGCTTTAGACTAGGCTTACGCTCATTCTACAATTCTATGGGAGTAGAGGGTTCTGATTTAGAAGGTACTATGTTCACTTCCGTTTCCAGAGTATATCCTCAAAACGAATTTGATAATTCTAAATAACTCATCATCGATCTAATTATTTCCATAAGAGTCTTATAGCTTCTTTCTGCCACACCATTCTGTTGGGGTGTACCAGGTGCAGTCAGTTGGGATTTAATCCCGACTTCTGATAAGTGTCTCCTAAACTCTCCTAAGAGGTACTCGCCACTACGATATCACCGCAGTGTCTTGATACTTTTACCTTGACATTTCTCCGCATCAACCCTGTACTCTTTGAACTTATCAAAGTACTTAGACTTGCGGCGCATCAAGTAAATGTACCCGTATCTCGAATAGTCGTCTATAAAAGAGATGAAATATTCGAAACCACCTCTTACCTGGATAGTCATAGGTCCTCACAAATCAGAATGAACCAATTCCAACACATCTTTGGCTCTATACCCCCTTAGACTTAAAAGGCCTCTCGGTCATTTTTCCTTCTAAGCAAGACTCGCAGGTTAGAAAGTTTTCCACCACTAATGAACCCAAAAGTTCATCGGCTATTATCCTTTGAATTCTACTCAAGTTAATATGGCCTAGCCTTAGATGCCAAAGATATGATTGATTCATTTTTGAAGGTTGCTTTCTCTTATTAGAGTTAGAAGATGTGTTATTAATTTACATTTGTTGCATCGTGGAATTTATTGGATTTATATAAATTGCCAACCAATGTACCAGAACAAATAACTTTCCTTTTTTTCTTGATAACAACTTTGTTATCAAAAGAGACAGAATATCAAGTTCTTTGAATAGTTTAGAGACTGAAATCTAGTTCTTTCTAAACTTGGTACGTAAAGATAATTTCTCAAAATTCATGTTTTATTCCTATCAGAGAATAAACATCTCCCACTGCAACAACTGCTATATTTGCAGTAGTGCTCATGTAGACGGTGATTTCTCCTTCATATAGTTGTCGGATTTCCTGGAACCCCTGCAATGAATTACAGACATGATCAGTGGTTCCCGTATCTACACACCAGGTACTGGTAGATCACACCACCAAATATATTTCAATAACTAAAAAAATACCTTTATTGTTCTAAGTTCTAAGAGGACAGTCCACCTTAGTGTCCAAGTTTTGTTTCCAATCATTATTGGGACTACTAAGTCTATTCTACAATATAACAGCTAGGGGATTGACAAATATTTGAAATCCTAAAAATCCCAAAAATATTTGGTCAAGACCAACACCTTAAAATCCCAGTGATTTATCCATTAATTTTATTGTCTTGTCAACCTAACTTTATGACAAATAAAATTAATAGTTGGTCTTTCTTTGATCAAATATTTGGTCAAAACTTTGAATTTAAAATAATATTGATTCCTCAAAACAATATCATTTAAATTCACCAACACCTCAAACACCGTGAATTTTGCATGCCACGATAGTGTGGACGTATACAAATTCAAACATTTGTAAGAAGAGAGTTTTACCCATTAATTACCTTGTCAACCTCTCTTTATGACAAATAAAATTACCTCAAACACCATGAATTTTATATGCCACGATAGAATAAATGTATACAAATCCAAATATTTGTAAGAGGGGTTTACGTACCCATTAATTTTATTTTCTTGTCAACCTGACAAATAAAATTATCTCATACACCGTGAATTTTGTATGCCACGATAGTGTGGACGTATACAAAATCACACATTTGTAAGAAGAAGTTTTAATTTTATTATCTTGTCAGCCTATCTTTATGACAAATTAATAGTTGGTTTTCCTTTGGTCACACAAATAATAGCAGCGACTCCGATGGGGAGGATATTATTAAATGTGCCTAAGTGTATACCATTACTTGATACTTAGTCCATTAAATAAGATTGTGCCCCTTCCGATGGGGAAGATCACACGCTCCTAATTAATTTCCTATAATCATCCGTAAAGGAAGTTTGATCTAGTGATCTGTAAACAAACTCATCCGATGGGGAGGAAGACACTCAGAGCCAACACGTAAGTTTGTCTCATCACTTACAAACCAGTAATGGAGACCGTGGAATTTATCTACTAATCCCTCTCCCACTTAGTTATTTAAGGTGAGAAATTTTAACTATGCAAGCAAACATCACATGCACACACACATTATAGTAAATAAAGCAATAAATATGGAAATTAATTTTCCAACTATTATGGCTTCTTCCATCACTGTCCTCCGTGTGCTGCCAGCCCTAGGTTTCATGCCGTCGGGTCCATCGAGCTTCCTTTTTCGCTGCGCCTCTAGTCCTCCAATAGGACCACGCCTCGCAAGGATATGATCCATGACAAAAATAAAATTTTACATATATCGATCCTATATTCCACAAAGGAATGTACATAATGTCTAGATCGAACAAAAAAGTAAAATCCTAGGGCTAATACAGCTCCTGCTGTATTTAATAAATACAATCATGCACACACAATAAAATACCCTTGACATGTCTAAGGGTTCAATCACACAAAATATCTGTAAGTCATAATAGTTGGAGCATGCAACCACAAAGTTAGCACATCCTACTATTATCCTGCCTAAATTATGTATGACATGTGCATAATTAAACTGAAAACCAAACACACAGAGGTGAACCCTAGCTCTGATACCAATTGTTGGTTGGTCCTAGGAATATCGTACCGGTTCTCCTGTACAAAAATTTTGTACAAGTCCTGAACCTTTCCTAACAACCTATTTTATTCTTTAGAAATTAAATTCGAAATCGTAAACAGAACTTAACATTATTGATTTCAAATTTAACTTATCTATTCTTAGAGGTTTAGACTTGGATCGCAAACGATACTTAACATTGTAGATCCAAATCCACCTATGTTACAAATTTAATTAAATATTTATTTCAAAAATTAGCTCCCAGGTCAAATATAGCGAGGCACTTGGCCTTCTTGGGTATGGGAACATCCACCACTGTCTCGACAAAGCCTCTTAATGAAATTCAATATTTAATTTCCTTATATAACTCTAGGTTTAACCAAAAAGAACAATTGAATCACAAGATCAAAAAATAAAAGAAACACAAATTCGAAACAAATCCGAACATCTAGAATCTCTAGCCTCTTGTGTTTGGAATTCATACAAAGAAAAACTAGTATGATGCGGAAAATAATTACTAGTTATACCTTTAATTATATGCAACAACCTCTTGATCTTCTACCGTATTCCTCTTCTTATCTCGGACGTCGTGTGGGCGATGATCTTCCAAGACGAGAACCACCCAAACCCTTCTTCTTCCTTCTTCCAAGTTTCGGCCAAGTAAATTTCTCCAAGAGATAGCAAGTCTCGGCCACCACCACCAAGCTCCAAGGGATGCTAGAAACAAAGCCTCCTTTTCCTCCTTCTCTTAGCAAGATCCGACCACCTTCCAAGCTCCAAGAGATGATGAGGTTCGGCCAAGGAGAAAAATGAAAAGAGAGAATAAGAGGGTCGGCCACACCAAGGAAGAGAGGAGAGGAATAGAAGAGAGTTCTCTTTGTGAAGGCACTCCCTCCCTCTCTTTTATAATTCTTGGTCTTGGCAAATAAGGAAAGTTTTAATAAAAACTTCCTTATTTTCTTTGCCATGAAAAGGAAAATTTAATTGATAAAAAATAATTTCCTTTTCTTTTATTAAAGTGTCCGGCCACCTCTAATTCTCCAAGCAAGGAAAGTTTTAATCACAAGAATTAAAACTTCCTAATTTATTTCCAAAAATTTTTAAAATAAAAATTTCTCTATTAATTTTGGTTATAAAAGGAAATTTTATAAATTAAAATCTCTCTATTAAAACATGTGGATGATTTCCAAAAAAGAAAGTTATCTTTAAAATTAAAATCTTCCTCTCAATCTACAAATAAGGAAAGATATCAAATCTTTTATAGAAACTATAATAGGAAAAATTTAATTTTAAAACTTTCTTTTAAAATCATGAACATGGTTTCATAAAAGGAAAATTTTATCAAAAATTAAAATCTTCATTTCAATCTACAAATAAGGAAAGATATCAAATCTTTTTTTTTAATCTTTTGTAGATAGCTATAAAAGGAAAGATTTAAATTTTAAACTCTCTTTTAAAACCATGATATCCACATAAGAAAGATTTAAAAAATAAAATCATTTTTAATTTAATGTGGCCGACCACACCAAGCTTGGACTCAAGCTAAGGCCGACCACACAACTTGGCTCATCCTATTTGCTTAGCCGACCCAAGCTTGGGTTCCAAGCTTGCTTGGTCGGCCACCTTAGGATGAATATATATAAAGGTGGGTATAATACTTTATTAATAAGAGGCTACGATAGGGACCGAGTGGAGGAATTGGTTTTGGTCTTCCGATGAAATTAAGCTTCCCGTGTTCGCCCCGAACACCCAACTTAATTTCATCAATAATAATTCATTCCATTAAAGAATTATTATTGAACTAACGCACCAGTCCCTAATTACATTCTGGGCTCCTTCTTATCATGAGTGTGTTAATCTCCCTGTGTTTAAGATGTCAGATGTCCACTAATTAATTGAGTTACTAACAACTCACTTTAATTAATATCTTAGTCCAAGAGTAGTACCACTCAACCTTATTGTCGTGTCGGACTAAGTCCACCTGTAGGGTTTAACATGACAATCCTTATGAGCTCCTCTTGAGGACATTATCAACCTAGATTACTAGGACACAGTTTCCTTCTATAATCAACAACACACACTATAAGTAATATCATTTCCCAACTTATAGGGCCTATTGATTTATCGAGCTAAATCTCACCCTTTGATAAGTCAAAGAAATAAATACTAAATATATGTGCTTGTTATAATATTAGGATTAAGAGCACACACTTCCATAATAACTAAGGTCTTGTTCTTTTATTAAGTCAGTATAAAAAGAACTTACCTTAAATGACCCTACTCAATACACTCAGAGTGTACTAGTGTAATTTATCAGTCAAGATAAACTAATACCTAATTATACTACGACTATTCCAATGGTTTGTTCCTTTCCATCTCAGTCGTGAGCTACTGTTTATAATTTATAAGGAATTGATAACATGATCTTCTGTGTGTGACACCACAAACCATGTTATCTACAATATAAATTAATCGAACAAATACAATTAACTTATAAATGTAGATATTTGACCAATATGATTCTTATTTCTAAGTAAATGTTTATACAAAAAGTTAGGCTTTTAGTATACATTCCAACACAGAAGACATGTATTGATTCATCAACTGTAAAGACCAGCTTTCAAACTTTCACAAAATTAGTTGGTTTGTCATATTATTCGTCTCTTAACAATTTGAGCGACCGAATGAAGGTTCCAATATCTAATTTCTCATATTCAACATTTTCTGTAATCAATCAAAAATTTAACTGCAATTGATTTTAAATTGATTATGCTAACAAACTTGATGAAGCAGTATATCTGTCAGTGAATTGTTTCTCTCTGATTTTAGTTTTTTTATTCATGAAATAAAATCCAATGTAATATGCACATGCTATATAGTATATACTGTATTGTTGCCAAGCTTTTACTTTGTACACAATTCTTCCTATAGGAGTATATAAAACTGTGTTAATTAGAGCTTAAGCTCTCAGTGAAAGTTAATGTGATACCTGGCCCAAAACCTATAAACATAGAGCTCGAAGAACTCGTTCTTCTAGGTCTACTGAAAGTTCCTTCCTGCATTATAGTGGGAACAATAAAGACAAGCCACACATTGTTGAAAAGATTTTATGTTGATGCCATGAAGATAGCTAACAAAATAAATAGATATCTAGATGTTTTCTTCAGCATTTCTTGTCTAGTTGACAGTTTCATAGCTTTTGATGTTTTAATTTGGTATAAGCTTTGGTTAAATATTTTTTTCATTATATATTGAAATATGTTGATAAAATATAATTTGGTGGGTCTATTGAAGGTTTGCTATTGAAGGTTGGAGCAAATGTCTTTTGTCGCTTGAAGCAAATATCTTTTATCGTTTGGAGCACATGTCTTTTATCGTTTGGAGCACATGTCTTCTGATATTTTTTTGGTGGAGAAAACTTGTTATTGAAGGTTGTATATATTTTGGAGATTGAAGAAAATATTGTGTTTGTGTTATAGTGTGGAGTTAAATGTTATATGTTATGAATGTTTTGAAATGAAATACAAATTGTACGTGTTGATTTGGTAATCCAATTTATATTTATGTGTTATGGAAATAAATTAAGTTTGTTAAATGAAATATGAATATTGTCAATTGATTTAATTTAAACATTTGATTTGGAATTCTACAAGTACAATAGAAAATAGAATTTGTTTTTGTAAAATTAATAATTCAATAATAGCAGCGGTTTTAATCGTTCCTATAACTAGGCCTCTAGAACCGGTTATAATCGCTTCTAAAGGGCAGTTTTCTAGATTGGAAAATTCTATTGAGGCGGTCATTAATCGCTTCTATAGATATCCATCAGGATCGGTCATTAACCGTTTCTATAGGTATGCATCAGGATCGGTCATGAACCGTTTCTATAGGTATGCATCAGGATCGGTTCATAACCGCTTCTATAGGTATCCATCAGGATCGGTCCTTAACCACTTCTATAAGTACCCATCAGAATCGGCTCTTAGTCATGAACCACCGGTCAGCTTTATCGCATCTGTTGGCTTTAGCTTCGCCAACATCCGCAACGGTTTTGAACCAGTGCAATAGATTTAGCAGCGGGTGAAAATCGTTGCTATAGGTGTCTTAACACCCCTTCTAAAGGTTTATTTTTTTGTAGTGTCTAGGGCATCCTCAGCATCCTTGAGTTGCCCCTTCAGAGTGGCTTCTCCAGCCGAGCGGCAGTCCCGCTCGGTAATCAGGTACTCCTCGGCTTCTTTGAGCTTCTGGGAGAGCTGTCGAGCCTCCTGGTTCTTTAGCTCCATATCGGCGATGCCTCGTCTCTTCCTTGTCGTGACCAGCTTGATCTTTTTATCATAAGTCTTCACCTGCACCTCAAGCTAGCCCAGCCGGACTTCCTGATCGGCGGACTTCTTTTGCTCGGCCTTGAGAAGCTTCTGGGCCTTCTCCAGATCAACCTTTAACTCGGCGATCGATGGCCCCTGGGAGGAAGAGGCGCCACCCGAGATCTTGAGCTTCTTCTGCTCGTCCTCCACAAAAGTGAGCCCCTGGCACATGACCACGCTCTCCACCCAGTACTGCAGATAAACAGACAAATGTTAAACATCAATCGGAGGTAAATTACAAATTGATGAAATGTGTACCCCGGTGGACATCTGCAGGTGGTTGTTGCCTAGCGCCCCTGGTGACATCGTTGCCGCTTGAACCCTCGCTTTTTCCCAAATATCGGCAAGTGGCCTGTGGATCAAGATCTTGTGCTCGGAGACATTCGAACAAGCGCACTGCTCGAGGTAGTCCTTTTGTGAGATACGGTAAAATAAAATAACCTATAATGATTATTGGGAATTTTTGGATATTTTTCTGGGTTTATTTGGAGGACTTATGATAGTGTTTAAGGGGATAATGGAAATCATCATTTGAGAGGCTTATGAGGGAGTTAAATTAGGTGGAGTAATTAAACCCTACCTATATAAACTAGACGCTACAGTTCTCGAGCCCTAAAGACCGCCTCCTTCCCTTCTCATTCCCTTTGTGTTCACTCCGCCGAAAAGCCCGATTTCCCCTCGAGCTCACCCTATTCCGCCGACGGGATCAGCATCGACGCACGCCCGTGGTCGATCGCCGGCGCTTGGTTGCGAGACGAGTCTCCAGCCTCCTCCACGTTTGGTCGGCGACCTCATCTGCAGCGATCCCTTCAAAACACCACAGCTCGCGAAGAGTCCATGGTCGGGAGAGCAGATCGGAGCAGTGGGGACGCCGAAAATTGAATCGCCATTCCAGAGCTCGAAGCTGGTCGAGGATCTGCACCTTAGGAAAATATCTAGTCTTCCCGAGCTTTAGGGTTGCGCCAAATTCGTCGGAATTCGCCTCGCCGCTGGTGGTGGAAGCTATCACTGAAGTATTGGAGGTAAGGATTGTTTGTTTAGGGTTTTTGGTAGCGATGGCAGTGGTGATGTGTGTCCAGATTTGGAGGATGATTGGTTTATGGTGTGGTTTTGGGCAGTGGCTTGCTGTGAGGGGTTCGGCCACAATCTCCCACTACTGTTTTTCATCCGGGATTCCTTGGGTAAGATCTCTACCATTTCAGATGTTAGGTTGTAGACCTAAATGTTGGTTTTAGATTGAATTCTATACTGATTAGGCATCAATTGGGATGTTTGTGATGCGTATAGCTCTGTTAGAGTTCAGATTTGTGGATCTACAATGTTGGGCAGCATCCGTGCGCTTGTGCCAGCGATTTCCATCTCCGGCAGTAGCACCTTCCGGCAGTAGCACCTTCCGACGGTGGCTATCAGTGGGGGAGATTGCGGTAAGGTAAGTGTTAGATTTTGGGATACATGGTTTAATTTAAATACGTATTGGTGCATTGGTGTAGTGGGAACAAATGCATGATTTGGGGGAAATTCTAATGTTATGATCTGAAGGCATACGGTTAGGGTTTTGGATTGGTTAGTAGTAGATTGGAATGGTTTTGTTGGGGTAATGAATGGGATTTAGATTAAATTCACCTGTCTTACCCAGTTGTTTAGTTGTTTAGTTTCAAATGTACTTAGTTAAATTGATACGTTGACACAGGACTCTGATCGAGGAAGGTGTCGTGACGAGGTGGAAGTCGGATTCAGCCTTCATTTGAGGCGGGTACTTCTTGACTTGTTTCTTTAGTTATTGATCCTAGTGCATGAGTTAGTTTCATATACGTAGTATTTATCCTGACTCCACTCGTCTTATTTCTTGTGCTTGATACTTTATCTACTCAATCTTTGAGCTACTCGTTTCTGTATCTATACAGTCTCTCGTTGCTATTCATGATATTTAGCAGATACTATAATACTAGGATTGGATACTAGATACCAGACATTAGATAGTAGGTATTGGATATATGGACACCTGATACCATGTTTACCTGCTTTGATTACTGTTTATTTATGCTTAGTATTGAGCATGCGGATTCATGTAGCATACCTGATTTCCTGTTATATATATATGATGACTGTTGCATTATTCGCATCATGTCATTGCATGCATAGCCGACGACTTTGGCTCCCTTGTGGTTGAGACGGTCGTTGGCCTGGGCCGCACGCTCGGCCACTCATGGGTAGTGGTAGCTGGAGCGTGCCGCTTGTCTTGTCGTGCCACACTCGGTCACTCATGGGTAGTGGCGGCTGGAGTTGCGGCAGCAGGGATCCCATCGTAGACGTAGCTATTCAGCTACTATGCACCTGTCCATCCGGTCACTCGAGAGTAGTGGCGGCCTTTGGGTGGTACAGTTTGTCATCGATCCGGCCTCTCGACCATACAGGGGTCGTGGTGCAGAGAGGTGGGCGGGGTGACCATCCGTACATACGCTGTTGTTTATATCTGCTGGTTGTTTACTTATGCTGTTGTTGCTTATCTATGCTGCTGTTGCTAGATTATGCTGCTGTTGTTTATTTATGCTGTTATGCTTACTTAGGTTGAGATTTATACCTATGTTAGGTGTTTAGACACTGGCTTACTTACTGTTGACCTGTATATACCTCACATGATACCATGTAGTTATGAGCAGTACTGTAGCAGGACTTTGCTACATCTACCTTCCCTTACTAGCCTAGGATATGGTTTCAGGTATGGTTATGTACTTTGTTTACTCAGTAGTATCTGCTATTTATCTTTCCCGAGACTGTATCCTGTTGTACTCTTAGCTGTTTATGATACTCATGCACTGTCTACTCTATTACCCGCTGAGTTTTTATACTCACCACCCGCATTGGTAATTTCACTAGGTAGCTGATAGCGATGCTAGTACGCTTGGAGGAGGATCCCGACTGCCGGTCCCACATCACTTCCGAGGACGGTTTTATGATTTTGGTTTTCATGTTATTGTGAGTTGAACCTTTGAATTTAGCATTGTAATAATTGGGTTGTGGACTTGCTATTCTATATTTGGTTGTTTTGTCGAGGAGTCAAGCCGGGCCGGCCCGCGGTGAGTTTTTGTTACTTTATACTTGTTATTCTTGCTTTCCGCTGTGTTTGACTTTACAGCCGTGTAGGCTGCATATTATCTGCGTGGTTGTGATTTTATTTGCATATGTATTCTCTGTTGGTGATGTATACCGGTTCCATTTGTCACTGCTACAGGGGAGGTGTTGTCCGATTTTCATCGGACAACCTTACTCTCGGGGCGTGACACCTTTGTTTGAGAGTTGAAGACCGTCGTCACGGACCGTCGGCCGCTTGAGTTTGACGAGGAGGAGGCCACCGGACCGGAAGGAGTGACAGTAGACGCAGGATCGACCCTAGACCGCAATGGTCTCCATCGGGTCGGCGGCAAAGATGCGACCAGCTGGGTAGCAAGGGTTTCTGGTGGTAGCTCGGCCAGAGATGGGGTCCGGTCGGATGAAATAACCTCCACCGTTGTCAGGAGGGTCACGGGAGAAGAGGTGTCGACCCTCTCGGCGACCTCCACCGCCGAGATGGCAGAGCGGGGTGGATTGTCCGTGCGGCGCCTCTTGAGCCTAGTAAGCGACACTTCATCACCAGAAGACTCAGAGCCTCCAGTCTGAGCGGCGGGCTGTGCTTCAGGTGTTGGGAGCAGGTCACCAGCCACTTCAATGTTGGTCGTCTGGTCAGTGGTGCCTTCACCCACAGCAGGCGTCTCCCCAATGGGTGTGCCCTCGTGGGAGCCGACCGGCGCTAGGCCGAGGCTCGCCAACTCCTTTGCAGTGACCGCCTCTACCTCGGCATCCTTCAGCTTGCTCTAGTCGGCCACCCGTGCTCGCATTATGATGTGGGCTGCAAAAAGAAAAGAGGAAATCAGTTAGACTCAAAGGAAAGAACCAGGAAGTTTCTTACCTAAGTCGCGTGGGAGTCGGGATCGGATTGGACTCAAGCCGAAGATATACATGACACCTTCCAACTGCAGGTTATGGATGTCAAATTTCTGGCCAGCCAGAATGGTCGCTGCGTGAAGATAGTCCGGCTGGCTCTTGTGCATCTTCAAATCGGGCTGAGGAGGCAAGCCGACCTGCCAGCGCGTTTGGTAGCAAGGCCGCTCGGGAAGATGCAAAAAGGAAAAAAATACTCCTTCCAATGCTTGTAGGAAGAAGACATCTTGTCGAAAAAGACCAGCCCGACCCGTGACTGAAAAAGGAAAGTTCCCAGCTTGGACTACTTGGGATAGTAGAAATAATGGAAGACACATGGGGTCAAGGGAATGTCATGTAGCCGAAACAAAACTACGACGCCACACAGCAAGCGGAAGGAGTTTGGTATGAGTTGTGGAAGGGGGATATAGAAATAGTTGCAAACTTCAATGATGAAGGGGTGGATCAGGAATCGAAGGCCGGCCGCAAATTGATCTTGGAAAAGACAAATAGTGCATGTCGGCGGGTTATTTGGCCGATCGGACGGGAAGGCTAAGATTATGTCATGATCAAAGGGGATATCAAAGATATTCCTAAGGTTCTCAACGTCGCCCGTATCAAATCTAGTCTCTATGGTACTATATCATAGACTAGGAGAGGGGTCAGATGGCCGAGAAGACCTAGCCATTGTCGAAAATCAAGAAAACAGAACTTCGATAGAGATACAGACGGACAGAGAGCACAATAAACACAGGGAAGTGGCGAGGATCCAAAAAAAATGGCAAGAGATCGAAGAGAGCTTACAAAGAAAAGGGGGCAGAAAAGGTTGCCGTAGGAGAAGACGGAAGTTGCCAGAGCAATGATCGCAGATCAATCGCCGGACACGAGCAAAACGCAAAGGTAAAGGGGAGAAGGGGTCTCTACGGGGTTATAAGCCTTCGGCTCGGCTAAGCGGAGTCGTCGGATCTAGGGCGTAACACCCAAGATACAGATCCGATCGTGGGATTCCAACCGTCAAACGTCGCATTAGATCCTGTCGCTTTGGGCAGGCGGCAACTGCGACATCGACACGTGGCATTCCCTCACTGGCTCACATTTAGGGGTGTGTGCTCAGCCTTAACGGGGGTGATCTGCACGAATTCCGAAGAGATTCTGGTGACATCAGCATTGACCGCACGCGTTTCAGGACACTGAAGGAGAAAGCCCAAGTGCAAATACTTGGAGCGCCGATCGGCTACGAGGATCGGTGTCGGAGTCGACCGACGCTCTTTGACGAACCAATCAGCTACAAGGATCTCCATTCTTCTTTTTGTCCAGTCAGTCAGACTTGTCGCCTCCTTCGGCTAGACTTGAGGGAGAGACATGTGATCCGGTGATAAGGGCCCACCCCTTAGAGGGGCGTTGCCGCGGTGGAAGTCAAAGTCTAGGCGGTCAACGCCCCTGTGTCACTGGCCGGTTGGACAACCCACTTGTCCGACCGAGGTGAAGGATAGCCAGGCCGATATCAACCCGATGTTACCACAGCTCGGTCGCATATCGAGTTTCTGGCACTCAGAAAATCATGTGCCGGCGAGGCACACGCCGAGTGACCAGCTCGCACGGACTTAAGTCGAACCTCAGAACCGGCGAAATGGGAGTGCAACCGAGCAGTCACACTCAAATATATCTCGACACAACAGCGAAGCTCGGACAGTGGAGTGTGGGCCGAGCGGCCACCCCACTCGGCTAAGGGCTGGCTGAGTGGCCACCCCGCTCGGTCCACTAGCAGACAAAAGGATGATCAACCGATATCTTTGTGGGAACTCATGCCACTGACAGATGACATGGCCAGGCAGAGGATCGTACGACGGAAGTTTCCACTGTCATGTCAGAGATATGCTCGAGTCATTGAAGTATGGTGTTAGAGACGCTTTCCTAACATGTCTTTGCAAGGAAAGCTTTGAGAAGCGTGCATGCCTCGAAAAGCGTGCACGCGTTCTCTCGGTAGCCCTATATAAGGAGCATCAAGCTTCAACGGAGGTATGCATAATTTCTACTGTAACTACACTGTTATTCTGCTTTTCCGCTTCCTTGCTTATACATCGCCGGAGACTGACTTGAACGCCGGAGGGTCATCGCCGGGAACCCCTCCCTAGCTCGGCACTGACGCTGCTGTGATTGCAGGATCCTCCAACTCGTAGTCCACCAACGGTTAACAGAAGAGACACGTCCCCAACATTCATTACCTCGACTCTCGGACATGATCAGTTCTTATAATTAAACAAGATCACTTATTCGATTTAAATAAAATTATTTTATTGTGAATTTTTTTTAAAGTCGTTTAATCTATTTGTCACACCTTCCATTGAGCATCCAACAATTAAAAACCAACAATATTGATATCAATTTTGATTTGGTATAAATTATACTTAACACATTCTTAATAAATTTTTTTGCTGAGTGTGCTGACTTCAGATCAGTATTTAATGAAAATATCTTCTAAATTTAATTTAGAATAAATATAATGAAATACAATCTCAACCCTTACTACAGACCTTTAACACAATTCTTTACCAAAATTCAATAAGCACCACCTTGCTCTACAACAGACTCATGAAATCGTCTAGATTGCTGCAGATTGGTCCACACACTAGAAAATAAATAAAGATTTCTTTCCATTCTTCATTGACCTTGAGCAATTATTTTAAATTCCTCCTACCTAAAACAAGTGGCCCTTCTGCTTCATCTAGACAAATGATATATTACATTATTAGGTCAATAGGAGGCTTCATCTAGACTTTTATTTTTTTTTCGATAATCTCAATAAATTTTATTGACTATCAACATATACAACAGATTCTCATAAAATCGTCTAAGGTTGCTGTAGATAGTTTTCATTTTCACCAATATTTTATTGTCAGATTGGTGCACACATTAGAAAATATATAAAGAGAATTCCACTGCAATAATGATTTTGTTTTCTTAAAAAAAATGAAATATTTCCCCTCCTGTTACCAAAAAAAATAAAAGCCCACTGGAAGCTTCCCTCCTTCATTGACTATGAACAATAATTTGAATTCCTCCTACCTTGAATAAAAGAAGCGACCCTCCATCTTCTTCATCTAGATAAATATAAATATAAATAATATATTGTATTATTAGGTCAATAGGAGGCTTTTGTTTGGCCCACCAGAGCCCATTATTTGTCATCGCCGTCATCACTCACTCCTGTATACGCGTTGACACACCAAAAGCCGCGACGGCGGGGGTGGCGGCAGCAGCAAGCAGCAGCGGAAGAAGAGGGTGAGGGAGATCGAGAATGGGTCTGGAGCCGGAGGAGCTGCAAGCGATGTCGGTGATGGACGTGGTGCGGGAGGCGGTGGCGATCGGGCACGGCGCGAGGCAGACCTTCGCGCTCATCACCCTCGCCCTGGTCCTCCCCCTTTCCATCGCCGTCCTCGCTCACAGCCTCTTCACCCACCCCATCCTCCTCCAGGTCCAGGAAAACGACGCCCCCGCCTCCCAGTGGCTCCTCCTCCTCCTCTACCAGTTCGCCTACCTCCTCTTCCTCTTCACCTTCTCCCTCCTCTGCACCGCTGCGGTAGTCTTCACCGTCGCCTCCATCTACGCCGCCAAGCCCGTTTCCTTCGCCTCCTCCCTCGCCGCCGTCCGCCCCATCTTTTCCCGCCTCTTCCGCACCTTCCTCTGGGTCGCCCTCCTTATGCTCCTTTACAACCTAGCCTACGCCATCGCGATCCTCCTCCACGGCCCGCTCTTCCTCCTCCTCTCCGCCGCCGTCGCCCTCGCCTTCCTCGCCGTCCACGTCTACATCTCCGCCCTCTGGCACCTCGCCAGCGTCGTCTCTGTCCTCGAGCCCCTCTGCGGCCTCGCCGCCATGGCTAAAAGCCGCGACCTCCTGCGCGGCCGCGGACGCATGGCTGCTACCCTCGTGGCGGGCTACCTCGGTGCTTGCGCCGTCATAGGCGCGTCCTTCCGAGCTTTAGTCGTCAAGGGAACCCACGAGGAGGGCAGCCTCGGCGTGACTAGCGTCCCTGCCAGAGTCCTGATCGGCTACGCTCTCGTGACGTTGCAAGTCGTGGTCAACTTCATCGGCCTGCTCGTGCAGAGCGTCTTCTACTACGTCTGCAAGAGCCACCACCACCAGCAAATCGACAAGAGGGCGCTGTACGACCACCTAGGCGGTTATCTCGGCGAGTACGTTCCTCTCAGAAGCTCCATTCAGATGGAAAACTTATGAAGGAAGATCGATCGTCTTAATTTGTTGCTCTTCTCTTAAACTTTAAAGATCCTTAATTAAGTGCGTAACAAGCAAGTAACTGTGAGTTGAAATGATTACACCCATTAATTAACTGTATTCTCGCATCTTCTCTAATAACCTGTTAATCTAAAAACAAACGATGAATGCCCGGTTTCATAGAGAGGTTGAAGCGAGGATCGGGCCAAATGGGAAAATTTTTTACGTGGCTGACAAATTAGCCGTGTGGAAGAAATTTGTAGAACTTTCATTTTCGTTGACTTTCCTTGAATTTTTTCCTTGTGGTTTCCGCATTGTGACTGTTGTCATTCAATAAATTGCAGCCATCGATAAGCCGAAGATATATATATATATATATATATATATTTGTTATCCTGCACGACGTCACAGCGCGCCGCATAGGATAACAACTGTTTTTTTCCTTTTTATTTATTTATTTATTTATTTATTTATGAATTAAAAAATAATTTAAAAAAATAAAAAATAAAATTTTTTTTTAAGAGTTTATTTATAGGGTTCAGGCTTTGGTTATAGTGTTAAAGTTATTTTTTTTTTAGATTTTACTTCTATGGTTTAGACTTCCCAATTAGGTTATAGTGTTTGGTTTTAAAAAAAAAATTAATTTAAGTATTTATTGAGTATTGTAATCTGTTGAGGGGATATATTAAGGTATTAAAAATTTATATAAGGAAATGTTAAATTTTTTAATTGATTTTTTAAATTTAAAATATTAAAAAAATAAAATTAAAAAAAACGAGCGATCTCCTGCGCGCGCGCAGTCGCGCACTGTGCGAGCGCGTAGGAGATCACTCCTATATATATATATATATATATATATATATATATATATATATATATATATATATATTATGATGGAGAATATATCGTTACATAGATATCAGTCGTTGGCACTGTAACGATGAAATATTAAATATCCTTCGTTATTAATAACAACAGAAATTAAATTATCCGTCGCTATATTTAATGACGGACAATTTAATTTCCGTCGTTACTAGTCAAATGGAGCGAATTTTCCGTTAAGATCTTAGCAACAAATTTTGCAATTATCTATCACTATTATATCAATTATCGATCACTATTAGCGACGGATATATCAATTATCTGTCTCTAATAGTGATCGATAATTGACAGTTTGAATTAGGCATCCAGTCAATGGAGGTCAGATCTTCTGGTCCAGGATCTTCTGGACCAAGGAAGGCCCTGCAAGCTCATTAGTGGGGTGAGTTAGACCCCTCCTGTTAAACAAGTGGGGGTACAATCCACCCCACCAATGAATGGGTAGGGGTCTAGGACTGGTTCAGGGATCCTGGACCAGAGGATCCCTGCCCCCTCTCTCCCCCCCCCCCCCTTCTCGGTCAATGGTACTAGAAATTTAATTAAGTGGTTATATTATATGGTTTTAAAGAGAACCCCAATGACTAGTACATATATGCCAAGTTTAGTGAGAGTAAGTTTGTTATACTTATTTTGTACATGGACGATATATTACTTGCAAGTAATAATAAAGGTATGTTGCATGAACCAAGTCATTTTTATTTGGTAGTTTTGAAATGAAAAATCTTAGTGAAGCATCTTTTGTTTTAGATATACAGATCCGTCGTGATCGATCCTTCAAGAGAGATTCTTGGACTTTCACAATAGGCCTGATGCGGCGATAAGGAAGAGCCTACCTGGCACGAGTCAATTGCCACAGTGTAAGTCAAAATTAAGGTGGTCAATACCAGGGCTTAAGCAAGGCTCGGCTGCACCCGAGCGGGAAACAGTTCATCGGCCGATCGGAGGGATCCTTGCCCGATCGGCCATTTGAGTAAACAAGTAAAGTTAACCCGGTCAGCACTAGAACAAGCTAAGTGGGTCACCCGTCTAGCTCGAAGAATGGCGTTGGTATTATACACATAATGAATCGATAAAATGATACAAGAGGAAAAGATGGAAAATTAATAAAGGAAAGAGAAAATCAAATACAACACTCTATCTATCATTAAATGAAAAGGAGATAAGACAATGATATCCTCTATCGGTAATCAATATCATTAAACAGGGAAAGATGGGGGGGGTCACCGGAAAAGGTATAAAAAGGACATGTCAGGTATGAAGAACGGCAAGAAAATTATGCATCCTTAGTACTCTCACTTTTTTCCTCTCCTACTTTTAACTTGAGCGTCGGAGGGCAAACGCCGGGACCCCTTCCATGGTTGTGGTTTTTGTTTTGCAGAAAGGAGCAAGGTCTTCATCCCGTCAGCGAAAATGCCACCTCCCCAGCTTTCCAGCTTGGCTCCTTCGGACAGGATCATTTTGGCATCGTCTGTGGGAACGTAACCTGCATCCAAATGAGAAGATGGAAGGCACTTGACGATTCACGACTGTAACACTGACGCAAGAGGAGCTCGATGCATTGATACAAGCCCGGGTTGTAAAGATAGTGGAACAACAACAAGAGCTGGCTGATCGGTAAGTGCAAGAACCTGCAGCCTTAATAGTGGGGTGGCAGGTTGAACAACACTCCACTCGAGAACTGAACAAGATGTCGATCGGCACCTATAGGGAAGCCCCTAATGCGCAGGCCCTGTTATGGGCTCCAGCAGAGAGCGACCGCGTGGATAAAGATCAGGGATCATCCTCTGATGAGGCACCCGTTCGAAACACAAAAGAAAGAAAACCCAGGGAGGTCGACTCGTCCGAACGGGTCAATCAACAGTTTTTAGAGGGGATTCTAAATGACCCTCTGCCGAAACACTACACCCCATTGACGATTGGGGAATATAATGGATGACTGACCCCGACGATCACCTGGTCAAGTTTGACAACGCGGTCACGTTGCACCAATACACAGACGGGGTAAAATATCGAGTCTTCCTTACCACGTTATCTGGATCGGCACGACGATGGTTCAAACATTTTCCAAGCGACTCAATCCACAACTTCAAAGACTTCCAAGCGGTCTTCCTGCATGACTTTGCTAGTAGTCATCGCCACCAAAAGACGAGTGTAAATCTATTCTCACTAAAGCAGGGTCGTGACAGGCCTTAAGGGCATATATCCAACGCTTCAATCAGGTGGCGATGAATTTCCCGGCAGTCTCCTCGGATGTATTGGTAAACGCTTTCACTCAGGGGCTTATTAAAGGAGAATTCTTTCGGTCATTCATTAGGAAGCCACCAAAGGACTTTGGCCATCTACAAAAAAGGGCCAATGAATACATCAATGTAGAAGAAGCCTAGGTGGCTAGGAAAAATGAGGCACCAGCCGAACCAGCGGCGACGTCTGAGCGGCGTCAACTGAGCAGCCATTACCCTCCTAAGGGCCCCGGTCAGGAGGAACTCAACCACAACACGAGCCTAGGGTGCATGTTGTGCAACACGTTGGGACTGGACGCCCAAAAGCCTCCAGGGGAAAAATATGGACATCGATGTTTTGCTCCTTCCATCAGTCGGTAACTCATAATACCTGGGATTGCTACCTGTCTAGTAGACCGGCCCCAAGAAGGCAGTATCATTAATCACCATCACCCGATCGGAGACATAGGCATCGATCGGTTGGGCGAAGGGAAGACAAAAGGACAACGGTCGAACCACGCCACAATCAATCTCAACGGAACAATCCAAGTCCTGTTCGGGAGCAGCCCGAGCGGAGACAACCCTCAGTTCTAGAGGAAGAAAATAGGAGCAACGTTGCTCAGGGTGAGATAGGAATGATCTCCGGGGGGCCGACCGGTGGTGATTCCAATCGGCCGAGAAAGTTGCACACTCGGCGACTTGAAATTCACGCGATCGGCTGTAGCAAGGTGAAGGCTAAGCGACCTAAGATCAGCTTCGGCCCGAAGGATTTGGAGAGGGTAGAGATCCCCCATGGCGACACCCTGATTATCTGAATGTTAATAGTTAATTATGTTATTCATCGTACCTTTGTTGACACAGGAAGCTCAGTGAACATCATATTCAAGAAAGCGTTCAATCAGCTGCAAATCAACCGAGGCGATCTACTGCCCATAATGACTCCACTCTATGGGTTCACCGGCAACGAAGTGTTGCCGATCGGCCAACTGCGCCTGGCCGTCTCGCTTGGGGAAGAGCCGCTGAAGAGGACACGGATGACCAATTTCATTGTGGTGGATGCGTCGTCAGCCTACAACATGATTCTGGGCCAACCGGCTCTGAATGAGTTCCGAGCGGTGGTATCCACTTTATGTCAGAAGATCAAGTTCCCGGTGGGCGACAATGTGGGCGAGGTCAGATACGATTAGTTGGCCTCCTGGCGTTGCTATCTCGAGATGGTCATAACAGAAGCACGAGTCACCCAGAGCACTATCATGGAGAAGCCTCTGCACTATCATGGAGCACTATCAATCGGACAATTGCATCTGCAATCTCTATATATTGTCAAACATCAAAACCCAAACATCAAGACTTCAGCTTGAGCCAACTCAAGCTTAGTCAACTTGGTCAACCTTGATCTGGGGGATATTGCACCAACAGTAACGACCTCATAAAGCTCCATTCCCCCCCCCTTTTTCCAGTTTTTTTACCACTACAACGTATAGTCAAAATGACACAAGTATACCTCTCACACACAAACAATTGTATACTCTCCATCTCTAAAATCATCAACCAAAATGAAAACAAGTATGCCCCTCACACCTAAGATGTATACTCTCAATCTCTAACCTCAACAACCAAAATGAAATAAAGTATAACTCTCACATCCAAAATATATACCCTCCACCTTTGAAACCCAAAAGTATGCCCCTCTCATCCAAACTGCATACTCACACTGTCTAAAACCGCAACAATCTCCTCACATCCACCCAAAATGTACCAATCTCATCCCTCTGCTCACAATACTATTGGTTAGTCCTAGGAAAATGTACCGGTTTCACTGTACCAAAATTTTTGTACAAGTGTCGAACCTTTCCTTAAATAACCTATTGTGTTCTTTAGAAGTTAAATTAGGAATCGCAGACGGAACTTAACATCATTGATTCCAAATTTAACTTATCTGTTCTTAATGGTTTAGATTTGAATTGTAAGCGGAACTTAACACTATTGATTCAAATCCACCTATGTTATTAATTCCATTAAATATTAATTTCTAAAATTAGCTTCCAGGACTGCATGGCGAGGCACATGGCCTTCTTGAATATGAGAGCAACCACCACCGCCAAGACAAAGCCTTTTAAGGAAAGCTAATATTTAATTTCCTTAAATAACTCTAGGTTAACCAAAAATAACAATTGAATCACAAATTCGAAAAAGAAGAAAACATAAACTTGAAAAATAAATTCGATAAACTAGATCTAATTGTCTCTTGTATTTAGAATTCTTACAAAGAAAATAACTAGTATGATGCGGAAGAAAACTACTAGTTATACCTTCTTTTTGTAAGCTAATGAGCTCAAGATCTTCTGCCGTATTCCTCGCCTCACCTTGGACGTCGTGTGGGCGACGATCCTCCAAGATGAACACCACCCAAAAGCTTCTTCCTCTTCTTCTAAAATCCGGCCACCACCACCACCAAGGAGAAGAGAGCAAAAGGGAAAAGAGAAGGGAGAGAGAGGACCGACCACTTGAGGTTCTCCAAGCAAGAGAATAAGAATTGTTGTATTTCATGAAGCCTCATCACCCCTTCTTTTATATTAGTTGCCCAAGGCAAATAAGGGAAGAATTTTTACAAAAATTAAAATCTTCCTCTAGCTTTTCCTTTTCCCTGTTAATTTTCCTTTTCTTTCCTCTTGATTGAATCAATCACCAAAAATAAATTTGATGATTTTATAATTTTAAACATGGCCGGCCACCTTGCTTGGGCACCAAGCAAGGGTGACCGGCCCCCATAAGAGGAAAGGGAATTTTATTTTTTTTTATAAAATTTTACAAGAAGAAAAACTCTTATAAAATTTTACAAGCTCTCTTTCCTAAAGTAGGAGTTAAAAAAGGAAAGTTCTAAAAATTAAAATCATGTTTTAAAATTTAAAACTTCTCTTATAAAATTTCCTTTTTTAACATGATAATAGAAAATTTTAATTTTAAAACTTATCTTCCTTTTTTTCTTAAACCATGAGGATGGTTAAAAAAGGAAAGTTTTAAAACTTTTAAAACTCTCTATTAAAACATGTGGCCTAATTCAAATAAGGAAAGTTTTAAAAATTAAAATCTCTCTTTTAAAACTTATAGTTTTCTACAAAGAGAATATTTTAAAAATTCAAAACAACCCTCCCTTTTTGAATTATTGTGGTCGGCCCCTTCATGCTTGGTCACCAAGCAAAGGGCCGACCCCTATAGAAGAGGATGTGGCCGGCCCTTGCTTGGTCACCAAGCATTGGACCGGCCCCCTTCTTGGACACCAAGATGGGCTTATATTTGGATGGACTTGAGACTATAATGAAGCTACGACAGGGACCTAGAGGAGAAATTGGTTTTGGCATTCCGATGAGCTTGAGTATCCCGTGCTCGCCCCGAACACACAACTCAAGTTCATCGATAATAACTCATTCCACTAGAGAGTTATTATCGCACTACCGCACCAATCCCAAATTACATTATGGGCTCCTTCTTATCATGAGTGTGTTAGTCTCCATGTGTTTAAGATAACAAATGTCCACTAATTAAGTAAGTTACTGACTTCTGGTCTTCTCGGGCGAGCGACACTTGGTGATACCCTTGGTATGCGTCAAGCATGCAGATCATCTCACAGCCAGCAGTCGAGTCACCATCTGGTCTATCCTAGGTAACGGATAGTAGTCTTTTGAGCACGCCTTGTTCAAATCACAAAAGTCGATGCAGACCCGTCATTTATTGCCCGACTTGAAGACTAACACGACATTGGCTAGCCAGCTTGGGAATTGAACTTCCTTAATATGGTCGGCCTCCAGCAACTTCTCTATCTCCGCCCGGATGATCAAATTTTACTCCGCGCTGAAGTCCCTCTTTCTTTGCTTCACCAGCCGAGCGTTCGGTCGGACATAAAGCTCATGCTGAGCCATACTCGAGGAGATACCGGGAAGCTCGTGTGTCGACCAGGCGAAAACATCATGATTTTATCTAAGGCAGGCGATCAACTCTGCCTTCTTTTCCACCTCTAAGTCGACAACGATAAAAGTGGTTGCTTCTAGTCGGCTGGGGTGGATCTGAACCTCCTTCTTTTCTTCGTACACCAATGTGGGAGGCTTTTTAGTGATTGCGTTCACCTCCAAGCGCGAATTCTTCTGAGCGCTTCTCGCTTCGGTCTTGACCATCTCGACGTAGCATCGCCGAGCGGCCAGCTGATCACCTTTGACTTCGCCCACCCGATAGTCCACCGGGAACTTGATCTTTTGGCAATAGGTAGACACCACCGCCCGAAATTCATTGAGGGTCAGTCGTCCCAAGATGACATTGTAGGTCGACGGTGCATCCACCGCGATGAAATTGGTGGCCCTGGTTCTCCTCAGTGGCTCTACCCCGAGCGAGATGGCCAATTGGGCTTGTTCAAGTAGCAGTACCTCGTTGCCCATGAAGCCGTATAGTGGGGCCGTCATGGGCAGCAACTCATTTCGATCGATTTGTAATTAATCGAATGCCTTCTTGAAGATGGTGTTCACCAAACTCCTTGTATCAACGAAAGTTTGGTGAATAGTGTAATTGATGATCAGCGTGTCATCATGAGGGATCTCCACTCCCTTCAAATCGTTGAGGCCAAAGCTTATCTCTGGCCCTTCGACTTTCTCCCTACTGCATCCCACGGCGTGGATCTCCAGTCGCTGAGCGTATGACTTCCTGGCTCTGTTGGAGTCGCTGTCGATCGGCCCACCAACGATTATGCATATTTCTCCTCGAGCGGTGTTGCTTCTATTTTCTTCTTCCCAAGCAGAGAGTCTATTTCGCTCAACTGGGACTCAGGCAAGATCAGCGTTATCCCTCCCATGGTGTCGATTGTGTCGTTCGAGCGCTCTTCTTTCATCCTCTCGCCGCCCGGAAGATCGTTGTCTATGTCGCGGATCGGGAGTTGGAGATTAACGGCGGTATCCTCTCAGAGCCGGTCGACTATCGATCAGTGTCAGATTGTAACAGTCGCGCGTGCTGTGCGTCGCCGATTAGTGAAAGGAGTAGAACATTGGTGTCCATGCCTTGCCTCTTGTCATCTTTTGCCGACCAACGGCCACATGCTGCACGACATGTGTCTTGGCCTTCTGGTGTGGCCGCGCTCCCTCCGCTCTTGGCCCTTTGGGTGGTTGGTGGTTGCTCGTTGGTCACCACTCGAGTGTCGACGAGGGCTTGATCGGTGCCTCCTTCTTCCTTGCTTCCTGGGGTTCTTTCACATTTATGTATTCATTAGCCTTCCTGAGCAGGTGGTCGAAGTCCCTGGGCGGCTTCCTGATGAGCGATCGGAAGAACTCTCCTTTAACCAGCCCTTGAGTGAAGGCGTTCATCATCGTCTTGGATGAGACCGAGGGGATATCCATGGCTACTTGGTTGAAGCGCCCGATGTACGCTCAAAGCGCTTCCTTGGGCCCCTGCTTCAGGGCGAAGAGGCTGGCGCTCGTCTTCTGATAGCATCGGTTGCTGGCAAAATGGTGTTGGAACACAGCTCGGAAGTCCTTAAAGCTGTGTATAGATCCGTCCGACAGCCTTCGAAACCAGCGTTGCGCCAAGCTGGAGAGAGTAGTGAGAAAAACTCGGCACTTCACCCCATCTATGTACTGGTGCAGTGTGGCCGCATTATCAAACTTATCCAGATGATCATCTAGATCGGTCGTTCCATTGTATTCCCCAATCGCCAATAGGGTATAGTGCTTAGGTAAAGGGTCACTCAAGATCGCCTGGGAGAACTGCAAATTGATCGCCTCGGGCGAAGCGTGACTTCTCGGCGCCTTTCCTTTTTGCGCATCCCAAATGGGAGCGTCGTACGAAGATGACTCCCTTTCCTGGTTCCCCTGAGCTATCTCTGAGGGGGTATGGAACAAGGCGCGATGAAACGGGATGGGCACGGGCGACGCTTCCTGCGTGCCAGTCGGACCTCTATTCTGCCCCCATATGGAAACTGGTTTCGGTTGGTCTTCCAATCTCACTCGCCCTCCTGCTGCCGACATTGCCGGCTATTATACTAGCCGATCGGCTAGTGCCTGTTGTTGCTGCTGCTCGAACATCTTCGCCACTCGGGCTTGCACAAGCATCTCGAACTCTTCTTTAGTGAGCGTCACGGTGGTGAGTCGTCCAGCGCTCTCCATCTTCTCAACTCGTGCCAAATATGATCCTGTCCGAAAGTCGATGAGATGGAAAGCTAGGGATGTGGCGCTCCTGCTAACCGCTTGTAGACTCCGCTCGGACCTGCAACACAGATTACGTCAGTGCCGAGCCAGGGAAGGGATCCCCGGCGTTGGCCCTCCGATACTCAAGTCAGTCACCGACGATGAAATAGAAGGCGGAGCAAAATGAACAGTAGCGAGAACGGTGTCTATTGCGTATTGCCTATTGCATACCTCCGTCGATGCTTGAACCCCCCCCCCCCTTATATAGAGCCCCTGTAGTACGCGTGCATGCTCCCCAAGGCGAGCACGCTTCCCCAAGTTTTCCTTGAAAAAACTTGTTTGTAAAGTGCCCCTAACACAGTACCTTAACGGGCCGAGCATATTTCTGAAGTGACAGTGGAAGCTTCCGCCATACGATCTTCTGGCTGTCCATGCCTGGTGTGTTAGGATGTATACTAAAAGCCTAGCTTTTGGTATAAACATTTATCTAGAAATAAGAATCACATTGGTCAAATGTCTATATTTATGATAAATGTAGTTACTCAATTAATTTATATTGTAGATAACATGGTGTGTGGTGTCACACACAGAAGATCATGTTATCGGTTCCTTATAAATTATAAACAGTAGCTCACGACCAAGATGGAAAGGAACAAACCATTGGAAGGTCGTAGTGTAATTAGGTGTTAGTTTATCTTAACTATATAATTACACTAGTACACTTAGAGTGTATTGAGTAGGATCATTTGAGGTCGTTCCTTTTATACTGACTTTATGAAGGAACAAAGACCTCAGTTATTATGGAAGTGTGTGCTCTTAATCCTAATATAATAACAAGCACATATATTTGATATTTATTTCTTTAATTTATCAATGGGTGAGATTTAGTTTGATAAATCAATAAGCCCGATAAGTTGGGAAATGATATCACTTATAGTGTGTGTTGTTGATTATAGAAGGAAACTGTGTCCTAGTAATCTAGGTTGAGAATGTCCCCAAGAGGAGCTCATAAGGATTTTCATGTTAAACCCTGCAGGTGGACTTAGTCCGACATGACGATGAAGTTGAGTGGTACTACTCTTGGAGCTAGATATTAATTAAGTGAGTTGTCAGTAACTTACTTAATTAGTGGACATTTGTTATCTTAAACACAGGGAGACTAACACACTCATAATAAGAAGGAGCCCAAAATGTAATTTGGGATTGGTGCGGTAGTTCAATAATAGTTTTCTAGTGGAATGAATTATTATTGATAAAATTAAGTTGTGTGTTCGGGGTGAACACAGGATGCTTAATTTTATCGGGAGACCAAAACCAATTCCTCCTCTCGGTCCCTATCGTAGCCTCTTAATTATAGAGTACTATACCCACCTTCTTACCCATCCCATAGGGGTCGGCCAAGCTAGCTTGGAGACCAAGCAAGGGCCGGCCAAAGTTTGGTTCATGGGTGCTTCAAGGTGGTCGACCCTAGCTTGGGTTCAAGCTTGGTGTGACCGACCCAAATTAAAATAAAAGGATTTTTATTTTTAAATTTTTTCTTATGTGGATAACATGATTTAAAAGAGAGTTTAAAAATTTAAATCTTTCCTTTTATAAGATTCTACAAAAGATTAAGAGAAGAACTAAATCTCTTTCCTTATTTGTAGATTAAAAGATTGATTTTAATTTTGGTAAAAACTTTCCTTTTAACCATGTTCATGATTTAAAAGAAAGTTTAAAATTAATAATTCTCTTTTATTAGTGTCTACAAAAGATTAAGAAAAGATTTGATATCTTTCCTTATTTGTAGATTGAAAGGAGATTTTAATTTTTAGAGATAACTTTCCGGAAATTATCCACATGTTTAAATAAAGATTTAATTTATAAAATTTCCTTTTTATTAACCAATCATGAAGGGATAAAATTATTGGAGAAATTTTTTATAAAATTTCCGGAAGCAAATAAGGAAGTTTTAATTTGTGTTTAAAATTTTTATTTGCTTAGAGATTTGGTGTGGCCGGCCATTATAATAATGAGAAGAAAAATTATTTTTAATTAAATAAATTTTTCCTTTTCATGGAAAAAGAATTAAGGAAGTTTTTATTAAAATTTCCTTATTTGCCAACACCAAGGATTATAAAAGAGGAAGTGGAGGAGCCTTCATGGGTGAACAACCTCTATTCTTTTCCTCCCTGTCTTCCTTGGTTTTGGTGGTCGGCCCTATTTCTCTCCTCTCCTCTTGTTGGCCGAAACCTATCTTCTTGGTGGAGCTCTTGTTTGTGGTCGGATCAAGGAAGGAGAAGAAGAAGAGAAAGCAAGCCTCGTCTCTAGCATCCCTTGGAGCATTGGTGGTGGCCGAAATTCTTCATCCTTGAAGAAATTTATTGTGGCCGAAATCTAGAAGAAAGAAGGAAGGTGGAAAGGTGGTTCTCATCTCGGAAAATCGTTGCCCACACAACGTCCGAGGTTAGAAGAGGAATACGGTAGAAGATCAAGAGGTCTTTGTCTTCAAAAGAAAGGTATAACTAGTAATGTTTTTCTGCATCATGCTAGTTTTATTTCTTTGTAAAAAAATACTAAATACAAGAGGCATGCGATTCTAGTATTTCGAATTTGTTTTCGATGTTGTGTTCTTTTGTTTTTTTCTTTTCCTTGTGATTTGATTGTTCTTTTCGGTTGACCTAAAGTTATTTAAGGAAATTAAATATTAGCTTTCCTTAAAAGGCTTTGTCTAGTCGGTGGTGGTTGCTCCCATATCCAAGAAGGTCATGTGCCTCGCCACGTTAGTACTGGAAGCCAATTTTGGAAATTAATATTTAATAGAATTAATAACCTAGGTGATTTGGATCGAAAGTGTTAAGTTCCGCAGGAGATCCAAGTCTAAACCTAAAAGAACAAATAAATTAAACTTAGGATCAAACGTGTTAAGTTCCGCAGGCGATCCGAGTTTAATTTAAAAGAACACATGGTAGCTAGGAAAAGGTTCAGACCTTTGTACAAAATTTTTGTACAGTAAAACCATTAGGTTTTCCGAGTAGCAACCAACAATTGGTATCAGAACTAGGGTTTTGCCTCTGTGTATTTGGTATTAGTTTAATTATGCACATGTCATACATAATTTAGGCAGGATAATAGTAGGATGTGCTAACTTTGTGGATGTAGGATCCAACTATTATGGCTTATAGTTATTATGTGTGTGATTGGACCCTTAGACATGTCAAGGGCATTTTATTGTGTGTGCATGATTATATTATAAAATACAGCAGGAGCTGTATTTAGTTTTATTAGGATTTTATTTTTTGATCTAGTTACATGTACATTCCTTTTATGGAATATAGGATCGATGGATGTAAATTTTATTTTATGTTCGATCTAGTTTACATGTACATTCCTTCGAGGAATATAGGATCGAAAAATGTAAAATTCTATTTATGTCGCGGATCGAATCTTGCAAGGCGTGGAACCTTTTGAGGACCAGAGGCGCAGCGGAACAAGGAGCAAGATGGATGCGACAACTAGACCCGGTGGCGGTGGCCAAAGATGGCAGTAGCTAGGGTTGGCGACACACGGAGGACAGCAATAGATAAAAGTCATAATAGTTGAAAATTAGTTTTTCTATTTATTGCTTTTTATGCTGTGTTGTGTGTGCTTGTTAGTATGCATGCTAAGTAGGCTAGCATAGTCAAAATTCCTCACTTTAAATAACTAAGTGGGAGAGGGATTTATTTTTAAAATAAATTCCACGGTCTCCATTACTGGTTTATAAGTGATGCAACAAGCTTGCGCGTTGCCTCTGAGTGCCTTCCTCCATATCGGATGAGCTTGTTTGCGGATCACTAGCTTAAACTTCCATTTTGGATGACTATAGGAAGTTAATTAAGAGCGTGTGATCTTCCCCATCGGAAGGGGCACAATCTTATTAATGGACTTAGTGTCAAGTAATGGTATATACTTAGGCACGTCTAATAGTATCCTCCCCATCGGAGTCACTGCTATTATTTGTATGACCGAAGAAAACCAACTATTAATTTGTCAAATAAATAGGTTGACAAGATAATAAAATTAAAAACTCCTCTTACAAATGTTTGATTTTGTATACATCCATACTATCGTGGCATACAAAATTCAACGGTGTTTGAGGTAATTTTATTTTGTCATAAAGATTTATTGACAAGATAATTAATGGGTAAAACCCTCCTCTTACAAATGTTTAAATTTTGTATACGTCCACACTATCGTGGCATGCAAAATTCACGGTGTTTGAGGTGTTGGTAAATTTAAATAATATTGTTTGAGGAATCAATGTTATTTTAAATTCAAAAAGTTTTGATCAAATATTTGATCAAAGACAGATCAACTATTAATTTTATTTGTCATAAAGTAAAGTTGACGAGATAATAAAATTAATGGATAAAATCTCCTCTTTGATTTTGTATACGTCCACACTATCGTGGCATACAAAATTCATGGGGATTTTAAAGAATTGATCTTGACCAAATATTTTTGTGATTCTTAGGATTTAAAATGTTTGTCAATCCCCTAGTTGTTATACTATAGAAAAGACTTAGTAGTCCCAATTGTAATGATTGGAAATAGAACTTGGACATTAAGGTTGACTGTCTTCTTAGAACTAAGAACAATATAGGTGTATTTAATTCATTAGTTGAAACATGTTTAGTGGTGTTATCTACCAGAACCTGGAGTGTAGATACAGATGTCATTAATCATGTCTGCAATTCATTGCAGGGTTCCAGGAAACCCGACAACTAAATGAAAATAAAAACATCGTCCACATGGGCACTGCTGTAAAAGTGGCAGCTGTTGCAGTGGGAGATGTTTATCTTTTGATAAGAATAAAACATGGATTTTGAGTAATTGTCTTTACATACCAAGTTTAGAAAGAACTAGTTTTTAGTTTCTAAATTATTCAAAGAACTTGATAACAAAGTTGTTATTAAGAAAAAGAGGGAAGTTATCTGTTCTGGTACGTTGGTTGGCAATTTATAAATCTAATAACTTCCACGATGCAACAAATGGAAATTAGTAACACATCTTCTAACTTTAAGAGAAAGCAACCTTCGAAAATAAACCAATTATATCTTTGGCATCTAAGGCTAGGTTATATTAACTTGAGTAGGATTTATTGGTAGCTGATGAACTTTTGGGTTCATTAGTAGTGGAAATCTTTCCAACCTGCGAGTCTTACTTGGAAGGAAAAATAACCAAGAAGCTTTTAAGTATAAGGGGTATGGAGCCAAAGATACATTGGAATTGGTTCATTCTGATTTGTGCGATCCTATGACTATCCAGACAAGAGGTAGTATCGAATATTTCGTCTATTTTATAGACAACTATTCAAGATACAAATACATTTACTTAATGTGCCGCAAGACTAAGTGCTTTGATTAGTTCAAAGAGTACAAGACTGATGCGGAGAAACGTTAAAGTAAAAGTATCAAGTCACTATGGTAAGATCGTAGTGGCAAGTACCTCTTGGGACAATTTAGGAGTCACTTATCAAAAGTAGGGATTCAATCCCAACTAACTGCACCTGGTACACCCCAACAGAATGGTGTAGTAGAAAGAAGGTATAGGACTCTTATGGAAATAATTAGATTGATGATGAGTTATTTAGAAAATTACCAAGTTCATTTTAAGGATATACTCTGAAAAAGAAAGTGAACATAGTACCTTCCGAAGTCAGAACTCTCTACTCATATAGAATTGTTGAATAGGCGTAAGCCTGTTTTGAAGCATATTCGGATTAGGGTAGTCCAGCACATATGCTGAAGAGAGACAATGATAAGTTGGATAGGAATTCACTTGTTTGTTGGTTATCCTAGAGAAACGAAAGTAGGTTTATAGTCTTAAAAATCAGAAGGTCATTGTTAGCATCAATGACTGATTTTTAGAAGAGGACTATATAATGAACCACAAGCTCATAAGTAAATTTGTTCTTAATAAAGGACACGTCTAATCTAGTACCAACTATACAAGATGAAATATCACAAGAAACTGTAACACGTATCATAATTGATACACAATTATAGACAATGCCTAATCGTAGTGGGAGGGTTGTCAAACAACCTAAAAAATTCATGTTTTGGGAGAGTCTTTTGGACTTGATCCCAAATGAACATGAGCCTGATCCCGGACATATGATGAAGCACTCCAAGATAAAGATGCAGCATCTTGGCAAAGAATAATGAATAACAGAATTAGAATATATGTATTCTAATAAAATATGGAATCTTGTAGAACCACCAGATGGTGTAAAAGTCATTGGGTGTTAAAAGGTCTACAATAGGAAAAGAGGGATAGACAGGAAGATGGAAACTTTCAAAGCAAGGCTTGATGAAAAAGGAAACTTTTTCACTGGTAGCCATGCTTAAGTCTATCCGGATTCTTTTATCTATTTGGCAAGTGGATGTCAAGACAGCATTCCTTTATGGAAGTCTTGAAGAAAGCATCCATATAAAGCAACCAGAAGGGTTCATTGCAAATGGCAAAGAGCATCTTGTGTGCAAGCTCAATCAGTCTATGGACTGAAGCAAAGCTTCAAGGTCTTGGAACATCCGATTTATCAAAGTAATCCAGATCTATGGATTTATTTAGTAACCGGATAAGTCTTGTGTATACAAAAAGTGTGATGGAAACGTGGTGGTATTTCTTGTACTATACGTAGATAACATTTTTGGTAGTTGGAAACAATATCAAAGTGTTGTTAGAAGTAAGTGTATGGTTGTCCAAACAATTCGATATGAAGGACTTGGGAGAATGTATATATTCTTGGGATCAAAGTAATAAGGGATCGCAAGAAAAGAATATTTTACTTATCCCAAGCTTCATATATCGAAAAAATCCTTGCTTGTTTTAAGCATGCAAAACTCCAAGAAAGGTTTCTTACTTTTTTAGCATGGAGTAACTTTATCTAAAGAGATGTCTCCGAAGACATCAAAGGAGATAGAGGAAATGAAGGTAGTTCTTTATGCTTCGGCTGTCGGAAGCCTAATGTATGCTGTTTTGCCAAGGGCATAGTTAACAGATATCAAAGTAACCCTGGACAAGGACATTGGACTGCAGTAAAGCATGTATTGAAGTACCTTAGAGGCACTAGAGATTATATGCTAGCTTACAAGGCAGTTAATTTGGTCCCTGTGGGTTGCACGGATTTTGACTTCCAGTCAGATAGGGACAATAGTAAGTCAACCTCGGGGTTTTGTGTTTACTTAAGGAGGTAAAGTCATAACTATGGAAGAGTGATAAGCATAGGTGTTTTTTCTGGACTCAACCATAGAAGCTTAGTATATGGCAAGCCTCTGAGGTAGCCATAAAAGCTGAGTGACTCAATAACCTCAAGATAGACTTAGATATGATTTCTGGTTTGTCCAAAGAATATTACAATTTATTGTAATAATAGTGGTGCAGTAGCAAACTCGAAGAAACCATGAGTCTATAAGGCAAGTAAACACAATAGAGCGCAAGTACCACCCAATACGAGAAATCATATAAACGAGGAGAAGTTGTTGCTGCCTAGATTGCATTAGATAATGACCTATAGATCTTTTCACTAAGGCCCTTAAGGCAAGAGCTTTTGATGGGCATGTTGAAGGGTTAGGAATCGGATGTATGGCAGCAGATATAGCAGCTTAGTCTTTTAGTATAAGTGGGAGATTGTTAGGATGTATACTAAAAGCCTAGCTTTTGGTATAAATATTTATCTAGAAATAAGAATCACATTGGTCAAATGTCTATATTTATGATAAATGTAGTTGCTCAATTAATTTATATTGTAGATAACATGGTGTATGGTGTCACACACAGAAGATCATGTTATCGGTTCCTTATAAATTATAAACAGTAGCTCACGACCAAGATGGAAAGGAACAAATCATTGGAAGGTCGTAGTGTAATTAGGTGTTAGTTTATCTTAACTATATAATTACACTAGTACACTTAGAGTGTATTGAGTAGGACCATTAGAGGTCGTTTCTTTTATACTGACTTTATGAAGGAACAAAGACCTCAGTTATTATGGAAGTATGTGCTCTTAATCCTAATATAATAACAAGCACATATATTTGATATTTATTTCTTTAATTTATCAATGGGTGAGATTTAATTCGCACTACAACAAAAACCCTCATAGACATCGGTGGAACAACAACAGTTTTAAGCAAAAACCGATGTCTATGAGTATTTTACACCGGTTTTTCCAAAAACCGGTGTCTATGAGCACAGATTTTCGCTCATAGACATCGGTTTTTTAGCCGATGTCTATGAGCGCCTTTTTTTTTATTAATAGACATCGGTTTTAACATCGGTTTTTAAAACCCGATGTTAATGAACCAAAAAAAAAAAAAAATTAATGTTTCCACTAGTCAAAATTTACAACACTTCGTTCCTTTCAAACCTAAACCAATATCGTGCCCGCTTCTCTCAACCTAAACCTAAACCTCCTGACCATCTCTCTCAGCCTCATCTTCCCCTTCCCCTTCCCAAAAAATGTCAATTTCTTTGCGCGTGTCCTTCGCTCCGCACCTCCTTCTCCATGCCACATTCCGCCAGAATTCCATCGGCCGTCGATGTAGAGTTTTTACTATCAGGATCTGCAGCTATCAGGCAATGGCGTCTGCTGAAGCCAAGACGACCCAGCCGCAAACCCTAGACTCTAAGGAGTCTCACTACATGAAGCTCCTCAGCCGCTCCTGCAAAGCCGGAAAGTTCAACGAGTCCCTCTATTTCCTGGAGTACATGGTGGGCAAAGGCTACAAGCTCGACGTCATCCTCTGCACTAAGCTAATCAAGGGGCTCTGCAGCTCGAGGAGCGTCGATAAGGCCGTGCGCGTGATGGACATCCTGGAGTCTCACGGTGAGCCCGATGTCTTCGCTTATAACGCGCTCGTCAGCGGCTTCTGCAAGGCCGGCCGCATCGAATCGGCTATCGAGGTCCTCGGTCGGATGAAGAGCCGGCGCTGTCCTCCGGACATCGTCACCTACAATATTCTCATCGGCTGCTTCTGCACCAGGGGGAAGCTCGACCTGGCCCTGGAGGCCTTGGACAGGCTTCTGGACGACAAGTGCCAGCCGACTGTTGTCACCTTCACCATCTTGATCGAGGCGGCGCTGCTGCAGGGAGGGATTGGCGATGCCATGAAATTTTTGGACGAGATGATGTCGCAGGGGCTTCAGCCGGATAACTACACTTACACCGCCATAATCCGAGGGTTGCGCAGAGAAGGAATGGTGGATGCGGCGTACGAGTTCCTCAAGAGCTTGCCTTCGAGAGAATGCGACCCGGATGTAATGTCCTACAACGTCTTGCTCCGTGGGTTGTTGAGTTACAAGAGATGGGAAGATGGAGAGAAGGTTGTTGGTGAAATGCTTGAGACAGGTGTGAAGCCCAATACTGTTACCTATAGCCTTTTGATCAACTCTTTGTGTCATGAAGGTAAGCTAAACAGAGCAAAGCAGTTGCTTGACGATATGATCAGCAGAGGGCTGAAGCTTGATTCTTATAGCTATGACCCCTTGATCTCTGCTTATTACAAAGCACAATGGGAAATTCTTAGGTCCGTGGTTTGTGAGAATTATATTGTGATAGAGCTTGTAATTGGAAATCATCTGTCTTTTTCTTCATTCATATTTGCAAATAGCATCTTAAAATCTTGTGTTAAATACTTATTCCAGGTTTTTATAAATGTGTTTGCAGTATGTTCTGTAATCTTTTTGAAAACTATTGGTAATATTTTGGCATAGCTGGTATTGATTTTCTATATACCTCCTTTCCTTTAAAAGCATTAGTTCTTCTTACTATTTCTGAACTTGACTTCTCAATCTTGGGTTACCAAATTTCTCAGTAACCTGATTTACAGGTCTTAGCTAGAGGCATAGAGTGCGACATTGCATTACTTGCAGTTGAGAGTGAAGATTTCTGGAAAGGTGCTGAACCACTTCGTTTTGGTCAATTGCCTTGCCTTCAGGTTGCTGTTGTTCATGAATTGCAAAAATGTTGCTCTTCCTTCATGATAAGCAACTTTTCCATAAGTAATTTGTGTTTCTTTTGATGCATCATTGAACTCGGTATTAGCCCTTCTCCAGTTGTTCATTGAATTGGCTTAATTATTTTTTAATTCCTATAAGCATTTTGCTTCAATGATACAACATATGATTGTTTTTTTAATCCCTGACTTGCAGGATAATGAAGAGCTGGAAAATTGTAAATAACTGGCCTACACTTCTATATCTATAATTTTGATGAATTAAGTGTATCAAAATGCCATAATTAGCCTTTTTGTTCATCAAAGCAAACTCCAGTTACCAAGTTTGATAGATTGCTTGTGGTTCTTGTCACATAGTGGTTAGGTATTTATCCAATGTGAAGAAAGTGAGGAAATTTTATGTTCCATTTTGAATCACTGGTAGATGATGGGCTATTATAATATAATCTATAATGTTCTTTCATAAGGCAACGTACTCCATGTTTCTCCAAGTGAATTTATGCTTTGCCACTTGCAGCATGTTTTCTTTTGAAACAATAAAGATATTGATTATCCACACTTGAATTTTATCAGTGGTAATATGTACTTTTGGTATGCCAAGTCTGTATTTGTTGTCAAATCTTTATGTGATGAAGTGTGATCAAGTAGAAGTTCAGTTGTTGCAACAGTTAACATTTTCTAAGGCTCTCTTTTCTATAGGGTTATTTAATCTAGTTGTTCTTCCATAATTCATCAAACTAACAAGTTATATGATACACATGATTCAGTAACTGTTGTAGGATATGCACTTGGTGGAGATACAATCTCTGTGACAAAGGGTGTGGTATCACGAATTGAGGTTTGATTTCATGAAATTGTGATCATAAGCTTTTAGTATTTTTTTGGTGAATTTTATATTCTTGTTGAGATTGTTTTATAGATGATAAATTGCTGACTTAAGTGTTATCAATTTTAAGTTGGTTGAAAATTTTAGAACATGGTGTCCAAATGAGCTTTTTAATATTAATCATTGTCCAAATTTTAGAACATGGTGTCCAAATGAGCTTTTTAATATTAATCATTGTAATGCAATTGTAATAATATGAATCCTTTACGTTATTTTTGTATGTTTCATTATAATGCTAAGTACCGCTCCTGAGCCTTGTTTCCCCTTGTTGTGATTAGGAACAAATTAGTGCATACTCGCAGTCTGGGTGACTATACCTGTATTTTTTTAGTAAGCTTACCGATTCTGATTGATGCCTAACAGGACCTAAATGACAATATGGCCATGGGTTTAAGTAATAAAAACACTTCTTATCTGTGTAATTATGAGTGCATAATATATCAAACATTTTAAAGATTTTTTTACTTTTCTCTATTTTGTAGGAATCCATAAATTGTATCAGCTTTAGTAATAAAAGTTCTAGATATCTTTGCTCTGGAGGAAGTGGGCATATTGTCAGAATATGGGACCTGCAGAGGAAAAGGTGCATCAAACGGTTGAGTGGTCATATTGACACAATTACAGGTGTAATGTACAACTGCAAAGATGAACATTTAGCATCCATCAACGAGAAGGGGGATCTCATACTTCATTATCTTGCTTCCGGAACACGGGCTGAACTCAAGGATCCAAATGGGCAGGTTATTGGCTGTCAAATATTTTGAAAATTCCAAACTTTCGCTCTACTAACATCTTTTTTGGTTTAACATGAATCTGTATCGGTGATGCGATTGCAGGTACTAAGAGTACTTGATTATTCTCGATTTAGTCGACATCTTTTGTCAACAGCTGGGGATGATGGATCTGTTCATATTTGGGATACAACTGGTCGCAGACCAAAGGTTAATAAAATAATATTTCTTAATCTGCTAAAATGAAGGAGAAATTGTATTTGTTCCCTGCATTCACTAAAAAATTGATCTCCATTCACTCTGGCTCTTGGTGTCAGGTTTCTTGGTTGAAACAGCATTCTGCCCCAACAACTGGTATTTGCTTCTCTCCATCAAGTGACAAGGTATTATCTTCCTAGGAATCTATTAAATGATTTGGATTTCTGGTGGATAATTATACATGGTTTGGCTAGTTTAGTTGGATGGGAGGTGCTTGTTCTATAGAAAATCAATGGCCATTATATCCTGACTTGTTTTCCCTGTAGATTATTGTTACAATTGGTCTTGATAAAAAGTTGTATATGTTTGATTCTGGAACAAAAAGACCCTCATATTGCATGCCTTTTGAGGCACTCTTCTCATTGCTGGCATACTGTGATGATGGTAATCTATTGGCTGCTGGGACAAATAATGGACGTGTAGTATTCTATGATGTTCGAGGGAAACCTCAACCTTTCACAGTTCTTCGTGCATACAGTAGTTCAGAGGTAAGATATCTTATCTGCCAAGAATAGCATGTATTTCATAGTCATCTTGATTCTTTTTTTCACTGCTTCATTAAATAGTCTATTTATATGCTGATGATAGCATGCCTTTCATAGTCATGTTTGTTCTTTTTATGCTAAACAATCCTGTCAGGTCATGCAGAACATGCAAGCATATAGATGCTACAAAGGTTTTTATTAGTTTATTTGATCTCATATGATAGATTTAGATTCAATTTCATCAAGTAATATGAGAAAATCACACGTTTGGGTTTTAGATTATTAGATCACAGGCAGTATAGAGGTAGTACAATAAATAGTATATCTCTTCATTTGCTTGTTAACTATGAACATTTTCTTTGTTCTTCTATGCTTCCTTCACTGTTATATTCGTTATCTTCCACAGCAGCCTTTAAAAACTCAGTATTCTATTTTATTTGATACATGCACACATTTGTTTTAGTTATTTGACATATGGTGAATTTATGTGTTTTTACAGTTTACAAATCTCAAGTACTCCAGAGTTGAAATTGATGAAGTGCGGTTCGAGTGGGCTGAATGCATGCTAGATTACATTTGAAGAGCGGTTGTACCTTGATGTGTTAACAGAATGTTATACTTTGATTTTGATATCTATTAGCTAGCTTTTGATGTAAAAAGAATGTTTGGGTATTTTATGGATATTGTTGTAAGAAGATTATTTATATAATTTGTGAATATTTGTGTATTTTATGGATATTACTGAATGAAGAATATTTGTACAATTTGTGAATATTTGTGTATTTTTTTTTGTTATTGTCGATTTTAAAATCAAATCTGTACTGTTAAAAAAAATACATATTACATCAGTTTTCCACCGATGTAAAACCGGTGTTATAAAGTAATATTACATCGGTCATTTACCGCTGCCAAAACTGGTGTTATTAACATACAATATTACATCGGTTTTACACCGTGTATGAAACGGTGTCGTTAAGTGATACTACACCGGTTAATAACCGATTCGAAAACCGGTGTCGTTAAGTGATACTACACCGGTTTTAACCCGATGTCTAAAATGGCAGACTTTTAACATCGGCTTCATAGACATCGGTCGAAAATCAAATAGACACCGGTGGAAAACCGATGTCTATGAGCGATTTTGTTGTAGTGTCGATAAATCAATAAGCCCGATAAGTTGGGAAATGATATCACTTATAGTGTGTGTTGTTGATTATAGAAGGAAACTGTGTCCTAGTAATCTAGGTTGAGAATGTCCCCAAGAGGAGCTCATAAGGATTTTCATGTTAAACCCTGCAGGTGGACTTAGTCCGACATGACGATGAAGTTGAGTGGTACTACTCTTGGAGCTAGATATTAATTAAGTGAGTTGTCAGTAACTTACTTAATTAGTGGACATTTGTTATCTTAAACACAGGGAGACTAACACACTCATAATAAGAAGGAGCCCAAAATGTAATTTGGGATTGGTGCGGTAGTTCAATAATAGTTCTCTAGTGGAATGAATTATTATTGATAAAATTAAGTTGTGTGTTCGGGGCGAACACAGGATGCTTAATTTTATCGGGAGAGCAAAACCAATTCCTCCTCTCAGTCCCTATCGTAGCCTCTTAATTATAGAGTACTATACCCACATATACCCACCTTCTTACCCATCCCATAGGGGTCGGCCAAACTAGCTTGGAGACCAAGCAAGGGCCGGCCAAAGTTTGGTTCATGGGTGCTTCAAGGTGGCCGGCCCTAGCTTGGGTTCAAGCTTGGTGTGGCCGGCCCAAATTAAAATAAAAGGATTTTTATTTTTTAAATTTTTCTTATGTGGATAACATGATTTAAAAGAGAGTTTAAAAATTTAAATCTTTCCTTTTATAAGATTCTACAAAAGATTAAGAGAAGAACTAAATCTCTTTCCTTATTTATAGATTAAAAGATTGATTTTAATTTTGGTAAAAACTTTCCTTTTAACCATGTTCATGATTTAAAAGAAAGTTTAAAATTAATAATTCTCTTTTATTAGTGTCTACAAAAGATTAAGAAAAGATTTGCTATCTTTCCTTATTTGTAGATTGAAAGAAGATTTTAATTTTTAGAGATAACTTTCCGGAAATTATCCACATGTTTAAATAAAGATTTAATTTATAAAATTTCATTTTTATTAACCAATCATGAAGGGATAAAATTATTGGAGAAATTTTTTATAAAATTTCCGGAAGCAAATAAGGAAGTTTTAATTTGTGTTTAAAATTTTTATTTGCTTGGAGATTTGGTGTGGCCGACCATTATAATAATGAGAAGAAAAATTATTTTTAATTAAATAAATTTTTCCTTTTTATGGCAAAAGAATTAAGGAAGTTTTTATTAAAATTTCCTTATTTGCCAACATCAAGGATTATAAAAGAGGAAGCGGAGGAGCCTTCATGGGTGAACAACCTCTATTCTTTTCCTCCCTGTCTTCCTTGGTTTTGGTGGCCGGCCCTATTTCTCTCCTCTCCTCTTGTTGGCCGAAACCTATCTTCTTGGTGGAGCTCTTGTTTGTGGCCGGATCAAGGAAGGAGAAGAAGAAGAGAAAGCAAGCCTCGTCTCTAGCATCCCTTGGAGCATTGGTGGTGGCCGAAATTCTTCATCCTTGAAGAAATTTATTGTGGCCAAAATCTAGAAGAAAGAAGGAAGGTGGAAAGGTGGTTCTCATCTCGGAAGATCGTTGCCCACACAACGTTCGAGGTTAGAAGAGGAATACGGTAGAAGATCAAGAGGTCTTTGTCTTCAAAAGAAATGTATAACTAGTAATGTTTTTCCGCATCATGCTAGTTTTATTTCTTTGTAAAAAAATACCAAATACAAGAGGCATGCGATTCTAGTATTTCGAATTTGTTTTCGATGTTGTGTTCTTTTGTTTTTTTCTTTTCCTTGTGATTTGATTATTCTTTCAGTTGACCTAAAGTTATTTAAGGAAATTAAATATTAGCTTTCCTTAAAAGGCTTTGTCTAGTCGGTGGTGGTTGCTCCCATATCCAAGAAGGTCATGTGCCTCGCCACGTCAGTACTGGAAGCCAATTTTGGAAATTAATATTTAATAGAATTAATAACCTAGGTGATTTGGATCGAAAGTGTTAAGTTCTGCAGGAGATCCAAGTCTAAACCTAAAAGAACAAATAAATTAAACTTAGGATCAAACGTGTTAAGTTCCGCAGGCGATCCGAGTTTAATTTAAAAGAACACATGGTAGCTAGGAAAAGGTTCAGACCTTTGTACAAACTTTTTGTACAGTAGAATCATTAAGTTTTCCGAGTAGCAACCAACATGGTGTATGCGACACCAACTCCCAAAAGGATGTCGATAGATATCAGAGGAAGTGTACTGTTAGGTCGAGCGGGTTGGCCGCTCAGCCGGAATTTCTCCACTCCAGTGTCCCGTCCAGTCGGCCAGAACCACACTACTCCTGTGCGTGTGTCCACTCGACCGAAGTTCCATTCTACCACTATCGAGACTTGCTGCCAAGCCGAGCGGAGTAGCCGCTCGGTCAAAGTTGAACTCTGCCAATGCTGAAACCTGCTGTCTAACCGAGCGGGGTAGCCGCTCGACCGAGTTCCGCTTTGCCAATGTCGAGCTCTGTTGCTTGGCCGAGAGGGGTAGTCGCTCGGCCCGACTTCTGCACATCGTCTCCTCCTCCGTTCGACGTCCAGTACTCCATTGAGCGTCGGTTATTTGACACCTCCCCATGTCGAAGGCGGGATCGTACCAGAACCTTCTCCCCCAGTCGAGACATGCTCGCCCGACCGGCCGATGCTATCTACGTGTTGACCGCCTTGACTTTGACCTCCACCGTGATCATTATCCTCCGTTGGATGGGGCCCCTCATCATCACCGCATCAATATTTATGTTTTTTTATAACTTAAATTGAAAAAGTAAAATTTTAAATTGATATAGTAAAAATTTAAAATTATATTCTTAATTTAATTAGTCTTAATATATGCTATTAAATTTAAATTTGATGGCGCAAAATTTAGGAGAGTAAATTGATTTTGATTTAAAGTCAATTTGATAATTTAGGTATTATGAAAGTTGGTAAGTTATTTGGATAATACCTTACGGCGGTTCAGTAGAATGCCGTTTTTTTTTCCTCCCACCGTTCGCAGTGAAAGCAGGGATCTCGAGCAATGTGGCGATCGGCCGTAGCCTTCGCTCCATGGCGCATGGGCCGGGCGTTCTCCTCCGCCGCCGCTGCTGCGTCAAGCAAGAAGTGGGACGCCGTGGTGATCGGAGGCGGCCATAACGGCCTGACTGCCGCCGCCTACCTCGCCCGTGCCGGCCTCTCCGTTGCCGTCCTTGAGAGGCGACACGTCCTTGGCGGCGCCGCCGTCACTGAGGAGATTGTTCCTGGGTTTCGCTTCTCACGGTGTAGCTACCTGCAGAGTCTCCTCCGTCCTTCCATCATCCGGTATTCTCTTCTCATTCGCAACTCTGGAAATCTCGTCCTTTGTCCAATTAACTTGGGGTATCTGAAGGGATTTGGAGTTGGCGAGGCACGGCCTGAAGCTTCTTCGGAGGAATCCGTCGTCGTTCACCCCTTGCCTCGACGGCAAATACCTTCTTCTGGGCCCTGATGCTGATTTCAACCATTCGGAGATTGCCAAGTTCTCAAAGAAGGACGCTTTATCTTTTCCAAGGTGAAATCCTCTTAGCATCTCCTGTTCTAATCGTTACCTATTCTAGGCATCATTGCTTTTGCAAAAGATGAAAGAACATAAAATTTGCTGTTTGCTGGTAAACTTCACCCATTCAACTAATTAAAGACATGTTTTTTTTTACGACCAATTTGTAACAATCTGATTCATCATCTAGAAATAGCTTCCATATTGTCTGTCAATCTATCACCTATGGTATGATAGAGGTTCATATTCGTGTAGAACGATCTCCCCAAACAAATGCACACGCTGGATGTCAAATTGTTTACCAATATAATTTTTTTGAGAATATAAAAGGGGCCTCTATGCTTTTACAAATATATCGTATGCAATGGAGACCATTGGTTGAATTCAATAACTGAAAGCATGTAAATTTATGAATTTTTTTCTTCTGTTATTCAGATATGAAGAGCAACTAAAGAAATTCTGTGGATTTATGGACTATCTTCTTGACTCACCAACTCCAGAAATCAGTCATGATCATTCATCCCTAATGTGTCAACTGAAGGATAAATTACGAAAATCCACATTTTGGGGCCATCTTGTCCAACAAACTGTGACATTAGGACAAAAGGATATGTTGTGAGTGTTCTCATTACTCATTACCTATCACTTTTAACTTTTTTTTAACATCGAATCAGTACAAAATTTTTGGTTTTTCTAGTTCTTCAGGAATGCTTTTCCAAACTTCTTTTGAGTGCAAAAGCATTTTGGGAGTTCTATAATGTGTTCGATAAACTTATGCTTAAACTACTTTTGCTCAAGTCACCGCATTGGTCACTTATCCAATGTTGATGGCAGAGTGCATTACAAATATTATTTTCCTATTCCTAACTGATCTTACTTTTGGTAGGGATTTCATGGATCTTTTGCTTTCTCCCGCATCAAAGGTTTTGAACAATTGGTTTGAGGTTGATTTCTTAGTGGATTTGTCCATAAATTTGCTTCAGCAAGTATTTAACGTAGCAATTCATCCCTCATTTTCTTTAGCATATTGCAGACTGAGATACTAAAGGCAACACTGGCCACAGATGCTGTTATTGGAACTACGGTGAGAATATCCATTCAAGCAGCATCTTATTATCAATGGTTATGCAACTAGGAATAATCTGCGTCTAAATTTATTTATTAAGTAGTATATTTTTTCCTTTTTTTTGCACATGTAATTAAGTTATTTTGCAGCTTGATGCCTGTCAGATGCTTTAGGAATAGAAAAGTAAATTCATTCAAGGACACCTATGTTGCATGGATATGCGTACGGGTATCGTATCGGACACGGCACAGATACAAAATTTTGAAAATATAAGATACGGTATGGCTAGGATACAACAATTAGTAAAAAAATATTATATATATATATATAGTATTAAAAATTAAAAATCCTAGAATAGAAAACCACATTACATCAATCATAATATGCATTACAAACAAAAAGTAAACATAACAAAATATAAAGCACCCAATCCATCCTAAACAAGTAAAAAAAATCAAATATCCATATCGGTCTCATCACCAACACTGCCTTCTTAAGTATTTAATTTATTTATTAATTAGTCCTCAGATATTTATTGTTTTTCAATTTAACCTTGCAACTTTTAATTTTTTGCAATTGAGCCCAAGTGTATCCAGAAACGTGTCTCATCTGTGTCCTAGTTGTATCCAGCCGTATCCGACTGGTCAAAGTTTATAAAAGTCAATGACACTGTTTTTGCCATATCCGGCACGTGTATTTGCGTGTTGTGTCCGTGTCCAACACTTTACAAAAAAAATTGGAGTGTCAATGCTACACAGAAGGATACTGGTTTGATATAATGTAAGATTGATTGTGCATCTTGGGAGGTCAAAGTGTTTCATATTGATGCTTGGTGAAAGCTGTAAAGAAAATAGGATTGCTGTTATTTTATTATTAGTTGTTGTTAATGAGGCATTGTTGCATGCGAGACTATATGCCATTAAATTGAGTGTCTCTTGTATTAAGTAAACATTTAAACTCTGGATACTGCAATAAGGTAGTTGATTAAGAAAAATTTCTTGGGTACTCTATGGATTCTCCATTGTTTCTCCTCCTCCTGTTATCACACAACGGCTTGTATTTTTTGCTTGATCGATGGTCCTTTTGGCTGAAGTCAACTGTTAGTTTTCTAGTTCGAAGTAATTTCACACTACACAACTATTTTCTATCAATGCTCATGTAGTTTGTTCTCTTATCAAAATTCTACTGCAGGCAAGTGTTCATACACCAGGTTCAGGATATGTCTTACTACATCACGTAATGGGAGAGACTGATGGAGAACGTGGTGTTTGGTCGTATGTATATATTGTCATATCTGCCATATATTCCTCTCAAAAGCATGATTTGATGTTTGATATATCAAGCATTTAGCCTAAGAATGAACAACATGACCTCCTTATGCCAGTTCCTATATATGATATACATTATCGCTTGCTTATGGATAAAGGTCAGGTGATATAATATATGATAATATGAAGTTGCTTTAGGCATTTCATCTAAGCATTATGTTGAATATTTTGCTTGATTTTCTCAACTGAAATTCAAGTCTCTTAGTGTTTTCAGTATAACTTTTTTTAAGCAAGACTCTACTAATTTACATTTGATTGAGTTTTTCATTTTGTTTGGGATTAGATTTTTTTGTGTTCTTCTTTTTGAACCCATCAAGCAAGTCCGTATGGTTTTCTTCAAGCATTAGAAAAGAAGTGTGCTCCAAGAGAGATGGATTTCTGTTGCAGGTATGTTGAAGGAGGAATGGGTGCAGTATCAAAGGCTCTTAGTAATTCTGCTTGTGAATCAGGCGCCCATATTGTGACTAATGCAGAGGTAATTTTTCAGAAATATTAATTTCTCCCATCTATAAGCACACTTCTAAATCTTTCCCATTGCATTCAAGTTTTGGGATGCAAAAAGTTACTTTGTTTAACTGTTTAAGTACTTTACTAATAACTCATGCCAATGATGTAGCTACTGTATATCTAGTGGGGTCGAGTGACCACCCCACTGGATTTTTGATCAAGCATTAAGTACTAGTGGTATTAAGTTTTATATTGGATAATATTAAGGGGGTGTTTGGTTGATAGGTTTGGGAATGAGGTAATGGAATGATACTAAAAGATAGTGTTTGGATTGTGGGTTTGTGAATGATTTCCAGATTTATGAAAATCAGCCAAACCCATATAACTAGGTGGGTTTCATTTCCATTCTCATTCCATTCCACTTTACTATCGAACCCATAGTCATTCCAGTCATTTAATCAAATGCCACCTAAATCAATCAAACATTATACCTATTATAAAATGTCCAACAATCTCATTGTCAGAAAATATATATATATATATGTTGTTTGATTTTACTTTAATATTTCCTTTAAAACAGATAACTTGCAATACTAGCTGCCCTAATTTTTTTACACACCAAACTAATTGCTACCGCTTTCCTCTTTTGCTTGCCATTGTTGCTCTCTCCTTTCTCGCTCGCTCGCTCGCTCTCACCGCTATCTTTTCTTGCTCGCGGCCATCACTCTCCTCCCTCACTTCCCATCACCTCTCCTTTCTCGCTTACTGTCATCGCTCGCTTTCTATGTCATCCTTTTTTTAAATCTTTTTGAACATTATTACATCTCATATGTTGTTTTACTTTTTGTTTTCATATTTTCTATTTGTGTCAAGATGTTTACACATGAACTCCAGTGACCCCACCCAAATAATTTTTTGACTACACCATTGACTCATGCAGATATGTCAGTAATTCTTCATCTTAAATTAGTGTGATTATCTTATATGATTCAGCAAATTTTTAATCTCTAAATTGATAGTAATTGGTTTTGTCTATAAGGTTGCGCACGTCATGTTGGATGAGGCTACTGGAATGGCAACTGGAGTGAGCCCTTAATTTGATTGCTTAATCTAATTGCAGTTTTTAGTTACTGAAAATTATTTCCCTCAGGTTGCACTGCTTGATGGGACAAAAATCCATGCATCAGCTGTTCTATCAAATGCGACTCCTTACAAAACTTTTGTGGTATGACAATATTTTAATTAACATCCATACTGCATTGGTGGTGTTTGAAATAGTTTTCTACCTTCATCCAGGAGCTTGTACCTCCCAATATCCTTCCTGAAGATTTTCTCTGTGCCATCAAAAACATTGACTACAGCTCAGTAAGATCCTCCTACAATTTTGAAGTACCACTTTTTAACAGAAACTGTATATGAATTAGTAAAATTTCCACAGCACAACATTAAAATGTCATCTAGAATACATTAATCAAGGTTGGATCTTCATGATCAGATTATTATTGTATATTTGGAAAATGAGGCAAAAAATTTTTAAAAAATTGAAAAACCAAGTTTCTATTCCATCATGTGCATACTCAAAGAAAAAGTTGTGTCAGGATTGGTTGGTTCGACTGATTTGACAAGGACCTATTTGTCAACTAATTACAAAACATGAGATTACTCATCCGTACCTATGTTGTATTGAAGTAACCCTGCACATTCTTGAAGGCTTTAGTGTTTGCTTGTAGCTGCAACTATTATCATGTCTTTACTTTGCCAAGCAAGAAAAGAACCATAAACTGTTGTTTTGACTGTATTCTATTTTTATTTCACTGAACAGGCAACAACCAAAATAAATCTTGCTGTTTCTAGGTTGCCACAATTTAGGTGTTGCAATTCAAATGTGCTTGATCCAGGTCCTCAACATATGGGTACTATACATATTGGATCTGAAAGGTAGGTTGAGTTCGTTAAAGAGAGTAATTCATTGATCACTGTTACCAACCAACAGCGTACATGCTCATAGATTGTCTACATCTAAATTTCCATCATATATAAGACTATACATGCCATTTAAGCAATTGTTCTACAACATCCATGGTTATTCTAATACTTCATGCATTTGTGACTAACTTTGAAGAAACTTGATTGCAAAAGGAATTCAAATAATGGGAATTTGACATGCAAGAACATGAGGAATCTGCACAAATTTGCTGCTAATAGTTTTTGTGGCAATCATTAAAACTGCTTGTTAGGCCCAACTATTGTTGGTTTTCACAGGATTAGTCACTTTTTGTTATCTAGCTTCCTGGAGATAGAACTTGATCGATTAGATGAGTCGTCTTGGTGTTGGATAACGTGGGGTTTGTTATTTTAGTTTGATACAAACTTCATTATATAATTGTGCAAACATATTAGGAGTATTCTGTGGTTGCTATGCAGTTTGAACCATAATAAAGTTATTGCCTTTTCTTTTGTGCTTTTAGCATGGAGGAAATTGATGTAGCTAGCAGAGATGCTTTTAACATGGGGTTTGTTATTTTAGTTTGATACAAACTTCATTATATAATTGTGCAAACATATTAGGGGTATTCTGTGGTTGCTATGCAGTTTGAACCATAATAAAGTTATTGCCTTTTCTTTTGTGTTTTTAGCATGGAGGAAATTGATGTAGCTAGCAGAGATGCTTCTAATGGCATACCATCAAGAAGACCAATCATTGAAATGACAATACCTTCTGTCTTGGATCACACCATTTCTCCACCTGGTATGACAGATGCATATGTTAATTTTTTTTTTCAGTAATATGATCTATATATTGTAGTTATTCTTTTACAAACACTTCAAAATTTATGCTTGAGATGGCATTAGATGTGCCAAAATAAGTTTGACCCTGGATGTATGATTCTCACTGATCTTTTTTCTAAAAGGATTTTTAGATAAAATATCTATACACCTTTATGTCCTTTTTTTTCCTTACTTGAAATTGATAATAAAAAAAATACTGATTCTTAGAAGCTTGTATAATATAGCAAATAGGAAAACAAGGAATTTGACGTTCTTACAAGATCAAAGGATAAAACTGAAGTTGACTATAAATGGAATGGTTCTGACTATAAATAGAATTTCCTTGGTACTCCCGGTATTCAACAAATAAACTACACTACTTGTTTTGGGTAAATATAGGCAGAAGCAAGGGCAGCAATCATTGCACGAAGTTCTTTTGCTATCTCGTTGTTCTCATATGATGTGGTTGATTATGAGTAACTTACAATATATTTTTTCTTAATCTTAGGTCAGCATGTGATCAATCTTTTTGTCCAGTATACACCTTATAAACTTTCTGAAGGAACTTGGCAAGACCCTAGCATCAGAGTGAGTTGTTTCTCTCCTCTCTATGTATCAAAAAGATGTGTTACACATGTGTTTTTGCTTTTTAACGAGTTTATTGAAATTAAAACTCCTGCAAATGGAATATCCACGAATTTACATGAATTTACTCGTGCTTTTACCTTTTGAAATATCTGTTCAGGAAAATAGAAAATATGGCAACTGTCGAAGCTATTGACACTTATACACTGAATTATGAAAAGGCATTCCTTGACTAGCTTCTCATTGCTTATAAGCTGTTACACAGTGAGAAATATTGCTGATAATATTAGTTGTTGGATAACATACTCATTTCAGGAATCATTTGCTCAAAGATGTTTCTCATTGATTGACGAGTATGCGCCTGGGTTCAGCTCCTCCATCATTGGGTATGACATGTTGACTCCTCCTGATCTTGAAAGAGAGTTTGGACTCACAGGTAAATTTCAGAAGCTGATATAAATTATCCATATCTAGGCAAAAATACCATGAGAGTTACTAAATGTGTCAAACTTTTCAAGAAAATCTTCTTCTCAGCAAATCAGATAAAGTTTTTTCAGATACTGGTTATCAGTACCCTTAGACAAGCAATGTTCTCAGGAATTGCCAACGTTAGATATCTTACTTGGGTACATATTTAACAGGCGGAAACATATTCCATGGTGCCATGAGTTTGGATTCTTTGTTCCTAATGCGGCCAATCAAAGGCTGGTATGCATGTTGTCTTTTCTACGCCATTTACTAATAACAGAAGCACTTCAGAGAAGTTTTCCATTTTGGAAACCGAAGCAAGCATATTTTGATAAGATTACAGCATTAGCAGTGCTCTATTGCAGTTCCATGAAAACTTTTATTTTTGCAGGTCAGGTAACAGAACACCTGTGAAGGGTCTTTATCTTTGCGGGAGTGGTACACATCCTGGAGGTGGCGTAATGGGGGCACCTGGTCGCAATGCTGCCTCTGTTGTCATTGAACACCTAAAGTCCACGAAGAAGTAGATCTCTGTTCAACACAGGTTAGGGATTAAGAGATGTGTTTTGTTTGTTGATGCATTGCGATAATCAACTACTTATTGGTTAGTTGCTTCAATTACTGACAGCAAATCCAATTATGGCAACAAGCTATCTTTCCTATAGAGAACCATATTCTTATGGGTACTAATCCCTGCTTCGGCGTGTTATTGATGGATCTTTTGATGTATCCATTTGAAGAGACGAGAGGTAGACATGGACGATAGCGATTGCCTAATGTTGATGCATTAGTTGCATTCCTATTTAAAAACTCACCAAGTTATGGTAGTGACATGGTAACTTGATCTGTTCTTGTAGCTCAAGCAGTAGTAATAAAATTCATGTTAGTATGCTCTTCGATAAAACGATAAGATCTGTAAGTTATGTATGCAATTGCTTTGCGATTTATTAATGTTATTGATGTTCTTGTTTCTGTTGCTGTTTTGGTTTGGTTTGCATGGACAAAGTTGAGCTTGCCTCGTAAAGTATAATTTTGCGACAAAGATGAAGGTTAATGACAAATGACCTATTGTAAAGAAAATAATTGTTAAAAAAAAACAAGATTGTTCAACCTTTCTCTATATACTTGTGCTACAAAGCTGAGAGATCAAATGAATGAGCTATACAATCAAAATTTAAACAAGAAAAAGACCTTTCCTCTACCAACATTAACCTCGACTAGGTTCCGAATTGACTAGCTTGCCTCAAAGAGCTATACTTCTTTGGGGTTCTGACTCGGAAGAGAGTCCATGCTCGACGCAGATCGATGACCCTCGTGTTCCCTGATCGGTCCACTGCACTCGCTGCTATACTCAGAACTGGCTACTATGACTCTCTTAACTCGGTTGGTCTTCGGAGTCGTGTAGGAGCTCGAGTCATAATCGGAGCTTGAGCTGAAGAGCATGTTGGGTCCAAGCCTCCCTCCCTCACCAAAGTCTTCATTCAATAGATCACCTTCTAGAGCTCTAACAATCTGACTCATTCTAGGCCGTTTCTTCGCAGAATGGCGAATACAAGCAGCCGCAGATGCTACCATGCGTGCCATCTCGAACGGGTTATAGTTACCTTCTAGGCGAGGATCAACTAACACATCGTAGTTTCCATCAGCCAGACCTTGAGAGAGAATAGGTCGAGCCTAGTATCAATCAAGGAAAATGAGCATAATTTAATTCGATGAACCAAGTAAGAATAACTCATGCACGAGCTAAACATGCTAACCCAATCGACCAAACTATCTTCCATCTGTGAGCTATCAACCGGCCGTCTCCCGGTAATCAACTCAAGAAGCATCACTCCGAACGAAAAGACATCGGATTTCTCAGTTAGCTTTCCACTCGATGCATACTCTGGAGCTAAATACCTAGCAAGGAAGACAATGCCTCAAATTATCAAAAAAATTTTACCATTTGGCAAATCACTTATCGAAGCACGCTTCACGCTCACCCGAAAGTTCCCATAACTCGAGTCGATACATGAGTGTAGTTGTCTAACGATAGCTTCGCCAACCCAAAATCAGCAACCTGGATGTGTTCTTTCATGGGTTAATTCTCAAGCAAATTTGAAATTTACTATTGAACCAAATGCCCGCCCTTACCATGGCTTCAAATTTGAAATCCAAAAGGATATTGGCGCCCTTGATATCCCGATGAATAATCCGAGGGTGACCTTCACGAGCAATTCGACTAGACAAATCAAAATTGATACTCGTGCGCGTGTGTGTGTTCAAGAAACATGAACAAGCATACGTATAACTCACAATCCTCGTGCAAGTAGGCGAGGCCTCTAGCTGATCCTAGCGCAATCTTATGCCTCGACGGCCAGTCCATCACCGGGAGCCCTTCTCCTGCAATAAATGGTGAAAATTTGCATTAATCTATTCCACCTCTTACGGAGAAAAGAACTTAAAGCAAAATACTTAATAACACGACGAGAGAGTGAGTGCTAACCATGGAGGTGATACTCAAGAGTATTGTTGGGCACAAATTCATACACCAACAATCTTTGTGAACCAGCAATGCAGTAGCCTACTAGAGAAACAAGGTGGCGATGGTGCACTCGACTGATGATCTCAATTTCAGCTCGGAACTCCTTCTCGCCTTGCCCGCTCTCCGACTTGAGCTGTTTAACGGCGATCTCTTTTCCGTTGGGTAGGATTCCTTTGTGAACATACCCAAATCCACCCTGCCCCAATAGATTCGAATCCGAGAAGCCGTTGGTGGCAGTTGCAAGCTCCTCGAAGGTGAATGTGCTTTGGTTGAAGCCGAGCGCAATGACAGGGGAGGGAGGAGGCAGGAGAGGTCCACGGGGCCCCGAGTAGGCCGAGCTTGCATCACTGGCGGCCACCATGCTTGACGGCGGCGGCGGCGGCGGCGATGAACCCGGAGGAGGAGGAGGAGGAGGTGAGAGCTTCACGATTTGCGATCGCCCGTCGATGTAAAAGCCATCAGTGTCTACAAACATGAAACTTGTTGGGTATATTTTCCATTAGACGATCGATCGAGCGTTTTGCGTTTGCATGACGACCAACCTTCCGCGTGATGTTGCGTTGGATCATGGCGCTTCTTCTTCTTCTTCCTCAAGCAGCATATGCAGAGGCCGAGCATGAGCACTAGAAAGAGGCCTAAGCCTGTCACGGCCCCGATGAGGATGGGCAAATTGATGTCGCCTTGTGCTTTTGAATGGGGAGGGGGTGTTAGTTCCTCCGGAGGCGATGACCGCCACCACATATTTGGAGGTGGTGGCGGAGGTGGTGGTGGCGGCGGCGGCGGCGGCGGCGGCGGTGAAGAGCCATCGTCCTCATTGTTCTTTAACTTTACTGGCGGTGGCGGTGGTGGACTCTCAGAGGTTGAAGGAGGTGGAGAATTGGACGACGAGGGAGGCTGCGGCGGAGGGGAATCATCCGGTGACGGAGCAGAAGACAATTTTCTCATTCTTCTTCCTCCTCAAATTGCTCGAGCTCTACAAAATGTAGAAGATTAATGGAAACGAGGAAGAAGAAGATCCTCTGAGCTGTTGTTATACGACAAAGCTATAATTTAATTGATGTGCTAATGCCTCCTCCAATCCCAATCAAGATCATCAAGACGATAGAATTATATTGATTGGAAACAGGAACAAGAGAGGAAAACCAAGAGAAAAAAAAAAAAAAAAAACAGGGGAAAAGAAAGAAGGCAAAGTGTGATGATGACCATCGTCCAATTTCAATTGAAGTAGTAACTAATTTGGGGGTGGTGATCGATTGCTTCATGCCTACCACTCGATCTATGTTTCTTTGTTTCTTCTATGTATATTGTCTCGTACTTTCAAAAATTTTAGGGTTAAAGTTTAGAAAGCTCCCATTTTTTAACGTCCTATGTTATTTTTTTTTATCAAAAGGATATGACACCCCTTATAAAATGATATAATTGTCATTCAATATTATTTATCTCCTATCTAAATTTTGAATTTGTCAGGCGCATTAACTATAAAATCATAGTTGATATAACTGAGCTATCACATAATTATAACCGTTACAAAATACTAAATTTTAATATGTCATAATTTTTAACTCGGATTGAACCACGGAACGAATAATATATCAAATCAAAACTCGTTTAGATATCTACAATTAATTATGAAGTGGAATTCAAATCAAAACTCGTTTAGATATCTACAATTAATTGTGAAGTGGAATTCGTAACAGATTCATTTTAATCTCAAAAAATATCATTTAAAATGTCTTTTCAAAAGCTCTAAATAATTTAAATCATAAATTTATTTTAATCATAAAATAAAATGTCTTTTCATAAGAAAAAATCAACATAATAATATGTTCTTTACTATTTTGGGGGAAAAAAAAAATGCCTTCGTAGTTTTTGTCCAAAATTTTATCTTCCTAAGTTAATATATCCTATAATTATAAGACCTGGCTATGGCGTAGCTAGGGCTGGGCTTTGCTGGGCTCTAGCCCAGTGCAACCTAGCAATGCCCAGCAATTTTAGGCCTCACCCAGCAAGCAACCCAATAATTTTAGGTCTCAATTTTGTTATGCTAGGCTGGGCTTTATTGGACTCAACATTTTTAGCCTAGGGCAATTGTTCAACCTGATTATGCCATTGGCACCGATGAATCATTAACTAAAATGGATAATTAAGGAGGCAAGAAGAATATCATAGAGAAGTTGTAAGAAGTTGTGCTCGAAGAATCAAAGATTAGCATTGACAAGCACAATATAATTGTCAATATTGTATCAATTATAGTTGACATATAATCAAGCAACATTTGAAGTAGTAAATCTAGACGCGAGTAAACAAAATAATATTTATAATTTATTTGTAAATTCAGCTTTTGTATGAGTAATCAATAGTTAATAATTGATGAAGGAAAAAAGGGAAATAATTGAGAAGGATTTGTGAGGTATAGAGTATATGCTTTGAGATCAATTTAGAAGACTATAACCAGGTAACATTGAACCGCTCTGTCCCATATAGAATTTTTTTTATCGGCTGACAAAGTAATTCAGAAAGTGCTCACGATGAACGTCCCAGAAGTTTTGCATCTTATAGCTATGCATCCCATTTAAAAAAAAATCCTATAAATATGTTGTAACTGGAGATTGAATTACATATGTCTGGATGATAATTTGGTGTCATTTCGTTACGAGCGCTTACTGATTTATCCTAACGGTCGATGAAAAATTTATGTGAACCAGATCCGTCACCCCAAATTCACTATTACTTTAGTCAACACTTAGAAGAGTATAGACTAGAAAGAAAATGGTATTATTCATGTACATATACTTTATTTTAATAATTATTATTTATATTTCCTATCAAAATAAAAAAATATATAGAAACTCTAATTCTAAATAATAAATATCACAAAAAATTAAATTCTATATTTTAAAATATATATATATTCCTCTAATTTCTTTAAATTTTTTTAATAGATTGACGGTCTTCCATATTAAAATGCTTATTTTCTTTATTACAGTAAAAAGTGACAATTCTTCTTATTAGGATTGTCTCATTTAATTTAGAAGGGAGATAAATTTATGATAGCAAAAAGGTGGAATCTATCATCCTCACGACCATTTGTGAGGAGGTAAATCGAGAAGTTATAGTTGCCAATGTGAAGGAGGGGTTTGTTTCCCCTCAATTTTGTCGAGATTTGAACTCTTACCCTATGATAACAACTCTGCTATACACTAACCAACTCAATCTTGTCTAGGGCAGCGTTTAGTTTATATGTTTTTCATTTTTATTTTATAAAGAGCACACAGCTATTTTCTAAAAAAAAAATGGATAATATTTTCTAGAAAAATAGAGAAAGTATAGAAATTATTTTATATTTTTCAAAAAATATGTATTATTCAGAAAATAAAAATAAAAATAAAAATAGGAATATCCAAAACGCTCTCTTAGCTTTTTGTGTTGTTGTTCCTCCTCATTTCAGAGGAGGGCAATAACTCTACAAGAACACGTTTGTATCATTGTGCTCAAAGTGAAGCCGGTCACCACCATCTCATTATTAAACTTCGGCCTGCTCTATCATTCAGCTCGCCACGCCATTGCCTTCTCCTCCATTGAATGCAGCTCCGAGAGGGAGAGAACAGAACACAAGAAGCTCTGTAATTATATTTCAGGAACACTGTTTACTACTGCGCATGCAAACTCTCTCTCTCTTTTGCTCGATGAGCAAAAGTAAGAACACTTTTTGTGCTTTTCTTCAATTAAAAAGAAAAAGAGATACCAGCAATAATTTCCTCGAAATTGTGATCAGTCGCATGACTTTGAGGTTAAACAATGAGTTTGAATCTGTATAAAGCCTGTTGCATGGAGGATGCACTCTCATAATCAAAATCCAAACTTGCCTTGATCGAATCATTTCTTAGCTTAATTGATCCTCAATAATCTCCATGGCTTTGCTTTACTTTGCTCGTCTCATTGTGTCTCTTCTTGCTTTTTTTTGCTTTCCCTGTTCTTGCTCTCTCGTATATTAAGCACCTAAATTCCATCCCAATTATAGAATGATCGCGCGAAGGAGGAGGATATATATCATGGTGATGAGCAAGGAGAGAAGGAAGAAGAGCAACAGCAGCAGCATTGCTTCTCCCTGCGCCGCTTGCAAGCTTTTGAGACGGCGGTGCGCGCAGGACTGCATCTTCGCGCCGCATTTTCCGGCGGAGGAGCCGCACAAGTTCGCCAACGTCCACCGAGTCTTCGGAGCTAGCAACATCAGCAAGCTCTTGCAGGTGAAAGCCAAACCTCAAAAGGAGGGAATAGATCGATCTTCGTTGCTAATTGTTGGATCGGCAGGAGGTGACGGTGGGGCAGCGAGGCGACGCGGTGAGCAGTCTCGTGTACGAGGCCAACGCCCGGCTGCGTGACCCTGTCTACGGCTGCGTCGCCGCCATCTCCTCCCTGCACCGCCAAATCCAAGCCCTGCAGGCGCAGCTCGCCATGGCTCAAGCTCAGGTGGTCCACCTCCGACTCGGCCACGCCGCGTGCTGCCTCGCGCTCCGCCAGCGCCCGACCACCGCGCCGGCCGGCTCCTCGGCCGGGACGGAGGACAAGGCGGCGTCGCAGGTGGTTGCGCTGGACATGGTGGTGGTGGAGGAGTCCAACTTGGGAGATCAGCCGCCAATTTGGTTTGGTTGATTGTTGCTACTGCTCGCAGTAGCTTCTAGATCAAGGAATCAAGAACAATCGAGCGTAACCCCTTTCCTAGATTAACCTTTTCTAAAATCTGATGAAATATTAAGGTTTTTTGTCTAAATCATCTCAAAGTATCGATCGTGAACTTGGCGCAATTCGTAATGTTGATATTCTGAGTCGAAAGAGGCTCAATTCGACCGTTGCAAAGTAAATCGTACCACCGGCGGAGAAAGAATCGCGTCGCCGGCGTTGGAATTCTTGTACCGTGAGCAACGACACCGGTTCCACCACTTGGCTGAGAGCGCCGCCCAAGAACTCCTCCTCGAGTTGTGGATCAAGGAAGAGGAGGAGCTCGTCGCCCGGCGCGTCGCCGTCCGTGAATTCCGGGTTTGCTCTGTTCGCCGCCGCGAGATCGCCGGCATATTCTGCACTTTATTCGTCTTTCACTCCCTCCTCCTCTTTCTCTTCCTCTTCCTCTTCCTCTTCCTCTACCATGCTGCTGCTCGCGCTATCCTATGCCTTGTCGGCTCCCGCCAGTACGTTCTCTGCCATTAATGGACCTCGATTCTGCATCAAAATTCTTCCTTTTCCGGTTTTTGTTGCCAAAAATTGGATTTTGCGAAACTTTCTTGGGTATTGGAAATACGAAATTCTTCATTCTTCTACGAAGACTTGTTTTTTTTAAAAAAAAAAGATTGCTGTACTTCAACTATTACTTCGGAATTTTGAGAAAATGGCGGTGAATTCTTGTCATAATTTAATAGTTTGAGGAGATCGAGCAAAGAGTTTCATGGAAATCCATGTCCCCTAAACCAGGAGATGAACGCCTATCAAAAATCTTAGCTTTAATATATTAACATGTCTGAAGAAGACAAGACAAATAAGATCGAAAGAGAGAGATAGCCAGAGCTTTATTTTCCACAACCACACTCCGTGGCCGGCGGCTGCTTATCTATAGCGAAGCTCCCGCTTCGACTCGCCGGCTCAACTCCGGTCGAAAGAAGACAGGAACCGCTCGTCGAACTAGGACTGGAGCAGCTCCTCCTCCGCTCCCTCCGCCGCCGCCGCCGCTTTCCCTTCCTCGGCCGCGAGGAGTCGGCGGAAGAGCGAGGCGGGGCAGGGGATGCGGAGGACGCCCCGCTGCTGGTATCCGTACTCCTGGGCGGACCGGCGGAGCAGCTCGACGATGGCTGGCCGGTTCAGCAACCGTGTCGGAACCTCAAACCGCTCCGTCTCCTCCCCGACGTAGACCGGCACGTGGCCTTCCGCTGCCGCCCCCGCTCCGGGCTCCCCCGGCAGCTCCTTCCGCTGCCCCCGCCGCCGCTGCAGCGCCTCGTACTGGGAGTAGTCCGCCACCCGCGACAGCCGCCACATCATCGTCGTCTTTCGCCGACGATACGCAGGAACCACCGAGTGGTTTTCCTTTTAATTTGGAGGCATGTTTTTTTATAGCAAAATATTGAAGAATTTTAGCTGTCCAAAAAAAAATTAAATCAAAATAAATAAAATAATGGGGGTCGGGGATGAAAAGTCGATCAAAAAAAATTAAGTTTGGATTAGGTATTTTTAGATTTGGGTCAAGTTCGGATTCAAGGGTTAAAATTTTTGGTTTGAATCGGATCGAATTCAGATTGTACCATGTTGACATAAATATAGGGTTTAGTGAATTTTTTTAGTTAAGTTGAATTTTATTTTAAAAATTAAGATATTTTTATGTATATTAATATCGTGTTTGTATGATAATGATGAATTATTTAAATACAAGTGAAAAAATATAAGAAAAATAGTTAAAAATAATAATAATTTTGAATCGGATTTTTGGATTATCCGGATTGAGTTCGGATTGATCAGGTTCGGGTTCAAGTTTAGAGGTTTTGAGTTAAACTCGAGTTCAGATTAAGTTAAAAAAAAAAAAATCTGATTTGACCCATCCAAATTGACACCCTTAATCGAGGTGAACATACTCTTTTTTTTTCTATCCAATTTTAAAATTCAATTCGATACAAGTTGTACAAGAAAATATTATCACAATGCAATCGCATAAATCTATATAAAAAAAATTAATGTATAGGCATGTTGCATGCCCATACTCTTAAAAAAAAAAAGTTTATTATAATAATTTTTTTATGAGTCAACTAAAGGAATATTTTTTTTGTTGAACAAGCAATAGATATTAATAAAAATACTAATAGACTGGATCGCATGCTTTTTTGGATTATCTAAAATTATAGGTATCTTACTTAAATTGGATGCCAACTAATTAGGATATTTATTTATTTCATTAGTGGAGCTTGAGGACTAAGCTTTCCACAAGTGATCACGAGGAAGCTTCCGTGAGTGATTACTACAAAGATTTCATAAGTAACCATAAGCACTAGGATTCTATGAATCTTATAATTATGAACTATTATTCATCACATTAATATTAAAATAGGAAAAAGAAAAACAAGGTTCTTCAGAAGATAATGGCAATATTTTATATGTTTAAACAAAGCAGTGGGTGAAGAATATAATATATTTTTTAGGGTTCCGTAGTCATCGTGGTACGGTTCCGTGATATTTTCAATTTTCCCTTTTTTTAATTATCTAATATTATATTTACTAATTTATTTATTTAGTTAGATGTGGCACTCGCTCTCAATAGGTATAAGATAAAGAAAGAGTAGAAGAAAGAGATTGTGTCCCATCCACTTTGTCATGGTGGGAAAAGAAGAATATTTTGAACAATTCAACTCAATGTCTTTTGAAAGTTTGAAACGGAGGAGGATCGGAGGAATAGGGTTCTATAGTTGATTATGAAATATGCTTTGTTTCATTGGTTTTTTTTATTTAATTAGATTTGCTTGTTTTAATTTTTTTTTTTTTTTTAGTAATTTAGGTATCCAAGTTTTAGAAATTTTTCATAGACTACTCAGCTAAATTCAAAAGTACGAATAGCTCATCGCTCCACAATGCACAGTAATTAAGAATTGACTCGTGAACGTTTGATTAACTATAAAAGTATTTTACCATTATATCATTGTACTATAACTCAAGACTAATTTTATATTCAACATATTGTAAAAGGTAAAATCCGTCATTTTGACGGTCCCTCCTCAACTATCAAATGATACTAGGAGAGAATAAATCAGGTACCGAACATGCCTCTCGTGGGAGGGCATTTTTTACCAACTTCGTTAGGATTTGACCCTTGTTCCATACTATAAATCTATTATATGATTACCGACTCGACTACGCTCTTGTGATAACGAGGTGAAGGTGTGATTGTATGGATGGGTGAATTTATAATCCCAAGTCATCAGTTGTGTCATGGCAAGTACGACTCAACACTAAACATGACCAACCAACAAGTAGGGTTGTAAACGAGCTGAATCAAGGCGAGTTTTTGGGTATTCAAACTTATTTGATAAGGTAACCGAACCGAACTTAAAATAAACCAAACTTTTGAAATGATTGTTCAAGCTTGACTTGGTTTATTTCTTATGAGCTTGAACTTGAATGAAGCTTGGCTTGAGCTTAGCTTGTTTAGATGTTATTGAGCTCTCAATTCAAATTTGGTTCGAGCTTGGCTTGAACTTGGTTTGTTTAGATGTTATCGAGCTCTTAATTCAAGCTTGTTTGATTGTTTGAAAACTTTAGTTGTTTAATTGGTTACTGAACTTGATAATTTAAACTTATTTGTTTATTTTATTTTATTATTTATTTAGCATATTAAAAAGAGTTTTATTAATTAATATAGTTCATAAACATTGTTCACGAATATTATTCATGGACGTTGTTCACGGACGTTAACAAGCTCAACACATACATGTTCAAGCTTGTTTATTTAATTTAACGAACTGTTCAAACTTATTTATTTAATTAATCTTATGTATATTGAACGAACATAAACAAACTCTTACCAAACAGAACATTAAACTTATTCACAAATACTTGGTTCATTTACAGTCCTACCAACAATTCCAATTCTCAAAACATGAATCATCCAAGTACAATCCAAACCTACTTGACTTGACCCTCTTATTTTGATAAATGTTATTTTCTTAATTCATTGAAATGATTAATTATTGAGATAAAAAAAAATGGAAAAATGACAATAAATAATAAACACGGTCAGAGCTTAATTTAAAGGCCTAAAGTGTATGATTTAAGGGATATAATAAGATTTATCAACACCAGCTTTGACGTGGAAATTAAAATTTTGTATTCATAGTTTCAGTCACTTTCGTGGATTTATAATAAGGATGAAAAACAAGAAGAGAATAACGATACAACTTTGCAGAAAAAAACAAAAAAAAAAGTATTGGGCACCAGATGAAAAAGAAAAGAATATTCCAACGTTGCTATAAACAAATAAATAAATATATATATATATATATATATATACTCAATTTTTGCGATAAATAATGGTGGATTGGCGTTTATTGAAATATCAAAATCAATCAGTTTCTCTCTCTCTCTCTCTCTCTCTCTCTCTCTCTTTTTGTTTTTTTTCCTTTTTCCACTGAAGCAAAATGAAATGCTAGAACTCTTCCCACCATCTCGTGTATATCATGTTTTATGTTTTTTTTTTTCAAATATCTAATAAAACATATGCTCAAATTTCTTTAGATTAGATCATGTTTGTTTTTTTATTCGATATCATTGCTCTAATATGCCTTAATCAGCTAATAGCTTCCCAAGCTAGAGTTAAATTAGACCCACTAAGAAATTTTGATGCTATACAAAGTCGGTGTATATGCTCTTTCAAACTATTAAGTATCGTCTCATCGTCTTTTGCATGAGCTGCTGAAGTATTGCAAACTTTATATACCTGTGGTATTTTGAGTTTTAAGAGGTGATCATACCTAAATTTGTTCATAATTGTTACTTTGCATATAGTCGTCATCAACTGAACCTCTGAAAACACAAAATTTATTCAAAAGGGAGGAAAACCGTAGAAGAAAGGTCACATACCACACGAAGAAGAAAGTGCACATATTGAGAAGGAATAAAGCCACCCTACAAAAGTCCCATAACCACCCTACAAATACAACACTTAGGAATCAGTGGACAATTTAAGTGAACAAGATCTCCAATTCAGTTCGTTCTCACCTCTGTCGACACTCTTGAGGATTTGGAGCATCTTTCTGAAGGAGAAATGGGTGCTAAATCCAACAAAAAATCATTCTTCTGATTAATTATTGAAGTAAAAGTTATCGACTTAGAGCTCACCCACACATACATGAAGTCAGACCCTGCTAAGAAAAACGAGGAAATATCAGATTAATTGCACAGTAGAAGAGTAACTTTAGCGGAACCGTTCTAAGATTTCATAGGGGATGGGACTATTTAAGCTATCTCAAGTGGCACAGACGCCAAATGAAAATGAGCAGGAACAATAATCATGTAAACAAGTCTCAGAGATCCGGTATCAATTCACACGGTTTCATCAACGACCAATGTAAGCTTCAGATAATACATGGTTAACAGAATCAAGTAGCATGGCAAAGTTGTACATATTTAATAGTGTTCTGAGATAGCTGCGAGCAAAGAGTGGACATGAAGCTAACTCAAAGAACATCGAGTTCCAGCTCGCCCTTTTGAAGATCTGCTTTAATGCGCACGTTCCCGAAGAACATCGAGTTCCATCTCTGTTGGATCAGTAGCCTGAATTTCATAGTGGACACCATCCATTTCTCTCCTGAATCGATCTTTGGAGGTTGCATACAGCATCTTAGCCCTGATTCGAGAAACAGCTGGAGACCTGATGCCCAGAAGAAATATAACACATCAATTTGTACGAATCAGGTAAAGTTATACATTATTAAAGTCGAGCAATTCATGGAATGCAAAACAATCATAGGCTAACTGGTCAAGTTCACATGGGAATGGACATTTCTGATGAATCAGTGATTCACAGATTAGTGAAAATTTGGACAACTCACAATACTCATGAATCTAGATCAAACTGTAGAACTCTTTTTTGAGATTGTCAGTGTACCATCATAAATGATAGTGACTAACTTTGATGAAAAATCAATTTGATAGCAGTTAATATAGTATGCACTGATATCCAATGTATAGCAGAGGTGATGCTCTCATATGATTTACTTATCATTCAATCCAAAGACTTCTGCTGGCCAAATCTGTTGAAGTTTTTGCATGATCAACTACAGCAAAGTTCTATCACTTTCCATAAAGTGCTCAAAATGATTGAATATAACTCTATTAACTAGATTAGAAACGATTTTGAATTTAAGGTGACGTTTGATTAAATGACTCGAATGACTATGAGTATGAGTTTGATAATAAGGCGGAATGAGAATGATAATGATAATAGAAATGAAACTCACCTAGTTATATGGATTTGGTTGATTTCCATAAATCTGAAATCATTCCCAAATTATCATTCTCAAATCCACAATTCAAACACTATCTTTTACTAACATTCCATTCTTTCATTTTCAAACTCACCAACCAGACACCCCTTACAAATCTTTCATGCTGGTATAATACCCATGTTAAAGATGAATGATGGCACGGGGAGACTCACCAGGCAATGAAGAAAATCTTGCTTTTTTGGCAATTCTCCTCAGTAACAAAGTCAAAATCATAGACAGCATAACGGCAATCATTTTCAGGCAGAGAAGCCATAAATTCATCATAGCTCTCAGTAGCAGCCCCAACCTTTTCCACAATAACTTCTTTTCGCTTTTCATCAATCTTGAAAATCACATACCTATGCGTCTTCTTTCTCTGAAGCTCTAAGAAGATATTTTTGCAATCATCAGCAACACCCATCCCAGAGGAAGCATTCGACTGAAATCAATTAACAAGAGAAAATAACAAAATAGGTAATATGTTTACAAGGAGAGAGACGTTACTTCAACATTAATGAGACATCTATGGCCCACTTGATTGTGGGCTTAGTTTATCAAATCTACACAAAAGAAGGATTCATACAAAGCAAGCTATTCTTTAGTAAGTTGGCATGGATACATATACATATAAACCATAAAACTGTCTCACAATTATAGCCAATTTACAAAAAAAAAAAAAAAAAAAAAAAACAGAAGTTAAATATAATTGTATTATATGAAGTCCTTGCAACCAAGACTGACGCTGGATAGATATATCTTGCTATTAATTACATATACACTTCAATTCCACAGCTAAGTTTAAACTTCCAAGTCATAGGAATACCAAGATTACCTTGGAACAGTCACTGAAAGGTCAAAAAAAAAAAAAATGTATGCACTTCACTCTTAGTTTTAGCATTACGAGGAGAGTATATAAATAAAAAAAGGTAAATCAAGCATAATGGTCAGTTTACTTGAGAGAGCAAAAAGTAAAACTAAGAAAAAGTTTCCGCATGGAAAAGTCTTCACCATTTACTTCATTAAAATTTTTAGAGGGAAGAGAAACGCAATCCATTAGCGGATAATTTTAGAGCCAAAATCGATCACATCAAATCCGACGGAAAACAACGAATGGGAAAAAAAATGATGCATGTACCCCTTTTTATTCACGAAATTACACTATATACAAAAAAAAAAATGATGCTATGTACCCTTTTTAACTCACAAAATTACATCATGTACACACACAAAAATGACGCATGTACCCTTTTTTTTATTTACAAAATTACGTCGCATGTATCCACCTTCCTCTATCAAGATAAACAAGCATGCAAAGGAAGAGATTTCTTCACCCTCTTCTCTTCTTCCCAGGATAATTTTCCACCATAAATTTCTTTCCCTTCCTCATCCGCACTTTGGAGTAAACAAAGCATATAGTCCCCTCAAGATGGTCTAGCGGCTAGCGCATGAGGTGCTGCTACCATTGGATCTAAGGTTCGAATCTCGGCATAACCGAGGTAAATGCCTCCCTCATGCGCTAGTCACTATTTCATAGGCTAGCGACACGTGATTTACCTCCTCCATGTTGGCCTTGCAACGGGTTGGCGAGGGTGTTGGGGGTGAGCGTAGTCGCCTTTTGCCATCATAGAGTAAACAAATCATAAGTCTGCATGGAAAATAGTAATGCTTTGTCTACTTGAAAGGACGGATTTAAAAACTAATGAAAGTTTTTCGCGGGAAAAACCTTCCGTTGTTTACTTCATAAAAAAGGATGGATTGTTTATTTTGTCCCTTGTTTACTTGTTACAGAATAATCAACGGATGGATTTACGAATCCATCTTTCAATTCATTTGTGAACAAGTTTTTGTCTACCCAAATTGGACAGAACCACTTTCCTTCCCATCTCCGCCTCAACCACTCAAGCCGCGGCTGGTCTGCAGTTCTACGCGGGGGATGCATTGTGCGGCTGCCCTGCCTTATTCCGTGTGGGCATCCTTGCACAACCACCTCATGCTCGTCAGAGCAACGAGCAGGCGGGTAGTCGAGCGACAGGAGGCGCTGGTATGCGAGCAAGCTGTCGAGGGCGCTCACCCACGAGTAGGCGAGCAGTCGGGGTCGCCCGCAAGCAGGCAGCCAAGGGAGCTTGCCCGTGAGCAAGCGAGCGGTCTCTTCCTTCTTCTCTTTCATCCCAAAGGATTCTTTTCTTTTCCCTCTCCTTTTTCTTTTCTCTTCCCTTCCCTTCCCTGTTGGATTTTTTTCCTTCATTACTTTCTGTCCTTCCTCAATCCACACTTCGGAGTAAACAAAACATAAATGATGGTGCATGATGATACATGACTTGTGCAATGATAATATTATAGTCTTTCAAGGTGAAGATAAGGATAGAGTTCCTTGTGTTATAATTGCTAATATAAAATTTATTTTGTTGACCATATATCATAACACAAACAGATACTAACTGGTTAACCTGATATAATTTAGATGCTCATCAGAAGAAAAAAAAAATGGTAATACTCCCCCATCTAAAATTTATTCGCCTATAAACTACTACATTATCGATGGAGATAATTGAGATTGTTTTGATCTCCCTCACTCAATGTTTCATGCCCTGTAAAAGCCCAATATCTAATTCAGTCCAGGATCCAATCCTAGTTGATTGCATGAGAGGTCCAGTTCCACTATGAAACTAGCCAGTTCCAACATAATCAAGCTTGGAGTAGCTCCACCCTCATGCCATGATAATATTAAGTTAATAGCACGCATACTTTAACAGAGTTTGTTGACAAATACAAGGCACTGCAGCCAGAGTATTTTCCAATTATTCTCCAAGTCATTTCCTTTTCTATGTTATTGGTTTCCCTGTTTGTATTAGTTTCACTACAGGGCAAAATTTATCTTAGGCAACACAACAAGTCAAGATCAAGTGTACACATAATTCATGAAGGGGGGATATGGTAGGAGATACCTTTCACATCACCAACTAGGGCTTCATTCTAGGGAAGAAGTTGGAGTTGGGGCCTAGATAACTGAGTCAAGACTTAAATGAGACACAATAGGGTTTTTTACAAGCTCAAGCACACTCATGTTGGACACAAGTCATACTGATCGTTTTGAATTCTAGTCTTTACAGCAAAGGTTCGAAATTTCGAGTTTGGGATTAGTTCTATCTTAGGTATTGTAAGTGTGTGCATGCTTGTCTTGAAGTTGCCTCTAGAACAAATACTTAGATAGGTATCTGCCAAACTTTTGAAAAGTAGCTTACTTGATTGTTTAGTTTCTTTTGAAATGAGAGTCAGTAATGACAAGAACCTTATTCTTAACTATACATGGAATCTTATTGTAACCATGATGAGGACTTCTGAACCGTGAGTAAAATTATTTTCTTTGAAGGTGGGTTTCGTTGTGTCTCTTGAAGATGTATTCCTTCATTAGTTTCCACAATTTCACTTTTGTTGATGATTTCCTTGTAAGGAAAAGACTGAGTACCTCTAATTGTCATCCCTCCTCACTTCTATCATCTATCCAACAACAATGAGGGAGATTATAGCACCACTAGTTCAGTGGATAGTTTGACATTTAACAAGACCAAGTATATGTATTAACATGGGATTTAGCATGTATAATGTAGTGAGAAAATAAAATAAAATTTCCCAATTTAATCTATATTGGTCGGCCACATCAAGGAGAAATAATTTAGACAAGTTTTAATCAACAAATTAAAACTTCCTAATTTGTTTCCGGAAATTTTAAAAAATAAAATTTCTCTTCAAAAATCTCTTCATGGTTGATAAAAGGAAATTTCTATAATTTTAATTTTACAACATGTGAATAATTTTTAAAGATAAAATAAAATATCTCACCAATCTACAAATAAGGAAAGAGATCTCTTTCTTTAATCTTTTTAGATCTTTTACAAGAGAGATATTTTAATTTTAATTCTCTTTAATAAATTATATCTTCCACATAATAAAAATTAAAATTAAAATCCTTTTTTAATTTAATTTGGCCGGCCCCTCTAGCTTGGGTTCAAGCTAGGGCCGGTCACCCCAATTTATACCTAGGCCGGCCCTAGCTTGGTTCCCAAGCTAGCTTGGTCGGCCCCCTTTGGGTGGGTATAGAAGGTGGGTATTGTGGGTATATTACTCTACAAATAAGAGGCTACGATAGGGACCGAGAGGAGGAATTGGTTTTGGTCTCCCGATAAAATTAAGCATCCCGTGTTCACCCTGAACACACAACTTAATTTTATCAATAATAATTCATTCCACTAGAGAACTATTATTGAACTACCGCACCAATCCCAAATTACATTTTTGGGCTCCTTCTTATTATGAGTGTGTTAGTCTCCCTGTGTTTAAGATATCGAATGTCCACTAATTAAGTGAGTTACTGACAACTCATTTAATTAATATCTTAGTCCAAGAGTAGTACCACTCAACCTTATCGTCATGTCGGACTAAGTCCACCTACAGGGTTTAACATGACAATCTTTATGAGCTCCTCTTGGGGACATTATCAACCTAGTATCTCTAGGACACAGTTTCCTTCTATAATCAACAACACACACTATAAGTGATATCATTTCCCAACTTATCGGGCTTATTGATTCATCGAACTAAATCTCACCCACTGATAAATTAAAGAAATAAATATCAAATATATGTGCTTGTTATTATATTAGGATTAAGAGCGCACACTTCCATAATAACCGAGGTCTTTGTTTCTTTATAAAGTCAGTATAAAAGAAACGACCTCAAATGGTCCTACTCAATACACTCTAAGTGTACTAGTGTAATTATACAGTCAAGATAAACTGATACCTAATTACACTACGACCTTCTAATGGTTTGTTCCTTTCCATTTTGGTCGTGAGCTACTGTTTATAATTTATAAGGTACTGATAACATCATCTTCTGCATGTGACACCACATACTATGTTATCTACAGTATAAATTAATTGAACAACTACAACTAAATATAGACAATTTGACCAAATGTGATTCTTTATTCATAATGAATGTTTACAAAGCTTAGGCTTTCAGTATACACTCCAACACTTGGGAATTGAACTTCCCTAATATGGTCGACCTCCAGCAACTTCTCTATCTTCGCCCGGATGATCAAATTTTACTCCGTGCTAAAGTCCCTCTTTCTTTGCTTCACCAGCCGAGCGTCCGGTCGGACATGAAGCTCGTGCTGAGCCACACTCGGGGAGATACCAAGAAGCTCGTGTGTCGACCAAGCGAAAACATCATGATTTTATCTAAGGCGGGTGATCAACTCTGCCTTCTTTTCCACCTCCAAGTTGACAATGATAAAAGTGGTTGCTTCTAGTCGGCTAGGGTGGATCTGAACCTCCTCCTTTTCTTCATACACTAATGTGGGAGGTTTTTCAATGATTGCATTCACCTCCAAGCACGAATTTTTCTGAGCGCTTCTCGCTTCGGTCTTGACCATCTCGACATAGCATCGTCGAGCAGCCAGCTGATCACCTTTGACTTCGCCCACCCGATAATCCACCAGGAACTTGATCTTTTGGCAATAGGTAGACACCACCGCCCAAAATTCATTGAGTGTCAGTTGTCCCAAGATGACATTGTAGGCCGACGGTGCATCCACCATGATAAAATTGGTGGCCCTGGTTCTCCTCAATGGCTCTTCCCTGGGCAAGATGGCCAATCGGGCTTGTTCAAGCAGCAATACCTCGTTGCCCATGAAGCCGTATAGTGGGGTCGTCATGAGCAGCAACTCATTTCGATCGATTTATAATTGATCGAACACTTTCTTGAAGATGATGTTCACCGAACTCCTTGTATCAACGAAAGTTTGGTGAATAGTGTAATTAGCAATTACCGCCTGGATAATCAGTGCGTCGTCATGAGGGATCTCCACTCCCTCCAAATCGTTGAGGCCAAAGCTAATCTCGGGCCCTTCGACTTTCTCCCTACTGCATCCTACGGCGTGGATCTCCAGTCGTCGAGCGTATGACTTCCTGGCTCTGTTGGAGTCGCTGTCGATAGGCCCATCATGCATATTTCTCCTCGGGTGGCGTTGCTTCTGTTTTCTTCTTCCCGAGCAAAGAGTCTATTTCGCTCAGCTGGGACTCAGGCAAGATCAGCGTTATCCCTCCCATGGTGTCGATTGTGTCATTCGAGCGCTCTTCTTTCGTCCTCTCGCTGCCTGGCAGATCATTGTCTATATCGCGGATCGGGAGTTGGAGATTGACGATGGTATCCTCTCGGAGCCGGTCGACTATCGATCAGTGTCAGATTGTAACAATCGCGCGTGTTGTGCGTCGCCGACTGGTGAAAGGAGCAGAACATTGGTGTCCATGCCTTGTATCTTGTCGTCTTTTGCCGACCAGCGGCCATATGCTGCATGACATGTGTCCTGGCCTCTTGGTGTGGTCGTGCTCCATCCGCTCTTGGCCCTTTGGGTGATTGGTGGCTGCTCGTTGGTCGCCGCTCGAGTGCCGGTGCGGGCTCGATCGGCGTCTCCTTCTTCCTTGCTGCCTAGGGTTCTTCCACATTTATGTATTCATTGGTCTTCCTGAGCAGGTGGTCGAAGTCCCTGGGTGGCTTCCTGATGAGCGATCAGAAGAACTCTCCTTCAACCAGCCCTTGAGTGAAGGCATTCATCATCGTCTCGGATGAGACCGAGGGGATATCCATAGCTACTTAGTTGAAAGCGCCCGATGTACGCTCAAAGCGCTTCCTTGGGCCCCTGCTTCAGGGCGAAGAGGTTGACGCTCGTCTTCTGATAGCATCAACTATTGGCAAAATGGTGTTGGAACGCAACTCGAAAGTCCTTAAAGCTGTGTATGGATCCGTTCGGTAGTCTTCGGAACTAGCGTTGCGCCGAGCCGGAGAGAGTAGTGAGAAAAACTCGGTACTTCACCCCATCCGTGTACTGGTGCAGCGTGGCCGCATTATCAAACTTATCCAGATGATCATCTGGATCGGTCGTTTCATTGTATTCCCCGATCGCCAGTAGGATATAGTGCCTAGGTAAAGGGTCACTCAAGATTGCCTGGGAGAACTGCAAATTGACCCACTCGGGCGAAGTGTGACTTCTCGGCGCCTTTCCTTTTTGCGCATCCCGAACGAGAGTGTCGTACGAAGATGAATCCCTTTCTTGGTTCGCCTGAGCTATCTCTGAGGAGGTCTGGAACAAGGCGCAATGAAATGGGATGGGCATAGGCGGCGCTTCTTGCATGTCGGTCGGACCTCTATTATGCCCCCATATGAAAACTGGTTCCGGTTAGTCTTCCAATCTCGCTCGCCCTCCTGCTGCCGACATCGCCGGCTATTATAGTAGCCGATCGGCTAGTGCCTGCTGTTGTTGCTGCTCGAACATCTTCGCCACTCGGACTTGCACGAGCATCTCGAGCTCTTCTTTGGTGAGCGTCACAGTGGTGAGTCGTCCAATGTCCTCCATCTTCTCAACTTGGATGCAAGTAAAGCTTTCCACAGACGGTGTCAAATATGATCCTGTCCGAAAGTCGATGAGATGGAAAGCTGGGGATGTAGCGCTCCTGCTGATCGCTTGTAAACTCCGCTCGGACCTGCAACACAGATTACGTTAGTGACGAGCTAGGGAAGGGGTCCTCGGCATTGGCCCTTCGATGCTCAAGTCAGTCACCGGCGATGAAATAGAAGGCGGAGCACAATGAACAATAACGAAAACAGTGTTTATTGTGTATTGCCTATTGCATACCTCCGCCGATGCTTGAACTTTCACTTATATAGAGCCCCTATAGTACACGTGCATGCTCCCCAAGGCGAACACGCTTCCCCAAGTTTTCCTTAAAAAAACTTGTTTGTGAAGTGCCCCTAACACAGTACCTTAACGGGCCGAGCATATCTCTTAAGTGACAGTGAAAGCTTCCGTCGTACGATCTTCTGGTTGTCCATGCCTGGTGTATGTGACACCAACTCCCTAAAGGATGTCGATAGATATCAGAGGAAGTGTACTGTTAGGTCGAGCGGGTTGACCACTCAGCCGGAATTTCGCCGCTCCAGTGTCCCGTCCGGCCGGCCAGAACCACACTACTCCTGTGTGTGTGTCCGCTCGATCGAAGTTCCATTCTACCACTACCGAGACCTGCTGCCATGCCGAGCGGAGTAGCCGCTCGGCCAAAGTTGAACTCTACCAGTGTTGAAACCTGCTGCCTGGCCGAGTCGGGTAGCCGCTCGGTGGAAATTCCGCTCTGTCAATGTCGAGCTCTGCTGCCTGGGCAAGAGGGGTAGTCGCTCGGCCCGGCTTCTACACATCGTCTCCTCCTCCGTTTGGCGTCCAGTACTCCATTGAGCGTCGGTCATTTAACACCTCCCCATATCGAAGGCAGGATCGTACCGGAATCTTCTCCCCCCGGTCAGAGCATGCTCGCCCGACCGGCCGATGTTATTTGTGCATTGACCGCCTTAACTTTGACCTTCATCGTAGCCACTATCCTTCGCGAGGTGGGGCCCCTCATTATCACCGCATCAATATTTATGTTTTTTTATAACTTAAATTGAAAAAGTAAAATTTTAAATTGATACAGTAAAATTTTAAAATTATATTCTTAATTTAATTCGTCTTAATATATGCTATTAAATTTAAATTTGATGGCGTAAAATTTAGGAGAGTAAATTGATTTTGATTTAAAGTCAATTTGATAATTTAGGTATTATGAAAGTTGGTAAGTTATTTGGATAATACCTTACGGCGGTTCAGTAGAAAGCCGTTTTTTTTTTCCTCCCACCGTTCGCAGTGAAAGCAGGGATCTCGAGCAATGTGGCGATCGGCTGTAGCCTTCGCTCCATGGCGCAAGGGCCGGGCGTTCTCCTCCTCTGCCGCTGCTGCGTCAAGCAAGAAGTGGGACGCCGTGGTGATCGGAGGCGGCCATAACGGCCTGACTGCCGCCGCCTACCTCGCCCGTGCCGGCCTCTCCGTTGCCGTCCTTGAGAGGCGACACGTCCTTGGCGGCGCCGCCGTCACTGAGGAGATTGTTCCTGGGTTTTGCTTCTCACGGTGTAGCTACCTGCAGAGTCTCCTCCGTCCTTCCATCATCCGGTATTCTCTTCTCATTCGCAACTCTGGAAATCTCGTCCTGTGTCCTATTGACTTGGGGTATCTGAAGGGATTTGGAGTTGGCGAGGCACGGCCTGAAGCTTCTTCGGAGGAATCCGTCGTCGTTCACCCCTTGCCTCGACGGCAAATACCTTCTTCTGGGCCCTGATGCTGATTTCAACCATTCGGAGATTGCCAAGTTCTCAAAGAAGGACGCTTTATCTTTTCCAAGGTGAAATCCTCTTAGCATCTCCTGTTCTAATCCTTACCTATTCTAGGCATCATTGCTTTTGCAAAAGATGAAAGAACATAAAATTTGCTGTTTGCTGGTAAACTTCACCCATTCAACTAATTAAAGACATGTTTTTTTTTACGATCAATTTGTAACAATCTGATTCATCGTCTAGAAATAGCTTCCATATTGTCTGTCAATCTATCACCTATGGTATGATAGAGGTTCATATTCGTGTAGAACGATCCCCCCAAACAAATGCACACGCTGGATGTCAAATTGTTTACCAATATAATTTTTTTGAGAATATAAAAGGGGCCTCTATGCTTTTACAAATATATCGTATGCAATGGAGACCATTGGTTGAATTCAATAATTGAAAGCATGTAGATTTATGAATTTTTTTTCTCTCTGTTATTCAGATATGAAGAGCAACTAAAGAAATTCTGTGGATTTATGGACTATCTTCTTGACTCACCAACTCCAGAAATCAGTCATGATCATTCATCCCTAATGTGCCAACTGAAGGATAAATTACGAAAATCCACATTTTGGGGTCATCTTGTCCAACAAACTGTGACATTAGGACAAAAGGATATGTTGTGAGTGTTCTCATTACTCATTACCTATCACCTTTAACTTTCTTTAACATCGAATCAGTACAAAATTTTTGGTTTTACTAGTTCTTCAGGAATGCTTTTCCAAACTTCTTTTGAGTGCAATAGCATTTTGGGAGTTCTATAATGTGTTCGATAAACTTATGCTTAAACTACTTTTGCTCAAGTCACTGCATTGGTCACTTATCCAATGTTGATGGCAGAGTTCATTACAAATATTATTTTCCTATTCCTAACTGATCTTACTTTTGGTAGGGATTTCATGGATCTTTTGCTTTCTCCCGCATCAAAGGTTTTGAACAATTGGTTTGAGGTTGATTTCTTAGTGGATTGGTCCATAAATTTGTTTCAGCAAGTATTTAACGTAGCAATTCATCCCTCATTTTCTTTAGCATATTGCAGACTGAGATACTAAAGGCAACACTGGCCACAGATGCTGTTATTGGAACTACGGTAAGAATATCCATTCAAGCAGCATCTTATTATCAATGGTTATGCAACTAGGAATAATCTGCGTCTAAATTTATTTATTAAGTAGTATATTTTTTTTTCTTTTGTTTTGCACATGTAATTAAGTTATTTTGCAGCTTGATGCCTGTCAGATGCTTTAGGAATAGAAAAGTAAATTCATTCAAGGACACCTATGTTGCATGGATATGCGTACGGGTATTGTATTGGACACGACACAGATACAAAATTTTGAAAATATAAGACACGGTATGGCTAGGATACAACAATTAGTAAAAAATATTATATATATATAGTATTAAAAATTAAAAATCCTAGAATAGAAAACCACATTACATCAATCATAATATGCATTACAAACAAAAAGTAAACATAACAAAATATAAAACACCCAATCCATCTTAAACAAGTAAAAAAAAATCAAATATCCATATCGGTCTCATCACCAACACTGCCTTCGTCAGTAATTAATTTATTTATTAATTAGTCCTCAGATATTTATTGTTTTTCAATTTAACCTTGCAACTTTTAATTTTTTTGCAATTGAGCCCAATTGTATCCAGAAACGTATCCCATTTGTGTCCTAGTTGTATCCTAGCCGTATCCGACTGGTCAAAGTTTATAAAATTCAATGACACTATTTTTGCCGTATCCGGCACGTGTATTTGCGTGTCGTGTCCGTGTCATGTCCGTGTCCAATACTTTACAAAAAAATTTGGAGTGTGCATGCTACACAGAAGGACACTGATTTGATATAATGTAAGATTGATTGTGCATCTTGGGAGGTCAAAGTGTTTCATATTGATGCTTGGTGAAAGCTGTAAAGAAAATAGGATTGCTGTTATTTTATTATTAGTTGTTGTTAATGAGGCATTGCTGCATGCCAGACTATATGCCATTAAATTGAGTGTCTCTTGTATTAAGTGAACATTTACACTCTGGATACTTCAATAAGGTAGTTGATTAAGAAAACTTTCTTGGGTACTCTATGGATTCTCCATTGTTTCTCCTCCTCCTGTTATCACACAACGGCTTGTATTTTTGCTTGATCGATGGTCCTTTTGGCTGAAGTCAACTGTTAGTTTTCTAGTTCTAAGTAATTTCACACTACACAACTATTTTCTATCAATACTCATGTAGTTTGTTCTCTTATCAAAATTCTACTGCAGGCAAGTGTTCATACACCAGGTTCAGGATATGTCTTACTACATCACGTAATGGGAGAGACTGATGGAGAACGTGGTGTTTGGTCGTATGTATATATTGTCATATCTGCCATATATTCCTCTCAAAAGCATGATTTGATGTTTGATATATCAAGCATTTAGCCTAAGAATGAACAACATGACCTCCTTATGCCAGTTCCTATATAAGATATACATTATCGCTTGTTTATGGATAAAGGTCAGGTGATATAATATATGATAATATGAAGTTGCTTTAGGCATTTCATCTAAGCATTATGTTGAATATTTTGCTTGATTTTCTCAACTGAAATTCAAGTCTCTTTGTGTTTTCAGTATAACTTTTTTTAAGCGAGACTCTACTAATTTACATTTGATTGAGTTTTTCATTTTGTTTGGGATTAGATTTTTTTGTGTTCTTCTTTTTGAACCCATCAAGCAAGTCCATATGGTTTTCTTCAAGCGTTAGAAAAGAAGTGTGCTCCAAGAGAGATGGATTACTGTTGCAGGTATGTTGAAGGAGGAATGGGTGCAGTATCAAAGGCTCTTAGTAATTCTGCTTGTGAATCAGGCGCCCATATTATGACTAATGCAGAGGTTATTTTTCAGAAATATTAATTTCTCCCATCTATAAGCACACTTCTAAATCTTTCCCATTGCATTCAAGTTTTGGGATATGCAAAAAGTTACTTTGTTTAACTGTTTAAGTACTTTACTAATAACTCATGCCAATAATGTAGCTAATGTATATCTAGTGGGGTCGAGTGACCACCCCACTGGATTTTTGATAAAGCATTAAGTACTAGTGGTATTAAGTTTTATATTGGATAATATTAAGGGGGTATTTGGTTGATAGGTTTGGGAATGAGGTAATAGAATGATAGTAAAAGATAGTGTTTGGATTGTGGGTTTGGGAATGATTTCTAGATTTATGGAAATCAGCCAAACTCATATAACTAGGTGGGTTTCATTTCCATTCTCATTCCCATTCCACTTTATTATCAAACTCATACCCATAGTCATTCCAGTCATTTAACCAAATGTCACCTAAATCAATCAAACATTATACCTATTATAAAATCTCCAACAATCTCATTGTCAGAATTATTATATATATATATATATATGTTTGATTTTACTTTAATATTTCCTTTAAAACAGATAACTTGCAATACTAGCTGCCCTAATTTTTTTACACACCAAACTAATTGCTACCGCTTTCCTCTTTTGCTTGCCATTGTTGCTTTCCTTTCTCGCTCGCTTGCTCTCACCGCTATCTTTTCTTGCTCGCAGCAATCACTCTCCTCCCTCACTTCCCATCACCTCTCCTTTCTCGCTTACCATCATCGCTCGCTTTCTATGTCATCCTTTTTTTAAAATCTTTTTGAACATTATTACATCTCATATGTTGTTTTACTTTTTGTTTTCATATTTTCTATTTGTGTCGATGTTTACACTTGAACTCCAGTGACCCCACCCAAATAATTTTTTGACTACACCATTGACTCATGCAGATATGTCAGTAATTCTTCATCTTAAATTAGTGTGATTATCTTATATGACTCAGCAAATTTTTAATCTCTAAATTGATAGTAATTGGTTTTGTCTATAAGGTTGCGCACGTCATATTGGATGAGGCTACTGGAATGGCAACTGGAGTGAGCCCTTAATTTGATTGCTTAATCTAATTGCAGTTTTTAGTTACTGAAAATTATTTCCCTCAGGTTGCACTGCTTGATGGGACAAAAATCCATGCATCAGCTGTTCTATCAAATGCGACTCCTTACAAAACTTTTGTGGTATGACAATATTTCAATTAACATCCATACTGCATTGGTGGTGTTTGAAATAGTTTTCTACCTTCATCCAGGAGCTTGTACCTCCCAATATCCTTCCTGAAGATTTTCTCTGTGCCATCAAAAACATTGACTACAGCTCAGTAAGATCCTCCTACAATTTTAAAGTACCACTTTTTAACAGAAACTGTATATGAATTAGTAAAATTTCCACAGCACAACATTAAAATGTCATCTAGAATACATTAATCAAGGTTGGATCTTCATGATCAGATTATTATTGTATATTTGGAAAATGAGGCAAAAAATTTTTAAAAAATTGAAAAACCAAGTTTCTATTCCATCATGTGCATACTCAAAGAAAAAGTTGTGTCAGGATTGGTTGGTTCGACTGATTTGACAAGGACCTATTTGTCAACTAATTACAAAACATGAGATTACTCATCTGTACCTATGTTGTATTGAAGTAACCCTGCACATTCTTGAAGGCTTTAGTGTTTGCTTGTAGCTGCAACTATTATCATGTCTTTACTTTGCCAAGCAAGAAAAGAACCATAAACTGTTGTTTTGACTGTATTCTATTTTTATTTCACTGAACAGGCAACAACCAAAATAAATCTTGCTGTTTCTAGGCTGCCACAATTTAGGTGTTGCAATTCAAATGTGCTTGATCCAGGTCCTCAACATATGGGTACTATACATATTGGATCTGAAAGGTAGGTTGAGTTCGTTAAAGAGAGTAATTCATTGATCACTGTTACCAACCAACAGCGTACATGCTCATAGATTGTCTACATCTAAATTTCCATCATATATAAGACTATACATGCCATTTAAGCAAGTGTTCTACAACATCCATGGTTATTCTAATACTTCATGCATTTGTGACCAACTTTGAAGAAACTTGATTGCAAAAGGAATTCAAATAATGGGAATTTGACATGCAAGAACATGAGGAATCTGCACAAATTTGCTGCTAATAGTTTTTGTGGCAATCATTAAAACTGCTTGCTAGGGCCAACTATTGTTGGTTTTCACAGGATTAGTCACTTTTTGTTATCTAGCTTCCTGGAGATAGAACTTGATCGATTAGATGAGTCGTCTTGGTGTTGGATAACGTGGGGTTTGTTATTTTAGTTTGATACAAACTTCATTATATAATTGTGCAAACATATTAGGAGTATTCTGTGGTTGCTATGCAGTTTGAACCATAATAAAGTTATTGCCTTTTCTTTTGTGCTTTTAGCATGGAGGAAATTGACGTAGCTAGCAGAGATGCTTTTAGCATGGGGTTTGTTATTTTAGTTTGATACAAACTTCATTATATAATTGTGCAAACATATTAGGAGTATTCTGTGGTTGCTATGCAGTTTGAACCATAATAAAGTTATTGCCTTTTCTTTTGTGTTTTTAGCATGGAGGAAATTGATGTAGCTAGCAGAGATGCTTCTAATGGCATACCATCAAGAAGACCAATCATTGAAATGACAATACCTTCTGTCTTGGATCACACCATTTCTCCACCTGGTATGACAGATGCATATGTTAATTTTTTTTTTCAGTAATATGATCTATATATTGTAGTTATTCTTTTACAAACACTTCAAAATTTATGCTTGAGATGGCATTAGATGTGCCAAAATAAGTTTGACCCTGGATGTATGATTCTCACTGATCTTTTTTCTAAAAGGATTTTTAGATAAAATATCTATACACCTTTATGTCCTTTTTTTTCCTTACTTGAAATTGATAATAAAAAAAAATACTGATGCTTAGAAGCTTGTATAATATAGCAAATAGGAAAACAAGGAATTTGACGTTCTTACAAGATCAAAGGATAAAACTGAAGTTGACTATAAATGGAATGGTTCTGACTATAAATAGAATTTCCTTGGTACTCCCGGTATTCAACAAATAAACTACACTACTTGTTTTGGGTAAATATAGGCAGAAGCAAGGGCAGCAATCATTGCACGTAGTTCTTTTGCTATCTCGTTGTTCTCATATGATGTGATTGATTATGAGTAACTTACAATATATTTTTTCTTAATCTTAGGTCAGCATGTGATCAATCTTTTTGTCCAGTATACACCTTATAAACTTTCTGAAGGAACTTGGCAAGACCCTAGCATCAGAGTGAGTTGTTTCTCTCCTCTCTATGTATTAAAAAGATGTGTTACACATGTGTTTTTGCTTTTTAACGAGTTTATTGAAATTAAAACTCCTGCAAATGGAATACCCACGAATTTACATGAATTTACTCGTGCTTTTACCTTTTGAAATATCTGTTCAGGAAAATAGAAAATATTGCAACTGTCGAAGCTATTGACACTTATACAGTGAATTATGAAAAGACATTCCTTGACTAGCTTCTCATTGCTTTTAAGCTGTTACACAGTTTGAGAAATATTGCTGATAATATTAGTTGTTGGATAACATACTCATTTCAGGAATCATTTGCTCAAAGATGTTTCTCCTTGATTGACGAGTACGCGCCTGGGTTCAGCTCCTCCGTCATTGGGTATGACATGTTGACTCCTCCTGATCTTGAAAGAGAGTTTGGACTCACAGGTAAATTTCAGAAACTGATATAAATTATCCATACCTAAGCAAAAATACCATGATAGTTACTAAATGTGTCAAACTTTTCAAGAAAATCTTCTTCTCAGCAGATCAGATAAAGTTTTTTCAGATACTGGTTATCAGTACCCTTAGACAAGCAATGTTCTCAGGAATCACCAACGTTAGATATCTTACTTGGGTACATATTTAACAGGCGGAAACATATTCCATGGTGCCATGAGTTTGGATTCTTTGTTCCTAATGCGACCAATCAAAGGCTGGTATGCATATTGTCTTTTCTACGCCATTTACTAATAACAGAAGCACTTCAGAGAAGTTTTCCATTTTGGAAACCGAAGCAAGCATATTTTGATAAGATTACAGCATTAGCAGTGCTCCATTGCAGTTCCATGAAAACTTTTATTTTTGCAGGTCAGGTAACAGAACACCTGTGAAAGGTCTTTATCTTTGCGGGAGTGGTACACATCCTGGAGGTGGCGTAATGGGGGCACCTGGTTGCAATGCTGCCTCTGTCGTCATTGAACACTTAAAGTCCACGAAGAAGTAGATCTCTGTTCAACACAGGTTAGGGATTAAGAGATGTGTTTTGTTTGTTGATGCATTGCGATAATCAACACAGGTTTGTTGCTTCAATTACTGACAGCAAATCCAATTATGGCAACAAGCTATCTTTCCTATAGAGAACCGTATTCTTATGGGTACTAATCCCTGCTTCGGCGCGTTATTGATGGATCTTTTGATGTATCCATTTGAAGAACCGAGAGGTAGACATGAACGATAGTGATTGCCTAATGTTGCTGCATTCCTATTTGAAAACTCACCAAGTTATGGTAGTGACATGGTAACTTGATCTGTTCTTGTAGCTCAAGCAGTAGTAATAAAACGATAAGATCCGTAAGTTATGTATGCAATTGCTTTGCGATTTAATGTTATTGATGTTCTTGTTTCTGTTGCTGTTTTGGTTTGGTTTGCATGGACAAAGTTGAGCTTGCCTCGTAAAGTATAATTTTTCGACAAAGATGAAGGTTAATGACAAATGACCTATTGTAAAGAAAATAATTGTTAAAAAAAAAACAAGATTGTTCAACCTTTCTCTATATACTTGTGCTACAAAGCTGAGAGATCAAATGAATGAGCTATACAATCAAAATTTAAACAAGAAAAAGACCTTTCCTCTACCAACATTAACCTCGACTAGGTTCCGAATTGACTAGCTTGCCTCAAAGAGCTATACTTCTTTGGGGTTCAGACTCGGAAGAGAGTCCATGCTCGACGCAGATCGATGACCCTCGTGTTCCCTGATCGGTCCACTGCACTCGCTGCTATACTCAGAACTGGCTACTATGACTCTCTTAACTCGGTTGGTCTTCGGAGTCGTGTAGGAGCTCGAATCATACTCGGAGCTTGAGCTGAAGAGCATGTTGGGTCCAAGCCTCCCTCCCTCACCAAAGTCTTCATTCAATAGATCACCTTCTAGAGCTCTAACAATCTGACTCATTCTAGGTCGTTTCTTCGCAGAATGGCGAATACAAGCGGCCGCAGATGCAACCATGCGTGCCATCTCGAACGGGTTATAGTTACCTTCTAGGCGAGGATCAACTAACACATCGTAGTTTCCATCAGCCAGCGCTTGAGAGAGAATAGGTCGAGCCTAGTATCAATCAAGGAAAATGAGCATAATTTAGTCCGATGAACCAAGTAAGAATAACTCATGCACGAGCTACACATGCTAACCCAATCGACCAAACTATCTTCCATCTGTGAGCTATCAACCGGCCGTCTCCCGGTAATCAACTCAAGAAGCATCACTCCGAACGAAAAGACATCGGATTTCTCAGTTAGCTTTCCACTCGATGCATACTCCGGAGCTAAGTACCTAGCAAGGAAGACAATGCCTCAAATTATCGAAATTTTTTTACCATTTGGCAAATCACTTATCGAAGCACGCTTCACGCTCACCCGAAAGTTCCCATAACTCGAGTCGATACATGAGTGTAGTTGTCTAACGATAGCTTCGCCAACCCAAAATCAGCAACCTGGATGTGTTCTTTCATGGGTTAATTCTCAAGCAAATTTGAAATTTACTATTGAACCAAATGCCCGCCCTTACCATGGCTTCAAATTTGAAATCCAAAAGGATATTGGCGCCCTTGATATCCCGATGAATAATCCGAGGGTGACCTTCACGAGCAATTCGACTAGACAAATCAAAATTGATACTCGTGCGCGTGTGTGTTCAAGAAACATGAACAAGCATACGTATAACTCACAATCCTCGTGCAAGTAGGCGAGGCCTCTGGCTGATCCTAACGCAATCTTATGCCTCGACGGCCAGTCCATCACCGGGAGCCCTTCTCCTGCAATAGATGGTGAAAATTTGCGTTAATCTATTCCACCTCTTACGGAGAAAAGAACTTAAAGCAAAATACTTAATAACAGGACGGAGCGACGGAGAGAGTGAGTGCTAACCATGGAGGTGATACTCAAGAGTATTGTTGGGCACAAATTCATACACCAACAATCTTTGTGAACCAGCAATGCAGTAGCCTACTAGAGAAACAAGGTGTCGATGGTGCACTCGACTGATGATCTCAATTTCAGCTCGGAACTCCTTCTCGCCTTGCCCGCTCTCCGACTTGAGCTGTTTAACGGCGATCTCTTTTCCGTTGGGTAGGATTCCTTTGTGAACATACCCAAATCCACCCTGCCCCAATAGATTCGAATCCGAGAAGCCGTTGGTGGCAGTTGCAAGCTCCTCGAAGGTGAATGTGCTTTGGTTGAAGCCGAGCGCAATGACAGGGGAGGGAGGAGGCAGGAGAGGTCCACGGGGCCCCGAGTAGGCCGAGCTTGCATCACTGGCGGCCATCATGCTTGACGGCGGCGGCGGCGATGAACCCGGAGGAGGAGGAGGAGGAGGTGAGAGCTTCACGATTTGCGATCGCCCGTCGATGTAAAAGCCATCAGTGTCTACAAACATGAAACTCGTTGGGTATATTTTTTCCATTAGACGATCGAGCGTTTTGCGTTTGCATGACGACCAACCTTCCGCGTGATGTTGCGTTGGATCATGGCGCTTCTTCTTCTTCTTCCTCAAGCAGCATATGAAGAGGCCGAGCATGAGCACTAGAAAGAGGCCTAAGCCTGCCACGGCCCCGATGAGGATGGCCAAATTGATGTCGCCTTGTCCTTTTGAATGGGGAGGGGGTGTTAGTTCCTCCGGAGGCGATGACCGCCACCACGTATTTGGAGGTGGTGGCGGAGGTGGCGGTGGCGGCGGAGGCGGCGGTGGTGAAGAGCCATCGTCCTCATTGTTCTTTAACTTTACTGGCGGTGGCGGTGGCGGTGGTGGACTCTCAGAGGTTGAAGGAGGTGGAGAATTGGACGAAGAGGGAGGCTGCGGCGGAGGGGAATCATCCGACGGAGCAGAAGACAATTTTCTCATTCTTCTTCCTCCTCAAATTGTTCGAGCTCTACAAAATGTAGAAGATTAATGGAAACGAGGAAGAAGAAGATCCTCTGAGCTGTTGTTATACGACAAAGCTATAATCTAATTAATGTGCTAATGCCTCCTCCAATCCCAATCAAGATCATCAAGACGATAGAATTATATTGATTGGAAACAGGAACAAGAGAGGAAAACCAAGAGGAAAAAAAAAACAGAGGAAAAGAAAGAAGGCAAAGTGTGATGATGACCATCGTCCAATTTCAATTGAAGTAGTAACTAATTTGGGGGTGGTGATCGATTGCTTCTTGCCTACCACTCGTAATTTGAATTGATCTAGTGTATTATAGGAATTATGAAATCATAATTGATAATTATAAAATTCTAAATTTTAATATATCATAACTTTTGACTCAAATTGAATCACGGTACAAATAATATATCAAATCAAAATTTATTTAAGTATTTACACAACATTTCAATATCATTTAAAATGTCTTTTCAAAAGTTCTAAATAATTTTAATCATAAAATTTCTTTTCAGAAAAAAAAAATCAACATAATATATCCTTTATGGGAAAAAAAAGATGTCTTCATAGTTTTGGTCCAAAATTTTATCTTCCTAAGTTAATATATCCTATAATTATAACACCTAGTTATAAATATTATGGTAAAAGATGAATACACTCGTCCCCTAACTATAAATATGCACCCATGAATCATTAACTAGAATGGATAATTAAGGAGGCAAGAAGAATATCATTGAGAAGTTGCGCTCGAAGAATCGAATATTAGCATTGACAAGCACAATATTGTATCGATTATAGTTGGCACATAATCAAGCAACATTTGATGTAGTAAATCTAGTTGCAAGTAAACAAAATAATATTTATAATTTATTTATAAATTCAGCTTTTGTATGAGTAATCAATACTTAATAATTGATGAAGGAAAAAGGGAAATAATTGAGAAGGATTTGTGAGGTATAGAGTATGATTTGAAGATTAATTTAGAAGACTATAACCAGGTAAGTAGGTAACATTGAACCGCTCTGTCCCATATAGAATTTTTTTATCGGCTGACAAAGTAATTCAAGAAAGTGTTCAGATGAACGTCTCAGAGTTTAGCATCTTATAGTTGTGTATCCCATCTAGAAAAAACTCCTACAAATATGTTGTAACTGGAGATTAAATTACATATATTTGGATGATAACTTGGTACCTTTTCATTACGAGCGCTTATTAATTTATCCTAACGGTCGATGAAAAATTTGTATGAAGGAGACCCGTCACCCCAAATTCACTATTACGAAAAATTCAACACGTAGAAGAGTATAGACTAGAAAGAAAATGACATTATTCATGTACATATACTTTATTTTAATAATTATTATTTATATTTCCTATCAAAATAAAAAATTATAGAAACTCTAATTCTAAATAATAAATATCACAAAAAAATTAAATTCTATATTTTAAAATATATATATATATATATATATATATATATATATATATATATTCCTCTAATTTTTAAAAATGTTTTTTTTAGTAGATTGACGGTCTTCCAAATTAAAATGTTTATTTTTTTTGTTACAGTAAAAAATGATAATTTTTATCAGGATTGTCTCTAAATTAAGGAAGATAAATTATATGATAGTAAAAAGGTTAAATCTATCATCCAACGGAGTCGGCCCCACGATCATTTGTGAGAAAGTAATTCGAAAAGCTATAATTGGTCAATGCGGAGGAGGGGTTTTTCCTTTCGATTTTATCGAGATTTGAACTCTTGCCTTAGGATATCAACTCTGCTCCGTACTAGCCAACTCAACCTTGTCTCAGGGGAACATTTAGTTTATATGTTTTTAATTTCCATTTTTTCAAAAGCACATATTTTTTTTTTAAATAGCGTTAGGTTTGTATTTTTCATATTTATTTTTTAAAAAATAGATAATATTTTCTAGAAAAATAAAGAAAGCATAGAAATTATTTTCTATTTTTCAAAAAATATATATTTTTGAGAAAATAAAAATAAAAATAGGAATATCCAAAACGCTCTCTTAGCTTTTTGTGTTGTTGTTCCTCTTCATTTCAGAGGGGGGCAATAACTATACAAGAACACGTTTGTATCATTGTGCTCAAAGTGAAGCCGGTCACCACCCTCTCATTATTAAACTTGGGCCTGCTCTATCATTCAGCTCGCCACGCCATTGCCTTCTCCTCCATTGAATGCTGCTCTGAGAGGGAGAGAAGAGAAGAGAACAGAACAGAACAGAACAGAAGAAGCTCTGTAATTATATTTCAGTAACAGTGTTTCCTACTGCGCATGCACACTCTTTCTCTCTCTTTTGCTCGATGAGCAAAAGTAAGAACACTTTTTGTGCTTTTCTTCAATTAAAAAGAAAAAGAGATACCAGCAATAATTTCCTCGAAATTGTGATCAGTCGCATGACTTTGAGGTTAAACAATGAGTTTGAATCTGTATAAAGCCTGTCGCATGGAGGATGCACTCTCATAATCAAAATCCAAACTTGCCTTGATCGAATCATTTCTTAGCTTAATTGATCCTCAATAATCTCCATGGCTTTGCTTTACTTTGCTCGTCTCATTGTGTCTCTTCTTGCTTTTTTTGCTTTCCCTGTTCTTGCTCTCTCGTATATTAAGCACCTAAATTCCATCCCAATTATAGAATGATCGCGCGAAGGAGGAGGATATATATCATGGTGATGAGCAAGGAGAGAAGGAAGAAGAGCAACAGCAGCAGCATTGCTTCTCCCTGCGCCGCTTGCAAGCTTTTGAGACGGCGGTGCGCTCAGGACTGCATCTTCGCGCCGCATTTTCCGGCGGAGGAGCCGCACAAGTTCGCCAACGTCCACCGAGTCTTCGGAGCTAGCAACATCAGCAAGCTCTTGCAGGTGAAAGCCAAACCTCAAAAGGGGGGAGAATAGATCGATCTTCGTTGCTAATTGTTGTAACTAATGGCTGAGCTATGTGTGATGGGAAGCGTGTTTGGATCGGCAGGAGGTGACGGTGGGGCAGCGAGGCGACGCGGTGAGCAGTCTCGTGTACGAGGCCAACGCCCGGCTGCGTGACCCTGTCTACGGCTGCGTCGCCGCCATCTCCTCCCTGCACCGCCAAATCCAAGCCCTGCAGGCGCAGCTCGCCATGGCTCAAGCTCAGGTGGTCCACCTCCGACTCGGCCACGCCGCGTGCTGCCTCGCGCTCCGCCAGCGCCCGACCACCGCGCCGGCCGGCTCCTCGGCCGGGACGGAGGACAAGGCGGCGTCGCAGGTGGTTGCGCTGGACATGGTGGTGGTGGAGGAGTCCAACTTGGGAGATCAGCCGCCAATTTGGTTTGGTTGATTGTTGCTACTGCTCGCAGTAGCTTCTAGATCAAGGAACCAAGAACAATCGAGTGTAACCCCTTTCCTAGATTAACCTTTTCTAAAATCGATCGTGAACTTGGCGCAATTCGTAATGTTGATATTCTGAGTCGAAAGAGGCTCAATTCGACCGTTGCAAAGTAATCGTACCACCGGCGAAGACAGAATCGCGTCGCCGGCGTTGGGATTCTTGTACCGTGAGCCCCGACGCCGGTTCCACCACTTGGCTGAGAGCGCCGCTCAAGAACTCCTCCTCGAGTTGTGGATCAAGGAAGAGGAGGAGCTCGTCGCCCGGCGCGTCGCTGTTCGTGAATTCCGGGTTTGCTCTGTTCGCCGCCGCGAGATCGCCGGCATATTCTGCACTTTATTCGTCTTTCACTCCCTCCTCCTCTTTCTCTTCCTCATCCTCTTCCTCTTCCTCTACCATGCTGCTGCTCGCGCTATCCTATGCCTTGTCGGCTCTCACCAGTACGTTCTCTGCCATTAATGGACCTCGATTCTGCATCAAAATTCTTCCTTTTCCGGTTTTTGTTGCCAAAAATTGGATTTTGCGAAACTTGGGTATTGGAAATACGAAATTCTTCATTCTTCTACGAAGACTTGTTTTTTTTAAAAAAAAAAAGATTGCTGTTCTTCAACTATTACTTCGGAATTTTGAGAAAATGGCGGTGAATTCTTGTCATAATTTAATAGTTTGAGGAGATCGAGCAAAGAGTTTCATGGAAATCCATGTCGCCTAAACCGGGAGATGAACGCCTATCAAAAATCTTAGCTTTAATATATTAACATGTCTGAAGCAGACAAGACAAATAAGATCGAAAGAGAGAGATAGCCAGAGCTTTATTTTCCACAACCACACTCCGTGGCCGGCGGCTGCTTATCTATAGCGAAGCTCCCGCTTCGACTCGCCGGCTCAACACCGGTCGAAAGAAGACAGGAACCGCTCGTCGAACTAGGACTGGAGCAGCTCCTCCTCCGCTCCCTCCGCCGCCGCCGCCGCTTTCCCTTCCTCGGCCGCGAGGAGTCGGCGGAAGAGCGAGGCGGGGCAGGGGATGCGGAGGACGCCGCGCTGCTGGTATCCGTACTCCTGGGCGGACCGGCGGAGCAGCTCGACGATGGCCGGCCGGTTCAGCAACCGTGTCGGGACCTCAAACCGCTCCATCTCCTCCCCGACGTAGACCGGCACGTGGCCTTCCGCTGCCGCCCCCGCTCCGGGCTCCCCCGGAAGCTCCTTCCGCTGCCCCCGCCGCCGCCGCAGCGCCTCGTACTGGGAGTAATCCGCCACCCGCGACAGCCGCCACATCATCGTCTTTCGAGTTTCGCCGACGATACGCAGAAACCACCGAGTGGTTTTCCTTTTAATTTGGAGGCATGTTTTTTTATAGCAAAATATTGAAGAATTTTAGCAGTCCAAAAAAAATTAAATAAAAATAAATAAAATAATGGGGGTCGGGGATGATAGGCGGTGTCAAAAACCTGATATTCCAACCAAGACGATAAAAAAAAAATTAGGTTTGAATTAGATGTTTTTGGATTCGGGTCAAGTTCGAATTCGAGAGTTAAAATTTTTGGATTGAATTGGATCGGATTCAGATTGTACCAGGTTGACATAAATATAAGATTTAGTGGATTTTTTTAGTTAAATCGAATTTTATTTTGAAAAAATAAGATATTTTTATGTATATTAATATCATGTTTGTATGATAATGATGAACTATTGAGATAAAAGTGAAGAATTATAAGAAAAATAGTTAAAATTAATAATAATTTTGAATCTGATTTTTGGATTATCCGGGTTGGATTCAAATTGATCAGGTTCAGGTTTAGAGGTTTCGAGTTGAACTCAAGTTCAGATTGAGTTAAAAAAAAATCAACCTGATTCGACCCATCCAAATTGACACCCTTAATTGAGGTGAACAAATTTTTTTTTCCCTATCCAATTTTAAAATTCAATTCGATTCAAGTTGTACAAGAAAATATTATCACAATGCAATCGCATAAAACTATATAAAAAAAATTAATGTATAGGCATGTTGCTTGCCCATACTCTTTAAAAAAAAGTTTATTATAATAATTTTTTTTGATGAGTCAACTAGGAATATTTTTTTTGTTGAACAAACAACAGAGATTAATAAAAATACTAATAGATTGGATCGCATGCTTTTTTGGATTATCTAAAATTATAGGTATCTTACTTAAATTGGATGCCAACTAATTAGGATATTTATTTATTTCATTAGTGGAGCTTGAGGACTAAGCTTTCCACAAGTGATCACGAGGAAGCTTCCGTGAGTGATTACTACAAAGATTTCATAAGTAACCATAAGCACTAGGATTCTATGAATCTTATAATTATGAACTATTATTCATCACATTAATATTAAAATAGGAAAAAGAAAAACAAGGTTCTTCAGAAGATAATGGTAATATTTTGTATGTTTAAACAAAGCAGTGGGTGGAGAATATAATATATTTTTTAGGGTTCCGTAGTCATCGTGGTACGGTTCCGTGATATTTTCAATTTACCTTTGTTTTAATTATCTAATATTATATTTACTAATTTATTTATTTAGTTAGATGCGGCACTCGCTCTCAATAGATATAAGATAAAGAAAGAGTAGAAGAAAGAGATTGTGTCCCATCCACTTTGTCATGGTGGGAAAAGAAGAATATTTTGAACAATTCAACTCAATGTCTTTTGAAAGTTTGAAACGGAGGAGGATTGGAGGAATAGGGTTCTATAGTTGATTATGAAATATGCTTTGTTTCATTGGTTTTTTTATTTAATTAGATTTGCTTGTTATAATTTTTTTTTAATAATTTAGGTATCTAATTTTTTAAACTGATTAATTTTGAAAATGACTAATTCAGCTCTATAGAAATTTTTCATAGACTACTCAGCTAAATTCAAAAGTATGAACAGCTCATCGCTCCACAATGCACCGTAATTAAGAATTGACTCGTGAATGTTTGATTAACTATAAAAGTATTTTACCATTATATCATTGCACTATAACTCAAGACTAATTTTATATTCAACATATTGTAAAAGGTAAAATCCATCATCTTGACGATCCCTCCTCAACTATCAAATGATACTAGGAGAGAATAAATCAGGTACCGAACATGCCTCTCGTGGGAGGACATTTTTTACCAACTTCGTTAGGATTTGACCCTTGTTCCATACTATAAATCTATTATATGATTACCGACTCGACTACGCTCTTGTGATAACGAGGTGAAGGTGTGATTGTATGGACGGGTGAATTTATAATCCAAAGTCATCGAGTTGTGTCATGGCAAGTACGACTCAACACTAAACTTAACCAACCAACAAGTAGGGTTGTAAACGAGCCGAGTCAAACCGAGTTTTGGGGTATTCAAACTTATTTGATAAGGTAACCGAACCAAGCTTAAAATGAACCAAACTTTTGAAATGATTGTTCAAGCTTGACTTGATTTATTTTTTATGAGTTTGAACTTAATTGAAGTTTGGCTTGAGCTTAGCTTGTTTAGATGTTATTGATCTCTCAATTCAAGCTTGGTTCGAGCTTGGCTTGAACTTGATTTGTTTAAATGTTATCGAGCTCTCAATTCAAGCTTATTTGATTATTTGAAAACTTTAATTATTTGATTGGTTACTAAGTTTGATAATTTAAACTTATTTGTTTATTTTATTATTTATTTAACATATTAAAAAGAGTTTTATTAGTTAATATTGTTCACGAACATTATTTAAGGACGTTGTTCACGGACGTTAACAAGCTGAACACATACATATTCAAGCTTGTTTATTTAATTTAACGAACTGTTCAAACTTGTTTATTTAATTAATCTTATGTATATTAAACGAACATAAACAAGCTCTTACCAAGCCAAACATTAAACTTATTCGTAAACACTTGGTTCATTTACAGCCCTACCAATAATTCCAATTCTCAAAACATGAATCATCCTAGTACAATCCAAACCTACTTGACTTGACCTCTTATTTTGATAAATGTTATTTTCTTAATTCATTGAAATGATTAATTATTGAGATAAAAAATGAAAAAATAACAATAAATAATAAACACGGTCAGAGCTTAATTTAAAAGCCTAAAGTGTATGATTTAAGGGATATAATAAGATTTATCAACACCAGCTTTGACGTGGAAATTAAAATTTTGTATTCATATTTTCAATCACTTTCGTGGATTTTTATAATAAGGATAAAAAACAAGAAGAGAATAGTGATCCAACTTTGAAGAAAAAAACAAAAAAAAAATAAAGTATTGGGCACCAGATGAAAAAGAAAAGAATATTCCAACGTTGCTATAAACAAAAACAATGATTCAAATAAATATATATATATATATATAGCAGTTCGCACGGGCTTTGTCCGCAGCATATGCATATATATATATATATATATATATACTCAATTTTTGCGATAATTAATGGTGGATTGGCATTTATTGAACTATCAAAATCGATTAGATTCTCTCTTTGTTTTTCCTTTTTGCACAGTTGCACTAGAGCAAAATGAAATGCTAGGAGAACTCTTCCCACCATCTCGTGTATGTCGTGTTTTATATTATTTTTTTTCAAATATCTAATAAAAACATATGCTCAAATTTCTTTAGATTAGATCATGTTTGTTTTTTTATTCGATATCATTGCTCTGATATGCCTTAATCAGCTAATAGCTTCCCAAGCTATAGAGCCAAATTAGACCCACTAAGAAATTTTGATGCTATACAAAGTCGGTGTATATGCTCTTTCAAACTATAAGTATCGTCTCATCGTCTTTTGCATGAGCTGTTGAAGTATTGCAAACTTTATATACCTGTGGCATTTTGAGTTTTAAGAGGTGATCATACCTAAATTTGATCATAATTGTTACTTTGCATATAGTCGTCATCAACTGAACCTCTGAAAACACAAAATTTATTCAAAAGGGAGGAAAACCGTAGAAGAAAGGTCACATACCACACGAAGAAGAAAGTGCACATATTGAGAAGGAATAAAGCCACCCTACAAAAGTCCCATAACCACCCTACAAATACAACACTTAGGAATCAGTGGACAATTTAAGTGAACAAGATCTCCAATTCAGTTCGTTCTCACCTCTGTCGACACTCTTGAGGATTTGGAGCATCTTTCTGAAGGAGAAATGGGAGCTAAATCCAACAAAAAATCATTCTTCTGATTAATTATTGAAGTAAAAGTTATCGACTTAGAGCTCACTCACACATACATGAAGTCAGACCCTGCTAAGAAAAACGAGGAAATATCAGATTAATTGCACAATAGAAGAGTAACTTTAGCGGAACCGTTCTAAGATTTCAAGTGGCATAGACGCCAAATGAAAATGAGCAGGAACAATAATCATGTAAACAAGTCTCAGAGATCCGGTATCAATTCACACGGTTTCATCAACGACCAATGTAAGCTTCAGATAATACATGAATAACAGAATCAAGTAGCATGGCAAAGTTGTACATATTTAATAGTGTTCTGAGATAGCTGCGAGCAACGAATGGACATGAAGCTAACTCAAAGAACATCGAGTTCCAGCTCGCCCTTTTGAAGATCTGCTTTAATGCGCACGTTCCCGAAGAACATCGAGTTCCATCTCTGTTGGATCAGTAGCCTGAATTTCATAGTGGACACCATCCATTTCTCTCCTGAATCGATCTTTGGAGGTTGCATACAGCATCTTAGCCCTGATTCGAGAAACAGCTGGAGACCTGATGCCCAGAAGAAATATAACACATCAATTTGTACGAATCAGGTGAAGTTATACATTATGAAAGTCGAGCAATTCATGGAATGCAAAACAGTCGTAGGCTAACTGGTCAAGTTCACATGGGAATGGAAATTTCTGATGAATCAGTGATTCACAGATTAGTGAAAATTTGGACAACTCACAATACTCATGAATCTAGATCAAACTGTAGAACTCTATTTTGAGATTGTAGCACCATCATAAATGATAGTGACTAACTTTGATGAAAAATCAATTTGATAGCAGTTAAGATAGTATGCACTGATATCCAATGTATAGCAGAGGTGATGCTCTCATATGATTTACTTATCATTCAACCCAAAGACTTCTGCTGGGCAAATCTGTTGAAGTTTTTGCATGATCAACTACAGCAAAGTTCTATCACTTTCCATAAAGTGCTCAAAATGATTGAATATAACTCTATTAACTAGATTAGAAACGATTTTGAATTTAAGGTGACATTTGGTTAAATGACTGGAATGACTATGAGTATGAGTTTGATAATAAGGTGGAATGAGAATGATAATGATAATAGAAATGAAACCCACCTATTTATATGGATTTGGCTGATTTTCATAAATCTGAAATCATTCCCAAATTGTCATTCTCAAATCCACAATTCAAACACTATCTTTTACTAACATTCCATTCATTTTCAAACTCACCAACCAGACACCCCTTACAAATCTTTCATGCTGGTATAATACCCATGTTAAAGATGAATGATGGCACGGGGAGACTCACCAGGCAATGAAGAAAATCTTGCTTTTTTGACAATTCTCCTCAGTAACAAAGTCAAAATCATAGACAGCATAACGGCAATCATTTTCAGGCAGAGAAGCCATAAATTCATCATAGCTCTCAGTAGCAGCCCCAACCTTTTCCACAATAACTTCTTTTCGCTTTTCATCAATCTTGAAAATCACATACCTATGCGTCTTCTTTCTCTGAAGCTCTAAGAAGATATTTTTGCAATCATCAGCAACACCCATCCCAGAGGAAGCATTCGACTGAAATAAATTAACAAGAGAAAATAACAAAATAGGTAATATGTTTACAAGGAGAGAGTCGTTACTTCAACATTAATGAGACATCTATGGCCCACTTGATTGTGGGCTTAGTTTATCAAATCTACACAAAAGAAGGATTCATACAAAGCAAGCTATTCTTTAGTAAGTTGACAAGGATACATATACATATAAACCATAAAACTGTCTCACAATTATAGCCAATTTACAAAAAAAAAAAAGAACAGAAGTTAAATATAATTGTATTATATGAAGTCCTTGCAACCAAGACTGACTCTGGATAGATATATCTTGCTATTAATTACATATACACTTCAATTCCACAGCTAAGTTTAAACTTCCAAGTCATAGGAATACCAAGATTACCTTGGAACAGTCACTGAAAGGTCAAAAAAAAAAATGTATGCACTTCACTCTTAGTTATAGCATTACAAAGAGAATATATAAATAAAAAAAGGTAAATCAAGCATAATGGTCAATTTACTTGAGAGAGCAGAAAGCAAAACCAAGGAAAAGTTTTCGCAGTGAAAAAGTCTTCACCATTTACTTCATTAAAATTTTTAGAGGGAAGAGAAACGCAATCCATCAGCAGATAGTTTTAGAGCCAAAATCGATCACATCAAAATCCGACGGAAAGCAACAGATGGGAAAAAAATTACGCATCTACCCTTTTTCATTCACAAAATTACATTATATACAAAAAAAAAAAATGATACATGTATCCTTTTTAACTCACAAAATTACATTATGTACACAAAAAAAAATGACGCATGTACCCTTTTTTTATTAACAAAATTAGGTCGCATATATTCACCTTCCTCTATCAAGATAAACAAGCATGCAAAAGAAGAGATTTCTTCACCCTTTCTCTTCTCTTCTTCCCAGGATAATTTTCCACCATAAATTTCTTTTCCATCCTCATCCGCACTTTGGAGTAAACAAAGCATATAGTCCCCTCGAGATGGTCTAGTGGCTAGCGCATAAGGTGCTGCCACCATTGGGTCTAGGGTTCGAATCTCGACATAACCGAGGAAAATACCTCCCTCATGCGCTAGTCACTATTCCAAAAGCTAGTAGTCACCCGTGATTTACCTCATCCGTGTTAGCCCTGGGACGAGCTGGCGGGGGCGAGCGTAGTCGCCTTTTGCCACCATGGAGTAAACAAAGCATAAGTCTACATGGAAAATAGTAATGCTTTGTCTACTTGGAAGGACGGATTTAAAAACTAATGAAAGTTTTCCGCGGGAAAAACCTTCCGTTGTTTACTTCATAAAAAAGGATGGATTGTTTATTTTGTCCCTTGTTTACTTGTTACAGAATAATCAATGGATGGATTTACGAATTCATCCTTCAATTCATTTGTGAACAAGTCTTTGTCTACCCAAATGGGACAGAACCACTTTCCTTCCCGTCTCCGCCTCAACTACTCAAGTCGCGGCTGGTCTGCAGTTCTGTGCGAGAGATGCATTGTGTGGCCACCCTACCCTACTCCGTGTGGGCATCATTGCACAACCACCTCATGCTCGTCAGAGCAACGAGCAAGCGGGTGGCCGAGCGGCCGGGGGAGCTCACTCGCGAGTAGGCTAGCGGCAGGAGGCGCTGGTATGCGAGCAAGCTATCAAGGGTGCTCACCCACGAGTAGGCGAGCGGCCGGGGTCACCCGCAAGCAGGCAGCCAAGGGAGCTTGCCTGTGAGCAAGCGAGCGGTCTCTTCCTTCTTCTCTTCCATCCCGAAGGATACTTTTCTTTTCCCTCTCCTTTTTCTTTTCCCTCTCCTTTTTCTTTTCTCTTCCCTTCCCAGTTGAATTTTTTTCCTTCATTACTTTCTGTCCTTCCTCAATCCACACTTCGGAGTAAACAAAACATAAATGATGGTGCATGATGATACATGACTTGTGCAATGATAATATTATAGTCTTTCAAGGTGAAGATAAGGATAGAGTTCCTTGTGTTATAATTGCTAATATAAAATTTATTTTGTCGACCATATATCATAACACAAACAGATACTAACTGGTTAACCTGATATATTTTAGAAGCTCATCAGAAGAAAAAAAAATGGTAATACTCCCCCATCTAAACTTTATTCGCCTATAAACTACTACATTATCAATGGAGATAATTGAGATTGTTTTGATCTCCCTTACTCAATGTTTCATGCCCTGTAAAAGCCCAATATCTAATTCAGTCCAGGATCCAATCCTAGTTGATTGCATGAGAGGTCCAGTTCCACTATGAAACTAGCCAGTTCCAACATAATCAAGCTTGGAGTAGCTCCACCCTCATGCCATGATAATATTAAGTTAATAGCACGCATACTTTAACAGAGTTTGTTGACAAATACAAGGCACTGCAGCCAGAGTATTTTCCAATTATTCTCCAAGTCATTTCCTTTTCTATGTTATTGGTTTCCCTGTTTGTATTAGTTTCGCTACAGGGTAAAATTTAGATTTTGGATTAGATAAGGGTGTCGAATCTTAGGCAACACAACAGGTCAAGATCAAGTGTACACATAATTCATGAAGGGGGGATATGGTAGGAGATACCTTTCACAATCACCAACTAGGGCTTCATTCTAGGGAAGAAGTTAGAGTTGGGGCCTAGATAACTGAGTCAAGACTTAATGAGACACAACAGGGTTTTTTACAAGCTCAAGCACACTCATGTTGGACACAAGTCATACTGATCGTTTTGAATTCTAGTCTTTACAGCAAAGGTTCGAAATTTCAAGTTTGGGATTAGTTCTATCTTAGGTATTGTAAAGTGTATGCATGCTTGTCTTGAAGTTGCCTCTAGAACAAATACTTAGATAGGTATCTGCCAAACTTTTGAAAAGTAGATTACTTGATTGTTTAGTTTCTTTTTGAAATGAGAGTCAGTATTGACAAGAACCCTATTCTCAATTATACATGGAATCTTCTTGTAACCATGATGAGGACTTCTGAACCATGAGTAAAATTATTTTCTTTGAAGGTGGGTTTTGTTGTGTCTCTTGAAGATGTATTCCTTCATTGGTTTCCACAATTTCACTTTTGTTGATGATTTCCTTGTAAGGAAAAGACTGAGTACCTCTAATTGTCATCCCTCCTCACTTCTATCATCTATCCAACAACAATGAGGGAGATTATAGCACCACTAGTTCAGTGGATAGTTTGACATTTAACAAGATCAAATATATGTATTAACATGGGATTTAGCATATATAATGTAGTCACCCCACAGTTATTAAGTTAATTCTCTCAATTCACATCAGAAAATCAGAATGAGGTAGTCCTAGGTTGGAAGAGAAGAAATGGGACTACTTATCGCAATTGTGGTGCATTAAACACTTAAATCTCACATAAGAATGCAATACTTTTGGGAATGAATCAATTCAAATCTAAAAATGGACAACAAGCTTATTAATTGTTTAGTAGGTTGATGTCCTGGTCTAAAAAACCTAACCAAGATTAGGAGGTTCATGTAGGATTTAAAGACACATGTAGGATTAGGAGACTCATGTTTAGTAGGTTGTTTCCGTGACTCGAATCCGTGACCACCAAGTCACATTACAGCAACTTTACTATTGTGGCAAGTATACCCTTCACCTCATAGCACAAAACAAATCCTAATATACAAAGGCGTGTCACAGTGGCTCCGCTATTTATATAGCCTTTCTCATCAAATTCCGTTGTAGAACCTAGATTTAGGTCAACTATTGGACGCCAAATCCACTACGATACTGATTGTCATGACCTAACCCCAACATAATGAGAAAATTGGCCCATAGCTTACCTAAACCAAATAACTGAAATGCTTAAGCCTAAATTGATAAAATCAATATCCGCTCTAGTATATACCAGCACTAGCAGTCCACATCCTTCTAAAACACTAAATAGTCAGTGTTAAGAATTATTTATCATAAAATAAGCTAAAAAAGAACTGAAAAAGAGTTTTGCAGGACCTTCTGCCAAATTTCCGGAAAATCAATCTTCCATATCAACCCCAACTTATTGAAAAATAAGGAAAATCAAAGGGGAAAACATTTGTGACAAATTGTATTCCCATGGACATGATTCAGGCTAACAACAAACCAAAAGTTTTGCAAAACACCGCTTCATGACTTTCAAAACAGGGCAAATTTATGTCCAAAAACAAATTCGTAAACAGGTCTTACTAGATTCCAAGGGAAAATCCAAACACGCACACACACACAATTAAGTAGTAAAAGTTATTAGATATATTAAATCCAGCGACCACAATCGCGCGACTTGAAGATTCCGGTAACTGATACCTAATTACGAAACAACTAACCGTGCCGACCACAAAATACGACACAGATCATTACTTATCGTCCCAAGCATTAAAACATCAAAAGGCCTAAACTATTGCAACAAAGATATCACAGCGAAATACAATTAAGCAGCCGTGGATCCGCGGTGATCAGTATAGAAAATGACCGTAGAACTGTACCAGATCTCCAAAAGAACAAAAACACCGACAAAAAACAACAGATCGACCGTTCTTCGGTACCAAAAGTGATGGCAAATAAATCGAAGTCGACTGAACCCGATCTGGCCGAGAAAAAAAAAAGTAGGCACTCTGAGAACTTACAGAGGATCGGAGCAACGACATATCGACGGGAGAACAGTAAGGCGATCCGCCCTTGCCTGGTTTTTCTTTATGCCGATCGGGAGAAAAGAAGTGGTGGTGGAAGCAGATGCCTTTTCTTCTGCCGGTTCACGGCTGCTGCTTTTCTAGCCTACTAAACAGGTTGTGCGCAGACGAAAGGATATATATTCTCTCTCATAGTTTACTCATTTTACCATTTTGGCCCGACCTTTAATTTAAATTATTATATTTTTATAAAAAAAAATTGAAACGCCCCTAAAAGTTCTTTATAATATCTTTAAATTTAATATAAATTATACATTTTATTAAATTTAGATAATTATTTTTAACTACCTACTATATTAAGTATCCTAAAATTTTTATTTTTTTTATTTTTTATTATTTTTTCTCTCCCGATGTAATATCTACTTTTCATTACCCAATTCATTTCTTTATTTTTTTTTCTCTCTTTATATCATATCTATTTTTCATTACATAATAAATTTCCTTTATTTTTTCGTTTCCTATGTAATATATATTTTTCATTACCCAATTCATTTCCTTTTATTTTTTCTCCCTCCCAAATTAAATAATATTTTAATATTTAGAAAATTAATTTTACTCCATAAATTTAAAGGGGTGTATTCAATCAAGAGATGAAATGACTTTCATTAACTTTTTCTTAATGATAGACTTTTGTGGAGTTATAGATTTTTATAGAATCTCAGTTGTAAAAAGAATTACATGAAGTTCTATAGACTTTTTTGCAAAACTTTTACAAACATTTATAAATTTTATGAAAACTTATATATTTAAGGGGGTTTATGCAATCTTGAAAAAGCGTAGGTAGTCATGATCTCACACGATATTTATTTTCGAATAAAACCTAAAATACCTAATTAAATTTATTTTTTAATAAAATAATAAATACCATATTTGTCTATAATTTTTTTCAACTTTTTATACTTTTATCTTATTTTGACTAAAAACAAAGAGAGGATAACGTCTCAATTTGTAATTTTTTTAAAAAACTTTAATAATATAATTTTAAATCTAACAATATTATAATAATTTTAAATATTTTTATTTACAAATTTGATCCAAATTATCATTAAATATTGGTAATCCTTTAATTTGATCAAATTTTTAATAAAGTGTTGAATTAATAAATTTGATTAGTAATAAAATTAATAATATTATTATTACTTTGATTAGTAATAATATTATTAAAATAAATATATATAAATATATAAAATTTATTTATGAATTTTTAAGATTTAAATAAATTTTATAAAATATTTTTCGGGTCTAATTTCATTAGACTTTATTAAATTATCTATTAATTAAGTTGAGAATTAATTTAATTTATTAATATATAGAGAAATGATATGTATCTCATCTTAACCAATGTGGATTCCTGCGTGGGCACTTCCACATTAGCACCAACAAATTGATTTTTTCTCTCTGCGCCCATCTCTCCGCGCTTATTTCTCTCCGCCTCCCTGCTCTAAATCTTTCTGCTCCCGCTCTCCGCGCCCATCGAGCTCCCGATACCCATCGAACGCTCGACGAACCTGGATTCTTCCTTTCTCTCAGCCTCCTTGCCCTAAATCTCTTCGCTCTCTGCTCTCCGCGCCCATCGGACGCCCGACGAACCTGGATTCTTCCTTTCTCTCCGCCTCCTTGCCCTAAATCTCTCCGCTCTCCGTGCCCATTGAACGCCCGGCGAACCTGGATTCTTCCCCTAGCCCTCTCCTACCCTAAATCTGCCCTGAATCCAAATATGAGGTATTTCTATGATACCAATATTGGTGACACTAGTTTCCTTAGCTGATTTTACAAATTTTGTGATTTTTTTATCCAAATCAACTTTCTTCTATTTGGATTTTAATGTTGCTTGGTTTTCTTCTATTTAGTTGCTCAGCTCGCCCCAAGGTAGCTATTGGGTTCGACTCTCCTTGTAAACAAGACTAGACTGTGGCACATACTTTGTACCTTCCAAAGAAGGTAATCTATTGACTGAATTCTATTGAAGTTTTGTGTGTGATTTTACCGTAGTTGGGGAGGGAGAGGAATGGATAGCTGGCAATATTTGGGAGAGACCTATTTTACCATTGTCCTCACCGTCCGGCTTTACAGATGAACTAGAAGAGCTAGGATTAAGTTGTCGGGGTTCTCCTTTAAATAAGATTTTTTCTTATTTGATTTCAACTCCACCCCTCTTTCTTTTCTAGAACTCCTTACTTTTCATTTGGATACTTAACTTTTTGGATCTATTTTCTATTTTTTTAAAAAAAAAAATGTAGGTGAATACTTACCTGCCTTCTATTTTTCAATAAATGTAGGTAAAAAATAGTCATGGAACAAGAAAAAAGTGATTCAAATGAGGTAAAGGATAACAACGACCATGTGAATTAAGACCTATTTCCATCTAATTTAAATGAAGTCATGATTCCTAAGATTAGAATGACTTTTCTATCTAAAAATGAAGTTCATAATTTTTATAAATTCTATGCTCAAAATGTTGGTTTTGGTATTTCCAAATTAGGTGATAAAAAATGAGATGATGGAAAGCAAAAAATTTTTTATTTTGGATGTGCCAAAAGTGGTAAAATAATATCTCAAGCAAAAAATGCTTTGTACCCTAGACTTTTTACTAAGACAAATTGTAAAACTAAGATTAATGTTGTTATTCGGAATGATAATAACTTTGTGATAAGTAGTGTATCTCTTGAACATAATTATGTCTTGAGCCCGAGAAAGTCATGACATTTTAGATGTAATAATTAATTGGATTCAACCACAAAGAGGAAACTTGAATTAAATGATCAAGCAGGAATAACTTAAGTAAAAGTTTTCATTCATTGGTAGTTGAGGCTGGAGGCTATGAGAATTTGACATTTGATGAGAGAAAGTGTAGGAATTATATTTCAGAAGCTAGAAGGTTGAGGTTAAGGGATGGAGATGCTGAAGCCTTGAGTAATTATTTTTGCCACATGCAAAGGCGGAACTCAAACTTCTTTTATGTGCTTGATTTAGATGAAGAGTCTCAAATAAGAAATGTTTTTTTGGCAGATGCAAGATGTAGGGCTGCATATGATTACTTTTATGATGTTGTGACTTTTGATATAACTTATTTGACTAATAGTTATGATATGTCATTTGCTCCTTTTATTGGGGTGAATCATCATGGTCAATCCATTTTGCTTGGATGTGGATTATTATCAAGCGAAGATTCAGAAATATTCATATGGTTGTTCAAATCTTGGCTGATATGTATGCTCAGACGTGCTCCGAAGGCCATAATCACAAACCAGTGTCGTGTCATGGCAATTACTATTGAAGAGATATTTCTGAATTCTCATCATCGTTTGTGTCTTTGGTATATAATGAAAAAATTACCAGCAAAATTAGGTGGTCACGCTCAATATAAAATGATAAAGAAATAATTGAAGAATATTATTTACAACTCACTTACTATTAATGAATGTGATGAGAATTGGATGAAAATGATTGAAAATTTTAATTTGGAGAATAATGACTGGTTGAAATCTTTGTATGAACAAAGGAATAGATGGATACTTGTGTACGTCGAGTTTGGGGCAGGTATGTCCACATCTCAAAGGAGTGAAAGTATGAATGCTTTTTTTGATGAATATGTTCATTCAAACACTTCTTTGAAGTAATTTGTTGAACAATTTGATAATGCTCTGTAGAAGAAGATTGAAAAAGAAAAAAAATTTGGATTTTGGTTCTTTTAATTCTATGATACCAGTAATTTCTGGTTATCCTATTGAAAGACAATTTCAAAGTTTCTACACTAATAACTTATTTAAGTTGTTCCAAGATGAGATAAGAGGGTTGATGTTTTGCAATACCTCACTAGTGAGGCAAGAAGGGGTTGCTTTTATATTTGAAGTGGTAGAAACTTTGTTGGGAAAAAATGGAGACCCTATAAGAAATGCTTCCTTCAGGGTATATTATACTGAGTTAGATTCTCAAGTTAAGTGTCTATGACATCTTTTTGAGTTTCGGGGAATTTTATGTAGGCATGTGATCTCTGTATTGATACGAATGAAGGTGATTGAGGTTCCTATAAATTATATTATGGGTCGATAGCACAAAGATATTAAGCGTGGTTATCAATGTTAGGGGTGTTTGGTGCTAGAAGGGGGGGTGAATAGCTCGTTGTGTGCTTGTTGCTTGCTTCGTGATAATGATTTGCAGCTGATAGTCTTTACAACATGCTCACAATGCTAACAATAGGATTTACTTGGTATCTACCTCAAGAAGAGGTGACTAATCCAAGGATCCACACGCGACACACACTCCACTAATCAAAACACTCCTCGGTAACTACCGAAGACAGAGAAGTTTTGTACAAACTCTCAATACAAGAAAAAAGAAAAGGGAAGTAAATACAAGTAAAATTTTACAAGATTTACAGCATGAAATCCTAACCCTAGCTTCTTCTTCTTGTGTGGAAAGCCTCTTGATCTTGGAAGTGCAGTAACACTTTGCTCCAAGAAAGCTTTAAGAACTAGCGTAAATCTCTGAGAGTGATCGCTGGAAGTGGAGTGGAAGAACTGTGGAGAAAGACGCTCGCCAACGGATTTATCCTGCGCAACGGTCGCCTCCCAATCGATTGACTGATTGATTGGGGAGGCTAAATCGATTCAGCCTTCTTCTGTGCTCTCTGGAAAATGCCTGAATCGATCGACCGATCGATTCAAGCTTTCCTGTGATCGCGCGAGAAAAACCAGCCCCCAATCGATCGGTTTATTCATTGGAGATGTCCAATCGATCGATTGATCGATTGGGAAGCGTTCTGTGCCTATAACAAAAGATCCTAATCAATAGACCAACCGATTCGGCCACTGCTTATTGCATCACAGTACCTATTGATCGGCTGATCGATTGAACCACTATTCAATCGATTGGTTGATCGATTGGTCTCCCCTTGACTTGCTTAAACCAAGTCTAGGGTCCCCAAATCCAACATCTGGTTAACCGTGACCTGTTGGAATCTCATACCTAGCATCCTGTCAACCTTGATCTACTAAGACTCTTTCACTAAGTGTCTGATCAATCCCTTTGACCCACTTGGACTTTTCTCCTTGTGTCAAGTGTCCAGTCAACCTTGACCCACTTGGACTTAACGTTTTGTACCAAGTGTCTCGTCCTTCATTATCCACTTGGACTTCTACCAGATGTCCAGTCACCCTTGACCCATCTGAATTTCCTCGTGTCAAGTATTCAGTCAATCCTTTAACCTACTTGGACTTCCCAACATCAGGTGTCCAGTCAACCTTGATACACCTGGATTTCCACGTGTCTGGCTTCACTCACCAGGACTTTCTCCTAGCTTCACTCATTAGAATTTTCCTCTGTCTGGCTTCACTCACCAGGACTTTCACATTGCCCCGCTTCACTCACCGGGACTTTCCATCTGCCTAATTTCACTCACCAAGACTTTCACCTAACTTTACTCACTAGGATTTTCCTCCGCCTGACTTCACTCACCAGGACTTTCATAGTGCCCGGCTTCACTTACCGGGACTTTCCATCTGTCTGACTTCACTCACCAAGACTTTCACCTAGCTTTACTCACTAGGATTTTTCTCTGCCTGACTTCACTCACCAGGACTTTCACAGTGCTTAGCTTTACTCACCGGGAATTTCCATCTACCTGGCTTCACTCACCAGGACTTTCACCTAGCTTTACTCACTAGGATTTTTCTCTGTCTGGCTCCATTCACCAGGACTTTCACAACTACCTAACCTCTAGTTAAGACTTTCTCAGTCAAGTATCTGGTCAACCTTGACCTACTTGACTCTTCTTCACACCAAACTGGTCAAACCCTAACCAGAGGGGAATTGCACCAGTAATCTTCCCAATCGGACGATTGCACCTGTAATTTTCACGTATTGTCAAATATCGAAACCAAACATTAAGACTCAGGCTTGAGCCAACTCAAGTCTAGTCAACCTGATCAACCTTGACCCAGGGGATATTGCACCAACAATCAAAGTATCACTAACATTTATGATGAATATGTTTGTGATGGAGAAAGACATCGGTATAATATTCTCACTCCATTGATACAAGAGGTTCAACAACTTGGGGCAAATAATAATGACGGTTGTTCTGTTTTGGTGGAAATCTTGAAAGATGCGAAGGAAAAAATTGATTGTTATTCAGATAGATTATTCAAGAGCGGACTAACTGAAAGAAACATCTACATCAAGCTCGAAAACAATACACTCTCCATTAAAAGTAGGACCTCAAGGTTGTCCACCCACAAAGAGGAAAAATCTAAGATTGAACACATTATGAAAAAATCAATTGCAAAGGCCAGAAGAAATGTATGATTTATTATGTTTTAAGCAATAGAGGATTATTGTTCAGTACCTATGAGATAACTTTTTCTTTATATACTTCGTTGTAGCAAAATATCTCTATTTACTATTTATAGGGTTCTTTGTTGAATACAATGTCAGGTGATTAATTCTGTGACAACCAGCCAATCAACAACATAATATGCTTTTCTTAAAATTTGATGTTAAAGTGAAGGTTAGTCCCTATAATTTGTCCAAATTGTTAATAGAGTTTGTACAATATTAAAGTAGTGTGATTTACTTCATTTGCCAAAGATACTATGTTTGGTTTACATGAATGGCATTCCATCCCTAGTGCTATTCTTCTTTTCATTATTTAGCTTAATTTTTCCTCTCATCAACCCAAATAGCCACTGTTTGTACTTATCATATTGGTTCTTTTACAAAATGTGAAAAAGAATCTTTCTAGTCACATGGATGGATATTAATATCATGGATCTTCTCCCTATTTATTACTTATGTTATTCTATACCTATGAAGTGAGAGCAAATAATGACCATCCAATACTAATTATTATTTTGTTTCAATTCTATTTCATTTCTCAAGAATAAATGCCCTTCTTGCTTAGCAGATATATCCGACTTCCTGCAAACGACCCAGGTAATTACTATTTAATTTGTCTCCCTCCACTGATAAAAATAATCATGTAATTGTGTTATATTGTTGTTGAAGGATATGCTTCTTGTAGGTCATTGAGGGCCCAACGTGGAGTGTAGAAGAGCTCAACAACACGACGAATGGCAAGCATGATTCTCTTGTACATTCTGATGGTGATGTTCTTAATTCAAATGTAACTGGTGAGAATGGTACACTAAACACCTCAAGCTCGACAGACTCTGAGCCTTCATGCAAGCGATAGAGAATCGAAAAAATTGCATGATTGATCTAAAGACTAAGCAGAAGCTCTGAGAGACTTTACTTTTTGCTTGCATTCTCTCTTATTTTGTTTCCAAGGAACTCAGTAAAGGAAATTGCTAATTCCATCTCCATTTTAAACCGATTAATGCCTTTGTGATTCACCCCTGTTTTGCTGGTTATTGGTATAGACGAAGTTTTTTGAGGAATACGATTTGAAGTTTTATTTTGATTGAGTAAATTTTTGTGATAATTGATGCTTATAAAGTTTATTATAAGGAGATCTTGATAACCATTTTATTAGTGATCAACTGTTACACAAGTTGCTGAGAATCAACTCTACTTGAGATTCTGGAATCAAATCATAGTCCTATTACAACAATGAACTTCACATAAGTTAGGCAATATGAAATAAAGCAACACATTTGCTTAAAAAAAGGATGGCTAAACCCATAATGATCATATTTATTATATAAGAATTTTAATACAAATAGAACATAAGCAATCTGCAGAAGACTCACTTGTACAACCACTATCATCAGCTACATTGGGATTAAATGTCTGCAGTTTTTCCTTTGCCAAATCAGATTCTAAGTACTCTTTGCCTTCAATTTGACTTTTATCGTGAAATAGATCATGTTTTAGAACAATGGAATCTGACATCTCACGTACCCCTTTAAATTAGAATATGGCAGCTCCGCGACATGCTCAACATCGGCTTCCAACTCATGATCACAATCGACATCCTCGCCATAAACTTGATCAATTACGACACCAACAAGATAAAGGGCAGGCGGGGGTGGTGCGTCAGCCTTGCGCTCATCGCTGTCCTGACGGTCATCATTACCGCTTGTTCCTTGAACAGACAAATCAAGGACCTTTTTATTCTTTATTGTCTCTGTTGATTTTTTTTAACAAAGTTCACAAGAAGAAAAAATCTGAAGTCATATGATTAACACAAAAGGGGAGAAGTCATAATTGTAGGACCGTTAGCGACCAGCTAGAAGGAGGTTGGATAGTTTGCAAATACAAAAACAAAACCACCCTTCTCGAACTCTTAAACTAATATTTGCATAAAGAATAAGCAGAAAGTAAATAAAACATTAAAAGAAGAGGCAAAAGGATTTACTTGGTTACAATCGATGTGGTTGTTAATTCAAAGAAGTTGAAGCACTAAATACTCTTTCAGGCGGAGAAGCCTCTTATAACGTTGAAGCGCAGAAAACAGAAGCTTAACTCTAAATTACAGCACACAAGCGTTGGAAGTGAATTTCTGAGTTCATTGAAAAGCTTCTGAACCAAGGCTATATTTATAGCCTTGGTCGGGGCGCCTGGAAGGGTTCCGGACGCCCTGGGGGGATAAAACTCTATCCCCCCACGTTCAGATCGCGAAAGACTCGATCTGGTCAAAGATGGACTTCTGGGTGCCCCGGTATGTTTCGGGCACCCCGGTACGTTCCGGACGCCCCGGACCCAAAAGTCAACTCTGGTTGACTTTTTCGGTCTGATCCTCTGCTCCTCTGCTCCGGCTCTGGTTGCTTTGGTATGGGTCTTCAACTCCATATCCGCTCGCTTGGGTGATCTCGGCCATTCGGAAAAGGGCTCACCCGAACCCAACTTCCGGTCTTCTCGAGCAGGTTACCGCTCCAACTTCTCGTCACTCGGAATCGTCGCATGGTTCCTTCTCGTCCGCCAGCGTACTCATCCGCAGTCTTCGTCCCTCGGTCGCACCCCGTGCCGACCTTCTCGCTAGCTGCGTCTCTTGCTCCTTGAGCAGTCTTCCGCTCCAGCTTCTCGTCCCTCGGAACCACCGCATGCTTCCTTCTCATCCGCCGGTGTATTCTTCCGCAGCGCCTTGTCCCTCGGACGCACCGTGTGTCATCCTTCTCGCTAGCTGCATCTTCCGCTCAACTACCTGTGCTCCTAAGCTCCTGCACACTTAGACACAAGGTTAGAAACATAGGACCTAACTTAACTTGTTGATCATACCAAAACAACCTTAGGGTTCCAACAATCTCCTCATTTTTTATGTGATCAATCCAAATTAAGCTAGGGTTAAAATAGACATAAAAATAAACAATTTATATTGCAATAACGTGCAACAAGATAGACAAATTAAATTTCAAAAAAAAAATAATTTCTACCTCCCCTAGACTTATATTTTTTTCTTCTTCCCCTTTGATCACATAAAAAATTGGGGTTGCAAGAAAAATCAAGGGTTGACACTTAAAAAAAACTATTTCAATGATTTTCTGAAAAACAGTTCTAAGTTAAAGAAAATTTGTAAGTTAAAAATAATTTTTGAAAAATTTCTAAGTTTTTGCAATCAAAATTACCTTTTTTTTATTTTAACAATTGCTAAGTTTTCGTCATCAGAATTAAGAGCTTTCTAGGCAGGGAACTTTATGCAAGAAAAATATTTTTGAGAAAATTTAGAAGAGAATCAAAAACTTTATAAGCATTTATTATATATATATATATATATTTAATTCTAATGCTATTATCAAAAAGTTTTAAATTTTCATTTTAATTTATTATAACTTCTCAAATCACACTTTTTCAAATTTAAAGTGACCAATATTAAACATGCAGAAAATTGTATCATGTTAATTTTTATTATTAGTTTGTCGAAATTCTTTAATCGGCAAGCTATTTCTTTTAACTTAATATCTTTTGTTATATTTTGAATTTCTAATTCACAAAAATATTTCGATAATATAAATTCTAACTTGATAAAGTTTTTCGACAGTATTTCTAATTTGCAAAATTCATTCGACAAAATATTTTGTAATTTGATGGAGTTCGGCTATCTCGGCAGTTTCCTCATTCTCGGACTGTTCTGTCAGCGGCTCGGTGTCCATTGAGTTGTCGGCTTCCAAAGGTTCTTCGTAGAGTTTCAAGAACTTTTCCCAAAGTTCTTTTGCGCTTTTGTACTCTCCGACTCTGTCGATATCTTCATTTGGTATTACAGTTAGAAGGTGAAATTCCGCCCGAGCGTTTGCCATACACTCGTTACGTTGCTTCTCGTTCCAGAGGCGTTTATTGAGTTCTTCTCCATTCGTTGTATTTGGTGCTTCATAACCAGATTTCATTATTAAACAAATACCAAAATCAGTGTTTAGGTATACCTCCATTTGTTTCTTCCATAAAGAAAACTCCCCCTTGAATGCTGGTGGGTAGACGCAAGCTCTGGTCATCGTTTTGTTGCTTCGATCGACGGTTAGTCCTCCTGAAGTGTCTCGGCTCTTATACCACTTGTAGGACCGTTGGTGGCCAGCTAGAAGGAGGGTTGAATAGCCTGTAAATACAAAAACAAAATCACCATTCTCGAACTTTTAAACTAATACTGGCATAAAGAATAAGCAGAAAGTAAATAGAACATTAAAAGAAGAGGCAAAAGGATTTACTTGGTTACAACCGATGTTGTTGTTAATCCAAGGAAGTTGAAGCACTAAATACTCCTTTAGGCGGAGAAGCCTCTTACAATGTTAAAGCACAGAAAACATAAGCTTAACTCTAAATTACAACACACAAGCGTTGGAAGTGAATTTCTGAGTTCATTGAAAAGCTTCTGAACCAAAGCTATATTTATAGCCTTGGTTGGGGTGCCTGGAAGGGTTCCGAACACCCTAGGGGGGATAAAACTTTTTCCCCCAATGTTAGATCCCGAAAGACTCGATCTGGTCAAAGATTGACTTCCGGGCGCCCCAGTACGTTCCGAGCGCCCCGGACCCAAAAGTCAACTCTGGTTGACTTTTTCGGTCCGGGTCCTCTGCTCCGGCTCTGGTCGCCTCGGTCCGGGTCTTCAACTCTGGATTCGCTCGCTTGGGTGATCTTGGACATCCGGAAAAGGGCTCACCCGAACCCAACTTCCGGTCTTCTCGAGCAGGCTTTCGCTCCGACTTCTCGTCCCTCAGAATCACCGCATGGTTCCTTCTCGTCCGCCAGCGTACTCATCCGCAGTCTTCGTCCCTCAGTCGCACTCCATGCCAACCTTCTCACTAGCTGCGTCTCTTGCTCCTCGAGCAGTCTTCCGTTCCGACTTCTCGTCCCTCAGGACCATCGCACGCTTCCTTCTCGTCCGCCGGTGTACTCTTCCGCAGCGCCTCGTCCCTCGGACGCACCGCGTGCCGTCCTTCTCGCTAGCTGCGTCTTCCGCTCGACTACCTGTGCTCCTAAGCTCCTGCACACTTAGACACAAGGTTAGAAACACACAGGATCTAACTTAACTTATTGATCACACCAAAATAACCTTGGAGTCCCAACAATAATTGCGATCAAACCATCAACTATTCTTGCTTGGATTTAACATAGCACGTAATACTGTCATATAATTTCAAATTCTTGCTTGACTGAATAAGTATCAGAGATGAGAACTAAGTCCCAAAAGAAAAACAACGCAGAATAAATCATTACAAAATGTTCAAACCATTATATAATATGTTCTGCATTATTCATCTTAACTAAAAACAAATTATCCTATCACCTTACAACATCAACATTAGTCAACACTAATTAACCACCTGAACTAATAAACCAATTAGCCTTCAGCTGGTTCTTACAAATATTTAATCTGTCATATTACAACAACAACATTACTCAACACTAATTAATAAGACCGAACTAACAAAGTAATAAGGTATACGACTAAAAGAGTTAAATTCACTATAACTAATATTCAGACCACTGATGATACATTCCAATTTCCTAGATTATGTCCACGAGAAGCAATGAATTCACTTCCTAACCTTGACTCTATTCTTCCTAACCTTTCACGACATATTTCACTTATGTCTTCATTAGACAAAGTATCGGCTACCACTCACTTTTGTCAGCTATGTTGCGCACATCCATAATACCTCCTTCCGGGATATTTGGTCGATCTAGAAACACATACCAATGTTCTTCGCCCACAATCTCTACATGGTATATGTTCGAATTTCGTATTGTCGATGGAGCTGTAACTTGATGATGCCATCAAATAACAACTTATTAAGCAAATAAGAATTACTTAGATTCAAATATTTTTTAATGTTCATAGATTGTGTGCTAAATCAATTCAAAAATAAGAAATAAGCTATTTTGTGTTACTGTATAAATCAACAATAAGTACCATATAAATTATCTTATTTTGATAATAAGCAATAAGTAAAACATAAACTTATTGCTTCAAGCTATCTCATGCTGGGTTTTCATATCTAAGTATCCCATCTAACAACTAACAACTTATTTATTTGGATATAAGATACAACAAACCAACTATCAATCTCTTGAGAGACAAGAATGAGGGTTCACTTCATGGGAAAAAAACTGATAGAGAAAAAACATAGAAAAAATAGATTCAAAAAGCATAGATTTAGAAAAAAAAGTTCACTAGTGGTGATGAGTAGACCATAGTTTAAATAAGGGAAGCAAAAGGGAATGGAGTTGCTAAGCTAAATCCACATTCTAGATGGTAAAGAAGAACATAAAAAAAGTTATAAGAGATGTCTGTCAGCGAGTATTACCCCCTATCATGTTTTATTTTAAAAATTTACTAAACCAAAGCCACTACTTCAAAATAAAAATCAAAACCCAAACGGCCAAAACAATCACATCCACGCAAATGAAATAAGTAACTAAGGGATGTTGGATTTCTAAGCCGTTTATCGCGAGTGCTTCTCGATTTACTCTGAGAACCGATGAAAAACTTTTATAAGATCAAATTGATCATCCCAAAATTGAAAGTTAGCTAATCTAATTAATTTTTTTTTACAATATAAAACTGGCAAATCATCTATTTTACTACAGTCAAACTAAATCCTAAACTCCAATTCTTAAATATATTGTAAGCTTTTAAGTAATTATAGAATAGTTTTTATATATTATCACAGCTAGTTGAATAGTTAGACACGAATATTGAAATAAGGGATATTTTGAAGATAAAACAGGTGGCTTTTGACTTTTTTTTTTTCAGAAGTAACAATGGGCAAGCGGATAAATACACAATTTAGTTATATAAAGAGGCAACAAATACAAGGAAAACATTGCATTAAAGTTAAAACTTTAGGCCGAGCGGCCTAATTACAAAAAGAGATGACATCCAGTCGAGTGGCCCAATTACAGAAACTACTCAATATAATCATAAAGGGTCTTGAGGATGTTATCCAAAAGAGTCACTTGATCGCCAGCCGGAATAGAAGCGGACTCGGAGAGAAGACCCTTCGACTTCATATAGGTCATGGTGCAAGCCTGCAACAGGAGCCTCCCGAGAAGGCCCTTCAACCGAGAAGCCTCCCGAATTGTAATAATTTTTTATATTCGAGGCGTTATTTAAAATTAACTCACATCAAAGGGGATCATTGGATAAATAAACAAGAACGGAGAGTGAATTAGACAAAACTTTATACATTAGGGACCTATTCGTTAAAATGCCCAAATATAACCCAATGAGCTGCAAGCCTGCAACAGGACCCTTTTCACGTTCCTTTGCGTCGTCACCGCCAAAATGAGATTTTTGAGCGCAGGATTGAAATCGTCTTCCTTGATCTCTGCGTTCCGCTCCGATTTCTCTTCCAGGCTCTACAGATCTCTGTCGAGCTGCGCCGTCGAGGTCGTTGAATCCGACTACGCGTCTGAAAGCGACGTCTGCTCTTGTTCACCAGCGCGGACAGTCGAAGAACTCACGGGCCGCCTCTTCTCCATCCTCGTCACGTGCCGGGATCCTTCGCACCTCCCCAAAGGCCGCCAGGTTCACGCCCAAGCCGTGGTCAATGGCGTCAGCGATTTCACTATGGGCGCTAGGCTTTTGGGTATGTATGTTCTCTGCCAAAGCCTCTTGGACGCCAAGGATTTGTTCTTTTCGCTCGACAAACGCTCGTCCTTACCGTGGAATTGGATGATCAGAGGGTTTACCATGACGGGCTGCTTTGAATTAGCTCTGCTGTTCTATTTCAAGATGTGGTTCGTCGGTGCCTATCCTGATAGGCATACGTTCCCTTATGTGATCAAGTCCGTTGCTTCTTTATCAGCTGTAGAGTCAGGTCGGTTGATTCATAGTACTATATGTTCAATGGGTCTCGAAACAAATATATTCATTGGTAGTTCCTTGATCAAGATGTACACGGAGAACAATGAGATTGGGACTGCAAGGGAGGTGTTTGATAGAATTCCCGAAAAGGACTGCATTTTGTGGAATGTCATGATTGATGGCTACATGAGAATCCATGATTCTGCGCATGCTATTTTGTTGTTTGATAGCATGAGGCTTGCAGGCACCAAGCTAAATTTTGTGACTTTCGCTTGCATCTTGTCTATCTGTGCCTCAAAAGGGATGCTGAAGCATGGAACTCAGCTTCATGGGCTTGCAGTTAAGTTTGGTGTGGAGTTGGAACCTTCAGTGGCAAACACATTGCTGGCATTGTACTCTAGATGCCGCTGCTTGATTGATGTGCAAAAATTGTTTGCTTTGATACCACAGATTGATTTGATCACTTGGAATGGGATGATCTCTGGGTATGTCCAGAGTGGGCTTGTTGATGAGGCTTTGGAACTGTTCTGTGAGATGCAAGCTGCAGGGATGAAACCAGATTGTATTACATTGGCAAGTTTGCTTCCCAGCTTTTCTGGTACTGCAGGAATGAAGCAGGGCAAAGAAATTCATGCACACATAATTAGGAACAATGTCCCAATGGATGCCTTCTTAAAAAGTGCACTGATTGATGTATACTTTAAATGCAAGAATTCAGTGATGGCAACGAAAGTTTTTGGTGCTACAGGAACAATGGATGTAGTAATTGGCAGTGCAATGATATCTGGTTATGTGCTTAACGGGATGAGTGGCGATGCTTTGAATATGTTTCGCAAATTACTAAAAACACAAATTAAGCCTAATCCAATCACCATAGCTAGCGTTTTACCAGCTTGCTCTTGCTTGGCTGTTTTAACTTTGGGGAAGGAGATACATGGCTACATTCTGAAGAATGCATATGAAGGTCAGATTTATGTAGCTAGCGCATTGATTGACATGTATACCAAATGTGGCAGGGTTGATCTTGGTTATCAAGTTTTCACCAAAATGTCAATTAGGGATGTTGTTGCATGGAACTCAATGATTGCAAGTTTTGCTCAAAATGGGCAACCAGAGGAAGCCATAACTCTTTTCCGTCAAATGGGAATAGATGGAATGAGATATGATTCTGTGTCCATATCTTCAGCCTTATCAGCATCTGCGAGTGTACCTGCATTACGCCATGGTAAAGAGATTCATGGTCATATGATGAGAAGCAATATTAGGTCAGACCTATTTGCTGAAAGTGCCTTGATAGATATGTATGCCAAGTGTGGGGATCTAAAAGCGGCTTGTCAAGTGTTTGATTCCATGACACATAAGAGCGAAGTATCATGGAATAGTATAATTGCTGCTTATGGGGCACATGGTCTTTTTGAAGATGCTATGTGTTTGTTTCATCATATGCAGGAAGCAGGATTTCTACCAGATCATATAACATTCCTTGCTTTGATATCCGCATGTGGCCATGCTGGTCGAGTTGAAGAAGGGATTCAGCTATTTCATTCTATGCAAGAGCAATATGGAATCATACCTCGCATGGAGCACTATGCTTGTATGGTCCATCTTTATGGGGGTGCTGGGCAGCTAAATAAAGCTCTAGAACTGATTAAGAGTATGCCATTTAAACCAGATGCTGGGATATGGGGCACAGTTCTTGGAGCTTGTAGGGTTAATGGGAATGTTGAACTAGCTGAGATTGCTTCAGAGCAACTCTCTGAGTTGGATCCTGAGAATTCTGGTTATTATGTGCTCATGTCAAACATACATGCTGTGGCTGGCAGGTGGGAGGGAGTAAGTAAAGCTCGAAGCTTGATGAAGGAAAGAAGGGTACAAAAAGTGCCAGGTTACAGCTGGATAGAAATAAGCAATGTCAGTCACACGTTTGTTGCCCATGACAAATGCCATCCAGATTGTGAACTCATCTACTCTACATTGAAGAATCTCCTTCTAGTGCTTAGGGAAGAGGGTTATGTTCCTAGACCAGACATAAATTTCCACCAAACATGGATACCTCAAACAGGTAAATGATTGCTGCTTATTCTACCCCAAAATTGGTTAAAGAAGACAGTAATAACAAATGTATATCCTCCCAAAATTGAAAAACATACATAGCACTTGTATATGTTGGCTATTGGCAAAGTTCAAGAGTTGTGCTGCTATGTTGTCATCTGTTTAAAAAAATGATTAAGGTCCTGCCAAGTTGAGATTCAGTTTTTGGGTCACTTATGTTTCATGTCATCCAATCTTCAACTCTGAATATATGATGTTAATTACTTAATTGCATTTTATGCCAGCAATACACATTTGAAATTAATGATTTATATATAGATGGCTGCTGAAATAAGTGAGTTTCTAAGTAGCAAAAGACATGCTTATTAGACTATCTATTCTCATTTTTAAATTGCTAATATCTTTCCTATTCACTTCTACATGAAGAGTATCTTTTATGACATTAGCACCAAACTACAGCATTTGTTCATGCTTAAACCTTGTGGAACCCATTAAGTATCTAAACATAAATAAAACCTAATATAGATTCTAGTCCAAGTAACTAATCAGCTAAACGTACAACATTGGTTAATTAAAGGCTTAGTAGATTTGAAAGTAACTCTAAAATGTAAAGCATAACTAGATAATATAAGTATGCTATTATTATAATAAGTAACCAATAAACCCATGACGGCACATCTTAAACACACGCTTGAAGTTCATCACACTCATGTTTCCGATTGCTATGGTTTTGCCACATCATATTATGATTAGTTAAGTCAGAGCTTCAGGACCTAATTTTATTTGTATTTTGTACCTTTGTCTATTCCAGTTTTGATTATACTAGTATGATTTTTGTATTGTCAACTGAGTTATATTGTTATATACATGAATTCAATTCAAATATCAAATTGTTCTTTGTGCAATATGTGAACTAGGTAAAGGAAAATGTGGAGTTGATCTCACTTAGAAGCTACATATGCTCTCGTCTAACACAAGATACTCATTCTAGAAAAAATAGGGACTCCTACTGACAACAATTAGCAGAGATGTTCTTGCCAGTATGGTATGTTATAATTTGAAATGTTTTCCATACTTCTTTAAGTTGTTTATATGATGTTTTAATTCAATTGATTAGAATACTATTATGTTCTTTTTTGTGGAAGTAAACAAATTTAAGAGAGAATAAATAAGGTTGGGCTAGTCCAAACCATGTTGTCCCAGCCTGAACTGAGCATGGGTGCAACTCGACTGAGATGATAATTGATACTAAAACCTGACTCCAGTTCCAAAATTTTAAACCTTGGTTAAAATGCTAAGTTTGCTAATGAATTGATATCATAACCAAAGTTTGTACAATTGGCATTTCCTAATAGGGTCAATTGCACAACTAAGTATGTAGTTACACCATAACCTTGGTCCACAATAACAATTAAATCAAAAAGCCAAGCGAGGGTGATGGTGTAGTGAACCACTTATAGCTAATTTCTGTGTGCTAGTCAAAGTGAATTTTTTACACAATGATTTTTAAACATGCTAAAACTCTTTACTAACAGTTATTTGCCCCTAATTTTAATAATAATATCTTTTAACAAAAATCTCATGACAAACTTCTCCATTCCACTGGTGCAAGAAGCCATGTAGCTAAAATCAGCATCATTAGACAGTAAATGCCTATTGTTTTCCTGTAGGTTGCCACTCATTGATTCCTGATGGTTTTTGAGCAATAAGGAATCTTATTTGCAAATTATGAGCAATACTCCCAGTGGCCATGGTTATACTCTCCAGTGTTTGCCCCAAGTGTGAAGGTAAGTCTTCTCTTCAGTTTTCTAATTTCATAACTTTTTTCTATATTCAACGACCAGTAATGATATGGAGGTTGAATGTTCTTACCATTGTAGTGATTTCCTAAGCGCACTCAAATGGTAGTGTTAGTTTAATTCCCTGAAAAGGTGGGGGGTTTGCTCACATGTCTTTTATTTAGAGAAATGATCATTCAGTTTCTTGATTTAGATGGATTTTAAGCAATCTAAGTGTAGACAATCATACACTTACCATAATGTTAGAGATTACTGCATTAGTCACTTTTTATTCAACGTACAGGTATCCTCATACAACAAATTGTGCATCATGGAATAAATCATATTTACAGTTTAAGAATCAAGCATTTTTTATGGTCAATTAAGATCATATTGATAAACAGTTCTGTGGCTAATGTCATAATAATAAGCCTCTTCTAGGGACTTCTTAATGTATTGGAAGATCCTTGGAGCTGTCTCCCAATGATTATTGGCATTGAGGCAAATAAATTAACTAATCACACTTGCAATAGATGGTTTACTCTCACGACAGGAAGACAATTCAACTTTTCAACTTAGTCTTATGTACTTAGATTAGATAATATCTCTCTTTGTCATGACGTCAATCTAACATTAGAATCTATAGGATTGCAATGTAGCTTACCTCTTAGCATACTAATTGACTCAAGCATAGCAACATCTGTGCTAAGGAATACTTTAGGTCACTTAGATCCTCAATTTGAAAGTGTTGATGAGATCCCTGTAAAACCATCATTAGTAATGAAGATATCATCTGCATAAACAATACAAAAGTATGTTTTCCAGACTAGGAGTTAAGATGAAACGTTTAGTGATATAATGCACCCGATCATCCAAAACTGAAGAGTTAAGCTTAATTTATCAAACTACAGCTTAAAAGATCACTTTAGCTCATACACGAATTTACGCACAAGAACAATCTCCTCATGAGTAATAAGATGAGACGCGTCTACTTAATTCCGTTCCGCACTGGATACTGATCTATCCTTGTCATTGTTTTGGACTTGCCACACAGGAAACTACTTGCAGACAGCCACTCAATCTGGATTCACATTCTGCATGAGTCAATAGAAGAAGAATTAGCAGGTAAAACAATCTACCAAAGAACTGGAGTAGCTTCATCAACATTCGATCAAACTCCACAAGGAAGTGAGTCGCTAACAAATTCCACCTAAATCCTAATGCCTCCTTTATGGTAATTTCATTAAGTTTTCCTATAAAGTTGGTGAATTGTGCAAAAAGTGTAACAATTATTTTGACGATGACTACTAGGGTTGTGCAAGCCAAGGCCTAATTTAGTTTACATGCCCCAGTTTCAAGCATCATCAAGTATAATAACAAGTTAACAAACTACAAGGACCAAAGTTTGAAGCTCAGTAAGGAGGCTCCAAGTGTGCATAATCTGAACTCCAGATTTATCCGGTAGGTAAATTAAGAGGGAAGACTATCTATCTGCAGGATTACTCGGACTAAGCTTGAATATCTAGATTATCAAAATACATATACTCTAGTTTATGTAGAATAGTGCATCATGCCTATTCCATGAAAGCCTTATTTTTCAACTTTTGGTGGAGAAGGCAACGTCACAAAGGTACTTTGTGAAGATGAAAAAGAAGACTGGTCAATCAACAAGTTGCATTCACATAAATATTTCTCAAGTAGATCGAAAAAAAAATGTAATATCAATGACTTGTTGCATTCTTATACTACACCATCCTCTATTTTTATAGCAAGTAGTAAAATTAAAACTCAGGCCTTGTTAAGGTTGAAGATAAGCTTGATCACCAGACACGATTATCCAAATATACTAGTTAATCACGATTATCACAAGTTAATCATCAAACAAAAAATATTAGCCACTCTCCAAGTTAAATTATATGCAAAAAACAAAAAAAGTTTAAGTCAAACAGTTTGATGTAACTGATATGTATAAACTAGATTCATTGTGATTTCACTTACCATGCCTCAATCTAATAAACCAACTTTTTGGCCCACAATTAAGATTAGAATGGGACATTATTAACTAAACACTAAAAAAATATTAATTAGTCAATCTAGTCTATGACATATATTAGTAAATCTTTGTGGGCCATTATGATCAATGTGCACGCATGGATATTACCACAAGTGCATATTTAAAATGCACAATTGAGTAATTTTATTTTATAATAATATTAAAATAAGCATATTTTTGAGTTAAATAAAAATAAATAAATTACTATTTTGATTTTTTTTTGACCAAAAATAGATAATACAATTTCACTTACTCATGCCATAATCCTTCAAATTACCTTACCTTGGATTTAGTGGATTTCCACTAAATATTATCAAGATTATTATTAGTTAAAAAATTTTCTTTCTTGGTGGTAAATGGGAAGTCTTCACTTTAGCGGTCTCTCAGGACAATCTCACATACTTAGAATAAGATAAATCATATAGATTTATTCAGTTTTAATCAAACGACTTTCCTAAACTAGGGACATAAGATAATCTAAAATAATATTTACACATTACAAAAATGAAATCATACAAACTCCACTACTTCTTACCTGATTTCTTATCATATTAAAATGTTCCTTATACATTATAAAAACTTATTTTGTACAATAAATATTCCCATGATTTTTCATTGTCAAATTACACGTTAATTGTGTAGTAAGCAATCAAGTTGGGCCAATTAAACTAAGACCCTCAAATTATAATTAGCCACGTTAAGTTTCTATCTCTCTTCCATTTCTTATTCCCTCAAATTTAAAAAGAAAATGAAAAAAAGAAGACCAGAAGGAAAGCGAGAGAGAAGAGAAGAAAGGAAGCGCAGTGCAGAGGACTCATCTTTGTCCATCTCAACTCAGCAGAGAGAAGGAGTAATGGGGAAGCCATCTCTCTCCCTTTCTCTCCATAAAGGCGTCTCCTTTTTGCATTTGTTGGTGCCATTTCTTTGTTCCAATTCATCTCGTGCTCCTTTTTGATTCGTGGAGCGAGTGGCCTCGCAGCTGCTTTTCCATTCCCTTCGTCGGCTCAGGGTGGTTTGTGGTAGAATTGGATTCAAAGGCGGTTCCTTTTGCGTCCTTGTCGTCCTCCCTTCGGCGTTTCCAGTTTCCAGTTTCCGGGGCTGAGGATTTCGCGGTGCGGGGAGATGGTAAGGAGATTTGAGGGGGAAGGTTCGGGTCCTCGGAACCCTAAACGCCCCTGTGATGATCCTCAACATACCGGCTATGCTGTCGCAGGTGATTTTTTTTGGCTGTTTGCCGCGTTCCTTCGTGGGCTCTGAGTGTGTTTGTTTGGTTGATTGTGGTTTATATTGAATATTGATCGTAGTTTGATGGTTTTGGCTGCTCGATGTCAGTTTTCCGGGGTGCGAGAGTCCTGATTAGTTTAATTGGAAGATTCTCACGGCGTAGCATCGATCGAAAGCTAAAATTGTGTCTTTTGTTCAAACTATTTTTGGACCGTAAAGAAATATTATTTGTTGTGTGTATCTACTTAGTCGAAGCGATGATGATTTCGACCGATGCCCTTAGGATCTTCAAGTTGATAGCTCTTAGCTACTTTACTTGTTTCTCAGTCCATTTTGTTGATCACTTGATTTACTTATTAATTCAGCATTTGCCATCTCTCTTATACTTTTTCCTTGTCTTGTAGATAACCCCCTGTTCGATGCCTCACAGTATGTATTCTTTGGAAAGGAAGATGCCGAGTTGGGAGGTTTGGAAGATGATGAAGGTGACAATTGTAGTTTTATTAGGATTGGTGATGAATACCATTTCCCTACTACTACAGACAGAGAGGGAGTTGTTCCTTCTGGAGCACAAAATGTAAATGAGGTACCTCAGTGTGATAGAACTCTACATTGTTCATACTTCCTTGTGTCACTGGAGTGTAAAATATTCTTTCTTCAGTAAATTGAACTTCTTTCTTCTCTACTCTTGCCACTGAAAGACAAACCTAAACATCTTTTTAACAAAATATATAGTTATTTATTTTACTACAACCAAAAACCTAATAGTCTTTGATGTTCACTTTCTCGTGCATGCTTATTAATTGATTTTTGACAGTACAATTAACAAACATGTCAAAAAAGAATCTGATACCTGCAAGGACCAAATGTAGCTATCAATTTGCTTAACATGTCTATGAAGATTGAATTGGCACATTGATTTTGAACTATTTGATGAACGAGTGATGTTCCACAAACATGCACTCTTTTTCTTTTACATAATAATTTATTTCATGGTGTTTTCTTTTCCGTTGGATTGTGTTGATTTCTCATAATCTTGCTGGTTTTGAAAAGGGAATGAATTTCTTTGCATGCAAGGGCTCTTGTGCTTCTTGTGCGGCATGTTTTTTGGCAACAACTCCGAATCATCTTTTGGTATGGTATGATAATATCACCATACACGATATTGCAGCTGCCAAATTACAATGTAGTGGGACATTTACATAGATTTGTCACCTTGAGTTTTAACTCAAGTTCAGCATAGACAATGCTTTTCTGTGTGATAGATTTCTATAGGACTAACTTTCCATACTTTTTCACTTATATTACAAAAACCATGAGAAGCCATGTTAGTCTCGACTGAGAGTCTGCTATAAAACATATTTCTGCACTTCTTGATTTACTTAGGATCAAATCTTATGATTCTTGTATCCATGGCTATATTAAACTTCACTTTAGTTCCCATGTGCACTCTTTCCTACATGTGGAAGATTCCCTTTTTGTCATTGAAAATTATTTAATCAAATATTTGGTTTAATCATTTTCCAAGTGAAAATTCTCATTGTTGGCCTTTTGTTCTATACGCAGGTTGAAGGGTTAGCTTATTTATCTGATAACGATGACCTTGCGAGCACTTTTGCAAAGGTTGGTTTACCTATCATAATTTTTTTACATTTCCTAGTTGTTTAATTGATGTATTTGTAAGATCATCAGGATAACCTATTGCTTACTGAAACACAAAATGTGTTTATGAAGAAATAGGAGATTTGTTTGACTTTTTCCTCCCTCCAAAACGACAGATAAAGAGTTAAAGTAAGATGTTCAGTTATCCGATAATGAATACTTGCAATTAGATTGACATGCTCAGCCATTCATTTTGTCATAAACACCATCCTGGTAGCTTAAGTGGCAAATCCAGAGACACCGGCCAAATACTACATTTTTCAGTAATGTATGATGATCATTGTATCACATTCTCCTTAGAATTGCATCCATTGGCTCATATTTTGCATTGAGTAAATCCTGTTTTATAAGTGCTCCTTGTGGATTTAGTGCATCTTTCATTAAATTTAGTATTATTTTTAGTTGCTATTTGAATAGTGTAAGCTAGCCCTTTGTCATGATTTTGTTCATGACTGTTATTCTATATTTACTTGCTAATCGATATTTTGCAATTTTTACAACAGTTAAACAGAGTGGTCAGTGGTCCAAGGACTCCTGGAGTTATTGGTGATAGAGGATCTTTTTCTAGAGAAAGTAAGTAGTTTCTCATTTCGCCTCAGTTGTTTCTTAGTGTCGGCTTAAGTTTATGATCCATTCGTTCTCCTTCATACGGAAAAAGTTTTGCATCTCTGTGGCTTTATCAACAATATTGTTGGTACTTGATCCCCTTTTTTGGGTTTTAGGTTCTTCTACTGCAGACTGGACACAGGATGAAGACTATTTAAACTGGATTGATCAGCGAATATTAGATGCTGAAAATGTTCAGGAGGGCAAGAGATGGCGGTCACAACCACGACCGCCATCGTCTCAGCTTTCTTTATCAAAACCATTGTACAGAGCTTCATCAGATCCTCAGCAGCCACATTATCAACAAACCTTTCAGCCGCAGCAGAGGCAGCAATACGCTCAGGAATCAACCCCTCCAGCCAGCTCACTTTTCACTTCCTATGATCCTCATGGCGAACCATCTCAGTCGTTCTCAAATCTTACAAAGCATTTAAGCATTCCCTCTGCTAATACTGGAGTACATTTCCTTGGCCCGACTCTTGCCTCCTACACTGATCCTCAGCAACTCTTGGGAAGATCGGTTAGTGGATTGCACTATGCTCATGACATTGCCCGCGGAGTAGCTCATAATCCTACTACGAGCAGTTGGGCAAGGGACTATTTGCTGAATCATACTGGTCTATTTTCAGGTGACGATCTGTCTCCTAACATGCTTCGGCATCAATTGTCTCTGCCGAGCAATTTGGTAGCTTCACAGATATTATTGCAGCATCAACAACATAGATTGTCACAACTCCAGCCATACCATCTCTGTTTCTCTCACTCGCAGGCTAATTTGTTTCACTCTCATGGTTCCCCTTCGCAAATGAGGAACAAGCTTGATCTAGATATCGGAGTGCCTGGTTCAAGAGACAATAGACACAGAGCATCACTAAAAGGAAAGCGCCATTTTCAATTTTCACATGAGTCTTCTGATACTGGAAACATGAAGGTCGATAACAGGCGGCCACAGATTAGATCAAAGTACATGACATCTGAAGAAATAGAAAGCATTTTGAAGATGCAAAATGCAGCAAGCCGCAACAACGATCCATACACAACTGATTATTATCACCAGGCTTGTCTTGCAAAGAAATCAACTGGAAGGCCGAAATGCAATTTCTGTCCAAGAAGCCTAAAAGATTTGCCTTCTCGATCGCGTGGCAGTAGTGAATCACATGCTCATCTTCAGGTTGATGCAGTCAGGGAGGTTCCACTCTCTTCAGTTCACCGACCTCATCCTCTTCTTGAAGTTGACATGCCTTCCTCGAAGTCTTCCATGAAATCCCTGGAGCAGGAGCCACTTGTAGCTGCTAGAATCACCATTGAAGATGGTATCTCCCTTCTCCTTGATGTAGATGATATCGATCGGCTTTTACAGTTCAATCCTCCACAAGATGGCGGTCTACAACTGCGGCGGAGGAGACAGATTTCTCTGGATGGACTTGCAGCAACACTTAATCTTGTTGATCCACTGGGACCTAGTGGAGCTGGTTATTCTGGTCTCAATCCAAAGGATGACATTGTCTGTCTTCACATAATCTCTCTTGCCAAGGGCCGGAAACTCATATCACGTTATCTTCAACTTCTCGACCCCAGAAGTAACCTCACGCGAGTAGTCTGCATGGTTGTTTTCCGGCACTTGAGATTCATATTCGGTGGACAGTCATCCGACTCCAGTTCATCAGAGACAATAGAAAATCTAGCACAGACTGTTTCCTTATGTGTGCACAATATGGACTTAAGTGCACTCAGCGCTTGCCTTGCTGCCGCGGTCTGTTCAACTGAACAACCGCCTCTTCGCCCCATTGGAAGCGCATCCGGTGACGGAGCCACCATCGTCGTGAAATCTGTTCTTGACCGGGCAACTCATCTTCTGTCGGACCGTCAAGCTGCAGGCTCTTACAGCATATCTAAGTGGAATTTTTGGCGGGAATCATTCGACGCTTTCTTCAGGCTTCTGACTGAGTACTGCCGGCGTAAATACGACAACATTCAGCAAATGTTACGCGACGAGGCATCAAAAGATGCTATCCCTGTCTCTGAGGCAACTATAGCAATGAGGAGGGAGATGCCTGTCGATCTGTTACGGTCGAGCCTTCCTCATACGAGTGAGCACCAGCAGAAGGATTTGATCGAGTTTGCTGAGAAATTGATGCCTGTTATGGCTTTTAGAGATCTTCAATGAACTGAACGATGCACAAATCCAAGTGTCCAAGCTGTCTGACTAATGCACTTCTAATTCATCAATTAGGTAAATATTAAATATCACGAATAAATTTGCCTATTCATGAGCTTTCCATGGGTATCTAGTATTAATTTTTTTTTAAAAAAAAAGAATATAATATTTAAGCTAAAGAGAGTAAACCTTTGATCAGTCATGATGGACGTCTTTAAAATAACCACCTACCTAAGAAAAAGCTTCAACAAAACAATCAACCTAGGGAACTGAGGACTAAAGACTAAGGTGACGTTTGATTTTCTCCTAAGAATCAGAATGAGCATCATAGTATTATGGAATGGGAATGCATCATAGTATTATGGAATGGGAATGAGTATGAGTTTGAATATCATTCCTAAAAATAATATTTGATTAGTTGAATATTTTCAATCGGAATGAACTTAAATTTTCTTTTTTATCCTTAGAAAAAAATAAGAGAAAATATTAAATGAAAGATAAAGTTGAATGTGAAAGGAATATATGATGAGAGAGAAAGTATGATGAGAGAGAAAATGTGATGGAAAAAATGAAAAGAGAAAATGTAATGAGAGAAAATGAGGAGAGAGAACGTGATAGGAGAGATTGAGAAGAAAATAAATATAATGAGAGAGAAAGTGTGTTGAGAGAGAGAGATGGAAAAAATGAAGAGAGAGAAAGTGTGATAAGAGAAAATGAGAGATTGAGAAGAGAAAGTATGATGAGAAAATGTAATGAGAGAGAAAGTGTGATGGGAAAAAATAAAGAGAGAAAGTGTGATGAGAGAAAATGAGGAGAGAGTGTGTGATAGAAAAAAATGAAAAAAGAGAAAGTGTGATGAGAGAAAATATGGAGAGAGAGTATGGTAAAAGAGATTGAGAAAAGAAAAAGTATGATGAGAGATAAAGTATTATGGAAAAATGAAGAGAAAATGAAGAGAGAGAAAATAATGAGAGAGTGTGTGTATGTGATGAGAGAGAATACAGAGAGAAAATGATAAAGAATGTGTGATGAGAGAGGATGAGAGAAAATGAGGAGAGAGAGAGTGATGGAAGAGAATGAAGAGAGAAAGAGAAAGTGTGATGAGATAAAATATGGAAAGAGAGTATGGTCAAAGATATTGAAGAGAGAGAAACAATGATAAAAGAAAAGTATAATGAAAAAATGAGGAGAGAATGAAGAGAGAAAATAATAAGAGTGTGTGATAAAAGAGAATACAAAGAAAAAATGATAGAGAATATGTGATGAGAGAGAAATAGAGAGAGAAAATATGATGAGAAAATGAGGAGGGAGAAAGTATGATGAGAGAACAAGGAGAGAGAGTGAAATGAAAAAAAAAATTAAACAAATATACTAAAGAAATTTTCGTCCAAAACTTAATTTTTATTCTTATTTCATCAAAATCCAAAGAAAAGAATGAGTTTCATCCATGCCCAAATTTTTATATTTCATTCCAAAATCTTGATTTCATTTCCATCAACTAAACATAAAATTTGAGAATAAACTCATTCTCTTATTCCCAAACCTCTAAATCAAACGCCACCTAAATCTTAATCTAATATTTCCACATGTAAATAATATATTACTATGTGAGAACCCCATAACATCTAATATTATTTTTATTATTATTATTTTCACTTCCTTTAACCTAAATACTATATCTATAAAAAAAATTATAGATGCTTACTAAAATAAAATAGGACACAACAGAGAGCACTTTCTTTCGATAATCCAATAAACATAATGATATCAGAGTATTTGTTGTGTTTCTTCTGATTTGTTCTACAAAACTTGAATTTGAGAGTAAAACTGCATGGCACTTACCTGATAAAAAGAAACCTAAATCACCATCAACCTACAGATGTTTGAGTTAAAGAAACATTATTTAACATACTTTTACGATTATATATCTTCGTTCAACCAAGCACAAGGCAGTGGCAATCCTTTCGAAGAACCTATTGCAGCAGTACAGGCACTGCAAAATGAATCGAAAGTGGAATTCCAGACTTGAACAAACCCTTTGAGTTGAAGATTAGATGCGATAGCTAGTGCAACTTGTGTCGATAAGTACTGGGGAGAAGAATGAATCCGTGACAAGTTGATCCCATGAGTAACAAAGATAGTGTTACTGCTGACCTAATCGGAACTCATGAAAGACCTTCCGGGCCAACCACTGTCGCTGTCATCCTTCTTTGAGCCTCCACCAAAGCTGCCAAAGCTGCCAGGTCGAGCAGATCCAGAACTGCCGAAGCGCCCTGAACCAGAGCTGCCCCCGCCAAAACCACCAGAACGGCCAAAACTTGAACCACCAGAGTCCTCGAAATTGCTAGAGCGCCTTGAGCCAGAGTCACTGGAACCTCCAAATCGACCGAAACTGGAGCCCCCAAAACTGCCAGAACGTCCCGATCCAGAGTCGCCAAAACCTCCGGATCGACCAAAACTGGAACCACCAAAGGAACCAAAACGATCTGATCCTGAGTCATCAAAACTGTCTGAACGTCCACCAGAACCACGAGAACGACCATAAGAACCACCAGTGCTTCCACCACGACCAAAGCCTGAACCACCCATCCGACCACCACCTCCATAAGAATCAAAACGTCCACCACCCATGCTTCTGAAGTCTTCTCCTGCACCCTCAACTGTAATTCTTGGAAGCTGAAATAAAAAAAAAATAATAACAAAAATGGATGAAGTCACGATAACTAAACAAAACAAATTTAAGCAAATAAAGACATTTAGGGGCTTAACTCCAAACACAAAAAAAACAAAAATAGGCAGAAGTATTCATAAGTAGCTATCAAGATACTAACTAGATGCAATAAGCATTGAAAATACATTGTGCTACAAGCAAAGAAAAAGAGGGGAAGGTAAAGAAGAGAAGCAATTCACAACCATACTGAATTGTGTGTCCCTAAAAAACCAGGAAGAAAGCCCCAAGGAAAAGAACAAAAGAAAATAGGCAATATTAAATTTTAAAAAAAAGCTACAATGGGTCTAAAGACTAACACAAAAGTATACTTCTTTTCAAGATTTTCCTCTCTATGTTTTAACCTTAACAAAATTAATCATGATTCTTAATATTTGTACATAGGAAATTTCAAATAAGTTTAAAGATCAGAGTGCAAGTAATAACATACCTCAACAAACCTGCACCCAATCTCTTGTTCAACACCTCTAACTAGACGATTTTGCTCATTCGTGTGTATGAGAATTGCACTGCCTTTTTTGCCTGCTCGCCCAGTTCGACCAGATCTATGAACAAATAACTCAGTTGTGTTTGGCATCTCATAGTGTATCACCTAACCAAAGAAAAAAAACAACAAATCAAGAAAAATTTTAGTATGCTTCTCCATAATCAAATACACTACAAAAGTAAAAAAAAACAACTAGACTAAGGGAAGAGAAAGAAGAATTGTCATCACCAAGCCATGTAAAGAATCCACCAATTGAAACTCTATATGACGCTATATAATTACTTATTCAAACAAATCACTTTTATTACTACTAGCCTTTTCCTTATAAAATTCATCAGCATCCTTTGAACATTTCCATGGTAATTCAATTTATTTTCTCACATTTTATCATCAACTGGGGCTATACCTATTTACTTCTGAATAATAGTATAGTAGCAGTATGTTTTATTTTATCTTTCACAATAATTACACACATCATCTTATATTCTCATCTCTATTGCATTAGCTTTTTTGTCTTTCCTAATTGCTTAACACTTTAATCTATAAATAAGATGACATGGATCAACTGTGTCTGTGGAAAGGGTCCTAGCCATTACAAAATTATGTGGAGTACAGGAGGAAGGAAGAAAGAGAAACTGTGGCCTCACTCTCAGAGGTAGCCATCACAATCAGATGAATTCCACTAGTAACAGTGGGAAAGAACACTAGGCACACATTATTTAAGATACTAAATCAATTTAGCAATACAATGATATGAGCAATTATAAAATCAAAGATCAATGATCAGCAATATTGTAGTAGATAAATCGCACAAACATCTGGAATATCATAAACAAAAATAACACAATATGAAGAGATATATCAAACTTATTAGCCTATGTATGACATTCCTGAAGATGTTCCCTCTAGCAACCATACTATCATCTTCATGCAGCTGTAAAGCAATATAATTAATATTATTAAAATTAATGAAAAATATTATTTATTCCTAAAATTTCAGCTTACACCTTCCACTCTAAAAGATTTTAGCTATTCTTAGAATCAACTGGTCATTTTTGAACAATGCCCGTAACATCTTTTTTCCTCACTTTATCATTATTAGAACTACATCAAATTTATCTTAAATGTTACTATTTTATTTTAACTTTTATGGTATCTCCACATATTCATCTTAACACTCTCATCTCTACTCATTTGACTTTTTGTATGTATTGTTTTCTATCCAATCACCACTCTCGTCCATAAGGCGCATAGTATGACAATTTTATAAAATTTTCCATCTAGAAAGGATATAACAATCATGCATGATTCCAAAAGCTCTCCTCCATTTAGACCAATCATCTTAATCCAAGTAATTATCTCTTAATCAATACCCTCTTAATGCTGAATAATATATGTCCTAACCAAGATACCTAAACAATTTAAGAATACAAGGATTACATGTCCATTCATCATTAATTATTTCATAAATGCTTTTCTTAAATTGCATTTCATATATTTAATTTTTATTCTACAACAACACCAATCAAGCCTTTATTCCACTAAGTGGAATTGGCTATATGGATACTCCTATGCCATTGGGTTTGGATCCATACATAATATTTGCCTATGTTTTTATTCTACTTATATTAAAATCAGATAATGCAAGCTTCAAATTTAATGGAATTGTCTCATTAAATAACACATCATTTTGTTGCAAATAACATCCACCAAGGAGGCTTATCTTCAGCATAATTAGCTAACTCATCTAGTATTAATATGAAAAGGTAGGAGCTTAAAACTGTCCCTTGAAGTAAAACTATAACTATAGAAAGATATGTCACACTCCCAGAAACTTTTAACACCAAGAATGACAATATCCCAATAACATCTATGGCATTAATAAACAATAAGATAATTCTTTTCTCCTCAAAGATCCCCCACAATAGTTGTTTACAAATTTAAGCATATTTTAAAATAAATAAATTCCTATGCAAATCCTTTCTATATTTTTCCATTATCAAATAAATAGAAATTGTAGTTGATCTTCAGATGATATAATTAAATTGATTTTCAGAAATTAATTCAAATCACTCATTTTACTCTTTCCTAGGATTTCATAAATAGATACTAAAAACTATTCTTCAGATGTCTTCTTAATTCACAAAATTTTAGCAAACAATTCAATTATCTAAATTATTCCTAGACACTTTACTCTAAACGGCAATAGGTATATCATCTAGCCCCACAATTTTACATGCCTTTATTTTATTTACAACTTATTTAACCTCACTTGATTACTATAAAGAACAAATTTACAATTCCATCTTCAGAACCTTTTAGTCTCCAAAATCAAATTATTTGTAAAGTTTTCATTACATAGTTTATAAGAATAATTATCCTTAGTTGCATTAAAATCAATGAGAACCTTTTTATGCATCTACCATTGCCTAAGTCTCTACATTTCCTTTCTGTAGCTTTTGCAATTCAATTAATATCCTTCTCCTAACTTTTAATTCCTAAACTATCACAGAACTTTTACTATACTTTAAACTTTTGCAATTTTAATAATTTTTTATCACCTTGAATTTAGCTATTCCATAGATATTTAAATTATCATTATTTCTGAAAGTTTGCATGTCTTAAACTATGACTTCTTTAACCTAAATAGCTTATGAAGCCACCAACTCTTCTTATATGCTTTAGCTCTACCTCTAGACTATCCAAGAACAGGTCTAGTGGCCTTATTGTGAAGACAGTTTGTGGGACATGTTCTCATGGTATGGAAAATCTAACATATGCAAAAATTTCAAGAAGATCAAACATTAGGGAATGGGCATGCTTTCTTAATAAGAGCATAGTAACATGCGAACAAGAAAAAGTGCAGACCAAATCAACATTTGGTATATCCAAACCACGAGCAGCAACGTCAGTAGCAATCAGAATATTAAAGCGACCATCACGAAATCCAGCTAGTGTCCTTTCTCTCTGATTTTGTGCAATATCACCGTGGAGCGCCTCACAAGGGAGGCTCCGCCCCATACCATAAGCTAACCTATCTGCATCACGTTTTGTTTGAGTGAATACTATGCATTTACCTCCTTTTGCATGTTCCTACAAGGAAATCAAGATGTTATTTACAATTGAACCAAAATAATTCAAATACTAATTAAACTTTAAATGTAGCAATATTGATAAGTTGATTTATAGCTTACTTTAATTAGTGGGACAAGAATTGATGATTTTGAATAATTATCCGTAACAATAGAATAGAGTGTTATTCCTTCTGCTAACTTCTGATCAGAGTCACCAACCTACAGATAAAAAATATACCAAATGAAACATTTTATGTCAATACAACTAAAAGCAATATAAATCATAGTTATAAAATCCAGCAGACATTTTGCTATATTTTAGACATAAAAAATGCTGCAGACAAACTGGGTCATTCTTGTATTTGATGATAAGGGGATATCCCAACTACCAGCCTCTCTCTAAAGCATCCTATAGTAAACTTAGCTTGTACTATCATAAATTTCTATAACAGCCTACTTCTATGAAATATTTAGATTGCTTTGAGGTCATTTAGGATGCATTTCATTCAAATTTCACTTCTTTAAGAGACCTCTAACTTCGTGCAGACCCTTCAAACAAAAATAGTGTCAGAAATTTACTTGTACAGAAAATTAGAATAAAGACCATAAACATGCAAAAGAAGACGAACCTGGATGCACCTACAAAGGTATTCATACTAGTCAAAAGAGAGACAAATATTGATATTGCCTCAAAGAAAATCAACTAACAACCAAAAAGAATACATCTTGATTTGTAGTTGAACTGTTAAACTCACAAGGTCAATGTTAACAGGATTGTTTAGAAACTTTTGTGTGAGTTTCCGAATCCAAGGGGGCATAGTTGCAGAGAACATCAAAGTTTGATGCTTTGATGGCATCCTTTCCAAAATTTTCTCAACATCTTCAGCAAATCCAACATTAAGCATTTGGTCAGCTTCATCAAGTACAACAAATTGAATCTCTGACAAATTCAAGGCGCCTCTATTCAGCAAATCAATAACTCGTCCAGGAGTGCCCACTACAGCATCAACACCATAATTAAGTGCTTTCATCTGTTGGTTAATTGGAGAGCCTCCATAGACACACAGTGTGTCCAAAGTGGAAGATTCTCGAAACTCTTTCTCAACTTGTCGAGCAAGCTCTCTGGTTGGTGCAAGCACTATGGCCAAAGGGTTTCTTCCACGACTACAAAAATAGAACACAACATAGAATCAGACATGGCAGTCGAAGTAGTGATGTTTGTAAAATCAGGGAAAAAAATCAGATCACATATGCAATAAAATATTTGCATGCATAGAACCATGAATAAACTGAGAATCTACCATCTTGGATTATGAACCTACCCATGCTTGGCCTGGAATTGTATAATTTTATCCATGATTGGAATTCCAAAAGCAAGAGTTTTCCCTGTGCCTGTCTTTGCACGGCCAATCATATCTCTCCCTTGCATCGCAGGTTCAAGAACAGCTCTCTAATCAAATATCCAAAGAAAAATATAAAATAGATGTAACAATGGGAACACTGCTCAATTTTAATAGCAAACAAATAAACATGAAAAGTAAGAAAACAAGTAAAATTCTTCAAATAGCAGGAGCAGTATAACTAATAAAATTTTGCATCTTTGTACATGAGCTCAACAAGACATTGGCTGATAGAGCATATTCACACGTATCATGATTTATCAGGCCAAAATTGTTCTATGAAACTCTAGAACCATGTGTCACATAATTTTATTATGATCACAGTTAAAAAGCTACTTTCTTTAATGAATATGTAATTGTCACACTTAATTTTACACAATAGTGTAGAGTACGACCAACATAGATAAATATCATAATTTAGAAAAAATGCTTGGTAAATCGAGGTTCAAGTAATTTCACCAACATATGATTCATCATTTTATGCATAAGTACACAAATTACAATATTTTCTTATCATAAATTCCATCTTGCTCAATTCAAAATATATATACATATTCTAGAATCTAAAAGCATATTTTCCCAAGGTATAAGCTTCTCTTTTCAAATTGGCAAAGCAATTTTTATCTAGATTAATGTAATAGAATCAGAGAGACGTGAATTTAGAAATCATATAATCCTTGAATTTCTCATTTGAATAAATTGTTATAATGAATCTTACTATGCAGCATGCTACAACATATCAAACTTTGTTTTGTTCATTAGAATACACTTATAATAGAATCTTACTATGCAGCATGCTACAACATATCAAACTTTGTTTTGTTTATTAGAATACACTTATAATAATCCTTGGTTTACTAATTAAGCTAGTAAAATACTGTATATTAGTATTAAAACTAGTGTTCACATGTCAGACAAAATAACACTAGACATTTAATAATATATTTACCTTGTGCAAAGTAAACTGTATTGTACAATATTCCACAAAATACGAGTAAGAAGGGTTCTTTCAAAATAAAAATACATTAACCACAAAAAAAAGGTTCTATTCGACAAAATATCATTGTGTGAGATGAATGGTAACAAAACCACATATTAATTAAATAAGCATCTCATGACATCAATAAAGAACTATGACAAAAATAGTGCATTGATATGATAGTAAGACACAAAAATAAAACAGTGTCTTGATTAACGTAGAAAACTAAGTCAAACAAAGGTCGTTTCAGAAAATTAATTTTGCAAATTCAAAAGCTCTCAATGCCCACTTTACATATCAGGGTTTAAGAACCAATCTTCTTTTTTTTTTTGCTAAATTAGGCTTTTCTCATCCAGGCATGGGCTGAATCATGGAAATTTTGAGTACTTCCAGAAAACATTTGACTATACATGAACAAGACAATAAGTGTAATTAAACAAATGATTAGTCAACCACATTCTACAAGCAAAAAAGAAAAGCAACAAAAAAAAGGTACTAGAACGAATCATTAGAAACCACTGTTATTTAAAAATGGAAAGCGTGATACCTGTATAGGGAATAGTGCCGTGATCCCTTTTTTTGCAAGTTGAGAAACGATGTCCTGTGCAATTCCCAGCTTGTTGATCTCCAGCCCTTCCTCCCCACTCTTTGAAGCACTCTTCTCTTTCTTTTCTTCATAATAGTCATCAAAGGCGTACTCAGCACAGGCGATGTCAGTGGCCCTGAAGCCTAGCGGGCGCAACGAATGGAACTCCCTGCGGCCGACATCACAAAAGCCAAACTTTTGAGATCTGCAGCACCCAAATAAGGGGCTTCCGTTTACGATCTCAGAATCCCAGGGAGCCCCCGCAGGTTTCGGTGGCTGGACACGGGGCGCCGCCGGAGAGACAAGAGCAGCAAGGGCTCGACGCGACGCTAAGATGGCAGTCGAGCCGGACCTACGTAACAAGAAGCTCATCGCCTTTGATTAAAAACCCTCTCCGAACACGGGAAGATGTCGATGGGAGGCAAGATCGTAGCACAGCGCGACTAGGGTTTTGGTGGGCGATGACTCGAGGAGGACTCGCAAAACCCTCGCTGTGAGAGCGAATATGAAGAAGCAGAGATATTTATAGGGAAAGGGTTTTAGATCAAGTATGAATGTCAATTCACCAAACAGAATAATAGTGCGCTTCCATTGGCTGCAAGGATTTAGGGTTTAGGCTAAATATTCTGTACCAATGAAATCGAACGTCCGTGTCGCAGCGGGTCGATTTTAGGTTGCCAACCAGATCCGAAATGGTGAAATATTAGACCCAAATCCGACGCCGTGGGACCGGACTTTGCATAGGCGGCCCAAAACAAGCTACGGGCCGTGCCGAAGAGGATCCATCTGAGAAGGTGGATACTTACTTAAAATAGCAAGATTTGGCTGGAAAAGTGCATTTTTGAAATGATTTTTTTTTAAAAAAATACTTTTTATATTTCTATTAAAAAACGATCTTCTGTTTTTTTAATATTATAATAAAATGAAAACATACAAATTCACTTAGCTCTTGTTTACTTGGGTTGACCGATTTAAAAATCAAGGAAAGTTTCCCTTAGAGAAAATTTTTCAATGTTTACTTCGTGAGAAAGGATGGATTAATCATTTTTTTCGTTGTTTACTTCTTATCAAATAATGGACGGATGGATTCTTAAATTCATCGGCGAATCATTTTTTGTGTTTTTTTTAACCTCCCAAAATCGGGCGGAAAGCCCACGTCCATCCTCCTCACACATGTTGGCAACATCTCTGCCACCGCCCTCCTCGTTGTCTTCTCTTCTAAGCCTTTTCTCTCCCCTCATATTTTTGTCCGCCTCTAACCAATCCAACCTACATTTCCTTCCTTCGCTCCTCCCTCCGTGTCACCGTCACCAACACCTTCACGTCTTGCGCTCATAGGTGATTTGCCCGCGAGTAGGCGGGCGACCTCACGAGCAGGTGAGCGACCTCACGAACGGCCAAGCAGTCTTGTGCTCGCGCCATGAGCAAGTGAGTAGGCGGGCATCCTCACGCTCGCAGGTGACTCGCCCACGAGCAGGTGGCCGACCTCGCGCTCACCCGCAAGCAAGCAAGCTAGTTGATCGCAAGTTGGTAGGCAGGCTCACGCTTGCTCGCGAGTAGGCAGACGTGAGCAGGTAGGCGATCAAGAGTAGGCGGACGTCCGAGGTGCTTGCCTGCGAGCAGGCGGTGGTCGGGGGAGCTCGCCCGCAAGCAGACGGCTAGGGTTGTAAATGAACCAAGCGTTCGTGAATAAACTTGGTGTTCGGCTTGATAAGAGCTTGTTTATGTTCGTTTAATATACATAAGATTAATTAAACAAACAAGCTTGAACAACTCGTTAAGCTAAACAAACAAGCTTGAATACATATGTGTTCAACTCGTTAACGTTCGTGAATAATGTTCATAAACAACGTTCGTGAACAATGTTAACGAATCATATTTATTAATAAAACTCTTTTTAATATGCTAAATAAACAATAAAATAAATAAAAAAATTTAAATTATCAAACTTAATAACCAATCAAACAATTAAAAGTTTCAAACAATCAAACAAACTTGAATTGAGAGCTTGATAAAATCTAAACGAGCCAACCTCGAACCAAGCTCAAGCCAACCTCGAACCAAGCTCAAGCCAAGCTCGAACCAAGCTCAAGCCAAGCTTGAATTGAGAGCTTGATAAAATCTAAACGAACCAAACTCGAACCAAACTCAAGCCAAGCTTGAACCAAGCTCAAGCCAAGCTTGAATTGAGAGCTTGATAACATGTAAACGAACCAAGTTTAAGCCAAGCTTCAAATAAGCTCAACCTCATAAAAAATAAATCAAGCTAAACTTGAATTGAGAGCTTGATAAAATCTAAACGAACCAAACTCGAACCAAACTCAAGCCAAGCTCGAGCCAAGCTCGAACCAAGCTCAAGCCAAGCTTGAATTGAGAGCTTGATAAAATCTAAACGAACCAAACTCGAACCAAACTCAAGCCAAGCTCGAACCAAGCTCAAGCCAAGCTTGAATTGAGAGTTTAATAACATGTAAACGAACCAAGTTTAAGCCAAGCTTCAAATAAACTCAATCTCATAAAAAATAAATCAAGCCAAGCTTGAACACTCATTTCAAAAGCTTGGTTCATTTTAAGCTCGAGTTGGCTCGGCTTGGTTACCTTATCAAACAAACTTGAACACCCCAAAGCTCGGCTCGACTTGTTTACAACCCTACAGGTGACCGAGGGCGCTCGCCCATGAGTAGACGACTAGGAGAGCTCGCCTATAAGCAGGTGCCCTGGGACACTCGCCCATTTTTTTTTTTAATTTCTTTCTTCCTTTTTATAATGATTTGTTACTCATATGGTACCTTTCTCTTCTTGTTGTTATCCATCTATTGTCTTTCTCTTCCTTAGTTTTGAAGGATTTTTTTCATTTCTCTATCCATGTATTGGAGTAAAGAGAGCATTAGATCGACTTTCTTAATATGGAATAAAGCTAATTGGATTTCTTTTTATAATTTTTGGAGTTAGGCCCACCTCTCATTCCCAGCCCAAACCGGCCGGTTCTAATTATCAAAGGGTCCATTAAATCGACGGCCAAGATGTGCCTGCTACCTACGATAAATTGCTCGTCCGCGGTGCTGGTCCGATCGCATTTCTTAAGCCCTCCAAAGTGGTGCGCCGCCATTCTCCATTCCTCACTTGAGCTCGTCGGCGATCGATCCCTCGTTTTTTATCACAGCGAACGCAATGGCGTAAGTGATCTTGTTCCCAATTTCCGTGGCCTCCTGTTATTTTACCTCCGATGTGTAGAAGTTTTTATGGTAATTTGGCCATATTTTGTCGGGTACTATTTCTCTGCGATTTTGGTGTTCGAAAAAAGTCGGGTTTTAGGATTTTCTCAAGAGGGTGACAGGATGTATAATTAGTCTCTAGGTCGCTTAATCTTACTCCTTTTTGCCAAAGTTCTTTGCTTTTCGTGATTCCTTGACTATGAGCGTGCGTTTTGAGTTTATACGTTGTGGATTTATGGAGTTAAATACATAGATATACGAAGCTAATTGTTGAGAGGGAAGTTATTAAGCTAATTGAGAAAACTACCAAGCTAGTCACGTTGATCCTTTCCTTATGGATTATGTATGGAATTGAGTGTGATTTATTTATCTTGGGAATGATAACCTTGATATCCATGACTCTTATTTTGTTATAGAGACTTGTAAGAGGAGTGGAAATTTTAAAACATAGTTTACTTTTTCTTGTTTTATGGTTGATTAACTATAATGTATCATATTTGCAACTCTGTAGAGGTGGTTGCAGGATTTTGGGTTTTGCGAGACAAAGTAATATTACATTTTTTGAAGGGGGAAACGTTGAAGAGTTATTAGTTTTTTAAAAAACATTCATAAAATTTTAAAGTCAGTTTGAATTATGACCATCATGTGATGTTAAAAAATCCACATTTTGAAAAAAAAATAAGTTGAGTAGTGAAGTATCCTTCAATTTAGAATATAGGACAATTTGATGCTCTGAAGATCCTGAGAGTTTGTTACTTTCTTCCAAGTCAAATCCTCTTGGTCTGTTGTTGTTTGGTTCATTTGTCTGGCACTCCAACCATAGTAGGAGAAAGTAGGAAAGAGCGCTAAAAATTTTGTTTTCTTGGTAAAAAAATTGGAGAGACCATAAAAAAGTGAAGATTAAACTCTCTCATATCCTTTCCTAATCCAATTCCACAAAACTCTATCATATCCCTTCTTCAGGCTGCAAACGTCAAGATGTTGTATACTTCACTTAGTGAGCCTCAAAATGTGATATGAGTGCAATTGTTGGACTGTGGTGTTGTTTGTCAGCAGCAGGCCTCAAAGAGAGGCATTGCTAGTTAAGGCAATGGTTGGTGGGTCTCCTTACATTGGTTGAGAGGCTTGTTATTCATCAAGCAACTTCATGGAGAACCTGTGGAAGGCTTCATGTGTTCCAAGGTCGACACAATAGGCCTCACGGTGAGGTCTTCATAGATAGATTGCCACCAATTCCTGGGTTTACTGAAGTAGGAGGCTTGTTAACAATCATTGGTTCTTTTTCCTAGACTTTCCAAATTTATGAATCAACTCGAGCACAAGTTCAACATTCATTCTCCATTACATGTTCAGAATTTCAAAACTGAATTACCTGCTTTGGTCCTTACAACTCTCTCTCTGCTATTAAACATTAGGGATTTGCTTACTCTCTTATTTCTGTCTTCTGCTCCTTCTCTACTTCTCTATTTTACATCTTTTCTTTTAAGTATGCTCTTGATTCCCTTTTGATTTGCCAGTGAAGATGCTGTTGCCGAATCTGGTCCAGTTCTTGGCGAGCCCATGGATTTGATGACTGCTCTGCAGTTGGTGTTGAAGAAGTCATTGGCCCATGATGGACTTGTTCGCGGACTACGTGAGGCTGCAAAGGCAATTGAGAAGCATGCTGCTCAGCTTTGTATTGTAGCTGAGGACTGCAACCAGGCTGACTACGTCAAGCTGGTGAAGGCGCTCTGTGCTGAGCATAACGTGCACTTGGTCACTGTTCCAAGCGCCAAAACGCTTGGTGAATGGGCTGGGGTTAGTTGATTCACTTATGCCTTTTTTCCATCTCATTTTTTCTATAATTTGCATACATTCTTAGTCTGACCCTCCTTGTAGAAGAGAAACTGTTAATAATGTTGATTTTTAGTTTATATTTTCATTTGGAACAGCAATTGGTGTTTGGCTACTTTTAAGAGTTTCTTTTTTTTTATGATCAATACCATGCAGCTTTGCAAGATTGATTCAGAGGGCAAGGCAAGGAAAGTGGTGGGCTGCTCATGTCTCGTCGTGAAGGTGATGAGGAACCCTTTTTTTATCTATCATCATCGTTTTCATCGAATCATTCTGGCTGATTATACAATAAGCAGTATTCAGATTTCTTAAATTATTTTTGGACTGTTATTAACTAGATGTCCAGTTTCTTTGTTCTTTGTAGTTTGCTCTGTTGCCATAGCAACTTCAAATTGTACTTTGCGGCTCATCTGCCATCTAATTTCTTTTGCAGGACTATGGTGAAGAATCCGAAGGCCTTCACATAGTTCAAGAATATGTCAAATCACATTGAGAATTGGAATTTTTGTTCTACCTCGTCATATCCTGAAAATTGTGTTGTTGAAATCCTTCAAATACGAGTCAGTTTCATGATTATTTTGTCGAATGTTTTGACTCTGAACTTGCCTAGCATTGTCTAGGTTTGTGAAGGCATTTTGAACTTTGTAGTAAATTAGATTGCTTTATTATGGTTCTGATATGGATAATTTGTGATGGAAATTCTTCATATTAACTGTTCTAACTTGGTACCATCGAAAAACTAAATGTGAATTGTCAATTGGTTTGGATTGATAAAGTTTTCATCAAACGAACTCTGTATGAATTGGAAAAAAAAACTTATTTTACCAAGTTCGATGATACACTGATATTGTGGGGAAATTTAAGTGCTAATGTTAAATTATATGTTTAACATGATCCACAAGAGCATTTTCATATGGTCAAGAGTAATGATCAAGAATTATCTAGCTCGTCTAAAGATCAATCAAACTCAAATAATCTCTCCTATATGAACAAACGTTTCCCGAGTAAACTCATGAGCCAAGTTGTAGGATGGGTCACGCCTGTCATCCTCACCAATCTATCCCCATTTGTCTCGAGTTATATAGCTCTTCAATGTACGCGATCACAGGACCTGAGCTTCTGATGTAGGTTTGCATATAAGTTCTTGCTGATGCCTCCTCTGCAATCATTCAACAACTAGTTAGCCAAAATTCTTCTGCAAGTGGATTTAAAGGTTCTGATCTTAAGCATAGATATAAGATGTACTCCACACCATTTAAAAAAACAGTTTCAAGTGTATAGATTGCTGATACACTACTCAGGTTTACTTTTATATTTGCCTAGAACTGTATCTTATTCGTCATCCATTTTGACAGTTAAGGGAAATTGAGAAGCAGATAAAAGGACTTAAGCAGAAAGTTCTTCAAAATCTTGTATGATCCCAGAAGACTGCGGCAACAGGTTCATACTGATTTTTATTTAACCATAACCATAAATAGCAATGTCATGTTTGATAGAAACTCACCGTCTTCATTTAGCTTCTTCAACAGCTGTGCTTTTGATGGAAGGGCATACATTCCTGCAGCAACTGCTTTCCTTATTGCCCAACCATGGTGAGGAGCAAACACCTTTGCATAGGCTACAGTCGCAGGGTTCCTCAGGGAATTTTCACTGTGTTGGCAAAGAAGAAAATGAAAAAGAATTAAAAGACTTAATGCCAACGTCTGTAATAATTCATTAACTAAATGATATTCAATTTAATACATACTAAATCAACTGTTTTGAGGTAGGAGTTTGCAAAGGTTTTATAGTATTACAGTAACTGAAGTTCAAACACGGATTCTGCAAATTTTAGAATCATTTCCATTTTCTGACAATGAGATGAAGTTTATTGTTCAACTGGCAAAAGAGAACATATTAACAAGATGAAACACACATAAATGTAGGAACAAAACTACAAGAGGAAATACATACTAAATGTCAACTTAAGGTTTTGGTGAAGAATTTCTTAAGCAACCAAGATGTGCAACGAAACACCTGAATGCATACTGAATATGAAATGAATGGTTTCAGATGATCAGAGAAGAACATTTTGGAATTCTAATACTATGGACTTAATTCAATAACTAAGAACTGATATTTCATTATTTTAATGGTTTGTTTGAAAACATGAAAGCATCTTTGAATTATAAATAGTTTATAGGTACTTTTGGAAGCTCTCAGAAATGCTATTAGTGAAGTCTTATGCACTTAATTACCATGTTTTTTTAAATTTTATGATGGATGGTTAGTCTACCTACCATTAAAAATATGGCTTGAAATGCTCAGAAAACCAGATCAGTTTATGTTTCAAATCTGGCAAATCCTTAGCTACATGTTAGAATGATTTATGTTGGAAATCATTATTTCAGTCAGTTACTAATGGATTTGATTTGAACATTCTTGTAGATTGATATTCTTTCTTTGAAGATTAAGTCATTGTTGTAATGCGTTTGAATTTTGTTTAAGCATGATTTGAACTAGTTGGCATACGTATGAAGAATAATCTAACAATGTGTTCAACTTTTCTTCAAGCATAACAGAAAATAGTTGGAATATAAAATTTTAGACATCCTTTTATTATGTCAAAATATAATATTTAGCATGCACATTGCAGATGGAAAAGAAAGGTATGAGTTTATGTCCATACTCTTTTTCGAGAATTTGCTCGAACAACACCTTGACCATATCAAGTCCACGCTTAACTCTAAGTAGATTCCGTGAATGGCTACCACCTTGTTTCACACAATCCTGTTGAATATCTAACTCAAGCAAATTGTTTAGAGTTGAGATTGATTTTGATGCTTCACATAAATCCTCAACCTATATTCATGGTCCACCAGAAAGTGGCAGAAAAAAAAGAAACCAGTTAATAAATTGGCATCTAAAAAATAGAGTAAAACCTCATTATAAGTGTAGCATGAGCATATATAACGCTTGAACTTGATTATGGAGGTTCCTTTCTCCTCAATACATAGCTTTCTAAGCCAAAGCTAATGCAATTGAAAATGGGATTAAACTAGAGATGAGACCAGTATTGTTGATTGCCTAAGCATTCAGATGAAATGATGCCAGAGCACTTCAAATGAAGCTGGTCACATCAACATGAAGTTTGATCTGGAAAAACTCTTTGGATATAGTTTGTCTTCTTGAATGGAAGAGACAATAAAAATTCAATCTGGGGAAAACATCTCATAAGAACATGCTTTTTCGTCTTTATACGCGTTGCCCACAAATATATGGAGTCAGTATTCAATGTCCAAACTCTCTCAGTAGGTTTTTATCATTTGACATTACATTTTGTGCAACAACACAAGCACTGAAGTTGCAGAGTAAATAAAGTGCAGGAAGCAAGGAACATATTATCAGTATAGTTGTCAAACTGTTTTCAATAACACTAAAAATGAAAGGGTGCGTTTGGTTTGCACGTTTTTTCATTTTCATTTTTTGAAAAACGTGCATTTATGAAAAATGATGTTTGGTTTACATTTTCCATGTCTGTTTTCTAAAAAAATAGATAGTATTTTCCGGAAAAATAGAGAATGACAAAAAGTCATTTTCTATTTTCTAGAAAACGCGCATTTTTCAGAAAATGAAAATGGAACGTGCGTAAACCAAACGCACTCTAAGTTGTCTGGATAAAATTATCTACCCAATGCATTATCATCGATCTATTCAATATCACAAGGTAAACAGACAGAATCACAGAAACAACAATGAATCATGAAGTCACCAAGGAAGGAGTATATAACAACTAACAAGTTCTCTTGATTGCCTAGCAAGCCTTTGATTCTTTTGTGGCTAACCACATGCTCAATATAGAAACTGCTAGATCATCCTCCATCATGTCTTTATCTTTGTTTTTCTTCTAAGAAGTTCTTAAAGATGTTTTTGATGAGAAACTGAAAAGACAAATGAATAATTTTTTGTCATGTTTATGGATGATCACTCTTGTCTATTGCATATGGATGAGATGGTGATCGACACAGTGTAAGAGTGGTAATCTACATAATGTCTACATGCCAATTTCAAGCGTAACCATTGACTTATAGATCTTTTCCAAGTTAAAATTCAAAAATTAATATCTAGTCTAAAGTTGTCTTAATGTACTATAGCATAAATCTTGTCAATTAGGTAAGCATAGTTGAAGGTACATAATGACACTTAAAAAAAGTATGAGTCATGTTGAGATGGAGCATGGATGTCTGGAAATACTATAAAGATAAAATAAAAGTTTATATACTAATATTGAAGAGCAATCAGGTGAAGTTTCAATTCATGAAAATGAGTAAATAGCTATTAGAATGCTAGGTGTAGTCAGTTCTCACTTTGGTACTTTAATCTAATTTCACACCTCAGGCATATAGATGTGACTCTTCTGAGGTTGTGCGATCGCAGGCAGGCACATCGACAGATACCAAGATGAAGAAGACATATAGATCAATCAGTTTATCGTCAATTTTGACCGAAACTACTTTTTGGTGGAAATTAATCATTTGAAAAAGCAGAAATCCGCAAAATCAATTCCAGTCCGGCATTATGAGATCAAGCAGACTGTAAGATTCGAAGAGAAAGGGGAAAACTTGACCTTAGCGACATAATCCATCTCTGCGAACTTGAAGGCTATGCCTAGACATCCGAAGAGGAAGGAGACCTGAGAGCAGGCTCGGGAGAAGGCATCGACCTCCATGGGCGCCGTCTTGGAGCTGACCTCCAAGGCCTCGAACGCCGCCGCGATCCGCCTCAAGGGCTTCTCCCCTCCTCCACTCTCCATAAACCCTCTCTCTCCGCCTTCTTCCGACCTATGCTCAACGATGAGATGCACAGCAAATGGAAAGAAATTGACAAATAGTCAGCTGCCATTAACTTTTATTTATTTATTTATTTATTTGTAGATTATGCTTAACTCAGACGCAGGTATTTGGGAAGTAGAATTTTGATTAAATTGAATTATTCGATCAAAATGATTGAAATTAAAAGTTTGATTAGATTTTTTTTTTTAAAAGAAATAACGGTTCTATTTTGAAAATTAAAATTCAGTTAAATCAATTAAATTGATATTATGAGTTGAATCCAATTAATCGGAATCAAATCAAATTGAACTAAATCGAAACAAAATTGAATTGATATTATAAGTTGAACTGAACCAAATTAGAACTAAATATAACCAAACCTAGGGGTGATAATTTAGTTCGGTTGACGAGTTCGGGTTGACAGGTTAGTGGGTTGGCAAATAACAATTTGAACACGACCTGATTATTAATTTGAGTTAAACTATTCAACCTGAATCTGATATGTTTATTTACACTTGACCTGAATCCGACCCGTTTGACTCGTTTAACCCATTTGAACCGTTTAACCCGAACATGACCCGAATTTAATAAAAAAAATTTGTATATTAATTTAAAAATTAAAAATTACATTTATCTAAAATTCACATCATAAATGATAAATCATATAAACATTATAACCAATAGCACATCTCTATGTTTAAGATTAAACAAATTAAATATAAATCACAATCCAAACTCCAAATATTACTATCAAATATAATTATAAATCAAATCATAGTCCAAACTCCAAACTATAATATCAAATCACAAATAAAATGATAGTCAAATTCACAAATAATGTAAACCATTAATATTACAAACTAAAAATATCCTCGAGAAATCATAATCCAAACTCAAAATGTCACTGTCAAATATAAAATTTCCATAAATCAGACGCTCATCAACATTTTAAATAACAAAATATCTAAAATATTTTGACAGGAATAAGAGTCTTTGAATAGAAGAGGATCAACAATTCAATATTAAACCTCTGTAAAAAATGTACTCCTTCATCCACTATGACAATTCAAAATAGTAAAGTTAATTATCCAAATAAAACAACATTACACCATCAAATTCTGGACCAAAAAAATGTTTATGAAATAAACTTATGCAAAGATTAATAAAAAGACATTGACTCATCAATTATCTAATTACCTAATATTTAAATTTGTACCTTCCATCAAACTAGATTCCGCTTCACCTTTGTTGAGGTCCAAAACCATAATGTCTTGAGTTACATCTTCCAATTTGACCGGAGATATATCCACATGAAAAAGATACGAAAAAATTACAATACAAATACAACTTTAGATTAAAAAAATTATAACTCTAGAAAATTTACCGTTTTCTCCAAAGAGTCAATCTCTACTGCATATTAAGGATTCAACAACTTGTGAAGACATTGCACTATAATATTGGTCAAGAATTCTATCATCAAGACTAAAAGCTTATTCAGATGCAACTATTGAAACTGGAACAACAAGAACATCCCTAGCTAATTTAGCTAACTCTGGGTATCTGAATTGTTGAGATCTCCAAAACTCAAGTGCATTAATTGAAGAGAAGTTTCATATTTTCGGATCTTGTAAACAGAGAAGTTTCTATAAATACCTTTAATCAATAATGTTAAAAAAATATATTTTTCCCGAATTTTTTTGGTTAAGATCAAATATGATATTAAATTAATTTTTTTATAATGGGGTTCATTACAGTAGCTTACTAATCGATTCTCGAGTGTTACCCTTGCATTGCGCTATTGCATGGGTTTGACGTACCTTTACCCAATTTATGAGTAACCTTTTGGCTAAAATTAAATGTAGTATTTGTTCTTATCAATTTAATATTTGATATAAAGAATTAAATTAATTTTTTATAAAAATGAGTCCCTTAAATGTGACACTATGCTTTAGAGAATAAATCATAGTATGTATCATTGAATAATATTATTTAATTATTTGATATAAAATATTTATTTTATAAAATTTACATGTGCACGATGACTAATATTAATAAAAAATTTAACATTATTATTGTAGTAATGTATTTATAGCTAATTTATGAGAACGCACTCACCTGATTAATAATTTGTTTCGATCAAACAATGAGAAAAGAGTCAAGTGAACGGTTCGCAGATCAATGAAGGAAACCACTGTATTTTTTAATAAATAAAAATTGTATAAATCATAAATTCAAAATACATAATATTCAGGAATTAAAAACAATTTGATAAAATATGAGATTCGAAGAATCTACCTACTTCTATAAATCCTCTCACGACATGAAAGTTAGGGCGGCCAGTGTTTTAGGTATTTTTAAAACTATTGCTTTGTTATAATGATATTAAATGAGAGCGTATATTTTTAAAACTAGAGTATTTTAAAAAATAAAGGCATTTGTTTTTAATAAAATGTGATTATTGGGACAACTTTCAATATTCCCATTTAATTAGGACATGTTTTGGTATATACCTAATAAAATCTGATTTAAGAGAAGAAAAAAGATCCTTGATACCCAATTAACTAGGCAATGATTTTTCACGATTCATTTTTTAAAATATAATTATCTAATTTTTCTAACTAATTAATTTTAAGAAGTGATCAATATGATTCACGAAAATTTCTCATTTACTATCAGGATAAATCAAGAAGTATTCATAGAAACTCATCTAAACGACTAGTGTTCTTATATTTGTCATCCCACTTGAGAAAAATCTTTAAAGTACTACATCGTAACTACGATGCGAAACTTAGATATATGAAGGTCTAACCGCTACACCATAAATATATAAAAATAAAGAATAGTTATAATATTAATGACAATGGATGTTAATTATCGTAAAAATAAATAAATAAATAAATAAGTAAATAAATAAATAAATAAATAAATAAATAAAGAGGTGTAATTTTATATTCCAAAAATATAATAATTGAAAATTTTAATAATTTATTTTCTTTTATCATCTATAGATAAAAATAAGAAAATCTTTATGCTGGTTCTAAAGCATTAAAATACATATGTAAACTGTAAACACTTATAATAGTCCTCGTACCTACCTTGCAAATGATTCTTATGCTTGTCGTCGGAAGAATGACTACAAATCGAATCACTCTTCCAGGTTCCATGAACTAAATCCCCAAGATCTTCTTAATGTTCCACCCCGCACCTTATTACGATTTCTTGAACAAATTTATAAGAGGAGAAGAAGGTCTCTTCCACTTCCTTCTTGATAGAAGAAGATGAATGGAAGGTCTCTTCCATTACCTTCTTGATGGAGGAAGATAAGAGGACATGTAAAGCCCACTCTATCCAACATCTTCCATTTATCTAAGTCAATTTATAAAGGTCATCTAGTCACAAAGACCATATAAGAATATTCAATTCATACTTCAGGAAAAATTATTTGTGCGACAGTAAACACACTGAGCAATTACTACTAAGAAAGTTGTTACACTTAACTTAGTTGCTCTATTAAACAAATCAGAGACATCAGTATCTTGGTTTTACCTCAGATTAATCATTTACATCAATATAAACATCTCTAATATCTCATAATGACTTGTACTTAACAAAAAAAATATAATTGGTCGATCATTGAATAAATGCCAAAGATGTAAATATATTTCAATCTTCTTTTTTAGCTAAAATCAATTCATTATAATCAGTTACTTTCCTAGTTATGCTTCATACATCAAATCATCCATAGCCAATAGATTACATACTAAAGTAGCAGACACTAATTAAAACTTCAAATATACAACTAAATAGTCACTTAGGGTAAAATTGAGATTAACTTATAATCTCAAGGGTCTCACATAGTAGAGAAGCAGTGATTCATTCTCCTATTATCCTTATTGTCGCTATAGCACATGTGGTATGAATTACATGCTACAATGTTTTTATCTTTATTAATAAAGAGTGCATGTTTTTCTCAAAATTTAATATCGTATAGATTTTGATCTAGACATGCCTAATGTCTAATCCTGAATTTAACTTATGGATTCCAATCTATCCTTTAGTAAATTTAGAATATAATGGGTTCATTTACTCTAATCATTATTAATACATAAATAATCTTATCTTGACATAATTATCAAGGTGACCCTAACTTATGGGCATGTCTCTATAATTCACAGCTACATAAATTATCCCATAAGTAATGATCTTACCTTTATTTATACTTAACAAATAAAGATGATTATCCATATGAGTAGATCAATCTCAACCTGTCAACATGCTCACTGAGACTTTTATTTAAAATGTAACAACAACATATGCACTGAATAGATCATGACATTTTATAATGTGTTACATTTTATGAAGTCTCAAAGACTTCATATATACTTAAAATAGCTCTTTAGTCAATGACTTAGTAAAAGAATTTGCAAACATAACACGTGTAAGAATATACTCAAGAATTATCTTTTTCTTGTCAACAATATGTTATGTTTGAGAGGTGTCCTAAGGTAATCATCTTATGATTTTTACTATTTATTTTGATAAATAAATATTCATTATTTGAGTGCACATTGTTTATGTGTTTGAATGGTCTTAAACTCATATACTGAATGCCCATAATACAATTTATAGCATGAGAGAATTTGTTATTAGATCACAATTAGTGAGCGTCTCTATATATGTAATTATGAAAGTATTGGAATATTCAATACTCAATGAATTGATGTATCTAGACATCATCAATTTTGTGAGACTAGCATGAGTTATACTTCTTGGTCTAATCAAGTAGCTGTTACTCACTAGTTAGAGACATTGGGGTATCAAAAGTTCAAGTATTGAGTTGGTTCAATTTAGGTTTGTTAGTTTGTGGATTGACTTAGTTTGTTTACCTTGTTGACAAACATTACAAATTGTATTTTCTAAATTTTTTAATTTAGATAGATGTCTAACTAAGCCATTTTGACTCATTTTTTAAATAAGTTTAATGTGAGTGTGACCCAGTCTTCTGTGCCACAACTTGGTTTCCTCTTGTTGTGTCAAAAGACACTTTAGCAAGGAGGTTGGTAGGTCAATTGTGTAAATATTATTTTTTTCTAATTCCCTTAAGTATAGTTTAAGGGTTTTATAGCCCACAGAGGATTCATTGTTCCCTGCGAGAAGACGTATATTCTATGGTCACTTGTCAAAGTTGTTATTCAAAGCCTTTGCAAAATATCACATGTTAAAAGTATGAGACTCTTAGACACATAATTGGAGTAATTTGAATCCACATGATGAGTAAATATTATTTGGGCTAGGTGTGACGTAGTTAGCCTAGTGGGACACACACATAGACCATGTCTTGAACCAAGTAGGTATAAGATAACTGAAAGGAACGAGTCACAACTCATTGTAGCTGCTGAAGGGTTTAAAACTTATTCTAGAATCAACTATATTTTTTTGGTTAATTAAGGATCATGATATCTGAAAGATGTAAAATAAGTTTGAGAATTCAATTCTCAGATTAAGAGATAAGATGTTTGGTTGGACCAAACAAATGATAAATATGGAAAGATATTTGTAGAAATGGAAGTACAAATGAGCCATGACTATTGTAGAAGATATGGTTTCATAATGGTTTGATAATAAACCAAAAGAGGTTTGGTTTAGTTATGAAACAACTTGGTTTAATAATAAACTAAATAAGTTTGGTTTACTTATTAACTAAGATGGTTTGGTTTTGGACCAAGATGGTTTGATTTTGAATTAAACTTATTCTTAATGGTAATGAATCAATTTGGTTTTGCTTATTGGGTTGAGGAGATGACTTACTCCCAAAGTCATGTAGAGGTTTATAAATACTCCTCCATGAGGAGAAACATATTAACATAGGTTCATTGGTTTAGGTTTTTGAAAAACCCTAGCCACCCTCTCTCTCCTCTCCCTCTCCTTGTCGTCGGCCACCAAGAAGCCAAGGGAGATTTTTCTTCCAAAGCTTTTCTGCTTCTTCTTCTCCTCTTGGATTGCATCACCTCCATGCTTAGCTAGTACCAATCGGAGGTGAACCTTATTGCTCACCGGAGCTGTCTTAAAGATTTTGGCATGGATATGAATAGAGACAAGGTTCATAAACATCACTAAAATTGATAGTCTTTCCCCTTTGCATCATTTGTAGGGTACGCATAGAATAATTATTATTCTTTTATTTTATAAAATTTTATTTTGTGCTTATGTCTACACGTGTTATATCTTGTATGTGTGGGTGTGTGTTGTAATAAATTAGGAATTTATTATATTTTTATTTTTCTGTTGTGTATGTTTTTGTGAAAAAGTCTAAAGCATGCAATCATGTCAGACTCATAACCCCAACATAATATTCCTTACAAAATTATACTTAATTTATATGTATTTGCCCTTGCTATGATATTTGGGGTCCTTAAAAAAAGTTATAGTAGCTTGACTGTCATAGTACACTGTAACAAGAATCCTATTGTCCTTAGTAATCTTCAAATGCTTCAGAAATCTTCTCAACCTGTCACGCCCCAGGTAGTCTCTGCTAGAAGAAATTTCGGCAGCATCTCCCCTGTACGGGTGACAATATGAAACTTTACTACAAGACCCTCTGGGCCACACAAACCTTGGCCAACACGACCGGAACAATAATAATAAACATAACTAAACAATCCATGTAGTTAATAATAAATCAGCCTCCAGCTGACTACACAACCACGCAGTTTATTTGAAAACCACATACTCCACTACTACAATAGAAAAGACAAAACACAACAGAGAAACCATCGCAGTGAAAAATAAATAATAAACCCAAAGCTCGATAAAAATTCCTCGAGTACAAATCATACACATCACATATATATAAAATGTAATAAGGAACCAAAAGATTAAAGAGTAGAAAACCGACGTGACGCGAAGTGGGGACTAGCGACTGGAACCTTCTGACGTCCTCAACTTGAAATAGATAATATCAACGGGGTGAGTCCAACACTCAGCGGATACCAGCCATCTCACACACGATGGTGAAACCGAGTGGGTAGGGCTATGACAACTGTACACTCTACCGTTATTGCTCCTGATGAGTGATCGAGTGGACAAGATGCTGTTGGAGTACACTTATCCTCCTACCCCAAATCATAAGTGGGGGAGCGCAATGCTCTCATCTCCCTGAGACAGTCTAGAGGAGGGATCCCTGACGTGTTACCACGCTGCGTCACGTTACCCATAAGTGTACCAGTGGAGCACTAACAGAGCAAACTGCCGCACACCCTGCCTGATATACCACTAACCCATGAGTGATTGTGTGTGCAGATCCATGTAACTGGCGATGAGCTCAACAATAATGGGACTACCAATCGCTCAGCATGCAATCATGCAAGATGGTGCATGACACTAAGCATGAAGATCCTGCCCATATCTATGTCCATAAAATATGTACCCAAAGAAAATACATGGATCAAATACGGAAATATGGATACACGTGTCAGATATGGTAAATGTCTAGTCCGGTATATCATAAGGCATGGTATGTCACTACCACTATGAGCATAAATAATCAAGGAAATAATAAATCATAAATACAAAACAGATGAAAGTATGCAACAGGTATCATGTAGTGACATACCGAAACAAAGAGGAACATAATTATTACTAGAGGCTATAATCTACTAAGCATATCAACATGACATTATCAAAAGAGATAAGTCAAGGTACCCGTATCCAATATAGCGGGTGCCAAAAGTAATCCCACGAAAGGTAACTCGTCGCAAATCAGAGTCTTGTAATAAATCATACAGTTTAACTAAGTTTTATTATAACAAAATAACTAAACAAAATCCTAATCCGATCAGAAACTATATAACTCGATTAGCTAATCCCATCTTATAAATTTATAGGTTGATCAATAGTTTAAGATGAATTTTAACCTCTCAATAAATGTAAATTTATGATCCGAGTCAAATAATTGCTACTGGTCATGTACGTACGGATTTTAAGCTACCATTCATGTAGCTAAAACAGGAGTTAAATTTCCTTCATCTTACCCTATCACAAGCTCTCCCTTGTTGACCAAAAGTTTGCTTGCTGAAATATACTGCTACCAAAGATTTTGCAGCCGAAACCTCCCAGAAACACCAAGTCTGAATGATTGGAGGCACTGTTGGAGACGCGTGCTGTGGAGAAACAATGGTCAGTATTTGGAGATGTTTCTGTAGCAAAACATTGACTGTCATCACAGTGAACAGACAACCCGTTCATCACAGGAGCCCAAATAAAAAATCCAAATACCCAAATATGCCTTAGATTGGTGCAAGTCGCTCCTCTCTGTCGGCGTTTCTGAAGAGGCGAGCGAATAAGCAAGACTCGACGGTGGAGTCTAGGGCACGGAATAGGGAAGTGTTGGTGCAATATCCATCAGGTCAAGGCTGACCTGGTTAACCAAGCTTGAGTCTTGGTTTGGGTTTCGATGTTTGACAAAACAAGACTTCGATGATATGGACAATTGCAAGTGCAGTTGTTCATTTGGGGAGATTGTTTGGTGCAATTCCCCTCTGATCAGGGTCTGATCAGTTTGGTTGGAGAAGAGTCAGTAGGTCAAGGTTGACCAGATACTTGACTGGGAAGTCCTAACTGGGATGTTAGGCAGAAGGAAAATCCTGGTGAGTGAAGCCAAGGGAAAGACCTAGTGAGTGAAGCTAGGAAGTGAGAGAAATCCTAATGAGTGAAGCTAGGTGAAAGTCCTGGTGAGTGAAGCCAGGCAGAAGAGAAGTCCTAGTGAGTGAAGTTAGGCAGAATGGAAGTCCTGGTGAGTGAAGCCAGGCAGAAGAGAAGTCCTAGTGAGTGAAGCTAGGCAGAATGGAAGTCCTGGTGAGTGAAGCCAGGCATGGGGGGAAATCCAGATGGATCAAGGTTGACCAGACATCTGGTGAAAGTCCAAATAGGTCAAAGGATTGACCGGATACTTGGTATGATGAAGAAAAGTCCAAGTGGGTCAAAGGGATTGACCGGACACTTGGTGAGGGAGTCCTAGCAGGTCAAGGGTGACCGGATAGTAGGCATGATGAACCAACAGGTCATGGATTGACTGGATGTTGGTTTGGGGATTTGGTACTTGGTTTTGGGCAAAAACCAGTAGCTGAATCGATTAGTCGATCGATTGGCTGGAGCCAAATCGATCGGCCGATTGATTGGGGTGTCCCCGCGAGAAGCCTTCGTCCTAATCGATCAGTGGATCGATTGGGAGGAAGTCGCGAGCGCACAGAACGCCTTTGGATTGATCAGTGGATCGATCCAGAGGTCCCAATCGATCAGTGGATCAATTGGGAAGCTGCGATTTATCGCGACAAACCCTGGATCGATCAGCCGATCGATCCAAGCAAATCCCCAGAGCACAGAGGCGTTCTGGATCGATCAGCTGATCGATCCAAAGCCTCCCCGATCGATTGGGAGCAATACAATCGATCGGGATCCGACCGTTGGCGTTGTTTAAAGCTGCAGGCATTCGATTCCTTCGGTACAACTTCACCGATTCGTCTCAGATCACCACAGTGCTCCTACAGCTTCTCCACAAAGTTCAGATCGCCAGTTCTTGAAGGTTCTTGGAGGTTTTCCAAGTCAAGAGGCGGATCTACAGCTGAAGAAGAAATCTAGGGTTAGGGTTTTCTTGTAAGTTTGTGCTGTATTTTGTTTCCCTTTCCTTTTCTTCTTGTAGTGTGAACTTGTAGGGCTTCTCCGCCTTTGGTAGTTACCATAAAGGAGGGTTTTCATAGTGGAGGGTGCGTGAGTGTGTGGATCCTTGGATTAGTCACCTCTTGTGAGGTGGATACCAAGTAAAATCCATTTGTTAGCATTGTATGTGTTTGTTTCTTGTATTTCCGCTGCACACCATCAAAGAAACAAGCAACGAAGAACACGAAGCGCACGACGAGCTATTCACCCCCCTCTAGCTACATTTTGGTCCCAACAGGAAGATCAGGAGAGGGCTCGATACTCCCTCTTCTGGCTGAAGATCGCTGATGCAAGGGGGCGACGATCCGAGAGAAGGACAGCTGAAGGCGATCGAAAGAAGAGGAGCTGGAGGTGTTGATTTCTGGTTGGCGACAACCGGTCGTGGGTCCGTAGTGGTCGACAGCGGCGCTAGGGCACAGGGGAGGCAGCCGTATGTCGGCGCTAGAGCAGAGGGATCGAGGCGTCTGCGGGTGGGGCCCCATCGGGTGGAGAAGGCGTGGCCGAGAATATGGCTAGGTCACGGAAGAAGGGAAAAGAAATGGGGAAAAAGAAGAATCCGCGTGAAGGAAGGGGAAGGAAAACAGAGCACAGAGGTGCTCGATCTCCCTTTGCCACCAGTTTTGTTTGCGAGGGAGATGAAGCGCAAAGCGACACGTTGGTTGGGGGGAAAGGGAAGAAGGAAGGGGGACAGCTCGGGCACGCAGGGAAGAGAGAAAAAGAGAAACAAAAATAAAAATTTAATTTTTCCTCGTTTAAATGGGGTAGCCTAAACAGGCTTTCCCATGACCCAATATTTATCCCCATAACTTATATCATACGACCTCAGAAAAATTTTCAGAAAATTTCTAAAAATTTTGGAAAATTCTGTTAAGGTTATTCCTCTATTTAAACTTATTATTTAATTAATATTTGAGGTACCATATTTTACACAACCAAACAACTTCTTACATAGCCGCTGCACAAGTCACATACTTAGCTTCTATTATTGGCAATGTCACACAAGCTTGTTTCTTACTGTTTTATGAGATGACACTATTATTCAACAAGAAGGTATAGCCAGTTGTAAATTTTTTTATCATCAAGGTCACCTATCCAATCTACATCTGCCCAATCTACATCTGTAAGAAGGGACAACATATTAGTGTAGCCCTTCAGATTCATATTTTATCCTTGGAAACATAGACATTAATCTGTTGTCCCTTTGAGATATCTGAATATCATCTTCACCAATTTCCAGTGTCTCGATCCTTAGTTTGACTGAAAACAGTTAACTAAGACAATAATATAGCTTATATCAAGACGAGTACATAACGTGTATATTAAACTACCAATAACACTACATATGATTTTTTTTTCTTCATTTTCGCTATTTCTTCAGGAGTCTTAGAATACATACTTTTGCTCAGAATATTACCTTTCGCTATATGTGTTTGTTCAATGTTACAATATGATATATTGAAGTATTGTAGTATCTTAGTGATATAAGTCTGTTGAGACAAACCCAAAAGCCTTTTTGATTAATCTCTGATAATCATTACTCCTAAGATGTACTCAGCTTCTCCCTTATCTATTATGTCAAATTGTGATGAAAGCTATGATTTAACTTCTATCACAAACTTTATGTCACTTCCAACTAGTAGCATATCATCAACATTTTATGATAAGATGAAATTTTTTCCTTTTTTCTTTTCTTAAGTAAACACAGTGATCCTCATTGATCATTTCAAAATCATAAGACAAAATGACTTTATTAAATCTTATGTTCTATTGTCTTGATGCTTGTTTTAGCTAATATATAGACTTTTTAAGCCTACATACTCTATTCTCTTGGCCTTTAACAATGTAGCCTTTTGATTATGTCATATAAATTTCATTGTCAAGATTACCATTAAGGAAAGTTATTTTTACATCCATCTGATGTAATTTCATGTCAAAATGTGCTACTATAACTAGGAGGCTACGTATTGACATAAACTTTACAACTGGAGATAATGTCTCTTCAAAATCAATATACTCCATTTGGGTATATCCTTTAATAACTAGTTGAGCTTTATATCGATTAATTGATCATTTTCTTTCCTTTTAATTTTAAAAATCTATTTATTCCCAATATCCCTTTAGCCCGAATAAAGATTGACTAAATCTCAAACTTATTTTTTTCTCGTAGACTTCATTTCTCATCCATTGTAATTTTTTATTTTTCTTTTACTGAGTCTCTAAATGCTCTTCAACCGTCCGAGGTTTCTTATCGTTAACTAGGAGAATCATTAATACCTCATTCTCAATGTCAAACCTTCTCCAAAAAATAATCTGACGATTACTTCTTCATAGGCTAGACTATTGAGAAACTAACTCATTCATCGGTAAATCATTCCCACTAGGTTGACTAGATTCAAGCATATCTCGTGATACCTAATTTGTTGATAAAGGAACTGTTGAATCTAAAAGCGTGCTAGATCAGGGGTGATAACGCAGGTCATTTTTTTTTTTTTACTTTTTTCATAAAACTCAAGAGATAATGTAGTGGAAATAAGAAAGACAAAAGTCAAAACTAACACAATTTCTTTTACTTGGTTTGAAATTTTTGATGACTTCTACTCTAAGGCCCACATTTGTTAAGTATTTTCGTTGAGCAATTTACTATAATGTCGTCAAGTACAAAATTTTGAATATGAAATACAACTGATTTTAATAAATAGTAAATATACCAACAATAATTTAAGAAATCTGGAGTAGAGCGTTGTTATCGGAGTAGTGTTGCAATGTTGTAGTTGAAGTTTTGAGCAACCCGAAGCTTGTTTTTATTGGTGTAGCTTGCACTAATAATCTGGTTTTGATTTATGATAAATAGATTAAAGTTAGATATGTTGTGATCTAACTACTTTATCAAGTGTATAGGAGTTGACTAGTCTGAAAGACCTGACATCAGGCTGAAATCCAGCTAGGTTAGCAGGACTCGATAGCTGGTGGGAAGTCTAGATAGGTTTGCAGGGTTTAATATCTGACGGGAAGTCTAGTTGGGTTCGCAGGACTAGACATCCGGCCAAAGCCTAGTTGGGGTTATGGATCTGACAACTGGTGAGAAGACTTGGTGGGTCAAAGTTAAGTCAAGCGACTGTAGTTGGTAAGTGGAGATAAGAAACTAGAGGAGAGATCCAGTGAGGACGCATTCCCCATTGAGGGAACTGTAGGCGTTAGTTTAGCTTAGGTCCATTTGAGAAACCTAAGCTTAGACATTGACTAGATCTTGGTTTCGGGGGGACAGGATCTAATTACTAATCATATTTTATTATATCGTGCTAACTCTATTTTTTCTACTACGATATCTTCATCTAAAGGTAATAACTATGTAGTATGCTCTTATACTAGTCCATTCTAATAGCATGGGAGGTCCTAACTATTAGAGAATAAGGGTTCCATATAACTATTTGATGATCTATTCTAAGGTAGAGAAACACTACTTTGTCGGTTATGAGCCCACCTACTGCAGCTACACCCACATTATTGTTTAGCTAATTGTTGTGGGTAAAATTTGTTGGATTAAGATACACATGAGAAGGGGGGGGGGGTGAATCATGTGATTTTCAAAAACCTTATTTTCTCATTTTGAAATTAAAGTATGCGTAGCGAAAAGTAAATAAGAAAACATGGTCGGTTAACTTAATTCGGAGACTTTGGTGACTCTTACTCCAAGACCTAGGTCCCGCGAACCTATCGATGGGTAATCCACTAAAGGCCTATTCTGGTACCTTTGAAAGAGGGAATCAAGTACAAGAATAGAGATACGAGAAGTGTAACAGACTATACTTTTTGTTTGCAGAATTTAAGTACACAAGAAACTTGTTACCGACATGTAAGGATCGAGGTGGGAGCATTCATGTGTCAGTGTTAGTCTGTTGGCCGTGATTGGAAGTCCTCAAAATAGTCATCGGGCATAGCAGCTTTGCAGGAGAATCATAGAAGGAGCCCGAAGCAGTCGGAACCTCAAATGAACACGTAGTAGCTCATATATGTGTTGTATTTTGAAGCTTCCTCAAGATTGCCATAAATAGGGCTTGGAAGGCACCTTCCATAGCTGTTGAAGGCGCCTCCAATGGGTCAAATTTGATCCTAAACTTTGTTGGAGCTTATCGTTGAAGAGGTTAATTTTTATCCTGCGAAAAGCGCCTTCCATAGCTATGGAAGGCGCCTTTCATGAACAGTATGAAGATGCCTTCATTGCTTGAAGGCGCCTTCGGACATTGTTCACCCGAAGGTAAATTTGTTCCTTTGTCCTACAAAATAATGTTAGTCCAAATAATCGGCAAGACAAGTGTTAGGACAATTATAATAGGGAGTAGTAATTAGTCCTTGTCCTCCCTCGACCATGAACTAGTCAAGGTCTTAGCTTAGGGATCTAAAATGGACGTAAACTGGACCGACGCCTACTGTCCCTCAACCGAGACGTGTCCTCACAAGGTCACTCTCCTCTAGTGAATTACCTTAACTTACCAATTTACCAGTTGTTCGGTCTACAGACCCAGATGGACTTCTTACTAGATATCCGGATGATCCGTTGACCTATCTAGACTTTGCACGCACCAGCTATCCGGTCAGCTGGTTGACCTAGCTGGACTTCCTGCCAGATATTCGGCCAACCCATTGACCTATCTAAACTTCTTGTCAGCTATCCGGTCGGTCCGTTGACCTAGTTAGACTTCCCTCCAAATATCTGGTTAGCCGGTTAACCTATCTGGACTTCCCGCCAGCTATCCGGTCAGCCCGTTGACCTAGCTGGACTTCCTCGGACATGTCAACTCCTGCACACTTGGTAAAGCGGTTAGATTACAGTAACACTTAACTTAACTTACTTATCATTCATCAAAATCTGAGTTAGACCGTTAGTGTAAACTGCACCAATAATCTTCTCCTTTTTGATACAATGATAACTTGGGTTAAGTTAGGAAAAAATATGCAAAAATAGACAAATGATGTCTTTATTTTATGTTTAAGTTATTATGATTTCGTTGTTTGCTAACTTAATCCCTAACTCTCCCCCTTTGACATTCTTCAAAAATATGAATAGACAAATAAGCTAAAAATGTGCTAAGTAAAGTAATAAAAAATAAAGTTTTGACAACAGGATAGCTTTTAGGATTACTTGGGTGAGTTTAAAGAATTTCATAACTTGAAAATACTTTTCAAAGTGTTTTCACAATCATGTTAAAACAATTTTTTTTAAAACACTTGTATTTAAAAAAATAGAAGGAAAGTGTTTGAAGATTCTTATTAAGTTTGAAAAACAATTTTTAATAACTACTAACTTTTCAAAATATTCTTAGAAAAGAATGTTGAGCATAGAAGATATTTTTATAATATGAAAAGTGTTTATAAGATTTGCACAAAAAGTTTCCAAAACATTTGTCAAAGTAGTTTTCAAAAATCATGATTTGAGAAATAACAGAGTTTTTCAAAACATGTGAGTTTTCAAAATATGATAAGAATGATTTTGAAAATAAACATTTTCAAAAGTAAATTTTTGAAAAGTATAAATGTGATTTGAAGAACATTTTTTTAATTCAAACAATGAATTTGAAGACAATTTTTAGAAATTAATGTTGGGACTATTGGGCTGGCTAGAAGGGGGTTGAATAGTCTTGCATAAAATAAAACAAAAAAAATATCCTTCTCAGACTTAAATGAACACTTGCATAAAGATAGAATAGAAAATGAACTAAAAAAGAAAGAGACACCTGAATTTACTTGGTTATAATTGGGGAGGTTGTTAATCCAAGGAAGTAAAATGCACTAACTCAGGCGGAGAAGCCTCTTTATAGCAGTGTAAACACAAAAATTACAAGTTAAATGAAAATTAGAGTGTGTACAAGTGTTGTTGCAAGAATGCTTCTTGAACCAAGACTATATTTATAGCCTTGGTCGGGACGCCTGGAAGGGTTCCAAGTAACTGGAGGGGGATAAAATTTTATCCCCTTCGTAATAGATTGTCAAACGTGATCTGGATAGAATCGAGTTCCGGGCGCCCGGAATGGGTGTGGGTGCCTAGACCCTTAAAGTCAACACGGTTGACTTTTTTGGTCCGGGCCCTCTACTCTTATTAATCGAGAATATTCTAATTGCGATATGTGCTCACCGTGATTTTTCGCTAACTGTTGCCTTAGATCTATATGTGTTTTTACTATAGAGAGATGGTACACATTGAACCTTTTCAACACTGACTTTACATAATGAGATTATGTCAAAACTATCCCATCGGATATTCTAAGAATTTTAATTCCCAATATAACATCTGCTAGACTCATATCTTTCATATCGAAATTCTTGGTCAACATTTTCCTTGTACTCATGATTACCTCATGATTACTGCCCATTATAAGCATATCGTCTACATATAGACAAACGATTACATGACCTTTAGGTGTGTGTTTAACATAAATACATTTGTCACATTCATTTATTTTGAATTTGTTTGACAACATTGTTTTGTCAAATTTTTCGTGTCATTGTTTAGAAGCTTGTTTAAGTCCGTACAATGACTTAACAAGTCGACACACCTTTTCCTCTTTTCCTGGAGCTACAAACCTCTTGGGTTGCTCCATATAGATTTCTTCTTCCAACTCACCATTTAAGAACATAATCTTAACATCCATTTGGTATATTTTAAGGTTAAACAGTGTTGCGATAGCTATCAGCACTCGTATGAACGTAATCCTTGTCATCGGTGAGTAGGTATCGAAGTAATCAATGCCTTCCTTTTGTTTGTATCCTTTGGCTACAAGTCTGGCTTTATACTTGTCAATCGATCCATCAGCTTTATACTTGCGTTTTAGTATCCACTTATAACCTAATGGTTTAGTACTAGAAGGAAGGTCCACTAATTTCCAAGTATGGTTATTCATGATGAACTCGATTTCATTATTGACAACCGATATGTGTTAGGTTTTAAGGGTCTTCAGATGAGGAAAGAAAAGGAAGAAAGAGTCAAAGGAGGTAGGCTAATAACGACCGAAACATACTTTCAGAACAAAGGTAGGCCAATATCGGACGATACATGCCTGTCGAACGAAGGTAGGTCAATATTGGTCGATACGTGCCTGCCGAATGAAGGTAAGCCAATAATGACCGATACATACTCCATGGCAAAGATAGACCAATATCGGTCGATACGTGCCTGTCGTATGAAGGTAAGCCAATAACGACTGATACATACTCCAGAGCAAAGATAGACCAATATCGACCGATACATGCCTGCCGAACGAAGGTAGGCCAATATCGGTCGATACATGTTTGCCGTATGAAGGTAAGTCAATATTGGTCGGGGCATACCTTCAGAAAAAAGGTAAACCATTATCGGTCGATACATGCTTGCCATATGAAGGTAAGCCAATAACGACCGATACATACTCCATGGCAAAGATAGACCAATATCGGTCGATACGTGCCTGCCGTATGAAGGTAAGCCAATAACGACTGATACATACTCCAGAGCAAAGATAGACCAATATCGACCGATACATGCCTGCCGAACGAAGGTAGGCCAATATCGGTCGATACATGTTTGCCGTATGAAGGTAAGTCAATATTGGTCAGGACATACCTTCAGAACAAAGGTAAACCAATATCGGTCGATACATGTTTACCGTATGAAGGTAAGTCAATATTGGTCAGGACATACCTTCAGAACGAAGGTAGGCCAATATCGGTCGATACATGCCTACCGAATGAAGGTAAGTCAATAATGACCGATACATACTCCAGAGCAAAGATAGACCAATATCGGTCAAGAGGGTTCTTTCGAGCAAAGAACCCACACAGCTCCTTCAATGAATGCCTTAGAAACATGTTGAATATTATTTTTTGACACAACAAAGATGCAAATAGAAGTCACATGAAGAAGAATCATACATGAATATATCGAATAGAATAATCCATGATAGAGAATATATATTCTGGCGGGAAATATGCTTTCAGCTTGTCTTGCAGGTGTTAAACGACAAAGAAGGTACATCTGGGGTACAAAAAAGATTCCTTAAAAATTATCTTCCGCAAGGGCGCAACTGACGTCATCTTATAACGAACTCTAACAAACCGGGGTCCACTTCATGGCTACGGAGGTTACATGAAGTGGTATAAAAGGGGGAATCCTCTCCGTTGGCTAGGTAAGTTCACATCATTGTGTACTTTCACAACCCTAATTTTCTGGCTACTGTTCATCTTCTTCCTTGACATCAAGAGAGATCACTGACTTAAGCGTCGAAGGGCCTAGCCAGGGATTCCCACCCCGGTCTTAGGTCACTGACGATAGTGTTGGTTGGTCTCTTGTGCGCAGGGAGCCTCGGGAGCTTGAGAGTTCGACTTTCTTCCATCTGGACGGGGATTTCTTCCTACTTATCAGATTTCCTTTGGTGACTCTGGTTTTCTTCCGATCCGCTTTGGGTTTCTCGGGTCGAGGTTCCACCGGCATTATTCTTCATCAGCACAGTGGGTTTCTTTCTCCCGGATCTCCTTCACGGTCAGCTTCTCAGACAGGATCAAATTTGGCGCCGTCTGTGGGAAACTTTCGCCTGAATCTGAGACTACGTGATGGAAGAGGCTGGGAAGTCGAACCTACTTACTATCATCCGCGAAGATTTAGATCTCCTCATTAATTCTCATGTTCAGAAAGCCCTACAACAACAGCAGCAACAACTGCAAGCTCATACTGGGGCCACTCTGTCGACGGCTCATCATCCGGCGATATCAACTACTGAGCATCGGAAAGGAAAGGAGATGGAAGAAGAAGAACCTTTGTATTTTCCTCCAGCTACTGTTTCTCCAACCAGGCATCCACGAGCCTTCCTTCGCACTCCCTTGGATCCAGGGGGTAAGAAGCCTGTGTTCCAAGAGTCCTCTGGTGAGGCGCCGGACAGAGAGAAGCGTAAGATTAAAATGATAACCAGTGATCGTTCACCAGAAAAGGTCATCTCCCCATTCTCACAAAGTGTATTAGATGACCCACTTCCTAAGCGATATCAGAATCTGCAAATTGGAGAATATACCGGAACCACAGATCCGGAAGATCACTTGTTGAAATTTGAGAATGTAGCTTTGTTGCAACAATTCTCTGATGGGGTGAAATGTCGGATGTTTCTCACTACTCTTGGGGGAGCAGCACAGCGCTGGTTCAAAAGATTACCTGAAAAGTCTATTCGAAAATTTAAAGATTTCAAGAAAGTCTTTCTACATCATTTCTCCAGCAACAAACGGTATCATAAGACCCCATGGAGCCTATTTTCAATTAAGCAGGCGTCTAAAGAATCCATCCGGGCATATATTAAAAGGTTCAATCAGGTAGCTATAGATGTACCTAATGCTACTACTGAAATATTAGTAAGTGCTTTCTCTCAGGGTCTAAATGATAATGATTTCTTTAAAGATTTGGTAAGAAATCCTCCTGTTAATTTTGATTCCCTGATTGAACGTGCCACTGAGTTCATTAACGTAGAAGAAGCCCAAGCTGCTCGCAGGAAAGAAGGTGTTTCCTCTTCTCCTACTCATGCGAAGGAGAAGGCTCCGACCCCGGTACCCCCACCGAGAGGACCTAGAACCACTCATCCACCTCATCGGCAACCAGATTATCGTCCACAAGCTGTACAGCATGTAGAGATGCAGCCGGAGGCACCAAGGAGATGGTGTACTTATCATAAAACTAGCAGTCATCACTCTGATGACTGTTTTGTTTTGAGAAATAGACGAGTCAATAAAGAACGCTATCAGAGGCAGAACTATTACAGGCAACAGTACTCCAGGCAGCAAAGTCCGCTCAAACCAGAATATCACCCGGATGGAACCCGGCAAGAAGCAATACCGGTCCCAGCTGGTACCAGCCAAGTATCAGATAAAGCACCTTCCGAAACCACGATGACTCGTCAGGAAGAGAATAGAAACAATGCTGCTCGGGGTAATATTAACATGATTACGGGCGGTCCCACTGATGGGGATTCTAACAGAGCTAGAAAAGCACATGCCCGAAGATTGGAGATTCATGCAGTATGATGCAGCATGGAACGAGCAGTCGGTCCTGAAATAAGCTTTGGGCCCAAAGATCTTGAGGGGGTAGAAATACCTCATGACGACGCATTGATTATCAAAGCTGTGATAGCCAACTACGCTATCGCTCGTACCTTCATAGACACTGGCAGCTCAGTCAACATTACATTCAAAAAGGCTTTTGATCAGCTACAAATTAACCCCAGTGAACTTCAACCGATGGCGACTCCTCTGTATGGATTCACAGGCAATGAGGTGCATCCTTTGGGTCAAATAAAATTGGCCATTTCTCTAGGAGAGGAACCCCTGATGAGAACTAGGAGATCCTATTTTATGGTAGTAGATGCTCCATCTTCTTATAATGTGATATTGGGTCAGCCTGCCTTAAATGAATTCAGGGTGGTCGTTTCTACTTTCTGTCAAAAGGTTAAGTTTCCGGTGGAGGATCAGGTGGGAGAAGTACGAGGTGATCAAAAGACAGCCCAAAAATGTTACGTAGAAATCATCCGAACTGAGGCCAACACCGCTCGGAAGATTCAAAGAATGGAAGTTAATGCCATTCGCGAAAAGCAGCCCATCCTAATTTATGAAGAAAAGGAAGAAGTTCAAATCCAAACTGGGCGGCCAGAAGCTACCACCTACGTTGCAGCCGATCTGGATCCTGATCTTAAAGCTGAGTTAGTGCAATGTTTGAAGAAGAATAATGATGTATTTGCCTGGACTCCCAAAGAAGTTTCGGGCATTTCTCCTACTGTTATGGAACATTCCTTGCATGTCTTTCCGGATGTCCGCCCGGTCATGCAAAGGAAGAGGAGTTTCAGTATGGAGCAAAATCAGATTATCAAGGAAGAAATAACCAAGCTTATGGAGGCCGGATACATTAGGGAAGTGCAATTCCCAAGCTGGTTGGCTAATGTGGTGTTAGTCTCTAAACCTGGGAATAAATGGCGAGTGTGTATTGACTTTCGAGATCTTAACAAAGCTTGCCCGAAGGATTACTATCCCTTACCCAGGATTGATCAACTAGTTGATTCTACCGCCGGATGTGAATATATTTCCATGCTGGATGCATATCAAGGTTATCATCAAGTCCCCTTGGCCAAAGAGGATCAAGAAAAGGTTAGTTTTATAACATCTGAAGGCACTTATTGTTATAATGTTATGCCCTTTGGACTAAAGAATGCAGGAGCAACCTATCAAAGGCTTATGAATAAGGTCTTTCAGAAGCAGATTGGTAGGAATATGGAAGTATATGTTGATGACATCTTAATTAAGTCTCTTCAAGTTGCTGATCTATGCAGGGATATAGAGGAGACTTGCAAGACATTAAGACAGTATGGGCTCAAGTTGAACACAAGCAAATGCTTGTTCAGCGCGAAGGGAGGAAAATTCCTGGGATATATGGTGTCCGAACGGGGGATAGAGGTCAACCCGAGCAAGGTCAAAGCACTGCAGAGCATGGAGCCACCCCGCAACCTGAGAGAAGCTCAAAGATTGACAGGCCGAATCACAGCCTTGTCTAGATTTATTTCTAGATCAGCCTATCGCAGTTTTCATTTCTTCAAAATACTCAGAAAGGCTAATAAGTTTCAATGGAATGAAGAATGTGATAAGACTTTTCAGGAGTTGAAAGATTATTTAGCTACCCTCCCTGTGTTGGCTAAACCTATAGCAGGAGAGACTCTGTGGGTGTATTTGTCGGCTAATGAAAATGTCGTAGACTCTGTATTAGTCAGACAGGAAGGAAAAGAGCAACAACCTGTATATTTTTCTAGTCATTTATTAAAAGGAGCAGAATGTAGGTACACTACATTAGAAAAACTGGCTTATGCTCTAATATTGACTGCTCGGAGGTTGCGCCCATATTTCTTAGCACATGAGATTATTGTCTTAACCAATAGCACTCTCGGACGGGTATTGCTCAACCTAGAGGCATCAGGATGGTTAGTCAAATGGACAACCGAGCTTGGGGAATATGACATCCAATATCAACCCCGCTCAGCCATCAAGGCACAAGCTCTAGCAGATTTCATCATAGAGGTTCAAGGCCCAGAAGAAGAAGATACCTGGAAAGTTTATATGGATGGCTCTGCAACTAGACAAGGCAGTGGAATTGGTATTCTTTTTATATCCCCAAAAGAAGACAGACTTCAACTCTCCATTAGATTAAATTATAGAGCTACCAATAATGAGGCTGAATATGAGGCTCTAATAGCTGGCTTACAGGCTGCTCGGCATGTAGGAGCGGCTCAAGTCCTTATATGTTCTGATTCTCAGCTAGTAGCTCAACAATTATCAGGTAATTTTGAAATCAATAATGACAGGCTTAAATTATATGCTGAGGCATTCGATAAGTTGAAGTCTCAATTTCAAGATGTGAGCATACAAAAAATTCCTCGATCGGAGAATCAGGTGGCAGATGAATTAGCTAAACTAGCCTCTGTCGTAGTGCCATGGAGTCTTGATCGACCAGTGGAACAGACCCTGTTAATTTCCTGTGTTGAAAGACAGATTGATATAGAAATTCAGGGTGATTGGCGAGCTTAAATTATATTATATTTACAGCAAGGTCTTCTTCCGAGAGATACAGAACAAGCCAGGGTATTTAAGAAACGAGCTACTCAATATACTATGGTGGGGGATCAATTATATAAAAGGGCTTTTTCCAGACCTTTGCTCAAGTGTGTAGGCACAGAAGACACACAATTTATTTTACAAGAGGTGCATCAGGGTTCTTATGGTAGTCATATAGGAGGAAGATCTTTGGCTCGTAAAATTCTCTTAGCAGGATATTTCTGGCCCACTCTACATGAAGATGCCGCTAAACTGGTCAGAACTTGTATTTCTTGTCAAAAGCATCAGAATATATTACACCACCCTACCCAATTATTAAGAACCTCTATAGTCTCGTGTCCCTTTGATCAATGGGGTATGGACATAGTGGGTCCATTTCCTATGGCTGCTGCACAGAGGAGGTTCCTGTTGGTGGCCGTGGATTATTTTTCTAAATGGGTGGAAGCAGAACCACTCGCTAGGATTATAGAAGACACAGTTATTAAATTCTTATGGAAAAATATAATATGCAGGTTCGACATTCCTCATAAATTAGTCTCTGATAATGGAAGGCAATTTCAAGGCGATAGAATCCTAGACTGGTGTCAGAGTTATGGGATTACCCAGGCTTTCACCTCTGTAGCTTACCCGCAAAGCAATGGTCAAGCAGAAGTAACTAATAGGGAGATTATCAGAGGACTGAAAACTAAGCTAGATCATGTCGGAGGTAGCTGGGTAGACGAGTTACCCAGTGTTCTCTGGGCATATCGTACTACGCCTCGTGAAGCTACAGGAATCACTCCTTTCCAGTTAGTCTATGGAGGAGAAGTAGTAATCCCCATTGAGGTAGGAGTAGAGTCTGATAGAAGACAATTGTATGATGAGGATAATAGAGACCGACGACTTATGGAGCTGGACTTGATCGAGGAAATAAGGGATAAAGCTACTACTCGCCTTGTATCATATCGGCAAAGGATGAGACAGAATTATAACAAAAGGGTCATTCCCAGATTCTTCCAAGTAGGGGATTTGGTATGGAAATGAGTTAAGCTTGTGGGAGATGTCGGCAAGTTGGCACCACAATGGGGAGGGCCTTATAAAGTGATAGAAAAGCTCGCGTCGGGCTCATACTATCTCCAAGATGCCGAAGGAAGAATGTTGGAACGCCCTTGGAGCGCTAATCATTTGCAACCTTATCGAGCCTGATTGGATCATATTACTTTAAATATGTTCACAGTTATTAGAATTCCCAGGCGAACTGAGATACTTGTAGTTTATGTACTTTGTTTCTTTGATGAGAGTCAGGCAAGATAAATATTGACACAGGAAATAAATATGGTTCATGCAAATTGATAAGTATCAGGAGAAGCCTCCTTTCTATTTTTCAAGCAGTAAAATAAGGGGAATTCCTAAAGGCCTATTCAGCTCCCCTCAAGGAATTACAAGCCAACACAAGGTTAGCCCAAATATTATACTTTCATATGAATCAAAGTCGATCAGAAAAATCCTATGAAGTAACCCGGACGAGACTTCATAGGAAGACTCGGAGACTATAAACCAAAGTCGATCGGGAAAATTCTATGAAGTAACCCAGACGGGCCTTCATAAGAAAAACCGGAGACTATAAACCAAGACAGATCAAAGTCGATCGGGTAAATCCTATGAAGTAACCCGGACGGGACTTCATAGGAAGACTCGGAGACTATAAACCAAAGTCGATCGGGAAAATTCTATGAAGTAACCCGGACAGACCTTCATAAGAAAAATCGGAGACTATAAACCAAGACAGATCAAAGTCGATCGGGTAAATCCTATGAAGTAACCCGTACGGGACTTCATAGGTAGACTCGGAGACTATAAACCAAAGTCGATCGGAAAAATTCTATGAAGTAACCCGGACGGGCCTTCATAAGAAAAACCGGAGACTATAAACCAAGACAGATCAAAGTCGATCGGGTAAATCCTATGAAGTAACCCGGACGTGACTTCATAGGAAGACTCGGAGACTATAAACCAAAGTCGATCGGGAAAATTCTATGAAGTAACCCGGACGGACCTTCATAAGAAAAACCGGAGACTATAAACCAAGACAGATCAAAGTCGATCGGGTAAATCCTATGAAGTAACCCGTACGGGACTTCATAGGTAGACTCGGAGACTATAAACCAAAGTCGATCGGGTAAATCCTATGAAGTAACCCGTACGGGACTTCATAGGTAGACTCGGAGACTATAAACCAAAGTCGATCGGGTAAATCCTATGAAGTAACCCGTACGAGACTTCATAGGTAGACTCGGAGACTATAAACCAAAGTCGATCGGAAAAATTCTATGAAGTAACCCGGACGGGCCTTCATAAGAAAAACCGGAGACTATAAACCAAGACAGATCAAAGTAGATCGGCAAAATCCTATGAAGCAACTCGGACGGGCCTTCATAGAGAAACCGGAGACTATAAACCAATATGAAGCAGAACCATCGGGAAATTATATGAAGTACATCAGATGAGTCTTCACAAAAGAGATCAAAGATTCTAAACCCGTGCAAGACATAAATAATCAGAGAATCTCCTGGCTTCGAAGCCCAATTAAGCAGGAATTGAGAAGGGATTCTATACGGGAGTCCAGATATATGAAAGTCTTTATTCAAAATCCGGCTGGGATATTATATTCAGCCTGAAGATCAATAATTCCGTATCTAGTCTCAATTAAGATCATTTATCCTCGAGGAGATACAAAGCATACCGAATGTTACTTAAGGAAGAATCCATCAAGACAAGGCTTAACTCTGAAAGATGAACAAGGGATTTTCTAATAAAGTTTATATTTAGCAATCAAAAGCATGTCAGGAAGGAGTATTCTTAAACTAGCATAAAGGAGAAGCAAGTAAGTGTCAAAGTTTTCTTACACCTTGCAAGTACTTAATTACTCAGTATCAACTGCATTTTTTCCTACTGTCAGTTCTTACTTTACAAGTTTTTATGAATAATTTCCTTAAATATTTGGGAAAGGGCCTTTCAAATCTGAGGGTAGTTCTTCATTAAGCCTGCGACGATTTATGAAAGAAAGGGGAGGTTCCCTGGGTAGATATCCACCCTCTTTTAACTGTTGGAGAACTCCCGATACGGAATGATTTAGCGCACCCACTATCCTACGAACAAATTCCTGGGCAAATGCTGGGGACTGTAAGTAAGCTTGCCGCCATTCTTCCCACCGACTCTTTTCCTGCTCCTTATAACTTTGAAAATCAGCTTGTAGCTTGGCGTTCTGAGTTGTCAGAGCATTCTTCTCTGATCTAAGCTGCTCCAATTCCTTTTGAAGCGATGACAATTCAATCTCTTGAGCTCTCCGTTGCTCTTGTTCCTGTAGGAGAGTGAAATCATGAGAGGCTAAGTCCTGAGCTTGGTCATAAAGACAGTCATTATGGAGCTTCTCTAATTTCTCTAAAATAAGGCTTTTTTGAGAAGCATCTAAAAGAGCTTTCTCTTCCAAAGCAATCTCTAGTCGAAGACCAGAGTGTAACCTCTCCACCTGTAATTCTAACGTCTTCCTAGCAAGCTCTTTGTCTTTCAACAGTTGTTGACATTCCTCCAATTCTTGCTTCAGGGTTCCCAATTGTTGATTTTGCAAGGCCACCTGCTCTTGCAACTGAGCCCTATCACTACTAGAAGAGGGCGAAGCAGCCTTCAATGTCTCTAGTTGAGCTTTCAACTTAGTGTTCTCGTGATCTTTAGCTGTGAGTAGCTGATCAATATGCAGACTTGTGGCTAGAAACTAAATAAAAGGATAATATAGGTTAAAGATAAAGTTACAAAGCTAATAAACGCATAATTAGGAATGCTTACAGCCACTGCTTGACGACTATGGCGATCCGCTTGATGGGGGAGACTAAGGCCTCGTAATTGTTCATAACCCTGCGACCAAGATTCAGCCAATAAACCTTGCAGTTGCAAAGTGCCATAGCCAGGAGGACTAGAAGGCTGTCCCAATTGAGAAGGTAAGCCCGCATCCACTCTAAATAAAGGAGGGGGATTAGAGGAAGCCGGAGATGGAGAAGAAGAGGAGGCAATGGAAGGAAAAGGGACAGTAAAAACAGGAGAAGCAGAGTAGGAACTGGATGGAATAGAAGGTAGTAGTGTAGGAGGGGTTGTTGCAATTGTGGAAACACTAACGGCTGAAGGGCTGACAATGGGAGAAGATCTCCGGCAAGGTGTTCGTTTTGCTCGAGGCTCATAAGCCAATGGAGGCAAGGCCAATGCCAAGGATGTAGAAGGCACAGGAGAAATAGCGGCCATCTCAGAGGCAGAAGCAGGAGAAGCTGAAACAATAGAAGAAGAAGAGATAAGCAGACCGGGCCTCATCATTCGAAGAGCAGGATTGGAGATGATATTGGTGGGCGTCATCGGTGCCTTACCTTTCTTAAAAGAAATAGGCGCTGGAACAAGAGGTGTTTGCACGAAAGTACCAAAGAAATCACCAAAGGGAGAATCCTTGGTAAGATTTGGCTTTTTAACTAAAGTAACAAAAGGCTCTTCTTCTTCCTCTTCCATGAGTGCGACACCCTCTGCTTGTCGTTCTTCTTCGGAAAGCAAGCCCAAGGTAGAGAGATTAGGATCGGATCGGCGAGCCAACAACCATTGTTCTCCAAGATTATTGATAAAGGACTTGGTCATAGCAGAATTCCTGTACATAAAAGCCGGAAGAATAGCAACGGCTGAAAAATAGAGGATAAACATCATTATTATAGAGATATACTAATCAGCAAAGGCGAAGTAAAATAATTATACTCACCAAAGGAACTATCCAAAGGAGTGTTAATGTTGCCTATCCCGAAGGGGAACATTAAGCCCTCTTCAATTAGATGTGGCAAACTGAATTTCGCTCCTCGCAGTTTAGGTAACGCAGAAGCAACAGAGGGATCGTTAAGGAGATCATGGTTATCCGGAAGTGGAGGTAAATCATGTATCCATTGGATGGGAAACGGAGGTGGAGAAGGTAGACGCATATAGAAAAATTTACGATACCATTCGCCTTGAGGAGGAATGCGGTTAAATAGAATGGCCTTAGGACGAGACTGAAATTTGAAAACGCCCACATCTACTCGGCGGGGAATGAAGAAGTGATGAAAAAGATGGGGAGACAAGGGGAAATCCAACAGTTTCGATACCCCAATGAAACCCATTACAATAGAAAAAGATTGAGGAACAAGTTGGTTCAGCGGGATACCAAAATAACGGCTGACATTACAGAAAAAAGGATGAAGGGGAAATCTAAAACCCTGTAAGACTTGGTCCCTGAATATGGAAATGCATCCTAGGGGGGGAAGATGTGGACCTTCATGAGAAGCAGGACGAATGATATAGGAGGGAAAACCATAAGTTGCCTGTAAATCTACTTCTTCTGTATCGGTGAGGTCAGAAGAGCATGAGAGAAACCACGCGGGAGAAGAAACCGCCATAGGGAGAAGCAATCACAGAAAAAAGGAATCAAGGAAGAAGACGAAAGATGAAGAAAAACAAGAGAAAACCTCGTAAGTCCTTATCTTTCTTTTTGCCTTGAGCTAAAACCCTTAAGATGAAACAGAAGAGGAAAATAAAAGGCGCTCAGAATATCAATCGTCATAAAAGGTAACAATATCATAGAATAAAATCAAGGAAAAGAGATGAAGTCAAATAAACTACCTCGGAAAAGACGTAAAATTTCCCTAGAAATAATTTTTGAAGAGACTTGATGAGGACAGAGCAAAAAATTAGTACTATAAAAATAGGTTCAAAGCACAGGTCAAGCCTCGAATATTGATTGATGGAAGCAACCTGGTTAAATTGAACCATCCTAATAAATCGACCGATAATTAGGAGTACCTTCGACATATCAGACGATACTTACCAATGTTTATACATATATCGACAGGGTCAATAAAGAATGGGGATAATTGGGAGTACCTTCGAAATACCGGACGATACTTACCAATGTTTATACATATATCGACCGGGTCAGTAAAGAATGGGTCGTGGGGAAAAATTGGACACTAACAAGCCAAGTAACATTTGGTACACGTACATGAAACCAACAAATTATCCAAAATTAGAATAAGATCAGCAATCAAAAGACACTATTCAGAATCACATAAGTTTATAAAATCTCAATTCCCCTTCTTTACAACAACTGGAGAATGAGTTAGAACTAGTTTAGGGTACAAATCAGGAGGTCTTTCTTCAAGGAGTCTGCGACGGTTTAGGAAATTAGGAGGAGGAGCGCGAGCTAAGTAGCCCTCCTCTTCCAACTGTTGAACTGCCCCTTTGGCCCCTGCTGTAAAAGCAGACAAGATGGATCTCACAATCGGCCGGTTGAACTCAGTAGATTCGATCATGGCGGTGGCTCGTTCTTTGTAACGAACGTCTTCATGCTCCTTATAAACCACTAACGCCATCTGAGAGGTTTTCAGCTCACTTTCCCTAGTAGCGACTTCGGCTTTTGTTAAATCAAGGGAATTGTTTAGAGATGCCACCTCATTTTCTTTTAGTTGCAAGGCCTTCAACTTTTCGCTCAATTCTGCTTCATAATTCTCTTTGAGTTCGCCAAGTTTTGAGGTCAGCTCTTGATTGAGGTCCGTAACCAATTTAAGTCGGGCTTCAAGGCTCTCAATTTGAGTTTCACACAGCTCCTTCAATGAATGCCTTAGAAACATGTTGAATATTATTTTTTGACACAACAAAGATGCAAATAGAAGTCACATGAAGAAGAATCATACATGAATATATCGAATAGAATAATCCATGATAGAGAATATATATTATGGCGGGAAATATGCTTTCAGCTTGTCTTGCAGGTGCTAAACGACAAAGAAGGTACATCTGGGGTACAAAAAAGATTCCTTAAAAATTATCTTCCGCAAGGGCGCAACTGACGTCATCTTATAACGAACTCTAACAAACCGGGGTCCACTTCATGGCTACGGAGGTTACATGAAGTGGTATAAAAGGGGGAATCCTCTCCGTTGGCTAGGTAAGTTCACATCATTGTGTACTTTCACAACCCTAATTTTCTGGCTACTGTTCATCTTCTTCCTTGACATCAAGAGAGATCACTGACTTAAGCGTCGGAGGGCCTAGCCAGGGATTCCCACCCCGGTCTTAGGTCACTGACGATAGTGTTGGTTGGTCTCTTGTGCGCAGGGAGCCTCAGGAGCTTGAGAGTTCGACTTTCTTCCATCTGGACGGGGATTTCTTCCTACTTATCAGATTTCCTTTGGTGACTCTGGTTTTCTTCCGATCCGCTTTGGGTTTCTCGGGTCGAGGTTCCACCGGCATTATTCTTCATCAGCACAGTGGGTTTCTTTCTCCTGGATCTCCTTCACGGTCAGCTTCTCAGACAGGATCAACAGCTTCTTTCCATAATGGGGCATCGGTGTTAGGATCTTGACGTCCACTAGAGGGGGATGAATAGCGTCTCACCCAAAATGTCGCTTCCTACAACAGTTAGTACACACAATGGAATATAAAAACAAATACTAACAATAGAAAGCAAACCTAACACGTTGATTTAACATGGTTTAGAGATAAAGCTCCTACTCCACGGCTGCCCGTAAGGTGGACGATCCCGATCCATCGATGGATGACTCCCCGGAAAACCTCTCGCTAGCTCGAGTAGCTCCTTGTGGGTGGAGAAACCTCGCCACAAACTCGTACAAGCTCTTGATTACTCAAGAAGACCTTGGAGTCTCTAATAGGGTTTAACCACCTCTATTTTCGTCAACCTTGGCCAAGCACCCCGAGCTCTATTAAATAGAGCTCGAGAGGAAACACCTAGCTGTGTTTCCCACCACCGGTCGATTGGTACAAGTATCAGTCGTCTGGTCATAAGTAAAATTCAACCGTTACAAGCCAACGATCGGCTACCAGTCGATTGATGAAAACACCAGTCGACTGCTACAGTAACGCTACAGTACTACAACAGTAACACTATAGTACTACTTCATTAACGCTACAGTACTGCTACAGTGCACACTAAAATTTTGGCCTGAATACAATCTCTCATGCACTTGTCCTTGCCCGCACAACCTACACCTAGCCTTCTAGCCTCCTCCATCTGCCTTGCGTCCCTCGGATGCCTCCCCATCCTTCACGTCTTGCCTTCTAGAGCTTCCATTAGCCTTGTCATCATTGTCGGGTCTTCACTGCCAAGAGCCACGCTCCGGGACTTCATCCTTTGCCAAGTCGCACTTGGACTTACATTGCCAAGACTACATACTTGGACTTACACCGCCAAGACTCACCCTTGGACTTTTCTCCTTTGCCAAGATCACCCTTGGACTTTACTTGTTGTACCTGTATCCTGCACACTCACAATGCATATCAAATACAATAATAAACCTAACTTAAACCTTTGCCCAAATATCAAAACTTAGGGTACCCAGATTGCTTTAACAATCTCCTTCTTTTTGATGTTTGGCAACCCGTTTAAGTTAGGGAAACAATATAGTAATACATATGCAAATAAATAAGCAAATCAACTCATACATAAATAATGGAACCTAAATTCCTAGGCTCCCCTTTACCTAAGCTTCCCCTTGAACTAGGATTTCTTGCAAAGGTAAACTTCTCCCCCTTTGCTAATAAATGAGCAATCGCTCCCCCTTCACCTAAGCTCCCCCTTGAGCTAGAATTTCTTGCAAAGGTGTGTAGGTTTCCCACTTAAACCTAAACTTCTTCCCCTTTGCCATACATCAAAAAGAGCTCCAATAATATCATAATTATTGGGCTCTTTGATCTCTAGTGACCATAAACATTATGTATTAATCCTCTATAATATTACATATATATTCACCACTCTTTTGGTCATTTTCTAATGTTGAAAAATATTTTCAGACCGTATCAGTCGACTGTCATAAGTCCCAGTCGACTGTCATCGTCAAAATGAGCTTATAGAGACATTCTATACTTAAAATTACTGTTACCAGTCGACTGATAACTGTACTAGTCGACTGGTACTCTATTTCTGCAAAAATCAATCTTTCTGACCCAACTTCAGAAATACACCAGAAATTCTACAGACCTCCAAAAAATTTCAAATTTTGTGGAGAGTTCTATTTTATCCATGTCTACTTGGAAAAAATATATATAAAAATATATTTATCATAGATTCCAAGATTGACATAAAATTCAAAATGATCTAAATGGTTCAATTGAACCTTGACCTAAAGTCCTAGTTTTGGCTTCCTCTTGATATATTAGCCCATACTAAACCACAATGCATCCCTAGCATTGGTTTATATGGAATATATACATCCAAAACTAATTTTCATGCAATATGAAATATTTTTCATATTTTCATGCATGATACTCAACTCAATTGTGTCAATTTCTTGGATTTAAGACTCAAGTCTGTCTCTAAACCACTTTGGCATATTTGATGACCCATTTTGAGTCCCAAGCATGGTCCACTTGAGATTCATTTATCATATATCCCAAAGACTCTTTGAGCTCCCCTTAGAGCTCTTAGTCTTAGCTACCTCTCTAGGTGACTCATCCACTATGGCTAGGCCACTTCAGTACACCTCGGGTGACACTTGGCCTACAAAACTCACCTTCTTTACTTTAGACACCTTGTCTTTGGTTAATTTCTTCTTGTCCTTAACCTTGGACACCTCATCGTTGTAGTAATTATATGTCACCCTAGCATATTCCTTCTTATTGGCCTTGGATAACTTTCCCTTGTCCTTGGTCACTCCTCCCTTACCAATGTCATGTGCCACCTTAGCACTTGACCTCCTTTTGATCTTGAAGGGACCCAATTTGACATTTTTGGATCTTTGATCACCCAAATACATGCCAAGTCCTTTAGGTCCAATAATGAACCTCTCTAGAATTTTCTCCATTTCCTCAAGCTTTGCCTTCAAGACTTGATTTTCTAATTCTAGGGTTCTAAGAATCAACATGCCCATCATGGACATATAGGATCGAAAAGAATTTAGATATCTCTACAATGACATGATATTGTCCACTTTGGACCTAGGCCCTCATGACTTTGCTCTTGGACTCTCCCCAAAAGGACTCATTCCAATGGAGATATCTTTTCTCTTATAAACCCAAGATCTTTCTCATGTGTTTTCAATGTGGGACTATGTTTGCAACCCCAACAATCCCCCCTCTCAAACAAAGGACCACAGGCTTTCCACATCCGATCTTTGACCCACCAGGTCTTCCTGCCCCTCGGTCCACCCGACCTACTAGGACTTCCTTGCCTAGCTGCAACTAGGACTTCCTGCCTGGTATCTGGGCCTCTTGATTCGAATATAGGAGCCCCACTTTCTTTGTTCGAAGTCAATATTGTACCCACATGGATCAATCAGACCATAACTCTTGTGCACAGTCGGCGGTTAAACCTTCTGGCAATCTGGGCTCTGGTACCAATTGTAGGATCAAAAAGAATTTAGATATTTCCACAATGGCATGATATTGCCCACTTTGGGCATAAACCCTCATGGTTTTGCTCTTGGGCTCTACCCAAAAGGCCTCATTCCAATGGAGATATCTTTTCTCTTATAAACCCAAGATCTTTCCCATGTGTTTTCAATGTGGGACTATGTTTGCAACCTTACAATCCCAACAGGACATTCCTAGACCTACCCTTTCTAGGCATATGTCTCCTCTTCTTGGGATTAATGTCTAGATTTTCAACCACCTTCTTCTCCTTAGGCAAGATAGGTTGTTTCCTTTTAGGTCTATTATTTGAAAATGATTTCCTAGGGTTATCGCCTACATTAACCCTATTCCTATCATTATATCTAAAACTATAAATATGCATACGCAAATAATTCATATTATTTCTAACATGCATGGAGGAATTTGAATTTGAACTTGAACTTGAATTCAAGTTAGGGTTTACCTCCCTTACCCTTGAAGCTCACTTCCTCTCCCACTTCTTTAAGTGCGCCAATTTCTTGAGCTCTCCTCTTCTTGGGTACTTTGTGTGGTAGTGACCCCACTCACCACATGTGAAGCATCGAATATGCTTCTTCTCCTTGACTCTATCCCTACAACCCACATTAGTTCTTAAAGTAACTTTGCTAGGTTTTGAGATTACCTCCTTTATCTTCTTGAGCGAAGGACACCTACTCTTGTAGTGACCCATCTTACCACACTCAAAGCATTTGATGTGATCCTTTGCACTCTTGTTGGTATTTGAGGTGGAGGGTTGAGCCTCCAAGATCTCTATTACGATTCTACAAGTGCACGAATTTGTCGTCAGTAATAAAGATTATCGATCCCGCGAGGATTGGTTATAAGCACTAGTAATGGTTCACTTAGGATTAGCTAAATTACCGATAGCTGTATGTTATCTAAAGAAAAGGGATTTGGAAGCGAAAACGAGAACTAGTGAAGAGAGAATAATTAACTTGGTTTATGAAGAGTTCTAGGAGTTCGGTTTCATTGTGGTGGCATTGATGTATCACGTTCTATCCTTTACTCATTGTCCGTTAACATGCATTCACCGAAAGCTAAAGCAACTATTCTTAAGCACTAAATAGAGAAGATCCCTGTGAAATCCTGTTACGGTTAACCCCTGTCACTAGGGCGCCTCGGTAGATCACAAGAACACAACTCTAATTGGTGTCATTAAGGATATAAATAATGGCTTGGTTTGGTCTCTTACTTCCTTGTGGAAAAGTTACCTCTCCTTTCAAGGAAATACCCTAGATGTCTGTGAACGGATTACCCCTGTCACTATGACCACTCGGATATACGATCTAGGATACTCTCTCTACAAGGTTAGCAATTCCTACACAATCAATCTCATGCATAGAGTTGAAACAAAGCAAGCGAAATCATCCAATGAATAAAGGCATAAATATGAGTCTTACATCAAAACCAATCCACAACTACTCCCTAATCCTAGAACAAGGAATCTGCTCCATAGACGCCAGAGAAAAACCGAAAGACATAATGTAATTAAGCATATAATTCTCAAACAAGAAGAAAAAAAGAGAAAGGATGCTTATCCAACGACGATGAGTGATCTTCGGATCTAATCCTTTGCTTCTGAAGTTGATGTGGTGATGAAAGATTGTTGGACTGAGGACCTAGATGGTGTGAAACAACACCAAGGCAATTCTCCCTTTGACGACTCACTTCCCCCCTGAGGAGAAGGGTAAAAAACCTTTTTATAGGCTTAGGCATGGCATTGCGGCACGACCGTGTAGATGTGGCACGGTCGTGCCTTCTTTTTCTTCTGGCTGCACTGCACAATCGTGCCAATTGGCACGGCCGTGTGGATCTGGGGCTCTGCTCCTGGGACACGGTCGTACAAGAGTGCACGATCGTGCATTGCTTGGCTGTTGGTCGTGGGGGGCACGACCGTGCAACCTTGCACAGCCATGCATGGATCCTCCTCTGTTTGGCCGCACGACCGTGCAAGAGTTGCACAACCGTGCCATGTTCTTCCTCTGTTTGGCCGCACGACCGTGCACTGCTCTTCCTCTGTTTGGCCACACGGTCGTGCGAGGTTGCACGACCGTGCTCTCTGCCTCCTTCCGGTGCGTCGATAATCGCTATTTTTGCTCCGAAAGTTATCCCTGTCAACACAAAATTGAACAAAGAGTAGATCTCCGAACAAAAGAGTATTTATGATGAGTATATGATAAAAGAGACGAACATGCAAAGAATAAATACGCATAAAGCAAGTGAATGTGAGTTAAAACATGCATAAATGATCATAATATTTACGCACATCAATCTCCTCTTCCTTGGATTGCTCTTCTTCTTCTTCACTTGAAGATGTGGATGGTTCCACTTTTTCCTCCCTTGAAGTGGATGATACCTCCTCATCTTTCTTCTCCTCCTTGGATGTTGAACCCGTGTCAACATCTGATTGGTCCTTCTCTTCTTGGACCAATGAGTCTTTCTCCTTGGGCTCCACCTCTTCTTGGATTTGTGTAGGACTCTCATGAAGCGCAATTATCTTTTTTCAAATGTCGCTTACGTTCTCGTATTCACCTACATTCAATACCACATTAGGAGGTAATAAATTAATTAAAATTCTAGTTACCTCCTTGTCCGTCTCCGATTGCTTCCTTTGTTCCTCGGACCAATATCGATGTCGGAGACACTTTATCTTTTTATCCGTTGGAGCTTTAAATAGTTCCTCTAACACAATCCATTGATTCCAATTCATTTGGAACCACATCTCCATGTGCTTCCTCCAATAGTCGAAGTCCTCGCGCTCGTATGGAGGTGGGATTCGGATGTCCTATCCGAGAGGTCCCTCCAACTCTATCTTCTTCCTCTAGCCGCTCTCTTGGTGATTAGTCCAACAAAGCTAACCTCGCTCTGATACCACTTGTTGGGACCTTGAAGTCTGCTAGAGGGGGGAGTGAATAGCGTCTCACCCAAAACATCACTTCCTACAATGGTTAGCATGCACAACGGAATATAAAAATAAATACTAACAATAGAAAGCAAACCTAACACGTTGATTTAATGTGGTTCGGAGATAAAGCTCCTACTTCACGGTTGTCCGTAAGATGGACGATCCCGATCCATCGGTGGATGACTCCCCGAAAAACCTCCGGCTAGCTCGAGTAGCTCCTTGTGGGTGGAGAAACCTCGCCACAAACTCGTACAAGCTCTTGATTACTCAAGAAGACCTTGGAGACTCTAATAGGGGTTAACCACCTCTATTTTCATCAACATTGGCCAAGCACCCCGAATTTTATTAAATAGAGCTCGGGAGGAAATACCTAGCTGTGTTTCCCACCACCAATCGACTAGAATAAGCACCAATCGACTGGTCATAAGTGAAATTCGACCGTTACAAGCTAATGAACGACTACTAGTCGACTGCTACAGTAACGTTACAGTAACGCTACAGTATTGCTATAGTAACACTACAGTACTACTTCAGTAACGCTACAGTACTGCTACAGTGCACACTAAAATTTTACCCTAAGTACAATCTCTCATGCACTCGTCCTTACCCGCACAACCCAGACCTAGCCTTCTAGCCTCTTCCATCAGCCTTGCGCCCCTTGGATACCTCCCCATATTTCACGCCTTACCTTCTGGAGCTTCCATTAGCCTTGTCATCATTGTCGGGTTTTCACTGCTAAGAGTCATGCTCCGGGACTTCATCCTTTGTTAAGTCACACTTGGACTTGCATTGTCAAGACTACATACTTGGACTTACACCACCAAGACTCACCCTTGGACTTTTCTCCTTTACCAAGATCACCCTTGGTTTTTCCTTGTTGTACCTATATCATGTAGGCTCATAATGTATATTAAATACAACAATAAACTTAAGTTAAACATTTGCCCAAACATCAAAACCTAGGGTACCCTGATTGCTCCAACAGTCGAGGCTAGAGAGAGCTTCGCTTAATGTTCTTTGATCCATTTTCGACATAAAAGTCATGAAATCCGACCCGAATGATTTCTCAACTCTAACCAGTTTGCTCCGACGTGGCTCTTCGCTTTGATTGTCAATAGCCCTTTTATGATAACTAAGTTTAGAAATATCATTTTTATTAGAACTTTTATTGTTATTACTTTGAATGTTTCTCTCCTTATTCGGGAATTTATTTTCAAAGAATATCGCATTCCGAGATTCTATGGTTGTTCCCACATGAATATTAGAAATGTCTGATTTGTGAACTATGAAATGATATGCACTACTATTATGGACATATCCAACAAATATCACATCGAACATTTTAGATCTGATTTTTACTTGTTTTGGCTTGGGTACTTCGATGTTTGCTAAGTACCCCCACACTTTCAGGTATTTGTACAATGGCTCGCGGCCTTTCCATAGCTTATATGGCGTTTTATCATTTTTCTTGTGAGAGATTTTGTTGAGAATGTGGTTTGCTGATAATATAGCTTCCCCCCACAAGTTTTGGGGTAAGCCTAAATTTATCAACAAGGCAGCATCATTTCCTTTAATGCTCGATTTTTATGTTCAGTAACACCATTTGATTGAGGCGAGTAAGGCACCGTTGTCTGATGGATAATGCCAGATTCTGAACAAAACTCATTAAACGGTGTACTATATTCTCCACCTCTATTGCTACGAATTATTTTAATTCATTTATCAAGTTGATTCTCAACTTCTGTTTTATAGGTTTTGAAAGCTTCTAAGGCTTCGTCATTACTTCTTAAAAGAAAGACATAAAAGAACCTCGTGCAGTCATCGATAAAAGTCATAAAATACTTTTTACCTCCTCTAGTTTGCACGAATTTTAAGCCACATAGATCACTATGTATTAACTCTAGATGAGTCATTGACCTTTCCACTGAATGAAAAGGTAGTCTCATCATTTTTATTTCTACGCACACTTCACATTTGTGTGTTTTGTCCATATTGACATTTGGTAATAAATTTAACTTAACGAGACATTTAAGAGTATTATTATTGACATGCCCAAGTCGATCATGCCATAAATTAAAACACTCAATAATGTAGCTGGAAGCTTTTATTTTATTACCATCAAAGTCACTATATACAGTCATTACAACCATTTTGAACATACTCTGTTCTAAGTACCCCTTACCTACGAATACACCATTCTTCGTAAGTACAAAGTTGTTTGACTGGAACACTAGTCTGAAACTAGCTTTCACAAGTATCAATCCAGAAACTAGCACTACAAGAAAAACCCTCATAGACATCGGTGGAACAACAACGGTTTTAAACAAAAACCGATGTCTTTGAGTATTTTACACCGGTTTTTCCAAAAACTGGTGTCTATGAGCGCAGATTTTCGCTCATAGACATCGGTTTTTTAGCTGATATCTATGAGCGCCTTTTTTTTTTGTTAATAGACACTGATTTTAACAGCGGTTTTTAAAACCCGGTGTTAATGAACCAAAAAAAAATAATTTAATTTTTTTACCAGCCAAAATTTACAACACTTCACAAAGTTCCCTCCAAACCTAAACCAATATCGTGCCCCTTCTCTCAGCCTAAACCTAAACCTAAACCTCCGACCATCTCTCAGCCTCATCTCCCTCTTCCCCTTCTTGGATCGATGCCCCTTCCTTCTTTCCCTTCCTGGACCTCTTCCTCTCCCGAGCAGGATCAAAACCACCTGCTTCGGTCCTAAGCAAAATCGCAGCATAAATCGTTCTGTTCTGCCTCCTCGTCAGATCCTCTCTTCCTCCTCCTTCCTCTCTTCGCTCTTCCCGGCAAAGGTAAGGGCCGACGAGATCCGAACAGCGAGAGGACACCCACGACCACCATGGCACGGTTGGTCGGCAACGTGAGGGAATCCGAAGGAAGAGAGAACAACACTGACAGGCGACGCGATATGGTTTTCGTTTCCTCGCCTTCCCTGTCATACCTTTCATCGAACATGTTGAAGGCAACAGTGGAAGAGGAATTGGATCGGCGCTGGGACGAGATGCAGGCTGATTGCCTCATCAATATCTTCCGCCGCCTCGCCCTCAGAGATCTCGCCGTCGCCGTCCCCTTCGTCTGCAAGTCCTGGTACCGCGCCTCCCTCGACCCTAGCTGCTGGCGCCGCCTCAACTTCCGCTCCCTCGATTTCACGCCCTGGAGCCCTTTCTCCCGCGCCTTTGCGCTCCGCTACCGCCTCCACTCCCCCCTCTCCCTCTCCGCCTTCCTCCGTTTCGCCCTCCACCGCTCCCGCGGCGTCGTCGACCAACTCGCCTTCCCCCTTTCCTCTGCCGTCTCCATCCACGACCTCGCCTATGCCTCTGTCAAGTGAGTCTACGCCTCCTTCTGGTTTTGTCGCCCTCATCGCTCACTACCTGTTCGACGAATTTGCTCATCGGTTATTAGCGCAGATGCCCGAGATTGAAGGCGCTGGCTTTGCCGGACAACCTGATGCTGGAGGACGACCTTCGAATCCCGGAGCTGGTGCGGCGGTGGAAGGATCTGGAGCATCTGGAGATGGAGACCAAGCCCTCCTCGTTCCTGGAGGCGGTCGCCGAGATCGGCCGTAACTGCCCGCGGTTCGTCGGGTTGAAGGTGCGCGGGCTAATCAGGCGCGAGGACGCCAAGGCCCTGGCGCGATGCCTGTCGGAGCTGAAGCACCTGGAGTTGAGCAAGTCCTACTTGACCAAGGACGAGCTGTTGGTGGTCATCGGCGGCTGCCGGAAGCTGGAAACGTTGACCGTAAAGGATTGCCTCAGATTCCAGGCGGACGACGAGATTCTGAAGCTGGTGTCACGCATCGAGCGGTTCGAGCACGAGGGGTCGACGCTTCTCGATGATTACGGGTACGAGACCGATGAGTCGGAGCAACAAACCGGATTCTTCCACCGGTGACGCCCACAACCACCATGGCACGGTTGGTCGGCAACGTGAGGGAATCCGAAGGGAGAACAACACCGAGATCCAGGAGCTCATCTTCATCGAACAACACTTGATTACGAGGGCGGACAGTGTCATCGTGGTGGACAATAGATTCATGGGGAGGAAGGAGAACGTGCTACACCATTTGGGGAATCCCAACTTCGAGATCATTCGCCTTGATTTGGTGCATCCTCTGCTCTTGGAGGTGGATCAGATCTATCATCTTGCCTGCCCTAGATTGCCGGTCCACTACAAGTTCAAATCTCTGAAGACGATCATATCCTTTTCTCATCCTCCATTCCTTTACCATCGCTTTTCATATACCAGCGATAAAGATGGATCATTTATCCTTTTATATTTATCTTTTTATTTTATTATCTTTTTCTAAAGAAATTTATGTCTAGTAAAAAACATTGATTTTAACACCATTTTGTATTTTCTCTTCATTTCTAAAGACTACTGTGTTTGAGTAATGGTGGTTCAGGCTTGTTTAGGTGAGATGCCAACATCCTCTTTTAATTTATATGCAAGAGGAATCAATCGAGCAAAAGGAGGAACAGATGATGATTCCTGTTACTTGTGTAATGCCTTAATTCACTATATTTTTTCTGCCTTGGCCAAGTGAGACAACACCAGGTTTCTTGTCACAAGCACCGGTGAAGTGTATGGTGATCCCCTCCAACATCCACAAGTTGAGATCGACTGGGGCAATGTCAATCCAACACTCATTTTCCTCAACCACTTTGGTGAATTTTCTCTTCACTTGTTTGCCTATTGAAAATTGATGTCTTGGACGGAATTCTTTCTTGCATTTCTGTGTTCGGAGTTGCTATGAAGAAGGTAAGCTGCGATGCAACTAATATTTTTTTTTGAAGGTTCTTATCTAGGATGTTGACTTGCAACCCAATAGCCATCCTATGTTGGGAGCTAATGGATCCTGTCTAGATTTGGTTAGTCAATAGTCAAAAGACAATTATTTCATGGATACATATGGATGTTCATCTTAATAAAAAGGTTACATATTTCAGATATTGACAGAACATTAACTGAATGTGAAATTTGCACTAGCTGTGTCCTACTGAGCCTTTTGTGCTTTCTAGAGGTCCTTACTTGTCTCTTTAAGAATTTGCATAGGTTGATACAAACAAATCTTAATGAAGTATTTATGTCTATACGTCATAATATATGGACACTTTTTTAGTTTCATCTTATTCTATTTTACTTTTTTTTTTCTAATAACATACTCTTTGATGCAAGGTCGAGAAAGCTCATACTACCGACCTTCATTGTGTGGACTGGAACCCCCATAATCAAAATCTTATTTTGACTACGTATATTCTTGCTGTTTATTTGTTCCCATTCTATAACCTCTGCTAGTTCTTAGGCAGTATTTTGTTACTTTCTCCTATAAACATGATGTCTTGAGTTTGTGAGTCAGTGATTATATGCAGCCTTAGCATTTCTTTATCTATGATCATATTTTTTCTCAGGTTTGTTGATAAGTCTGTGCATATGTTTGATCAACGTAACCTAACTTCTGGTGGTGTTGGTGCACCAGTACACAAACTTGATGGTCACAAGGCTGCTGTTCTCTATGTTCAGACATGCTATATTACTATATTATTAGCATTGGAATACTTCTGTTAACTGCTGCTATAACTTACTGTCCTTTTGACTTTATTCCAGTGGTTTCTTGACAAAGCATCAATTTTTAGAAGAGCTGCTGAGGATGGCTTCCTCAATATATGGGATTATGAAGGTATTTGTTTATCTATAATGAAGGTTTTGGAAAGTCATTTTCCCATATATTTTTTTGAGGCGAGTCTTTAAAGACAATAGAGGACCACACTCGTCTTCTGTCCATGTGATGATGCCATTCATGCTCAACACTAAAGGCATTTTTTTTGGTGAAATAAGCATCACTGTAATCTTCCATCGCCTCCATTGTCGGGGTTGTTAATTTTAATATAATTAACCTTTATCATGTTAATCGTGATGTGTTTGTCTTAATTATTTGAGCTTAACTATATGGATCTTATCTTTCCATTGAGCTATATGCAATATTTTATCACTAGGAATATTGAAATTAATTGATATTAGCTCTGAGTGTACAACCTACATTAACTTTTTTGGATTTTTCAGGTTAAATTATTTATATCCTATCAAAAAATTTATGAGGAGATAAATAAACAAATTTTACATTCCAACTTTTGCCAAAATCTATACTGACAATTTTGTTTCCACAAATGGAATTAGGACAGTATATTTCACTATATGCCCACATCAGGCTACAGCAAAAGTTCATAAGTACTTGTTTGTGTTCTTGATTCAATGGGGGTTTTAATGCATTAGTGAATACAATTTTTTTCCATTAGATATTGTCCTTTCTGATACTTTGGCTTTCATATGCCTTCTCTACACCTGTCAATATCCACACTTCCAATCAAAACTTGACACTCTTAATTTGATAGCATGTAAACGTTTGCAAAAAACACCCTGTTGGACACAGATGACACCCATACTGGATGGATACTCTTACTATGATCCAAGTAAATTCTCACAATACAAAAAGCATTAGATGTTTTGTTTCACAAGAGTGAAAACTAGTTGCTTCTACTTAATATGTACATGGTTTATGCATATGGCTTAGGTGAAAAGGAGAAAAGAACCCACACAAATTGGGACGAATTTAGCTCTGACATAGCATGTACAGTAGCTTAGGGATGACCTTAAGCAATTCACACAACATAAAACACATGAATTAAACAACCCATATTAATTGACCTACATCCCATTAAAGAAAATTTATATGTTGACTTAAGCAATCCTTATGCAACCATTAATGAGTGTAGCATTCTCTCATTTCATAAGCTTATATGGTTGCTTTATTTGCCTAAAATAAGTTACAAACTGGATACTATGCTTTTGTTACAAACCAGATACTAGTTGGAGACTGAATGATTGCCTAAGAAGAAAGGAATTAGAGATTAGGAGCTGCAGTGAGTAGAGTGGCTGGATAAGCTATCTTAAATGGTAACCTTAGGATTAAAGTATTGATTACATTTTTTAAACCTGCTCAACTTCCTCTAAATATCTAACACATAGATACTCGAATTTAACCTAACCTATTAAGATAAATGGGTAATCAAACCTAAAGGGTACCCATTACCATATTTAGCTATACCAATGAATTTCAAGTTCAACTAGAAGTAAGAGTGAGTGTCAATATGCATGTGGGTACCTCAAGAATAGGGAACTCTTTGTTTTTATGATTTAACCCCTCTTCATTATTTTACTCACCTCTTTTGTTTTTACCTATATTCATGTTTTTCATTAATCAGATAGAGACCCCTAACTACATTATTTAGGCTACAAGCTCGACTTCTACCACATGGCTATAGGGAAAATTTTCTTGTATTTAATTTTCAACTTTTATTTTATTCTCCATTCATCAAGTTATCAATAATATGACATTGATTACATATTCATTTAAATAATTTTATGCAACTGAATTTCATAAAATTTATATTACAAGAATAATCAGTTTATCAATGTGATAACAACCAAGATCATGGTATAAAAATGTTATCAATATTATATAGAGTCTAACAAGTAATGGTATATGAAATCTAGCACTTGTTACATCAATCTATCTGATTAACCCTTTTCTGAATCCAAATTCAGTCTTAAATAAAAAAAGATGAAAAATCACCCAGCTCAACGATAATCGTTGTATCAATTCACTAGCAAGAAAAATTTCTCCCAACAGGACTTCATTACTACTAAACCATGATTTTATGGAATTTATATAGAAATTGCAAAAAAGAAACACACTGAATCATAGTGAGGAAATGATCATGTTGATCCCTAATCTTATCCCTAGCCGATCATTAAACATTAAATGTGTGGGAATTTACTAGAATCTACTCCTACATGAAGCAAATGAATAAAAACTACAAGTAAAGTTTACCTACCCTGTTACTACAAGAACATAATTTTCCATGTATGCTGGCCTTTAATATAGAGGGCTACAAGAGGATTATATCTTAGGTCAAGACACTCCAAATCCATCATAAACCAAAGGGAAAATAGTTTCTACTTACTAGAGGATTGAATGGACCCAAAAGGAAGCTCTAACTTGCTGTTTTGGGTGCTGAACTAAGGAGGCAGCTGCCTTCTTGCGGCATTCCTTGCTGCTGTGGTTGGTAGCAGAAATCACAGAAAATAGGGGGCTTAGTGCAGGATATTCAGGATACCAAGATGGCATCAGAGGTAGTACAATAAATAGTATATCTCTTCATCAGAGGTAGCTTTGTTCTTCTATGCTTCACTGGATTTGTTGTGTAGTCATATTTCTTTGTTCAACCATTATCATGCCTAGTAAGTTGTTGTATGATGTTGTCGGTTCTTATCAATCTGTACACTTGAATTAGAAGGAGCAAATTATCTATGTTATATTCTAAACAGCATATACTAAGTGTCATATATGAAAGTTTTAGATTCTATGTTATATTCGTTATCTTCCACAGTAGCCTTTAAAAACTCAATATTCTATTTTATTTGATACATGTACACATTTGTTTTAGTTATTTGACATATGGTGGATTTATGTATTTTTACAGTTTACAAATCTCAAGTACTCCAGAGTTGAAATTGATGAAGTGCGGTTCGAGTGGGTTGAATGCATGCTAGATTACATTTGAAGTGCGGTTCTACCTTGATGTGTTAAAAGAATGTTCTACCTTGATTTTGATATCTATTAGCTAGCTTTTGATGTAAAAAGAATGTTTGGGTATTTTATGGATATTGTTGTAAGAAGATTATTTATATAATTTGTGAATATTTGTGTATTTTATAGATATTATTGAATGAAGAATATTTGTATAATTTGTGAATATTTGTGTATTTTTTTTTTGTTATTGTCGGTTTTTCATTGTTTCGGAAATCAAATTTGTGCTGTTAAAAAAATATACATATTACATCGATTTTCCACCGCTGCAAAATCGGTGTTATTAACTAACATTACATCGGTCATTTACCGCTGCCAAAACTGGTGTTATTAACATACAATATTACATCGGTTTTACACCGTTGATGAAACAGTGTCGTTAAGTGATACTACACCGGTTAATAACCGATTCGAAGACCGGTGTCGTTAAGTGATACTACACCGGTTTTAACCCGATGTCTAAAATGGCAGACTTTTAACATCGGCTTCATAGACATCGGTCGAAAATGAAATAGACACCGGTGGAAAACCGATGTCTATGAAGGTTTTTGTTGTAGTGTAGGTTCTTCTTGATGTCGGGAACATGGAGCACATCAATGAGCGTTAGCTTTTTCCTAGACGTCATTTTTAGAACAACCTTCCTGAGTTTGACAATCAGGGATGTCGTGGAATTGCCCATATAGAGCTTTCTTCCACTTATCAGAGTATACTTGGAGAACATCGCCTTATCAGAACAGATATGACGTGTTGCTCCAGTATCGATCCACCACTACTTCGGGCTATCCATCACTGTCTTGGCTTCAAACACGACCGCAGTGAGATCCAATTCCATGCCGTCAGAAGTTATGACCTGGTTCACAACATCCTTTTGACTCTTGGATGGTTTCTTCGGGCGTCTATAGTCTTTGGACATATGTCCTGGCTTTCCGCAGTTATAGCATGTGCCCTTGAATTTCTTGCCTTGAGCTTTTTTTTTTGGATTGGTTGGACTTTTTGGCTTTTGGCTCAGCCAAGTTCGACATCTCGTCGACTGCCCGCTTTGTTCCTCTGGAGTCGAATATCTTTCGATTATCTTCCTCAATTCGTAGCCTTAGGATTAGGTCTTCAAGTCTCATCTTCTTTTGATTGTGCTTCAGGTAATTTTTAAAATTCTTTCATGACAGAGGGAGTTTCTTGATTACTGTGGCTACTTTAAACAACTCGTTCAGCTTCATGCCTTCGGCATCCAGATCATTATCAGTTGCATGTCTTGAACTTGAGGTGTCACGCTCTTGGAATCCATCATCTTGAAATCTAGAAACCGTCTGACGATGAATTTCTTCAATCTGGTGTTTTCGATTTTGTATTTCTTTTCAAGTGATTCCCACAGAGATTTTGTCGTTTCCTTCGAACAATACACATTATACAACTCGTTGTCCAATGCGTTGAGAACGTAGTTGCGACACAGGAAATCTCTGTGCATCCACATATTGCATGCAACTTTATTATCGGACTTTCCTTTCGTAGCAGTTGGCGGGTCTTCATACAGAAAACGTACGAGGATTAGCATTGTCAGGTAGAACAACATCTTTTGCTGCCATCATTTGAAGTCGGTTCCGTTGAACTTCTCCAGCTTTTCTCCGTGTGGAATGGCTGTTGAACCGTCATTGATCCCAGCCATCAGTTTGCACGATTATAATTCGTCTTAAAATTTTTGGGGATCTTTGTGTTGGTGCAATCTGAGCGCGGGCAGAATGACGGAATATCACCATTTTGGTTAAGTCGAGGCTAGAGTTAGACTCTATCTCTTTAAGATGAATTTGCCCCGCACACGGTGCTCACGGAACACGACAATCGCCTGCCAAGATACAATGACTTTATCTTGCGATAGTAGCACTACAAATCACAAGACATTTGAACCGAAGAAGGCTTCTCGAACTCTCCAATGCAAGTATGGAATGCAATGCTTGCTTTGTTTGGAAGGAATTGAGTGAGTGAAATGAGGATGTGAAAGACTTTATTTATACTAAATGAAGGGGTATAAGAACTTCTTGGTTCAATTAGATCTCATCCATCCATTTTGAACTGGATGATATAAGTCGCATCCTTTCCTAAGAGGCACACTACCTCTTCATAAGATGTCACCCTTTAACTATCCAAAAGACACTTAAACCTTTTAATTTCTCATTTATAATTTCTAAGAGTAAAGACATTTATTCACCGCCAAGGTCATTTAATCATCATCAACGCCAACATGAACCCTAAAGCTTGGTGCAATTGGAACAAATTATTTGCAAGTGATCCCCTCATCTAGAGGCCGCTCGATAGGTAAAAGACCCTCTATGATTTATTTCCCTTTCACATATTATGTGTAACGAAGGGGCATGATATAGTGAATAGGGAAGGGCCCTTGAGGGGGCCCATGGGTCAACAACCCAAAATAGGTGGTAGTCAAAGTCCCAAATAGATCAAAACCGGAGCAAACCCGCCTGGTGGGATCTCCCCCCAAATCGACTTATTGGGGTTAGTCGGACCTATTCCCTAGGACCCCTCTCCCCACTCGACTTTGCACGAGACTTTGCTCCTCGTTCTATCCTAATCGGCTAATGTCAATCTGACATACTCTCAAGAGGCCTTACTCTCCGGCTCTACTAGACACTCAGGTCTGCTCCCCATTCTCTCCTGATTGGCCAAGTCAATCAGATAGGCTCTCAAAGGATTCTACTCTTCGGCTCTGTCGAACACTCATAGGGCTCTACTCCCCGTTCTTTCTTGATTGGCCAAGCTCATTAGACATGCTCTCAAGGGGCACTACTCCCCAGATATGTTGAACGCTCATGGGGCTCTGCTCCCCGTTCTCTCCCAATCGGCTAAGGTCGATCGGGCAAGCTTTCAGGAGGCCAGCGCTGTAATTTGCTAATTGACTCTAAAGATCCTCTCCCTCTTGAGATACTATCACGGGGCTCCTGAGAACGTGGGTTACCTATGTTGGGTCCATCTTCTAACTAACAGCCCAACAGGCCTCCGGTCTGTGAACTCATTTCACTATTAATATAACACGTGAATTTGTCAGAGTCAAAGGATCGTATCTGCATATAGATACACAATACACCCTCTCTATACTCATGCTGTGACTACTAGATACGGTAGAAGAGATGATATCTCATTTAATGTGAAAATTATGAAAGACATTATAAAAGAGGAGTATTCTCTATCTCATTTGCTCATTTGATTTTTGACTTAATCTTCGGAGTAACTATGCAAAGACCCCTTGGTAATATTTGTAGATAATTCCTAGAGTTATTAAGCAGAAATTTTATTCCCAATCAACTTCTAGGCTAATTCACCGGTGATCCACGGCTCGTCGCTATCAAGGCATTTGGCTGAGTGTAATCATTTTTCTCATAAATTATCAATTTTTTGAAAATTGAAGAGTCATCGGTGGTCCACAGTTTGCTCACCGCGATCAGAATGTTTGGATGAATGTGATCATTTTTTTCACGAATTGTCATTTTTTTGGAAAATTGAAGAGCGATCTAAAAATTCTCATGAAAATGGGAGCATATTTTACTAAATTTAATAAAGATATTTATTCGCCGAAAACATGAACCCTAAAGCTTAGTGCAATCGGCGCTAGCGAAAGTCACTGCTGGGATATCGAAATCGTACCCAACGTATAAATTTTGCTGAGCCCAGTTCCCAAATATCGGCAAGCCGGAGCCAGAATTCGCCACCGCGAGGCAAACCACATCTCCGGCGAAGGAAAATTCATCCATGAAGATGCTCGTCGGGCTCAGCCTCAACGAGGCCTCTCCCGCGAACTTGAACGTGATAAATGGTAACTTCTGCCTATCGGACTCGCCGGTCACCGTGAAGCACAGCGGCATAACGCCTTTCGGATCAGTAGCCTTGGGCAGGCTGACCACCCTCGACACCTGCTCCACCAAAATCGAGAGCACGCCGGTGGGCAAGTAGTTTAGGGTCGTGCTGGAGTCGATGATGATGTTGCCTGTCGTTAATCCAGGGGCGGAACTTGGGACTGTGACCGAGTCGGCACCGTCGACTATGATCTCTTCTAGCCGGAGGACGAAGAAGGTATGTTCCACCGTCATCGGGGTGGTGACCATGCTTCTGGCGACCACGCCTGCGGAGCCGAAGATGACTTTGCTGCTGGCCTGCGTGCCTGACTTGGGAACCAGACAATAAGAGAAGTATTTCTTGTCGAGAGAGTGAAGGATCTGTGAGACGAGAGAGAGAGGACCGCCGCCGAGCCCTGCCAAACCGGCGGCGCGGCTGCTGAAGGAGCCGCTGCTCTGGGAGTTGCAGCCGAAGGCGATATTGGAGAAGACGAGCGGAGACCCCGCGGAGGAGTCGAAAGTGAGGTCCTCGGTGGCGAGGACGCGCGCCATCGATATTTGATCCGTCTTGGTAGGCATAATGGTATTCGCAGGGGCTGCCGGAGCCGCAAGCCTTGTCGGAGAAGGCCATGCAAAGGTCGGAGGTGCAGGGGAGCGTCCGGTAGGAGGAGGACTTGCGCGGATCGAATAACGGCGCCGTCTGCCTGTAGCACTTGGTGCAGGGGACGCAGTTCGCCCAGATGTGGTCGCTGCCGGTGCCAACGACGGCCAGGATGGAGAACGGCGGCGTGCCGACACGAAGCTCCATCAGATACTCGAACGTGTCGGGGACCAACCTAGAGACCGCATCGGATGGCTCGATGACACTGCAACCCAACAATTATCATTGAATTTTTTTTTTAATTTAAAATTAAATAAATAAAAATTGAAAAACGAAAAAATTATACCCTTTTCTTTGCACACGTGCAGCAATCTGGCGGGCTTGGTGGGCGGATCGATAGATTGAGGCACGTGCACGATCTAGTGACGTGGCAGAGTGATTGTAGAATGGAGATTTAGGGGAGTCGCGATGGATAAGCTCGATGCTAAAACTCGCCATTATCGTCGCTGTCGCCGTTGTCATTGCGGCCGCCGCCATAGAGAGGACAAGTAAAATCACGATCGTCATGTTTCCTATCAAGGAAATCAAAAAGTGACTAGGAATGAAAGAGTGTGCGACATCGTATTACTGGGTAAGGTTAAAGAATTTATAATAGAGGTTTCTATATTTATTTGGAAGGAAAATTATTGTAAAAAGAAATATTAATGACATTTGAATGATATAAAAAAAAGAAGTTAATGCAACGTAATTTCGGCTACATTCCATTTTTCAACTTGTTTAAAAATTCATTTTAATGCAAAGAGAATAAAAATAAAAAACATTTCTTCAATTTTTTACATTTATAGATATTTTTTTAAAAAAAGTTGTTTGTTGCATAAACTAGGTTTTTTTTCTTAGATATAAAAAATATTATAATTTATATAGTTAGTGGTAATTTGAACAAATTGATAATTGAAAAAAAATAATGTATAAAAATAGGAAGTAATTAAGAGAATTTATTTTAAACTTGGATAAATGATAATTAGAAAAGGAAGATTCGATATGATAATTAGGAAATTAATTATATGTTTGCAAACACTCGTTAAATATTCACTTCTAATTTTATGAAAATGGAAAAAAGGAATAAAAGTTGTCTTATTAGATCTAAATCTTTTTCATTTTCTTTACAAATCATAGAAGAAGGAAAAATTAATTTTGAGAAATATTTACTCTTCCATTTAAAGAAAATGGTTTCATTCAAATTAAGGTGAATCATATATAATTAGATAGTTAATTAATGCATTAATATTAATGAAATATTTAACATTATTATTGATCCGATCTGGGAGATGCCGCACTGCCTCAGAGGGTTTATCGACAAATTTAGCTGATCCAACAAAATATTAGTGATCAAAATTTAGGATGGGGATCTCTGGCAAGGTCCTCCGACACTTAAAATCAATTTCTCTAGCTCCGATAAAGTGAATGAAGAACAACAATGGAAAGGGATAGCGATACTAGGGTTCAGATACAAATATTTATGTACTTTGTAAACGAAGAGGATCCCCCTTTTATATCATCTAACATAACATTCGTAATCGTGAGGTGGTCTCTGGGGTCCAAAGTTTGTTAGATGATGAAATAAGTACAACTTGGACCCTATGCAATATATTATCAGAGGAATTTTTTACTTATCCATAGATGTATTTTATATGTGTAGATATTCAATATATATATAGATTTATAGTTTCACATCTATTATTATCAATGGAATGATAATATATGTTCAATATATATAGAGTTGATTTCCAAGGATTTAGAGACATCTTGACAGAGCTTTTTGGTTACTCATTAACTTAAAGTTTTTTGACGTCGGCACCCCTAAGCCCCGAAGCCAGAATCCGCCACCGCGAGGCAAACCATCAGTCCGTCGAAGGACACTTCGTCCATGAACATTGTCTTCGGGCTCAGCCTCATCGACGCCTCTCCGGCGAACTTAAACGTGATAAACGGTAACTTTTGCCTGTCAGGCTCGCCGGTCACCGTGAAGCACAGCGGCAGAGTGCCGTCCGAATCAGTAGCCTTGGGCAGGCTGACCACTCTCGACACCTCCTGCACCAAACTAGAGAGCACGCCGGCGGGCAAGAAGTTTATGGTCGTGCCGGAGCCGATGATGATGTTGCCTGTCCTTAATCCAGGGGCGGAAGGTGGGACTGGGAATGATCCGGCACCGTCGACTATGATCTCTTCTAGCCGGAGGACGAAGAAGGTACCTTCCACCGTCATCGGGGTGGTGACCTTGCTTCCGGCGACCACGGCCGCGAAACCGAAGATGACTTTCACTTGGTGCAGGGGACGCAGTTGACCCAGATGAGGTTGCTGCCGGTGTCAGCGATGGCCAGGATGGAGAACCGACACGAAGCTCCATCAGATATCCGAACGTGTCGGGGATCACCTTGGAGACCACGTCGGACGGCTCGATGCCACTGCAACCCGACAATTATCATTCAATATTATTTTTTTTTTCAATTTAAAAATAAATAATTTTTTAAAAAAATGTAGAGTAAAGTAGAGAAAAATACTCAATCACAACTTGAATTTTACATGCAATCCCCATTCATAAAAAACTTTGTTTCCACTACCTGCATGCAAAGTTTTATTTGCTTCAACTCCCTCATGCAAATATTGTGACTTAATTGCCCCTCAGATTTTTTAGGTACAAAAGGTCAAAAAATAAGTATAATTTAAAGAAAATCTAGTATATTTTCTATCTAATTGAGTATCATTTAAAGAAGATATAGTATATTCGAGTATATTTTTAATTAAAATTGTCCTTCATATATTTTAGGTATAAATAGTCTAAAAATGAGTATAATTCATATTAAATTCAGTATTTTAAACTAGAATCGAGTATATTTTCTATTAAATTGAGTACGACTTTTTTCCTATTTAATATAATTTCTCCTAAATTCAGTACCATTTGAAAAAAATCTAGTATATTTTTCATCCAATTGAGTATCATTTAAAGAAAATCTAGTATATTTTATATCTAATTGAGTATCATTTAAAAAAAAATCTAATATATTTTCCATCCAATTGAGGTAGAAAAATAATCGTACTCAATTTTATAGAAAATATACTAGATTCTAGTTTAATGTACTAAATTTAAGAGAATTTATACTCATTTTTAGATTTTTTATACTTAAAATATCAGGGGCAATTAGGTAAGTATATTAGACTAGGGAGTGAAAAGAAAATCTTTTTTCAATGAAAAGTACATATAAAATTATATTTATCAATCAGGACTGTATGTAAATTTTTTCAAAAATTATACCCTTTTTTTTTGCACACGTGTAGTAATCCGGCGGGCTTCGAGGGCGGAGCGATAGATTGTGGCATGTGCACGATCTAGTGACGTGGCAGAGTGATTGTAGAACGGAGATTAATGGGAGTCGCGATGGATAAGCTCGATGCTAAAATTTGCGGTCGCCGTCGCCGTCGTTGTCGTTGTCATTGAGGCCGCCGCCATAGACAGTGCAAGTAAAATCACGATCGTTATGTTTTATCGAGGAAACAAGAGAGTGACTAGGAGTGAGAGAGTGTGCGACGTCCTATTACTTGGCAAGGTTAAATAATTTATAATCGAGGTTTCTATGTTTATTTGGAAGAAAAATTATTGCAGAAGGAAAATATTTGTATATAAATTAATGCAACGTAATTTCGGCTTGATTTAACATTCCAGTTTTCAACTTTTTAAAATTTCATTTTAATGCATAGAAAATTTCTATGAAAATACAAATATATTTCTTCTTATATACCGTAAGCATAAAAAATTATTTATTTTGATCATTATAATTCAAAATTTTAATTTTTTTTTAAAAAATTATTAACTTAAATTTATTATAACCTAATCTCTAAATTTTAAAATCTTAAACACTAAATACATATAATACATCTCTTGAGCATCTAAAATTTTTAATCTGGACACTATGAACCAAGAGAGAAGTCTAAATCCTAGAGGAAAAATCTTCTTAACTCAAACCCGTTATAACCCAACTCCTAAATCCTAAAATTTTTAATCCTAAATAAATATAATATACCCCAAAATATTTTTTTTTAAAAAAAAATACTAACTGAGTCCAGGCACCTGGACTCATTCACACATGGGCATCTAGATAAATTCTAGGCGCCTCGAGTCCTGTCTGGACAGTTCTGTAGGCTAAGGTCCATAGGATATCAAAAGTATATATATACATAGCACCTGGATCAATTCCAAGGACCCTGAGTCCGGCCCCGGACGGTTCCGTAGGCTAAGATTCATAGGATATATATATATATATATATATATATATATATATATATATATATATATATATATATATATATATATATATATATATATATATATATAGATATAGAGTTTTGATCATGTACGCGCCTTCTTATACGCTCCCGTGCGCGTCTTCTTATTTTTTTTTTTTTTTTTAAATCTAACATTTTCTCATCGATAAAACCTCTCGGTATTCCTCTGTCTTCCTCGCTCAGTCGCTTGCCTCGGCGTTCCTCGCCCGCGACGCCGTGCTCCTCGCCCACGACGAACCGATTACTGAATGACAGTGCTGCCGGCGCAGGCAAGGTGCCGGTGGTCCTCGACTGGGCCATCGGCGGCGAGACATGCGAGGCCGCAAGTCGCGACGGCTCCTATGCCTGCATCAGCAATCACAGCGTGTGCGTCGACTCCTCCAAGTGCCATCGTTTGAGCATGCAGATTACATTCATCGATGTCTAAAATCGAAGTGCAGATTACAAATTAACCATCCCATGCAGTGCAGCAATTGAATTGAATTAAGCAGAATATATATAATTAAATCGATTGGTATTGATATAGACAGACCGACCTTGGCATCCGTCGGAGACGTAAGGGTTGCCTCGGTATCCCGTCGAACAGTTGCAAAGATAGCCAGGGCCATTGGAGGAGTCGACGCACACGCTGTGATTGCTGGCAGGCATAGGAGTCGGTTCGTCGTAGGCGAGGAGCACGGCGTCGCGGGCGAGGAACGCCGAGGCAAGCGACTGAGCGAGGAAGGCAGAGGAACACCAGAGGTTTTATCGATGAGAAAATGTTAGATTTTAAAAAATAAAAATAAAAAAAATAAGAAGACGCGCACGGGAGCGTATAAGAAGGCGCGTACAGTAGCAAAACTCTATATATATATATATATATATATATATATATATATATATATATATATATATGTTAGCCTGCACATCCATTTGGTCCACACTCTTGGACGATCCTCACATGCTCAGGCGCCCAGAGCTCCTCCTAGGCGCCCCGATTCACTTTTGAGAATCGGGACGCCCGGACATGTGAGGGTCATCCAGGATTGTGCACCGTGTGTGTATAGGATTGTGCACTATATATATATATATATCGTGTAATGTGTTATGATATGCTATGGACCATTTCATGTGGAATTGTCCGCGATAAATGTATCGAGGCACCTAGAATTAATTCAGGTACCACGATTTGTTTTTTTTTAATTTATCTTTAAATATTGAGTCAAGGTGCCTGGATTTAATCGAGACGCCTTGATTCTTAGTTTTTTTTTATTTTTTAAATTTTTTTTAAAAAATAAAATTTCCTTAAATATTAAGAGGGTGTTTGGCTGAGCTTATAATCTCTCTAAAATAGCTTATAAGCTGTTTTGGAACTTATAAGCTCTTCAAATTTATTTGGTAAATTTTTTTTCAAACAGCTTATAAGTTGTCAAAATAAGCTGTTTTGGAACTTATAAGTTGTTTTTAAAAAAGTATGGAAGACCCTACTTTTTTAAAAAAGATCTTATTTTAATATTTTGTTTCTCTAAAATATCCTTATATAATTTCATAAATTCTCATCTTATCCTCCATAAATTTTTATAAGCCTAATATTTTTTTATCTTGGTCGACTTCTCTTCCAACACTATGTCATCTTCTCCGCCAAAGCCTCTTTCCAATTTTCTCTCCCCCGATGTAGAAATTCGCTCAAAATTCTCTATTAATAAAAATCTTAAAATCCTCTATTAATAGTATTATACCCTTTTTGGTAATTTTATTAATAAAAAGATCTTATAATACCAAACACATCAATACCAAACACATCAATTCCCGTAAACACCTAAAATTATTTATCTTAAATACTATAATCTAAGAAGGAAGCCTGAACCCTATAGGAAAATTTTATTACCTTAAACCGATTATAACTCAACCCTTAAATTTTAAAATCTTAAACCCTAAATATATATAATATACTCTGTGAGCATCTAAAATTTTTAATTTAGGACACTATAAACTAAGAGGAAAGCCTGAACCATAGAAAACAAAATTTATTGACTCAACCCCATTATAACTCAATTCCTCAATCCTAAAATTTTGAATCCTAAATACATATGATATATCTAAAATATATATATATATATATATTTAAATTACTAAATGAGTCCAAGTGCCTGGATTCATTTTAGGCGCTTGGACCATGCACAAGTCTAGCCCAGACTAGTTCGTAGATAAAGGTCCGCAATATATCAAATTTGTATATATATTTTAAAAAGAAACAATTCCATAAATATTAAATATTCAATAACAATTCCATATATATATATATATATATATATATATATATATATATATATATATATTCCACCATGAGTATGTTAGGGTCAAAATGTACCAGAGGGAGAGGGGGGATGAATAGCTCGTCGCACTCGTCGTTAGTGTTAGGATCCTTCGTACGGCTAGAGAGGGGGGTGTGAATAGCCGACCCCAATCTTTCTCGTTTCTTCCTACGATTAGGTTAGTGCAGCGGAAATACAACGTAGAAAGAAAACAAGAGAAGAAAGACAAACCATATAACGAGGTTCGGAGATGAACTCCTACTCCTCGGCGTGTCCGTAAGGTGGACGAAGCCTATCAATCCGTCGGTGGATGAGTCCCCGGAAAATCGGCTAACAAGAACTCCTTATGGGTGGAGAAACCTCGCCACAATCTTTTGCAAAAGTAATACAGGAGATACAAAGAAGAGCAAGAACAATATGAATGTAAAACAAACAAGCTTGCCTCCTCGTCTGGAGTCCGTTGATAAAGCAGCAGCTTCACGGATGCCAGAAAACCCGACGAAGCTCACGCGAAGCTTCAAAGAAGCTCAGCAAGCTCAAATCGCAGTGTCGTGAGGAAGAGAGTTGTTATCTTCTTCGTCTCCTGTAGGTCTTATAGCACTGCGAAGAAGACACAGAAGACAGAATCAGCTAGCAGAATCTGGGAACGGAAGCATCATCAGTCTGAGGCTGGTCTGATCGGTCGTGGGGACCGATCATGCTCTATGCTGATCGGTCCCCCGATCGAGAATAAGCATGCAGAGTTGCCCAACTCTCAGCGTACCTGATCGTCCCGTGGACCGATCAGCCTCTCTGATCGGTCATGGGGACCGATCACCGACGGTCCCGGACGATCCCACCTCTGTCGAGAGGTGGGCGTGTCTCTGCTCAACTCTTCCGATCGGTCTCGGACCGATCGATGTCTTCAGAACCCTTCGTTTGTTATCCGATCGATCACCGATCGATCGATACACAACGTATCTGGATCGATCTGCGCAGATCGATCCGAGCTTGGTTTTGCCCAAACCAAGTCCCAAGTCTCCTAAACCAACATCCGGTCAACCTTGACTGTTGGTACATCATGCTTAGCATCCGGCCATCCCTTGACCTGCTAAGACTCTCCACCAAGTGTCCGGCCAACCTTTGACCCACTTGGACTTTTCTCTACACCGATGTCCGATCATCCCCGATCCATCTGGATTTTCCCTCGCCTGGCTCACTAGGACTTTCACCGGCTTCACTCACGGGACTTTCACCGCTTCACTCACCAGATTTCCAACTTTGCACATCCCGATTAGGACTTTCTACCTAGTGTCATCCTCACGAAACTTTCCAATGCCTAACATCCAGTTAGGAGTTTCTCCCTGCTTCACTCACGGACTTTCACCGGCTTCACTCACCAGAACTTTCCAACTGCCTAACATCCCAGTTAGGACTTTCTCACTGCCTGGCTTCACTCACCAGGACTTTCACCTGGCTTCACTCACCAGGATTTCCACACTGCCTAACATCCCAGTTAGGACTTTCTCACTGCCTGGCTTCACTCACCAGGACTTTCCAACTGCCTAACATCCTAGTTAGGACTTTCTCACTGCCTGGCTTCACTCACCAGGACTTTCCAACTGCCTAACATCCCAGTTAGGACTTTCCCACTGCCTGGCTTCACTCACCAGGACTTTTCCAGTGCCAAGTCTCTATACTTGGACTTTTCCCGTGCCAAGTCTCCATACTTGGACTTTTCGCGTGCCAAGCTCCCTGCTTGGACTTTTCCAGTGCCAAGCTCCCTGCTTGGACTTTTCAGGTCAACCAGATCAACCTTGACCTATGGTTGCACCAACAATCTCCCAAGTTTGTATTCTTATCAACACATCAGAATACAACTTTTCTACTCTCGTCAAACATTGTCAAACATCAAAATACAACTCGAGTCAGGTCACCCTTGACCAACTCGAGTCAGGTCAACCAAGTCAACCTTGACCTAAGGTTGCACCAACAGTTAGGGCAGTAAATGAATCAAGCGTTTGTGAACAAGCTTGGTGTTTAGTTTGGTAAGAGCTTGTTTATGTTCGTTCAATATAAATAAGATTAATTAAACAAACAAGCTTGAACAGCTCGTTAAGCTAAACAAACAAGCTTGAACACATATGTGTTCAGCTCGTTAACGTTTGTGAACAACGTTTGTGAACAACGTTCATGAACCATATTCATTAATAAAACTCTTTTCAATATGATAAATAAATAATAAAATAAATAAATTTAAATTATCAAGCTCAATAACCAATCAAACAATTAAAAGTTTCAAATAATCAAACAAACTTGAATTGAGAGCTTGATAACATCTAAACGAACCAAGCTCGAGTCAAGCTCGAACCAAGCTCAAGCCAAGCTTGAATTGAGAGCTCGATAACATCTAAATGAACCAAGCTTAAGCCAAGCTTCAAACAAGCTCAAGCTCATAAAAAATAAACCAAGCAAGCTTGAACACTAATTTCAAAAGCTTGGTTCACTTTAAGCTCGGCTCAGCTCGGGTTGGCTATGTTATCAAACAAGCTTGAACACCCCAAAGCTCGGCTCGGCTTGTTTACAGCCCTACTCGTCATAGCTTGCTTCTTGGTGATGATATGCAGCGGAAAATACAAGAAACAAGATTACAACGCTAACATAAGGAGTTACTTGGTATCCACCTCAAGAAGAGGTAACTAATCCAAGGATCCACACACGACACACACTCTCCACTTTGAAAACACTCCTTCTCGGTCGCAGCCGGAGGTGGAGAAATCTCGTACAAACTCACATAGCAACAAGAAGAAAAGAGGAAGCAAATACAAGTAAATCTTACAAGATTTTACAGCATAAAACCCTAGCTAGCTTCTCCTTCTTGTTTGGAACGTCTCTTGACCTTAGAAATGCAAAAATACCTTGCTCCAAGAAGCTTCATGAACTGGCGGTGAGTGGTGGAGAGAGCACTGTAAAGATTGGAGAAGAATCGGGCGAAGCACTGCTGAAGAAGACGCTCGCAACAACTTTATCCAGCGCCAACGGTCGGATCCCAATCGATTGAATTGCTCTCAATCGATTGGGGAGACTTTGGATCGATCGGCCGATCGATCTAGAGCACCTCTGTGCACTCAGAAATCATTTGAATCGATTGCCCAATCGATTCAAGACTTATCGTGCAATTTCCAGCGCTCCAATCGATCGGCTGATCGATTGGAGGTTCCAATCGATCAATTGATCAATTCAAAAGCTCACTATTCGCTTAGAAACTCTCCCAATTGATTGACCAATCGATTAGGGAAGTTTTGATCGATTACCCAATCGATCCAGACCATTTCTGCATAAAATCACGTCAACCAATCGATTCGCTGATCGATTGAACCCCCCAATCGATTGGTCAAACGATTGGCAAGTAGAAAATTGTGTATATCTTGAAATGAGCTTCGTTTCGCATATGAGATCATCTCATTTCGATATCCGAGTCAAAAGTTATGACCTTCGGAAGTTCACTACGTCCGAACTTCCTAATTCCATGCCAACTCCCTATTGGATTTACGATCGCTAAGTGTTCGATAAACTTTTGACCCATCTGGACTTTTTCTCCTCGTGCCAAGTGTCCGGTCAACCTTGACCCACTTGGACTTACCATCTCGGGCCAAGTGTCCGGTCCTCCATGACCTACTTGGATTTCCTTCCACCAGATGTCCGGTCACCCTTGATTCATCTGGATTTCCTCGTGCCTGGCTTTACTCACCAGGTTTTTCCATTGGCCGACTTCACTCACCGGGAATTTCCCCTGTCTGGCTTCACTCACCAGGACTTTCACTTTGCCTAACTTCAATCACTAGGACTTTCACCTAGCTTCACTCACTAGGGCTTTCACCTGACTTCACTCACCAGGATTTTCCACTGCCCGACTTCACTCACTGAGACTTTCACCTACCTGGCTTCACTCACCAGGACTTTCACCTAGCTTCATTTACTAGGATTTCTCTTCTACCTAGCTTCACTCACTAGGTCTTTCACCTGGCTTCACTCACCAGGATTTTCCTTTCTACCTAGTTTCACTCACTAGGACTTTCCAGTCAAGTATCCAGTCAACTTTGACCTAATTGACTCTTCTTCATACTCAGACTGGTCAAACTCTAACCAGAGGGGAATTGCTCCAGTAATCTCCCCAATTGGATGATTGCACCTACAATCTCCACGTATTGTCTGTATTATCAAACATCGAAACCCAAACATAAAGACTCAAGCTTGAGCCAACTCAAGCTTAGTCAACCAGGTCAACCTTGACCTAGGGATATTGCACCAACAATCTCCCCCTTTTTGATATTTGACAATACCTTTAAGTTAGGCTAATCTCATAGCCTCAACTTCCTTCATGCCAATGTATGAAAGAGGGTTTCTTTCATTCTCCCCCTTTCCTAGAGGACAAATTCCCTCTTTAGGTAATGAAGGCCTAACTTAAACCACACATTCTCCCCCTATTGACACACATAAAAAAGAACTCTCCCCTTGAAGAGTTAATAATCGTTGTTCATAACTTCACTCGTTGTTCGCAACACCACAATGAAGGTCCCATACACTTCACTGTATCCAAATGATCATCCTTGAGCATTAACCACATTATGATGCTCATCCTAGAGCATCCATAACCCCATAATGAAGATATCCACTCTCCATTATTTTTTAGCGCTCAACCTTAAGCATTGCTTTTCTAAACAAAGGTTTAACCACCTTCAAAGGTTTCGAAAAATAGTTTCGATGCCCTTAGTAAGTAACTCCCCTTAAAGACATGCTCGTAACTTCTGTCATTGCATCAACAATGACTTGAAATCCCTAAATCTTTAGGAAACTCAAATTTAGAAGCTTTGAGGTTCAAAAATTCAATAATGAAACTAAACTTCAACCTAAACTTCTACTTAGTCTTCCTTAACCAATCCATCTATGTTTTCATCATGAAAATTCTCCCTAAATGTATACAAATGTGTTTCAAGGGGTTAGGAATGGTTACCTACACTAAAAAAGGTTTAAAATGCTGAAATCAGGCTTTCCCAGCCAAAATCAGCATTTTCAATCGATTGGGGTTGGGTCCCGATCGATTGAAACCTGTTCAATCGATCCACGAATCGATTCAGATGCTGTGAATCGATCCAGCAAGATTCTGCTTGCGAGAAAACCCCTCTTAATCGATTACCCAATCGATTGAGACACTTCAATCCATCGGGTGATCGATTGAGACACTTTAATCCATCGGGTGATCGATTGAAGCACTAAAATTCTGAAATTTCATTTCGGTGAATTTCAGAAATCGTCCAAAAATTCTAAAAATCATGAAATTCATGTAGACATTACTTAGGGTATATACTACCAAGGAAAAATAGTTTTCTATGAAAATACTTCCTATTTTCAAAGATTGATACAAACTTGAAAACTTGTAAAAACTTTAGTGTTTTCTTCTAGTTTGTCTTCTCAATGATGATTACTATTAAAAGATAACATTCACCAAGGTTTTCCAAAATCATTTTAAAATGGTTTTCAAAACCAATATCCAACCATATTCTTTGGGCTCAATGCACATAACTTGTACATTAGCTTTCCCAATGATTGGAAAACACATAACTATGTGTTTTGATGAACCTAAAACTCAAAAAAATGCACTAAATCAACATCTTGAGTTTTGTTCATCATCCTAACATCTCACTTGTATCTTATGTGTACTAAAACACATATAAGTCACCTTATAGGTCTTTGTGAGATGTAAAGTTTAGTTTTTTCCCTAAACTAGGGATCATGCATATCTATCTAGGCATTTTAGAAATTTTGACCATCCACCTAGAATGTCACTTGTTAGTAAATGTCATTTGTCCTTAATTGCAAGGAATTAGAGATAATGCATGATGTGTTATGGTATACATCAAAATGAATAATTTTCAAAAGAAAATTTACTATAACTACATGATGTATGTATGACATGACATGATATTTGTATTTTTCGTAATAAAGCATGAATGCTAAATATGATGTCATGACATATGATGGGCAAACAAAGCATGACAATTTAGCTTAAATAATATACCTAGATTATCTATCTAAATGTCCTTAAATCCTTAGCTAAAACTAAAATAAACCTAGATTGCCCATGTTTCCTTGAGAAAATGCCAAAACCCAATTTTGACATTTCTTTTGCTTTTCTTAATTTGTGCCAATTAAAATTAAGCGCATTCCTCAATTTTTTAGTATAATTTACTCTTCCAAAAGAGTAATCACTTTTAGATTAAGGCTTAGATTTACCTTTAGATCCCTAAGAAAATATCAAAATTCTAATTTGGTATTTCTTATGTTTTCCCAATTTGTGCCAATTAAAATTAAATTCAATTCCTCAAATTATGGCACATTTTACTTTTACAAAGAGTAAATACATTTTCTATTTCATTTTCAAAGGTTAATAAAAACCTTGAAAATACTCTTTGAGTGTCAACTTCATCAATGTTGGGTTAACTAACCTTTCAATTTAAGTTAACACTCTCTAACCCATCTAAGGGGTAGAGAAAATACTTCTAGGAACCCAAAACCTATTGGTGCTCCTTGGATGTTTTAGGTATTCACTAGGGATAACTTCCCTAGATACCTTTCTAGTGACCTTTTTAGGCTTCTTAGAAGTCTTGGACACTTTCTCTAGGTCGACTCTAGGGATTGTTTCCTTGTGACCTTCTTAGTGACTTTGTTTGGCTTCTTAGAAGTCTTAGTCACTTTTGTTGTTGCAAAGATACTCCTAGGGATAACTTCCCTTATATCCTTGACTTGACCTTTAGACCTAGGGTTGGTTCCATAGTTATATGGAACCCTATGGTAAGTGTTGGTGCAACCTTAGGTCAAGGTTGACCTGGTTGACCAGACTCGAGTTGACTTGACTCGAGTTGTGTTTTGATGTTTGACGAGTTATGTTTGACGATGTTTGACGTGAACAAAAAAGTTGTATCTTGATGTTTGACAAGGATACAAGCTTGGGAGATTGTGGGTGCAACCCGTGGTCAAGGTTGACCTGGTTGACCGGAGGTGAGTTAACCTGACTCGGAAAAGTCCAAGCAGGGAGCTTGGCACGGGAAAAGTCCAAGTATGGAAGCTTGTCACATGGGAAGTCGGAGAGGGCTCGGTAGCTCGTTCTCCGAACTGTGGTCAGAGAGGGCTCGGTAGCTCATTCTCTGGACCGGAGTTGGAAAGTCCTGGTGAGTGAAGCCAGGCAGACGGATAAGTCCTGGTGAGTGAAGTCAGGCAGTGGGAAAGTCCTGGTGAGTGAAACCAAGCAGATTGGAAATCCTGGTGAGTGAAGCCAGGTGAAAACCCTAGTGAGTGAAGCTAGGTGAAAGTCCTGGTGAGTGAAGCCGGGCAAGGGAAAATCCAGATGGATCAAGGGTGATCGGACATCTGGTGTTGAGAAGGTCAAGTAGGTCAAGGGAGTGACCGGATACTTGACACGAAGAGAAAAGTCCAAGTGGGTCAAAGGGATTGACCGGACACTTGGTGGGGAGTCTTAGCAGGTCAAGGGAGTGACCGGATGCTAAGCATGATGTACCAACAGGTCAAGGTTGACCGGATGTTGGTGTGGGAGACTCGGGAAAAACCAAGCTCTGGATCGATCTGGGGATCGATCCAGTGATACGGCTGATCGGTCTGGTGACCGATCAGTAATCAAACAGAATGCTTCTGTGGATTATCTGATCGGTCTGAAGATCGATCAGGAGGCAAACAGAAGAGAAGAAGGAGAAAGGCTGATCGGTCCAAGGGACTGATCAGACTCCTCCTGGACCGATCAGGACATAGCCTGATCGGTCCCCAAGACCGATCAGGGACAGTGCGGACCGATCAGGTTGGAGCCTGATCGGTCTAGGACTAGCCGTTGTGAGTGACAACGGCTAGATCTCGGTCTTCTGTGTTTCTTTTGCCTTCACAGGTTTGCAGGTTCAGCTATATAAAGAGTCGAGCGACTCTACAGGACCTACTTCTTGCTTCTGCAAGTTCTTCCTGGTTTCTTCTCTAGAGCTTTGCTGAGCTCTCATCTAAGCTTAGCGTGAGCTTCCTTTCGGCTGGGTTCCTGCTGTTGTAGGCGTCGCTTGAAGCTGCTGCTTCATCCAGTCAAACAGAAGGCAAGTAAGCGAAGGTGTTTCATACATTTGTATTGTATTTTGCTTCTTGCTGCTTTCTACTCCTGTATTGCTTTTGCAAAATATTGTGGCGAGGTTTCTCCACCCATAAGGAGTTTATATTAGCCGGTTCTCCGGGGACTCATCCACCGACGAATTGATAGGCTTCGTCCACCTTACGGACACGCCGAGGAGTAGGAGTTTCATCTCCGAACCTCGTTACATCGTCGAGTTCGAGTTTGAGGTTTGATCTTTCCTTTTTGCATTTCTATTTAGTTATTTCCGCTGCGCTAACCCTAATTGTAGAAAGAAACGCGAAGATTTGGGTCGGCTATTCACACCCCCCCTCTCTAGCCGCGATCATCGATCCTAACAAATGGTATCAGAGCGAGGTCGCTCTTCGTTGGATCAACACCCGAGGGAGCACGAGCTAGAGAATGGAGTTATTTGGAGAAGACGTCACAATTCCACCCTTCTACGATCGCGACAACTTCGCGTTTTGGAAGGTAAGAATGATGTACTTTCTTATGACTAACCTAGTTCATTGGAGTTGTGTGCAGGTAGGGTTTACTCATCCGGTGGATAAAAATGGAGAAACCCTAGAGAAGAAAAAGTGGACGAAGGAGCAAATCCACCAATCCACAATCAACGATGAGGTAACGAAAATTCTTGAATTTTCATTACCTAATGACATTTTGTGTAAGGTAGGTGGATATAACAATGCCAAGGAGTTGTGGAACAACTTGGCCAAGTTCCATGAGGGAAGCTCCACTTCAAGTCATGAAGAGGAGTCAAGTGAGCTAAGTAGCTCACTTCATGGAGGAGAGGAATTAGAAGTTGAGGGCTACTCAACATCTAAGGAAGAAGAGGAGGAGAGTTCTTCTTCAAGAATGGAGCAAGAGGAAGAAGCGTCTACCTCCGGAAGGGATGAAGAAGAAAGTCTTCATCCATCCTCAATCCTAGGTAACTCAAGCATTTCAATTTCAAATAAATTGCATATATTATGCTTTGAGTGTAGGGAATTTGGACATTACAAGAGTAAATGTCCAAAGAAGGTTAGAAAGACTCCACCGGCGCCAAAGGTCAAGGAAGCCGGAATCCCAACATTCAAGGGCAAGGAGCACGTGGTGTGCTTCCAATGCAAGCGAAAGGGATACTATAGGAGTCAATGTCCGAGGGGGAGGCAACCTCACAAGGACAAGAAGATGAGCACATCGATAGGGGGAGCTAAGGCAAACCCTAAGGTAATCTCTAAGGCACATTTTTGTAATAATAATAAGACACATGCTAGTAGCCTTATTGCTATTGCTAATAATGGTAAGCATGATAACATTAGAAATCGATACACATGCTTAGGTGCCAAACATGTGAGCCTAGATAAGGATAACACTAGGAAAGCCAACCCTAGAATTAACCCATCTAAGGCTAAGGAAAACCTAGGTAGGAATCCCAAAACTACTAGACATATACCTAGGAGTACCTCAAAGAACAATGACAAATTAAAACTTGAGGTATTAGAAAAGGAGAATCAAGTCTTAAGGTCAAGACTTGACACTTTAGAAAAGACCCTTAAAAATTTAGACAAGTCAACTCTAGGGTCTAAGGGTCAAAAACCCAAGTCCAAGGACATGAAAGGTTTGGGTCACAAACCTAAGTCCCAAGTGGTCAAGCCCACTTATCACAATGTTCCATTTGATTATGGAACAAAATCTAGGGCTAGGAAGACCATCACCAAGGTCACAAGGGGAGTCACCCCTAGAGTTGATCTTAATGAGTCCCAAATGACCAAGACTTTAAAGCCTAGGAGGGTCATTAGGAGGGTTGCTAGGGAAGTCATCCCTAGTGAATATTTAGTGAACCCAATGAGCTCAAATAGGTATTGGGTTCCTAGGAGCGTGATTTCATCACGCTAGATGAGTTAGGGTGTGCCAACCTTACTTGAATAGGTAGTTAACCTAATCATGGCAAAATGTGGCACTTTAGGAATTTTCAAGGTGCAATCAAGCCTTGAAAATGAAATTGAAAGTTATTCCTAAGGTGATTAGGATGTGCCAACCACATTTGAGGAATTTTCTAGAGTCAATCTAGTTGGCACATAGTGATCTAAAAGTCTTGAGGATATGATTTTAGGTCTATTACACTTAGGAATATAGAATTTATGGTAAAATGATCAAAATTATCAAAAATGGCAACTAAGGCTAGAATTAGGTATTTTCTATACCTTTATATGCTATTTGCCATGTATTGTTTGCCATATGCCATGTCATGACATCATATTTGTTTTATGATCATTTAAAATGTCATGATAATGCTTAGGTTAGTTAAATGTCATGCTTTATTTAAGTTTCATACTTTATGCCATGACATCATGACATTGACACTGTTTCCATTTATGATATCATTATATGTCATGTCATCATCTCTTCTCTTGCATTTATAATCAATGAAATTGATTTAAGGTTAAAAACATAATTTGATATGGAGATCAAATTGATGTTTAGAAAATGCATGAGACCTTAGCCTAAGATAACCTAAACTCATATCTCACATCAAGATTGACTTGGATGTGTTTGATACACCTTAGATGTGTGTGAGATATTAGGATCATGAGTTAGGATCAAGGTGCATAGTTCTTGTACCTAGATGAGCCTAATTCGAATTTGGGGATCATAGGGAAAGCTTATGTACAAGTCATGTACATTTAGCCCAAAGATTGTGGTCCTAAATTAAATGGTTTAAAATCATTTCAAAATTGATTTGAAAAACCTTGATGAAGCTTTTCTAGTAATAGCCTTCATCATTGAACAAGTTGATACAAAGATGACTTAACTTTGAGCTATTTCAAAGTCTTTTGAACTTTGTATCAAGATTGAAAAATGGAAGATATTTTCATAGAAAACTATTTTTCCATGATAGTATGTGGTATGAGGAATGTATCCTCAAAATTTCACAATTTTTCGAATTTTCTGTAATTTTCTAGAGGTTTCTGAATTTCGTGGAGAGAAATCAGAACTTATCAGACCTTTATCAGGTTTGTGGACCAATTAGAAGGGTTTCTGATCGGTCCAGGGGAGCCTGGATCGGTCACTGTGACCGATCCAGAGGGAGCCTGATTGGTCAGGTGACCGATCAGCGCGTGCCAACTTGCTGATTTTCGACTGTTTTGTCTGAAATTTCAGCTGGGAGTTGGTGTTTTGGATTTCTAAAGGCTTGAAACTCACCAAGACATTGTTGGTGCAATGGTCAAGGGGGAGTTGACCTTTAGAGGGAGTTTTACCTATTAGTCAAGGGGGAGTTGACTTTTAGGGGGAGTTTTTACTCCTAAAGACTTGAGTGATATGGGATTATCACTAAGTTAATTGTTGGACCTTAGTATCAAGGGGGAAATTAAGAGTTTCAATGAAAGGTATGGGACTTTCATTAGGAAGAAACTCTTGACCTTGATTCACTCTTTTTGATGTGTGTCAAAAAGGGGGAGAGTGTAGGTTTGAGAAGAATAGAGAATGTTCAGGGAAGAATATTGGAAAACCTAAGTTAGGTTATCGGGTTAACCTAACTTGATTATGGGTTTAATTATGGGTTTTGTCAAACATCAAAAAGGGGAAGATTGTTGGTGCAACCTTAGGTCAAGGTTGACCTGGTTGACCAGACTCAAGTTGACTTGACTCGAGTTGTGTTTTGATGTTTGACGAGTTATGTTTGACGATGTTTGACGTGAATAGAAAAGTTGTATCTTGATGTTTGACAAGGATACAAGCTTGGGAGATTGTGGGTGCAACCCGTGGTCAAGGTTGACCTGGTTGACCCGAGGTGAGTTGACCTGACTCGGAAAAGTCCAAGCAGGGAGCTTGGCACGAGAAAAGTCCAAGTATGGAAGCTTGGCACATGGGAAGTCGGAGAGGGATCGGTAGCTCGTTCTCCGAACTGTGGTCAGAGAGGGCTCGGTAGCTCGTTCTCTGGACCGGAGTTGGAAAGTCCTGGTGAGTGAAGCCAGGAAGACGGATAAGTCCTGGTGAGTGAAGTCAGGCAGTGGGAAAGTCCTGGTGAGTGAAACCGGGCAGATTGGAAATCCTGGTGAGTGAAGCCAGATGAAAACCCTAGTGAGTGAAGCTAGGTGAAAGTCCTGGTGAGTGATGTCGGGCAAGGGAAAATCCAGATGGATCAAGGGTGATCGAACATCTGGTGTTGAGAAGGTCAAGTAGGTCAAGGGAGTGACCGGATACTTGACACGAAGAGAAAAGTCCAAGTGGGTCAAAGGGATTGACCGGACACTTGGTGGGGAGTCTTAGCAGGTCAAGGGAGTGACCGGATGCTAAGCATGATGTACCAACAGGTCAAGGTTGACGGGATGTTGGTGTGGGAGACTCGGGAAAAACCAAGCTCTGGATCGATCTGGGGACCGATCCAGTGATACGGCTTAATGAGTGCGGTTCCTCGCAATCCTATGATCGTCACCCGATCGGTCTCAAGACCGATCAGGAGAAGACCTGATCGGTCAGAGACCGATCAGGGTTCATATGGACCGGTCCACGGACCGATCCACTTCGTCCAGGCTTACCTGATCGGTCCCCAAGACCGATCAGGGACAGTGTGGATCGATCAGGTTGGAGCCTGATCGGTCCAGGACTAGCCGTTGTGAGTGACAACGGCTAGATCTCGGTCTTCTTCTGCCTTCACAGGTTTGCATGTTCAGCTATATAAAGAGTCGAGCGACTCTACAGGACCTACTTCTTGCTCCAAGTTCTTCCTGGTCTTCTTTCTCTAGAGCTTTGCTGAGCTCTCGTCTAAGCTTCGCGTGAGCTTCCTTTCGGCTGGGTTCCTGCTATTGTAAGCGTCGCTAGTCGAACAGAAGGCAAGTAAGCGAAGGTGTTTCATACATTTGTATTGTATTTTGCTTCTTGCTGCTTTCTACTCCTGTATTGCTTTTGCAAAATATTGTGGTGAGGTTTCTCCACCCATAAGGAGTTTATATTAGCCGGTTCTCCGGGGACTCATCCACCGACGGATTGATAGGCTTCGTCCACCTTACGGACACGCCGAGGAGTAGGAGTTTCATCTCCGAACCTCGTTACATCGTCGAGTTCGAGTTTGAGGTTTGATCTTTCCTTTTTGCGTTTCTATTTAGTTATTTCCGCTGCGCTAACCCTAATTGTAGAAAGAAACGCGAAGATTTGGGTCGGCTATTCACACCCCCCCCTCACTAGCCGCGATCATCGATTCTAACAGTAAGAAGACACATCCTTTTTAGCCTTGAGTTTGTATCCTAAACCTCTATTGTCATTGGATGACTTTTGTACTCCTAGACCTAGGTTTTACTCTTTTTGCCCTTTTAGTATATTTTCCATCATTTTTAGGGTCTTTTCAATTTTATCAATTCTTGACCTCAAGACTTGATTTTCTTTCCATAAATCCCTAGTTTTAGTTTTTCATTAAATCCTTGAGCATTTTTAGTTTTAGGCTTATACCTAAGGTTCTTAGTGTTATTGCCTAAGTTATTATCTATCTTCCTAACCTTAGATATGGTTTTAGCATGATAAGCTACATGTTTTTCCTTAATACTATCATGCTTCCCATTTTTATGGTAAATAGCATTGAAATGAAATAAATTAGAGCTAACATGCTTTTTACCATTATTTAAGGGGATAGGCTCAATTAATGATATCTTGGGTTTTACCTTGGAAGCTCCCCCTTGACTTGTGCTTCCACCATTAGCTTTGACCGCCTTCTTTCCCTTAGGACATTGGCTCTGATAATGTCCTTTTTGTTGACACAAGAAACACACAATGTGTTCTTTGCTCTTCTTTATTGTGGGAGCGGTCTCTTTGGGCTTCTCCTTGCCCTTTAGTGCCACTTGGCCCTTTTTCTTGGTCAATTTTGGACACTTACTCTTGTAGTGCCATTTTTTCCTACACTCAAAGCAAATGATATGATTTTTATTATTAATTGGAATTGTTATACCTTTACTTGTAGGGGTGACATCTTTTTCTTTTGATTCGGATGTAGAGGTTTCCTCTTGATCCGACAATGATGATCCTCCAATTGATTTGACTTGACTTTTGGAGGTGGAAGCTTTTTCATCTTCATCCCTTCTTGATCCGAAGATGGAGGCTTCTTCTTCTTCTTCATCCTCTTGTACATGAAATAAGGAATATGCTCCCTCCTTGCCCTTCTCATTGCACTCCGCTGAGGATGAAGTTTCTTCTTCTTCCGATGTTGAGTATCTCTCAACCTCGTTGTCCTCCTTCTTTTGGTATTGCTCCAATGAGTTGTCCTCTTTAGATTTCTCTTGGTTTGGTGTAGTGGAGGGTTCTTCATAAAGCTTTGCCAATTTGCTCCACAATTCTTTTGCATATTCAAATTCTCCAATTTTGCATAGAATTGTGGTAGGAAATAAACTAACCAATAATTTGGTTACCTTGTCATTCGCCTCGCACCTTTGGACTTGCTCTTCTTGAGAATTTTCCCTTTGTTATTTGTTGGAGCTTGGAAGCCTTTCATTAGAGCAAACCATTGCTCTATCTCCATCATCAAGAAATTTTAGATTCTTGATTTCCAAGAATCAAAATTTGTCATTGTGAATGGTGGAGGCACCCTTGTGTCGAATCCGAGTCCATCTCGAAATTCCATCTTGAAGTTGAGCCTTTTGATTAAGTCTTTGACTTTTGAATTTGCTTCAACTTCTTTGCCATCTAGCTTTGTTGCCCTCTTCCGACGATGATTCTGGTGAAGAGTGACCTCGCTCTAATACCACTTGTTATGGTCGAAATGTGTTAGGGGGCGGGGGTGAATAGCTAGTCACACTCGTCATAGCTTGCTTCTTGGTGATGATATGCAGCGGAAAATACAAGAAACAAGATTACAATGCTAACACAAGGATTTACTTGGTATCCACCTCAAGAAGAGGTGACTAATCTAAGGATCCACACACGATATGCACTCTCCACTATGAAAACACTCCTTCTTGGTCGCAGCCAGAGGTGGAGAAACCCCGTACAAACTCACACAACAACAAGAAAAAAAGAGGAAGCAAATACTAGTAAATCTTACAAGATTTTACAGAATAAAACCCTAGCTAGCTTCTCCTTCTTGTTTGGAACGTCTCTTGTGTTGGTGCAATATCCCTTAGGTCAAGGTTGACTGGGTAGTTTGACCAAGCTTGAGTCTTGGTCATAGTTTCGATGTTTGACAATACATGTAGACACATGGACAATGCAGGTGCAGTTGTTCATATGGAGAGATTCTGATCAGGGACTGATCAGTGTGAATGAAGAAGAGTCAAGTAGGAATACCTGACTGGAAGGAAACCCTGGTGAGTGAAGCTAGGCAGATGAAAGTCCTAGTGAGTGAAGCTAGGCAGATGAAAATCCTGGTGAGTGAAGCCAGGTGAAAGTCCTAGTGAGTGAAGCTAGGCAGTATGGAAGTCCTGGTGAGTGAAGCCAGGTAGAAGGAAAATCCTGGTGAGTGAAGCCAGGTGAAAGACCTAGTGAGTGAAGTTAGGTAAAAGTCCAAGTAGGTCAAGAGAGTGACCGGATACTTGGCATGAAAGAAAAGTCCAAGTGGGTCAAAGGGATTGACCGGACACTTGGTGAGGAAGTCCTAGCAGGTCAAGGGAGTGACTAGATGCTAGGCATGACATACCAACAGGTTAAGGTTGACCGGATGTTGGTTTGGGAGGTTTGGGACTTGGTTTTGGACAAAAACCAAGTACTGGATCGATCAGTGGATCGATCCAGGCTCTGGATCGATCAGTGGATCGATCCAGGCTCTGGATCGATCAATGGATCGATCCAGACCTTTCCCAGCGAACAGAAAGCCTCTGGATCGATCAGTGGATCGATCCAGAGGTCCCAATCAATCAATGGATCGATTGGGACGCTGCTGCTTCGTGCGATAAGCGCTGGATCGATCCGCAGATCGATCCAGGCGTTTTTCCAGAGCACAGAGGCGCTCTAGATCGATCCGTGGATCGATCCAAAGCCTCCCCGATCGATTGGGAATAATCGAATCGATTGGGATCCGACCGTTGAGTCGTATTTGAGCCGCAGGCGAGCGTTGTCTTCAGACTTCTTCACCGATTCATTTCAGATCTTCACCAGCTCCTCCACAACTCTTCTCAAGCTCGAGATCGCCAGTTCTTGAAGGTTCTTGGAGGCTCTTCCAAGTCAAGAGGCGGATCAAAGCAAGAATAAGAAACTAGGGTTAGAGTTTGTGCACTCATTGTAAGCTTGTAAGCTTGTATTTCTTTACTACCCTTTCTTCTTCTTGTATTGAGTCTTGTAGGGCTTCTCCGCCCTTGGTAGTTACCATAAAGGAGAGTTTCATTAGTGGAGGGTGCGTGCGTCGTATGGATCCTTGGATTAGTCACCTCCCTTGGAGGTGGATACCAAGTAAAATCCAAGTGTTAGCGTGTTTGTATTTGTTTCTTTGTATTTCCGCTGCGCATCCTTGAAGAAACAAGCAACGCCGAGCAATGAGCACGCGAAGAGCTATTCACTCCCCCCCCTCTAGCTACTTTTGGTCCTAACAAGTGGTATCAGAGCGAGGTCGCTCTTCACCGGAATCATCGCCGGAAGGGTCAAGCATAACAAGAAAAGCTAGAGGGTGAAGAAGTTGGAGAAAATTCTTCAAGTTCAAGATTTTATCAAGCTCAACTTCAAGATGCAATTCCAAGATGGACTTGGATTTGATACAAGGGTGGCTCCACCATACACATCCACAAGCTTCGATTCTTGGAAATCAAGAATCGAAAATTTTCTTATGATGGAGATAGAGCAATGGTTTGCTCTTATGGAAGGCTTCAAGGCTCCAACAAACTCCAAGGGCAAGCTTCTCAAGAAAAGCAAATGGAGCTCGGAGCAAGTCCAAAGGTGCGAGGCAAATGACAAAGTGACCAAGCTTTTGGTAAATTTATTGTCAAGCACCATCCTTTGCAAAATTGGAGAAGTTGAAGATGCAAAGGAATTATGGAGTAAATTGACCAAGCTTCATGAAGAGATCCCCTCCACTGTACAAGAGCAAGAGAGGGTGACTCTTTGGAGCAAGACCAAAAGGAGGACTCCGAGGTTGAGAGATGCTCAACCTCCGAAGAAGAAGTCCAAGAAGAAGCTTCATCCTCAAGGGAATGCATCGAAGGGAACAAGGAGGGAGCATACTCCTTGTTTCATATTCAAGATGATGAAGCCTTCACCTCTAGGATTGAGGGAGAGCGATCCTTGGTGACGCCGGATCAAGAAGAAGGAGAAGCCTCTACATCCGGGTCAAGAGACGAAGAGGAGGAAGAAGATTCTACCTCCACAAGTCAAGAAAAATCAAATGGAGGGGAATCAAGGTCCGATCAAGAGGAAGCTTCCACCTCCGGATCCAAAGGAAAAGATGCCATCCTTACAAGCAAAGGTATAAATATTTCAATTAAAAATAAAAATCATATTATATGCTTTGAATGTAGGGAACATGGGCACTACAAGAGCAAGTACCCCAAATTGGCCAAGAAAAAGGGCCAAATGGCACAAAAAGGCAAGGAGAAGCTCAAGGAGACCATCCCCGGAACAAAAAAGAGCAAGGAGCACATTGTGTGCTTCCTGTGCAACCAAAAGGGGCATTACCGAAGTCAATGCCCAAGGGGAAGAAGATGGTCAAGGCTCAAGGAGGCATTAGTCAAGGGGGAGCCTCCAAGGTAAAGAAGAAGGTAACATTTATTGAGCCTACCCCTTTACATTATGGTAAAAAGCATGATAGTTCTAATTTTTATCATTTTAATGCAATTTACCATAAGAATAGAAAGCATGAGGGCTTTAAGGAAAAGCATGTGGCTCTACATGCCAAAACTACCCAACCTAAGGTTAGGAAGGTAGATAGACACTTGGGCGGAAACACTAAGGATAATAGATACATGCCCAAGAACAAAAATGCTCATGGACCAAAACCTAAGGATTTAATGATAGAAAATCAAGTCTTGAGGTCAAGACTTGATAAAATGGAAAAGACCCTAAAAAGGATGGAAAATATCCTACAAGGGCAAAATGAGCAATACCTAGGGCTAGGAAAATCAAAGCCATCCAATGGCCATAGAGGGTTTGGATACAAACCAAAGGCTAAGAAGGATGTGCCCTCGTACCATAGAGTTCCATATAGTTATGGAACAAACCCTAGGTCCAGTGGTCAAGCCAAGAATACTAGGGAAGTCATTCCTAAGAGTATTTTTGCGACAAATGTGACTAAGACTTCTAAGAAGTCTAAGAAAGTCACTAACAAGGTCACAAGGGAGGATATCCCTAGAGTTGACCTAGAAAATGTGACCAAGGCTTCTAAGAAGCCCAACAAGGTCACTAGGAATGTATCTAGGGAAATAATCCCTAGTGAGTACCTAGAACATCCAAGGAGTACCAATAGGTGTTGGGTTCCTAGGAGCATCTTCTCTACCCCATAGATGGGTTAGAGAGTGTCAACTCCGATTAGAAGGGTAGTTAACCCAACTTAGAGGAAATTGACACTCAAGGAGCATTTTCAAGGTTTTTGTTAACCTTTGAAAATGAAATGAAATTATTATTTACTCCTTGAAAGAGAAATATGCCAAATGGTGGAAAAATTGATTTTATCTTAAAATAGCATAAATTGGGAAAACCTAGAGAAATACCAAGTTGGGATTTTGGTACTCTCTTAGAACCTTAAGGCAATCCGAGTTTTAATTTAAAGTGCTACTCTTGAGGAAAAATGGTATATGCCAACATTTGAGGATATGCTTAATTTTTTTAAGTGGCATAAACAAATCAAGAGAAATAGAAATGTCAATTTGGGTTTTGGCATTTTCTTGAAGCATTTATGGCAATCTAGGTTTACCATTTTAAGTTAAAACAAGTGGTATATTTTGAGTTAGCTAAGTGGTTAAGGATACTTAGATAGGTAATCTAGGTATATTTTGTTTATGCTAAACATTGCCATGATTGTTTGCCCATGATATGCCATGACATCATGTTTTGTTTTTGCACTCATGCCTTATCATGAAAATACAAAAATACCATGTCATGTCATACATACATCATGTAGTTATAAGAAAATTTTCTTTTGAAAACTATTTCTTTTTGATGTATGTCATAACATTATCATGCATTATGTTTAATTCCTTGTAATTAAGGACAAATGACATTTAACAACACTTATTAACAAGTGACATCCCAGGTGAATGTCTAATATCTCTAAAATGCCTAGATAGATATGCATGATCCTTAGAATAGGGCAAAACCAAAATCTCACATCTCATAAGGACTATAAGGTGACTTGTATGTGTTTTTGTGCACATAAAACTCAAGATGCTGATTTAGTGCATTCTTTTGAGTTTTAGAGTCATCAAAACACACAGTTATGTGTTTTCCCATCATTGGGAAAGCTAATGTACAAGTCATGTGCATTAAGCCCAAGGAACATGGTGGGATATTGGTTTGAAAATGTTTTCAAAATGATTTTGGAAAACCTTGGTGAAGGCTATCTTTTGATAGTAATCACCATTGAATAGTTAGACACAAACTTGAAGAAAATACTAAAGTTTTTGCAAGTTTTCAAGTTTGTGTCAATCTTTGAAAATATGAAGTATTTTCATAGAAAACTATTTTTACTTGATAGTATATACCCTAAATAATGCATACACGAAATTTCATGATTTTTGGATTTTTGTAGAATTTTCTAGGGGTTTCTGAAGTTGGCTGATTTTGAAATTTAGCAACTATCAGAGCTCCGATCGATCCATGGATCGATTGGAGTGCCTGAATCGATCCATGGATCGATTCAGAAGGCAAGTCTCCCGCGAGCAGAAGCTCGCTGGATCGATCAGCCGATCGATCCAGGGAGTCTGAATCGATAAGTGGATCGATTCAGAAAGGTTCAATCGATTGGAACCCAACTCCAATCGATCCAAGTTGCTGATTTTGGCTGGGAAAGCCTAACTTCAGCATCTTTAAACCTATTTTAGTCTAGGTAACCATTCCAAGCCCCTCACAATACATTTGTATACATAAAAAGAGTGTTTTCATGTTGAAAACTAGGATGGATTGGTTAAGGAATGCTAAGTTGAAGTTTAGGATGAGGTTTGTTTCAAATTTTGAATATTTGAACCTTAAAACTTCTCTATAGGGTTTCCTAAAGTTTTAGGGATTCCAGGTCATTGTTGGTGCAATGATAGAAGTTACCACCATGTCTTTAGGGGGAGGGACTCTTTAAAGGCATGAAAATTATTTTTCATAAACCTTGGAAGGTGGTTAACCTTCCGTTAAGTGGACAATGCTCAAGGATGGACATTTGCCTACATTGAGGAAGAATGTAGGGTTAAGGAAAAATGAAGGGTATGGGACCTCCATTTGGGTCATTAGACCATGTTAATGCTCTAGAGCGAGCATTATTTGAAAATGAAGGGAATGTGACCTTCATTATCATGTTGGTCACAACGAGTGAAGTTGTGAACAACGATGAGCAACTCTTCAGGGGGAGAGATTTATACAATGGGGCATTTGTTGAAATGTGCCCAAAATTGAGGCACGGGTTGATGTGTGCTCAAAGATGGGTTGATGTGTGCCAATAGGGGGAGAATGTGTGGTTTAAATTAGACCTTCATTACCTATGGGGGAGGTCATAGGGGGAGAATGAAGGGAACCAACATTCATACTTTGGCATGAATGGAGTTAAGGCTATGGGATTAGCTTAACTCAGAATGATCCAAACTTAAAGGTATTGTCAAACATCAAAAAGGGGGAGATTGTTGGTGCAATATCCCTTAGGTCAAGGTTGACTGGGTAGTTTGACCAAGCTTGAGTCTTGGTCATAGTTTCGATGTTTGACAATACATGTAGACACATGGACAATGCAGGTGCAGTTGTTCATATGGGGAGATTCTGATCAGGGACTGATCAGTGTGAATGAAGAAGAGTCAAGTAGGAATACCTGACTGGAAGGAAACCCTGGTGAGTGAAGCTAGACAGATGAAAGTCCTAGTGAGTGAAGCTAGGCAGATGGAAATCCTGGTGACTGAAGCCAGGTGAAAGTCCTAGTGAGTGAAGCTAGGCAGTATGGAAGTCCTGGTGAGTGAAGCCAGGCAGAAGGAAAATCCTGGTGAGTGAAGCCAGGTGAAAGACCTAGTGAGTGAAGCTAGGTAAAAGTCCAAGTAGGTCAAGAGAGTGACCGGATACTTGGCATGAAAGAAAAGTCCAAGTGGGTCAAAGGGATTGACCGGACACTTGGTGAGGAAGTCCTAGCAGGTCAAGGGAGTGACTAGATGTTAGGCATGACATACCAACAGGTTAAGGTTGACCGGATGTTGGTTTGGGAGGTTTGAGACTTGGTTTTGGGCAAAAACTAAGTACTGGATCGATCAGTGGATCGATCCAGGCTCTGGATCGATCAATAGATCGATCCAGACCTTTCCCAGCGAACAGAAAGCCTCTGGATCGATCAGTGGATCGATCCAGAGGTCCCAATCGATCAATGGATCGATTGGGACGCTGCTGCTTCGCGCGATAAGCGCTGGATCGATCCAGGCATTTTTCCAGAGCACAGAGGTGCTCTGGATCGATCCGTGGATCGATCCAAAGCCTCCCCGATCGATTGGGAATAATCGAATCGATTGGGATCCGACCGTTGAGTCGTATTTGAGCCGCAGGCGAGCGTTGTCTTCGGACTTCTTCACCGATTCATTTCAGATCTTCACCAGCTCCTCCACAACTCTTCTCAAGCTCGAGATCGCCAGTTCTTGAAGGTTCTTGGAGGCTCTTCCAAGTCAAGAGGCGGATCAAAGCAAGAAGAAGAAACTAGGGTTAGGGTTTGTGCACTCATTGTAAGCTTGTATTTCTTCACTACCCTTTCTTCTTCTTGTATTGAGTCTTGTAGGGCATCTCCGCCCTTGGTAGTTACCATAAAGGAGAGTTTCATTAGTGGAGGGTGCGTGCGTCGTGTGGATCCTTGGATTAGTCACCTCCCTTGGAGGTGGATACCAAGTAAAATCCAAGTGTTAGCGTGTTTGTATTTGTTTCTTTGTATTTCCGCTGCGCATCCTTGAAGAAACAAGCAACGCTGAGCAACGAGCACGCGAAGAGCTATTCACCCCCCCTCTAGCTACTTTTGGTCCTAACATCTTGAACTTGGAAGTGCAAAAACACCTTGCTTCAAGAAGCTTCAAGAACTGGCGGTGAGTGGTGGAGAGAGCATTGTAAAGATCGGAGAGGAATCAGGCAAAGCACTACTGAAGAAGATGCTCGTAACGGCTTTATCTAGCGCCAACAGTCGGATCCCAATATATTGAATTCCTCTCAATCAATTGGGGAGGCTTTGGATCGATCGACTGATCGATCCAGAGCGCCTCTGTGCTCTCAGAAATAATTTGAATTGATTTCTCAATCGATTCAAGGCTTATCGCGCGATTTCCAGCGCTCCAATCGATTGCCTGATCGATTGGAGGTTCCAATCGATCAATTGATCTATTCAGAAGCTCACTGTTCGCTTAGAAACTCTCCCAATCGATTGACCAATCTATTAGGGAAGTTTTGATCGATTATCCAATTGATCCAGACAATTTCTACACAAAATTGCGTAAACCAACCGATTGTCTGATCGATTGAACCCCCCCCCCCCCAATCGATTGGCAAGCAGAAAATTGTGTAGAGAGCTTGAAATGAGCTTCGTTTTGCATCCGAGATAACCTCATTCCGATATCCGACTCAAAAGTTATGGCCTTCGGAAGTTCACTACGTCCGAACTTCCTAGTTCCATGCCAACTCCCTATTGGACTTACGATCGCTAAGTGTTCGATCAACTTTTGACCCATCTGGACTTTTTCTCCTCGTGCTAAGTGTCCGGTCAACCTTGACCCACTTGGACTTACCATCTCGTGCCAAGTGCCCGGTCCTCCATGACCCACTTGGACTTCCTTCCACCAGATGTCTGGTCACCCTTGACCCATCTGGATTTCCTCATGCCTGGCTTTACTCACCAGGTCTTTCCACCGCCCGACTTCACTCATCGGGACTTTCCCCTGCCTGGCTTCACTCACCAGGACTTTCACTCTGCCTAGCTTCACTCACTAGGACTTTCACCTAGCTTCACTCACTAGGGCTTTTACCTGGTTTCACTCACCAGGATTTTCTACTGCCCGGCTTCACTCACTCGGACTTTCACCTGCCTGGCTTCACTCACCAGGACTTTCACCTAACTTCACTCACTAGGATTTTCCTTCTACCTAGCTTCACTCACTAGGTCTTTCACTTGGCTTCACTCATCAGGATTTTCCTTTCTACCTAGTTTCACTCACTAGGACTTCCCAGTCAAGTATCCGGTCAACCTTGACCTACTTGACTCTTCTTCATACTCAGACTGGTGAAACCCTAACCAGAGGGGAATTGCTCCAACAATCTCCCCAATCGGATGATTGCACCTGCAATCTCCATGTATTGTCTGTATTGTTAAACATCGAAAACCCAAACATAAAGACTTAATCTTGAATTGGCTCAAACTTAGTCAACCAGGTCAACCTTGACCTAGGGATATTGCACCAACAATACTTAAAATTATTTATCTTAAACACTATAACCCAAAAAGAAAGCCTGAACTCTAAAGGAAAATCTTATTAGTTTAAACTCATTATAATCCAACCTCTAAATTTTAAAATATTAAACCATAAATACATATAATATACTTGTGAGCATCTAAAATTTTTAATCTGGAGTACTATAAACCAAAAGGGAAGTCTGAACCCTAAAGGAAAAATCTTATTGACTCAAACATGTTATAACTCAATTCCTAAATCATAAAAATTTGAATCCTAAATACATATAATATACTCCAAAATAAAACAAAAAATTTTTTTAAAAAAACTAAATGCGTCTAGGCGCCTAAACGATGTCAACCGCCCTGAGTCCAGTTTGGACCAGTTCGCATGTAAAGATCCACAGTATATCAAATTTGTATATATATACATGTCGTATACTTTGTCCACACTAATTTTTTTTAATTTAACATTTTTATTATATTTAATACTATACGTAATTTCTAAATTCTATTGCTAAAATCCTAAATAATTTAACCACAAGTGAAATTAAAAAATAATTAAAAAACAAAAGAAAAAGAAAAAATGTTGCTGTCTGTCGGAGATCAGCGCCCCGTTCTCTCTCGATTGGCTAAGGCTGATCGGGCAGACTCTCAGGAGGCCAACGCTGCAATTTGCTAGTTGACTCTAAAGCTCCATTTCCTATTGAGATACTATCACAACCCATTTAGGGCTCCTGAGAACATGGGCTATCTATGTTGGGCCCATCTTCTAACTAACAGCCCAACAGACCTCCGGTCTGTGAGCCCATTTTCGCTATTAATATAACATGTAAATTTGTCAGAGAGTCAAAAGATCATATCTATATATAAATATACAATACACCCTCACCATACTCATTAATCTTATCGGGAAGCTGAGAAGACGGAACCGCTGGAGCGACGTGTCTAGAAGGTCGACCACATCTCCATGATCCGGATGGTGAGCTATCCTCTTTGTTGACCAAGTCGCCCGAAACCCTCTGGTCAACAACACCTGCAACTAGCGACCGGGTTACCCCGGTCCCTGGTACCTCGATGCTCTAGGTGGGCCCCATGAATATATAAGAAGCCAGATAATGATAGAATAACTAAATAAATACGAGACGAGTACAGTGACGTACCCTGGCCCCGGGAGGCGCCCTCGGATGGGTCGGTGAGCTGGTCGTAGTGCTAATCGAGTCGCCGCTGGCGTGCAGAGAAGATAGATGCCCACCAGATGAGTAGCTGGCTCTGGTGGCTCGAAGCCGGACGCGATATAGATCCGCAGGACGGAGCACGGTCCGACTACAGCATCGGCTCGCAGGCCGGAGTAGGGACACGAAGACTGAAATACAACAGCGGCGCGGAGACCGAACACTCCATCGGCTCGCAGGTCGGGGCACAATAACGGCACGAAGGTCGAACACACTCTCGGCTCGCAGGCCAGAATATAGGCATAGTACGATACCTGAGCACTCGGACGGCGGCTGCTAGGAGGGTGACGATTGTGGTCGTCGCAGGAGGCGTGGTCGGCAACTGGCGGTGACATCGGGCGCTGGGGTGGGCGGAGGCGGCGATAGCCGCTGTCGGCGACGATGACAGCCACGGGCGGCGGCTGCGATGGTGGTGGCGGTAGCCTCAAGAGGCTAAGGCGATGCCCGTCGGGGGCGGCGATGCGCACTGGCGGCAACGACGCGTGCTGGTGGTGGCTGCTAGAGGCGTAGTCCGCTGCTGGAGGTGGCATCGGGCGCTGGGGTCGGCGGAGGCGACGGTGACAACCGCTGGAGGTGGCCGTGATGGCAGTGGCGGTCGACACTGAGGGAGAAGGACCGGCGAACGGGGCTACTGGTGGAGGATGCTGCTGGTGTAGAGCACTAGCTGAGGAGGGAGGTCGCCTGTGATGTTTGACGATAGGGTAGCGGCGCGAGGTCGTCGGCGCGCCTGAGCTAAGCAATCGAGCCGTCGGAGAGAGTTCAGAGTCTAGGTGTGGGGAAACAACCGGCGACACGACGTTCGTCACAGGGGAGGAGGAGCAGAGGTTAGCCGACGCATGTGAGGAAAAGAGGAGGACTACGGTCCTCAGATCTGGCCAGCGTTGACGAAGAGGACAATAGAGGCGGCCTCGAGGTAGCCGAATGCGAAGATGGCGGCGGCCAAAAATCTCCCCCCCCCAAGATGAACAGTGCATTCTTTAATACAACAAACTCTCAAAAATGTGCAATGGCGTAAATGCCCCTCTCTTTTCTCCTATTTCTTTTTGAGCCCATAGATATATCCACATCACTCATTATGTGACTACTAGATAGATACGATAGAAGAGATGATGTCTTATTTAATATGAAAATTGTAAGAGACATTATAAAAGGCAATGTTTTGAAAATCGGACCGGTCATTGAATCGGTGAGATGACCGGGTCGAGATTTTTAAGGTTTGACCGGTCGAACCGATATATATATATATATATATATATATATATATATATATATATATATATATATATATATGTTTCAATAATAAAAAATCATGCTTCAATCATGATTAAACATTTTGATCGATTTCGAGCGATTTTGACTGATTTTAAATTGTTTTGACCGATTTTTTTTTAAAATTTTTTCGATTTTAATGGTTGATCGGACCGGATCAAGAGTCGATTCACGGTTCAACCGGTCGGACAGGCCGATCCGGTCCAATTTTCTTAACACTGATAAAAGAAGGTCATTCTCCGCTAATACAAGTATGCATAGTCTCGTATTTTCTTCCATTTACGCCACTAATTGCTCTCTTGATTTTTGACTCATGTTCGAAGTAGCTGTGCCAAAAACCCACCTCTAATAATATTTATATATAATTCCCAGAGTTATTAAGCGGTAATTTTATTCCCAATCAACTCCTATGTCAATTCACCGGTGGCCCACGACTCAATGTGATCAAGGCATTTGGATGAGTGTTATCGTTTTGCCATAAATTGTCAAATTTTTTGAAAATTGGAGAGCGATCTAAAAATTCTCATGAAAATGGGAGCAATTTTTATTAAATTTAGCAAAGACATTTATTCACCAGTCACCGGTGGTCCACGGCTTGCTCACCACGATAACAGCGTTTGGATGAATGTAATCATTTTTTTCACGAATTGTCATTAAGAAAAAAAAAAAAAAAATTGAAGAGCGATTTAAGATCATCCACACCAATTTTTTTAATTCAAAATATATAATTTAAAGTAAAAAATTTATTTTATTAAATTTAAATATTTATTTTTCAATATATTATATATCAACTTCAAATATTATTCATAAATGTATAATTTAAGAAATTGATAGAGTAGTTGATATAAAATTTTTTTAACTAACCTATTTAAAATTTAAGATAAATTTTTTGAATAGAGTATCTTATTATGCGGATGCTTTTATCTCATCAAAATGGGAGCATATTTTACTAAATTTAGTAAAGATATTTATTCGCCACAAACATGAACCCTAAAGCTGAGTGCAATCAGCGCTAACGAAAGTCACTGCCGGGATATCAAGATCGTACCCAACGTGTAAATTTTGCTGAGCCAAGTTCCCAAATATCGGCAAGCCAGAGCCAGAATTCGCCACCGCGAGGCAAACCACGTTTCCACCGAAGGAAAGTTCATCCATGAAGATGATTGTCGGGCTCAGCCTCAACGAGGCCTCTCCAGCGAACTTGAACGTGATAAATGGTAACTTCTGCCTGTCGGACTCACCGGCCACCGTGAAGCACAGCGGCATAACGCCTTCCGGATCAGTAGCCTTGGGCAGGCTGACCACCCTCGACACCTGCTCCACCAAACTCGATAGCACGCCGGTGGGCAAGTAGTTTAGGGTCGTGCTGGAGTCGATGATGATGTTGCCTGTCTTTAATCCAGGGGCGGAAGGTGGGACTGGGACCGAGCCGGCACCGTCGACTATGATCTCTTCTAGCCGGAGGACGAAGAAGGAATCTTCCACCGTCATCGGGGTGGTGACCGTGCTTCCGGCGACCACGCCGGCGGAGCCGAAGATGACTTTGCTGCTGGCCTGCGTGTCTGACTTGGGAACCAGACAATAAGAGAAGTATTTCTTATCAAGAGAGGGAACGATCTGTGAGACGAGAGAGGCGGGACCACCACCGAGCCCTGCCATACCGGCGGCGCGGCTGCTGAAGGAGCCGCTACTCTGGGAGTTGCAGCCGAAGGCGATATTGGAGAAGACGAGCGGAGACCCCGCGGAGGAGTCGAAAGTGAGGTCCTCGGTGGCGAGGACGCCATCAATATTTGACCCGTCTTGGTAGGCATAATGGTATTCACAGGAGCTGCCTTCGCCGCAAGAGCTGCCGGAGAAGGCCTTGCAAAGGTTGGAGGTGCAGGGGAGCGTCCGGTAGGAGGAGGACTTGCGCGGATTGAATAACGGCGCCGTCTGCCTGTAGCACTTGGTGCAGGGGACGCAGTTCGCCCAGGTGAGGTCGCTGCCGGTGCCAACGACGGCCAGGATGGACAACGGCGGCGTGCCGACACGAAGCTCCATCAGATACTCGAACGTGTCGGGGACCAACCTGGAGACCGCGTCGGATGGCTCGATGACACTGCAACTCAACAATTATTATTCAAAATTATTTTTTTAAATTTAAAAATAAATAAATAAAAATTGAAAACAAAAAAATTATACCTTTTTCTCTGCACACGTGCAGCAATCTGGCGGGCTTGGTGGGCGGATCGATAGATTGAGGCACGCGCGCGATCTACTGACGTGGCAGAGTGATTGTAGAATGGAGATTTAGGGGAGTCGCGATGAATAAGCTCGATGCTAAAACTTGCGGCTGTCGCCGCCGTCGCCGTTGTCATTGCGGCCGCCGCCAAAGAGAGGGCAAGTAAAATCACGATCGTCATGTTTCCTATCGAGGAAACCAAAGAGTGACTAGGAAAGAAAGAGTGTGCGACGTCGTCTTACTTGGTAAGGTTAAAGAATTTATAATCGAGGTTTCTATGTTTATTTGGAAGCAAAATTATTGTAAAAAGAAATATTAATGACATTTGAATGATATAAAAAAATATATATAAGTTAATGCAACGTAATTTCGGCTACATTCCATTTTTCAACTTTTTAAAAAATTCATTTTAATGCAAAGAGAATAAAAATACAAAAACATTTCTTCCATTTTTAACATTTATACATATTTTTTTAAAAAAAGTTGTTTGTTGCATAAACTAGGTTTTTTTTCTTAGATATAAAAAATATTATAATTTATATAGTTAGTGGTAATTTGAACAAATTGATAATTGAAAAAAAAATAATGTATAACAATAGGAAGTAATTAAGAGAATTTATTTTAGACTTGGATAAATGATAATTGGATAAATGATAATTAGAAAAGGAAGGCTCAATATGATAATTAGGAAATTAATTATATGTTTGCAAACATTAGTTAAATATTCACTTCTAATTTTATGAAAATGGAAAAAAAAAGAAAAAGAATAAAAGTTGTCTTATCAAATAGATCTAAATCTTTCACATTTTCCTCACAAATCATAGAACAAGAAAAAAATTAATTTTGCTAAATATTTACTCTTCCATTTAAAGAAAATGATTTCATTTAACGGTGAATATATAATTAGATAGTTAATTAACGCATTCATATTAATAAAATATTTAACATTATTATTGATCTTATTTGAAATCTTGGGAGATGACGCGCTGCACCCGATGGACAATTTATCCATAAATATACTTTTTTTATCGTTTATACCTCCCGTCGTTACTGAAGTTTGTTAAAGTAATATGTTGTCATCATCATTTAGCTTAGCAGGAACATGATAACTTAAAGAAGACTACGGAAGAATATTTCCCGACAAGCTTTGCTGAGTTGTTATGATGTTGTCTGTTAAGTATATCTCGGTCGATCATTAAGGTCGGCCGTATTTATGCTTCCTTTATATGATTCTACTCCGTCGAGTGTCAAATGTTGTATAAACTGTTGATGCAGGTTGCATTAATAATCTAATTTTGATGTATGAGAAATAAATTAAAGTTAGATGTCATGTTTGTCTAACCTTTCTACCAAGTGTGTAGGAGTTGATTTGTCTGAAGGACTTGACACCAGACTGAAAGCCAGCTAGGTCTGTGGGACCCGATAATTGATGGGAAGTCTAGATAGATCTGCGGGGTTCGATATCTGGTGAGAAGTCTGGTTGGGTTCGCGGGACCTGACAACCAGTCGAAGTCCAGTTGGGTCTCCGGACCTGACAATTGGCAGGAAGACTTGGTGGGTCAATAGCAAGTCAAGTGACTGCAAAGGGTAAGTAAGGTAAGTCATTGGAGGAGAGAGATCTGGTGAGGACGTGTTCCTCGTTGAGGGAATTGTAGGCGTTGATCCAACTTAGCTCTATTTGGGAAGTCTAAGTTGAGATCTTGACTAGATCCTGATCTCAGAGATATAGGATCTAATTATTACTCTTGTTTTATCATTTTGCACTAACTCTATTTTGCAGGGTTAATATACTTTCTACTTTGCCTGGACTAACCCTTTTTTGCAGGGAAGAAAAAAGATTGCTGAAGAAAAGGACAGCCTTGGTGCACGGAGCTGGTCCAGGTGCCTAGACTTGTTTTGCCCAGGCGGGGTGAAGGCGCCTTGGCGGTCCAGGCGCCCGAACTTAAAATTTCATCCACAAGCTGATGTGGAGAGCGTCGATTGGCCAAGACACGTGGTCTAGGCGCCCGGAGGAGTTTCAAGCGCCCGAAGTGGACCTATATAAGGGCCCTCGACCCGGAGCTTCAGAAAAACAACTACTACAAGCTTTCTACTTGCTCGGTGCTCCGAAAAGGCTCTCGCAATATTGTTACGCTCCATTGACAATTGGCGATCACGTTGTTTCTCTTTTTCTATTGTTGGTATTTCTACTTTTAGTTCCTATACTTGATGTGTAATTATTTGAACTAATAGTGAATTGTCCAACGAAAACACTAAATGAGTGCGGACCTTGGAGAAGGAGTCGACGAAGGCTCCGAACCAAGTAAAACTTGGTCTTGTTAGCGTTGTAATTCTTTCCGCTGTATACTCTATTTAGTTTTAATTTTCGACAATTGCTATTCACCCCCCTAGCATTCTTTCCGATCCAACAAGTGGTATCAGAGCGAGTACCGCTCTGAATTGGTGCAACCACCAATCAGGCAAGGGGTGATTTTTTTCGTTTTCGATTTTGAGCTTTTTCGGGACAATCCAAATTGGTAAAGTTACCTCTTTTGGATAGATTTTTCGTTGCAAACCGCTCTAAATTAGTGCAACACCAATTGAGTTTTTTTTTTAAATTCATATTTTCTCCCACACTACTAATCCAAGACCAAGCCTTGAGACCTTTTTTTGCCTTTTATGTGTGCAAAGTTCCTCAATGGCCCAATCTGAAGGATACAACACTGTTTGTCCTCCCTCTTCAATAGGGATGATTTTCCTTATTGGTAAAAGCGGATGGAGATGTATTTAAAAAACGACATCGATCAGTGGTTCATCATCTGACGAGGGTATCGGGTGCCGATAGATGAAGGAACAAAGGTACCTATGTTGGTGCGGGAAGAATCTGACGATCGAATCTAAGTTTTGATAATGACAAAAGGTTTAAAGTTAAGGTTATTTGTTATCTAATGGGTTTGAATGAACTTGCAGGAAAGTCCTAAGTGTACTTAGGCAAAAGTCCTAGCTACGATTAGACTGGTGGAAAACCCTAGGAGAGGTAACCCTAGGTCCTAGGGGGTGGTAGCCCTAGGCGGGAAGTCTTGGTGGGTCGAGGGCTTGCGGCAAAAGTCCAAGAGTCGAGGACTCTAGGTGAAAAGTCATGGTGTCAAGAAACAGGTGAAAGACTGGGCGAGTCGTGGAGCAGACGTCCAGCGGAAAGTCCTGGAATCTCAGGCGCTGAGTAAAAGTCCAGTTAGTCTAGGGAATCAACTGGCAATAGGTAAACTCTTCTGAGTGGAGTAGGTGAGGATGCGCTCCCCGGTGAGGGAACAGTAGGCGTCAGTTCAACTTAGGATTTTTTATCAGAAATCCAAAGTCATAACCGGAGAGTCTGGTGATTATCAAATTCTTATATTTAATTTATTTTGTTGTGCTAAACTCTATCTTGCAGGATGTGTTTCGTATTTTGGACTAACCCATCTTGCAGGGGATGAAAAAGAAGCAAAAGCCTCAGATGAACAATCCTGAGGCACCCTCCATGGAGCTTGGAGGCGCCTCAGGTCACTGGTTAAAGACCTCCGCGCAGCAAGATAGAGGGCGCCCTTATGGAGCTTGAGGGCGCCCTATACGCTGAGCAGAGGGCGCCCTCATGGAGCTTGAGGGTGCCTTGGACGCAGGTGGAGGGCGCCCTCTATGCAGTTGGAGCGCCTCAAGAGGATAAGCTGTGACCTGTGAAGAAGTCAAGGCTTATCGACGCTGCATTTTTGGCGGGGTTGAGGGCACCCTCCATGATGTTGGAGGCACCCTCCACAGGCTATAAAAGGCAGTCTTGAGCAGCAATAAGGAACAACAACGAAATCACAATCTGTCTTCTCCGTGCTGCTCAAAGACGATCCAGAAAAGCTATAGTAAGACCCCGACGACCAGGAGCTTCAAACTTATTATTTTTATTGTCGGTATAAATTTTTCTATTGCTCTAATATTATACTTAAATTGTAAAGAATTTTCGTGCTTATAGTGATTGCCCAAAATAAACGCTCAATGATCGTGGACCTTAGAGTAGGAGTCACCCCAGGCTCCGAACCAAGTAAATCTTGGTGTTTGCATTGTTTCTATGTTTTGTTGGTGCGGGAAGCATCCGACGATCGAACCCAAGTTTTGATAATGGCAAAGGATTCAAAGTTAAGTCTTGTTGTTATCTAACATGTTGAATGAGTGTTTCAGGAAAGTCCTAGCTGCAGTTAGGCAAAGGGAAAACCCTAGGTGGTGGTAACCCTAGGTCATAGGGGGTGGTAACCCTATGCGGAAAGTCTCGGCAGGTCGATGGCTTCAGGCAAAAGTCCTAGGGGGTGGTAACCCTAGGTGGAAAGTCCTGGTGTCGCGAACCAGGTGAAAGACTGGACTAGCCGGGAAGCGGATGTCCAACAGAAAGTCCGGAAGCGTCGAGTGTTGAGCAAAAGTCCAGTCGATCTGGAGGATCGCACTGGCAACAGGTAAATCTCCTGAGTGGAGTAGGTGAGGACGCGCTCCCCGTAGAGGGAACAGTAGGCGTCAGGTCGACCTAGGGTTTCCGGACGGAAATCTGAAGTCAGACCCGGATAGTCCGGAGACTGTCATAACATTCTTTATCATATTCATACTGTTGTTTTATGCTAACTTTGTATTGCAGGATATTGTTTGGGACTAACATGTCTTACAGGTACAAAATAATGAAGTTTTTCCTCGGATGAACAATTTTCCCTCCAAGCTCCATGGAGGCGCCTCGGGTGCAAAAGCTGACCTGGCTGCGAAGCATCCATGGAGGCGCCTTAAAGGGAGTATAAGGCGCCTTGGAAGGCGCCTTGGGGAGGATATAAGGCGCCTTAAGCAGATGAACTTCGACCAGTTCAAGCTTGATCCACGCGGAGGACTCGGCAGCATGGAGGCGCCTTGAACAGCCTTCAAGGCGCCTTGAACACCCTTTATAAGGGGGTCTCGACCAGCACTTCAGAACATCAACTCCCAAGCGATTGCTTTGCATCTAGCTACTAACAACACGATCCAGAAGTGCTGCAACAACCTCCCGACGACCCGGAGCTCTGTTTTCTTCTTCCTTAGTTGTCGGTATAAAGTTGTTATAATATTTTCATTGTAATTTGTAATTCTTATCGAGCTTATAGTTGTTGCCCACCGGAAGCGATCAAGGATCGCGGGCCTTCGAGTAGGAGTCGCCTTAGGCTCCAAACGAAGTAAATCCCTTTGTGTCTCTGTGTTTATTTATTTTATTCCACTGCATTTTAATTACTCCGATAGTTTTCCGATAATCGGACGAAATAGCACGAGCGTTATTCACCCCCCTCTAGCGCTTCTCGATCCAACATGTTTGTGTTTTATTATTTCCGTTGCATATTACTCAAAGTTTTTTGAAACAAAAGTGAAAGTCACGAGCGCTATTCCCCCCCCCCCCCCCCCCCCTCTAGCGCTTTCGATCAACAATTGGTATCGGAAAGGGACTGCTTCGAATTGGTGCAACCACCATTTAAGCAATATTATCGTGGTAGTTTTTAATTTTTCGGAGTCAATCGGAATCGGTATAATTGCTGCCTTCTGATTCATTCTTTTTCGTAATCGAATTTTTTCCTAGAAGTTGGTGCAATACCACTCGAGTTCGCATGTTTATTTTTCTTTATCCCGCATTACTAATCCAAGACCAAGTCTTGGAACAAGTTTTTATTTTTCCTTGTGTGCGAGATTTTCTTTGCTATATTGACCCATCAAGAAGGCTACAGCATAGTCCGCCCTCCGCTCTTCACTGGTGAGGACTTCAGCTACTAGAAGGGCCGAATGGAGTCATACCTCCAAACTCAGTTCGAAATATGGATGATCATCAAGACTGGGATCACACTTTCACTCGACGGCTCGGGAAAACCTGTACCATACAAAAACTGGGACGCAAGCATAATCAAGAAGGTCGAGGCCAATGCCAAAGAAACCTGCACCCTCCAATGCGGCTTTACAAAGGAGGAGCTGAACTGAGTCGGCCCATTCTCAAGCGCGAAAGAGCTGTGGGAAAAACTGATTGAGCTGCACGAGGGAACCTCTGACACAAAGGTAAGTAAGTGCGACCTACTCTTTAATAAATTATATAACATTAAAATGTAGGAAGGAGAGACAGCAAGCCAGCTTCACGCGCGAATTCAAGACCTGTTGAATGGACTCCACGCGATCGGATAGAAAGTGGAGAACCGCCACATCATAAGGTACACACTTAATGCCTTTCCGAGGAACACCTTATGGGCATCCATGGTTGATGCCTACAAAGTATCGAAGGATCTTTCTCAAATTAAATTAGACAAACTTTTTTTTGAATTTGAATTGCACGAATAGACTAATGTACGTCTGACCGAGAAATGTGTTGCATTGTTTGCAGGTACAAGCAAGACAAAGGAGGCAAGAAAGAAGCTTTAGATCAAACCCGAGTCCAAAGAAGAACTGGACTCAGATAATGAGAATGACGAGATAGAAGCCGAACTCGTCAATTTAGCATGCAAGCTCTACATAAAGAAGAAGGGGCTCACAAAGAAGGACATCAAGAAAGTGGTTCAGTCCAAAAAGGTACAGACAAGTCCAAAGGTAAAATTTGAAATAACCTGCTACGGGTGCAATCAAAAGGGACACGTCAAGGCCAATTGTCCAAACCTAAAAGAAGCAAAGAAGCAGAGGAAGAAGAAAGTACTACAAGCCACATGGGACGAGTCCTCATCAGAAGATTCCGATGAAGAACTCGAACAGTCGAGCTTTCTTGCACTGACAACTTGGGAACACATTGACAAATCGGAGACTGAAAGCGAATCGAAAGCTGAGTCCGAGCGAAGACACGGATCCGTATCTATTTTCGAAGGGCCTAAACCCGCTGTAAGTACGTGTCAAATAGATAAACTTTACGATTTAGTTAATTATTTATTGCGTAAGTTAGCTAAATCTAATGTCCGGGTCAAGTCACTTCAAAAAGAGTTAACATCCCTTAAAGAAGTGACTAACCCTACCTCCTTGACTAATCTCGATCTGACTAGAACCTCAACTCAAGTCCAAAAGTTTGAGAAAGAGAATTCTAGTCTAAAAAATCAAGTCAAGGAACTAAAGGACATGTTGGAACGGGTTTACTCTCGGTTCCAAGAATCTTGATGTGATTCTTAGAAAACAGCGAGTCGTTTACAACCGATCCAGACTTAGATTCAAGGCTAAAAGAAAATACAAGTCATATTTATCCCTTGTTAATAGAAATAATAGAAAATTAGTCTAAGCATGGGTCCCCAAGTTGAACTTGGTTAATCAAGTTGGAGTTGGACAATATTAGGTACCCAAGGATCAAATCCATTACCTTGATAGACCATATCGAGGCTATGATCCAGGGGGAGCCAATAGGCTGACCATTTTTAGAATTATTTGATGATTGCTCTTACTACTTTTATTATACATGCTTAGATTATGCTAGATAAGGACCTAGGCGTAATTTACACTTGACTAGTTAGACCTAGAGATTTCAAAAAGAAAATTAAATATCCAATTTCTTTGAGAGGCTTTGTCTAGAAGTGGTGGATGATCCCATACCCAAGAAGACCTAGTGCCTCGCCATAGGCTAAAAGCTAATCTTTGAAATGTATATTTAGTTGACCAATTGAAAAACCTGAGTCTAACCCAAATGTAAATTAATCTTTAGACATAATTTAAATCAAAGATAAAATTAATCATCTCACAAAATCTATAAGGTTTCCTGATTGATAATTTAGATATGGGTGAGATGGACCTAGGTAAAATTCAGAATTAAATAAATTAATTTTAACTTAATTAAATCAATTTCAACTTAAACTTAATTATTAAATCAATTTTAACTTAATCAAATCAATTTTAACTTAATTAAATCAATTGTAACTTAATTAAATCAATTTTAACAAAAATAATTAATCAATATCAACTTAATAAATAAAATCAATTAATCAATTTTAACTTAACAAATCAATTTAACTTAAGTTAAACTTAATTAATAAATCCAGTAATAATAATAAAAAATATATATATATATACACACACACACTTAACCCGCTTATGGCGCCTCCAAAACAAAAGGAGGCGCCCTCGTGAGCAGCGGGAAAAACTCCTGCCGAACCCTTAGAGGGCGCCTCCCACCAGTCGGAGGCACCCCCCATAACTCATTGAGGGCGCCCTCAACGTTGCCTTTCCCAGTGAACGGAGGAGGTTCTGGTCGTGTTTTTCACAGCCCAACCACGACACAACTCACACCGAGGCGCCCTCTTCGACCTGATTTTCTCCCTTTCGACCCCAAAATGGCTCCTAGGTATACCCTACTTCGTTTATTACATCAATATGTATTTCCTTTGTACTTTTTGTTATATGTTTGATTGTGTAAAAATAGGAAGAGAAGGAATGTAGACGCTGCTTCTAGTAGCACACCATCCAGGGATCCTAGGTTTCCCTCTAAGTGGCATAGGATAGAGTTCCTTAGGCATAAATTTACTACTTTAAAATGTCGTTATTTAAGTAGATTTTTTTTTACTAGATATTGTCCATCTATCATCCAGATGTTTGAGCACCACCAGCTAGATAAGCTGATTTACTACAACAATGCAGTTAATCATGACCTATGTGCACGATTTTATAATAATCTAGATAGAGTAGATGATTTGACCTACTCCATCAGAATTGGTGGAAGGGATATTCAGTTTTCTCCCACCCTTTTATGCACTAGTCTAGTACTTAGGTCATCCACATGTTCCTTTTTATCCTACCCTAGTAGGTGTTGGTCCCTTTGGAGGTCGGCAAGATGGGAGAGGTGAATTGTCCTGAAAAAATAGATCAAACCTTTCTCGACTTATAACTAAATTAAGAAAACTTGTAATTAAAAATAATGAGACTAATTAAATAGGTAATGGACACAAAGGAGTTACTTGATTTGCAATCAGAAGATTGTTAATCCAAGGAGAATAAAGCGCACTATCTAAAGGTCTCCTTCGGGTGGAGTAGCCTCTTACAGCGTTAACAACACACAAAGAAAAGTATAACAAACAGAATTAGATTACAAGTTGTTGTTCAACTTTTTGAACCAAGGCTATATTTATAGCCTTAGTCAGGGCGCCTGGAAGAGTTCCAGGCACCTGGGAGGGGATAAAATTTTATCCCTTCTCGCATATATCGCGTTTGACCGTGATCTGGATAATATCCAAGTCTGGGTGCCCGGAAAGGGTTCTGGGCGCCCAGACCAAGAAAGTCAATAGAGTTGACTTTTTACCGTCCAGGCCCTTTGCTCCGGTTCAGTTCACTTCAGTCCGGGTCTTCCGCTCCGGCTCCGCTTGCTTGGGTGATCTCAACCATCCGGAAAAAGGCTCATCCGAACCTAAATTTCTGCCTTCTCCTCAGCAGCCTTTCTCCTCGATTTTTCGTCCCTCGAACGTCGCGTATGTTCTTCTCGTTCACCGATGTACTTTTCCGTGACACCTCGTCCCTCAGACGCACCGAGCCCGTCGGCTCTCTCCCCATGTCGTCCTTCTCGCTAGCTGTGTTTTCCGCTCGACTTCCTGTGCTCCTAAGCTCCTACACACTTAGACACAAGGGTTAAACCAAACAGGACCTAACTTAACTTGTTTGATCACATCAAAACACCTTGGGGTTCCAACAATCTCCCTCTTTTTGATGTGAACAACCCAAGTTAAGATAGGGTAAACAAATGCAATGTAAAAATAATTAGTTTTGCAAATAAGTACAAAAAGATTTTTCAATTTTAAAAATTTTAGATTATACCATACCTCCATACCTCCCCCCTAGACTTAATATCCTTCTCCCCCTTTGATCACATAAAAAGTGGGGTTTCTTAACAAGTCTAAGGTTAATTTTGTTTTAAAAACTTGCAATAAATTAGAAAATTTTAAGTGTTACAAAAAATTTAAGTTAGAAAATTTTTTGGCAAAAAATATTCTAATTAAGAAAATTTCTAAGTAAGAACAATTTAATTTTCTTAAGTTAAAAATAAAATTTTTGTGCAACGGAGTAAATAACTTAAAAAATATTTTTAATAGAAATAATTTAAATATTAAATTTTTCTAAGTGAAATTTTTAGAAGAAATTTCAATAAGTATTAAACCATTGACAAATATTGAAAGCAATTAAATATTTTATGCTGATCAGTTTGTCAATTAAATATTTAATTCAGAAATCGACTTCCAGGCTGTGGCGAGACACTAGACTTTCTTGGTTATTGGATCATCAACCACTTCTAGACAAAGCCTTTTAATGAAATCAAATATTCAATTTTCTACCTGAAAGCCCTAAGTCTTAATTATTCTTTTAATTTAAACACGTTTTTGGAATCCAATAGAGGTTCCTTCCTACAGGGTTAATCAGGAATTTTCTAGGTACATAAGCTTTTGATATTTTTCTGATCTGACTTTTGTGAAACCTATAGTACCAGTTTAATCCTCTATAGTTTCTAAAAGCAGAAATATTTGAATAATTAGAATTTCTCAAGTTTTCTATTTCTTCTTTTAATTTATCATTTTCAAGTCTTACTTTATCAAAATCTTCTATCAGACATGATTTTGCTAAAAAAAAAATTATTTATAAGTTTTCATTTTTTAATTTATTTTTTTTATTTTTTAATTTGTACATAGATTTTTCCATAGATTTAATACCATAATAAAGCTGATCAGGTGGTAAGAGGCATACCTCACTTATCATATCAGAATTGAAGCCTGACTCTCCCCCTGCTTCGCTGCTTTCATCTAAAGTCGCTCCCCCTTCATCGATGCTGGCTTCTGATGTACTTTGCCCTTCATAGCTCACCATCAGTGCTAGTCTGACATATTCTTGTATTTCAGACTCAGATGATGAACTGTCGTCCCAAGTACCTTTCAGATTCTTGTGCTTCTTGGGTATCTTGACTTTATCCTTCTTGAGTTCTGGGCAATCCTCTTTTAAGTGTCCTTCATTTTGACACTGGTAGCAATGAACCCTTCTTCTATTTCTTGGATTTTTCTTATTATGTATTTCTTTAAATTTATTAGATCTAAAGAATTTTTTGAAATTTCTTACCATGTAAGCTTCTTGATCTTCTTCTGAGTCTGACTCAGGTTCATCCTTCCTGGTTGCAGTTAACGCCATAATCTAACTTGATTCTTTTGTTGTCCCTGCACATCTGGTTTCATGTAATTCTAAAGTGGAAAAAAGTTCCTCTAGGGTACTTACCTCCAGGTCCTTTGAGATGTAGTAGGCGTCGATTATTGAGGTCCAATCTGGAGTCTTGGGAAAGGCATTGAGTGAGTAGCGTATTTTGCCCCGGTTGGTTACCGTTTCTCCGAGATTTTTAAGTCCGGTGATTAGTTCTTTTACCTTTACGTGTAGATCGGCTATCTTCTCACCTTTTTCCAGATGGATATTTATCGGTTTGTTCCGAAGTATATCTCCTTGCAAGTTTGGCTTTGAATGTGCCTTCGTGGAGTTCCAGGAATTTTTTCCAGAGTTCTTTGGTCGACGAGTAGTTTCCGATGTATTTGACTTCTTGAGGCGGCAACACGCTCAGCAAATGATATTCCGCCTGGTTATTTTCTACGGAATCATTTTGTTCTTTCTTCATCCAAAGACTTTCTTCTTTTTCCTCTCCATTTTGATTCGTAGGAGCTACAAAACCATATTTTATAATTAAACGAATTTCAAAGTCTGTTTTAAGAAATACCTCCATACGACGTTTCTAGTTTGCGAAGTCTCCCTTGAATTTTGGTGGAACGATGCTTGGTCAGGCTATTGGTTGCTTTGCTTCGGTCGGCAGTTAGTTCTTCTGAAGTGTCCTTGCTCTGATACCACTTGTTAACCCCTTTGGAGGCTGGCAAGAGGGGAGGGGTGAATTACCCTAAAAAAATATATCAAACCTTTCTCTACTTATAACTAAATTAAGAAAACTTGTAATTAAAAATAACGAGACTAATTAAATAGGAAATGGACATAAAGGAGTTACTTGATTTGCAATCAGAAGATTGCTAATCCAAGGAGAATGAAGTGCACTATCTAAAGATCTCATTCGAGTGGAGTAGCCTCTTACAGCGTTAACAACACACAAAGAAAAGTAGAACAAATAGAATTGGATTATAAGTTATTGTTCAGCTTCTTGGACCAAGGCTATATTTATAGCCTTGGTTGGGGTGCCTGGAAGGGTTCCAGGTGTTGGATCGAGAAGCACTAGAGGGGGGGGGGGGGTGAATAGCGCTCGTGGCTATTTCATACGATTAAAATACTCGAGTATAAAATACGCAGCAGAAATGAACACACAGCAAACACACAAGCGACACAACCGTTTTTCTTGGTTTGGAGCCTGTGGTGACTCCTACTCCAAGGCCCACGCTCGCTGAGCGTTTACTTAGGCCAATTCACTATAAGAGCGCAAATGTACAAGTATGTATTACAAGATTATAACAAAAATGCTATACCGACAACAAAGATGTTGAAATTGAAGCTCCGGGTCGTCGGTAGGTCGTCGCAGCACTTCGGGATCGTTTTGTTGGCAGCTTGTCACAGAAAGATCGCTTTTTCCAATGATTATTAAGATGCTGCTTGAAACCCATTTTTATACTGCGCTGGAAGCGCCTCCAAGCTTGTCCGAGGCGCCTCCAAGCTTGTCCGAGGCGCCTCCAGGTTGCCGAGTCGCACGCGTGGATCAGCTTTGATCTGGTCGCGTCTTATCCCATTGAAGGCACCTCCAAGGCTGGTCCAAGGCACCTCCAAGGCTGGTCCAAGGCACCTCCAACGCCTGGTCCAAGGCGCCTTCACCCTGGTCCGAGGCGCCTCAGCTCTGCTACGCTGGCTTTTTCTGGCTCGCACCCGAGGCGCCTCCAAGCCCCATGGAGGCACCTAGGACACTGTTCATCCGAGGTCAAATGTGCTTCTTTGTTCCTGCAAAATGTGTTAGTCCTAAATACAAACCCTGCAAAACAAAATTAGCACAGAAATATGATAAATGATATAATCGACAGTCATCGGACTGTCCGGGTCTGACTTCGGATTTCCAACCGGAAACCCTAGGTCGACCCGACGCCTACTGTTCCCTCTACGGGGAACGCGTCCTCACCTACTCCACTCAGGAGATTTACCTGTTGCCAGTGCGATCCTCCAGATCGACTGGACTTTTGCTCAACATTTGAAGCTTCCGGACTTTCTGCTGGACTTCCGCTTCTCGGCCCGTCCAATCTACCACCTAGTTCGCGACACCAGGACTTTCCACCTAGGGTTACCACCCCCTAGGACTTTTACCTGAAGCTCTCGACCCGCCTAGACTTTCCGCATAGGGTTACGACCCCCTATGACCTAGGGTTACGACCCCCTAGGGTTTTCCACCTGCCTAACCGCAGCTAGGACTTTTGCCTAAATACCACTTAGGACTTTCCTGCAAGCTCCATGAACTTGTTAGATCACAAGACGACTTAACTTTGAACCCTTTTCCATTATCAAAACTTGAGTTCGATCGTCTGATGCTTCCCGCACCAACACTAGGCGCCTGTGAGGGGATAAAACTTTATCCCTTCTTGTATAGATCGTGTTTGACCGCGATCTGGATAATATCCAGGTCTGGGCATCCTGAATGGTTCAGGGCTCCCGGACCAAGAAAGTCAACAGACTTGACTTCTTTTGGTCTGGGCCCTTTGCTCCGGTTCAGCTCGCCTCGATCCGGGTGTTCCGCTCTGGGTCCGCTTGCTTGGGTGATCTCGGTCATCCGGAAAAGGGCTCACCCGAATCCAAGTTCCGACCTTCTACTCGAGCAGCATTCCCCCCCGGTTTCTCATCCCTCGAACGTCGCGTATGTTCTTCTCATTCGTCGGTGTACTCTTCTACGACACCTTGTCCCTCGGACGCACCGAGCTCGTCGGCTCTCTCCCCGTGCCATCCTTCTCGCTAGTTGCGTCTTCCGCTCAACTTCCTGTGCACCTAAGCTCCTGTACACTTAGACACATGGTTAAACCAAACAAGACATAACTTAACTTGTTTGATCACATCAAAATACCTTGGGGTTCCAACAGTAGGGACTTGCCATTTAGTGAGCCCTACTCCCATATCACCCTAAATACTATCTATATGTATCTTTTTGGGGAGGAGAGACCACCTGTAGTGACTAACTTTAGGTCACTCTCACTTAGAGTCCATTACTATATTATATACCGAGTCCTGACTTCCTGCATTTTTCTGATCGCATGTCGGAACGTTCCGAAGATGCACCCTTCTCATTCTTTCTTTTCATATGCCCTTTGTCAGTGGTTGGACATAGATATAGCTTTATATATGTTCCATAACATTATACGTGCCGTCGGTCTCGTCACTAGGCTCGAGATCTATAGGCCCTATTGTCATGTCTTGACATATATGTTTTCGACCCTAGAGATAGACACGACCTAAGGGAGGGTTACTTCCCTTTGTCCTTATGATGAGTTCGGACAACGTCAGTTAGCGCTAGTGCATGTACATATTACCGCTCAGGGGATCCTAGCCTGGAGAGGTGGGCCACAGCCAGCTGCTCCAGCAGGAGATGATTTTTATGCCCGTGCCGAGGGGGAGGAGTGGTTAGAGTTTACAGAAGAAGATCTCTTTGAGGATCCTCCTCCGATACAGCCCTCGACCTCGACCCGACCCTCGACTTCATTGTCCGTCGAGGCTTGCCTTACTCATCTCGAGGAGTCCTCCGCGCATTTACAGCAGTTAGTATCAAATGACTTCAGCACACTCCGGGGAGAGATGACTGCTCTCCGGGATGACGTGACTTCCAGACTTGACCAGATTCTTCAGACTCTCCGGGCCCCCGAGCGATCATTACCACCACCTACTGACGATGCTCCGACTTGATCGGTCCTTATATTTCTCTATGCTTTGTATATGTTTTAACATCCTATCCATAGACAATTTGTTCTAGTCTTTTTGATAAACATCCTTTATAGACTTGGATTTGTTCTACTTTATAAAATTGCTATTTTAGTCTATTACTTAATTTTAAAATTCTAGGAAAAATATTTTTCAAAATTTCAATTTTATTAGTTTTTCAAAATATTGGATTTAGCCTAGGAATTTACCCCTTAGAAAACATGTACTCCTAGTTTCAGCCAGAGCATCTCACACGCACACTAGGATTACCTTGCTTATGTATGAATAATACTTAGAATGGTGTGAGATGCATAGGATACTGCCTGGACTTAAGAATGCTTATATCTATGCATTGACATAAATCTAAACAATAAATACAAAATTCATATTAATCAAATTAAGTAATCTATGTTTAGTAAAAACTAATTGGAACATTTACCTAATTTGACTAACTAAGTGAAAGCTACTACCTCTTGTTGAACAGCTAGTAACTAAAGGTTAAACATTTGTTTGAAAGTAGAATTTTATTTGTCTCTTGTTACTCATGCTTGGACTCTAGGACTTTAAATTTTTGATAAACTGGCTTGCATGAATTAAGGGGGAGTGGAAAAAATTCTTTTAACCAAGTTTTTTAATTATTTTTTACTTGGATTTAAAAAAAAAATATTTTTGACTTATTTATACTTAAGGTTGGATTAAATTATTTTGAATTGGAGTCTAAATTAAAATTAAAAGTCTGAGCTTAGTATTTTTCAAAGTTTTTAACTGTGTTCAATTTTTAAAACTTCAATTAAAATCAAAAGTTTGTAAGTACTCACTAAAACTTCAATTTAAATTAGCTTGGTTTTAAAACCTGAATTTAATTTATTAACTTAACTTGCATACCTATTATTTTGACTAGATAATATTTGCTAACTTGTTACTTTAAGTCTTGAATTTTTACAACTACTAGTTTCAAGTAACAAAGCTTCCTTTCAAGGGGAGCAAACTATCATTTCTTTTCACCCCTTTCTCTACTTTATATATTTTTGATATATGGCAAAGGGGGAGTGTAAAATACCGAAAAAGGCGAATATTAATAAGGGAATTTTCCAAAATTTTTGGAAATTTTTCGAAAATTTTTCGGAGCTCGTACGGACGAGTTAATGGGGTTGAAAACGGGGCCCGGTAAAGCCTGTTTAGACTACCCATTTAAGTGAGGAAAAGTTTTATTTTTATTTTTCTTTTATTTTCTTTTATTCCTTTTCTTTATTTTCTCTCCTCCGGTTTCTCTTTGACGTCGTGACCTTCTTCCCCCCGCGCGCCCGACTCCCCTCTGCCCTAACCGCCGCTGCGGTTTCTTCTCCTCCCTCTCCTTTACTTTGATCGCGTCGAGACCCCCTTCTCTTCCTCCTCGCCGAGCGACGGCGATTTCTCCCTCTCCGCCGAGGCTGTGTCGCTGCCGCCCACTGCGGAATCACACCTGACGGCGCCGACACCCCAGGTGCTCTGCCCTAGCGTCGACAGACGACCTTCCCTCCTCTGCCCGAGCCGATCCTCTTTTCTTGCTCCTGTGCCCTAGCGCCGAGCCGCACTGCCGACGCTACTGCCTCCAGCGATGCCGAGCGCCGGCCACCAGGACCGATACCAGTCGCCGGTGCCCTAGCCTCAGCCTGCAACACCCATCTCCTCGAGTCGCCACCGCTGGCAGCGGCGTTGCCAGCCGAAGCCCTAGTGTCGATTCCTCTTTTCCTCGCTTCTCCTGAACGCCGTCAGACGACCTATTGCCTCTGCCCTAGCTTGGATCGCGAGCCCTCCTCTACGCCCTAGCTCCCTGATTTGAGGAGTTTCCTCTTCTGCCATTGCCGAGAGCCGAGAGCCGCCGTCGCACAGAGCAGTGTCGGCCACCAGATCAGTTCCAACATGCCCCGCTCTGCCCTAATTTTCAATCATCGACGACTAGCATCTCAGGTGCCTGATAAAAATCCTCCTGTGCCCAAGATTGGTCTTCACCGCCAGCCTACCTTTCCTCCAGTGGATCGACGGCCGAGCAGGGGGTATTCGGTTGCTACATCTTAAGCGGATAGTGACCTAGGTTGGTTCCGACTACCATTACATCAGTAGCTTGTTGTTGACTCTGCCGATCCATGGCTCTTGGTAGCTGCTAAAGAGGAAGAGGTGGTGAGAACAGGTTGTTACTGGAATTAGATTGTTGCTTGAATTAATGATCTCTAGTCTTGTTCTGATCTGTGATTTTCTTGTTGATCTCATCTTGATCTGTGAGTAGGTAGGATTCGAGCCAAGTGTTGTGCGCTGTGGGGAAAACTTCATTAAGGAGTCCTTGTTGTGGTATACCTTGTTTCCAGCAGCAATCAGCTCACCTTGTTCCGTGTTCAACAGCGGTTGAGCTTGAGGTATGGTGTAGGAATTTGGATACATATTGTAGTTGGATGATATGATTAGGGTTTTACCCTAAATTAGTCGTAGGGATTTTATTTAGCTATTTATTGAATTTTAGCTAAATAAAAATGTATATATAGGTGACTCAGGGCTTTGACGCGAGACGAGCATCTCGACGTTGGATTTAGACCAAATTGGACTTTTCTATTGGAGGCGGGAACTTTGACTTATGTCTTTTGATATGCATAATAATGTGTTTAACATATAACATGATTGTGTTTTCCATTTGTTTCGGTTGGTCACTACATGATCTATTACATGTTTGCTTGTTTACTCGTTATGCACTGCATGTTATTATTTACCTGATCATACCTGCTTTATAGGTAGTGACACAACCATATGATACATTATGTTTAGGACCTAGAGTTTATTTGATACCCTATCTGTTTGTGTACCTTTCATCTGATACATTGACTTGTGGTACACCTTTTATTTATGTATGGATCTTGCTATGCTATTCATGATATTGCCATGTTTAGTGTCATGCATCATCTTGCATGATTGCATGCCGTGCGATTGTCTGCTCCATTATTGTTGAGCACATCGCCATGTAACACACCACCACTCATGGGTTAGTGGTATATCAGACAGGTGTGTGGCAGTTCTGCTGTTTGGCTCCGTTGGTCTGGTGACTCAGCGTGGTAGCCGGCAGACAGTTCCGCTCTGTTTGGCTCCGTTGGTTTAGTGTAGCAGCGTTGTAGCCGGCATGCAGTTGGACTTTGTTTGGCTCCGTTGGTCCGCTTATGGGTAGTGTGACTCAGCGTGGTAGCCGACAGAGATTCCTCCCCGTCATCGTGTACCGGGAGATGAGAGCATTGCGCTCCCCCATTTATTATTTCGGGGTAGGAGTATGTGTGTACTCCGACAGCATCCCGTCCACTTGGTCACTCATCAGGGGCAGTGATGTCAGAGTGCACGGTTGTCACAGCTCTACCCACTCGAACTCACCATTGTGTGTGAGATGGCTGACTGGCGTCAGGGGTGACCATGTCATTAGCATCATATGCATGATGCATTTATTGTTTGTATTTGCTGCATTTACTTGTTGCATTTATATGGATGCATATGATTGACATGCAGACAGGATTATGACACCCTCGGTCTGACGACCCTGTTACCCTTATACCTTGGTCCGGGTTAGTATAGCTTTTCTCCTGCATTCCTCAGTTGCATTTACCTTTCTTGTATCAGGAGACTGTACACATGATTAGTGCTAGTTGTTATATTCTTTATTATGCATATCAGTTGTTACTCGCTGAGCGTTGGACTCACCCCCGCCTCCGTTGTTATTTTCAGGTTGATGCTGTCAGGAGGTAGTTCCAGTCGCTAGTCCCCACTGCACGTAGTGCTAGTCTTCTGCAGACCACGAGTTGTTATTTTAGTTTTCTCTATCAGACTATGTCTTAGTCTTGTATTGATTTTACTTATGGATCTTGTATGGATTCTTATCGTTGATGGACTTTAGTATGGTTTGGATATGTTTTACTCCATGCCTGCCTGGACGGCAGAAGAGGTGAGTTTGTCGGATTTGAGCTTTACGAGTGTAGTTGAGTAGGGTTGTTTTCGAGTCATCGTATTACTGTTCTATTTGTTTACTACTTAACTGCGTGGTTGTGTCAGTCAGAGGCTGAAATTGATATTAACTGCGTGGTGATTGTTTTATTATTGTTATTATTCCAGCCGCATGTGGCTGAGGTATATGATGTTGTAGAAAAGTTTCAGATTGTCTGCCGTACAGGGGAGATACTGCCGAAATTTCTTCGGACAGAGACTCCTCCGGGGCGTGACAGGGAGAGGAAAGTGAAAATTAAGAAAGTTAAAATAAAAATGAATAAAAGCGAAAACTAGAACATTTTGTTCAATTTTCTATAATTACTTAACATGTTCTAGCTATTGCAATTACTCAATTCTTAATATTGCACTTATACTTTTTGAGTACTTTTTACTTAACTTAGAATTTTGTTGTCATAATCAAAAAAAGGGAGATTATTGGTGCAGGAAGCATCCGACGATTGAACCTAAGTTTTGATAATGGCAAAGGGTTCAAAGTTAAGGTTATTGTTATCTAATGGGTTTGAATGAGCTTGCAAGAAAGTCCTAAGTGTACTTAGGCAAATGTCCCAGCTGCGGTTAGCCAGGTGGAAAACCCTAGGGAGAGGTAACCCTACGTCCTAGGGGGTGGTAACTCTTGGCGGGAAGTCTTGGCGGGTCGAGGGCTTCAGGCAAAAGTCCTAGAGTCTAGGACTCTAGGTGAAAAGTCCTGGTATCGTGAACCAGGGGAAAGACTGGGCGGGTCATGGAACAGACGTCCAATGGAAAGTCCTGGAGCCTTGGGTGCTGAGCAAAAGTCCAGTTTGTCTACAGGATCAACTGGCAATAGGTAAACTCTCCTGAGTAGAGTAGGTGAGGGCGCGCTCCCCGGTGAGGGAACAGTAGGCGTCGGTTCGACCTAAGGTTTCTGGTCGAAAATCTGAAGTCAGAACTGAACAGTCCGGTGATTGTCAAATTCTTATGTTTAATTTATTTTATTATGCTAAACTTTGTCATGCAGGACGTGTTTCATATTTTGGACTAACCCATCTTGCAGGGGGTGAAAAAGCAAAAGCCTCAGATGAACAGTCGTGAGGCGCCCTCCATGGAGCTTGGAGGTGCCTCAGGTCACTGGTTGAAGACCTCCGTGCAGTAGGATAGAGGGCACCCTGGATGCTGAGCAGAGGGCACCCTCATGGAGCTTGAGGGCGCCCTGGACACAGGTGGAGGGTGCCCTCCATGCAGTTGGAGGCGCCCTCAGGAGGATAAGTCGTGAAGAAGTCAAGGTTAATCGACGCTGCGTTTTTGGCGGGGTTGAGGGCGCCCTCCATGGTGTTGGAGGCACCCTCCATAGGCTATAAAAGGCAGTCTGGAGCAGCAGTAAGGAACAACAACGAAATCGCAATCTGTCTTCTCCATGCTGCTCAAAAGACGATCCAGAAGAGTTGTAGCAAGACCCCGACGATCGGGAGCTTCAAACATATTATTTTTGTTGCCGGTATAAATTTTTCTATTGCTCTAATATTGTACTTAAATTGTAAAGAATTTCTATGTTTATAGTGAGATTGCCTAAAGTAAACGCTCAACGAGCGTGGGCCTTGGAGTAGGAGTCGCCCCAGGCTCCGAACCAAGTAAATTTTGGTGTTTGCATTGTTTTTGTGTTTATGTTTTATTATTTCCGCTGCGTATTACTCAAAGTTTTCCGAAACGAAAGTGAAAGCCACGAGTGTTATTCACCCCCTCTAGCGCATTCGATCCAACAACCTATTGATCCAGAAAGATGGACTCCGGACGATAAGAAAAAGGCCTAGATCGACTCAAAGGCAATGAACACGATCCAATGCGGGCCTAACCAAGGAAGAACTGAACCACGTCGACCTGTTTGAGAATGCCAAGGAATTATTGGACAAGCTCATCAAACTACACGAAGATGTTAGAGTGTATACTAAAAGCCTAGTTTTTGGTATAAACATTTATCTAGAAATAAGAATCACATTGGTCAAATATCTACATTTATGATAAATGTAGTTGTTCAATTAATTTATATTGTAGATAACATGGTGTGTGGTGTCACACACAGAGGATCATGTTATCAGTACCTTATAAATTATAAACAGTAGCTCACGACCATAATGGAAAGGAACAAACCATTGGAAGGTCGTAGTGTAATTAGGTATTAGTTTATCTTAACTATATAATTACACTAGTACACTTAGAGTGTATTGAGTAGGACCATTAGAGGTCGTTTCTTTTATACTGACTTTATAAAGAAACAAAGACCTCAGTTATTATGGAAGTGTGTGCTCTTAATCCTAATATAATAACAAGCACATATGTTTGATATTTATTTCTTTAATTTATCAATGGGTGAGATTTAGTTCGATGAATCAATAAACCCGATAAGTTGGGAAATGATATCACTTATAGTGTGTGTTGTTGATTATAGAAGGAAACTGTGTCCTAGAGATACTAGGTTGATAATGTCCCCAAGAGGAGCTCATAAGGATTGTCATGTTAAACCCTGCAGGTGGACTTAGTCCGACATGACGATAAGGTTGAGTGGTACTACTCTTGGACCTAGATATTAATTAAATGAGTTGTCAGTAACTCACTTAATTAGTGGACATTCGATATCTTAAACACAGGGAGACTAACATGCTCATAATAAGAAGGAGCCCAAAATGTAATTTGGGATTGGTGCGGTAGTTCAATAATAGTTCTTTAGTGGAATGAATTATTATTGATGAAATTAAGTTGTGTGTTCGGGGCGAACACGGGATGCTTAATTTCATCGGGAGACCAAAACCAATTCCTCCTCTCGGTCCCTATCGTAGCCTCTAGTATATAGAGATTTATACCCACCGCATACCCACCTTCTTACCCATCCAATGGGGCCGGCCAAGCTAGCTTGGAACCCAAGCTAGGGCCGGCCAAGACCAAGTGGATGAGTCATGTAGGTGGCCGGCCAAAGCTTGGGTCCCAAGCTTAGGTGGCCGGCCACTAGAATATTAAAAGGATTTTTATTAAAATTATTTCTTATGTGGATATCATGTTTTTAAAGAGAGTTTAAAAATTAAAATTTCCTTTTATAACTTTCTACAAAGATTAAGAGAAGAGATTAATCTCTTTCCTTATTTGTAGATTAAAAGGATGGTTTTAATTTTTGGTAAAAACTTTCCTTATTTGTAAATCATCTACATGTTAAAAGAGAGTTTAAAATTTGAAATCTTTCCTTATTTGTTGATTAAAGGAGGATTTTAAATTTTAAGTAAACTTTCCTTTTTAACCATGTTCATGATTTAAAAGAAAGTTTAAAAATTAATAATTCTCTTTTATTAGTTTCTACAAAAGATTGAGAAAAGATTTGATATCTTTCCTTATTTGTAGATTAAAAGAGATTTTAATTTTTAGAGATAACTTTCTTTTTATCCACATGTTTAAAAGAAAGATTTTAATTTATTAAATTTCCTTTTTAAACCAATCATGAAGGGATTAAATTATTGGAGAAATTTTTATAAATTTCTAGAGACAAATTAGGAAGTTTTAATTAAAACTCTCCTTGTTTATAAGTGGTGGCCATGTAAATTGAGAAAAGAAATTTTTTTTAATTAAATAAAATTTTCCTTTTCATGGAAAAAGAATTAATGAAGTTTTTAATTAAATTTCCTTATTTGCCAAGACCAAGGATTATAAAAGAGGGGGTAGAGAAGGCTTCATGGTGAACAACCTCTATTTTTTCTCTCCCTCTTTTCCTTGGTGTTGTGGCCGGCCAACCTCTCTTCCTTTCTTCCTCTTGGTGGTGGCCGAACCTTCTCTATTGGCTTGGAGCTCTTGTGGTGGCCGGATACTACTTGGAGAAGAAGAAGAAGAAGGAGAGAAAGCTTGTATCCCTTGGAGCTTGGTTGGTGGAAAAAGATCTTCATCTTTTGGAAGCTTTGTGCTTGGCCGAAACTTGAAGAAAGGAGAAGAAGGTGCTTTGGTGGATTCTCATCTCGGAAGATCGTTGCCCACACAACGTCTGAGGTTAGAAGAGGAATACGGTAGAAGATCAAGAGGTCTTTCTAAAAGGTATAACTAGTAATTTTTCTTTCCGCATCATGCTAGTTATTTATGGAAATAATACCAAATACAAGAGGCTTACGATTCTAGTATTTCGAATATGTTTTTCGAAGTTGTGTTCTTTTGTTTTATTTTTCCTTGTGATTTGATTGTTCATTTCGGTTAACCTAAAGTTATTTTAGGAAATTAAATATTAGATTTCTATAAAGGTTTTGTCTAGTCGGTGGTGGTTGCTCCCATATCCAAGAAGGCCATGTGCCTCGCCACGTTAGTACTGGGAACCAATTATGGAAATTAATATTTAATGGAATTAATAACTTAAGGTGATTTGGGTCGAACGTGTTAAGTTCCGCAGGAGATCCAAGTCAAAACCTAAAAGAACAAATAGATTAAGTTTTGGATCAAACGTGTTAAGTTCCGCAGGCAATCCAAAATTTAATTTAAAAGAACACATGGTAGCTAGGAAAAGGTTCAGACCTTTGTACAAAATTTTTGTACAGTGGAACCTCTAGGCTTTCCGAGTAGCAACCAACAGAAGAGACCCCCGACTCGAAGGTAACGAAATGCGACCTACTCCTAAATTCTTTATTTAATATAAAAAATATAGGATGGAGAAATCGAAAGCCAACTACATGCAAGGATCAATGACATCCTGTGGATGTTTTCCACATCATCCTTCACCGACTCAAGGATTCGAGCCTTTGGATGAGCTTCCCAAACTTGGCCGCACCAAGCTCCTCATGTGTATTTCACCAAGTCCTACATGACTCAAACACATATATTAAACCAATATGAAAGTCTAACTTAAATTCTTTGACACACACATCAAAACCATGATCGTACCGATCAAACTTAGGTTGATTGCACCAACAAAGCTCTCAAAGGACTCCACTCCCTAGCTATGTCAAACACTCATGGGGCTCTACTCCCTGTTCTATCCTGATTGGCCAAGCCGATCAAACAGGCTCTCAAGGGGCTCTACTCCCCAGATCTGTCGGAAGCTCACGGGGCTCTGCTCCCCATTCTCTCTTGATCAGCTAAGGCCGATCGGACAGGCACTCAAGGGGGTTAGTCCTGTAATTTGCTAGTTGACTCTAAAGCTCAACTTCCTCTTGAGATACTATCACAACCCATTTAGGGCTCCTGAGAAAGTGGGCTACCTATGCTGGGCTCATATTTTAACTAGCAACCCAACATGCCTTAGGTCTGTGAGCTCATTTTACCATTAATACGACACGTGAGTTTATCAGAGAGTCAGAAGATTGTATCTGTGTATAGATACACAATACACCCTCCTTATACTCATGATGTGACTACTGGATATGGTAGAAGCATGATGATGAGACAAGCTGTCAGACGATGAGATGATGTCTCATTAAATGTAAAAATTGTGAGAGGTATTATGAAAGAGGGTCATTCTCCGCTGATACAAATATATGCGCATAATCTTATATAGGAGTGTAATCGAGCCGAGCCGAACTTTTGAATGTTTGAGTTTGACTCGTTTATAATCGAGCCGAGCTCGAACTTTATTTAACGAATATATTTATAGCTCATGACCTTATTCGAACTTTTATCAGAGTCTAAACAAGCTTAATAAATATAAATTATAAATTTAAATATTCATTAAAAATTAAATTATATATTTATAAAAATTATAATATTCTTATTAAAATTTAATTTTTATTCTAATAAATAAATTTAATATATTTGTCTATATTTTTCATAAGTAGAGTGTAAAATTTATAAATTATATATCAAAATTATTATTATTTTTATTTAAAAGTTAATTTATGAGCTTAATAAACACGTTCACGAACTAACGAGCAGAATATTGTGAAGCTTAAGCTTGATTTATTTATCTTAACGAGTTTTATTAAATGAACTCAAATAAATTTTTATCGAATTGAGTTTCGAATAGCTCACGAGCGACTTGATTCATTTACCCTCTAATCTTGTACTCTCTTTCATTTACGCCACTAATTTACTCCCCTCATTTGTTTGGATGTCAGAGACCCTTATTCCTAATCAACTTTTATGGCAATTCACCGGTGGTCCGCGGCTAAAAAATTCTCATGAAAATGGGAGCAATTTTTACTAAATTTAGTAAAGACATTTATTCGCCTTAAACGTGAACCCTAAAGCGTGGTGCAATCGGCGCTAGCGAAGGACACTGCCGGGATATCGAGATCGTACCCAACGTGTAAATTTTGCTGAGCTGTGTTCCCAAATACCGGCGTGTTAGAATCCGCCACCGCGAGGCAAACCATCTGTCCAGCGAAGGACACTTCATCCATGAACATAGTCTTCGGGCTCAGCCTCACCGACGCCTCTCCGGCGAACTTGAAGGTGATAAACGGTAACTTCTGCCTGTCGGCCTCACTAGTCACCGTGAAGCACAGCGGCAGAGTGCCGTCCGGATCAGTAGCCTTGGGCAGGCTGACCACCCTCGACACCTCCTGCACCAAACTCGAGAGCACGCCAGCAGGCAAGAAGCTTACGGTCGTGCCGGAGTCGATGATGATGTTGCCTGTCGTTAATCCAGGGGCGGAAGGCGGGACTGGGACCGAGCCAGCACCGTCGACTATGATCTCTTCTAGCCGGAGGACGAAGAAGGCACCTTCCACCGTCATCGGGGTGGTGACCTTGCTTCCGGCGACCACCCCGGCGGAGCCGAAGATGACTTTGCTGCTGGCCTGCGTGTCTGACTTGGGAACCAGACAATAAGAGAAGTATTTCTTGTCGAGAGTGGGAACGATCTGTGAGACGAGAGAGACGGGACCGCCGCCGAGCCCTGCCAAACCGGCGGTGCGGCTGCTGAAGGAGCCGCCGCTCTTGGAGTTACAGCCGAAGGCGATATTGGAGAAGACGACTGGAGACCCGGCGGAGGAGTCAAAAGTGAGGTCCTCGGTGCCGAGTACGCCGTCGATATTCGACCTGTCTTGGTAGGCATAATGATATTCGCAGGAGCTGCCGGCGCCGCAAGCGATGGTGGGGAGGGCCTTGCAAAGGTTGGAGTCGCAGGGGAGCGTCCGGTAGGAGGAGGAGTTGCGCGGATCGAATAACGGCGCCGTCTGCCTGTAGCAGTCGGTGCAAGGGACACAGTTCGCCCAGATGAGGTCGCTGCCGGTGTCGACGATGGCCAGGATGGAGAACGGCGGCGTGCCGACACGAAGCTCCATCAGATACTCGAACGAGTCGGGGACAACCCTGGAGACCGCGTCGGACGGCTCGATGCCACTGCAACCCGACAATTATCATTCAAAATTATTTTTTTTAATTTAAAAATAAATAAATAAAAATTGAAAAATAAAAAAAAAATATTATACCCTTTTCTTTGCACACGTGCAGCAATCCGGCGGGCTTCGTGGACGGATCGATAGATTGCGGCACGTGAGCGATCTACTGATGTGGCAGAGTGATTGTAGAACGGAGATTTAGGAGAGTCGCGATGGATAAGCTCGATGCTAAAACTTGCGGTTGCCGCCGCCGCCGCCGTCGTTGTCATTGCGGACGCTGCCGCCATAGAGAGCGCAAGTAAAATCACGATCGTCATGTTTTCTAACAAGGAAACAGAAGAGAGACGAGGAGTGAGAGAGCGTGCGACGTCGTATTACTCGGCAAGATTTCAGAATTTTATAATGAGGTTTCTATGCTTATTTGGAAGCAAAATTATTGTTAAAGAAAATATTAATCACATTTGATTTGATGGAGAAAATTAGTCCTGTAATTTGTATCTTTTTCAACTTTAGTTCTGTTATAAGTTAATTTACGTTGTTAGTCCTGTAATTTGTAATATTTTTCAATTTCAATTCTTTTTCCTCTAAAATTAAAATTTTTCAACGGAAAATATCTAATTTATGGTTGGAATATAAAAAGCACATGAATCATAAAAAATCAAAATCCCCAAATTCAATTTACAACTCATCATTTTTCGTTGAAAATTTTTAATTTCAGAGGAAAAAGGACTGAAATTGAAAAATATTATAAATTACAGGACTAAAAATATAAATTGACTCATAAAAGAACTAAAATTGGAAAAAATGTAAGTTATAGGACTAAAGTAATTTTCTCTATTTGATGGGTATAAGTTAATGTAACGTAATTTTAGCTTGATTAACATTACATTTTTCAACTTTTTTTTAAAATTTATTTTAATGCAAAGAAAATGAAAATATAAATTCTTTTTCTTCCATTTTTTATATTTATATATTTTTTTAAAAAAAGTTATTTGTCGCACAAACTCATTTTAACAAATTGATAAGTGGAAAAAAAAAAAAAAAGGTATATAAAAATAGGAAGTATAACTGAGAGAATTTATTTTAAACTTGCATAAATGATAATTAGAAAAGGAAGACTCAATATCATAATTAGGAAATAAATTATATGTTTGCAAACACTCTTTAAATATTCATTTCTAATTTTTTGAAAATGAAAAAAAAAGGGAAAAAAAAAGTTATCTTACTGAATAGGCCTAAATCTTTCTCATTTTCCTTACCAATAATAGAAGAAGAAAAATTAATTTTGAGAAATATTTACTCTTCCATTAAAAAAACATGATTTCATTTAAAGGCGAATCATATATAATTAGATAGTTAATTAATGCCAATGTTCAATTTCTTGGTATTAATATTAATAAAAGATTTAACATTATTATTGTAGTAATGTATTAATTAATAGCTAATTTATCAGAACACACTCACTTAATTAATAATTTTTTCTATCAAAAAATGAGAAAATATTCACATGAAATAACTGTTCGCAGATCATGTGAAGGAAACCAATACTTTTTTAATAAATAAAAATTGTATAAATCATAAATTCAAGAATACATAATATTCAGGAATTAAAAACAATTTGATAAAATATCAGATTCGAATACATTTCTACAATCCTGTGCACATGAATCTACATACTTCTATAGATCCTCTCGCAACATGAAAGTTAGGCCAGTGTTTTAGGTATTTTTAAAACTAGAGTATTTTTTAAAAAATGAAGGCCTTTGTTTTTAATATAAAGTGATTATTAGGACACCTTTCAATATTCCCATTTAATTACAAGAAAATCGGATTCTTAATAAAAATCGGATTCAAGAAAAGAGAAAGATATCCCCAATCAACTAGGGGGAATGATTTTGGATGATTCTTTTTTTTAATCTAATTATTTAATTTTTGGAACTAATTAATTTTAGAGATGATCAATTTAATCCTTGAAAAATTTTATCTGCTATCAAAATAAATCAAAAAATACTCATACAAATTTATTCAAACAACTTGTATTCTTATATTTATCATCTAACTTGAGAAAAATCATTACAATGCACGTCTGATTAACTACTTAAAAGTCTAACTATTCCATCATAAACATAAAAAATTAAGAAGTTACAAAATCAATGACAATAGATGCTAGTTATCGCAATCTATGAACACAACACATATAAAATAAATAAATAAATAAAGATGTGCAATTTTATATTCTAGGAACATAATAATTAAAAATTTTAATAATTTTTTTCCATCTTTCACGACTTAAAAAGAGCTTTGGTAAAAATAAGATCTTTGTTTTTTAAATCATCATATAGAATTCTATCATTCTTAATAATTTCGGGTAACATACCATAGTTATTCTTAATATATTATTTGATATTATTATCTTTTGTTACACACATTAAATTCTGAATTAGTCCCATAATTGTATGAACATGACAAGTGAGCATTGTAACAACTCTGTAGCTGTTATAAAATTATTTTACTATTTAATTAAAAATCTAGACCTTTTAATGATTAATTTTGATTAAGCCTAAAATAAAATTATGTTAATATTTTTTATATTAAAAATAATTTTAAAATAAAATTATGTTAATATTTTTTATATTAAAAATAATTTTAAACTTTATTAGTAATTTTATTTGATTTTTTTATATAAAATATATACTGTCATGATTTTTTTTTAATTTCACATTTTAGAATTGACAACATCGCTAATAGAGAAATTTCTATAAATATTTTAGACCGGCTAAGTTAGAAAGTATACCTTTCTTGACCTTTTGGCTAAGCTAAGTGTAGTATTGTTCAGATCAATTTAATATATGATATAAAAAATTAAATTAAATTTTTATAAGAAAGAATTTGCTAAATTTGAGGTACTAATTTACATACATATTCATGCATTATATTACACATGTAATGCATATACACGATAGCCAGTAACAATTAAACTTGACTATAACTATAATAATAATTACCAAAATAAACGGCATACAAAAAGAATAATTTGAAGAGAAAGTAAACAAAGAAAAGTCTGATCTACTGGACTACTTGACCGAGCCATTAGATTATATTAACTTTGAGTATTGATTCTTCTTTTGACCATCACATTAATTAACTTTCTTACTCTAACTTCAGAAAATTTTGATGGGATCGAATCGATCATCTCAAACTCGATGTTATCTAATCTAATTAATCATTTTTTTTCTTACTCCAACTCCAATTTCAAAAGTCCTACCTCATTCGCTGAAGGAGAATGATTCAGCTGTGGAGGTTAGCTCCGCGCTTTCAGATTTAGATCAATTAGGAGAGAGTAGCCTACCGGATCTTGACGGAAGACTGCTAATTATTTTTGAAAATATAATTAAAAAATATGCTATCAACAAAATAATATATTCAAAGTTTGAACTGTATAAATTCAAACAAATTAATATGTTCGAGTTGTATTGTCCAATAGTCAAATTTATCAAAATAATGATAAACATATTAAACCTCGTAAATTTGAACAAGATATTCTAAAAGTTTGACTTCAACCATTGTAGATTTCACCAACTTGCTCCTGTGACGATGCCTCCATCGATTGAATCTTATTTAGGCATCTCCAATAATTAAAATTTTATAATTTTTTTATGATTTTAATATGTTACATCATGCCATATTAACATTGTAAAAATTTATTGAAATATTTCTAATAATTAAAGTTCTAAATAATTTTTGTGTGATATAATTAATAATATGTAATTGTATAACTGCATACATATTATATTAATTTCAAGATAAAAAAAATAGTTTTGAAATTTTACTACTGTTTTTGAAATACAAAGTTCAAATCTTGTACCCATAATAGTTAGAACTTTTTTATTTTATAAACCTCTTTAAAAATCTTGCATTGGAGATGCTCATAGGTGTCACTACAAGAAAATTAAGATTTTACAACATTCAAAAGATAATGTTTTTTAAAAAAATGTTATCTTTTTTTACAACGCTTTTAGTGAAAAGTGTTATATATTGATGATTTTCTTTTGTTTAAAGACTGGAAAGCATTGTCTATTGATTTTTTTTTTTATCAAAGATAACACTTTTAAATCTGAAAAGATCTAGACCGTTGGATGTCACACTATAGCGTTGTCTTTTTTATTTTTCTATAAAAAACAATTTATTATTACTTAAATAATTCTCATTTTTTTAAAAAAATTTATAAAAGATTTGGATATGTTTGTTTTACTATTAGGATTTTTTTTTTGAAATTTTTGAACAAATAAAAATAATTTAAAATTATTTTCAAAACTACTTTCTAAATCACAAATATTCATAATTTAAAATTTAAACTTAATCATTTTTTTTATATGTTAGTTAATTTTCCCTTAGAGATTACTTAGACTTATTTTAAGTTATTTTCACATGCCCCTATTTTTAATGTACTCATAGGGGGAGAATTAGAAATTAAGTTTAGGGGAGGGTATTTTTTTTAATTTCTTTTTATTTTTACACTAAATGTTATTAATTTCTAATTAAATTATCTACATGTTATTTTTACTTTTTTATTTTTATTTTTATTTTTTTATCCTAACTTAACTTGGGTTGCTCATATAAAAAAGGGGGAGATTGTAAGCACCGCATGGTAGTTTTGATATGATCAACTAAGTCAAGTTAGGTCTTGTTATCTTTTGAACCTTGTGTCTAAGGTGTAGAAATTTAGGAGCATAGGAAGTCAAGCGAAAAACGTAACTATTGAGAAGGATGACACGGGAAAGAGTCAATGGGCTCAGTACGTCCAAGGGACGAAGCGCTGCTGAAGAATACGCTGACAGACGAGAAGGAAGCGCATGACGTTTCTAAGGAAAGAGAAGCCGGAGCAGAAGATTGCTCGAGAAGGTTGGAAGATGGGTTCGGGTGAGCCGAATTCCGGATGGCCGAAATCACCCATGTCAACGGGGCGTAGCGGAAGACTGGACATAAAAATCAACTTTAAGTTGACTCGTGTATAGGCGCCCGGACCCAGGGACTGTTGGTGCAACATTCCTCAGGTCAAGGTTGACCTGGTTGACCAAGCTTGAGTCTTGGTTTGGATTTCGATGTTTGACAATGTAAGGTTGATTGAAGAAGAGTCAAGTAGGTCAAGGATGACCGGATACTTGACTGGGAAGTCCTAACTGGGATGTTAGGCAGGAGGAAAATCCTGGTGAGTGAAGCCAGGTGAAAAACCTAGTGAGTGAAGCTAGGCAATTGGGAAGTCCTAGTGAGTGAAGCTAGGCAGGAGAAAAATCCTGGTGAGTGAAGCCAGGTGAAAGACCTAGTGAGTGAAGCTAGGCAATTGGGAAAGTCCTGGTGAGTGAAGCCAGGCAAGAGAAATTCAGATGGGTCAAGGTTGACCAGACATCTGGTGAGAGTCCAAGTAGGTCAAAGGGATTGACCGGATACTTGGCACGAGGAAGAAAAGTCCAAGTAGGTCTTAGGGAGTGACCGGATACTTGGCAAGAAGAGAAAAGTCCAAGTGGGTCAAAGGAATTGACCAGACACTTGGTGAGAGAGTCCTAGCTGGTCAAGGGTGACCGGATGCTAGGTCTTATGTACCAACAAGTCATGGTTGACTAGATGTTGGTTTAAGGGGCTTTGGGCTTAGTTTTGGGCAAAAATCAAGATCTGGATTGATCAGCCGATTGATCCAGCAGGTTTGGATTGATCCGTGGATTGATCCAGCAGGTTTGGATTGATCCGTGGATCGATCCAGCAGATCTGGATCGATCAGTGGATCGATCCAGAAGATCTGGATCGATCCACCGATCGATCCGGTGAGTCCCCGCGAACAGAACCCCTCTGGATCGATCGGTGGATCGATCCAGAGGTCCCAATCGATCAGTGGATCGATTGGGAGCTGCTGCGTAAGCGCGGGTGCGTTTCCAGAGCACAGAGGCGCTCTGGATCGATCCGTGGATCGATCCAAAGCCTCCCCGATCGATTGGGAGCATTCCAATCGATCGGGATTTGACCGTTAGCGTCGATTTAAGCCGCAGGCGTTCATTTCCTTCGGCAGAACTTCACCGATTCATTCCAGATTCATCACAGCTCCTCCCCAGCACTCTCTAAGCTCCTCACCGCCAGTTCTTGAAGGTTCTTGGAGGTTCATCCAAGTCAAGAGGCGAGTTGCAACGAGAAGAAGAAGAAGCTAGGGTTTTTACTGCATCTCTTGTAAGCTTTTGCTTATTCTTTACTACCCTTTCTTCTACTTGTATTGAGAGTCTTGTAGGGCTTCTCCGCCTTCGGTAGTTACCGAAAAGGAGTGTTTATTAGTGGAGGTGTGTGTGTGTGCGTGGATCCTTGGACTAGTCACCTCATATGAGGTGGATACCAAGTAAAATCCTATTGTTAGCATTGTTGTAGTTTGTTTCTTTGTATTCCGCTGCGCATCACTTTGAAGAAACAAGCAACGAAGCACGACGAGCACACGCGAAGCTATTCACCCCCCCTCTAGCTACTTTTCGGTCCTAACAAGTGGTATCAGAGCAAGGTTGCTCTTCACCGGAATCACCGCCGGAAGGGGCAAACATAACAAGTAAAGCTAGAGGGTGAAGAAGTTGGAGCAAATTCATCAAAGTCAAAGAATTCAAGAAGCTCAACTTCAAGATGCAATTCCAAGATGGACTTGGATTTGATACAAGGGTGGCTCCACCATACACATCCACAAGCTTCGATTCTTGGAGATCAAGAATTGAAAATTTCTTGATGATGGAGATAGAGCAATGGTTTGCTCTAATGGAAGGTTTTAAGGCTCCAAGGAATTCAAAGGGCAAAGTTCTCAAAAGGAGCAAATGGAGCCAAGAACAAATCCAAAGATGTGAGGTCAATGACAAAGTGACCAAGCTTTTGGTCAATCTATTGCCGAGCAACATCTTGGAGAAAATTGGAGAAGTTGAAGATGCCAAAGAGCTATGGAGCAAATTGGAAAAGGCTCATGAGATCCCCTCCACTGTACCTAACCAAGAAGAATCCAAAGAGGGTGACTCATTGGAGCACGATCAAGAGGAGGACTCCGAAGTTGAGAGATGCTCAACTTCCGAAGAAGAGGAAATCCAAGAAGCTTCATTCTCAAGGGAGTGTAATCAAAAGAGCAAGGAAGGAGCATATTCCTTGTTTCATGTACAAGAGGATGAAGAAGAAGGTGAAACCTCCACCTCTAGGATTGAGGGGGAGCAACTCTTGGTGACACCGGATCAAGAAGAAGGAGAATCCTCCACATCCGGGTCAAGAGAAGAAGAGGATGAAGAAGCTTCCACCTCCACAAGTCAAGATAAATCAATTGGAGGGAAATCGATTTCGGATCAAGAGGAAGCCTCTACATTCATATCAAATGGAGGAGCAAGTGCCACCCCTACACAAGAAGGTATAAATAGTTCAATTAATAATAAGAATCATATCATATGTTTTGAATGTAGGGAACATGGACACTACAAAAGCAAGTGCCCTAAATTGGCCAAGAAGAAGGGCCAAGTGGCACCTAAGGGCAAGGAGAAGCCAAAGGAGACCATCCCCGGAACAAAGAAGAGCAAGGAGCACATTGTGTGCTTCTCTTGCAATCAAAAGGGGCATTACCAGAGTCAATGCCCTAAGGGGAAGAAGATGGTCAAGGCTCAAGGAGGAAGCTCAAGTCAAGGGGGAGCCTCTAAGGTAAAAAGGAATGTAACTTTTATTGAGCCTATCCCTTTACATTATGGTAAAAAGCATGCTAGTTCTAACTTATATCATTTTAATGCTATTTACCATAAGAATAGAGAGCATGGTAAAATTAAGGAATATAATGTAGCTTACCATGCTAAAACTACCACACCTAGGATTAGGAAGGTAGATAAAAATCTAGGCAATCACACTAAGGACCTTAGCTACAAGCCTAGAAATAAAAATGCTCATAAATTTAATGGAAAACCAAAAACTAAGGACTTAGTGATAGAAAATCAAGTCTTGAGGTCAAGGCTTGATAAAATGGAAAAGACCATAAAAAGGATGGAAAATATCCTAAAAGGGCAAAATGAGCATAGCCTAGGTCTAGGAGCACAAAGGTCATCTAATGGCCATAGGGGTTTGGGATACAAACCAAAGGCTAAAAAGGATGTAATATCTTACCATAGGGTTCCATATAGTTATGGAACCAACCCTAGGTCTAGTGGTCAAGCCAAAAATACAAGGGAAGTTATCCCTAAGAGTATTTTTGCAACAAATGTGACTAAGACTTCTAAGAAGTCTAAGAAAGTCACAAAGAAGGTTACAAGGGAAGCAATCTCTAGAGTTGACCTAGAAAAAGTGACCAAGACTTCTAAGAAACCAAACAAGGTCACTAGGAAGGTATTTAGGGAAGTTATCCCTAGTGAATACCTAGAGCATCCAAGGAGCACCAATAGATTTTGGGTTCCTAGGAGCATTTTCTCTATCCCATAGATGGGTTAGAGAGTGTCAACTCTGAGAAGAAGGGTAGTTAACCCAACTTTGAAGAAATTGACACTCAAGGAACATTTTCAAGGTTTTTGTTAACCTTTGAAAATGAAATGGATTTATTGTTAATCTTGGAAAGAGTAAAATGTGCTATAAAGGAAGAAATTTGAGATGACTTTAAATGGCACAAGAAATCAAGTGTTAAGAAATACCAAATTGGGACTTTGGTATTGTCTTAGGAATTTAAGGCAAATCTAAGCCTTAATTTAAAGTGATTACTCTTATGGGAAAATGAAATATGCCAATATTTGAGGAATGTTTTAAACTTTTAATTGGCATAATTAATTCAAGAGATTAAAGAAATGTCAAGTTGAGTTTTGGCATTTTCCTAAGGAAATTGGGCAATCTAGGGTTTATACTTTAGGATTAGCTAAGGGTTAAGGATACTTAGATAGATAATCTAGGTATATTTTAATTATGCAAAATCTTGCCATGTTTGGTTGCCCATTATATGCCATGACATCATGTTTTATTTGTGCATTCATGACTTATTATGAAAAACTCAAAAATACCATGTCATGACATACATACATCATGTAGTTATAGGAAATTTTCTTCTGAAAATTATTTCTTTTTGATGTATGCCATAACATTATCATGCATTATGTTATTTCCTTAAAATTAAGGACAAATGGCAGTTATCATCAAGTGGCATACCAAATGACATCCTAGGTGGATGGTCAATATCCACAAGATGCCTAGATAAATATGCATGAACCCTAGGTTAGAGCAAAACCAAAATTAACATCTCACAAAGACCTATAAGATGACTTGTATGTGTTTTATGCACAATAGATACAAGTGAGATGTTAGGAAGACGAACAAAACTCAACATGCTGAGTTAGTGCATTTCCTTGAGTTTTAAGTTCATCAAAACACATAGTTATGTGTTTTCCCATCATTGGGAAAGCTAATGTACAAGTCATGTGCATTAAGCCCAAGGAACATGGTGGGATATTAGTTTTTGAAAATGTTTTTAAAATGATTTTGGAAAACCTTGGTGAAGGCTATCTTTTGATAGTAATCACCATTGAATAGTTAGACATAAACTTGAAGAAAACACTAAAGTTTTTGCAAGTTCTCAAGTTTGTGTCAATCTTTGAAAATATGATGTATTTTCATAGAAAACTATTTTTTCATGATAAATTATACCCTAAATAATGTCTACACAAATTTTTACGATTTTTGGAATTTTGTAGAATTTTCTAGGGGTTTCTGAAATTGGCTGAAATTGAATTTCAGCAATTTCAGGCCTCCAATCGATCAGTGGATCGATTGGAGTGCCTCAATCGATCAGCCGATCGATTGAGAAGGCATTTCTCGCGAGCAGAAGCTCGCTGGATCGATCAGCCGATCGATCCAAGAAGATTGAATCGATCAGTGGATCGATTCAGCAGGGTTCAATCGATTGGAACCCAACTCCAATCGATTGAAGATGCTGATTTTGGCTGGGAAAGCTTATTTTCAGCATTTTGAACCTATTTTAGTCTAGGTAACCATTCCAAACCCCTGAAAATACATTTGTATACATAAAAAGGGTGTTTTCGTGTGGAAAACAAGGATGGATTGGTTAAGGAAGGCTAAGTTGAAGTTTAAGTTGAGGTTTGTTTCAAATTTTGAATATTTGAACCTCAAAACTTCTAAAATTGGGTTTCCTAAAGTTTTGGGGATTCCAAGTCATTGTTGGTGTAATGACAGAAGTTACCACCATGTCTTTATGGGGAGGGACTCTTTAAAGACATAAAAATTATTTTTCATGAACCTTGGAAGGTGGTTAACCTTCCGTTAAGAACATGCTCAAGGTTGAGCGTTTGAACTTTAATGGGGAGTGGATATCCTCATTGTTCAAGTGGTTTCAAGTGGATAATGCTCAAGGATGGCATTTGCCTACATTGGGGGAGAATGTAGGGTTAAGGTTAATGAAGGGTATGAGACCTTCATTATCGTGCTGATCACAACGAGTGAAGTTGTGAACGACGATGAGCAACTCTTCAGGGGGAGAGTTTTTCAACAAGTGAATCTGTTGATGTGTGCCAAAAAATGGGGCATGGTTTGATGTGTGCCAATAGGGGGAGAATGAAAGGGAGTAAGTTAGGCTTTTATCACCTAGAGGGAGTTTGCCCGCTTAGGGGGAGAATGAAGGGCTTAACTTATGCATTCATTACCTAGTGGCATGAAGAAGGTTTAGGCTATGGGATTAGCCTAACTTACATGTGGTATTGTAAGTGATAGTGTTGGTATTGTCAAACATCAAAAAGGGGGAGATTGTTGGTGTAACATTCCTCAGGTCAAGGTTGACCTGGTTGACCAAGCTTGAGTCTTGGTTTGGATTTCGATGTTTGACAATGTAAGGTTGATTGAAGAAGAGTCAAGTAGGTCAAGGATGACCGGATACTTGACTGGGAAGTCCTAACTGGGATGTTAGTCAGGAGGAAAATCCTGGTGAGTGAAGCCAGGTGAAAAACCTAGTGAGTGAAGCTAGGCAATTGGGAAGTCCTAGTGAGTGAAGCTAGGCAGGAGAAAAATCCTGGTGAGTGAAGCCAGGTGAAAGACCTAGTGAGTGAAGCTAGGCAATTGGGAAAGTCCTGGTGAGTGAAGCAAGGCAAGAGAAATCCAGATGGGTCAAGGTTGACCAGACATCTGGTGAGAGTCCAAGTAGGTCAAAGGGATTGACCGGATACTTGGCACGAGGAAGAAAAGTCCAAGTAGGTCTTAGGGAGTGACCGGATACTTGGCAAGAAGAGAAAAGTCCAAGTGGGTTAAAGGGATTGACCAGACACTTGGTGAGAGAGTCCTAGCTGGTCAAAGGTGACCGGATGCTAGGTCTTATGTACCAACAAGTCATGGTTGACTAGATGTTGGTTTAGGGGGCTTTGGACTTGGTTTTGGGCAAAAACCAAGATCTGGATTGATCAGCCGATTGATCCAGCAGGTTTGGATTGATCCGTGGATTGATCCAGCAGGTTTGGATTGATCCGTGGATCGATCCAGCAGATCTGGATCGATCAGTGGATCGATCCAGAAGATCTGGATCGATCCACCGATCGATCCGGTGAGTCCCCGCGAACAGAACCCCTCTGGATCGATCGGTGGATCGATCCAGAGGTCCCAATCGATCAGTGGATCGATTGGGACGCTGCTGCTTCGCGCGATAAGCGCTGGATCGATCCGTGGATCGATCCAGAAGTTTTTCCAGAGCACAGAGGCGCTCTGGATCGATCCGTGGATCGATCCAAAGCCTCCCCGATCGATTGGGAGCATTCCAATCGATCGGGATTTGACCGTTAGCGTCGATTTAAGCCGCAGGCGTTCATTTCCTTCGGCAGAACTTCACCGATTCATTCCAGATTCATCACAGCTCCTCCCCAGCACTCTCTAAGCTCCTCACCGCCAGTTCTTGAAGGTTCTTGGAGGTTCATCCAAGTCAAGAGGCGAGTTGCAACGAGAAGAAGAAGAAGCTAGGGTTTTTACTGCATCTCTTGTAAGCTTTTGCTTATTCTTTACTACCCTTTCTTCTACTTGTATTGAGAGTCTTGTAGGGCTTCTCCGCCTTCGGTAGTTACCGAAAAGGAGTGTTTATTAGTGGAGGTGTGTGTGTGTGCGTGGATCCTTGGACTAGTCACCTCATATGAGGTGGATACCAAGTAAAATCCTATTGTTAGCATTGTTGTAGTTTGTTTCTTTGTATTCCGCTGCGCATCACTTTGAAGAAACAAGCAACGAAGCACGACGAGCACACGCGAAGCTATTCACCCCCCCTCTAGCTACTTTTCGGTCCTAACAGGGACAACCCAAGGGCACATCGAGTACGCGGAGTTACGGATCAAGATCAAAATGGTCCGAGCGCCCAGAGTTGTTCCAGGCCCCCAGACTGGAGAGGTTTTATCCATATTGAGCTGTTGCAATCCATTATAATGTAGATAAAGTTTTAGCCACACTTAGGTGCCCGGAACCCTTCTAGGCGCCCGGAGTAGGGCTAAACTACAACCCTGGTCTTAGTAGTTTAACACAACACTTATAAATGATCTTCTTTATGTTTAGTTTTGTAATCTAGTGCTTAAACTACTATAAGGGGCTTCTCCGCTAGAAGAAGATTAGATAGTGAGCTTTTAACATCTTGGACTAGTAATCTCTTGATTGCAAACCAAGGCAATTCACCCATCTCTTGCCGGTCGCAAGGGACCAACACTTGTAACGTTCTATTTTTTTTCATCCTACGAGTCCACTTTGTTTTTTTTTTTTTTTGGGGTTATTGGACATAAGAATTCATTGTGATATCCATTAGTCTAGCAAAATTCAGTAAACCTATGATTTTCAAATCACCCCTCTCCTATGATCACTTCTAATTCTTTTAATCTTGGTATCTTTTTCATTTTTTGTTAATTTGTAAAAATTATTAAAGGTTTCAAAAGTTTTATCTTTAGTTTTTAGAAATTTTACCCAAGTCAATCTTAAGTAATCGTCAATTATTACTAAGCAGTATTGGTTTCTACTTAGCGACTTAGCTCCGTGTGAATCAAATAAGTCTAAGTGTAGGAGATCAAGTATTGAATTAGTTTGATTTAGGTTAGTTAGTTTATGCTTGATTTAGTTTATTTACCTTGTTGACAAGTATTACAGATTGTATTTTCTAAAATTTTTAATTTTAGTAGACCTCTAACTAAGTCATTTTGACTCATTTTTGAAATGAGTCTAATGTGAGTGTGATCCAGTCTTCCGTGCCATAATTTGGTTTCCTCTTGTTGTGTTAAGAGACACTTGAGTGAGGAGGTTGGTAGGTTAATTGTGTAAACATTATTTTTCCTACTTCCCTTAAGAGTAATTTCAAATTTTTGATATTTTTAATTATGCATTCAGAGTTCGAGAAAGTTAGTAAGTAGCCTGAGCCACATAGTTGACTTATGTTAAGTTGAATTTAAATTTATCAACTAATAAAAATTTTTGAATAATGAAATCAGAACTTAGTTCGATATTACCTGTTCTGATTATCTTAAGTTTTCCATCGTTGTCAAACGTAACTGACCCTAGGTTCTTGAGTTTTAAATTGGTGAACTTCAATCTGTCTCCAGTCATGTATTTGGAGCATCCACTATCCAACATTCATTGGTCCAAATTATTATGTTCCTACACATAAAGTATTTGATTTGGATCTAATTTAAATGGATTATACGATAGATTGATTGAATTCAATCCCTTATTTTCCATCCCATCCAATCTAAGTTGTCAATCATGTTATGCTTATGGGTGATTGTGAGATGGCTGATTGAGTTTAACTTAGGTTTTTTAATGTTTAATTGAGGTTTAATTTAAGGTTAGGTTTGTTAGGATGTATACTAAAAGCCTAGCTTTTGGTATAAACATTTATCTAGAAATAAGAATCACATTGGTCAAATGTCTACATTTATGATAAATGTAGTTGTTCAATTAATTTATATTGTAGATAACATGGTGTGTGGTTTCACACACAGAGGATCATGTTATCAGTACCTTATAAATTATAAACAGTAGCTCACGACCAAGATGGAAAGGAACAAACCATTGGAAGGTCGTAGTGTAATTAGGTATTAGTTTATCTTAATTATATAATTACACTAGTACACTTAGAGTTTATTGAGTAGGACAATTAGATGTCGTTTCTTTTATACTGACTTTATAAAAGAACAAAGACCTCAGTTATTATGGAAGTGTGTGCTCTTAATCCTAATATAATAACAAACACATATATTTGATATTTATTTCTTTAATTTATCAATAGGTGAGATTTAGTTCGATAAATCAATAAGCCCGATAAGTTGGGAAATGATATTGTAGGACCGTTGGGCCGACTAGAAGGGGGGTTGAATACCCTGTCAATTAAAAACAGACAACCCTTCCTCGAACGATTAAGCTAACACTTGTAAAATGAATTAAGCAGATAAATAAAAGCATAACAGAAAAGACGAGGCACCAGATGTTTACTTGGTTACAACCGATGTGGTTGTTAATCCAAGGAAGATTAAGCTCAAAAACTCCTTCAGGCGGAGAAGCCTCTTACAGTGTTTAGGCACAGAAAACAGAAGCTTAACAACTAAAGCATACACGTGTTTGGAAATAGATTGATCGTGATAGTTAAAAAGCTTCTGGACCAAGGCTATAGTTATAGCCTTGGTCGGGGCGCCTGGAAGGGTTCCGGGCGCCCTGGGGGGGGATAAAATTTATCCCCCAACGGTTGGATCGAGTCAAAGCTCGATCCTGTGAAAAAGTCACTTCCGGGCGCCCCGGAGCCAAAAGTCAACCCAGTTGACTTTTGGTCCGTGCTCTCTTCTCCGGTTCAGCTCGCCTCTGGTCCGGGTCTTTCTGCTCCGGCTCCGCTTGCTTGGGTGATCTCTGACATCCAGAATAGGGCTCACCCGAACCCATCTTCCGGTCTTCTCGAGCGTGCTTCCCTCCGGCTTCTCGTCCCTCGGAATTGCCGCGTGTCCCTTCTCGTCCACCAGCGTACTCATCCGCAGACTTCGTCCCTCGATCGCACCCCGTGCCGACCTTCGCGCTAGCTGCGTCTCTTGCTCCCCGAGCAATCTTCCGCTCCGGCTTTCGTACCTCGGAACCACCGCGCGCACTTCCTTCTCGTCCGCCGGTGTACTCTTCCGCAGCGCCTCGTCCCTCGGACGCACAGTGTGTCGTCCTTCTCGCTAGCTGCGTCTTCCGCTCGAGTACCTGTGCTCCTAAGCTCTTGCACACTTAGACACAAGGTTAAATACAACGCAGGACCTAACTTAACTTGTTGATCACACCAAAACAACCTTGGGGTTTCAACAATCTCCCCCTTTTTGGTGTGATCAACCCAAGTTAAGCTAGGGTCAAAAATAGATATGAAATTAAACAATTTATTGTAATAATATGCAACAAGATAGAAAAAATTAAATTTCAAAATTTTTTAATTTTCAATTTGTATCTCCCCCTAGACTTATACTTTCCTTCTCCCCCTTTGATCACAATAAAATGGGGTTTAAAATTCTAAGGGTTTAAAGACTTAGAAAATTTTGAAAAGTTATCTGTTAAAATATTTCTAAGTCAACAATAGCTTTTTGAAAAGTTTCTAAGTTAAAAAAAACTTTCTAAGCCCAAAAGACTTTTATGCAAGAAAATTTAAACAAAAAAAATTTCTATGCATTTATTAGTTCTTAATTCTATTTATCAGAAAGTTTTAAATTTCCATTTTAACTTATCATAATTTCTTAAATCAATCTTTTTCAGATTTAAAACCGCAAGTATTAAACATGTAAAAATTTGTATCATGTTAATTTCTATTTTTTGAATTTCTACTTCACAAAAATATTTGAATAGCATAAATTTTAACTTGATAAATTTTTTTGACAATATAAGAAGTTCTTTCGAAATGTGCAAAATTCGTTCGAAAGACTATTTTGTAATTTGCAAGAATTTTTTAACAATAAGTGTTTGTAGGAATCTATTAATAATAGATTTCTTAATCTGAAAATTTTGTTTGATGAATCAATTTCTAATTCACAAGACTTTTTCAGTAAAGTAATTTGTAATTCGAAATTTTTAGATCCGGAAAAGGTTTTTGAAAAAATACTTTGTGATTCGCAAGAATCTTTCATCAAAATCTTTTCTAATTCGAAAAAATTTTTAGATCCGGAAAAAGTTTTCGATAATATTTCTAAGTTGCATAATTCTTTCGTAAAAATATTTTGTAATTTGCAACAATTATTCGACCGAAGATTTTCTAATCCGAAAATTTCTTTCGATAATTCAAATTTTGGTTCGCAAAAATCTTCAGGTAATTTGATTAATTGACCCAGTTGTTCAGAGGGTAGAGGTCATACCTTACTTACCTCGTCGGCCGTTGGTTCTCCCCCTGTTGAATTAATTTCTTCTGAAGATTCTCCCCCTTCATCGATCTCGGGATGTACTTCGACTGTTGGGGTTGTCTTGGTAATTTCTTCCGTCTCGGATTCTTCTGATAACGGCTCGATGTCTATTGAGGAGACGACTTCAACCGGTTCTTCATAGAGCATTAAGAACTTTTTCCAAAGTTCTTTCGCGCTTTTGTACTCTCCGACTCTGTCGAAATCTTTAGTTGGTATTGCGCTTAGAATGTGAAACTCTGCCCGACTGTTTGCCATTGACTCGTCACGTTGCTTCTTGTTCCATAGGCGTAGATCGAGTTCTTCTCCATTCGTTGTCTTTGGTGCTTCATAACCTATTTTCATTATTTGAGAAATACCAATATCAGAGTTAAGAAATACCGTCATTTGTTGCTTCCAAGAAGCAAGCTCCCCCTCGAATGCTGGTGGGTAGTCGCTAGCTCCGGCCATTGTTTTGTTGCTTCAGACGGCGGTTAGTCCTTCTGAGGCATACTCGGCTCTGATACCACTTGTAGGACCGTTGGGCCGGCTAGAAGGGGGGTTGAATACCTTGTCAATTAAAAACAAACAACCCTTCCTCGAACGATTAAGCTAACACTTGTAAAATGAATTAAGCAGATAAATAAAAGCATAACAGAAAAGACGAGGCACCAGATGTTTACTTGGTTACAACCGATGTGGTTGTTAATCCAAGGAAGATTAAGCTCAAAAACTCCTTCAGGCGGAGAAGCCTCTTACAGCGTTTAGGCACATAAAACAGAAGCTTAACAACTAAAGCATATAAGTGTTTGGAAATAGAATGATCGTGATAGTTAAAAAGCTTCTGGACCAAGGCTATATTTATAGCCTTGGTCGGGGCGCCTGGAAGGGTTTCGGGCGCCCTGGGGGGATAAAATTTATCCCCCAATGGTTGGATCGAGTCAAAGCTCGATCCTGTGAAAAAGTCACTTCCGGGCGCCCCAGACAGCTCCGGGCGCCCCGGACAGTTCCTGGCGCCCCGGAGCCAAAAGTCAACCCAGTTGACTTTTGGTCCGTGCTCTCTTCTCCGGTTCAGCTCGCCTCTGGTCCGGGTCTTTTCTGCTCCGGCTCCGCTTGCTTGGGTGATCTCTGACATCCGGAATAGGGCTCACCCGAACCCATCTTCCGGTCTTCTCGAGCGTGCTTCCCTCCGGCTTCTCGTCCCTCGGAATTGCCGCGTGTCCCTTCTCGTCCACCAGGGTACTCATCCGCAGACTTCGCCCCTCGGTCGCACCCCGTGCCGACCTTCACGCTAGCTGCGTCTCTTGCTCCCCGAGCAATCTTCCGCTCCGGCTTTCGTACCTCGGAACCACCGCGCGCACTTCCTTCTCGTCCGCCGGTGTACTCTTCCGCAGCGCCTCGTCCCTTGGACGCACAGCGTGTCATCCTTCTCGCTAGCTGCGTCTTCCGCTCGAGTACCTGTGCTCCTAAGCTCCTGCACACTTAGACACAAGGTTAAATACAACGCAGGACCTAACTTAACTTGTTGATCACACCAAAACAACCTTGGGGTTCCAACAGATATCACTTATAGTGTGTGTTGTTGATTATAGAAGGAAACTGTGTCCTAGTAATCTAGGTTGAGAATGCCCTCAAGAGGAGCTCATAAGGATTGTCATGTTAAATCTTGCAGGTGGACTTAGTCCGACATGACGATAAGGTTGAGTGGTACTACTGTTGGACTAAGATATTGATTAAATGAGTTGTCAGTAACTCACTTAATTAGTGGACATTCGACATCTTAAACACAGGGAGACTAACACACTCATAATAAGAAGGAGCCCAAATGTAATTTGGGATTGGTGCGGTAGTTCAATAATAGTTTTCTAGTGGAATGAATTATTATTGATAAAATTAAGTTGTGTGTTCGGGGCGAACACGGAATGCTTAATTTTATCGGGAGACCAAAACCAATTTCTCCTTTCGGTTCCTATTGTAGCCTCTTAATTATATAGTACTATACCCACCTTCTTACCCATCCTATAGGGGCCGGCCAAGCTAGCTTGGAGACCAAGCTAGGGCCGGCCATGGCTTGGTTCATGGGTGAATTCATGTGGCCGGCCCTAGCTTGAACTCAAGCTTAGGTGGCCGTCCCTATTAAAATAAAAAGGAATTTTAATTTTAATTTTAAAATTTTTCTTATGTGGATAACATGATATAAAAGAGAGTTTAAAAATTTAAATCTTTCCTTTTATAGGATTCTACAAAAGATTAAGAGAAGAGCTAAATCTCTTTCCTTATTTGTAGATTAAAAGGTTGATTTTAATTTTGGTAAAAACTTTCCTTTTAATCATGTTCATGAAGAAAGTTTAAAATTTAAAAATTCTCTTTTTTTAGTTTCTACAAAAGATTAAGATAAGATTTAATATCTTTCCTTATTTGTAGATTGAAAGGAGATTTTAATTTTTAGAGATAACTTTCCTTTTTTGGAAATTATCCACATGTTTAAAAGAAAGATTTTAATTTATAAAATTTCCTTTTTATTAACCAATCATGAAGGGATAAAAATTATTGGAGAAATTTTTATAAATTTTCGGAAACAAATTAGGAAGTTTTAATTCTTGTTTTAATTAAGACTTTCCTTGTTTTGGGGAGAAAGTGGCCGGCCAAATAAGTTGGAAAAAGAAAATTGATTTTTAATTAATTAATTTTTCTTTTTCATGGTAAAGGAATTAAGGAAGTTTTTATTTAAATTTTCTTATTTGCCAAAGCCAAGGATTATAAAAGAGGGGGTAGAGGTGCCTTCAAAAATATACAACAACCTCTATTCTTTTTCTCCCTCTTTTCCTTGGTGGTGTGGCCGGCCCTTCCTTCTTCTCTTCTTCTTCTCTTTGTGGCCGAACCTCTTCATGCTCTTGGAGTTTTAATTGGTGGCCGGATTCTAGCTTGGAGATGAAGGAGAGAAAGCTTGCATCCCTTGGAGCTTGGTTGGTGGAAAAAGTTCTTCATCCTTTGAAAGTTTTTGCTTGGCCGAAACTTGAAGGAAGAAGAAGAAGGTGCTAGGTGGTTCTCGTCTCGGAAGATCGTCGCCCACACAACGTCCGAGATTAGAAGAGGAATATAGTAGAAGATCAAGAGGTCATTATTCACAAAGAAAGGTATAACTAATAATTGTTTTCCGCATCATGTTAGTTTTGTTTCTTTGTAAAAATATCAAATACAAGAGGCATGCGATTCTAGTTTTTCGAATTAGTTTTCGAAGTTGTGTTCTTTTGTTTTTTTCTTTTCCTTGTGATTTGATTGTTCTTAGCGGCTAACCTAGGGTTACTATGGGAAGGTTAAATATTTAATTTCCTTAAAAGACTTTGTCTAGTCGGTGGTGGTTGTTCCCATATCCAAGAAGGCCAAGTGCCTCGCCATGCAGTACTGGAAGCCGATTTTGGAAATAGATATTTAATTGTCTTCGTGACCTAGGTGATTTGGATCGAACGTGTTAAGTTCCGCAGGAGATCCAAATCTAAACCTAAAAGAACAAATAAATTAAACTTAGGATCAAACGTGTTAAGTTCTGTAGGTGATCCAAGTTTAATTTAAAAGAACACATGGTAGCTAGGAAAAGGTTCAGACCTTTGTACAAAATTTTTGTACAGTGGAACCGTTAGGTTTTCCGAGTAGCAACCAACAAGGTTTTAGTAAAGTTTAATTAGATTAGTTGAATTATGTTGAATTAAGTTTAATTAGATTAATTGGATTATGTTTAATTGTATTTAAGTTTGATTAGATTAGGTTTAATTAGATTTAGTTTAGGTTAAGTTTGAATTAGGTTTGAGTTAAGTTAAGTTTGAATTAGGTTTAAGTTAAGTTAAGTTTGAATTAGGTTTTAAGTTAAGCTAAGTTTGAATTAGGTTTAAGTTAAGTTTGAATTAGGTTTAAGTTTTAAGTTTAACTAATTTTTATTTTGAATCTAAATCCATCTCATCCTTTTCTAAATTGTCAATCAAGAAACCTTATTGTTGGTGTGGTTAGCACTAACGGTCTAACTCAGGTTTTGATGAATGATAAATCAGGTTAAGTTAGGTTTGTTGTTGTCTAACACTCTGATCGAGTGTGCAGGCGAAGTCCAAACAGGTCGACGGGCTGACCGGATGTCTGACAGGAAGCCCAGCTAGGTCGACGGGCCGACCGGATAGCTGGCATGAAGTCTAAGCGGGTCGACGGGCTGACCGGACGCTTGGCACGAAGTCCAGCTAGGTCGACGGGCTGACCGGATAGCTGGCGAGAAGTCCAGACAGGTTGAAGGGCTGACCGGACGTCTGGCGGGTAAGTAAAGGTAAGTCACTGGAGGGGAGTGACCGTGAGGACGTGTTTCCGAGAAGGGAACATTAGGCGTCGATCCGGCTTAGATCTATTTCGGATATCTAAGTCGAGATCGTGACTAGATTCCGATCTCGGAAAGACGGAATCTAAGTCATACTCTTTATGTTGAACTTATAAACTGTGCTAACACTTTGTCTTGCAGGAAATTCATTATATTTGCCTCGGACTAACCTTGTCTTACAGGAGAAGGACTTTTTCTAGAGAAAGGTGGTCCGGGCGCCCGGAGGTCCGGGCGCTCGGAAGGGATCCGGGCGTTCGGAGGAAAATGTTATCCAGGACACGGCGTCGACACGTGGAGCTCTCTAGTTGGGACTACCACGTCACACCAGGGCGCCCGGAAGGGATCCGGGGTGCTCCGAGCCTCCTATATAAGGAGGGTCAAAGGTGGAGCACACAACAACAACTCTGAACTGAAAACCTGCTCTCCTGTGCTCTTGCAACGCTGTGAAAGATCTCCGACAAAGCTCTATCCGTTTCTTCTTATTTTCTATTGTCGGTATTTCTTGTTCTAGCTTTTCTGTAATTAAACTTTGTAATTGAATATTCGAATTGCTAGTGATTATCCAACGAAAGTACTCAACGAGTACGGGCCTTGGAGTAGGAGTCGACACAGGCTCCGAACCAATTAAAAAGGTTCTGTGTTAGCATTGTTTTACTTTTTCGCTGCGCTTACTCTCGACGAATTTTTGTAATCAATATTCACCCCCCTCTATCGAACGATCACGGTCCAACAAGTGGTATCAGAGCAGGTACCGCTCTGATTTGGTGCAACCACCAATCAGACAAGGGGGTGATCTAATTTTTAGATTTTTTTTTTTGCTTTCGGATTTCAGTTTTTCGTATAATTCCAAACTGGTATTATTAACTTTTAGGAAATCTCCTTCCGTCGTAATTAAATCTAAATTGGCGCAACACCAATTTAGTTAATTTTATTTAATTCTTCCCGCACTACTAATCCAAGACCAAGTCTTGGAACCTCTCTATTTTGTTTTTTTTTGTGCATATTAAAAATGTCGCAGATCGAGAGCTTCAGCACAGTGCGACCTCCCCTTTTCAACGGGGATGATTTCCTGTACTGGAAGAAGCGGATGGAGGTGTATCTCAAGACAGATTTCGACCAGTGACTAAGCGTCACAAAAGCTTACAAACCACCAGTTGACAGCTCAAGGAACCTACTGAATCCTGAACAATGGACATCAGACATAAAGAAAAAGGCATCAATGGAGAACAAGGCGATCAATACTGTAACGACCCGGCCCTCTTGGCCCATTTGACGGCCCATTTGGCGACCCTCGGGTCGTCGACCGTTGGCCCTTATGTCGTCGGCCCATTTGGCGACCTCTCATGTCGTCGACCGACGACCCTTGGCCGTTTCTTGCCTCCCCCAGGATTCGAACTCTAAACCTCCAGGCTTAAGTATTAGAGTTTATGAATTCTGGTAACCAAGTGCATCTCACTTGGTTACCAGGATTCATAAACTCTAATACTTAAGCCTGGAGATTGAGAGTTCGAATCCTGGAGGAGGCAAAAATCCACTGCCAGGGGTGGAAAGTCCTAGTGAGTAACGACACGGCCAAGGGTCATCGGTCAACGACATTAGACGTCGCCAAATGGGCCGACGACATAAGGGCCGACGGTCGACGACATGAGAGGTCACCAAATGGGCCGCCAAATGGGCCAAGAGGGTCGGGTCGTTACAAATACATTACAATGCGGATTAACAAGAGAACAGCTGAACCGGGTTGGACCGCATCAGAACGCTAAAAAGCTATGGGATAAATTGATCGAGTTGCACGAAGGAACTAGCGACGCTAAGGTAACAAAAAGGGATTTATTATTAAATAAAATATTTAATATAAAAATACAGAAAGGAGAAACAGCGAGTCAGCTGCACGTGAGGATCAAGGATATCCTCAACGGGCTCCACGCAATAGGCCACCAGATGGACAACAGAGACCTAATCAGGTATGTGTTAAACGCATTTCCACGTAATAGTTTATGGGCATCCATCGTGGATGCTTACAAAATTTCTAAGAATTTAACTAAATTTAAATTAGATGAATTGTTTTGTGAACCGGAGTTACATGAGCAGACTGACGTTGGAGCCGAGAAAGGTGTTGTTTTATATGCAGGTTCCTCCAAGAAGAACAAGCCTGAACCTGAAGAAGACTCTGACCAAAGCTCTGAAGATGAAGAATACCTGGTGAACCTGGTAAGGAAGATGTTCACCAGAAGGAAGAGAAGATTCATCAAGAAGGATGTACAAAAGATCAGTTCTCCAGCCGATTCGAGGAACGTAACATGCTTCGGATGCAACAAAAAGGGGCACTACAAGAACGAGTGTCCAAGACTAAAGATCGACAAACCGAAGCCGACCAAAAAGAAGGCCCTCAAAGCGACGTGGGACGACTCCTCCTCAGACGAATCAGAAGCAGAAGATCAGAAGCACCAGAGGCACCTCGCGCTGATGGCCTGCGAAGCATAATCGGAAGACGGGTCCGAACCCAAATCGAGCCACGAGTCCGTACTCGTTTCCGAAGGTTCCGAAGAGGTATTTCTAACCTTAAACAGAAAGTTTTTTAAAATTATTTCTTGCTTAAATAATAAGTTAGTTAAATTAGAAAATGAAAACAAATTGCTTCTTGAGGAAAATCAAATCCTCAAGGAACAAGTTGTAAATAATAAGTCAACTCAAGATCTAACATTTGAGGAGGAGAATTCATCATTAAAATTAGAAATTAATAATTTAAAAAATGTGTTAGAAAAATTTACTACCAGATCAAAAAATTTAGACTTAATCCTAAATAATCAAAAAACATGTTATAATAAAATCGGACTCGGATATAAGTCGAACTCAAATAAAACTTTTAAATCATTAATAATCCAATATAAACCAACGAATAAAGCTTAGGTTCCGAAAGCGTGTTTGACCACGTAAATAGGACCTAACCAATATTATATCCCTAAAGATAAAATATATTACGTAAAGTCAAATAAACCAAATCAAAAACCAGAATACAAATCTAAACAAAAAAAATTAAAATCTAAATATATTAGAACTCACCAAAATTTAAACTATCACCAAGTAAAGTATAACTATAAAATAAATAGACATAAACCTAGAACTAAAAATTAAATTAACAGCCATTAATTTAGGGGGAGACTCCAAAATAGCTGGCACCTCCAAAACTAACATACCCGGCAGAGTAACCTTAACCAACCTACCCAATAGGGTAACTAGGACTAGTTAAAAAGGGGTTCAAGTTTAACTTGAAAAATGGTACCGGTGAAGTTTTGGATGATAGTATGTTAGGGAAGCTTAGTTTATGTATGTCTAGGAAGATATGGCTTCGACCTGGTGCATTTGGCTAAGTGGAACTGATCGAAGCTACCCTTTATGGATCCTAACCAGTTAGACCAAGGTTTTGTACTAAGTCCAGTGGATAGGACTATTTGAAAAACCTCGAAGGCATGGTTACTCTAATGATGTCCAAGTGACTCACCATAGCCCAGAATTTTATCCAGAGAACACCTATTTGTTGAACCTAAAGCTAAAACTGAATCTAACACAAGTTAAAAACAAACCCTAAAATTGAACATAATTCATCTCACAAAATTATAGGATTCCTTGATTGAAAACATAGATCGGGTGAGATTACTAAGGACCTAAATGAAATTAATTAAATTATAAATGAAATTAATTGAATTAATTGAATTAAAATAAATTAAATTAAACTTAATTTAAATTAAGTTAAGTTAAATTAAATTAATTAATTAAATTAAAATTAAATTAAATTAAATTAATTAAATCAATTAAGTTAACATGTTAAATTAAATTAAAAATTTATTTTAAAAATTAAACTTAATTTTTTTCTTAAAAATATATTTTAAAAATTAAACTTATTTTTTTCTTTCTTAAAAGTTTATTTTAAAAAATTAAACTTAATTTTTTTAACTTAAAAAGTATTTTAAAAATTAAACTTAACTTATTTTAAAAAGATATTTTAACAATTAAACTTAATTTTTTTAAAAAAATTATTTTAACAATTAAACTTAAATTTTTTTACTTAAAAATTTATTTTAAAAATTAAACTTAAATTTTTTTAACTTAAAAATTATTTTAACAATTAAACTTAAATTTTTTTTAACTTAAAAATTATTTTAAAAATTAAACTTAATTTTTTCTTAAAAATTAAACTTAATTTTTTTAACCTAAAAATTTATTTTAAAAATTAAACTTAAATTTTTTTAACTTAAAAATTTATTTTAAAAATTAAATTAAAATTTTTCTTTCTTAAAAATTTATTTTAAAAATTAAACTTAAAATTTTCTAACTTAAAAAATATTTTAAATATTTTAACAATTAAACTTAATTTTTTTTAAGAAATTATTTTAACAATTAAACTTAAATTATTTTAACTTAAAAATTATTTTAACAATTAAACTTAATTTTTTTAACTTAAAAATTATTTTAAAAATTAAACTTATTTTTTAAAAAAAAAATTATTTCAAAATTTAAACTTAAATTTTTTAACTTAAAAATTATTTTAAAAATTAAACTTAATTTTTTTACTTAAAAATTATTTTAAAAATTAAACTTAATTTTTTTTACTTAAAAATTATTTTAAAAATTAAAACTTAAATTTTTTAAAAAATTATTTTAACAATTAAACTTAAATTTTTTAACTTAAAAATTATCTTAAAAATTAAACTTAAATTTTTTTATTAAACTTAAAATTTTTTAATTTAAGAAAATTTATTTTAGAAATTAAACCTAATTTTTTTTTAACTTAACAATGTCTCTTAAAAAAAAAGGGAAGGATGAAACCGGAGTAAAAAACTAGGGGCGGGCGCCCCTGGTATACTGACCCGGGGCGCCCGGAAGGGACTCCGCGCGCCCCGCCCCTCTTGACCCCGGGCGCCCGGAATGGATCCGGGCGCTCGGAACCCCTTATATAGAGGGGGCAGGGGCGCCCCCTCCTCTCGCACCACAACTTTCTCACTTTCGTCAAGGCTCCTTCCGAGCTTTATTACGAGACTGAGTAAAATTAAATTTTACTTCGTTCTGCGGTTAATACGCTGTGCGAATCAACCAGGGTCGTCATTTCTAAATATATTCTGCGATGACTCGATAAAATTCTTGTTCTCTGTTTAAATTTTTTGTAGCTGTTGCATGTTTTTTTTACTTAGTATACTTTTGCTTCATAATTTAGGAAACATTCTAAATCTGGTGCTGGGCCCTCCACTGCTAGCATTGACCCTAGGTTTCCCACTGACGAGCTTAGGATTAAGTTTGAGTCGACCATTTATATGGCCATTAGGACTAAATGTGTAGATAGAGCATTCTTTGTACGTTCGTGTGTTCAAGTTATAGAGGTTATGAACCACTATAACTTGTGGAACCTTGTTGATTGCACTAGTCCAGTAAACATAGGTTTGTGTGTTGAATTTTATAACAACCTAGTAAAAGTAGACGACCTTACCTATACTACAAGAGCAGCTGACACTGATATCACGCTATCCCCTACTACCATCCGAGACTTTTTGGAGTTACGCCCATCTACCTGTCTCTTTCAGTGCTATCCTCCCAGGGATCTACCATTTGGAGATCCCTATTCGCTTATTACTCTTGATACAATTTATTCATATTTTTTTAGGGGCGAGCGAGTACCCACTGTGACCCAGTGTAGGTCAGTTGCCCTTCGAGTCCAGGACTACGCCCTTTATAGGGTCTTAGTCTTTTGCATTCTACCATTGAGCACTCGCAACATCGCGGTGATACGTCCATTCCACTCTTTTCTTCTCTATGCCCTGTGTCATAAGTTAGATATTGACATCAGCCTACATATCTTTTCTGTTGGACCCCGTGGATGTTTTGATGTGATCAACCAAGTTGGTTAGGTTCTGCTTTGTATTTGATCCCTGTGTCTGAGTGTGCAGGAGCTTAGGAGCGCAGGAAGTTGAGCGGAAGACGCAGCTAGTGAGAAGGACGGCACGGGAAGGGAGCCGACGGGCTCGGTGCGTCCGAAGGACGAGAGAGCTGCGGAAGAGTACACCGGTGGGCGAGAAGAATGTGTGCGGCGTTCGAGGGACGTTAAGCTGGGGAGGAAGGCTGCTCGAGGAGAAGGCCGGAAATTGGGTTCGGGTGAGCTCTATTTCGGTTGGCCGGAATCACCCAAAAGAACGGGACTTCGGAAGACGAAGCAAAGAAGCAAGCAAGCTGGAAAAGCTGCCAGCCAGCTTGGAGGCGCCTCCATCAGGCTTGGAAGCGCCTCCAGCTTGAAGGCGCCTTCAATGAGTTCTATTCGCTGATCGAGTTGGAGGCGCCTTGAACCTTGTTGGAGGCGCCTTGGACCCTCGGGATAGAACTTCCAGGAGCTATATAAAGGCCCCTGGAGCTAGGAAATATTCATTCAACTCAGTATTAGATTTCCTAGAAACTGTTGAGCTTTCTAAGTGTGTAAAAGGCTTCTCCGCCTTCAGAGAAGGAGTTTTCTTATTGCACTTTTCATCGCCTTGGATTAACAACCGTCTTGGTTGTAACCAAGTTAATTCCGGGGCTTCTCTATTTCTTTTTTCTTAATTGTTTTATTTTAGTGTTGCTATTTTTGAGTTGAAAGTTTGAGGAGGGTATAATTTTTATTTGCAGGCAATTCACTCCCCTCTTGCCGGCCTCCGCTGCACCTACAATTGGTATCAGAGCTAGATTGCCTCAGAAGGACTAACCGCCGACTGAAGTACAACGATCAAGACGATGGCCGAGCAAATATTCATCCTCCAAAGTTCGACGGAGATTTCACCACATAGAAGCAAAAAATGGAGGTATTTTTTAAAATTGAATTTGATATACTTTTAATAATGAAATATGGATATGCAGCGCTGAAAGATAAAGAAGAAAACACGTGGAGCAATAAGGAGCAAGCCGATTTTGTCGCCAACGGAAAGACTAAGTTCCACCTGCTCAGCGTTCTGCCACCTCAGGAGGTAAATCGGATCGGAAGCTACGACTCCGCGAAAGATCTCTGGGAAAAATTCCTGGAGCTTCACGAAGGTACCTCCGAAGTGAAGCTAGCGAGGCACGACATCCTCCAGACCCAGTTGACGAACCTCCGGATGAACCAAGGCGAGAAGGTAGCGCAACTCCAAGCTAGGATTAAAGAGCTGATCACGCAATTAAGCAACCTTGGAGAAGAAGTAAAGAACCGGGACTCGATTCGGTACGCGCTCATCTCCTTCCTCAGGAAACCAGAGTGGGCCTCCTTAGTAGATGCGTACTACATCTCTAAGGACTTCGAGGTAAGTACTCTAGAACAATTGTTTTCTACTTTTAAACTTTATGAATCTCAAGTTGCAGAGCCCAATGGAGTAGAGAAGTCTAGTCAGAACATTGCCTTAAAGGCAAGAATAAACGGTTATGACTCCGAAGCCTTGGTCGACGAATCCGAAGCGGCACTACTGGTAAGACGCTTCAATAAATTTTTTAAATCTAATAAATTTAGATCGCAGACAAAGAGGCATCAGCAAAGAAAAAGGACGGTTCGTTGCTACAACTGCAACGAAGAAGGGCACATCAAAGATGATTGCCCGGACTTGAAAAAAAGGGGAAAGAGAAGGAAAAGATAAAGTACAAGAAACCAGAAGCATCCAAGCACAAGAACCTGAAGGCCACTTGGTCAGATTCGTCTTCTTCCGAATCAGACTTCGAAGCCTTCTCCGGGTTAGCAATGATGGCTAACCATCTTCCCGAAGATGACTTAATCTCCGAGATGAGCATAGATGAAGGGGGAGGAACATCAGAAGAAGAAAGCTGCAGTGAAGGGGGAGCATCACCAAGTCAAGTAAGTAAGGTGCGTAATCTAACCCCTACTTAGTCATTTCTATTTATCAAGTCTCTTTCTAAAGAGTTAGATCAATTAGAAAAAGAAAATGAACATTTGAAATTAGAGAATGCAAAATTGAAAAATGAAATTGAAAAATTGAAATCTGCTGCATGTTCAAATGTTTTTAAAAAATCTAAATTAAAAATTTTTGGTAAATTAAACTGGTATATTAGAAAGCATCAAGGTCAACTTAGGAAAATTCCTAAAACTTATGTACCCCCTAGATTTTTAATTAACCTAGTAGGAAGGAATCTATACTAGATTCCAAAGTCTTTGATAAATTAGAATTATTGAAGTTAGAGCTTACAACGAGTAAATTAAACAATGAATTTCTTTATGAAGCTTTGTCTAAGGAAGTAGTTGTTGCTCCAATAACCAAGAAGGCCTAGTGCCTCGCCACGACTTAGAAGCCGAAATATCGAAATAAAATGTTTAATCCACTTTCTGGTAAAAGCATTAAAAGTAAAAAAAATTAAATAATGCTTTGAAAGTTTTTCAAACTTTTTCTTGAAAACTCTAAAAAATTCATTTTTTTAAAATTATTATGAAAAATTTCTAAAAATTCAGGTTACTTAGATTTTTTTTAAAAAAAATTCTAAAAATTCATTTTTACTTAGAATTTTTACTTAGAAATTTCTTCTGAAAATTCTAAAAATTCATTTTTAACTTAGAAATTTTTTTTGAAAAATTCAGTTTACTTGAATTCTTCAAAAAATTCAGTTTACCCCGTTTTTGCTGTGATCAAAGGGGGAGAAATAGGTACAAGTTTAGGGGGAGTTAGGAATATTTAAGAATTTCAAACTTCTTTTAGTATTGTAAATTTTTATTGCAATTTTTATGTTTAAACTGTTAGTTAGTAATTTCTTTAAATTACTATTTGTTTTTATACCCTAACTTGAACTTGGGTTGATGCACATCAAAAATGGGGAGATTGTTGGACCCCGTGGGTGTTTTGATGTGATCAACCAAGTTGGTTAGGTCCTGCTTTGTATTTGATCCTTGTGTCTGAGTGTGCAGGAGCTTAGGAGCGCAGGAAGTCGAGCGGAAGACGCAACTAGCGAGAAGGACGGCACGGGAAGGGAGCCGACGGGCTCGATGCGTCCAAAGGACGAGAGAGCTGCGGAAGAGTACACCGGTGGGCGAGAAGAACGTGTGCGGCGTTCGAGGGACGTTAAGCCGGGGAGGAAGGCTGCTCAAGGAGAAGGCCAGAAATTGGGTTCGGATGAGCCCTATTTCGGTTGGTCGAAATCACCCAAAAGAACGGGACTTCGGAAGACGAAGCAAAGAAGCAAGAAAGCTGGAAAAGCTGCCAGCCAGCTTGGAGGCGCCTCCAGCTTGAAGGTGCCTTCAATCTGGTTGGAGGCGCCTCCAAGTTGGTCAAAATTGCCGTTGAGCTGCGGATAGAGTTCTATCCGCTGACCGAGTTGGAGGCGCCTTGAACCTTGTTGGAGGCGCCTTGGACCCTCGGGATAGAACTTCCAGGAACTATATAAAGGCCCCTGGAGTTAGGAAATATTCATTCAACTCAGTATTAGATTTCCTAGCAACCGTTGAGCTTTCTAAGTGTGTAAAAGGCTTCTCTGCCTTTAGAGAAGGAGTTTTCTTATTGTATTTTTCATCGCCTTGGATTAACAACCGTCTTGGTTGTAACCAAGTTAATTCCGGGTCTTCTCTATTTCTTTTTTCTTAATTGTTTTATTTTAGTGTTGCTATTTTTGAGTTGAAAGTTTGAGGAGGGTATAATTTTTATTTGCAGGCAATTCACTCCCCTCTTGCTGGCCTCCGCTGCACCTACATTTTCCGCCATTATCTACTCTGCCGGATACGTGACTAGTGGATGAGTTCATATGCCTTACTGTCACATTCTGATAGCATATATGTCCTCTTTGGACATTGATGTCACCAGAGGTGACATCCGCCCTATGACCGAGTTTGACGTTATAGGAGCTAGGAACTTTTTCCTAGTTGGTGTCCATATAGATGATGAGGGTATCATGTCTTGGCAGAGGGGGGCACAGCACCAGCCCGACCCAGATGCTCAGCAGGAGGAGATAGAGCAGGATGAGTTTTTTCTCGCACTGTTTCCTAACGAGGCTGCTCCTTCCCCACCACCAGCTCAAGCACCACGTCGCGCTCCTCGCACTCTAGCCGATCTAGTATCCGGACTAGAGAGAGCTATGTCGAGCCTCCAGCAGGAGTCCTCCTAGTTTCACCGAGACATACGACGAGAGGTCTCCGACCTACGACGAGAGGTGCGACAGGAGGTCTCCGATCTACGACGAGATGTGCGGCAGGAGATCTACGACCTGCGACGAGACCTACGAGAGGATGACCGGACCCGACATACTGAGCTGTTGGCACTACTTCGTTCTTTGGGCTCCGGACCACCTCCTTCATCATATCAGTAGTTGTGATTGTTATATAGTTCTGTTATGACTCTACTACAGCTTGTGTAGTACATCTTGATCTACTGATTAGCATTTCAGATTTGATTGGTTCTGCTCTAATTTAGTAGATTAGGATCATTAAAATTTAAACTGCTTTCAAAATGAATGTTTTAAATCCTACGTTAAAATTGTTTTATTTTTCAAAACTTTCCTATTTGTAGAATTTCAAAACAATTTTAGCAATTAGACTAGGTCAATCCCTTAGAAATCATGTTCCCCTTGGACTAGCATTTGAGCATCTCATCAACACCCTAGTTTTACCTTGTTTGTGATTGAAAAACATAGAAAGGGGTGAGATGCATAGGCCAGTTGCTTGGACTTAAGATGCTTATGTCAGTGCATCAATATAAGTCTGGGCGTTAAATACTAAACATATATTAATCAAGTTAAGTTATTCAGTTTAGTCAAACACTAACTGATTACAATGCACTTAACTTGATTAACCAAGTGAAAGCTGCTATCTTCTGATAGTCAGTAAGTACCTAATTGGTTAGACAGCTATTTTGTATGTCAGGTTTAGGGGGAGGATTAAATCAACCTACTTTCACACTTAGCACCAAAATTATTTTCTCCACTTTAAAAATAATGTATTTTCTAAAATTCTTTTTAATCAGTTTTGAGATTGAATTTCATAAACTAAGGTTTTGAAAATTGAAGCTTTTATAAACTTATGTTTGAATATTTTTTTATATAAATTTAAAAAAGGTTTAAATTGAATTTTATAAATTAAGATTTTGAAAATTGAAAACTTAGTTTTAATTAGTTTTGAATTTTTTTTTTAACTTAGTTTCGAAACTTTGGTTTTAAAAACTCATGTGTAAAAAGTGTTTCAAAATTTAAACCTTGATCTTGAAACTTTGATTTTGAAAACTCATGTTTTTAAAGTGTTTACTTATGTTTGAAAATTAGACTATCAAAACTTAGTTTCCTTAAACTTATACTTGAAAATTAGCTTTTAAAAACTTTCTCTTTGAGTTTGCAAATTCATTTAATTTTGTAAAAATTATCTTTGAAAAATTACTCAAAATATACTAAGTTATGTTATTTTTCAAAACTTAGTCATGTTACAAAAGTTAAATTACTATGTGTTGAAATTTAAAACTCCCCCAAGTTACCTTGACATCATTTCTTACAACTTTTACTCTGTTTGAATTCTATATTGGTTACTTGACGTATGTCCTTATTTGATGAATGACAAAGGGGGAGGGATAGGTGGTTAAGTTAGAGTAAACAAAATGTCAAATTTAAAAACTAACTTAAACCTTAAAAATCATGCTAGTTTTGTTACTTGCATATTTTTTTCACTAACTTAACCAGGTTGTCATTCCATCAAAAAGGGGGAGATTGTTGGTGTGGTTAGTGTTGGGATCTTAGATGGCTAGAGGGGGGTGAATAGCCTCTTTAAAAACTTAAGCAAAGAGTTCTATACAGACACTAGTTAGCGCAGCGGAATAAACAAACTAAAACAAAACAAAAACAAACACACAAACACTGATACACAGATTTACGAGGTTCGGGGATAACTTGCCCCTACTCCTCGGCGTGTCCGTAAGGTGGACGACTCCTTGATCTTCGGTAGATCGCACCCCGGAAGAATTCCGGCTAAAGATCCTCCTTCTAGGTGGAGTAACCTTCCCACAAAGTCTCAAGAAATATCTAATTTAAAGCACGAGACTTACAGAAACTCGGTGGCAAAGGAGAATGGAAATGCTTACAACCACGCGAGAATTAGTAGCAGAAAACAGAGATCGCAGTTCACCCGAGAGCTCAAGAACTTCGCACAACAGCACACACTTTTCTTTCAAGCTTTCTTTCGTGTTCTGTTCTTGTTCCCCTCTCGCTGTTTTTACTGCTTCTCAAAACCTGATCTCTGCTGTCACAAATCTGGTCCAAACTGCGCAAATCAGCGCCGCAGCCAATCCCTTTTCCTCCTTCTCTGATTCTCTGAACTCACACCAATGATATCACAGTCAACACTGGCATCTTCTGAGCTCGAACCAATCCCCAGGAGTCAAGCAGATCGCAGCCAGATCACAGCAGTATCCGTTGATGCCTAAAATGCACCATGCGCCGCTGAAACCAACAGAAAGACCATTTGTCGCATTTCTCTTACGAACTTAATTTGAAATTAGGCTTGGAATGATACCTGTTAACCTGCAAACTCAAAAGCTAACAGCACAGAGGATTACATCACATAAATGAATGAGATATATCAAAAGCAGTGAAGGAATCGTTGATACAACAAACAAATCAGAGTGTGTGGATCGGTCACCAGACCGATCACACTGCCTTGGACCGATCAGGCAATAGCCTGATCGGTCTATCGATCAATCGATCGATTGGGATGTGACCGTCGCAGGTAGCGAGCGATCGATGGCTTCGATGGCGCGGATCTGACGTGACAATCGATTGGGAGCATGCCCGATCGATTGGGAGCCCTAGGATCGCAGAGTATATAGTCGTTGGCGATCTTCTTCTTCGCAGCTCTTCTCCCGATCTCACACGACTTCTCCGACGACTCGTCGCTAGTTCTTGGAAGCTCTTGGGGATATTGATGTGCTCGATGTCATCCCGACATCAGGCAGAACTTAGTTTCCGGATCGGTCCGCCGACCGATCCACCGATTCAGGTGTCATGGATCGGTCACCGACCGATCCAATGTACCATTGAAAGTCCACTTAACTCTCTCTCGACTTAATCCGGAGAACGAGCACCGAGCCCTCTCCGACTTCGTCCGGTCCCAGAACGAGCTACCGAGCCCTCTCGACCTAGTCCGGAGAACGAGCTACCGAGCCCTCTCCGACCCCGGTCCGGAGAACGAGCTACCGAGCCCTCTCGACCTAGTCCGGAGAACGAGCTACCGAGCCCTCTCCGATTTCGTCCGGTCCAGAACGAGCTACCGAGCCCTCTCGACCATTCCGTGCCAAGTCACCATACTTGGACTTTTCCCGTGCCAAGCTCCTGCTTGGACTTTTCACCGATGTCTTGACCCATCTGGATTTCCTTGCCCGGCTTCACTCACCAGACTTTCTCAACTGATCAACCTCACTCATCGAGTCATTCTGAGTTTAAACACTATCTGATACAAACTTAAATCGGTGTCAACATCAAAACAACACCAGGTCAACAATCTCCCCCTTTTTGTTGTTTGACAACACGATTTAAGTTTAGATCAGAATTGTTCAATTTTTCATAATTTTTGGAGAATCAAGATCCTCCCCCTAAGACGGATACAACACTATGTGAGGGTCTTCACATTTGCATTCATCTAAACTTAGTTATCTTCTCCCCCTTTGTCAAACACCGAAAAGGTGCGAATAAGGTAAGATAACTTAAAGAACTCCCCCTTAACCCTTACTGTCTGGTTCTAAAAGCACTGAGAATTCCCTCTAAGTGTATTATAAGACAGTAATAAGGAAATAAAAGACAAACAAGACATGCAAGTGAACAGCATACTAATAACGGATAGAAAATGAAATATAATAAAGAGCAAGCAAATATAAAACTGAGTACCATAAATACATGAGTAGCATCAGACGTGCAAACATCCAGGTCAGTCATAAAGACTAACAAATAACATCCAAAATACAGACAGTCAACAAACAAACTGTATCAATCAACATCCTCACACTGAGGAACATCACCATCATCGGCAGGAGGGGTGAAATCCTGAGGCGACACGCTGGAGGATGGATAGCCTGGGTAAGACTGCGGAGGCGGGTAGCGTGCCATCCATCCGAGTAGCAACTGCTGTGTCACCACCTGATGACTGCGCATATCATCGAAACGCTGGTCAATATGCCCGCGCAGGTCATCATAGCGCTGGTCTATCCGAATACGCAAGCCATCCAGCTCAGCAGATATCATCTCATCATGCCGATCAAAACGGCTCTCCATCTCGGCGATCCGCCAACGCAGATCAGCCTCTCCATCGTCAGCAGCAGCAGGAGGAGCAGCAACAGGAGCAACCTGTCGTGGAGGTCCTCGTGGTAACTCACCCAAAACTCTCCCATCCTTCCACTGAACACCCCCATTTTGTCCAATGATGCCAGACTTGGAAAATGCCCGTTTCCCAAGTCGGCAATCCTGCCTGACCATTTTGACTATTCTACCCTTAGAGACATCAACCTGAAGGGTCTCGAGCCAATCAGTAATTATATGCCCATAAGGCATATAAACAGTGGAGCCGCTGGGCCGAGAATATGAAATGATCGAAGAGTAGATGCTGGACATAATGTCAAAGTCGAGACGCCGACGTAACCCATAAAGCATCAAACAATGATAGGGTCGGATCTCAGCAAGAGGTTTGGATGTAATTGGAAGAATACAGTTTGTGACTATCTTAAAAAGAATATAGTCAGGGGCAGATAGTCGTAGGGCAGCAAAAGTGGGAAAGTCAACATCCAACTCATCCAGGTCATCTGGTCTAGGATGACCGAAGAAGTACTCATAGATGGAGTCAGGTGAGACATCAAGTGGAGGACGTAATGATTCTGGTAAATCAGGATAAATTGAGAAAAGATCCCCCGTACACATCCGGCAGCCTAGATACCCAAAAAATTCTCTGATGGAGAAATCGATAGATCTTTTAGCGACTCGGGTTTTATAAACACCATCACTGTTCTGATGAAGATTGTTATAAAACTCAGAAACTAGGTCAAGGTTGATGTCCCTTTCTAAGTAGACTACCGAGTCAAGTTTAAAATAGGCTAGGATTTCGGACACAGAAGGACAAAATTCATCCATATACTTTCGATCCACAGATCGACATGGAAGCAGCTTGAATGTCCGCTGTTGAAATGCTTGCTCAAAATGGCGGTTTGGGAATCTACTAGAACCAGCTGGTTGGGGTCGAGAGGGAGCAGGAGACTTGGTTTTCTCAGCTGGGGACTTAGAAGAATCCTCACCGGCTGCTTTCTTCCTAAATAGATAAAGATTTGGACACGGTCGGGGCAAATGGGAGTCCACGGGAGCCACACAGAGAGAACCGAGACAACACACATAGAGAAAATGTGAAAAGAAGCTAAAATGCTAAGAATGAACAAATCTCGGGAGGAAGAAGAGTTACCTGGGCGCCATTGTGACCTTCGGCTTTTAGAAGATGAAGGGTCGAGAAGACGGGAGGAAAAGAGGGGCGTCGGCTAGGTTATGAGTCGGTCGGCTAGGGTTTTGAGAAGGAAGAAGATCGGGAAGAGAGTGGGTCGGGAGGTGTTAATGAGGGGATAGTGCACAGTGTGATCTGATCGGACGGCTGTCCGAACAGAGAAATCCTGACCGATCAGGAAACATCCTGATCGGTCGTGGAGACCGATCAGGGATCTTCCTGATCGGTCCTTGGACCGATCAGATGTGGATCAGTGGGCTGCGATCTGTGCCGGTGTCTCCTGATCGATCCCTAGATCGATCAGTGAACTGTCAGGAATTTCCTGTCCTGATCGGTCGTGGAGACCGATCAGGTATCGTCAAATCTCCTGATCGGTCGTGGAGACCGATCAGGCATCATCCTGATCGGTCCCTGGACCGATCAGTGTCTGATATAATTTTCAGTAACTGAAAATATGAGCCGTTATCTATCGGAAATTTTGAAAATTTCAGAATTCAAGAATTCAGAATCTCCCAAATTCATAACCTAGAATCAACACCCACAAGTATATGAGCTCTTATGGTCTTAGCTTGTGTAGAGCCCGAAAGTTTCAGACTTTAAATCCAAAAACTCAGACATTTGGAATCGTAGAATTCCAATCTCAGAAAACCTTATAAAACCATATAGTGAAACAAGGTATTAATTAAGACTTAAAATTGCTATGATCAGTTTCAAGTTTGTCAAAATATATCCAAGTTAATATTATTTCCTTTAACAACCTATCGTATTGACAATCAAAGTCATGAAATGAATCAAACAACCATATCAATCAACACATCAACCAACAACCATAAATAGATAATTTCTAGGCAAAAGTCCAACCAAGATTCCTTGATTGGAATATATGAGTAAGATCTAGGAGCCAAATACACATGAATTATGTAATGGCCTTCCCCATACTCAATTTATGTCTCTTCAACCTAATTATTCAAGGGATGCATGACACATTTTGAATAATTTGATTGATCCTAGCATCTCACCCCATTTCTAGCAAACAAAACTATTTTGTTAAACCTTATAGTTTGTGTGAGATGTTCCCAAGTTGCCCAAATTATTGTCCCAATTACTCTTGTCATTTTAATAGTCCTTATTGATCATGATGAAATCCTAAGGACCTAAGGAGCCAAACACATTCCCAACTCCCTCCTTAAATGACTAAATTCATTCTCCGGAAGGGGTTTGGTGAAAATATCAGCTAGGTTTGATTTTGACTCAACATATGTGAGTGCAATGTCTCCCCTAGCTACGTGATCTCTTATGAAGTGATGACGCACTTCTATGTGTTTGGTCCTCGAATGATGGACTGGATTTTTAGTTAGGTTGATCGTGCTAATGTTGTCACATAGCACTTGTACACCCTTATAAGAAAGTCCATAATCCTCTAGGGTGTGTATCATCCACAACAACTGTGATACACTCTCTCCCATGGCAATATATTCGGCCTCGGTCGTGGAGAGAGCAACACAATGTTGCTTCCGACTCGACCAACTAACTAGAGATGAACCTAAAAATTGGCAGCCCCCACTAGTACTTTTCCGATCCAATTTGCATCCAGCATAATCGGAATCGGTATAGCCTATCAAATCAAAAGACTCCGTACGAGGGTACCACAGTCCTACTCTCATTGTGCCTTTGAGATATCTCAGAATTCTCTTAACTGCAATTAAGTGAGATTCCTTGGCACAGACTTGATACCTAGCGCACATGCCCACAGCAAAGAGGATGTCCGATCGACTGTGAGATATAGAAGACTACCAATCATGATTCTATATTGCGTTAGATCAATTGGTTTTCCACTCTCATCATTGTCAAGACGAGTGTTTGTCGCCATTGGAGTGGACACTTCCTTAGAGTCACTCATATTGAATTTTCTAAGCATCTCTTGAGTGTATTTTGTCTGATGGACATAAATTCCATCTCGAGTTTGTTTGATTTCAAGTCCAAGGAAGAATGTCAATTCTCCTACTAGACTCATCTCAAACTCACTTTCCATGTGAGAAATGAATTCATTCAAATAGCCCTTGTTATTTGAGCCACAAATTATGTCATCGACATATACTTGGGCTACAAATATGTTTTCACCATCTCTTCGTAGAAATAGTGTTGGGTCTATTTGTCCTCTTACAAAACCCTTCTCTAGTAAATATGTTGACAACCTTTCGTACCAAGCTCGTGGTGCTTGTTTAAGCCCATAAAGTGCTTTCTTGAGCTTGTACACGTGGTTTGGAGCTTCGGTATTCACAAACCCCGGTGGTTGTTCAACATAGACTTCTTCTTTAATAAAACCATTTAAGAAGGCAGATTTAACATCCATTTGATAGAGTTTGAAACCTCTATGTGCAGCAAAAGCTAGCATCAAACGAATGGACTCTAATCGTGCCACGGGAGCATAAGTCTCATCATAATCGAGACCTTCGACTTGACTATAGCCCTTGGCTACAAGTCTTGCCTTGTTTCTTACAACTTCTCCCTTCTGATTTAACTTATTTTTGAAGACCCATTTAGTTCCAATAATGGTGGTCTTCTTAGGTCTAGGAACTAAGTCCCACACTTGGCTCCTTTCAAATTGACCTAACTCATCTTGCATAGCTAAGATCCAATCAGGATCGTGCAATGCCTCATCAACTATTTTTGGTTCAATCTCTGAAATCAATGCGACTTCATTAGATTCATTTCTAAAGAATGACCTAGTCCTAACCCCTTGTTGGATGTCTCCCACAATTTGATCTTGGGGATGACTAGTGGCTAACCTAGACTGCCTTGGTGTTGGCGGTGCCTCATGAGTGGTCTCACTCGGCACAGGCAAGGACTCAATATCAGGCAAAGGATCAGATTGAGTTCTTTGTTGCCTTTGCTCATCAACATCAGAGTCAACTTTGACTCGTTCTTCATTTCGATCATTCAAACTTAGATTTCTAAGTTCAAATTGAATTTCTCCTATATCCCTTGGTTGATCATTTAAGTTAGGGATCTCTTCAAAAGCTACATCAAAGGACTCTTCAATCAATTTAGTCCTATTGTTGTAGACTCGATAGGCTTTGCTGGTAAGAGAGTACCCGACCAGTATCCCTTGATCAGCCTTAGCCGTGAACTTCCCAAGATGATCCTTGGTGTTCAAGATAAACACCTTACAACCAAACACCCTAAGATGTTTAATTGTAGGCGGTTTCCCAAACCAAAGTTCATGGGGAGTCTTTCCTAAAAACCTATGTATTAAAACTCGATTTTCCACATAGCAAGTCAGTATTCACAACTTCACCTCATAAGTAGCTCGGTAGTGAGTACTCATTGAGCATGCTTCGTGCAACCTCTTGTAGTACTCGGTTCTTTCTCTCCACAACCCCATTTTTTTGTGGGGTCCTTGGAGTAGAGAACTCATGCCTATATCCCTTTTCTTGACAAAACTCTAGAAACCTATGATTTTGAAATTCCCACCATGATCACTTCTAATGGTTTTAATTGTTGTAGATTTTCATTTTCAGTTCTTCTACAAAAGGAAATAAAAATATCTATAGTTTGGTCCTTATGTTTCAAAAAGAAAGTCCATGTGTATCTAGTAAAATCATCAACGATTACCAAGCAATATCTACTTCCATTCAATGATATTACACTACTGCAATCAAATAGGTCCATGTGCAATAAATCTAAAGCGATAGATGTACTTACAGTGCTTTTACCTTTATGAACACCTTTTGTTTGCTTACCCTTTTGACATGCATCACATAGTTTGGTCTTGTGGTACTTGATGCTGGGTAAGTCTCGCACTAATCCTTGGTTGGCCAACTTCTGGATGTTCTTCATGTTTACATGTGCCAACCTTCTATGCCATAGCCAAGACTCTTCTTCTTTCGACATGAAACACTTAATCAAAGCATTAGTAGCACTTTTAAACGATACTTGATAAATATTATCAACCCTTGTGCCTACTAGTACCGTGTCAAGTGTGTCAATGTGTTTAACCAAATATTGACTTGAATGAAATTCAATTGTGTAACCCGTATCACACAATTGACTGACACTTAGGAGATTAAAAGTCATCCCCTTGACTAGAAGGACATTCTTGATATGGAGACATTCGGATATATGAATGTCTCCAACTCCTACAACCTTAAGGCTACCATTGTTACCAAATGACACATTACCTCTATTTTTGTTTTGAATGGTAGAAAACAGTGATCTGTCCCCGGTCATGTGCTTGGAGCATCCACTATCAACAAACCAAGTTGATAGATGCTCCCCCTCGACCAATGCCTACAAGACACGGAAGATAGAGGTTTTAGGTACCCAAATCTTGGGACCTAATGCTTCTACAACGAAAGACCTAGGAACCCATGCCTTGGTCATACCTTTCCTAGTTCCATGAGCCCTAGAAACATGTGATCTACTATGTTGAGTTCTAGACATTAGAGAAATGAAACTCGACTCCTTGGGTTGATACCCTAGCCCGGCCTTGTTGTAGACTCCCCTTTGGGCATTTAGAATCATGTCTAGAGTCTTAGAGCTAGTTGAGAATTTCTCAAGCATTTTCTTGAGTTTCTCAACCTCACCCTTTATCGCCTTGTTCTCATCCTCAAGGACTTCTAGATGTAGGTCATTGACCTCATCTTCCCTAAGGGTCCTTAAGGTTTTTACTTCTTCTTTTAACAATTTATTTTCTGTTTTTGACTTTTTAAGCAATGTAGATAAATGAGTGATAGTCTTATAACACTTTTCTATATGAGAAGAGGTTACCTCTTCATCATCCGACGATGATGAAGCCGCGGTTGAAGCGTCGCTCGAATCTCCCTCACTTCCGGAGTCCGAAACTTCCCTTGCCATAAGTCCTAATTGTCGTGTGCTCTTTTCCATCTTCTCTTCTTCCTCCGATGAGCTTGATGAGGACTCATCCCAAGTGGCCTTGAGAGCCTTCTTCTTCTTGACTCTTTCCTCCTTCTTTTTGGCTCGTTCCTCCTTCTTCTTAAGTTTTGGACACTCACTTCGATAGTGTCCCTTTTTGCTGCACTCATAACACGTAACATTAGTTTTGTCAATATTTTGTTCACTAGGTTTACCTTTTCCTTTGTATCTCCTGCTCCTTCTCATGATTCTTCTTACGAAATTCGCCATCTCACTTGATGATGATCCACTTTCATCATCGGATTCTGAGGAAGAGGTGGATGAGGAAATCTCCTTTTCTTTCTTCTTTTCCTTCTTCCTTCTTCCATCCTTGCTCTTTGGTCCTGCAAACAAAGCAATACCCTTCTCTTTTTGACCTTTGTTAGCAAGCTCATGAAGTTTCATCTCACAGAAAAATTCATCTAATTTAACAATGGAAAGATCCTTGGATACCTTGTAGGCATCTACCATAGATGACCACAAGGCATTCCTAGGAAAAGCTTTTAGAGCATACCTTACGAGATCGCGATTCTCCACTCGTTCGTCCACCGAGTGTAGACCGTTGATGATCTCCTTGAATCTCCCATGAAGCTCACTTACCGTTTCATTGTCCTTCATAGTTAGATTTTGGAGTTGATTCAAGAATAGGTCCCTCTTGGCAATCCGAGAATCTCGAGTTCCCTCTTGGAGCTCGATGAGTTTGTTCCATAGGTCTCTTGCACTCGAGAACGGACCTACCTTGACGAGTTGGTCCTTGGCGATTCCACATTGCAAAGTGACCATGGCCTTGGCATCGGCTTGTGCTTTGCGTAGTTGTTCGGTAGACCACCTAGACGAATCAAGTTCCTTACCTTCTTCATCTTTTGGTGGTGTAAAACCCTCCTTGACGGAAAACCACATGGCAATGTCGGTCTTGAGGTAATACTCCATGCGGCCCTTCCAATATTGAAAATCTGCTCCTTCGAAGTAGGGTGGTCGATTTGTGCTGAAGCCTTCCTTCATAGCCATCCTTGTTTGCTCTTTGGGTTGTTAAGCCGAAATGAAGAGCACCAGGCTCTGATACCACTTGTTGGGATCTTAGATGGCTAGAGGGGGGGTGAATAGCCTCTTTAAAAACTTAAGCAAAGAGTTCTACACAGACACTAGTTAGCGCAGCGGAATAAACAAACTAAAACAAAACAAAAACAAACACACAAACACTGATACACAGATTTACGAGGTTCGGGGATAACTTGCCCCTACTCCTCGGCGTGTCCGTAAGGTGGACGACTCCTTGATCTTCGGTAGATCGCACCCCGGAAGAATTCCGGCTAAAGATCCTCCTTCTAGGTGGAGTAACCTTCCCACAAAGTCTCAAGAAATATCTAATTTAAAGCACGAGACTTACAGAAACTTGGTGGCAAAGGAGAATGGAAATGCTTACAACCACGCGAGAATTAGTAGCAGAAAACAGAGATCGCAGTTCACCCGAGAGCTTAAGAACTTCGCACAACAGCACACACTTTTCTTTCAAGCTTTCTTTCGTGTTCTGTTCTTGTTCCCCTCTCGCTGTTTTTACTGCTTCTCAAAACCTGATCTCTGCTATCACAAATCTGGTCCAAACTGCGCAAATCAGCGCTGCAACCAATCCCTTTTCCTCCTTCTCTGATTCTCTGAACTCACACCAATGATATCACAGTCAACACTGGCGTCTTCTGAGCTCGAACCAATCCCCAGGAGTCAAGCAGATCGCAGCCAGATCACAGCAGTATCCGTTGATGCCTGAAATGCACCATGCGCCGCTGAAACCAACAGAAAGACCATTTGTCGCATTCCTCTTACGAACTTAATTTGAAATTAGGCTTGGAATGATACCTGTTAACCTGCAAACTCAAAAGCTAACAGCACAGAGGATTACATCACATAAATGAATGAGATATATCAAAAGCAGTGAAGGAATCGTTGATACAACGAGCAAATCAGAGTGTGTGGATCGGTCACCAGACCGATCACAGTGCCTTGGACCGATCAGGCAAAAGCCTGATCGGTCTGAGACCATTCTGATCGGTCGTAGTGACCGATCAGATTGAGTGTGGATCGGTCCACAGACCGATCCACCTTTTTCTTTCTTTGCAGTCTCTTCTCCTGATCGGTCTCCCTGACCGATCAGATTGCACTCAGTGTGCTACTGAGTGTTCTCTGATCGGTCGGTAGACCGATCAGATTGAGGGTGGATCGGTCCACAGACCGATCCACCTCTTTCTTTCTTCTGCAGGCTCTTCTCCTGATCGGTCTCCCTGACCGATCAGATTGCACTCAGTGTGCTACTGAGTGTTTTCTGATCGGTCTGCAGACCGATCAGATTTCACTCAGTGTGCTACTGAGTGTCATCTGATCGGTCATCAGACCGATCCGTGGAACTTAGTTTCACTGGATCGGTCTGCCGACCGATCCACTGATTCTTGTGTCACTGGATCGGTCTACCGACCGATCCAATGTACCATTGAAAGTCCACTTAACTCTCTCTCTGACTTAATCCGGAGAACGAGCTACCGAGCCCTCTCCGACTTCGTCCGGTCCAGAGAACGAGCTACCGAGCCCTCTCTGACCTAGTCCGGAGAACGAGCTACCGAGCCCTCTCCGACTTCGTCCGGTCCAGAGAACGAGCTACCGAGCCCTCTCTGACCTAGTCCGGAGAACGAGCTACCGAGCCCTCTCCGACTTCGTCCGGTCCAGAGAACGAGCTACCGAGCCCTCTCTGACCATTCCGTGCCAAGTCACCATACTTGGACTTTTCCCGTGCCAAGCTCCCTGCTTGGACTTTTCACCAGATGTCTTGACCCATCTGGATTTCCCTTGCCTGGCTTCACTCACCAGGACTTTCCCTCCCAACTGATCAACCTCGATCAGTAGTCATTCTGAGTTTAAACACTATCTGATACAAACTTAAATCAGTGTCAACATCAAAACAACAGCCAGGTCAGACTGTATCAACAGTTAGCACTAACGGTCTAACTCAGGTTTTGATGAATGACAAATTAGGTTAAGTTAGGTTTGTTGTTGTCTAACACTTTGATCGAGTGTGCAGGCGAAGTCCAGACAGGTCGACGGGCTGACAGGATGTCTAGCACGAAGCCCAGCTTGGTCGACGGGCCGACCGGATAGCTAGCACGAAGTCCAAGTGGGTCGACGGGCTGACCGGACGCTTGGCACGAAGTCTAGCTAGGTCGACGGGCTGACCGGATTGCTGGCGAGAAGTCCAGCTAGGTCGACGGGCTGACCGGATAGCTGGCAAGAAGTCCAGACGGGTCGAAGGGCTGACCGGACGTCTGGCGGGTAAGTAAAGGTAAGTCACTGGAGAGGAGTGACTGTGAGGATGTGTTCCCAAGAAGGGAACATTAGGCGTCGATCCGGCTTAGATCCATTTCGGATATCTAAGTCGAGATCGTGACTAGATTCCGGTCTCGGAAAGACGGAATCTAAGTCATACTCTTTATGTTGAACTTATAAACTATGCTAACACTTTGTCTTGCAGGAAATTCATTATATTTGCCTTGGACTAACCTTGTCTTGCAGGAGAAGGACTTTTTTTGGAGAAAGGTGGTCCGGACGCCTGGAGGCAAATGTTATCCAGGACACGGCGTCGACACGTGGAGCTCACTGGTTGGGACTACCACGTCACACTAGGGCACCCGGAAGGGATCCGGGGCGCCCCGAGCCTCCTATATAAGGAGGGTTAAAGGCGGAGCACACAACAACAACTCTGAACTGAAAACTTGCTCTCCTATGCTCTTGTAACGTTGCGAAAGATCTCCGACAAAGCTTTGTCCGTTTCTTCTTATTTTCTATTGTCGATATTTCTTGTTCTAGCTTTTCTGTACTTAAACTTTGTAATTGAATATTCGAATTGCTAGTGATTGTCCAACGAAAGTACTCAACGAGTATGGGCCTTGGAGTAGGAGTCGACACAGGCTCCGAACCAAGTAAAAAGGTTCTGTGTTAGCATTGGTTTACTTTTCCGTTGCACTTACTCTCGACAAATTTTTGTAATCGATATTCACCCCCCTCTAACGAACGATCATGGTCCAACACTTATAAGATTTGTGAGATGGTTAATTTTATCTTCAATTTAGATTAAAATCTAAGGATTGATTTACATTTGAGTTAGACTAAAGTTTAACAGTTAGTTAATTAAATATTTATTTCGATAATTGGATTCCAGACTGTGGTGAGACACTAGACCTTCTTGGGTATTGAAGTAACAATCACTTATAAACCAAGCCTTTTAAATAAATTAAATATTTAATTTTCTTTCTAAAAATTCTTGGTCTAACTAATCAAGTGTCGATCAAGCCTAAGTCCTTATCTATCATAATCTAAGCATGTTTAAGGAAAGCGCCAAAGCAAAGATCAAATAAGTCTATCTAATAATGAAGATGATCTTTTGGATTATAGTCTCGATAAACTCTATCAAGGTAGTGGATTTGATCCTTGGGGATCGAATATTGATCAAGTCTAACTTGATTAATCAAGTTAGACTTGGGAACCCATGCTTGGACTATTTTTCTATTGGTCTGATTAACTAGAGACATGTAAGATTTAAATTTTTATTTAGCCTTATACCCGAGTCCGATAGATTATATATGACTCTTTATTTTCCAAGAATTAGATTAAGATTCTTGGAACCCAAGGTGAACCATTCCAATGTGTCCTTTAGTTTCTTGACTTGACATTTTAGGTTGAAATTTTCTTCCTCAAGTTGTTAAACTTGAGTTGAAGTTCCAGTTTGAAATGGCTCGGTCAAGGGACTTAGGTTAGTCACCTCCTTAAGGATTGTTACCTCCTTTTGGAGTGACTTGACCCGGATATTGGATTTGGCTAGCTTACGCAAGAGATAATTTACTAGGTTATGTAACTTATTTACTTGAGAAGAACTTATAGTGTGGTTAGGCCCTTCAGAAATGGATACAGATCCATGGCTTCTCTCGAACTCAACTTCCGATTCGCTCTCAGTTTTGGACTCGATGACTCATTCTCGGGCTAGAAGCAGGAGGAAGCTTGTCTGTTCGAGATCTTCATCAGAGTTTTCTGATGAAAATGTTGGGTGCTACTTGGAATTCCGTTCTGTTTCCCTTGTTCAAAAATTTGTACAAGAACAAAATTTTTCCTAGCAGTCCATGTGCTCTACAGAAGTTAAACTTGGATTGCAAACGAAACTTAACATTTTTAATCCTAGTTGTTCTTCAAAAGTTAAACTTGGATTGGAAATGGAACTTAACATCTTTACTCCAAGTTCAACCCATGTGTTTTTCAGAAATTAAACCATATTAAAGAAGTGGATTAAATATCTATTTCAAAGATTGGCTTCCAGATTAAACATGGCCAGACACTCGACCTTCTTGGGTATGAGATCATCCACCACTTCCTAGACAAAGTCTTTCAAAGAAATTGAATATTTAAACTTCTTATAGTAACCTTCGATTTAACTATAGAGACCACAATAGAAACACAAAATCGAAACATAAAATCGATAGCCTCTTATGTTGGTATTTTAGAATCCATACAAAGAACACAAACTAATTATGCAGCGGAAACAAATAATTAGTTATACCTTTCTTTACAGCTAAAGACCTCTTGATCTTCTGTTGTATTCCTCTCCTCCTCTTGGACGTCGTGTGAGCGATGATCTACCAAGATGAAACCCACCCGAACCTTCTTCTTTGCCTATAAGTTTTAGCCACCCAAGGAATGCCAAAATAGGAAACTTCCTTCTCTTCTTCTTCCCCTCCAAGCAAACCGGCCACAAGAAGATGGAGCTTGATGTGCCACTGGCCTTAAGAGAAGAAAACAAAGGGAGAAGAGAAAGAGAGAAGGACCGGACACCAAGGAAAAGAGAAGAGGGAAAGCTTAGGTTTCGGCCCTAAGGGAACAAGAGAAATATGGAGATGTGTTATGTGTTATTCATTATTCCCATAAGGCACCCTCTACCTCTCCTTTATAATCCTTGGTCATGACAAAAAAAAAATAATTAAATAATAATTAAAATCCCTCTCTTTTAAATTTCCTATTGTGATGGCTACAAAAGGAAAGTTTAAAATTAAACTTCTCTTTTAAATCATGGTTACAAAAAAGGGAAGTTTTATCAAAATTAAAATCTCTTTTTTAAAACCAATATAGATGGCAACAAAAAAGGAAAGATTTTAAAATTTTAAACTCTCTTTTAAAACCATGTGGATGGCTTAAAAAAATGAAAGATTTTAAAATTAAAATCTCTCTTTTAATCCTTTGTAGATTGATATAAAAGGAAAGATTTTAACAAAAATTAAAATATCTCTTTTTATTTCTTTAGTGGCCGACCCCTTGGTCACCAAGAAAGGCTTGGCTGGCCACATCTTGGACACCAAGATGGGCTTGGCCGACCCCTTGCTTGGGCACCAAGCAAGGATGTGACCGACCCCTAGCTTGGGTAAGAAGCTGAGCTTTAGGTGGATAAAAAGGCTTTTAATAAGAGGCTACAACAGGAACCTAGAGAAGGAATTTATTGTTGGTGCAATATCCCTTAGGTCAAGGTTGACTGGTTTGACCAAGCTTGAGTCTTGGTCATAGTTTCGATGTTTGACAATACATGTAGACACATGGACAATGCAGATGCAGTTGTTCATATGGGGAGATTCTGATCAGGAACTGATCAGTGTGAATGAAGAAGAGTCAAGTAGGTATACTTGACTGGAAGGAAATCCTGGTGAGTGAAGCCAGGTGAAAGTCCTAGTGAGTGAAGCTAGGCAGATGGAAATCCTGGTGAGTGAAGCCAGGTGAAAGTCCTAGTGAGTGAAGCTAGGCAGTATGGAAATCCTGGTGAGTGAAGCCAGGTGAAAGTCCTAGTGAGTGAAGCTAGGCAGATTGAAAACCCTAGTGAGTGAAGCTAGGTAAAAGTCCAAGTAGGTCAAGAGAGTGACCTGATACTTGGCATGAAAGAAAAGTCCAAGTAGGTCAAGAGAGTGACCGGATACTTGGCATGAAAGAAAAGTCCAAGTGGGTCAAAGGGATTGACCGGACACTTGGTGAGGGAGTCCTAGCAGGTCAAGGGAGTGACTAGATGCTAGGCATGACGTACCAACAGGTTAAGGTTGACTGGATGTTGGTTAGGGAGGTTTGAGACTTGGTTTTGGACAAAAACCAAGTGCTGGATCGATCAGTGGATCGATCCAGACCTTTCCCAGCGAACAGAAAGCTTCTGGATCGATCAGTGGATCGATCCAGAGGTCTCAATCGATCAATGGATCGATTGGGACGCTGCTGCTTCGCGCGATAAGCACAGAGGCGCTCTGAATCGATCTGTGGATCGATCCAAAGCCTCCCCGATCGATTGGGAACATTCGAATTGATCGGGATCCGACCGTTGCGTCATGTTTATAGCCGCAGGCGAGCGTTGTCTTCGGTATCACTTCACCGATTCACTCCAGATACTCTCCAGCACATCTATAGCTCTCACCAAGCTCCAGATCGCCAGTTCTTGAAGATTCTTGGAGGCTTTTCAAGTCAAGAGGCGGATCTATTGCAAGAGGAAGAAGTTAGGGTTAGGGTTTTTATTGCACATCTTGTAAGCTTTTGCTTATCTTGTATTTCCCTTTCTTCTTCTTGTATTGAGAGTGTTGTAGGGCTTCTCCGCCTTTGGTAGTTACCATAAAGGAGTGTTATTCATAGTGGAGGGTGTGTGCGTTGGTGTGGATCCTTGGATTAGTCACCTCTTGTGAGGTGGATACCAAGTAAACCAACCGTGTTAGCGTTGTGTGAGTGTTTCTTTGTATTTTCGCTGCACATATTTGAAGGAACAAGCAACGCCGACCACCGAGCGAAAGAGACGAACTATTCACCCCCCTCTAGCTACTTTTGGTCCTAACAAGTGGTATCAGAGCGAGGTCGCTCTTCACCGGAATCATCGCCGGAAGGGACAAACAAAACAAGCAAAGCTAGAGGGCGAAGAAGTTGGAGCAAATTCATCAAAGTCAAAGAAATCAAAAGGCTCAACTTCAAGATGAAATTCCAAGATGGACTTGGATTTGACACAAGGGTGGCTCCACCATACACATTCACAAGCTTCGATTCTTGGAGATCAAGAATCGAAAATTTCTTGATGATGGAGATAGAGCAATGGTTTGCTCTCATGGAAGGATTTGAAGCTCCAACAAACTCCAAGGGAAAGCCTCTCAAGAAAAGCAAATGGAGTCAAGAGCAAGTTCAAAGGAGCAAGGCAAACGATAAAGTGACCAAGCTTTTGGTCAACTTATTGCCAAGCAATATTTTGGCTCAAGTTGGAGAATTCAAGGATGCCAAGGAGCTTTGGAGCAAGTTGGCACTAATCCATGAGATCCCCTCCACTGTACCGAATCAAGAGGAATCCAAAGAAGGTGACTCAATGGATCAAGATCAAGAGGAGGACTCCGAAGTTGAGAGATGCTCAACTTCCGAAGAAGAAGTCCAAGAGGAAGCTTCATCCTCAAAGGAGTGCAATCAAAAGAGCAAGGAAGTAGTATATTCCTTGTTTCATGTACAAGAGGATGAAGAAGAAGGAGAAGCCTCCACCTCTAGGATTGAGGGGGAGCAATCTTCATTGACACCGGATCAAGAAGAAGGAGAATCCTCCACATCCGGGTCAAGAGAAGAAGAGGATGAAGAAGCGTCCACCTCCACAAGTCAAGCAAAATCAAATGGAGGAGTATCAAGTTTGGATCAAGAGGAAGCGTCTACCTCCGGATTCAAAGGAAAAGATGTCACCCATACAAGCAAAGGTATAAATACTTCAATTGATAATAAAAATCATATCATATGCTTTGAATGTAGGGAACATGGGCACTACAAGAGCAAGTGCCCCAAATTGACCAAGAAAAAGGGCCAAATGGCACCAAAGGGCAAGGAGAAGCCAAAGGAGACCACCCCCGGAACAAAGAAGAGCAAGGAGCACATCGTGTGCTTCTCTTGCAATCAAAAGGGGCATTACCGAAGTCAATGCCCTAAGGGGAAGAAGAAGATGGTCAAGGCTCAAGGAGGCTCAAGTCAAGGGGGAGCCTCTAAGGTAAAAAGGAAGGTAACTTTTATTGAGCCTAAACCTTTACATTATGGTAAAAAGCATGATAGTTCTAATTTTTATCATTTTAATGCAATTTACCATAAGAATAGAAAGCATGAGGGCTTTAAGGAAAAGCATGTGGCCCTACATGCCAAAACTACTCAACCTAAGGCTAGGAAGGTAGATAGACACTTGGGCGGGAACACTAAGGATAATAGATACATGCCCAAGAACAAAAATGCTCATGGACCAAAACCTAAGGATTTAATGATAGAAAATCAAGTCTTGAGGTCAAGACTTGATAAAATGGAGAAGACCCTAAAAAGGATGGAAAATATCCTAAAAGGGCAAAATGAGCATAACCTAGGTTTAGGGGTACAAAAGCCATCCAATGGCCATAGAGGTTTGGGATACAAACCCAAAGCTAAAAAGGATGTGCCTAGTTATCATAGGGTTCCATATAGCTATGGAACAAACCCTAAGTCTAGAGGTCAAGTCAAAGATACAAGGGAAGATATCCCTAGAAGTATCTTTGCAACCAAAGTGACTAAGACTTCTAAGAAGTCTAAGAAAGTCACTAACAAGGTCACAAGGGAGGCTATCCCTAGAGTTGACCTAGAAAATGTGACCAAGGCTTCTAAGAAGCCCAACAAGGTCACTAGGAAGGTATCTAGGGAAGTTATCCCTAGTGAGTACCTAGAGCATCCAAGGAGCACCAATAGGTGTTGGGTTCCTAGGAGCATTTTCTCTACCCCATAAATGGGTTAGAGAGTGTCAACTCCGATTAGAAGGGTAGTTAACCTAACTTTGAGGAAATTGACACTCAAGGAGCATTTTCAAGGTTTTGTTAACCTTTGAAAATGAAATGGAATTATTATTTACTCCTTGAAAGAGTAAAATGTGCCAAATGGTGGAAGAATTGATTTTAATCTTAAATGGCACATATTGGGAAATTCATAAGAACTACCAAGTTGGGATTTTGGTATGTTCTTTGGAAATTTAAGGCGATCCGGGCCTTAATTTAAAGGTGCTACTCTTGTGGAAAAATGAAATATACCAACATTTGATGATATGCTTATTTTCAATTGGCATACATTAATCAAGGGAATTAGAAATGTCAATTTAGGCTTTGGCATTTTCTTGAAACACTTTAGGGCAATCTAGGTTTAAGTTGTAAGTTTAGCTAAGATTTTAAGGATACTTAGATAGTTAATCTAGGTATATTTTATTTATGCTAAATCTTGCCATGATTGTTTGCCCATCATATGCCATGACATCATGTCTATTTTTACATTCATGTTGTATTATGAAAAATCCAAAAATACCATGTCATGACATTCATACATCATGTAGTTATAGGAATCTTTCTTTTGAAAGTTATTTTATTTTGATGTATGCCATAACATTATCATGCATTAGTTTAATTCCTTGTAATTAAGGACAAATGACATTTAACAACACTGATTAACAAGTGACATCCTAGGTGGATGTCTAATATCTCTAAAATGCCTAGATATATATGCATGATCCCTAGATTAGGGCAAAACCAAAATCTACATCTCACAAAGACTATAAGGTGACTTGTATGTGTTTTAGTGCACATTAGATACAAGTGAGATGTTAGGATGATGAACAAAGCTCAAGATGTTGATTTAGTGCATTCTTTTGAGTTTTTAGGTTCATCAAAATATATAGTTATGTGTTTTCCCATCATTGGGAAAGCTAATGTACAAGTCATGTGCATTAAGCCCAAGGAACATGGTGGGATATTGGTTTGAAAATGTTTTCAAAATGATTTTGGAAAACCTTGGTGAAGGCTATCTTTTGATAGTAATCACCATTGAATAGTTTAACACAAACTTGAAGAAAACACTAAAGTTTTTGCAAGTTTTCAAGTTTGTGTCAATCTTTGAAAATATGAAGTATTTTCATAGAAAACTATTTTTCCTTGATAGTAAATGCCCTAAATAATGTCTACACGAAATTTCATGATTTTTGGATTTTTGTAGAAATTTCTAGGGGTTTCTGAAGTTGACTGAAATGGAATTTCAGCAACTATCAGAGCTCCGATCGATCCATGGATCGATTGGAGTGCCTGAATCGATCCGTGGATCGATTCAGAAGGCAAGTCTCCCGAGAGCAGAAGCTCGCTGAATCGATCAGCCGATCGATCCAGGAAGTCTGAATCGATCAGTGGATCGATTCAGAAAGGATCAATCGATCGGAACCCAACTCCAATCGATCCAAGTTGCTGATTTTGGCTGGGAAAGCCTGATTTCGGCATCTTTAAACCTATTTTAGTCTAGGTAACCTTTCCAAACCCCTAAAAATACATTTTTATACATTCAAAGGGTGTTTTCATGTGAAAACAAGGATGGATTGGTTAAGGAATGCTAAGTTGAAGTTTAGGTTGAGGTTTGTTTCAAATTTTAAATATTTGAACCAAAAACTTCTACAATAGGGTTTCCTAAAGTTTTAAGGATCCCAAGTCATTGTTGGTGCAATGACAGAAGTTACCACCATGTCTTTAGGAGGAGGGACTCTTTAAAGGCATGAAAATTATTTTTCATAAACCTTGGAAGGTGGTTAACCTTCCGTTAAGTGGATAATGCTCAAGGATGGGCATTTGCCTACATTGAGGAAGAATGTAGGGTTAAGGATAAATGAAGGGTATGGGACCTTCATTATCGTTGTTGGTCACAACGAGTGATGTTGTGAACAACGATGAGCAACTCTTCAGGGGGAGAGTTTTCAACAATGGGACATTTGTTGAAGTGTGTCCAAAATTGAGGCACGAGTTTATGTGTGCTCAGAGATGGGTTGATGTGTGCCAATAGGGGGAGAATGTGTGGTTTAAGTTAGGCCTTCATTACCTGTGGGGGAGGTCATAGGGGGAGAATGAAGGGAACCAACATTCATACTTTGACATGAATGGAGTTAAGGCTATGGGATTAGCTTAACTCAGAATGGTGAAAAATTAATACTTTGGCATGAATGAAGTTAAGGCTATGGGATTATTTTAACTCAGAATGGTCCAAACTTAAAGGTATTGTCAAACATCAAAAAGGGAGAGATTGTTGGTACAATATCCCTTAGGTCAAGGTTGACTGGTTTGACCAAGCTTGAGTCTTGGTATAGTTTCGATGTTTGACAATACATGTAGACACATGGACAATGCAGATGCAGTTGTTCATATGGGGAGATTCTGATCAGGAACTGATCAGTGTGAATGAAGAAGAGTCAAGTAGGCATACTTGACTGGAAGGAAACCCTGGTAAGTGAAGCCAGGTGAAAGTCCTAGTGAGTGAAGCTAGGCAGTATGGAAATCCTGGTGAGTGAAGCCAGGTGAAACTCCTAGTGAGTGAAGCTAGGCAGATTGAAAACCCTAGTGAGTGAAGCTAGGTAAAAGTCCAAGTAGGTCAAGAGAGTGACCGGATACTTGGCATGAAAGAAAAGTCCAAGTGGGTCAAAGGGATTGACCAGACACTTGGTGAGGGAGTCCTAGCAGGTCAAGGGAGTGACTAGATGCTAGGCATGACGTACCAACAGGTTAAGGTTGACCGAATGTTGGTTTGGGAGGTTTGGGACTTGGTTTTGGGCAAAAACCAAGTGCTGGATCGATCAGTGGATCGATCCATACCTTTCCCAGCGAACAGAAAGCTTCTGGATCGATCAGTGGATCGATCCAGAGGTCTCAATCGATCAATGGATCGATTGGGACGCTGCTGCTTCGCGCGATAAGCGCTGGATCGATCCGTGGATCGATCCAGGCGTTTTTCCAGAGCACAGAGGCGCTCTGAATCGATTCGTGGATCGATCCAAAGCCTCCCCGATCGATTGGGAACATTCAAATCGATCGGGATCCGACCGTTGCGTCATGTTTATAGCCACAGGCGAGCGTTGTCTTCGGTATCACTTCACCGATTCACTCCAGATACTCTCCAGCACATCCATAGCTCTCACCAAGCTCCAGATCGCCAGTTCTTGAAGATTCTTGGAGGCTTTTCAAGTCAAGAGGCGGATCTATTGCAAGAGGAAGAAGTTAGGGTTAGGGTTTTTATTGCACATCTTGTAAGCTTTTGCTTATCTTGTATTTCCCTTTCTTCTTCTTGTATTGAGAGTGTTGTAGGGCTTCTCCGCCTTTGGTAGTTACCATAAAGGAGTGTTATTCATAGTGGAGGGTGTGTGCGTTGGTGTGGATCCTTGGATTAGTCACCTCTTGTGAGGTGGATACCAAGTAAACCAACCGTGTTAGCGTTGTGTGAGTGTTTCTTTGTATTTCTGCTGCACATCTTTGAAGGAACAAGCAACGCCGACCACCGAGCGAAAGAGACGAGCTATTCACCCCCCCCCCCCCTCTAGCTACTTTTGGTCCTAACATTTATTTTGGCCTCCTGATGGACTTGAGCTTCTTGTGTTTGACCTGAACACCCAACTCAAGTTTATCAATAATAACTCATACCACTAAAAAGTCATTATTGAACTACTGCACTAATCTCATATTACATTATGGGCTCCTTCTTATCATGAGTGCATTAATCTCCCCGTGTTTAAGATATCGAATGCCCATTAATTAAATGAGTTATTGACAACTCAATTAATATCTAGCTCCAAGAGTAGTACCACTCAACTTCATTGTCATGTCGGACTAAGTCCACCTGCAGGGTTTACATGACAATCCTTATGAGCTCCTCAAGGGGACATCATCAACCTAGATAACTAGGACATAGTTTCCTTCTATAATCAACAACACACCATATAAATAATATTATTTCTCAACTTATCGGGCCTATTGATTTAACGAATAAATCTCATCCATTGATAAATTAAAGAAATAAATACTAAGTATATGTGCTTGTTATTATATCGGGATTAAGAGTACGCACATTCATAATAACAGAGGTTATGTTCTTTTATGCAGTCAGTATAAAAGGAACAACCTCAAATGGTCTTGCTTAATACACACATAGTGTACTAGTGTAATTTTATAGTCAAGATAAACTAGTACCAAATTACACTACAACCATTTCAATGGTTTGTCCTAATCCATCTTGGTTGTGAGCTACTATTTATAATTTATAAGGAACTGATAACATGATCTTCTGTGTGACACCACACACCATGTTATCTACAATATAAATTAAATGGACAACTGCATTTTACTAAATGCATACATTTGACCAATGTGATTCTCATTTCTAAATAAATGTTCATACAAAAGCTAGGCTTTTAGTATACACCCTAACAGAAAATTCATCCCACGTTGCTTGTAGCGCCTTCTTCTTTTGTTGCTTCTTCATTTCCTTCTAGTTTGGACAGTTCGCTTTGATATGCCCCTTCTTGTTGCAACCGTAGCAGGTGAGGTCAGATTTGGCCTTTGGACTTGGTTGCATTGTCTTTGATTGGATTACCTACTTGATCTCTCTTTTGGTGAATCCCTTCTTCTTCTTCTTCTTCTTCTATAGTTTCCGAACTAGGTTCATGAATTCAGCGGGAATTTCATCGTCTTCTTCTGACTCAGATTGGCCTTCAAACTCGTGTTCGATTTGGTACTTCTTCCTAAACTCGTTTGTCTTGCTTGTACCTGCAACCAATGCAATATCTTTCTCGACCGAAAGTGCATTAGTTTGTTTGTGAAGTTCAAATTCAGAAAACAATTCATCTAACCTAATTAAAGAGAGATCTTTAGAAACTTTGTAAGCATCCACTATGGATTCCCACAAAGTGTTTCTTAGAAAAGCGTTAAAGGCATACCTTATAATGTTGCGATTTTCTATCTTCTGACCAATTTCATGGAGACCATTGAGCATGTCTTGGATCGGAGCGTGGAGTTGACTCACCGATTCACCATACTGAATTTTCATGTTATATAGTTTGTTTAAAATTAAATCCCTTTTGCTTACCTTTGTATCGGAGGTGTCCTCGTGTAGCTCGATTATTTTTTCCTATAACTCCTTGGCGTTGTTGAAGGGGCCAACCCAATTCAACTCTTCTTTCGTTAAGTCATATTGGAGGGTCTGGGTTGCCTTTGCATCAGTTTCGATCTTCTTACGGGTTGGTGCATCCCATTTGCCGCAGGGGACGAGAGCTCCGTTATCAATGGGATATGTGAATCCCGTCTGGATGATTATCCACATTTCCACCTGCGTTTTGAGGTGGTATTCCATTCAACTTTTCTAGTAACCAAAATCTTCACCGGAGAATAGTGGTGGGCATGTAGTGTTGTAGCCTTCTTGGTGTGCCATTTGAAAGAATCTTGCACACAATAAAACAAGAAGACTTGTTCCAAAACTTGGTCTTGGATTAGAAGTGCGGTGTAAAGAACTTATGAAAAACTAAAGAACTCGAGCGGTGTTGCAACAACTTTAATAGATAAAAAACTCGATTGTGAAAAAATGATCAGAAGGGATGATCGTACCGATTCCGATCGACTTTGAAAAATTTAAAATAATAAAAAATTGCTTGAAAGATGGTTTCATCGATTTGAAGCGGCCTCACTCTGATATCAATTGTAGGATTGGAAGCGTTAGAGGGTGGGGCTGAATAGCCCTAGTGGCTTTTTCACACTTTTCAAAAAATATTCGCATAGGAGTTTATGTAGTGGAAATATAGAAGGAAAGAAGGAAAAAGCAACCAAGCTAACATAATCGAGTTTTACTTAGTTCGGAGCATGTGATGACTCGTATTCCAAGGCCCACGATCATTGATCGCTTTCATTAGGCAATCACTATAGTTTCGAAAAATATTTACAAATAGAGTACAGAATGACAAGTACAAGTATGACAATAAAAATAAAGTTTACGGACAACAATAGAATTTGCAGTTGTTCGTCGATTGCCAGAGCAGCATTTAGGCAATAACAAATTGTTCCGGAGCAGCGTGCAAGAGAGGAAGTTGTTTTGAATATGTGTTCGAAGTAGCTAGTCAGGTCCTCTTTTCATAGTTGAGTTGAACTTGATCCAGATCCACTAATCTCGGGTCACTGTTTGACTCAATGTTGATCAGTTAACCGATCCACTCTGATCGGCCGACTGACCCTTCTGTATCGTCCTGACTTTCCATCTAGATGCTACTGCTTCGGATGAGATCTTTATTAGGTCGACCGATCCCGCCGTTCGATCGACTGATCCCGCTATTCTCACTGGCTTATCTGGTCTGATCAACTCATTGTTTATCCACCGTTTAGTCGACTGAACCTCCCTATTCGGTCGACTGATCCCTTGGTTAAAATCTCATCACGAGCTAAAATATGATCTTTTTGCTTGGGGGTTCGGTCGACTGATTCAGATGTTCGGTCAACTGAACAAAGCAAAATCCCAATATGCAAAATGTTAGTCTTCCTGTAAAATAAAGTTAGAATAATAGGCAAACAGTATATAAAGAATAATTTTGACAGCCTTCAGATTGTCCGGTCCTAATTTTCAGTTTTGCTGAAACTCTAGGTTGGACCGATGCCTACTGTGTCCTCTTTTGAGAATGCATCCTTACCTACTCCTCTTAGGAGAATTTACCTTTTGCCAGACTGGTCCTCCAGACCGTCTGGACTTTTTCTTAGTGTCTAAGACATCAGGACTTAATGTTGGACGTTCGATCATTGACCTGCCTAGTCTTCCACCTGGTGTCCGTGACCCTCAAGATTTTCACCTAGCATACTCGACTCTAGGATTTCGCCTAATGTTCTCGACTCGCTAAAACATTGCTTAGTCCTCCGGACCAGGACTTTGTTGCCTAATCGCAACTAGGACTTTCCACCATCCTAGCCTCAATTAGGACTTTTCTTTGCCTAAGATCATTTATAAGAGGAATTTCCTATACACTTAATTCAACTTATTAAAATAACAATAATACTTAACTTTGAGTCCTTTGTCATTATCAAAACTCAGATTCGATCGTTTAATGCTCTATGTACCAACACTAATGTCGATCAGATAGACTTTCAAGGGCCCTATTCTCTGCTATGATGGATACTCATGGGACTCTACTCCTTGCTCTCTCTCGATCTACCAAACTGATCGGTCAGGCGCTCAAAGGGCCCCACTCCCCGACTCTATCGGATACTCATGAGGTTTTGCTCCCCATTCTCTCCTGATTGGCCAAGTCGATCGGACGTGCTCTCAAGAGGTCCCACTCTCTTACTCTGTCGGACTCTCATGGGGCTATGCTTCCCGTTCTCTTCCGATCGGCTAAAGTTGATCCAGCAGGCTCTCATAAGGTCTGCACTGTAGTTTGCTAGTTGACTCTAAAGCTCCACTTCCTCTTAGGATACTATCACAATTCATTTAGGTCTCCTGAGAAAATGGGCTACCTATGCTGGACTCGTCTTATAACTAGCAGCCCAATAGGCCTCCAGTCCCGTGAACTCATTTCGTCATTAATATAGCACGTAAATTTGTCAAGAGTCAGAAGATTATATTTATATTTAGACACATAATACATCCTTTCTATACTTATAATGTGACTACTAGATATGACGGAAGCAAAATGATAGGACAGGTGTCTAGTAGTAAGATGATGTCTCATTAAATGTGAAGATTACGAAAAACATTATAAAAAGGAAGGATGCTGATACAGTTATACGCTTCTTCCATTTACGTCATTAATTTGCTCCCTTCGTTTCTGAGTATCACATAGACCCCTTTGCTGGCATTTAATGATTCCGGGAGTTCTACGACGGAAATCTTGCTCCCAATCAAATTCCATGCCAGTTCATCGATGGTCCAATTTATTCGCCGCAAACATCAACCTAAAGCTTGGTGCAATCGGCGCTAGCGAAGGACACTGCTGAGATATCGAGATCGTACCCAACGTGTATATTTTGCTGAGCCAGATACCCCAATATCGGCGTGTCGGAGCCAGAATCCGCCACCGCGAGGCAAACCACCTGATGCGCTTCCTGCATGAACATGCTCGTCGGGCTCAGCCTCACCGACGCCTCTCCGGCGAACTTGAACGTGATAAATGGTAACTTCTGCCTATCGGGCTCGCCGGTCACTGTGAAGCACAGCGGCAGAAGGCGGTCCGGATCAGTAGCCTTGGGCAGGCTGACCACCCTCGACACCTCCTGCTCCAAACTCGAGAGCACGGCGGTGGGCAAGTAGTTTAAGGTCGTGCCGGAGTCGATGATGATGTTGCCTGTCTTTAATCCAGGGGCGGAAGGTGGGACTGGGACCGAGCCGGCACCGTCGACTATGATCTCTTCTAGCCGGAGGACGAATAAGGAATCTTCCACCGTCATCGGGGTGGTGACCTTGCTTCCGGCGACTACGCCGGTGGAACCGAAGATGACTTTGCTGCTGGCCTGCGCGTCTGACATGGGAACCAGGCAATAAGAGAAGTATCTCTTGTCGAGAGAGGGAACGATCTGTGAGACGAGAGAGATGGGACTGCCGCTGAGCCCTGCCAACCCGCCAGCGCGTCTGCTGAAGACGCCGCTGCTCTGGGAGTTGCAGCCAAAGGCGATATTGGAGAAGGCGAGCGGAGACCCGGCGGAGGAGTCGAAAGTGAGGTCCTCGGTGCTGAGGACGCCGTCGATCTTCGACCCGTCGTCGTATTCATAGTGGTATTCGCAGGAGCTGCCGCCGGTGCAAGGTCTGTGGGCGAGGGCCTTGCAAAGGTTGGACTGGCAGGGGAGCGTCCGGTAGGAGGAGGATTTGCCTGGATCGAAGTACGGCGCCGTCTGCTTGTAGCACTTTGTGCAGGGGACGCAGTTGGCCCAGATGAGGTCGCTGCCGGTGTCGGCGATGGCCAGGATGGAGAACGGCGGCGTACCGACACGAAGCTCCATCAGATACTCAAACGAGTCGGGGACCACCCTTGAGACCGCGTCGAACGGCGTGATGCCACTGCAACCCGACAATTATCATCCAAAATTATTTTATTTTTAAATTTTAAAATAAATAAATACAAATTAAAAAAATAAAAAATTATACCCTTTTCTTTGCGCACGTGCAGCAATCCGGCGGGCTTGGTGGGCGGAGCGATAGATTGCGGCACGTGAGCGATCTAGTAATGTGGCAGACTGATTGTAGAACGGAGATTTAGGGGAGTCGCGATGGATAAGCTCGATGCTAAAACTTGCGGCTGCCGCCTCCGTCGTTGTCATTGCGGCCGCCACCATAGAGAGCGCAAGTAAAATCATTATCGTCATGTTTCCTATTGAGGAAACAAAAGAGTGACTAGGAGTGACAGACTGTGCGACGTGGTATTACTTGGCAAGGTTAAAGAATTTATAATCGAGGTTTCTATGTTTATTTGGAAGCAAAATTATTGCAGAAGGAAACATTAATGGCATTTGAATGATATAAAAATTTATATGAGTTAATGCAAAGTAATTTCAGCTTGATTTAACATTCCATTTTTCAAATTAGACTTTTTTTTTTTCTTATATATGAAAAATATTATAATTTATTTAGTTAGCGAACATTCACTTCTAATTTTATGAAAATGGAAAAAGGGAAAAAAGAGCAGGTCTAAATCTTTCTCCTTACCAATAATAATATAAGAAGAAAAATTAATTTTGAGATATATTTACTCTTTCATTTAAAAATATGATTTCATTCACAGGTGAATCATATATAATTCTCAACTTTAGTCTTACATCTTAAGATTGGAATTCATTATGGATTTTCAAGCGTCAGTAAATATCTTTTTAATAAACAAAAATTGTATAAATCATAAATTCAAAAATACATAATATTCAGGAATTAAAAACAATTTGATAAAATATCAGATTCGAATACATTTCTACTATCTTGTGCACAATCTACGTACTTCTATAAATCCTCTCACAGCAGGAAAGTTAGGCCAGTGTTTTAGGTATTTTTAAAACTATTTCTTTGTAATAATGATATTAAATGAGAACGTATATTTTTAAAACTAGAGTATTTAAAAAAGTAAAGGCATTTTTAATAAAAAGTGATTATTGGGACATCTTTCAATATTCCCATTTACTTAGAACATGTTTTAGTATATACCTTAGGATAGATGCCTAATAAAATCAGAAAAGTGAAAGATACTTGATTCCCAATTAAGCAGGAATGAATTTTCATGATTCATCTTTTTAATATAATTATTTAATTCTTCAAGTTAATTAATTTTGAGATTTGATATTATAAAAATTTTCTATGTACTACTAGGATAAATTAAAAAACACTCATAAAAACTTATTCAAACCGCCATTATTCTTATATTTATCATTCCACTATCATTCCACTTAAAAGAAAATTTTTACAATGCACCGTAACTATTATACAAAATTCAAATGTCTGATTAACTATATAAAAATACAAAAAAAAATAGTTAGAATATCAATGACAACGGATCCTATAATTACAATCTAAGAACACAACCCATATAAATAAAAAAAAAATACAATTTTATATTCCAAGAATATAATAATTAAAAATATTAATAATTTTTTTTTCATCTTTCACGACTTAAAAGAGCTTTGGGTAAAAATCAGAACATCTTTATTTTTTTTTAAAATAATCATATAAAATTCTATCATTCATTTTTGACAAAAGATAGTTTATTTTAAATAATTACTTTTTTTAATGAAATTTCTCAATAATTTCTGGTAACATATTATAATCATCTTAATACATTATTTGACATTATTGATACATATTAAATGTTGAATTGATTCGACAGTTGTACGAACATGACACATTCACACTGTAATGATTATGAAATAGTAGTAGTGACAATTAAAGTTTCGTATGGTTATAATTTTATAGTTATTATAATCTGAATATTATTGGATAATTTATAATATAGTAACTCTAAAATAATAATAATTACCAAACTAAATCGCATCAAAAAGTGAATACTTTGAAGAGAAAGTAAACAAAGGAAAAGACTGAACCGCTGAAGGAGAATGATTCAGCTGTGAAGGTCAGCTGCACACTTTCAAATTTAATGGCCTATTAGGAGACCACTAATTATTTTTTAAAATAAAATTTAAAAAATATTCTATCAACAAAATAACATATTCCAAGTTTGAACCGTGTAAATTCAAACCAAACAATATGTTCGAGTTGTATTGTCCAATAGTCAGATTCATCAGAATAATAATAAAAAATATCAAACCACGTAAATTTGAACAAGATATTCTTAAAGTTTGACTTCAACAATTGTAGATTTCATCAACTTTCTCCTGCGATAATGCTTGCTCCTGCGACAATGCCTCCTTCGATTGAATCTTACTTAGGTGTTTGATCTGATGCTACCACTCGTTCAAAGATTGAGACTGCTTCAAAATCTTATCTTTTTCTTCCAGCAAGTTCCAAAATTCAATCTTGCTCTGGAATCGAGCTTCAAAATCCAACCTTGACTTGATCAAGTCTTCTCCCTTCCTAGGACTGTCTCTCTATATGTGTATCCATTCAATTCAATCTTCTTACTCGTTTCAGTTGATTCGATTCATTTGGAGAATTCTTAGAGATTTGTTCGAATTCTGCTAACTGAATCTTTCGGTTTCTAGTTTCCTCTGTTTCTTGAGCATAACTTGCAGTTGGTGTTTGATGTAGGATATTACAAGCAGACCCAGAGATGACGTGACAGTCAAAGTTAAGATGAGGTGACGGTCAAAGTCACGGCGAGATGACAGTCTAAGCATCACTCTCATCAGGACTTAGCTCCTCACTCAGCACTAAGACCTTCGGTATAAGGACGATCGATCCAAGAGTTGGTCGGACTTAAAAGATCTACTGTTCTAGTAAACAACGGGCCAACATAAAGACTGGTCGAAGTTATGATCCACACTACATAACTATGTTAGCCGATCAGTTTAAAGGACGACCGGGCTTATCTAAGCTTAGCATTCACTCTCTCAATATATGGTTGGACGACCCTTGAGCCGGTCGAGCATACAAGATACATCTCTCCACTGTTGTAGCATATTCTCTTAATATATAGTTGGTTAATCCTATGGGTTTCAGTTTACTCCTCACACGCCAATCTTCCTTCATATGACTGGTCAATCATAAAGTCGGTTGGGTTTACAGGGCTTAGTGTCTCTATCTCCTACATAAGTCGATCGGTTACAATGTTAGTCAAATAAACTCGTTCGATCATAATGCAACTCGTTCGGTCTTAAAGCATCGGTCGAGCATATGTGATCTAGCTACCCGCTTCTGCAATATTACTCTCATCATATAGATAGACTCAGTTTTACAATACTACCTTCAATATAAAGCCGATCAAACTCATGGCCGGTCGGACTTACGAAGTCAAGCTCCCTATTCTTTGAGAGCCAGTCTCCTTTCATATGGTCAGTCGATTATATATAGAATCGGTCGGACCAACGAGATTAAACACCTTATTACTTCAACATCAAATCCTTAGCACCAGGGCGTAGAGTATATAGCCGATCGGCTTCATCACCAGCCATATTTACAGGACCTTGCTCTCCGCTCTTCAAGGATATAAATCTCCTATTATATATAATTGGACAGATATAAGGTTGGTTGGATTTGCTTCAGGAGACAACAGTGTCAGAGAATTACAACAACTCATTATGAAGTAATAACTATTTGTCAGAGAATATTCTTTTATTACAATATATACATTCAATGAAACCTTCTTCGAAGGTAACTGTACACTTTTCATCAGTCGACACATTATGACAACATATTCTTTTAACCACCGTATTAATGACATAAGTTATAAAGGACATTTTAGATATGAGTAACGGAATATTCTTTGGAGAATGAGGGTTACTCGACAACTTCTGACACCAAACATTTTCTGTCACCTCATTATTAATGCGGAGGTTATGAGAGGTGGTATAAAAAGGGATCCTTTCCATTAGCTAAATACGCGAGGCGATATATTTTACATACTGGACGCATCTACAGTTCATCTTCTCACTTTTTAATCGGCCACCGTACTGACTTGAGCGTCAGAGTGCTTATGCCAAGGACCGCCTCCCTGGTTCTCGCTCTAACGATCTGTTGGCTCGCTCTTTGGTGTGTACAAAAAGGAAGGAGGCACTTGGGGCCCCTTTTTCGCTCCAGCTCATCAGCCTCTATGCTAGCTCAAAGTCTTCTTCCAGTCAACAACAATGCCACCAGTCCAGCGTGTCATCTCTGCATCTTTTAGACATGATCAAATTTGGGGTCGTCTATGAGAACTTTCGCCTGAATCTTAAATGTAGCGATGGAAGAAACTAGACAATTCACCATCGTCACCCCTGTCTCAAGAAGATTTTGAGTGGATGGTAGCAACTCGATACATTGCCACAAGCAATAGCAACAAGCAGCTATCGCCAATACATTGCCACATGATCCGACCACGTTAATGACGGACCATCACACTGAAAGAGGGACTTGAGTAGAAGGCCCAACTGGGTCCAACAGTTCCTCCTCCACCGGCGATTGACTTCGTACAACCGCCAGTCCAACTAATCAACTTGTCGCCTGTACCGCCATCCCCGATAGCATACCATCAGACACTATTCTACACTCCCCTCGAGAAGATGGTCCAAGAGGAAATACCCCAAATATCATCATTTGGAGATGTGCTGACCCGGGATTTGCACAAAGGGAAAGCCCCGATGGTCAGCGACTCTGCTCAGCAGATAAGCATGTCGTTCTCCCATGAAATATTGGAGGATAAACTACCTAGCCACTTTTGACTCATGACAATAGGGGAGTATACATAGGCCATAGACCTAGAGGATAGGACCACCTCCTCAAGTTTAAAAATGTTGTCATCCTTCATCAATACACGGATGATTTGAAGTGCCAAGTGTTCCTCACCATATTCTCTGGCTCGGCACAGAGGTAGTTCAACAGGCTGTCAGCCGAATCCATCTATTGTTTTAAGGATTTCCGCATGGCTTTCCTTCACCATTTCGCTAGTAGCCGCTGTTACTACAAAACCACCTTGAGCCTCTTTTCACTCAAGCAGGGGCCTAAGGAGACACTTAGTGCCTACATCAAAAAGTTCAACCAGGTAGCCATGGATGTCCCCTTGGCCACCCCAGAGATTCTAGTGAGCATCTTTTCTCAAGGGCTTGCAGACAACAAGTTTTTTCGCTCCCTGATTAAGAAGCCCCTAAAGGATTTTGATCATCTACTTGGCTGAGCGACTAAGTATTTTAATGTATAAGATGCGTAGTTCACCCTGAAGAAGGAGGTCACCACGCCCACTCCAGCACCTGCTCCGAAGTGTCGAGCTCCTCCCTTGCCTCTTCCTCATAAAGGACCCTGAGGAGTTCTTAGCCTCATCATCAAGAGCTACGGTCTCAAGCTGCACAACACGTGGAGGCCGAACAGAGGAGATTCCCTGAGCCCCCTAGGTGGGCTTCACCAAAATTATGTGCATACTACCAATTGGAGACACACAACACTCAAGATTGTTATCATTACAATCTAGAAAAGCGTCAGGTGGCTAACCAAGGGTTTCATCGGTGCTCACCGTCTCTCAATTGCTAGCGCTATCAATGACCGAATGGCCCACCCTGAAGAGAATATCGAGGTACTGAGTGGCGCCAAAGAATGCCTCAATAGTCAGAGAATCTGGCCCAGGCCCCCGCCTGAGTGCAGCAGGAGCATCCACCGATGCGACAATAGGAAAACTAAAATAACCGAGACTCCAATCGGGTGAGGATGTTGCAAGCCCACCGATTGGAGATTCACATAATTGGTTGCAGTTAGGAGCATGTACAAGGGCTCGAGATTAGTTTTGAATCCAAAGATTTAGAGGGGGTCAAATTGCCCTATGTAAATTGGAAAAGATTTTTCCTCCATCATTTTTTGACATAATGGTTCATCTAACTATTCATTTGGCAAATGAAGTACAACTTGATGGGCCAATTCACTATCGTTGGATATATCCAATTGAAAGGTATTATACAAATCTTATTGATATTTTTAAAAAATAGTTTGTTTGATAAATAATACAAATTGTTGTGTTTTGACACAAGGTACTTGGGAACATTAAAGTCTTATGTTCGAAATAGAAGTAGACCAAAAGGGTCTATTGCTGAAGGGTATTTAGCTGAGAAATGTTTGACATTATGCTCTTTATATTTAGCAGATTATGTAGAGACAAGATTTAATCAAATATCAAGAAATGATGATATAAATATTGACTCTACATTTTCATTAGATGTGTTCAACTACTCAGGTCATGCACTTGGAAAGGTCATTGCAACTAAGTTTGACATTGAGATATTAAAGAAGACACATCAATATGTATTATTCAATTGTCATCACGTCCAATTTTATATAGAGTATGTTTTTTTTTATATAAATCATGTGTTTAAATATATAACTATTTAAGTCATCTTTATTTATAAATTTATTATTCTTTTTTTTTAGTGAACATTGAAGAATTCTGAATCAAAGTCATTCTCATATTCCACCACGCCAAATTGAGTGTTTACATAGTGAAGTGTTTTCCTCAATGTTTGCCTGTCATGTAAGTTGTGTTGTAATAGTTATTAAAACTATATGTTATAATTATTTTCAAATATGATTGATTAATTACTTATTGTATGATAGATTGAAAATACAAATCCTCCAACAGATGATCCGGTGTCAAGTGATTTGAGATTAATTGCTAGAGGCCGAAATGCCATTGGCATACAATATGAGAGATTTATTTCAAATGGATTTAGGTTTCATACAAAGGAAGTGGAACGTAAGAGAAAAATTCAAAATTGTGGCATAACTGTTAGGGCAACTACTTCAAGTTATTCAAGTATAAGAGATCATAATCCAGTATTAAGTGAACTTAATTACTATGGGATTTTACAAAATGTGATTGAGTTAAACTATGGAGGAGGTCGAAAAGTTGTGTTATTTGAGTGTGAGTGTGTCTCCAAAGGCAAACGGCTAAAATTGGATGAGGATGGTTTTGTGTTAGCAAATTTTAAAAATGTTAGGTGTCATAACGAGCCTTATATTTTAGCTTCTCAGGCTATGCATATATTTTATGTGGAAGATCCAATTGATTATGATTGGCATGTCATTATCACCACTAATGCACGAGCAAAGCATAAAATGCAGCCTATGGCAGATGTTGATACATATCTTCAAAGTAATATTCGTAATTCTGAAGACTACAATGAACATGAAGAAGTGGTTTGGATTCGAGATGATGTTGCAGGAGTGGAAATTGATACCGATTTGTGATGAAAATTTATCTGATTCATGCATTTATGTTTATTTAATTATCATTGTAATAACAGTACAATATGGATTTTTATATGATGATTGAATGATATATGGTGTTATGCACTTCTTTTTCATGTTTAACTTTTGTGCACAGATAGTGGTGATGTACTTCGTAATACTAATAGGAAAAAAAAGAGGTCCTACATTTATATTTGATATTAGAAGGTTTATGATTATGTATTATCTATAATTTGTAACTAACTATTATTTGTAGTAGGAATGACTCCTAAGCGTCGAACTAAAAGGAAATCTTGCTTTAAACTTCAAACTGAGATTGATATGCAACCATCAACTATGCGTACAAATCACATAGATCGACATTCAATTGAATAAGGTATTATATAAAATTATGCATATAAAATTATTATTTGCATTTTTTTACTTAAATCAATATTTTTATATATGGTGAAAATATGCAAGGTACCTTGAATAACTAAAGAGATGCAGCTTCAAATCAATTCCATGTTGATATACAAGATCATATCCTGCATGTTGAAAATAATTCTATAGTTCCAGACCAAAATGATGATATGAACGAAAAATCTAATGAAGGTAACATATATGAAAATTATAATAATTTATTTTATTATTTATATTCTGTCTTAAATATCTTGTTTAACTTTTGTGCACAGATAATGATGATGTACTTCGTAATACTAATAGGAAAAAAAAGAGGTCCTTCATTTATAATTGATATTAGAAGGTTTATGATTATGTTTCATCTATAATTTGTAACTAACTATTATTTGTAGTAGGAATGACTCCTAAGCGTCGAACTAAAAGGAAATCTCGCTTTAAACTTCAAACTGAGATTGATATGCAACCATCAACTATGCGTACAAATCACACAGATCGACATTCAATTGAACAAGGTATTATCTAAAATTATGCATATAAAATTCTTATTTACATTTTTTTACTTGAATCAATACTTTTATATATGGTGAAAATATGCAAGGTACCTTGAATAACCAAAGAGATGCAGCTTCAAATCAATTCCATGTTAATGTACAAGATCTTATCCCACATGTTGAAAATAATTCTTTAGTTCCAGACCAAAATGATGATATGAACGAAAAATCTAATGAAGGTAACATATATGAAAATTATAATAATTTATTTTATTATTTATATGTTGTCTTAAATATCTTTTTTAACTTTTGTGCACAGATAGTGATGATGTACTTTGTAATACTAATAGGAAAAAAGAGGTTCTACATTTATGAAAGAAATTTGGGGTCGACCTAGCACATTACCACGCATTGAGATTACATGTGATGATATGGGGCATCCTATAGGAACAAAAAGAAATAAATTTACTGATTTCTTGGGGTCTTTGGCAAGAAATGGTAAGTATTGACCAATTGATGTGGAAAATTGACATAAAATGCCAACGGGAAAAAAGAAAGACATGTTACATGTTATAAAGGTAACTAAAACACTTTTGCATTATTTTAGTGTTTAAGACTTTTAATTTATGCAATGGTAATTTATCTAAATATTTTTGGTAGGAAAAGTATGATCTTCCTCCAGGGATAGAAAATTGGACACTACGCTCAATAGGAAAAAAATGGAGAAACTGGAAGTCAAAACTTAAAAAGAAGTATTATAATCCTGAATTATCAATTCAAGTCCTTTTAGAACAGAGAGATGAAAGAGCTCATGCCGAATAGTATATGAGACTACTTACTTTTTGGAACAAAGAAAAATCAAAGGTAAACAATATTTTTTTATTTAGAATATAATTTGATTCTAATCGTATGTAGATTTTGATTTTGAGTAACATGTGTGTATTTCAATATATTAGGAAATGTGTGAAAAAAATAAAGCTGCCAGAAAGCACAAGATAATGCATCAAACCACTGGAAGGACATATTTTGCTCAAGTGTAACATAAATTGATAATTCTTCTTATTCATATTATAATTCTATACGAGTTTTAGTATCCCCACTAGAATGTTCAAGCATAATAATTGCATTCATTCGTCACTTTTTACTGAAGAAAGATAGATAATCTAGTAAGCAAATCATGACCAACTAGCTCAAATAAGCATTTTAATTATTGTAGTTACCAAACTGAAATTACTATAAAAATTTGGCACATGTTTATATAGTATAGAACTAGAGGTATTGTCAGTCTATGCATGGTTAACATGTTGTAACAACTTGAATTTAGATATAAAAGTTATCTAATTGTGAAAACACAGTGATTTTACAAAGAAGTGAATACTGACTTGTTTAAGAAGTGAATTGTTGCCATTGGTCCTCATCCTGAAATGAAGAAAGAATTTTGTTTATATAGTATAGAACTAGAGGTATTGTCAGTCTATGCATGGATAATATAATTTTTGCTTTTTTTGTTGCTATTGCTCCCATCTAACTTCAAGTTTAATGCTTCTGCTGCTCCCACCGATTACGTTAAGATAATATAATTTTTGCTTTTTTTTTTGCTGCTGCTGCTCCCATCTAACTTCAAGTTTAATGATTCTGTTGCTCCCACCAATTACGTTAAGATAATATAATATTTTTGTTCAAGTTTGATGTTCTTTGGAAAACATGCTTCTGTTGATTAGCTTTATTAGATTATGTTGATTAGTTTTATTGAAATAACTGAAGATGGAAAATATGCTTATTAGATTGAGATGAAGTTGAATATTTGCAGGAAAAAGAAAAGGGGCACCCTCCTGTTGGTGCGGTTAGCACTAACGGTCTAACTTAGGTTTTGATGAATGATAAATCGGGTTAAGTTAGATTTGTCATGATCTAACACTCTGACCGAGTGTGCAGACGAAGTCCAGACAGGTCGACGGGCTGACCGGATGTCTGGCACAAAGTCCAAGTGGGTCGACGGGATGACCGGACGCTTGGCGAGAAGTCCAGCTAGGTTGACGGGCTGACCAGATAGCTGGCGAGAAGTCTAAGTGGGTCAACGGGCTGACCAGACTCTTGGAGAGAAGTCTAGCTAGGTCAACGGGTTGACCGGATAGCTGGCGAGAAGTCCAGACGGGTCGAAGGGCTGACCGGATGTCTGGCAGGTGAGTAAAGGTAAGTCACTGGAAGGGAGTGACTGTGAGGACACGTTCCCAGGAAGGGAACATTAGGCGTCGATCCGGCTTAGATCCATTTCGGATATCTAAGTCGAGATCGTGACTAGATTCCGGTCTCGGAAAGACGGAATCTAAGTCATAAATTTTTTTTATTAAAGTATAAACTGTGCAAACATCTTATTTTGCAGGATATACATATTGTTTGCCTCGGACTAACTCTTTCTTGCAGATAAAGGAGCTTCTGGAGAAAAAGTGGTCCGGGCGCCCGAGAGGCAATTTCTATCCCTGACATGCGTCGACACATGGAGCTCGTTGGTTGGGCGGGCTACGTCACACCAGGGTGCCCGGAAGGGATCCAGGCGCCCCGAGCATCCTATAAAAGGAGGGTCAGAAGGGAGCTTCAGACAGAACTGAAAAAGAGATCTTTTACTGCTTGCTCTGCTGCTCTGCGCTCCTGCGACGCTAACGAAGTTCCGACAACGCAATTCTTCTTTCCGATTTACTTCTTTGTCGGTATTTCTTTTTATTAGCATTTTCTGTACGTAGTTTGTAATAAATTTTGAATTGCTAGTGATTGCCCACCGAAAGCACTCAAAGAGTGCGGGCCTTGGAGTAGGAGTCGACACAGGCTCCGAACCAAGTAAAACTGGTTCTATGTTAGCATTGTTTTTCTATTTCCACTGCGTTTATACTCGAACAAATTTTACATTCAATATTCACCCCCCCTATCGAACGTCTATGATCCAACAAGTGGTATCAGAGCAGGTACCGCTCTGATTTGGTGTAACCACCAATCAGACAAGGGGGGGGGGATTTTCTTTTTTTTTTCTTTCGCTTTCAGTCTTACATTTAATTCCAAACTGATACTATTATCTTTTTGGAAAGTTTTCTCGTTGCAATTAAATCTAAATTGGTGCAACACCAATTTAGTTCCTTTATTATCTTTTAATTCTTCCCGCACTGCTAATCCAAGACCAAGTCTTAGGAATTTGCCTGTCTATTTGTTTGATTGTGTGCATGGATTAAAATGTCTCAGCTTGAAGGCTTCAGCACAGTACGACCTCCCCTTTTCAACGGGGACGATTTCCCGTACTGGAAGAAGAGAATGGAAGTGTATCTCAAGACGGACTTCGACCAGTGGATGAGCGTCACCAGACCCTACAAAATACTAGTAGATAGTTCCGGGAATCTACTGGATCCAGAAGATTGGACATCAGACCTAAAAAAGAAGGCATCAACAGAGAACAAGGCAATCAACACCCTACAGTGCGGATTGACTAGAGAAGAACTAAATCGGGTCGGACCACATAAGAACGCCAAAGAACTGTGGGACAAACTGATCGAGTTGCATGAAGGAACCAGCGATGCTAAGGTAACAAAAAGGGATTTACTCTTAAATAAAATATTTAATATAAAAATACAGGAAGGGGAAACTTCAAGTCAGCTACACGCGAGGATCAAGGACATCCTCAACGGGCTCCACGGGATAGGCCACCAAATGGAGAACCGGGACTTAATAAGGTATGCACTGAATGCGTTTCCACTTAATAGTTTGTGGGCATCTATTGTAGATGCCTACAAAATTTCTAAAAACTTATCTAAACTTAAATTAGACGAGTTGTTTTGTGAATTAGAACTACACGAACAAACTAACGTCGGGGCCGAGAAGGGTGTAGCTTTGTTTGCAGGTTCCTCCAAGGAGAAGATAAAGAACAAGTCTGAACCTGGAGACGACTCTGATCAGGACTCTGAAGATGAAGAGCACCTGGTGAACTTGGTAAGGAAAATGTTCACCAGGAGGAAAAGGAGCTTCACCAAAAAGGATCTTCAGAAGATCAACTCTCCAACCGACCCGAGGAGTGTGACATGCTTTGGATGCAACAAAAAGGGCCACTACAAGAACGAGTGTCCAAAATTGAAAAACGAGAAACCAAGGATGACTAAAAAGAAGGTTCTTAAAGCAACATGGGACGACACTTCCTCGGATGAATCGGAAGCCGAAGAACAGAAGAACAAGAGTTACCTCGCGCTGATGGCCCGCGAAGAAGAATCGGAAGACGGGTCCGAACTCGAATCGAGCCACGAGTCCGTACTCGTTTCCGAAGGTCCTAAAGAGGTATACCAAAATTTAAATAAGAAATTTTTTAAAATTTGTAACGACCCGGCCCTCTTGGCCCATTTGGCGACCCTCGGGTCGTCGACCGTCAGCCCTTATGTCGTCGGCCCATTTGGCGATGGCCGTGTCGTTACTCACTAGGACTTTCCACCCATGGCAGTGGATTTTTGCCTCCCCCAGGATTCGAACTCTAAACCTCCAGGCTTAAGTATTAGAGTTTATGAATCCTGGTAACCAAGTGAGATGATAATACTTAAGCCTGGAGGTTTAGAGTTCGAATCCTGGGGGAGGCAAAAGTCCACTGCCATGAGTGGAAAGTCCTAGTGAGTAACGGCACGGCCAAGGGTCGTCGGTCGACGACATAAGGGTCGACGGTCGACGACTCGAGGGTCGCCAAATGGGCCAAGAGGGTCGGGTCATTATAATAAAAAGGCGACCCTTGGCCGTGCCGTTACTCACTAGGACTTTCCACCCCTGGCAGTGGATTTTTGCCTTCATCTCACTTGGTTACCAGGATTCATAAACTCTAATACTTAAGCCTGGAGGTTTAGAGTTCGAATCCTGGGGGAGGCAAAAATCCACTGCTAGGGGTGGAAAGTCCTAGTGAGTAACGACACGGCCAAGGGTCGTCGGTCGATGACATGAGAGGTCGCCAAATGGGTCGACGACATAAGGGACGACGGTCGACGACCCGAGGGTCGCCAAATGGGCCAAGAGGGTCGGGTCGTTACAAAATTATTTCTTGTTTAAACAATAAATTAGTTAAAATAGAAAAAGAAAATGAGTTGCTCTTTGAAGAAAATCAAAATCTCAAGGAACAAATAAAAAATTCAAATCCAACTCAAGATCTAACACTTGAGGAGGAGAATTTATTAATAAAAAATGGAATTAATAATTTAAAAGAAATGTTAGAAAAATTCACAACAAGATCCAAAAACTTAGATTTAATATTAAATAATCAAAAAGTAATTTATAATAAAACCGGACTTGGCTATAAGTCAAGCTCAAATAAAACATTCAAGTAATTAATAACCCAACACAAACCAACAAAACAAGCTTGGGTTCCGAAAGTGTGTTTAATCATGCAAGTAGGACTTAATTGTTGGTGCAACCTTAGGTCAAGGTTGACCTGGTTGACCTGACTCGAGTTGACCTGACTCGAGTTGTATTTTGATGTTTGACTTAGGAAGATTGTTGGTGCAACCTTAGGTCAAGGTTGACCTAGTTGAGTTGTATGTTGATATTTGACGAGAAGAGAGTTCTATTCTTGATATGGGACAAGAATAGATGTTTGGGAGATTATTGGTGCAACCGTAGGTCAAGGTTGACCTGGTTGACCTGATTCGGGAAAAAGTCCAAGTATGGAGACTTGGCAACGGAAAAGTCCAAGTATGGAGACTTGGCACTGGAAAAGTCCAAGTATGGAGACTTGGCACGGAAAAGTCCTAACTGGGATGTTAGGCAGTGTGGAAAGTCCTGGTGAGTGAAGCCAGGCAGTCGGGAAATCCTGGTGAGTGAATCTAGGTGAAAATCCTAGTGAGTGAAGCTAGGTGAAGGTGAAAGTCCTGGTGAGTGAAGCCAGGCATTCGGGAAAATCCTGGTGAGTGAAGCTAGGTGAAAATACTAGTGAGTGAAGCTAGGTGAATGAGAAAGTCCTAACTGGGATGTTAGGCAGTTGGAAAGTCTTGGTGAGTGAAGCCAGGCAGTTGTGGAAATCCTGGTGAGTGAAGTCAGGTGAAAACCCTAGTGAGTGAAGCTAGGTGAAAGTCCTGGTAAGTGAAGCCGGGCAAGGGAAAATCCAGATGGATCAAGGGTGATCGGACATCTGGTGATGGGAAGTCCAAGTAGGTCATAGGAGTGACCGGATACTTGGTACGGAGAGAAAAGTCTAAGTGGGTCTAAGGGATTGACCGGACACTTAGCGGGGAGTCCTAGCAGGTCAAGGGAGTGACCGGATGCTAGGCGCAATGTACCAACAGGTCAAGATTGACCGGATGTTGGTTTGGACTTGGTTTGGGCGAAAACCATGAGCTGGATCGATCTGGTGATCGATCCAGTGATACCGAGAATATTCTGATCGGTCTGGTGACCGATCGAATAACACACAGAAGGCATCATGGTTCTGTGGGCTTACTGATGACCGATCGAGTGATACACTGAGTCTCACGAGGGTCTGATCGGTCCGGGACCGATCAGTAACAAACAGAGGAGAAGGAATGGAGGGATCGGTCCATGGACCGATCCACATGGCCTGATCGGTCCACAGACCGATCAGGGTCGAACCAACTGGAGCCTGATCGGTCCACAGACCGATCTAGGCACTAGCCGTTGCGACGCAACGGCTAGATTTCTTCTGTGTTTCTTCGTTTTCTTCGCAGGTTATAAAAGGAGGGCTGCTGCTGCGAGCCTCCTTCTTCTTCGGCTTCCTTCTTCTTGTTCTTGGTGTTGCTAAGCTTGCTGTTGAGCTTTGTTGAGCTGCTTTGAAGCTTCGCGTGAGCTTCCGGCTGGGTCACCTGCTGTTGTAGGCGCTTGGAAGCGGCTGCTTCTTCCAGTCGAAGAGAAGGCAAGAAAGTTTACATTTGTATTGTACTTTATTTCTTGTTCTCCTTGTACTCTTTTCTTGCTGTTGCAAGAAGTTTCTGTGGCGAGGTTTCTCCACCCAGAAGGAGAGTTTTTATTAGCCGGTTTTCCGGGGACTCATCCACCGACGGATTGATTGGGTTCGTCCACCTTACGGACACGCCGAGGAGTAGGAGCATCATCTCCGAACCTCGTACATCGCTGTGTTAAGGTTTGATATTCTTCCTTTCGTTTCTAGTTTATTTTTCCGCTGCGCTAACGAATTGTAGGAAGAAACGAGCGATTTGGGGCGGCTATTCACACCCCTCCTCTCTAGCCGAGTACGTAGGATCCTAACAAGTGGTATCAGAGCAAGGTCGCTCTTCGTTAGATCAACACCCAGGGGAGCACGAGCTAGAGAATGGAACGATTTGGAGAGGACATCACGATTCCACCATTCTACGATCGCAACGACTTCGCGTATTGGAAGGTAAGAATGAAATATTTTCTTATGACTAATCTTGAGAATTGGAGGTGTGTGCAATTAGGTTTTACTCCTCCATTGGATAAAGAAGGAGAACTTTTGGAGAAGAAGAAGTGGACGAAGGAGCAAATCCACCAGTCAATCATCAATGATGAGGTAACGAAAATCATTGAATTTTCTTTACCTAATGATGTTTTGTGTAGGATAGGTGGATATAACGATGCCAAGGAGTTGTGGAACAACTTGGCCAAGTTCCATGAGGGAAGCTCCACTTCAAGTCATGAAGAGGAGTCAAGTGAGCCAAGTAGCTCACATCATGGAGAAGAGGAATTAGAAGTTGAGGGCTACTCAACATCTAAGGAAGAAGAGGAGGAGAGTTCTTCTTCAAGAATGGAGCAAGAGGAAGAAGCTTCTACCTCCGAAAGGGATGAAGAAGAAAGTCTTCATCCATCCTCAACCCTAGGTAACTCAAGCATTTCAATTTCAAATAAATTACACATAATGTGCTTTGAGTGTAGGGAGTATGGACATTACAAGAGTAAATGTCCAAAGAGGGTTAGAAAGACTCCACCGGCGCCAAAGGTCAAGGAAGCCGGAGTCCCAACACGCAAAGGCAAGGAACACGTGGTGTGCTTCCAATGCAAGCGAAGGGGACATTATCGGAGCCAATGTCCGAAGGGGAGTCAATCTCACAAGGACAAGAGATCGAGCACATGTATAGGGGGAGCTAGGGCAAACCCTAAGGTAATCTCTAAGGCACATTCTTGCAATACTAGTAGGATGCATGCTAGTAGCCTTATTGCTATTGTCAAGAATGATAAGCATGTTAATTATAGAAATCGATACACATGCTTAGGAGCCAAACATGTTAACCTAGATAAGGATAACTCTAGAAATGCCAACCCTAGGATTAACTCATCTAAGGTTAAGGGAAACCTAGGTAGGAATCCCAAAACTACTCTACATATGCCTAGGAGTACCTCAAGGAACAATGACAAATTAAAACTTGAGGTATTAGAGAGGAAAAATCAAGTCTTGAGGTCAAGACTTGATAATTTAGAAAAGGCTCTTAAAAACATGGAGAAGTCATCTCTAGGGTTTAAGGGTCAAAAACCAATGTCCAAGGACAAGAAAGGTTTGGGTCACAAATCTAAGTCCCAAGTGGTCAAGCCCACTTACCACAATGTTCCATTCGATTATGGAACAAAACCTAGGGCTAGGAAGACCATTACCAAGGTTACAAGGGGAGTCACCCCTATAGTTGACCTTGATGAGACCCAAATGACCAAGGCTTCAAAGCCTAAGAGGGTCATTAGGAGGGTTGCTAGGGAAGTCATCCCTAGTGAATATTTAGTGAACCCAATGAGCTCACATAGATATTGGGTTCCTAGGAGTATCTTCTCTATCCCATAGATGGGTTAGAGAGTGTCAACTCCAATTAGAAGGGTAGTTAACCCAACTTTGAGGAAATTGACACTCAAGGAGCATTTTCAAGGTTTTGATAACCTTTGAAAATGAAAAAGAATTATTATTTACTCCTTGAAGAGTAAATTGTGCCATATTTGAAAAATATCGATTTTAATCTTATTTGGCACAATTTAAGAAAACCTAGAGAAATACCACAATTGGGATTTTGGTTTTCTCTTAGGGATATATGGGCAATCTAGGGTTAGATTTTAAGTTAGCTAAGACTAAGGATACTTAGATAGGGAATTTAGGTATTTTATTTGTGCTAACTTGCCATGATTGGTTGCCATATGTCATGCCATGACATCATATTTAGTTTATTATCATTTGAAATGTCATGATAATGCTTAGGCTAGTTTATATGTCATGCTTTATCTAAGTTTTCAAACTTTATGCCATGACATCATGACATTGGCACATATTTTTACTTATGATATCATTATATGCCATGTCATCATCTCTTGCATTATAATCAATGAAATTGATTTAAGGACAAACATATAATTTGATATTGAGATCAAATTGGTGTTTAGAAAATGTATGAGAACTTAGCCTAAGTTGACCTTAACCCATATCTCACATCAAATTGACTTGAATGTGGTTTGATACACCTTAGATGTGTGTGAGATATTAGGATCATGAGTTAGGATCAAGGTGCATTGTCCTTGTACCTAGATGACCCTAATTCAAGAAATTAAGGATCATAGGGAAAGCTTGTGTACAAGTCATGTACATCTAGCCCTAAGATTATGGTCCTAAATTCAAATGGTTTTAAAAGTATTTTAAAATTGATTTGAAAAACCTTGATGAAGTTTTCCTAGTGATAGCATTCATCATTGAACATTGTGATACAAAGTTGAGTTAAACTTGAACGATTTCAAAGTTTTTGAACTTTGTATCAAGATTGAAAAATAGAAGTTATTTTCATAGAAAACTATTTTTCCATGATAGTATATGTTATGAGGAATGTATCCTCAAAATTTCACAATTTTTCAAATTTTCTGTAATTTTCTGTGAGTTTCTGAACTTCTCCTGGGGAGAAAATCAGAAGTTCTGATTTCAGTGGCTGGATCGGTCCGGGGACCGATCCAGGGAAGATCTGATCGGTCTGCGGACCGATCCAGAGTATTGTGGATCGGTCTGCAGACCGATCCAGTGAGTTCCAGTAGCACGAGTGCGATCTAGTGAAGGGCTGATCGGTCTGGGGACCGATCAGTATGCGTCAATTTCTGATTTTCAGCTGTTGTCTGAAATTTCAGTTATGAAAATGGTGTTTTGGATTTCTAAAGGTTTGGAACTCACAAAGACATTGTTGGTGCAATGGTCAAGGGAGAGTTAACCTTTAGGGGGAGTTTTACCTAATGGTCAAGGGGGAGTTGACTTTTAGGGGGAGTTTTTACTCCTTAAGACTTTTGAGGATTAGTGATATGAGATTATCACTAAGTTGATTGTTGAGTTTAGTATCTAGGGGGAAATTAAGAGTTTCAATGAAAGGTATGGGACTTTCATTAGGAAGAAACTCTTGACCTTGATACCCTCCTTTTTCCTTTTTGATGTGTGTCAAAAAGGGGAGAGTGTTCATTGGAGAATTATTGGAGAAACCCAAGTTAGGTTATCGGGTTAACCTAAGCTAGGGGAAGAATGTCAAGGAATGTTCGAGGAAAAACATTGGAATTCTTTTTGATGTGTGTCAAAAAGGGGGAGAATTATTGGAGAACCCAAGTTAGGTTATCGGGTTAACCTAAGGGGAGAATGTCCAGAGAATGTTCAAGGAAAGAACATTGGACATTGGAAGATGGTTGGAAAACCTAAGTTAGGTTATCAGGTTAACCTAACTTGATTATGGGTTTTGTCAAACATCAAAAAGGGGGAGATTGTTGGTGCAACCTTAGGTCAAGGTTGACCTGGTTGACCTGACTCGAGTTGACCTGACTCGAGTTGTATTTTGATGTTTGACTTAGGAAGATTGTTGGTGCAACCTTAGGTCAAGGTTGACCTAGTTGAGTTGTATGTTGATATTTGACGAGAAGAGAGTTCTATTCTTGATATGGGACAAGAATAGATGTTTGGGAGATTATTGGTGCAACCGTAGGTCAAGGTTGACCTGGTTGACCTGATTCGGGAAAAAGTCCAAGTATGGAGACTTGGCAACGGAAAAGTCCAAGTATGGAGACTTGGCACTGGAAAAGTCCAAGTATGGAGACTTGGCACGGAAAAGTCCTAACTGGGATGTTAGGCAGTGTGGAAAGTCCTGGTGAGTGAAGTCAGGCAGTCGGGAAATCCTGGTGAGTGAATCCAGGTGAAAATCCTAGTGAGTTAAGCTAGGTGAAGGTGAAAGTCCTGGTGAGTGAAGCCAGGCATTCGGAAAAATCCTGGTGAGTGAAGCCAGGTGAAAATACTAGTGAGTGAAGCTAGGTGAATAAGAAAGTCCTAACTGGGATGTTAGGCAGTTGGAAAGTCCTGGTGAGTGAAGCCAGGCAGTTGTGGAAATCCTGGTGAGTGAAGCCAGGTGAAAACCCTAGTGAGTGAAGCTAGGTGAAAGTCCTGGTAAGTGAAGCCGGGCAAGGGAAAATCCAGATGGATCAAGGGTGATCGGACATCTGGTGATGAGAAGTCCAAGTAGGTCATAGGAGTGACCGGATACTTGGTACGGAGAGAAAAGTCTAAGTGGGTCTAAGGGATTGACCGGACACTTAGCGGGGAGTCCTAGCAGGTCAAGGGAGTGACCGGATGCTAGGCGCAATGTACCAACAGGTCAAGATTGACCGGATGTTGGTTTGGACTTGGTTTGGGCGAAAACCATGAGCTGGATCGATCCGGTGATCGATCCAAAGGATGATCGAGAATATTCTCGATCGGTCTAGTGACCGATCGAATACATCGAGCATATCAGTGTTAACCGATCGGTCCGGTGACCGATCGGGCGTGCTGAAGCAGAAGCGCGAGGGCCGATCGATCCGGGACCGATCAAAGCCCGATCGGTCCCCGACCGATCAGAGGTTCCTGATCGGTCCATGGACCGATCGGGGAACAGGGATGGATCGGTCTGTGGACCGATCCACATGGAGCCCGATCGGTCCACAGACCGATCAGGCACTAACCGTTGCGACGCAACGGTTAGATTTCTTCATGTTTCTTCGTTTTCTTCGCAGGTTATAAAAGAAGTCTGAGCCTCCTTCTTCTTGACTTCTTGGTGCTTTGCTAAGCTGCCTTTTGCTGAGCTGGCACTTGCTGAAGGCGATGTCGCCCTTCCTGCTGTTGTAGGCGCTTGGAAGCGGCTGCTTCTTCCAGTCGAAGAGAAGGCAAGAAGGTTTACATTTGTATTGTACTTTATTTCTTGTTCTCCTTGTACTCTTTTCTTGCTGTTGCAAGAAGTTTCTGTGGCGAGGTTTCTCCACCCAGAAGGAGAGTTTTTATTAGCCGGTTTTCCGGGGACTCATCCACCGACGGATTGATTGGGTTCGTCCACCTTACGGACACGCCGAGGAGTAGGAGCATCATCTCCGAACCTCGTACATCGCTGTGTTAAGGTTTGATATTCTTCCTTTCGTTTCTAGTTTATTTTTCCGCTGCGCTAACGAATTGTAGGAAGAAACGAGCGATTTGGGGCGGCTATTCACACCCCCCCTCTCTAGCCGAGTACGTAGGATCCTAACATTAATCAATACTACATACCTAAAGAAAAAATATTTTATATAAACTCAAACAAATCAAGTCAAAGACCAAAATACAAACCTAAACAAAAAAATTTAAAATCTAAACATATTAAAACTCAACAAAATGTAAACTATCACCAAATAAAATATAATTACAAAAGAAATAGACATAAACCAAGAACAAAATTAAATTAAATGACCATTAATTCAGGGGGAGGCTCCAGAATAGCTGGCACCTCCAAAACTAACCTACCCGGCAGGGTAACCCTACCAACCTACCCGACAGGGTAATTAGGATTAGTTAAAAAGGGTTCAAGTTTAACTTAAAAAATGGTACTGGTGAAATATTGGATGATAGTACATTAGGGAAGCTTAGTCTATGCATGTCTAGGAAGATATGGCTTCGACCTGGTGCATTTGGCTAAGTGGAACTGACCGAAACTACCCTTTATGAATCCTAACCAGTTAGACCAAGGTTTTATACTAAGTCCAGTGGATATGACTATTTGGAAAACCTCGAAGGCATGGTTACTTTAATGATGTCTGAGTGACTCACCATAGCCCAGAAGTTTATCCAGAGAATGCCTATTTGTTGAACCCAAAGATAAACCTGAATCTAACGCAAGTTAAAAACAAACCCTAAAACTGAATCTAATTCATCTCACAAAATGATAGGATTCCCTGATTGAAAACATAGATCGGGTGAGATGACTAAGAACATTAAAATTTAAATTAAAATTAAATTAAAATCAAATTAAATTTAAATTTAAATTAAATTTAAAATTAAAATTAAATTAAGTTAAATTAAAATTAAAATTAAATTAAAATTAAATTAAAATTAAATTAAGTTAAAATTAAATTAAAATAAAATTAAATTAAATTAAATTAAATTAAATTAAATTAAATTAAAATCAAATTAAATTAATTTAAAATTAAATTAAAATTTAAAAAAAAAACTAAAATTTAATTATTTTTTTTAAATTAAAATTTAGGTTAAAAAAAATTAAAACTTAATTTTTTTTTTAAACTTAATTTTTTTTTTAAACTTAAAAATTTATTTTAAAAATTAAAACTTAAATTTTTTTAAATTTATTTTAAAACTTTTATTTTTTTAAACTTAAAAATTTATTTTAAAAATTAAAACGTAAAGTTTTTTTTTAAATTTATTAAATTTTTTAACTTAAAAATTTATTTTAAAAATTAAAACTTAAAGTTTTTTTAATTTATTTTAAAACTTTTATTTTTTAAACTTAAAATTTTATTTACTTAAAATTTATTCTAAAATTTAAAATTTAAAATTTAAAATTTATTTTAAAAATTAAAACTTATTTTTTTAACTTAAAAATTTATTTTAAAAATAAAAACATAAATTGTTTGTAACTTAAAAATTATTTTAAAACTTAACGTAATTTTTTAAGTCCATTAGTTAGACTAACCCCAATTCCTACCTATTATAGGAAACCAAGTGGATTTTGGATAGTGGTTGCTCCAAACATATGACTGGAGATCACACAAAATTCACGCATCTCACCTACAAAAGCCTAGGAACAGTTGCCTTTGGGAACAACGACAAACTCAAGGTAATTGGTATAGGTAACATCGAACTAAAAATTGACTTTATAATTACAAATGTTTTACTTGTTGAAAATTTCAAGTATAATCTTTTGAATATTAGTCAACTGTGTGATACTAGGTATAAGGTTAAGTTTTTATCTACAGAATGCTTAATCAAACATCTAGACAACCCTGGCATAAGTCTAAAGGGGTTTAGGAAAGACAACATCTATGCGATTAACTTAACCACTTCTTCAATTAAGTGTTATTTAACACAAAAAGAAGAAACCTGGTTATGACATAGAAGAATGTCACATACAAAATTCAGAAATATAGGCAGACTAAATGGACTAGTTAGAGGACTACCGAAATTACCTAACCTTGACTCAATCATATGTAATGCTTGTCAACAAGGTAAGCAAACAAAATCTACCCACAAACCAACTAATGAATCACAAACTAACTCAATCTTAGAATTGTTACATTTAGACTTATTTGACTCCCATGGAGTCAAATCAATAAATGGAAGTCTATACTGTCTAGTTATAATAGATGACTATTCTAGGTTCACTTGGGTAAAATTTTTAAAAAATAAGGATGAAACTTTTGAAATTTTTACAAACTTTTGTAAACAAGTTGAAAATGAAAAGGACCTTAAAATTAAAAGAATTAGAAGTGATAATGGAGAAGAATTTAAAAATCATAACTTTAACAAATTTTGTCTTGAAAATGACTACCATCACGAATTTTCATGCCCTAAAACCCCCCAATAAAATGGGATTGTAGAAAGAAAAAAATAGAACATTACTTGAGGCCTCTAGAACGATGTTAAATGAATACAAATTACCTAAATATTTTTGGGTAGAAGCTGTTAGTACAGCTTGCTATGTACAAAACAGAACAACGCTAAATAAAACTCATAACAAAACATTTTTTGAAGTTTATTACAATAAACAACCTAATACAAAATACTTTAGAGTGTTTGGGTGCCCAACTTTTATCTTAAACACAAGAGAACATTTAGGAAAATTTACCTCCAAGGTTGAAAATGGAATTTTCTTAGGATACTCCCTAAATAGTAGAGGCTACAGGGTTTACAATAAGGTTACCTTAAGAATTGAAGAAACCACTAATGTGAAATTTGAAGAATCCACACAAAACCTAGAACAAACATAACATCAATCAAGTGAATTTATTCAAGAAAACAATAACTCTGAAGGAACCAACCAAATCCTAAGTCATGAAGAAGAAGAACAACCTTAGGAGAGTCAACTCCCTAGAACAATAAGAGTCAATCCAAATCACCCAACTGATCAAATAATTGGTGATCCAGATCTTAGGGTTCAAACTAGAGCCTCTTTTAGAAATCTAAGTCAAATATCCTTGATCTCAAAAATTGAACCCAAAACCATAGCCGAATCACTACTTGACCCAGACTGGGTCATAGCTATGCAAGAAGAATTAGCTCAATTTGAGCGTAATGAAGTTTAGGACCTGGTACCACCACCCAAGAATAAGAAAATAATAGAAACAAAATGGGTATTTAGAAACAAACTAAGTGAAACTGGTGAAATTACTAGAAATAAGGTCAGGCTAGTTGCTAAGGGGTTCAGTCAAGTGGAAGGACTTGACTATGATGAAACATATGCCCCAGTAGCTAGACTAGAGTCCATTAGGATGTTACTAAGTTATTCAGCACACAAAGGGTTTAGACTATACCAAATGGATGTTAAGTCAGCATTCCTAAATGGACTAATAAAAGAAGAAGTCTACGTAGGACAACCACCTGGGTTTGAGAGTCTAGAACACCCTGATTATGTCTATAAATTGAAGAAAGCCTTATATAGACTTAAGCAAGCACCTAGGGCTTGGTACGAAAGACTAACGTCTTACCTAATCTCTAAAGGATTTAACCAAGGACAAATTGACCCAACATTATTTGTCAAATTAATAAAAGAAGATATTTTTATAGCACAAATTTACGTAGATGACATAATCTTTGATTCAACAAATTCAGAATTCTTAGATGAATTTACAAGTTTAATGGAACACGAGTTTGAAATGAGTCTCGTAGGCAAATTAACCTACTTTTTAGGATTACAAATCAAACAGACAAATGAAGGTAACTACATTTATCAACAAAAGTATACTAAAGAATTACTTAAAAACTTTGGAATGGAAAACACCAAAGAGATAAAAACACCTATGGCAGTAAACACAATCCTAGATGATGATCCCAATGGAAAACCAGTTGACCTAAAACATTATAGGAGTGCCAAAGGTAGCCTACTATACCTAACTGCAAGTCGATCGGATATCTTGTTTGCAGTCAGTATGTGTGCCAGATACCAAACCTGTGCTAAAGAATCTCATTTGACTCAAGTCAAAAGAATCTTTAGATACCTCAAAGGAACAACAAATGTAGGTATTTGGTATCCTAGGACAAATAATTTTGAATTAATAGGGTATTCTGACTCAGATTATGCTGAATGCAAATTAGACCGCAAAAGCACAAGTGGCGGATGTCAATTATTGGGTCCATCACTTATCAGCTGGTTTAGTAGAAAGCAATATTGTGTTGTCCTATCTACAACTGAGTCAGAATATATAACAATAGGAGAGTGTGTTGCATAATTATTATGGATGATGCACACCCTAAAAGATTTCAACTTGAACCTCACAAATGTCAAAGTCTTAATTGATAACATTAGCTCAATTAACCTAACAAAAAATCCAGTGCATCATTCCAGAACTAAACATATTGAAATTAGGCATCACTTTATCAGGGATCATGTTACTAAAGGGGACATTGAACTCAAATACATTGAGTCCAAATCCAATTTAGCTGACATATTCACAAAACCACTCCCTGAAAGTGAATTTAGCAATCTGCGTAGAAAATTAGGAATGTGTTTAATAGACTAGGACTTTTTCAAAATTCAAAACTGTTTAAAAAAACAATTATTTTAAAATTCTAGGTTAAATTTGTTTTCATTTGTTTTAAAACCTTCCAACTTTTAGAATTTCAAAACAACTTTAGCCTTAGACTAGAAAAATCCCCTTAGAAATCGTGTTCCCCCAGGACTAGTATTTGAGCATCTCACCAAGACCCTAGGATTACCTTGCTTGTGATTGACAAACATAGAAAGATGTGAGATGTATAGGCCAATTGCCTGGACTTAAGATGCTTATGTCAGTGTATCGATATAAGTCTGGGCGTTAAAAACAAAATATACATTAATCAGGTTAAGTTATTCAGTTTAGTCAACCACTAATTGATCACAATGAACTTAACTTGACTAACCAAGTGAAAGCTGCTATCTTCTGATAGTCAGTAAGTACCTAATTGGTTAGACAACTATTTTAGATGTTAGGTTTAGGGGGAGGATTAAATCAACACTTAACACCAACATTATTTTCCCACCTTAAACATAATATTTTTTCTAATTTTTTTTTTCAGCATTCAAATTGGTCTTTGGTTTCAAATTTAAAATTTTTACAAACTTAATAAATCTGGAAAAGAAAAGTGTTTCAAACTTAGTTTTTGAAATCTTATTTTTCAAATATTTTCTTAAAACTAGCTTTTATAAAATTAAATTATTCAATTAGATTTTATAAACTCAGATTTTTTAAACTTATTTTTGAAAAGCAAATATCTTTTAAAACTCAGTTTTGAAACTTTGATTTTGAAAACTCATGATTGAAAAGTGTTTCAAAATTAAAACTTATGTTTGAAAATTCTCTTGATAATTCTAGTTTTGGAAACTTAACCTTAAAATTTTGATTTTGAAAAATTATGTTTGAAAATACTTCAAATCTTGAAACATATTTTGGAAAATTTAAAACTTGAAACACTTATACTGGAAACTTAGCTTTTTCAAATTTCTGATTAGAAAATTCTCTTTGAGGTTGCAAAATCATTTTTGAAAATTAAATTAATTTTGCAAACATGATCTTTAAAAATTAACTACTCTTTCAAAACTTAGCTACTTTCCAAAAGACTGTTTTAAATGTTTTAGCTATCTTAAAAACTTAGTTTTAAAAATTAATTTAAAAATAATGTTTTAAACAAGTCTTCGAAAGTTTAAACTCCCCCAAGTTAACTTGACATCATTCCTTACATTTTTTTATGTATTCTGTATTTTTGAATGTTTAACTTATGTCCTTGTTTGATGAATGCCAAAGGGGGAGGGATAGGAGGTTAAGTTAGAGAAACAAAATGTCAAAGTTAAAAACTAACTTAAACCTCATGCTAGAACAAAATGCTTAATTTTTTTTACTTGCATATTTTTACTAACTTAACCAGGTTGTCATTCCATCAAAAAGGGGGAGATTATTGGTGCGGTTAGCACTAACGGTCTAACTCAGGTTTTGATGAATGACAAATCGGGTTAAGTTAGGTTTGTCATGATCTGACACTCTGACCGAGTGTGCAGACGAAGTCCAGACAGGTCAACGGGCTGACCGGATGTCTTGCACGAAATCCAAGCGGGTCGACGGGCTGACCGGACGCTTGGCGAGAAGTCCAGCTAGGTCGACGGGCTGATCGGATAGTTGGCGAGAAGTCCAAGCGGGTCGACGGGCTGACCGACGCTTGGCGAGAAGTCCAGCTAGGTCGACGGGCTGACCGGATAGCTGGCGAGAAGTCCAGACAGGTCGAAGGGCTGACCAGACGTCTGACAGGTGAGTAAAGGTAAGTCACTGGAAGGGAGTGACTGTGAGGACGCGTTCCCGGGAAGGGAACATTAGGCGTCGATCCGGCTTAGATCCATTTCGGATATCTAAGTCGAGATCGTGACTAGATTCCGGTCTCGGAAAGACGGAATCTAAGTCATAATCTTCTTTAATTAAAATATAAACTGTGCTAACATCTTATTTTACAGGATATATATATTGTTTGCCTCGGACTAACTCTTTCTTGCAGATAAAGGAGCTTCTGGAGAAAAAGTGGTCCGGGCGCCCGGGAGGCAATTTCTATCCCTGGCATGCGTCGACACGTGGAGCTCATTGGTTGGGCGGGCTACGTCACACCAGGGCGCTCGGAAGGGATTCAGGCGCCCCGAGCATCCTATAAAAGGAGGGTTAGAGGAGAGCTTCAGACAGAACTGAAAAAGAGATCTTTTGCTGCTTGCTCTGCTGCTCTGCGCTCCTGCGACGCTAACGAAGTTCCGACAACGCAATTCTTCTTTCCGATTTACTTCTTTGTCGGTATTTCTTTTTATTAGCATTTCCTGTACATAGTTTGTAATAAATTTCGAATTGCTAGTGATTGCCCACCGAAAGCACTCAAAGAGTGCGGGCCTTGGAGTAGGAGTCGACACAGGCTCCGAACCAAGTAAAACTGGTTCTATGTTAGCATTGTTTTTATATTTCCGCTGCGTTTATACTCGAACGAATTTTACATTCAATATTCCCCCCCCCCCCCCCTCTATCGAACGTCTACGATCCAACACCTCCATCACGAGTTGAATTATTCTAGGCTTGCTTTATGCATGCCAATGGAAGTCCTTCAAGTAATATTGTAGCAGAAAGATTGGTATGCTATTTTATACTCTTCAACTATGTTGTAGCAAAAATGATTTATTTTTAATTATCATTATATATTTAATAAGTATCAACATGTTATGTTTTGATAAAGGCTGCAATGAATGAACTAACAAATCAACTTCCTGAAGATTCTAATGATCCAGTGAATCAGAATGATATATTTGCTCAAATCATGGGACCAGATAGACCTGGTCGAGTACATATGCTTGGTGATGGTGTTAGTCCATCTGATTTAGGAGGAGAAGTTCCTAGTCGTGGCACATGCAATCGACTAGTGATGGAACAACAGACAAAATTAGAAAAAATGGATGAGCAAATTAAAAAGCAAGGCCAACATATTGCAATGTTAGAAGCTAGCTAAAATTTTTGATCAATCAAACCAGAGTCATTTTTCAAATTACAATAGTAATCAACACACATCACCAAATAGTAATCCACAAATGTCTGTTCCTCATCATCCATCTTTACGAGTAAGGTTTATTTAATTTCATTTTGATTATGCATTTCATACATCTTCAAACTCTTTAAATTTTTAACTCTTTTACATTTTTATGTATATTGGATGTTTTGTTTTGATCAAAAGTTTATTTGATTCAACGAAAATTATGGCAAAAGGAGTACTCCATAGCATGGATCCAAATACTATAGTAGGGAGACAAGCACTAGGATCAAATTGGTGTGAAGTAAGAATACAAGTTGTCCTGGAACTAAAAGAGAGTTTAATTAGACCTTATGATCTTTTATAAAAGTTTGAGGATGCACTTGGAGAAATGATATCTTGGCCTTATCATCTGGTATACTTTCTACTTTTCATTGAAATATTATTAATTTTTTATATTTATCATGTAATTATAATTTTAAATAAATATGAAATGCATTTGCAGTTAACAGTAAACGAAGATTACTATTAGGTGAATATGAAATAATATTTTACATTTTCTCGTTTGGTATGATATTTAATCTTTATCATTATTTCTATTAACTTTTTGTCTTCATTGTTTTATTTCACTAATACAAATTTATTCATTCTATTTGTAGTTGATAGGTACTTGGATTTTTGTGAAGCAATACGACGGTTGAAGATGGTCTGCCTAGTTAGTTTTTATTTTATAAGACTGTTCTAAAACTTAATATTTTGAGTGTAGTGTGTTGTTAGTTTTGGATGTAAAGAACTTGTCGTTAGTTTGCATTTGTAACTTTGACTCAAATATTTGTTGGATAAATTTAGATTATCTATTTACACTTTAAATTATATTTTTATGATTTTTTTTCTATTCTAAATGATGGATGGATTGTGATGATGTACAAATATTGAATTCATGTTATATATTCTATATAAATATTAATGAATATTTTAAATATATTTATAAATTATTATAATGACATTTGTTAATGTCATAATAGATTAGTTAAGGTGACATTTAAAATGATTTTATAAATTATCTTTATTGATATTTTTTTATTATCCTTATAAAAATATAAATATCATAATAAATGAGTTTTTGTGACATTTAACTTTATCACTATTATGATGATAACACTACATATGTAAATGTCCTTAAAAAAAGATTTTTCTTGACATTTTAAAGTGTCGTTATATCTTTAAATTAGGACACCAAAATGTTAATATCACTATAAATATATTATAAGGACATTTATATGTGTCATGATAGACTAATTTTCTTGTATTGTCCATTTATGCCACTACTTTGCTTTCTTTATTTCTAATATGATCGTCAGAGTAGTTACGTCAGGGACCCTCCTCTTTACGATATTAGGTGATTTTTGGAGTTCTTCAGTGGAAGTCATATTTCAATCAACTTCCACAATAATTCACTAGTAGTCCACGATTCGTCGCTTCCATACGGAATAAGGGCGTTTGAATGAGCATAATCATTTTCTCCACAAATTGTCAAATATTTTGAAAATTGAATAGTGATCTAAAATTTCTCAAGAAAAAATGGAGCAATTTACACTAAATTTAGAAAAGACATTTATTCCCGCAAACATGAACCCTAAAACTTAGTGCAATCGGCGCTAGCGAAGGACACTGCCGGGATATCGAGATCGTACCCAACGTGTAAATTTTGCTGAGCCACGTTCCCAAATAACGGCGGGCCGGAGCCAGAATTCACCACCGCGAGGCAAGCCGCCACTCCGGTGAAGGAAAATTCATCCATGAAGATGCTCATCGGGCTCAGCCTCACCGACGCCTCTCCCGCGAACTTGAACGTGATAAACGGTAACTTCCGCTTGTCGGCCTCGCCGGTCACCGTGAAGCACAGCGGCATAACGCCTTCCGGATCAGTAGCCTTGGGCAGGCTGACCACCCTCGACACCTCCTGCACCAAACTCGAGAGCACGCCGGCAGGCAAGTAGTTTAAGGTCGTGCCGGAGTCAATGATGATGTTGCCTGTCGTTAATCCAGGGGCGGAAGGTGGGACTGGGACCGAGCCGGCACCGTCGACTATGATCTCTTCTAGCCGGAGGACGAAGTGCGTATGTTCCACCGTCATCGGGGTGGTGACCTTGCTTCCGGCGACCACGCCGGTGGAGCCGAAGATGACTTTGCTGCTGGACTGCGTATCTGACTTGGGAACCAGGCAATAAGAGAAGTAACTCTTGTCGAGAGAGGGAACGATCTGTGAGACAAGAGAGACGGTACCGCCGCCGAGCCCTGCCAAACCGGCGGTGCGGCTGCTGAAGGAGCCGCTGCTCTGGTAGTTGCAGCCGAAGGCGATATTGGAGAAGACGAGCGGAGACCCGGCAGAGGAGTAGAAAGTGAGGTCCTCGGTGGCGAGGACGCCGTCAATCTTCGACCCGTCTTGGTAGGCATAATGGTATTCGCAGGAGCTGCCGGCGCCGCAAGCGCTACGGGATAGTGCCTTGCAAAGGTTGGTGTCGCAGGGTTCCGTCCGGTAGGAGGAGGAGTTGCGCGGATCGAATAACGGCGCCGTCTGGCTGTAGCAGTTGGTGCAGGGGACGCAGTTAGCCCAGATGAGGTCGCTGCCGGTGTCGGCGACGGCCAGGAAGGAGAACGGCGGCGTGCCGACACGAAGCTCCATCAGATACTCGGCCGTGTCGGGGACCACCCTGGAGACCGCGTCGGACAGCTCGACGCCACTGCAATCCGACAATTATCATTCAATTTAAAAATAAATAAATAAAAATTGAAAAACAAGAAAAAATTATACCCTTTTCTTTGCACACGTGCAGCAATCCGGCGGGCCTGGAGGGCGGATCGATAGATTGAGGCACGTGCGCGATCTAGTGACGTGGCAGAGTGATTGTAGAACGGTGATTTAGGGGAGTCGCGATGGATAAGCTCGATGCTAAAACTTGCGGCCATCGCCATTGTCATTGCGGCCTTCACCATAAAAAGCGCAAGGAAAATCACGACCGCCATGTTTTTTGTCGAGGAAACAAAAAGAGTGACTGCAGTGAGAGAGGGTGAGACGTTGTATTACTTGGCAAGGTTAAAGAATTTATACTCAAGGTTTCTATGTTTATTTGGAAGCAAAATTATTGCAGAAGGAAACACTAATGGCATTTGAATAATATCAAAAAAAGTATATAATTAATGCAACGTAATTTCCGCTTGATTTGCAAAAATATTATAATTTATTTAGTTAGTCGTAATTTGAACAAATTGATAATTGAAAAAAAAAATAATGTATTAGGAAGTGACCAAGAGAATTTAATTTAAACTTGGATAAATGATAATTAGAAAAGGAAGACTCAATATGATAATTAAGAAAGTTTGTAAACACTCGTTAAATATTCACTTCTAATTTTACGAAAATGGAAAAATGGAATAAAAATTATTTTACAAAACAGGTCTAAATATTTCTCCTTACCTAATAGAAGAGGAAAAATTAATTTTGAGATATATTTACTCTTCCATTAAAAAAACAAGATGGTTTCATTCAAAGGTGAATCATATCTAAATAGATAACTAATTAATGTCAATATTAAATTTCTTGGCATTAATCTTATTATTTTGATGAAACCTAAAATCAAATTATTTAATATTTTTTTCTTTCTACATCAAAATAATTTTAAAGTTTATTAATAATATACATCCATCCATCAAAGATATAAAATTCAAGACTCAACAATGATATATTATTAAAAAGTTTTGTCATTAATCAATCATATATTTAAAGTTCGAGACTCAGCTATGTGATATATTATTGAAAATTTTTCTCATTAATCAATCAAGGATTTAATTATTAGAATTTTTTTTATTAGTAATTTTCTTTGGTTCTCTTTAGTTTCACATGGATTGACAACACTAAGAGCGGAGAAACTTCTACACACCTTTATCTAATTTATGGACAATATTTTGGCTAAAATTAAATGTAATATTTATTTTTATAATTTAATATCTAATATAAAGAATTAAATTAATTTTTTTTTTTTTTTAAGGAGTCCCTTATCATATAATATAAGAGTAACATTCGAGAATAAATTATATTATTAAATAATATTATTTTAATTAATTATATTATTAAATAATAGTATTTTAATTACTTGATCGAAAATATTTATTTTATAAAATTTACATTAATGTATTAATAGCTAATTTACGAGAACACAATCACCTAATTAATAATTTTTTTCTATCAAACAAAGAGAAAATAGTCACATGAAAGAACTTTTCGCAGATTTATGTAAAGGAAATCAGTCTATTTTTTTTTTAGTAAATATCTTTTTAATAAATAAAAATTGTATGAATCATAAATTAAAAAATACATAATATTCAGGAATTAAAAACAATTTGATAAAATATCAGATTCGAATACATTTCTACGGTCTTGTGCACCATCTACGTACTTCCGTAACATAAAGTTAGGGTCTTGATATTATGGTCCCGAGATTATGGTATCACGGTAAGATATTTAGATTGTCATTTAGATATTGATGGTTCGATCATCAATTATGATATATTTGTAGAAATTTTTCTTCTAAATGTACGACGTAATCAAAGGATGTTAGACTTCTGAGTTGACCGTGTGCTTTCCAATTTATTTTGATGACCAATAGAAAACTTTCATAAGATTAGATAATTATCTTAGAAATAATTAATGAGATTAATTGAGATTAGGTTTTTTCTTTATAACATGAAAGTTAGGCCAGTGTTTTAGGTTTTTTTAAAACTATTGTTTTGTTATAATGATATTAAATGAGAACGTATATTTTTAAAACTAGTGTATTTAAACTTTAAAAAGTAAAGATATTTTTAATAAAAAAAAATGGGGCATTTTCAATATTCCCATTTAATTAGAACATGTTTTGATACGTACCTCAGGATAGATGCGTAATTAGAGCATGTAACGATAACGATGAATAGGAGATTTTTAATGATAAATTTTATTTTATCTCTGTTTAATTTTAATTTTTAACGGTGAACAGGTTTGCTCTAAGATGTTGTTAGGCAATAGATTGACCAATAGCTTGGTTACTTTATCATTGGCCTCACATATTTGGATTTGCTCTTGGCTCCACTTGTTTCTCTTGAGAATTTTGTCCTTTGAATTCGTTGAAGCTTCAAAGCCTTCCATTAGAGGAAACCATTGCTCTATCTCTATCATAAGAAAATTTTCGATCCTTGATTTCCAAGAATTGAAGCTTGTAGATACGAATGGTGGAGGTACCCTTGTGTTGAATCTGAATCCATCTCCGAATTCCATTTGAAGTTGAGCCTTGATGAAATCTTTGACTTGTTGAATTTCGGTGCTTCAACTTCTTCACCCTCTAGCCTTGTTGCTCCTACCGGCGATGATTCCGATAAAGAGCGGTCTTGCTCTGATACCATTTGTTAGGGTCAAAATACGCTAGAAGGGGGGAGGGGTGAATAGCTCGTCACATTCTTGTTGCTTGTTTTGTTGATGATGATGTGCAGCGGAATACTCTCAAAGCAAGCTCCAATGCTAACAACGTAGATTTACTTGGTATCCACCTCAAGATGAGGTAAATAATCTAAGGATCCACACACACGAGCACTCTCCACTAAGAAAATACTCCTTCTCGGTAACTACCGAAGGTGGAGAAACCTCGTACAAACTCACACATACAACACTCAATACAAGAAGAAAAATACAATGAATGCAAGTGTAAAACCCTCTCTTCTTACTTACTTGTTGCTTATTGTTGCCTCTTGATCCTTGGAAGTGCACCAGCACTTAGCTTGTCCCCAAGAGCCTTCAAGAACTGGCGGTGTGAGCTCGGAGAGTATAGATGAAGATCGAAAAAAGTGTTAAAAAGAATAAGCTTGCCAACGGCTATATCCCTTGCGCTCCTAGGGCTTCCAATCGATTGGGCATGCTCTCAATCGATTGCCACGTCAAATTTGCGCCATCCCAACCGTCCATCGCTCGCTACCTATGCAACAGTTGAATCTCAATTGATCGCCCGATCGATTAGAGAGGCTGAATTGATTGAATGATCGATTCAGCCTTCTTCTGTGCTCTCGCGTCTGCGCGAGAACACTGACCCCAATCAATCAACCAATCGATTGGGAAACATTTTATGCTAGCACGAAGAGCTCTCAATCGATCGGTCAATCAATTAAGTCGCTACTTGTCACAACACTCACCCAATCGATCCGCTGATCGATTGGGATTTGGTTCAATCGATCAACTGATCGATTGACACCCCCTTTGACTTGCCTAAACTCAAGTCCAAGGTTCCCAACTCCAATATCCAGTCAACCGTGACCTGTTGGAGCCTCATGCCTAGCATCCGGTCAACCTCGACCTTCTAGGACTTCTTCACCAAGTATCCAGTCAATTCCTTTGACCCACTTGGACTTTTCTCCTCGTGCCAAGTGTCTGGTCAACCTTAACCCACTTGGACTTGTCGTCTCATGCTAAGTGGCCGGTCCTCCTTGACCGACTTGGATTTCCACCAGGTGTTCGGTCACCCTTGACCCATCTGGATCTCCTCGTGCCAAGTATCCGATCAATCCTTTGACCTACTTAGACTTCCACAACACCAGGTGTCCGATCAACTTTAACCCACCTGGATTTCCACTTGCTTGGATTCACTCACCAGGACTTTTAATCTGCCTAGCTTCACTCACTAGGACTTCCCATCTGGCTGGCTGTACTCACCAAGACTTTCACCTAGCTTTACTCACTAGGGTTTTCACCTGTCTTCACTCACCAGGATTTTCTTCTGCCTGACTTCACTCACCAAGACTTTCCCTTGCCTAACCTCCAATTAGGACTTTCCCAGTCAAGTATCCAATCAACCTTGGCGTACTTAACTCTCCATCACATCAACCTGGTCAAATCTTGACCAGAAGGGAATTGCTATCAAAAATCTCCCCAATCGGACGATTGCATCTGCAATCTTCATGTATTGTCAAACATTGAAACCCAAACATTGAGACTCAAGCTTGAGCCAACTCAAGCTTAGTCAACTTGGTCAACCTGACTCAGGGGATATTGCACCAACAATTACTTCGCTCTTGTGTTCTTATTCATGTTTTCTTTATGCTATTGACATTGTATTGGTGTTTAACCATGTGACTTATTTGTTGTTATTGGTATTTTTGTTATGTTTAAGTTTGTTATGTTTAAGTCATGTCGGCATGCATTGTATATTTTTGGTTTGTATGAGCTGTCCTTTCATTTTCCGCTATATTTTTACCACAGTCGTGTGGGTTGTTTATTATACAACTGCGTTGTTGTGATCATTTTATTCCAGCCAAGTGGGTTGTGCATATAACTGCGTGGTTGTATATGTTTCAGCCGTATGGGCTGATGATTATAGCTTGTGAGTATTCTTGTGATTGTATTCATGATTCATATTGTCACAGTTACAAGGGAGATACTATCCATTTGCAATGCAAGGACTCCTCTGGGGCGTGACATCCATTGCGATAAATATTTCCATATTTGTCTTATATATGATCCAACCAAATATTTATCTCTTGATCTAAGAATCATATTCTTTAAATTGTTTTACGTCTTTTAGAGACTCGTTAGTGCGTCTGACCTAATAGGTTCCCGGTTTATCTTGACCATCCATAATTAACTACTTAATTATAGAACGATCATGAGTGACACCTAATAATACATCATGATCTCCAATTAGTCAGAAAATCATAGTTGATCGTAGAATTAATTCTAAACCTTTCAACAGCTATAGTGAGCCGTGTCTCGTTCCTTTCACTCGTCTTATACCCACTTGGTTCAAGAAATGGTCTATGTGTCTTGTCCCCACTAGGCTGACTACGCCACACCTAGTCCAAGTAATACTTTCTTGTTCTGCGGATTCAAATTACTCATACATGTGTACAAGAGTCTCGCACTCTTAACATGTGATGCTTTGGCTAAAGACTTTGAGTAATAATCCTAACGAGTGGTGATAGGGTATACGTCTCCTTACAAGGAGCGGTGGATCGTCTGTGGGCTATCCAAACACCTTCGGGCACTTCAACTCATACTCAATCATCCCGGGTCCACACTTCAATGAAATGCTTGCTTAAGATGTCAAAGTATAAGTCTTCATGACCAAAATGACTAGTATACCTCAAGTCGAAGGAAACTTGCACAGTGCTGCAATAAGAAGTTCACAAACATATCTATATATATGTAGAAAATCATATGAAGTCTTACAGCGAGTTACTTCAATGAACTAGTTACCATAACCGGCATCCACGTTTAACTCTCGACATCCCAATGCCTCCAGCCAGTGAGAAAACAACTGCTTGGCCGAACTAAGAAGTATAACCCATGCTAGTCTTACATAATTGATGGTGTCCGAATGCATCAATTCGACGACTAGGGAAATTTCAATATATTCATAATTGCACATGTAGAGATAATCACTAGTTATATCTAATCACAAATTCTCTCATGCTATGAATTATATTACGGGCATTTAGTAAATGAGTTTAAGATAATCAAACATATAATATGCACTCAAATAATGAATCTAAACTTATCAAATAAATAGAAAAAAGTCTAAGGCGATTGTCTTACGACATCCCTCAAGTTCTAACACCTTAGAAGTTGATCCAATAAAAGAACCAACAGAGGTTTCTAAGTTGAAATCAAGACAGCCATAATTGTCATATTCATGCATCATTACTATCTATTGTGCTAATTCTGTTTTGCAAGATCATATGATCCTTTGAACTTCAAAGGATCATAATTTTTGACACAGGACTCCGAATCAGGCTCTGTCAATGGCCACATGTGTAGAACTCATAGATACACAATTCAGAGATTTACATTTTATCAGTTGACTGAAAGGATCCATCAATTGATCAAAGGGATCAGTTGACAGATAAAAGTTAAAAACTATAAAATGATCATATTGAAGTGTTAGAAAGAAAATTCGGAGGTTCCCTCGACGGATCAGGTGGATCAGTTGACATATAAAGTTGAAAAGTGCAAAATTATCGGATCGAAGGTCAGAAAAGGAAAACCAGAGATTTCATATTGACGAATAATGTGGATTAGTCAATGGAACAATATAATTTTCGGGATCTTAGAGATCAGATTGTAACAAACAAGGAAGAAACAAAGGATTCATCGACGAATAAGCTTATCAGTCAACAAATAGGTTCAGTCGGCGAAACCTTTTATCAGTCGACAGAATGCAACCTATAAAGAAGCTCTCGAGCTCCGAGCTAGATACAACTCTCACCTCCAATTCATTCTGCTTCTGCCACGATTGTCCGTGCAAGTTTCAACGCCATTGCTTTGAGAAGTTCTCCAACAACTGTGCTTATTCTTCAATCTAGTGTTATCGATAACCTTTTTATATACTTGCACTTATTCTTTGAAGATAGTAGAACTGTTACTATCATCATATCATATTTGTACGATCTTGCTTCCTCGGAAGAACTAATATTACAATTGCCTAACGAAAGCGGATAAGGATCGCAGGATTTGGAGTATGAGTCAACTGAGCTCCAAACTAAGAAAGAGACTTATCTTTTGTCTTACTTTCTTTACCTTATTTCAATACGTACTCTAGTTTTATGAAAGAAATGAAAAATTTTTAATAGAACAAGATTCACCCCTTCTCTATCGTCTTTCGTGATTCAATAATATTATCTTTCATTTATGCCACTACTTTACTCTCTTTGTGTCACTACTTTGCTCTCTTTGTTTTTGACATGATCGTCAGAATAACTACGTCAGGGACCCTCCCCTTTATTGGTATTTGCAGATGATTTATGGAGTTCGATTCCGTGGAAGTCATATTTCCGATCAACTTTTTTTGGTAGTTGACTAGTGGTCCACAGTTCGCCGCTTCCATACGGAATCAGGGCATTTGGATGAGCATAATCATTTTTCTCCACAGATTGTCAAATATTTTGAAAATTGAATAGGGATCTAAAATTTCTCATGAAAAAATGGATCAATTTTCACTAAATTTAGTAAAGACATTTATTTGCCGCAACATGAACCCTAAAGTTTAGTGCAATCGGCGCTAGCGAAGGACACTGCCTGGACAGCGAGATCGTACCCAACGTGTAAATTTTGCTGAGCCATGTTCCCAAATAACGGCGGGCCGGAGCCAGAATTCGCCACCGCGAGGCAAGCTGCCGCTCCGGCGAAGGAAAATTCATCCATGAAGATGCTCGTCGGGCTCAGCCTCACCGACGCCTCTCCCGCGAACTTGAACGTGATAAACGGCAACTTCTGCCTGTCGGCCTCGCCGGTCACCGTGAAGCACAGCGGCATAATGCCTTCCGAATCAGCAACCTTGGGCAGGCTGACCACCCTCGACACCTCCTGCACCAAACTCGAGAGCACGCCGCCGGGCAAGTAGTTTATGGTCGTGCCAGAGGCGATGATGATGTTGCCTGTCGTTAATCCAGGGGCGGAAGGTGGGACTGGGACCGAGCCGGCACCGTCAACTATGATCTCTTCTAGCCGGAGGACGAAGAAGGATTCTTCCACCATCATCGGGGTGGTGACCTTGCTTCCGGCGACCACGCCGGCGGAGCCGAAGATGACTTTGCTGCTGGCCTGCGTGTCTGACTTGGGAACCAGGCAATAAGAGAAGTAAATCTTGTCAAGAGAAGGAACGATCTGTGAGACGAGAGAGACGGCACCGCCGCCGAGCCCTGCCAAACCGGCGGTGCGGCTGCTGAAGGAGCCGCTGCTCTGGTAGTTGCAGCCGAAGGCGATATTGGAGAAGACGAGCGGAGACCCGTCGGTGGAGTAGAAAGTGAGGTCCTCGGTGGCGAGTACGCCGTCGATCTTCGACCCGTCTTGGTAGGCATAATGATATTCGCAGGAGCGGCCGACGCCGCAAGCGCTGCTGGAGAGGGCCTTGCAAAGGTTGGAGTCGCAGGGTTCTGTCCGGTAGGAGGAGGAGTTGCGCTTATCGAATAACGGCGCCGTCTGCCTGTAGCACTTGGTGCAGGGGACGCAGTTCGCCCAGATGAGGTCGCTGCCGGTGTCGGCGATGGCCAGGACGGAGATCGGCGGCGTGCCGACACGAAGCTCCATCAGATACTCGAACGTGTCGGGGACCAGCCTGGAGACCGCGTCGGACGTCTCGATGCCACTGCAACCCGACAGTTATCATTCAAAATCATTTTTTTAATTTAAAAATAAATAATAAATATTTAAAAAAATAAAAAAATTATACCCTTTTCTTTGCACACGTGCAGCAATCTGGCGGGCTTGGAGGGCGGATCGATAGATTGAGGCACGTGCGCGATCTAGTGACGTGGCAGAGTGATTGTAGAACGGAGATTTAGGGGAGTCACGATGGATAAGCTCGATGCTAAAAGTTGCGGCCGCTGCCGTTGTCATTGCGGCCGCCGCCATAGAGAGCACAAGTAAAATCACGATCGCCATGTTTCGATACAAATGAGTGACTAGGAGTGAGAGAGTGTGCGATGTCGTATTACTTGACAAGGCTAAAGAATTTATAATCGAGGTTTCCATGTTTTTTTGAAAGGAAAATTACTGCAAAAGGAATAATAATGACAATTAAATGATATCAAAAAGTATATAATTAATGCAATGTAATTTCGGCTTAATTTATATTCCATTTTCAACTTTTTAAAAAAAAATCATTTTAATGCAAAGAGAATAAAAATACAAAAAATGCATTTAGGCTATGTTTAATTAAGGGTAATATAATTAAATTTATAATATGATAATCATTATAATGTAATATAATTAATACTATATTACTAGGTAAAAGACAACTTTACAATATAATGTAATTAATATATCACTATGTTAGATAAAAGACTTAAATTTTTACTAGCATTCTAAATTTAAAAATTACCAAATAAAAGTAATTTATATGTGCCTAAAAATAAAATTTACTATATAAAAAAATAAAATTATAAATCTAATAAACCAAAACAACTAACTAACACAGACTTAGCCACAAGTCTAACTCAAATAAAAAAATATAAATTTCATAAACAAAGATATAATCAAGTATATTATAACTACAAAATAATTCAACATAAACCTAATCAACAACTTAACAACAAACACAAGTTCAATGATTCAAGAGGAGACATCAAATTAGTTGACACATCCAAAATATAAGTCTACCCGTTTGACTAATTAGGACTAGACTAAACATATACTTTGATTCTTGTCTAATATAATACCAAGGTGGGATGAGATGATAGTACGTTAGAAAAACTTAGTCTAAGGAGTCAATTAGGGTAAGGCATACCCTGCTTGATCTACTTAGTTAAGTGAAACTAACCGTAGCTACCTGGCCACATCCTACACTAATTAGATCAAGGTTTATCAATAAGAAGGTTAAATGTCCAATTTATTAAAAAAGTTTTGTCTAGAAGTGGTCATTGATCTGATACACAAAATGACTCATGTGTCTCGGTATAATCTGGAAGTCAATTTTTAAAATATATATATATATTTAACTAAGTGGCGGTTAAACCTGAATTTAACACAAGATCAAATTATCTTCAAATTAAAATTTTAATATAATTCATCTCACAAAACTATAAGAATATCTTGGTTAAAGAATTAGATCGGATGAGATTATTAAGGTTAAATTAAAAATAAATTAAATAAAAATAAATTAAATTTTAAAATTAAAATGAAATTTAAAATTAAATTAAATTAAATTAAAATTAAAATTAAATTAAAATTTAAAATTTAAACTAAATAAAATTAAATGAAAATGAAAATTAAATTATAAATAAATTATAAATTAAAATTAAAATTAAAACTAAATAAATTAAAATTAAATTAAAATTTAAACTTTGTACTAAATTAAACGTAATATACCAATAAAATCAAACTATATAATTTTTAAATTCAAGAAAAACTCAAACTTAATTAAAAATTAATTTAAAAATCTAAAAACTAATTTCAAATTTTCACTTAGAATCCATTCTCAAAATTTAAATTAAAAAAAAAATATTCTAAAACAGTACACCCAATTAAATATGTGAAATTAACCTGTCGGAGGTGCCTCAAGCTATCTTAGGCACCTCGCACCAAGGCGATAACTTTCCCACTCAAAGTCAAGTGAGGTGCCTCAAAACCAATAGAGGCGCCTCCGTTCAAGCCAATTGAGGTGTCTCCCTTCAACGAAGGTGCCTCCAATCCTAGAATCATAACTACACAGAAGCGAGTCGTCGCCTCTATTCACGCCATCATCGATGAAGAACAAGGTGACTCCCCACCGATTCTCCCATTTTTCCCTTCTTTTTCTCAAGAATTTCACCTTTTTCACAAGATTCAAACACCATGCCACCTTTTTTCCTATTTGAAAGCATTTAAATACTATCTCTCTAAAGCATCTCAAAATCATCAATTAGAAATGATTTATTTCCTGAAAATCATCCTCTATATTTTCCACCAAGTAACAGTCTAATCTCATAGATGGTATGTAGGTAAATCAATCTTTTATACATCTGTACAAGTTATGTACTCAAATATGTCTTCTATGTTATCTAACCAACCATGAGAAATCTAAGGTTCAGAATCTCTATGAAATAAAGTAAGTCGATGCTCTACTAACCAAACCAAGAAGAATAAATAACTCTATCTTTCACCTAGCTGGTAGTAGCCAGGGTTAGTATGGTTGGTAGTATTTCCTAAGACTGTAATCCTTAGTTTCCAATAGATTGTTGATGGGCCTAACACCTACATCCAACTTGATATCGGTTGGTGTTACCAAAGAATCTATATTCTGCGTATTAGGCTCGGGTCCTATAATGTCAACTTGTTACGTTTATGAGCGTTCTCGACCATGACTGTAAATAAGGCTGACTCACTTAGTGTCACCATGCTAACACTAAGTCAATGAGTACTTAACAAATAGGTATAGAGGCAGTTGCCCAATCTAACTACGTTGGAGAAAGTCTAACTAACCATAAATTTATTCTTACAACATTCAACCGATCTAACAATATCTAAACAAGGTAGTAAACCAAAATAAGCATAACAACACCAAAGATATACCTTTCTTCCTATAGCTCGGAGATATCATATCACTGCCTGGTCCCAAAACTCAAAAAGTCACTTTGAGAAAATAGATCATGAAATCCGAAAAACAAAAATAGGCTTCGCAACCTAGGCTCTGATACCAATTAATAAATTGTCATGCCCCGAGGGAGTCCTACCCGATAAACAGACAGCATCTCCCCCTTTATGACAATATATGAAACCTAGATACAAGACACATGGCTAAACAAGAATAATAATATCAGTCTGCATGGCTAGAAACAACCATAACCACGCAAGATAAATAGCAGCCCGCGCGGTTAGGAGAAAAACACAACGGAAGACATAAGGTAAAGTACATGAACAAAACAAAGGACTATGAGCTGGCCCGACTTGACACAACAACCATCAAATCAAACAAAATACCAACACAAGTTAAAAAATCGACACTGTAATACCCCGGTTATGAGATTCTGGTTAAATATGATTTAAAAAGGTTAGATGGTACTATCCATATCACCAAGGTGCATCTTCCTTTTCGGAAACCCAAACTTAAGAACTCCAAAGTTAAGCGTGCTTGGCTTGGAGAAATCTGAGGATGGGTGACCTCCTGGGAATTTTTCCAGGGTGCGTACGAGTGAGGACAAAAGCATGCTGAAAGGACCTCCGGTGGTTTGTGGAGCTAGTCGTCAACCCGATAGGCAATTCTGGCGGCGTTCTTGGTTCGGTCCGGGTGGGGCCAGCCCGAGCCGGGGCGTTACAGATGGTATCAGAGCAATCTTGCGACCGTGAGTGCGCCTGTGGCAGGAGCACCAAGGGCACCACCTAGCGAGGGAGATTCTGGGATTTGTTTGTGGTGTGATTCTTGGTTACACAACGAGGACGTTGTGTCTTTAAGTGGGGGTGATTGTAATACCCCGGTTTTGAGATTCTGGTTAAATATGACTTTAAAAGGTTAGATGGTACTATCCATATCACCAAGGTGCACCTTCCTTTTCGGAAGCCCAAACTTTAGAACTCCAAAGTTAAGCGTGCTTGGCTTGGAGAAATCTGAGAATGAGTGACCTCCTGGGAAGTTTTCCAGGGTGCGTGCGAGTGAGGACAAAAGCATGTTGAAAGGACCTCCGGTGGTTTGTGGAGCTAGTCGTCAACCCGATAGGCAATTCTGGCGGCGTTCTTGGTTTGGTCCGGGTGGGGCCGGCCCGGGCCGGGGCGTTACAGACACTCAGGTTAATTATTACATAAACATATTTAGAAAATCAAAATATGAGTAAAAGCAACAACAGAAACAAAACTCTAGATGCGGCGTGGTAATGGCAGACAGGATCATCCAAGAAACTCCATACGTATATCATCTACTATCTGAAGGAAGAAAAATACAATAGGTAGTGAGTCCAAATAACTTTACAGTTAATAGAAGATAGTGCATGATAATAACATAAGGAGAACAAAAGTATACAATCTTAGGAAAATACTTACTACAAAAGTAAGTTTTTTTCTGCTAACTAAAGCATAACCAACATTAATAATTCTCCACCAACCTGCTCAACTAGATGTGACCAATAAATCGGGAGTGCATACAGTACATCCCAACCTGCATGAACAAATACATGACTGACGTATAGCAAGTATATAACAAGCATTGACTGCAGGAGAATGCTCTATGATAAATGGTCTCGTGGACAATCAAGGTAAATAAATAGTCACTATCTACGGGCAAACTCTCTACCACGAATGGTCTCATGGGCAGATAGCGTATAATAGTCTCATGGGGAGACAGGGTAAGTAAACAATCGCTATCTATGGGAAAACTTGCTATCACAAATGGTCTCATGGACAGACAGGGTATATACATAGTTGTCTAGCCAAGGACCTCACGCCAACTCACTTCCATGAATGGTCTCATGGGTAGTCATATATATCATGATTGTTGACTACTCTCTCAACCACAAGTGAGAGACAATGGTTGACAAGATATACCAACAGTCATATATGACTTTCTCAACCATAAGTGGAAGACAATGGTCAACAAGATATAATAATGTAATAATACATAGAAGGGTCTAGCCTCACTAGTATTTAGGCATGAGCCTAAATAACAGACAAGGTCAAGTGGGATACTCAATATCTTACACTGTGGTATAATCTTACAAATACACAAGCATGAATAAATATCAAGCCGATAATTAACTTCCACGACTATGCTACAATATAGTATTGCTAGCATAATAGTATGAGCATAAATGGTCATATATGTAAGTACCCTGTGGTAGTTTTGATTGATCAACCAAATCAAGTTAGGTCCTATTATGTTTTGATCCTTGTGTCTAAGTGTGCAGGAACTTAGGCGCACAAGAAATCAAGCGAGAGACGTAGCTAATAAGAAGGATAGCACGGGAAGGAGCCGACGGGCTCGGTGCGTCTGAGAGACGAGGTGTTATTGAAGAGTAGGATGGTGGATGAGAAGAAAGCGCACGGCATTTCCGAGGGATGAGAAGCAGAGTGGAAGATTGCTCGAGAAGGTCGGAAGATGGGTTCAGATGAGCTCAATTCCGAATGGTCAAAATCACCCAAGCGAGAGCAGTAGGAGTGGAAGCCCAAACAAAAAGTCAACAAGGAGTTGACTCATGTCTAGGCACCCGAAGCTATTCCGGGTGCCTGAACCACTTTGGGCCGACAGAAGCGCCTCGACTCCTCAGCACTGTGGATCAGCATCAGTAAGGGTTCGGGTGCTCAATGCGTAGCCATTTGTAAAAAGATGAGATTTGCCATGCTAGGGGTGCCCGGAGTTCAGGCACCCGGACCATGTCATGTCAGCAAATGGTCAGTTTTAACTAGTGGGCTATAAATAGAGCCCTGATATTCTTCTTTTTGAACGACACACTCTGTACTTCTAATCTATTTCTGTTTTTCACTTTTTAGCTTAATTTCCATGTACGAGGATTCTCTGCCTCCAATGTTTTGTTAAAGAAAGAGATCTTCATAGTGAGGTTATTTGCCTTGGAGTAGAGGTTATTTTCCTTGGAGTAGCAATCCTCTAATTGCCAACCAAGTAAATTGTTTGTCTCATACTTGTTTTTATTCTGTAATATTTCTTTAAGTGTGTAATCATTTAAAGTCTGATTGTTTGAGAAAGGTACTTGTTATTTATTTGTGCAGGACAATTCACCCCCCCCCCCCCCCCCCCTTATCGCCCACAAGGGATTTACAATTTGTATTAGAGCAAGGTCTCCTCAGAAGGACTAACCACCAACTGAAGTAAAGATGATGGTCGGAACAGGCATCCATCCGTCGAAGTTTGAGGGAGACTTCACCCACTGTAAGAAGAAAATGGAGGTATATTTTAAAATTAATTTTGATATATTTTTAATTTTGAAAAATAATTTGTAGTACCTACCGATAGAAATGGTGAGTTAAAGAAAGAAGAAAGTTGGACAAAGAAAGAACAAGCTAAGTTCGTGGCCAATGGAAAAGTAGAATTTCATCTGCTAAGCACGCTGCCACCTCAAGAGGTAAACAAAATTGGAGTCAAAGAATCTGTAAAAGATCTTTGAGAAAAATTCTTAGAGCTTCATGAAGGATCCTCTGAAGCCAAGCTCGCAATAAGAGATTTACTTCAGAATCAACTGATAAATCTACGACTAAAGGAACGTGAAACAGTTCCTCAGCTGTACGTCAAACTAAAGGAGCTAGGCACCAAACTCACGAATCTTATAGAAAAGGCAACCAACCGAAATTCATTAAGGCATGCGCTTAACGCTTTTTCTAGATCATCTGAATGGTCGACTCTAGTAAATGCATATTACATCTCTAAAGACTTAGAGATAAGTAATTTAGAAGAACTATTTTCTACTTTTGAAATTTATGAGTCTAGAGATGCAGATCTAAAGAAGGAGTTGAAGCAGAACATTGTCTTAATTAAAGGCAAAAATGGACGGACTAGATTCCAAAACATCTCTCGACGATGACGAAATGATGTTTATGGTAAGAAAGTTTTAAAAAAAAATTTAGAACAAATAAATTCAATCAAGTGCAGACTAAAAGAAGAAAAAGGAAAGTGAGATGTTATCACTGCAATGAAGAATGACATGTCAACATGGGACGAAATATCATCAGAGTTGGAGAATGAAGCCCACGGCCTACGTTGAGCTTGCGCTAATGGCATATCACCAAGAAAAAATAAACTCATCCGAAATGAACATCGAAAGTATCGATTGTCACGCCCCAGAGAAATATTGACTCCTCTTTAAATTTGATCACCATATTAGCCAATTTTCTTAACTCCAATCTCAACTATTCGCTGTACCAAGATAAAAGAAAAGGCTGGACTGCTGAAGGAGAATAATTCAACTGGGAGATCAGCTGCGCGCTTTCAGATTTACCGACCAATTAGGAGAGAGTTGCCTAGTGGATCTCGACAGAAGACCCCTAATTATTTTTTTAAACAAATATTCTATCAACAAAATAATATATTCAAAATTTAAACCGTGTAAATTCAAACAAAATAATATATGTTCGAGTTGTATCGTCCAATAGTCAGATTCATCAAAATACTAATTGAAATATCAAACCGCGTACATTTGAACAAGATATTCTAAAAGTTTGACTTCAACAATTGTAGATTTCAACAACTTGCTCCTGCGACAATGCCTCCTTCGATTGAATCTTACTTATTGCTACCACTCGTTCTTAGATTGAGACTGCTTCAAAATCTAATCTTTTTTCTTGCAGCAAGCTCCAAAATTCAATCTTGACCTGATCAAGTCTTCTCCCTTACTCAGACCGTCTCTCTCTCTCTATTTATATCCATTCAGTTCAATCTTCTTTCTCGCTTCAGTTGATTCAATTCAATTGGGGAATTATTAGAGATTTGTTCGAATTCTGCTCTCTGAATCTTTCATTTTCTGGTTTCCTCTGTTTCTGGAGCATAACTTGCAGTCGGAGTTAATGGCGTTACCGTCTTCCGCCTCCCTTGGCCATCACTTTCCGCCTTTGTCCGCCACCACGCACTCCTCTCTAGCGCAGGCCTTCCCCCGGGCATCCGCCGTTGAGGCGCCTCCGAACCAGAAGCGCCAGTCGAGAACTTCGATACATGTACCCACCACCCTCTCCAACCTCCTCCACCTCCACGTCGGAAGCGCGCACGCCGCCGGAACCACCGCCGGCGACCTGCCAACCCCGGCGGCTATCCGGCCCGACACGCCCGCCTTCTCCCCCAAAGAAGACATATCCTCTCTGTTCCAGCAGATCCACGGCCGCGGCGACTGGAGCGGCCTCCTCCACCCGCTCCACCCCTGGCTCCGCCGCGAGATCATCAAGTACGGCGAGCTCGCCCAGGTCACCTACGACGGATTCGACTTCAACCCCTTCTCCGAGTTCTGCGGCAGCTGCCTCTATGGCCGCGACCGCCTCCTCGCCAAGCTCGGCCTCGCCCGCACTGGCTACACCGTCACCAAGTACGTCTACGCTATGTCCCAGATCGGGATCCCCCGGTGGCTCGAGCGCTCCCTCCACGCCGACGCCTGGAGCACTGATTCCAACTGGATGGGCTTCGTCGCGGTTAGCGACGACGCCGAGTCCCGCCGCATCGGCTGCCGCGACATAGTTGTCGCCTGGCGCGGCACCATCGCGCCCGCCGAGTGGTTCGAGGACATTCAGGGGACGCTCCGCCCGCTCGGCGACGGCCACGGCGACGCCAAGGTGGAGCGAGGCTTCCTCGACGTCTACACCTCCAAGAGCGAGCGGACACGCTACAACAAGACGAGCGCGTCGGAGCAGGTCATGGCTGAACTCCGCCGCTTGGTGAACCTTTACCTTGAACAGGGCGAGCGCGTGACGCTGACCATCACCGGCCACAGCCTAGGCGGCGCTCTGGCGCTGCTCAACGCGTACGAGGCCGCGTCGGCGCTGCCCGAGGACGTCTCCGTGAGCGTGATCTCCTTCGCGGGGCCACGGGTAGGGAACTCGGCTTTCGGGGAGCGGCTGAAGGAGAAGAAGGTGAAGGTGCTGCGGGCGGTGGTGAAGCAGGACGTGGTGCCGCGGTTGCCGGGGATTCTGTTCAACGAGCGGCTGAAGACGTTAGAAGGGGTGGTGGGGAAGAAGATGGAGTGGGTGTACGAGCACGTCGGGATGGAGCTGGGGCTGGACGTGAAATCGTCGCCGTTCCTGAAGCACGGCGTCGACGTCGCCGGATTCCACAACCTGGAGATGTACCTCCACCTGGTCGACGGGTTCGTGAGCCGAGAGAGGGAGTTCAGAACGGAGGCGCGTCGCGACGTGGCGCTTGTGAACAAGACGAGCGGGATGCTGCTGGAGGAGCTCCGGATTCCGCCTAACTGGAATCAAGCGGCGAACAAGGGGATGATGTGCAACGCCTACGGCCGGTGGGTGAAGCCGACGAGGGAGGCGGAGGACATCCCCTCGCCTTACAGAGAGGCAACGGATGCCATGGCCGAAGAATTGGGAACAAGAAGTCCGTACATTCATCATGTTGCAGAATGATTAATATTAATTTTTTATTAGAGGACAACTAATGAGCTGACGTGGCAAAATTCTATCCGCTCAGTGTCCCTTTAATTTGTATATAGAACCATATAAGTAAAATAATTACACTATTAACCATTTAACCATTAGTACAATTAAATATATTTATATTTTAAATGACTACATGTCACGTTTTCATCAATGTAGTGGTCAAAATATGAGGATGATATATTCATATTTAGAGCATCTCTAATGTAAAATTTGTCAAAGATTTATAAAATTTAAAAATTTCATTAAAATTTTTTTTATAATTGTGCAAGTGAGGTTTGAAATTTTTAATTCAAGAAGACGTTTGAATTTTCAAACATGCTTTTTCTTTTAAAGTGAAGTCAATAATTAATGTACCCTTTTTAAATAATTTTAAAATAAATTATTTGATAAACTAATTATAATGTTTAATTAAAATTATATTTTTTTTCTTTAAAAATAATTATATTTGAGATAAGTTAAAAAATATACAAATGATTATAATTAAATTAAATTTATCAAATATTTAAATATTAAATAAAATGATAAATTATATTAAATTAAAAATTATAAATTAATTAATTTATTAATTGTTAATTATAAATAAATTAAATTAAAGATTATAATTAATTAAAATATCAAATGAAAATTATATAAAGATATTAAATGAAAAAAATTGTATTTATGTTTTTTTTTAAATTGTGGAGAGAATAGTATATTTATATTGAAATTGATGTAATATGTATGGAATCATGCAATTATATGCGGAGAGAATTACTAAAAAAAAAATTCACTCAAAACTTTAATGATTGAGAATGTTTCAATGAGTTTTGACAATGTTGATGTGGCATGTTAAAATTTTAAAAAAATCTCATTCAAAGTTTTAAGGATTGGAGATGTCCTTAGGATAGATTACATGTCAAGTTTTTCGATTTGATGATCTAATATAATAATACCTTATGTTTTAACTACAGTAGCAATTCAAAGAATACAATTAATGAGCTAATGAGTTGATAATTAGTGGATATAATAGTTGACTATAGACGTGGAATTACTGAGGTAGAATTGGAAGAGTTAGTGATAGGTTTATCAATTATTAGAGAAAGATAGTATGATGAAGGGGAGTTTTGATATAACAATAAAATTGTTATTTTGTGATAAAATTTATGAGTTGGAATTTTGAAAATAATCTGGATCTTATTATTTATTTTTGACCTCCTAGTATTTTTTTTTTTACTTAACGCATCGGACTGTTACAGATTAACCATAAAATCTACGAATTCACTTTAATAGATAAATTCAATTTATTTTCTAGAGATGCTTTTAGTTTTGTTTTTAAGATTTTCAACCACTTTTATCTTTCGTGTGTTTTTTTAGTTAAACCTAAAAAGATATTCTTTATTTTAATTGTCATTAATGATACCTAGGACAGCTCATGGCGATAAAATGTCACTACGCTCATTTCAGTACTTTCAACGTCCTCGTCAATCCATTTCAAGGTTAATATACAAGAAGTAAATTACGGGTGATTATTAGTCTTTGAAATAATGACTGACATATAAAGAAGGTATTTACTTCGGTTATACTGAGATTCAAACTCTAGATTTCATGATGATAGTATCTTATATATTAGCATCCTTGGGATAGCTCAAGAAGTCGAGGTACGTGAGTCAGGTTGGGAGGTACGTGGGTCAGGTTGGGCTGAGCTAGGTCGATCTTAACCGGATTGGATATAGAGGGAAAATTTTCAAGAAAAATATTAGACTTTGCGGTAGGACTCGGGAAATAGGAGTAGGGCTTCAAACCAGATGGTGCTCTGCATCGGAGGTTTGGGCTTGGGCTTGGGCAAAAAAAGGAGCATAGCTTTTTATCTCTAATTTTCTGTTTAGGGGATTTTTTAGGAGATGTGGTTTAAAAATTTATAATTGAGGTTTCTAAGTTTATTGGGAAGGAAAGTTATTGCAAAAGTAAAAATGAAATTTGAATGGTATCAAAAAAAAATATTGGTACTATCAATCACGATCAAACTTAACTAAATTTGATTTGACTCGAATTGAGTTTAGATATTTAATTAATATGTTAGCTGGTTGAGTAAGAGTCAAATAAGTCAAGATTAACCAGATATTTGATAAAGAAAAAAAATCCAAATGAGTCACGAATGATCGGATATTTAGTGATCGAAAGGCCAATAGGGTATAATTGGAAAGAGAAAATTTTAAGTAGGTCGATATTGACAAGATACTTAGCGATTGAAACTCTAACATGGAGTTGGCAAGAGGGAAGTCCAAGTAGATTATGGAGAATTAGACACTTGACATAAAAAAGACAAGTCCAAGTGAATTATGGTTAACCAGACATTTACCGTTGATGAAGTCTAAGTTAGTCATTAAGAACTTGACACTTAGCAATGACAAGAAGTCCCGACAGTTCAAAATTAATCAAATGTTAGGCGACTAGAAGTCCAGGAAAGTCAAAGTTGATCGGATGCTCGGCAAAAGAAGTTCTAATAGATTGAGTTCAACCAAATACTGGCCAAGACGAGCATTCATATTAATAAGGTTGAAATAGGAGTATTAATCGATTGATAGGATGTATCGATTAATCGATAGATTCTAAACCTCAACATTAAGATTTTAGGTATTTTAGAGTTTGCTATAAGCTATTAAGGTAGCAATCAATTGTTAGGGTTTAGCAATAAATTGTTGGCACTGTAACAACGAATAAAATGTTTAGAAATTGATTAGAAACTCAACGATTGCCTAGTAGCCAATCAATGAGATTTAACAGTTGATTAATAGTGGTGAAACTGAGTTGGAAATAGCCGTTCTATAGGTGTAACAGTCAGATTCTAAGAGACAGCCGGCTAATAGGTGGAAACTATCCCAATAATAGCCCTATAAAAGAGGGTCTTGAAAAGATTTGAAGCTACCGATTCTTAGAGGTTTGAGGATGAAGTATTGTTGTTGCATTATTACTAACATTTGTTGCAAGAAATTATTGGAAACAAACAATCTGTTGTCGGAGATATATGGGGTATTAGCTGAATTTAAATACTCGAATTAAATTCAACTTACAATTGAAATGATCTGAGCTGATAATCTCATGTTGTCAACAGGAGCTAGTTTCTGCCAAGAAATTAAGGCAGTTTGCATAGTATTGACAGAGTGGGCTGAGTAGCCGGACGAGCAGATCAGCCGAGCAGAAAGTTTGTGCAGGAGGATCAGCCGGGCGGGTAGAGCAGTTGACCGAGATATAGAACCGAGTGGTCGAGCAGACTGGCCAAGCGAGAGGCTTGCCGGGTCGAGCAGATAGGCAGGGCGAGAGGCAGGCCGAGCGAAGCAGACATGTCGGTCGAGCAGACAAGCTGGGCGAAGCAGATAGGCAAATCGGGCAGACAAGCTAGGCGAAGCAGACAGGCCGATCGAGCAGATAGGCCGGGCGAAGCAGACAGGCCAGGCGAAACAGACAAGCCGGGAAAAGCAAGCAGGCCGGGCGAAGCAATAGGTCGAGTGGTCGAAGCGACAGGTCGAGCGAAGAGACAGGCCGAGCGTTCGGGCGAACCGACAGGTCGGGCGTTCGGGATAAGTGACAGGTTGAGCGGTCAGAGAAGTTAGTCGGGTGGACGAAGAGACCGACCGGGCGAGAGGAGAGGCTAGTCGAGCGAAGGGGTTGATCGGGCGAGATGACTAAGGCCCGCGAGAGTCGCAGTTTCCTTGAAACAGATTCGTCCCACCTCCGGCTGTGCTCGGGTTATTTGTTTCCCAAGATACAACGGCTGACCGTGAATCCGACCAAGCACTGGTGGTCATGGCGAACAGAGAGACACCCGATTGCTATCACGTGCACTCTGCCGAGCAGGAGTTGAACGACAGTGGAGGAAGGAATGAAGGTGGAGAGCTTATGTTGCGTTGCTGTGTGTCTCCTCTGGCTATGATCGCAGCCTCCTTATATAGGAGCTTAGATCAACGACAACGTTAATGATCGATTAATGACCATTACTCGTAGAGTAATGAAACGCCCATCGTTTCACCTATTATCACTCGACTGTTTTGATTCTGCATTAATCTCAAATTTAATGCATCGTTACACAGCAACAAAAAAATTTATGTGGCAAAATGTTGATTGTTCTACTTGGGTAAATTTTACCCCAACCGGTCCGGCATTCGGCGCGCGCAGGTTGTTTCCGCACACGAGTCAACATGGTTCAGTGCAAGCAGCCCTTTGACTGTGCCGTCTGCCTCGCCGAGTTTTTGCCAGATGACAAGCTCTTCTTGCTGTGGCCTCCGTGCAACTTGGCAGCAGTGTTCACAACCCACAGAGCAGGACATAACCTTCTCCCTTTCCCTCGACGGTATCTCCTACCCTTTCCATTCTTTCGGGGTCATGAAGAATGTTTCTTTTGCTATTAATTTTCCTTATTTATTCTATGGCTGATTTGGGATGACCTTGGTTGCATGTATATTATGTTTCCATTTATCACTTCGTTTTCTAGAAATATAATGAAAAATCCTACTTGGTAAATTTTCTTTTCTCTTCTGTATGAATTTGAGCTTAGTGTTATGTTTGTTCGACTCGCGGTCTGCATCCTATATGATTTTCTTGTTTAATTTGTATAGTTTGAAGGTGTTGTTCTATTCCTCCTAGGTAATTTTAGCTTGCAAACTTGGTTATGAGTATACAATACATTGATAGTGTAGTAAAAATCCTACTTGGAAATTTTCTTTTCTCTTCTGTGTGAATTTGAGCTTAGTGTTATGTTTGTTCCACTCGTGGTCTACATCCTACATGATTTCTTGTTTAATCTGTATAGTTTGAAGGCGTTGTTCTGTTCCTCCTAGATAATTTCAACTTGCAAACTTGGTTATGAGTATACAATACATTGATAGTGTAGTTTATTAGTTGTCATAGTTTAAATCATACTATCAAGAAGTATCATTGGAAGCTCTGATTCTTTTTCATCTACTTGCATATATCAGAGTTATATTAACACTAGGAAGAAAGGATATGGTGAATTCATTGTTCTATATCAATTTTTACAAATGATGACAAAATTGGCTGGACTAAAAAAAAATTGCAAGATAAAGGAACAATGACAGCCAACTCTTCATCAGCCAACTCTTTATCAGCAACACATCCTTCACACGAAAACACATGTATGATGAACAAGGTCAAATTCCCCATATATTATATCATTATGAGTTAAGAGCTACTCTCTGGACATCATGAAAGGAAACCAACTCAGGAAGGTGATCTTTTTCATGTCCAAAATTTAGAGTAAATTTCTTTATATAAAATTGTTTTAAAATCAACTGTATTTATATGCTTTTAACTATTGGGTTTTCATTATGTTTATTCAATATTTAGGAAAGGGGATGTGACTTCTGTTGGTGCGGTTAGCACTAACGGTCTGACTCAAATTTTGATAAATGACAAAATAGGTTAAGTTAGTTTCATTATTATCTAACACTCTGATCGAGTGTGCAGGAGAAGCACAGACAAGTCGATGGGTTGACCTGATGTTTAGCACGAAGCCTAGCTAGGTTGACGGGCTAACCTGATGTCTGGCACAAAGCCCAGCTAGGTCGACGGGCCAACCGGATAGCTGGCACGAAGTCCAAACGGGTCGACGGGCTGATCGAAAGTTTGGCACGAAGTCCAGCTAGGTCGACGGGCTGACCAGATAGCTGGCACGAAGCCCAGACTAGTCGAAGGGCTGACCGGATGTCTGGCAGGTAAGTGGAGGTAAGTCACTGGAGGGGAGTGACTGTGAGGACGTGTTCCCAGGAAGGGAACTTAGGCGTCGATCCGACTTAGAACCATTTCGGAACTCTAAGTCGAGATCTTGACTAGATTCTGGTCTCGAGGAAACGGAATCTAATTACTATTCTGTTCAATTTTTAAATGTGTTAATACTCTGTTTTGCAGGATATATATCTTATATTTGCCTCCGGACTAACGTTTCTTGCAGGAAGGAATCTGCTGGAAAATGAGGGTCCGGGCGCCCGGGATGGTTCCAGGTGCCCGGAGGTGAAATTTTATCCCAACGTTGCCTCGCCAAGTGGAGCTCACTGATTGTTTCGGCTATGTCACATCCAGGGCACCCTGAAGGTTTCAAGCACCCCAAACCTCCTATATAAGGAGGGTCAAGGTCGAAACTCCAATAACAACTCACGATTCGCTCTCTTGTGCTCCTGCGACGCTGCAAAGATATTCTGACAAAGCGCTATTTCTTTAATTCCTTTTTTGTCAGTATTATTTCTTTTTATTAGCATTTTTGTACTTCATTTGTAAACAACTATTTCGAATTGCTAGTAAATTGTCCATCCAAAGCACCCTTGCATGCGGGCCTTGGAGTAGGAGTCGACACAGGCTCCGAACCAAGTAAAACTATTTGTGTCTCTCTTTCATTCGCTTTATTATTTTCTGCTGCGTATTCTCGATATTTTTTTAATCGATATTCACCCCCACCCTATCGAACGCTTACGATCCAACAACTTCTTCTTATGGCATTACCCAGAATTGTTGGATAGAACTAAGACAATTATTAATGATTTGAAGAGAGATAATAAAAAATTACATATGGAGATTAGTGAATTGAAGAAATGTAATAGTTACGAGGGTGCAGTTGATTGTAGTGATTGTTGGATCATGAAAGTCGATAGAGGAGGGTGAATATTGATTTAAAACGTCGAAAAGAATATTGAGTACGCAGCGGAAAAAATAAAATTAAAGCAACTCTAACACAAGTAATTTTTTACTTGGTTTGGAGCCTTGGTCGACTCCTACTCCAAGGCCCGCACTCGTTGAGTGCTTTCGTTGGGCAATCCACTAGCAGTTCAAAATTTTGATTACAAATTTAAGGCACAAGAACTTAAAACAAATACCGACAATAGTAAAGAAATAAAGGCAGCACATTGTTGGAGTCGCTTCGAGGCGTCGTAGGAGCACAACACGGCGGAGCAAGCTTTGGAAGGCTTTTTTGTGAGTTATTCTTTGCTCCAGGGTGCATCCTCCTTATATAGGAGGCTCCGGGCACCTGGATCCCTTCCGAGCGCCTAGAATGTGACGTAGCTCGTTCAACCAGAGTGCTCCACGTGGTGAAGTGATAAGGGGATATACTTTGCATTCCAAGCGCCCGGACCTATGTTTTCTAGCAACCTGTAAGAAAACGTTAGTCCGAGGTAAAATGTAAAACTACCCTGCAAAACAAAGTATTAGCACAATTTATATAAGGAATAAGTATTAATTAGATTTCGTCTCCTCGAGACCGGAATCTAGTCACGATCTCAACTTAGATTTTCGAAGTGGATCTAAGTTGGATCCACGCCTAATGTTCCCTTCCCGGGAACGCGTCCTCACAGTCACTCGCCTCCAGTGACTTACCTCAACTTATCCGCCAGACATCCGGTCAACCCGTTGACCCGTCTAGACTTCGTGTCAGCTACCTGGTCAACTCGTCGACCTAGTTAAACTTCCCTGTAATACTGAGTTAGCACAATAGATAAAAACAGTGTTAACAGAATTCAAGTATAACCTAGGGTTACCTCCTAGGGTTGTCTAGCTTCAATCACTAGGACTTCCATTGTCTAGCTTCACTCACCAGGACTTCCTCCACCTAGCTTCACTCACTAGGGTCCGGTTTCACTCACCGGGACTTCCACCACCTAACTTCACTCACTAGGGCCCGGCTTCACTCACCAGGACTTCCACCACCTAGCTTCACTCACTAGGGCCTGGCTTCACTCACCGGGACTTCTACTTTGCCTAACCTTTGGTTAAGACTTACCTTTACTAGTCATCTAGTATTGACTAGACTTCTCTCTCCCAAACATCAAGTCATGTTTGGGTCAACCCTTGGTCATATTGTCAAACATCGAAACCCTAGAGGTCGATTGCACCAACAATGATCTCTTAGAGTATGTGAACAACTTTGTTTCTATGAAGTTGAGTAATGAAATATGTTCACTGAATAGGAAGTTTAGAGTTGTTATCGTTGTAGTTGTATTTACTTGGATTTTGATGATTTTGAGGTGATTGATGTAATATGCTATAAGCAAATGAAGTAATGAAAGGTGTTTTGGGGTATTTAATGTTTCTTCTCAGTGTTTTATGGTTTAATATTTGATACAACTATCCAATCAGCATGATAAATGTATGGTGTTTGAGGTTTTGATATGTAGTTCATTGTTTAATGTTCCTTCTCAGTGTTAAATTTGCTAATATGCATGAGTTCATGGTGGAGATAGATGAGCAACAATAGGTGAGGAACTTTTGGTTTCTAATTTTGAAATTTCTATTTAGAGTTTGTGAGCTACTATTTTTATATTCTTATAGATATCACGTTCTAAATCTAAGCTAATGTTTTGGAGTTTGTGGCAACTTACCATGTTCGAAGTTCCTTTCGTTACATGGTTCATAGATTCTTATAAATATAAGATTTATGAAAAAATAGTTTATTTGGTTTCTTGAGCTTCATCATTATAATCTTTCGAAGTTCCTTTCGTCACCATGAAGACCTTTTGATGGTAGTTGAAAAAAATATAATTTAAACAAGATACAAACAATGGTCTTCAATCTGCAAGCTAAGAATAGTCATCAATATAGAGATTCATCATTCACTTTAGTACCAACATAAGCATACAATATAAGAAATTGAATTCATTCAACAATTTCTCTTAAGTTACAATACTTGCATAGTAGAAGAAACAATAACCAAAGTTGTTTTAGTTTTTAAGACTACAAAAGAGGGTTAACTAATATCTTCCAACAAAACACAACTCAAGACTCCAGGAAACTCATGCTGAAACTGCATTATCTATATGAGAAACTTTTTGATTGCATCCTGCAGTTACATCAGTTTGAGAATAGATTAATATGAGTAAATATCAAGAAATTTCAATGACAATTGAACTAAAAATTTTAATAACTGTAATTACATCAGTTACATCAGTTTAAGAATATTATTACTTGCATCCTACAGTTACATCAGATGAGAACTTCATTGCTAGTCACAGAACAAGCAATCACATGCTCCCTTCCTCAACCTGCATTATCGAAGCTTGCAGAAACAAACTAACCACAAAATTTCACAAGAAAGAAGAACAAAAACAAAGAAGAAGAAGCAACACTTGTGGATCTTTTTTTCTGAAATAAAAGACAAAAAATGGAGAATAATTAAAACCTGAACGACAATGGTATCTGAACAACTATCAAACTTGAAAATTTTTCAGTTTGTTTAATGTTTGATAACTCATCTGACTTTCTATCCATTGTAGAACCTTGTAACAAATAACAAAAGTAAAATCAATTATCACCAAAACATAACATCAAAGTAGCAAATTGCACCAAATATATAAACTAAATCTTTTTTTTAGACTTTACCTTTGCCCTTTTCTCAATTTGCTCAATTTTGGATTATTTTCATTTCGTTGATGGACGCCCATGAGACCTTACTTTTAGTGGACTATGAATCTTTTTGCTCTCATTTCTTGATTCTTCATATATTATGTTACTGTCCTGGTCACCATCTAATGAATCACCAATATTGATATCCATAAATCTTTTTTTGCTTCTTTCAATATCCTTATTAAAACAAAGCACCTCTCATCATTTTTTGAATCCCACTTCTTGTAACAATGGTTGAAGATTATTATATCTTCGTGTTTCCTCTGCATGCTGACAAGAATCATCATAAATATTGGTGATTTGTTGATATCCACGTTTAATGCCTTTGCACCATCGTTCCAAAATATAATTTTCTGGAACTGTAATACATTTCTTTTCACCAAAACAGACATCAAATGTCTACACACAATTCCACGAAACTCAAAGAGACGATACAAACACTTCATTTGACATTGTAACTCACTATATTGTACCCAAAGGAAATTTCTTTTAGAGTTGTTTCCTCTTTTCCATATACAGTTTCCATCACCTCAAAAAAAAAAGTGTTGACCCTTCTTGTTTCACAAATGAAGTATTACCAAACATCAAACCTCGCAGTTCATTTTGAAACAACTTGAATATCTTGTTAGTGTAAACACTTTGAAACTACTTTTCAATTGGATTGTCACTTATGAGTGAAATAATTGAATTGAAAGGCGCAAAATTAGAATTATCTTCCTTTTCAATCTTGCTTTTCAAAGCATGCTCATATTGTTCAATAAACTGCTTCAAAGTTGTTTTCGAAATAACATAATCATCAAAAAATGCATTTATACTCTCACTTCTTTGATGTGTCGACATCCCTATCCAAAATTTATCTTTCACATACACAGGCATCCACTTATGACAAATTTCATATAAAGAATTCAACCAATCATTTTTCTCCAAGCTAAATTCTTCGATCATTTTTTCCCAGTTGCTATCACATTCTGTGGATGTCAAAGAATTGTAAACAATATTCTTCAAGTTTCTCTTTATAAACTTATAGTTAGCATGACTACTAAATTTGGCTAGAAGTTTTTTCATAATATGCCAAAAACATAAACGATGATGTGAGTCCGAAAATACCTCAAGAATTGTAATTTCTATGACTTTGCATTGATCTATAATAATAGCTCGTGGAGCTCGTCATCTCATGCATGCATGTCAACCATGATTTAAATAACCAAATAAAAGTTTTTGAATCTTTTTTAGATATCAAACCACAGTCAAGTAATATGGATTCACCATAACGATTTACTCCAACAAACCGAGCAAATAACATATCATAACTATTGGTAAGATATATAATATCAAATGTAACGACATCAGAAAAAGAATCACATGCAGCTCTACATCTTGCATCAGCCCAAAATATATTTCTTATGCGAGAATCTTCATCTACGTCAATCACATAAAAGAAATTTGAATTTCTACTTTGTATATGACAAAAGTAATTATTCAAGGCTTCTACATCACCGTTCCCAAGCCTTAATCCCCATGCTTCAGTCACATAATTTCTACACTTTATCTCATCAAACGACAAATTTTCATAGCCACCAGGTTTAATAACAGATGATTGAAAACTCTTCCTCAAGATTATTCCCGCTTGATCATTCAACTCTAATTTCCTCTTAGTTTGGGAATACAACACTTTATTACTTCTAAAATATATTGACTTCCTTGGACTTAATGGGTGATTGTGTTCTAGATGAATACTAGTAATGACACATAATTCATCATTCTAAACTATAATATTAATCTTTGCTTTGCAATCTATTTTGCTATAAGGTTTAGGATAAAAGAAAATTTTCACTCTAGGAATGGTCCTACCATTTTTAGAGCATCTGAAAGAAAAATACTCCATCTGGCCATCATCTCCTTTTTTGGAACCCAACTTTGAAATACCAAAACCAAGACCTTGGGCATATGATTTGTAAAAATTACGAACTTCTTCTTCAGATGAAAAATACATTCCAACTTGTGGAGTATCAACTGCATTTAAGCTTGACGAATTACCTAACACTTACACATCACCCTCAATTAATAGTTCTTGCTCCATAATAATTTTACAACCTAAATTAAAACAAAATTGAAGATGGAAATAAACAATAGCACAAAGAAATGTTTAAGAACATAATTAGAAAAAAAAACTGAAGATGGAAATAAATTTAATATATTTCTTTTGCTGTTATAAATACATATAACCAGTAGTAACAGACCATACAAGTTCAACATCATACTCTATCTATAAAACTACCAAGTAAGTGCATCCATTGCTACAAGCAAGTTAATATTGGCATGGTGCCTACAATAGTTTGATGCACAATACTTTTCTACAACAACACTGAAGAGCATTAAAAAGAGAGATCCTAACAATTTAGTCTGAAAGTCAAACTTGACAAGAATTATTATGCATAATAATGACATAGAGCCACCGAACGTAAAATAAGAAAATAAATGAGAAATGATATTAGAGAGAATGAAATGCATGAATTTTTCAAATTATAACAGCAAAAGAAACATTCTTCGTGACCCCGAGAAGAATGGAAAGGGTAGGAGATACCGTCGAGGGAAAGGGAGAAGGTTGCATCCTACTCTGTGGCCTGTGAACACCGCTGCCAGGTCGGATGGAGGGGGCAGCAAGCAGAACTTGTCGTCTGGCAAGAACTCGGTGAGATAGATGGCACAGTAAAAGGGCTGCATCCTGCCAAGGATCACGGATCATGACGTAGAGGAAGAGGGGGAGGCCGTCAATATGGGTCCTCGATGGGGAACTGACGACAGGGGTGGAAGGACAAGGGAGAGGTGGGGTGGAAGCAAGCGGAGCTTTTCGTCTAGCCACGACGTAGGGGCAGCTCTCGTGGAGGTGGAAGGACTGCTGGAGTTGGCGCTGGAGCCTGCCAGGGTCGGTGGGGAGGTGGCGACCGTGGGTAGAGAAGAAGGGAGAGGTGGGCGGCAGCAAGCAGAGCCGAGGCGGTGGATATTGGCAAGAATTGATTGAAACTTTAGCATGGGCTCTGAACGCACACCTTTAGCATGGAATTGATTAGATGTTGGACCGCGGCAGCTGACTAGAAGGGAGGTTGAATAGGATGCAAAAACAAAACTGAAAACCCTTCTCGACTTTTCTTAAACTAACATTTGCATAAAATAAATAAGCAGAAAGTAAAAGAAGAGGCTCACAAAGATTTGACTTGGTTACAACCGGGGAGGTTGTTAATCCAAGAAAAATATCGCACTAGTACTCCTATAGGCGGAGAAGCCTCTTACAGCAATAACGCACAGAGAAATAGAAGCTAAACTACAACTAGGAGCACACAAGTATTGGAATACACAATTTCTGAGTTGATGAAAAGCTTCTGGACCAAGGCTATATTTATAGCCTTGGTCGGAACGCCCCGAAGTGTTCTAGGCACCCTAGGAGGGATAAAACTTTATCCCCAACACATAGAACTCGGTTTGACCGAGATCTGGATATATTTTCGGTCTGGATGCCCGGAAGGGTTCCGGGCGCCCCGGACTGGTCCAGGCACCCTGGACAGTTCCAGGCGCCCCGGGCGGGAAAGTCAACCCCATTGACTTTTTCAGCCCGGGTCTTCTGCTCCAGCTCCGTTCACCTCAGTCCGAGTCTTCCGCTCGCTTGGGTGATCTCTGCCATCCGGAATAAAGCTCACCCGAACCCGACTTCCGGTCTTCTCGAGCAGGCTTCCGCTCCGGATTCTCGTCCCTCGGAATCGTTGCGTGCTTCCTTCTCGTCCGCCAGCATAGTCATCCGCAATCTTCGTCTCTCGGTCGCACCCTATGCCGACCTTCTTGCTAGCTACGTCTCTTGCTCCCCGAGCAGTCTTCCACTCCGGTTTCTCGTCCCTTGGAACCACCGAACGCTTCCTTCTCGTCCGCTAATGTACTCTTCCGCAGCGCCTCGTCCCTCGGACGCACCGCGTGCCGTCCTTCACGCTAGCTGCGTCTTCTGCTTGACTCCATGTTATCCTAAGCTCCTGCACACTTAGACACAAGGTAAAAAACTGACAGGACCTAACTTAACTTGTTGATCACACCAAAATAACCTTGGGGTTCCAACAAACTGACCCTTTTTTATGTGAGAAAGCCAAGTTAAGATAGGGTAAATAGACATAAAAAAAAACTAAACTAACTAATTTTGTAATAAAGTGTAAAAAGATGGAAAATTTAAATTTTGGTCTATCTCCCCCTAGACTTATACTTTTCTTTCTCCCCCTTTGATCACATAAAAAATTGGGTTCAAAGAAACACTCTAAGGGAAAAAATTTAAAAATTTGAAAAATTTTGCAATAATTTTCAATGAAAAAAAAATGTTCTAAGTTAAAAGATTTCTAATTAAAATTTTAAGTAAGAAAATTTTCTAAGTAAAGCTGTAAGTAAGAGAAAAAAAATTCTGACTTAGGAAATTTTTCATAAAATATTTTTGAAAAAAAAATCTAAGTAAAAATTTAAGCCGAAATTTCTAATTTCAGAAGAACTTTTAACTTATATTTCTAAGTAAAAGTTTTACAAAAAAAAATAATCTAAGTAAAAAAATATTTTAAAAACTTTTTAAAGCATTATTTAATTTCAACCTTAATGTTTTATCAGAAAGTTAATTAAACATTTTTATTTCAATATTTTGGCTTCCAGGTCGTGGCGAAGCACTAGGTCTTCTTGGTTATTGGAGCAACAACCACCTCCTTAGACAAAGCCTCATAAAGAAACTCACTGTTTAATTTTCTCACTGTAAGCGCTAAATCCGATTAAAATTTAGATTAAGCAAGACTTAGGAACCCAATATAGGTTCCAGCCAACTGGATTAACTAAGAATTTCTTAGGGACATATTTCTTTAAAATATTTCTAATTTGTCCCTTATAATATCTAAAATACCAATTTAAATTGTTAAATTTTCTAACATTGGTATTAGATGAGCATGCATAGTTTCTCAAGTTATTTAATTGTACTTTTAAATTATCATTTTCTAATTTAATTCTTTTGAATTCTTCTATTGGGCAAGATTTAGCTAATATTATTTTTAAATTTTTAATTTTTTCTAATTTACAGCAATCTTTTGTTAACAGTTTAACGAATTTAAACAATTTATCGGGAGGAAGAGATCGTACTTGACTTACCTTATCGATCTCGTTGTCTGTGTCTCCCCCTGAACTACTGCTCTCTTCTAACGTGGCTCCCCCTTCATCGATGCTCATTTCGAAAGAGCTTGACTCACAGTCGTCGTCTTGATGACTTGCCATTAGTGCAAGTCCGGAGAAGGCTTCGACTTCCGATTCGGACGACGTATCGTCTCACGTCGCTTTTAACACCTTGAGTTTTTGGGCAGGCTTCTTACTTTTATCTTTGTCCTTGTTCTTTAGCTTGGGGCAGTTGTCCTTGACGTGCCCTTCTTCGCCGCAGTGGTAGCAGCGGATGGTCTTTTTCTTTCTGCCCTGTGGATGATTAGTTTTCTAGACTTACAAAGATTCTTGAATCATCTTACCATCATTACCATTTCCTCGTCGTCGAGAGAAGACTCCGACTCAGGTTCGTCTCTCGATGCTTTGAGGGTGACATTTTTCTTGGGCTCCTTCGTACCTGCACATCTTGATCGTGCACTTCAAATGTCAAGAATAATTCTTCCAATGTAATTTTTTCTAAATCTTTCGAAATGTAAAAGGCATCTACTAGTGATGCCCATTTTGTATTTCTAGGAAAAGAATTTACTGCGTACCTGAGCGAATCTCAGTTACTTACCTTTTCTCCAAGATTCGAAATTCCGGTGATGATTTCTTTAATTCTCGAGTGTAGATGCGCAACTGTCTCGTCTTCCCCAAGTCACGGGCTAGTGAGCTGATTGCGAAGTAGATTCCATCTAGCGAGCTTGGCTTCGGACGTTCCTTCATGCAGCTCAAGGAACTTCTCCCAAAGTTCCTTCGCGGAGTCGTAGTTGCCGATCCGGTTGACTTCTTGTGATGGAAGAACGGTTAGTAGATGGTACTCTGCTTTGTCGTTTGCCACGTAGTCGACCTGCTCCTTTTTCGTCCAGTGGTATTTCTCCTTACCTTCCAGTGCTGTAAAATCGAATTCCCTAATTAACATTAAATCAAAATCGATTTTGAAAAATACCTACATTCATTTTTTCCAGCTAGCGAATTCCCCTTCGAACTTCGGCGGGTAGATACTCGGTCCGACCATTATTTCGTTGCTTCGTTCGGCGGTTAGTCCTCCTGAAGCGCCTTGGCTCTGATACCACTTGTTGGACCGCAGCGGCCGGCTAGAAGGAGGGTTGAATAGCCTGCAAAAACAAAATCGAAAACCCTTCTCGACTTTTCTTAAACTAACACTTGCAGAAAATAAATAAGCAGAAAGTAAAAGAAGAGGCTCACAAAGATTTGACTTGGTTACAACCGGGGAGGTTGTTAATCCAAGGAAAATATCGCACTAGTACTCCTTCAGGCGGAAAAGCCTCTTACAGCAATAACGCACAGAGAAATAGAAGCTAAACTACAACTGGGAGCGCACAAGTGTTGGAATACATAATTTCTGAGTTGATGAAAAGCTTCTGGACAAAGGCTATATTTATAGCCTTAGTCGGGACGCCCCGAAGTGTTCCGGGCGCCCTGGAGGATAAAACTTTATCCCTGACGCATAGATCTCGGTTTGACCGAGATCTGGATTTATTTTCGGTCCAGGCGCCTCGGGCGAGAAAGTCAACCCCGTTGACTTTTTTAGCCCGAGTCTTCTGCTTTGACTCCGTTCGCCTCAGTCCGAGTCTTCCGCTCACTTGGGTGATCTTTGTCATCCGGAATAGGGCTCACCCGAACCCAACTTTCGGTCTTCTCGAACAGACTTCCGCTCCGGCTTCTCGTCCCGCAGAATCGTCGCGTGCTTCCTTCTCGCCCGCCATCGTACTCATCCGCAGTCTTCGTCCCTCTGTCGCACCCCGTGCCGACCTTCTCGCTAGCTGCGTCTCTTGCTCCCCGAGCAGTCTTCCGCTTCGGCTTCTCGTCCCTCGGAACCACCGCACGCTTCCTTCTCGTCCGCCGATGTACTCTGCCGCAACGCCTCGTCCCTTAGACGCACCGCGTGCCGTCCTTCATGCTAGGTGCGTCTTCTGCTCGACTCCCTGTGCTCCTAAGCTCCTGCACACTTAGACACAAGGTTAAAAATCGACATGACCTAACTTAACTTGTTGATCACACCAAAACGACCTTAGGGTTCCAATATCAACAAGCGAAGCTTGTCGTCTGGTCAAGACGTAGGGGGAGCTCTCATGGAGGTGGAAGGACTAACTATTGGAGCCTACCGGGGTCGGTGGGGAGGCGGCAGTCGTGGGCAGAGAAGAAGGGAGAAGCAGCGTTAAGGCGTGGAGGAGAAGGCAGTTGCGATGGAATTAGGTTTTGTTCGTATTTGACGTGTTTCTTTTATTTTTTATTCATTTTTTCCTGTTTAATATAATTACTCCTAAATTTAGTACCATTTAAAAAAAATTAGTATATTTTTCATCCAATTGAGTACCATTTAAATAGAATCTAATATATTTTTTATCCAATTGAGATAAAAAAAGAGTCATGTTCAATTTGATAGAAAATATATTAGATTCTAGTTTAATGTACTAATTTTAAGAAGGATTATACTCATTTTTAGACTTTTTATATCTAACAATATGAGGGATAATTAGGTAAATTGATGTTTATTATTTTTTATTAGGGAGTGAAAATAATGATTTTTGGATATGAGGACGGCATACAAAATTTAAATTAGAATTAGGAACTGTATGCAAAAATTTTCTTATATTTACATACACTCTTTACTATAATTTACTTCCATTACTTTCTTCTTCCAAATCAATCACTAACTTGAATATTGAAATGTTAATATTAGGGATCCTTTTCTTGATCCGGCATTAATACTTTCGATGTGATAGGATGGTACAAGAATCTTTATTTGGTCAATCGTAGAGTTATGTTCCTAATTCATTATTGTTATCGATTTGGACAGCAGGGATGATTTTATCATGATTCGTAGCTGATGCAACAATGAAGAGCATTTACAATTTAATATAAGTGGCAACGAACGACAATTGCCGCAATCGAAGAAAACATGTGTTGATTTTTTAATAACATAGTGTTTTGTTTTAGTGGCTTGAGGGATTTTGTCGGACATCACAATATCCATTAACGTGTGTTGATCTTGACACAAACTGTTAGGGCTGTGAGGATACAACGCTTCGAGACGAGAAGACAAAGTCCAATTTGAAGAGAATAAACAAAAGAAAATGAATCTTCCTGTACCTTGGTCGAAGAAGAATGATTGTTGTGCTTCAAAAAGATTCTAAGTTCGGAGAGCAATATAATCCTAAACTTTTCTTAATTGTGGCAAAAGGCAAAACGCTCACCCCTAGTGTCCCCGTCGTACCCGACCCAAGGTCATCACGAGGGAGGTAAATCGTAGCTTCCGAGCGAGCATGTGATGGACAGGGTGTAACCCGTCCTGTCAAGGTTGAGGATCGACTGGTCTATGATCGTATAGAGACGGTCGGTCGTGCCGACGCCACAATAGCGAACACTAATCTCAAAGGCGAACGGGGTGCATCCTACCTAAACTTTTCTTAATGTAGTGATGGGAGGAGGCCTACCTGGTACGGGATCAATTGCTAGGGTAGAGGTCAAAGTTAAGGTGGTCAACGCACGGATGTCAAAGGACCAAACGGAGGGCAATTGCAATGATTGGTCGGACAGTCAGACCCTGACCGACAAGAAACAGGTCCGAGCTAGACTGGAGCCGACCTCTAGTCTAGCTCGGGATGATGCGTAAGACAGCCGACGCTCGATACAGGACAGCAAGATGTCGAGGGAGACTGGATAGCTTGTCCAAACGGGGAAAGGAATATGATGCATAGTCATCGCACGGAATAGCAACTGAAGTCGATAGAGCGGAGGGCTCTCAGTCGAGCGGTTACCTCGCTCGGCCAAGCAACGGGACCTAGCTGCGGACAGAGCGGAGTCCCGACCGAGTGCCTACCCCACTCGACCAAGCAACGAGACCACTGTAGTATCTCTCTATATCATTTTGGGAGGTAGTGTCACCTACACAAGGCATGGTCGACAGGTAAATCAGACAATGAAATCTTCTACTGTCTCTTCAGGGATATGCATGCCTTGTTAAGGTATATTGTCAGAGATACTTTCCTAACAAGTTCTTTCATAGGATATATTGCCCATGTCTCGAGAAGCGTACACATCGCCCACTAAGACTCTATATAAAAAAGAGTCCATCACCGACAGATGTACATGTTATCTACTGTTTGGGCATAGTTCTACAGTTGCTCCACTTTCTTCCACATTTCGATGACTGACTTGAGCATCGGAGGACCAACGCCTGAGATCCCTTCCCTGACCTGACACTGACGTTACTTGTTTTGTACGTAGAACAGAGGGTGATTTTCAGACGGTTAGCGAAGCCACTACATCTCCAGTTTTCTACCTTCCCGTTTTTGGACAGGATCACTTAAAATAATATGTTCAATTGTAACAAATCAACCCCTTATGTCTTATTGTTCAATAGTCAAATTTTATGGTATAGTGGAATGATATCTAGTTATCACTTAGGTATATTCTTGGTTTGATTCATAGCTACATGTATTTATAAAAATTTTCCTTTAAATAAGATGCACAAGTAAAAAATATTGAGCTTCTAAATTATTCGTCGTGAGTACTTTCTTATTTATTTTAACGGCTGATGAAAAAATTCTGCGAAGATAGATTGATGATCATAAATTTAATATTACCTTGACTGATTAATTATAAATTATGTAAATAAAAAAATAAATTATGAAATAATCACATAATTTTTTTTAAAAAAATAATCATATGGAGATGAAGTTAGGTACGGTACGGTCCGACCCCCAATTGGTCGAAAAGTTTGACTTCTACAATTGTAAGTTTCAACAACTTGCTCCTGCGACAATGACTCCTTTTACCTGATTCTACCACTCGTTCTAAAATTGAGACTACTTCAAAATTTAATCTTTTCCAGGCAGCAAGCTCCAAAATCCAATGCTGTGCTGGAATCGAGCTCCAAAGTCCAACCTTGACTTGATCAAGTCTTCTCCATTCCTCAGATCGTCTCTCTCTGTCTCTATTTATATCCATTCAGTTCAATCTTCTTTCTCGTCTCAGTTTATTCAATTCAGTTGAAGATTTGTCCGAATTCTGCTCTCTGAATCTTCCAGTTTCCCCTGTTTCTTCATCATAACTTGCAGACGGAGTTGATGGCGTTGCCGTCTTCCTCCTCCCCTGGCCATTATTCTCCGCCTTTGTCCGACACCATGCACTCCTCTCTAGCCCAGGCCATCCCCAGGGCATCCGCCGTTGAGACGCCGCAGCACCAGGAGCGCCGGTTAAGCGCTTCGTTACATGTCCCTACCACCCTCTCCAACCTCCTCCATCTCCACGTCGGGAGCACGCACGGCGCTGGCACCGCCGCCGGCGATCTGCCAACCCCGGCGGCTATCCGGCCCCACACGCCGGCCTTCTCCCCCAAAGAAGACATATCCTCTCTGTTCCAGGAGATCCACGGCCGCGGCGACTGGAGCGGCCTCCTCCACCCGCTCCACCCCTGGCTCCGCCGAGAGATCATCAAGTACGGCGAGCTCGCCCAGGTCACCTACGACGGATTCGACTTCAACCCCTTCTCCGAGTTCTGCGGCAGCTGCCTCTATGGCCGCGACCGCCTCCTCGCCAAGGTCGGCCTCGCGCGCACTGGCTACACCGTCACAAAGTACGTCTACGCTATGTCTCAGATCGAGCTCCCCCGGTGGCTCGAGCACTCCCTACACGCCGACGCCTGGAGCACTGACTCCAACTGGATGGGCTTCGTCGCGGTGAGCGACGACGCCGAGTCCCGCCGCATCGGCTGCCGCGACATAGTTGTCGCCTGGCGCGGCACCAAAGCGCCCACCGAGTGGTTCGAGGACATCCAGGCGACTCTCCGCCCTCTCGGCGACGGCCACGGCGACGCCAAGGTGGAGCGAGGCTTCCTCGACGTCTACACCTCCAAGAGCGAGCGGACGCGCTACAACAAGACGAGCGCGTCGGAGCAGGTCATGGCGGAGCTCCGCCGCTTGGTGAACCTTTACCTTGAACAGGGCGAGCGCGTGACGCTGACCATCACCGGCCACAGCCTCGGCGGCGCTCTGGCGCTGCTCAACGCGTACGAGGCCGCGTCGGCGCTGCCCGAGGACGTCCCCGTGAGCGTGATCTCCTTCGCGGGGCCACAGGTAGGGAACGCGGCGTTCGGGGAGCGGCTGAGGGAGAAGCAAGTGAAGGTGCTGCGGGCTGTAGTGAAGCAGGACTTGGTGCCGCGGTTGCCGGGGATCCTGTTCAACGAGCGTCTGAAGACGTTAGAAGGGGTGGGGAAGAAGATGGAGTGGGTGTACGAGCACGTCGGGGTGGATCTGGGGAAGGACCTGGTGCGGCGGTTGCCGGGGATCTTGTTCAACGAGCGTCTGAAGACGTTAGAAGGGGTGGTGGAGAAGAAGATGGAGTGGGTGTACGAGCACGTCGGGATTGAGCTGGGGCTGGACGTGAAATCGTCGCCGTTCCTGAAACATGGCGTCGACGTCGCCGGATTCCACCACCTGGAGACGTACCTCCACTTGGTAGACGGGTTCGTGAGCCGAGAGAGGGGGTTCAGAAGGGAAGCCCGTCGCGACGTGGCGCTGGTGAACAAGGGGAGCGGGATGCTGCGGGAGGAGCTCCGGATTCCGCCGAACTGGAGTCAGGCGGCGAACAAGGGCATGGTGCGCAACTCCTTCGGCCGGTGGGTGAAGCCGGAGAGGGAGGCGGAGGACATCCCCTCGCCTTACAGAGAGGTAGCGGATGCCCTGGCGGAAGAATTGGGGAGAAGTTGTCTGTACATTCACTCTGTTGAAGAATGATTCAAAATTAATAATTAACCATTAATTAGGTGATAATTAGTGGGTTGCTAATTAATTATGATAGTGATTATAATTAGTATTAGTAGAGAGTTGTCCTTCAATGGAAGATATGTATGTAGTTGATTTAGTGGGATAATGTTGAAATTAGTACTGATTAATAGATGTGGAGTTAATAAGATAGAATTGAAAAGTTAGTGTTTTGTTTAAGTTATGTAATTAGTTTATAAATAGATTATTTATTTTATCAATGATTAGACACTCCTGGATCCTCAAAACAATAATCACGCCAGTGGCCTCCTTGACTTAATAACTGAGTGTACATTTTGATGTATAATTATTTTTAAATTTATTTACTAAACATATGTAATATAATTTATAATATCAGATAATTTAAAATTGGATCATAACCGGTAAGTATATATATATTTTAAAATAATCCATAGTTGATGAATTGATGAATTTATGTATCATCAATTTTGTGAGATTAATCCAAAGTCTACCTAAATAGTTGTCTCACACTCATTCTCAAAATAATAATCACGCCAGTGGCCTCCTTCACTGTACCTCCACTAACTGAGTGTATATTTTGATGTATAATTTTTTTTAAAATTTATTTATTAAATATCCGTAATATAATTTATAGTATCAGATAATTTAAAATTGGATCATAACTTGTAAGTATCTATATATATGTAATTATAAATGTATTAAAATAATCCCTAGTTGATGAATTGATGAGTTCAGACATCATCGATTTGGTGAGATCTACCCAAACAGTTGTTTCTTATTGGCAGAAGACATTGAGATGTTGAGAGTTAAATATGGATATTAGTTATGGTAACTAATTTATTGGAATGATCAGACTTCATATAGTTCTTTACATATATAGATATGTCAATGAAGATCTCATTACAGCTCGAGTGTATGTTTTCTTTGACTTAAGGTATTCAAGTCACCTTGGCTATTGAGAGTTATACTTTGACATCTTAAGCAAACATCTCCGTAGAGGTATGAACCCGAGATAATTGGGTATAAGTCAAAGTACCCGAAAGTGTTTGAATAGCCCAGAGAGGATTCACCTCTTCTTGCAAGGAGATCAGGGGCGGATCCAGAGGGGGGCGGCATCGGCGGTCGCCCCCGAAACCCCTAGTATTATGAGGTTCCACCGGTGGAGATATAGGATACCGCCCTTTGTTCTACGTAAAAATTGTCCCTCCATGCTAGAATTCTTGAATTCGTCACTCAGGAGATGTATACCTTACGGCTACTTGTCAGAATTATTACTTAAAGTATTTGGCCAAAGCATCACATATTAAGAGTATTGTACTCTTGGACATATGTACGAGTAATTTAAATCCATAGGATGAGGAAGTATTTCTTGGACTAGGTGTGACGTAGTCAACCTAGTGGAGACTAACACATAAACCATGTCTTGAACTAAGTGGATATAAGATGAATGAAAGGAACTTGGTACGATTCACTATAGCTACTAAAGAGTTTAGAAGTGATTCTGAAATCAACTATGATTTTTTAGTTAATTGAAGATCATGATGTATTACTAGTGTCACTCATGATCGATCCATAATTAATGGTTAATTATGGACGACCAACATAATCGGGAACATATAAGGTGACACACACTACAAGTTTATCTTAGAGACTTAAAACGAGTTTGAGAATTGGATTCTCAAATCGAGAGAGAGATAGAGTTTAGTTGGACTAAACGGAGAGGATAAATATGAAAAGATATTTATCGGAACGGAAGCGCGAACAAGCCATGACTATTGTAAGAGATATTAATTCATTATGGTTTGATAATAAACTAAAAGGAGATTGATTTAGTTATGAAACAAATTAGTCTAATAATAAATTAAAAGGGTTTGGTTTAATTATGAATCAAATGGTTTGGTTTTGAACCAAACTTAATCTTAATGGGAATTGTTCGGGTTGACTTTGCTTATTGAATTTGGGAAATGACTTGTTCCCCAAGTCATGTAGAAGTATATAAATACCCTTCTATGAGAAGGAGATGAGTAATTTTATTCTTTAAAAGAAAACTCTAATTTAATTAGAGTTTCTTTTCATCCTCTTCTCTCTCTCTCTCTAGTCGTCGCCCAAGCTCTTGTCGCCCAAGAGTTACCACCATCCATCTCTAACCACCAAATTCGGTGCTAAAGAATTTGGTGCTGATGAATTTGGTGTCGACAATTTTGGTGCTGACGATTTCAATGCCAACAAATTCAGTATATAAATACCCTTCTATGAGAAGGAGATGAGTAATTTTATTCTTTAAAAGAAAACTCTAATTTAATTAGAATTTCTTTTCATCCTCTTCTCCCTCTCTCTAGTCGCCGCCAAAGCTCTTGTCGCCCAAGAGTTACCACCATCCATCTCTAACCATCAAATTCAGTGCTAAAGAATTTAGTGCTGATGAATTTGGTGCTGACGATTTCAATGCCAACAAATTCAGTGTCGACGATTTTGGTGCCACACCGCGCCCATCAAATAATGCCGTGGGAATTCTCTCGGATTGTTTTGTCTTCACGCTTGGCTAGTACCGATAAAAAATGAACGACTTGTGACTTTGTGAAATTGTCTCAACGACAACTCAGCATGGATACGAGTAGAGACAAACTCCATTAGGTTTATTAGTTGATGTTCTTTCCAATTTACATCATCCGTTAGATATACCTAAAATAAAAGTTATTTTAGAAAATTTTATTTTATGATCATGTTTTGCCGTGTTGTATCCTTACGTATATGTGGTGTGTGTGATGTAATAATTAGGAATTATTATATTTTTATTTCCACTACACATATTTTCTAAAACATATTTTAGCACACAACTACATCCGGCATTATCCTATATTGCCCTCATGAATGTCATTGTCGACAATGAAGACCTCACTCTCAAGGTTGTCAATAGCCTTTGACAACAATTACAAAGAACTCTCTTATGCTATTCAGACTCGTGACACCTCCATCTCGTTTGATGAGTTGTATGAGAAATTACTCAATTTTGATGTCCGACTCTCAACACAAATTGATGTGCCTCATACTCCCACTGCCTTTGTTGCTTCCCATTACAGTAAATCATCTCCTTCTGCAGGTTCAGTGCTTCACATGGCCACGAACCCTGCCCTCCGGGTCCTTGGCAACCTCGGTCTTCGGCTGCCACCCCCAATCCATGCCCTTACTTAGGGTGTTGTCAACTTTGTGATGTCACTGTGTTGGGGTTCAATCAAAGTCTCATATTGAAAATATTTGGTAAAGATCATAGGGTTAAAAAGGATGCAAGATATCTCCATTGGCATGAGGCCTTTTGGGGAGAGTCCAAGAGCAAAGTCATGAGGGCCTAGGCCCAAAGTGAACAATATCATGTCATTGTGGAGATATGTGGACATTCTTTGGGCACAACAAATGGTATCAGAGTTATGGTACGAACCAGATGTCATGTGGGACGGCCTTGAACGAAATTGAGGGTGGGCCCGGAGTAGGTCAGGGTAATTGGATACTTGTGCGGAAGCAAGCAGGTCAGGGTGACCAGATGCTCGCAGGGAGGCCCGAAGCAGGTCGGGGTGACCAGATACTCGCGGTCAGGGTGACCAAGTACTTGCGGTGAGGCGAGTAAGTCAGGGTGGCCGGATGCTCGCAGGTAGGCCCGGAGTAGGTCAAGGTGACCGAGCGCGGATGCTGGCGGGGAGGTCCGGAGCAGGTCAAGGTGAACGAATACTTACAAGGGGCAAGTAGGTCAGGGTGACCGAGTACTTGCGGGGAGACCTAGAGTAGGTCAGGGTGGCCGGATGCTCACAGGTAGCCCCGGAGTAGGTCAAGGTGACCGGGCGCGAATGCTTGCGGGGAGGCCCAGAGCAGGTCAAGATGACCGGATGCTCGCGGGGAGGCCCGGACCATGAGAGTAATTGTGGTCCTTCGTTTGAGGGTAGGATTGTTGGGGTTCAATCAAAGTCCCACATTAGAAATATTTGGTAAAGATCATGGGGTTAAAAAGGATGCAAGATATCTCCATTGGCATGAGGCCTTTTGGAGAAAGTCCAAGAGCAAAACCATGAGGGCTTAGGCCCAAAGTGGACAATATCATGTCATTGTGGAGATATGTGGACATCCTTTGGGCACAACAGAGATGTTTTATGATAATAGAGAGTGATTTGTAAAAGAAGGTTTTTAACTTTTGATGTGACAATGATGTGACAGAGCATAAACCTTTTTAAGAAGTTTACGATTGCGGATGTCCTAAGAGCATCTGCAGTAGGAGGTTTATAGCATGCAATTTATGCTATAAATTTCTCAATATAAACCCTTCCCCACTATATAGGTGGGGTTTATAATTTTTTTTATAAACCTGTTTCAAAATTTTGGGACCATATTTATAAAAAAAAATAGTGAAGAGAGGATAGAGAAAGAATTTTAAAAAAAGTGGAGTTTTTAAAAGAGTTAGGTTTTATGATAATAGAGAATGATTTTTAAATGAACTAAGATTTTTTTACTTTTGATGTGACAATGATGTGATAGAGCATAAACTTCTTTAAGAGGTTTAAGACTATGAATGCCCTAATAACTTACCAACATGGAATCCCTTATTCAAACATCACATTCATGCATTGCATGGATTTTAAACTCCGGTTGCTTTTCAGAAAGTATGATTTCCCTTATCAGCCCACCATACCGTGGGACTTAATCATCATTAATATTTTCATCACACTAATTTTAATTTTCTAATTACTTTCTTTTAATGTTATAGGGCAGTGATGAGGATGACAGATTTTATCTTTTATAAAATTAATCATCATTAACATTAAATAATACTTAAAAGACTTTCTATGTTAATTTTTCAATATTATTAGAGTAGTCTTAGCATCAGTTAAAATTATTGCAATGTTAATTAAAGTTAATCTAATATCAGTTAAAATTACTTTGATTAAAATTACTATAATACACACATCGTCCGTGTGTCGCTGCTCCCGGTGTGGTGGGCGAGTCGACGAGGTCGATGGGGCTTTTGTTGTTGGCGACAGAGCGACAGAGGTGGTGAATCAATCTGGAGCAATCTCAGTTCTTCATCTAAGATTCTAAAAAATATGGGCTGTCCATTATAATCCTGACCATCCAATTCAATGAAAAATATATCATCATGATAGACCAAGATGGGTACCTTTGATTCAAATTTAAACTAATTCTAGTTGTTGATCCAGATCTGAAGAATTTTGGACTGTTGATAGATCATCGGCTTTGATTCAAAAGATGAATCTATCATTTTGAAGAGGAGTCAAGGGATTATTCATCGCCAACAACTGCAGTTCCACCTTCATTTACTGAGGTGAAGGGGATTGTCATTCCTCATCCATCTTCATCTCCATTAGAAGCTCTGGCGATCCCACGTCATTCATCCTCACCGATGCCATCTTCCTCACTGCCAACCATTGGACGGGAGTCAAGGGGTTTCCCTTCTTCAATCCGACCATCATTCATCTTCACCGACACTTCACGAGAGTAAAGGGGATTTCCTTCTCTATCTATCTTCCACCGCCATAGCCAATCAGGGATCTCCATCATCAATGGAGCTTGTGAAGAAGAAGGGGATTCCCTTCCTCTCTATAAGTCCATTTCTTCCATGTTGATCAGATCTGTTGGTCCTTTGTCAGCCAGTTAGAAGAGGGTGAGTAGCCTGCACAATAAAAATAAATCTTTCTCAAACTTTACAGCTTGATTAAAATTAATACTTACATAAAAGAATTAAGAAGCTAATTAAAAGAAAGAGGCACAAAAAGAGTTACTTGGTTTGCAATCAGCGGATTGCTAATCCAAAGAAACTAAAGCTCACTAAAGTCTACTTCAAAGCAATCAAAGCTCACAATTACAAAGCTAAAATCAAATGGAATTGATTACAAATGTTGTTTTTAGCTTATGGGATTAGGTTGTATTTATAGCACTGATCGAGGCACTTGGAAAGGTTCCAAGTGCTTAGAAGGGGATAAAACTTTATCCCCGTTGCATCGGATCGCGACAGGCCGAGGTTGTATTTATAGTACGTGTTTGGATAATCTTTCTGGTCCGGGGGCCTGGACCTGGTCCAGGCGCCCGGACCATGAGTTAACAACCTATTGACTTTTCGGTTCGAGCTCTTGTTTCGGTTCCGTTCGCTTGGGTGATTTCGACTATCCTGAATAGAACTCACCCGAACTCATTTTCCGGTCTTCTCGAGTAACCTTTCGCTCCATCTTCTCATCTCTCGGAAACGCCGCATGCCTCCTTCTCATTCGCCAGCGTACTCTTCCATAGCACCTCTTCCCTCGGACGCACCAAGCCCGTCGACTCTCTCCCGTACCGTCCTTCTCGCTAGCTGCGTCTTTCGTTCGACTTCCTGTGCTTTTAAATTTCTGCACACTTAGACATAGGGATTTCAAAATGCAACAGGACCTAATTTGATTTGGTTAATTACATCAAAACTACCATGAGGTACGCACAAGATCATCATCACTTTCATCCCTGGAGAGCACCATCGATCAGCTATCTGCTGACCTTCCTCTTCGAAGCCATTCTCACCATGAGCTTGGGGATTCTCTAGTTTGATTCGTAAGCCTAAATTGGGATCAAGGGAGACTCAATCATCAATAGTTGTAGCTTCCAATTAGTTCGGTTGTTTGAAACATGTTGGTTGATTTCCTTTGTTCTATTGAAATTGAATTCGTTTAATTCCTGCATTTGTTAGAGGGTGTATTCAATCAAGAGATTGAATGACTTTCATTGACTTTTTTTTTAATAATAGACTTTTGTAGAGTTGATAGATTTTTATTGACTTTTATAGTCTCACATAGTTGTGAAAAAAATTCTTTCTATAGACTTTTTTGCAAGACTTTTATAGACACTTGTAAACTTCATAGAAACTATATTCTTGACACAGTGGATACGATTGACTCCATTGATTCACACACGAATATAAGAATTTGATACCAAGTGATGCAGTGGATACTATCGACTCGGTTGATTCAAAAAATTTTATTAAAAACATACTTTTGAAATTTAACAATGAGAACCCTTGATTGTGTAGTTTTCTGGAGAAAAAGGAATGTCGTATCTTGTGAGAGAAGAAAAAAGAGAGACGTGTAGGTAGACCCGACCCTGGCCCGGGTCTAGCTCGGGCCTGTAACCGGGTCAACGGGCCGGTTGCTCGTTGACCTGGTTCACCGGGCTGAACTGGAACCAGCCCAGCAAGTTGCCGAACTGGTTTCCAGTTCATTAAGGTCAAAACCGACGGACCACCGGTAAACCGCCGATTTGGCCAGCTGATTCAACATATTTTTTCCCCTCGTTCGAACCGACGGTTCCTAGCCATTGAGGAAGGTGGGGGGAGGGGAGGGGGGTTTGGATATTTTTTTCAACGGTTAGAATCATTTGACTGTTTTTTATCAATGACTATAATTTACACACATCTTCTCTACTCTTAATCTCAATTCCGTATTCTCTATACATTTTTGTCTTCATTTCTATGTACTTTCATTTCTAATTTTCAATTACAATAGAAGGAAGTCGCGGAGGTGCATCATCTCAAGTTTGGAAGGGAAAGGAAATTGTGAATTCGCGGGAGGAGAACCACAACATTCAATCCACCATGATGAGATCGAGCACCTTCCGAATCCAACACCCAAAGCACAAGGAAGTACCGATGCAATTACTTCTAAAATTTAGGGAATTCCTCCTCTAAAGTCTTCTATTTTCACTAAATATCTTGAAATTGTCACTCTTCCGTCAGGAGAAATGCGTGCAAAATGTAAGCACTGCAATGCTTCCTACAAATTCCAAGCCGATGACGACTATGGGTTATTGAAACGACATGTAGAAACGAAGAACTCGATGGAATATGGACTCAACCGTTCTCAAACACAATTATCAAGATTTTCTTCAACTAGCAGTAGTACTTATTCTGGTTTATTTTATATTCGAATAATAAATTAAGAAAATCATTAGCTAAATTTATTTCCATAGAATATCTTTCTTTTAGTTTTGGCTCTAAATGTATATTTGAAGATTTTTTAAGATTTCGGACCGTCATGATATTTTTGTGATATGCACTGCATTCTTGAGATGTAATCTAATCCGTCCGATCGGCTAGGGGACATGGGAATCTTGGGACAGAGAATCTGATCTCACCTACATGGAAATCAGATCATCTGTCCCAAGATTCCCGTGTCCCCATGTCCCCTCGCCGATCGGACCGTCATGATATTTTTGTGATGTGCACTGCATTCTTGAGATATAATCTAATCCGTCCGATCGGCGAGGGGACATGCGGACACAGGAATCTTGGGACAGAGGATCTGATCTCACATACATGGAAATCAGATCCTCTGTCCCAAGATTCCCGTGTCCCCATATCCCCTCGTCGATCGGACCGTCATGACATTTTTGTGACGTGCACTGTATTCTTGAGATATAATGTAATCCGTCCGATCGACAGGAATATCCTCATCAATGCACGTAATGACCTGTCTCCCTATCAATGTACGTTAAGGGAATATCCTCTAGTCAGAGGATCCCGCCTCCTGTCAAAGTTGCCCATTAGGATGAAGTTTTCATCAACGGCCTATAAAACTCGAATTATTCTCTTGTATACAGTGGTGGCTAGTAGATGCATCGGCCGAGCTTTCCTTCCTACTCCATATTCAATCTGCACCTTTTTTGTTAAACAAATAAAAGAAAAGAAGATTAAAAAATTATACGTCTAGCTTGCATCTCAGGCGATTAATGCAGTGAAGAACGTCCTACTCTGATATTAATTTGTAGGGTCTTGTTTTCTAGAGAGGGTATATTAATTTGTAGGATATTATACGTCTAGCTTTCCTTCCTACTCATATTCAATCTGCACCTTGGATCACTTTCGATTAGGCTATACACTAATCTTCACCTTCCGAGAATCTCTCAGAGGTGGAGAAATTAAGGCGAGAAATTAAGGCTTGTACAATGATATAAAGACTGATACAAAACTATTTTGTATTATAAGTGAAATATGCACTAATAAATGTTAACAACTAGAATAGATTGAAACTCAGCATAGGTTATTGGTAGTTAATGAAGCACGAACGAACAAACCTTGATCACAAAGCAGAACGAGGAGTTTGAAAGACTTGATTGAATTTAACTTCTGAGTCTCAAATCTCAATGCTTCTTTATAGTCTTCATCTGGTTAACTGAAAATCCATCAGTCGACTGAACCCTCCAATCAACTGAACCTCTTATATCAAGTGACTGAACTTTGATCTTTTATCGTTTGCTCCGATCCGATCATCATTCTCGTGCAATCCACTTATCTGGTTGACTAAATGTCTGTTCAGGCAACTAGACTCAGAATTTCCTTAGCTATTTGATTCGATCACATCCGATCTACTCCTTTCATATATGTGTGATCGACTAATCCTCCTGATCAGTTGACTTAACTTTTATTTCCTTTTTTACTTGGATACGGATTTGATATGTGCTTATATACTTGGATCAATTGACCGAACCACCATGTTTGATCGACTGAAGACTTCGGTCAACCAAAATATTTATTTTTCTATAAAAAAAAAAAGCTAGCACAATAGACATGATGGTAATCCTATATAACATAATTAGAAGTAGATAATTTTAAATAAATCAGACTCACAATTAAGACCATTTGATCTCGATTTAGAACCTCTATTGATCTATTCAGTCGAACCAATGTCTAAGGTTGTCTCAACTGAGGCACACCCTTATTATCTTCCTGAACAAAAGGTCTTTCTAAGTCTTACTATATTTACTCACCAAACATCCGATCCAGCTAATCTATTTGGTCTTATTCTTCTGCTTAGTGTCATATCAGCTTGATCCTCTAAAACTTTCTTGCAAGTTGCAATATTAAATTTAGCATAATAGATAAAAATGATAAAGTACACAATGTTTAGCAATATTTAGTCACATTCGCTTGGAGTTCAATTTTCTAAGACTTATCATTATATAAGGTTCACTTCCTTAGCATTTTTCTTTAATAAGTATTTGATCACCCTTAACATGCTTGACATTTTCTCTTGCTAAATATCCCGTTAACCTTGATCTACATGGACTTATTTTTATCAGACATCTAGTCAACCTTGACTTGCCTAGACTTTTTCCTTACCTAAGTCAGCTTTGACGTGTCAAGAGTTCTCAGTTACCTAGATCAGTCTTGACCTGTCAGAACTTCTCACTTACCTAAGTCAGCCTTAATCTATCAAAACTTTTTATTTCACTGTCATATATCTAATCAACCTTAATTTACTTAAATTTCTCACTAACTCATTTTTTTTTATCAATTATCCAATCAATCCTAGCCAACATATTATTAAATGAACATTAAAATCTTAGAAATCAATTATACCAACTGGACATGTCAACTCAGCCGTTATGTAATTATGTTAATAGCTTAGACTATTTATGTTATCAATGATTAAAGAAATATTATGATCCCCTTGTTTATTTCATGACTTTCTATTATTGTTTTATTTTCCCTTAACACAGATTACATATTAACCATAAATGTACGAATTCATTTTAATGGATTAATTCAATGTATTATTTTAGATGCTTTTAGTTTTGTTTTAATTTTCAACTACAACTTTTATCCTTATTTTTAGAAAAAAATACTAAAAAGATATTCTTTATTTTAATCATCATTAATATTAAACAATACTAAAAAGACTTTCCCTCCTAATTTTTCAATATTATTAGAGTAGTCTGCCCCTCCCTGATTAATATCTATTTCTCATCATATATTTTTTTTTGGTTTTTTTGAAAAACAAAAATTAGAAGAGAAAATTTATGTTTTAGCAATAGGGATCAGAAGGACCCTTGATTTGGATGAACCCTACTTTTAAGTAAATGGGATCCATCTAAATCAAGGGTCTAAACAAAATAGATCATCTTCTTGTCCGCAATTTACGGACTAAGGATCCGTGCTCATGTTTTAGAAAGACAAAAAATAAAAAAAATTGCATTTAAGATAAGGTTGAAGAGATAGTTTGATGACAATGTGAATGTGATGAGTTTCATTTAATTTACATTCAAGTGAGCAATTCATCTTCCAACCTTTTAAGTGGACCATTTTATTTTGAAAAATAAAATAAAATAAAATAAAAGTAATAAAGTGTTTAAGCAATTACTCTAAAAAGTACATTATATTTTATCTAAAATATTTTATTATGGTCCCTATATAGATGCATTATATTCTTATTTTACAATAAAAAGCTAATCAAATGCAATTTTTTGAATTCTTGAGTTGGCCTAAGAAAAATCTTATGGTTGACCAAAACAAGATCAAATTAAGTCAAAAACTCATATCAATCACCTTCAACAAAGGTGGTCAAATGACCAAGGATCTAACACCAGGTCAATGAGGAGTATTTCTTTCCTACTACATCGCCCAAACATATCATCTGATAGTATCGATCGCAACAAAAAGTAGTTGGATAGTGCTACAAACAATAGAATTCAAAATTGTGATAATTCTACAGATAATCTGTCCGAAAGTAGTGTTTTTGTTACAAAAAAATCAAAATTTAATTTGCCCCAAATTAGAGTCTAACTAATCAATGATGTAGTAAGTTGATTTGTTATTTGTGGATTTGTTTCACTGAAACATTATCATCATGAAAGGGACATTACAACATGGCAAAAGACAATGATTCTGGATAATTGGAAGTATTCAACCTAAGTGGTTAGCTTTTGGTTGCTAAAGAATCATTTGGTTTTTTACTCTGTCAACCACATGTAATTGTAAATTTGAAAGATGCATCTTAAGCAACAACATAATTGTTGTTTTTTTTATTTGAAAAAAAAGGTTTTCAAGACATGTAGCATAACCAAAGTTAAGGTGAATAATAGATACAGAGATAACAAGCATTGTGGCTCAAGTATTTATTTATATTTCACAACTCAATATCAACCACTTAATAATACTTAAGGTCATTTAGATAGCACATGGAAATGAGTTGTATGGCTCTTCTACCTAAAAGGTCACTTTGCATGGAAGGCAATCTTTTCATGACTCAAATTTGAGTTGAAGGAAACAACTAAAATAGTTGGTAAGGGTTTTCCCAATTGGGTTGGTGTCCCACTTTTATCATGGTGGTCCTTCTAACTATTTTGTTTATTTTAATTCATATGTCGTATTCATCTACCATTTCTTGGAAGAAGATTATCAATTTATTTTATTGTTCTCAAAGAATGAATCAAATCTTAGCCACCAACCATAAAGGAATGAAGCAACCTTGATATTTGTGTTAAGGTCTCTACGTTCATTAACGAGGAACAAAACACATGAACAAAGACAGCTTGTAGTTTTGAGCATTCTCAATCAATAGACAGATCTTTAATGAATCAGGATAGCAACAAATTAACAAAGCTAGGATTTTGCAAGCAATGATTTGTGTATGGAAAAGAAAATCATTCTACTGATCCATGTGTTAAGAGAGAGCACAATCCATTGAAGAAAGATGCAAGAAATACAACTTGTAGTGATCCATTTCTTATGTGAGTTCAGTTCCTTGTACCTTTAAAGATTAGATTCTGCAGTCGTTTACAAGGATCAGAAAGAATTCATTTCAAGACAGTAAGTCTTCGTCTTCATCAACAACTTTGTGGCCGTCCTGTATGGCTCCTCAAAAGCCTCTGCAGCCCAACAACCACCAGCCTCCTCGGTGTTGCTGGGTCTGATAGCCAACAATGTCGCACCGTTCAGTACCATCCCACAAGGCAACTCCAGCCGGTGAGCGTACCATAGCCGCATGCTTAGCGCCGGCAACAAGGTCCGCTGAGAGCCCCCTGAAGCAATCAATGGCTTCGCTCGGAGTTCCTGTATCTGCCGCTGGTCCATAGACAGCACTCCTTGCCCATCTGCGTCTGTAAGATGTAAGCTCTGTAAAGACCCGTGGTCCACTGCAATTGGGTAGAGAAGATAATGGCGGGCGGAAGCAGCGATCAGTGAGCTGATAGTCCACACCACCCTGCGCTTCAAGCTCCCGTCCGTGTAGAAAGCGTCCGGGATGCCACCGCAGACGTCTCCACCAGTAGATGCGCCATTAAAGCTGGGAGTTTGGCCAGGGTTGGATGAGGATTCCACGGAGGCCGCGCCGAGGATGACGCAATTCTCGAGGGTGGAGCCAAAGTTGGCCCTCCACTTCAGCAGAACGCCTTCGTTGGCCCCGAGTTCGCCGTCCGGGAGCTCTATGCGGAGGCGTCGGATTTCCTCAAAGTTCTTCAAGACTTCAGACGGGGAATGGTGAGGGACCTCGGATGAGGAAGGTTTCCCGTAGGCAGCATCTGCGCAGGTACACGAGGGGGGAGGAGAGAGGATCTGACCGAGAGCTTGGAAGGGCTTGACGAGCGAACCCAGGAAGAGATGGGTGAGCTTAGAGAAGACGCCGCGAGGCTTACCGAACCCGGCACCAGCGCCATCGGAGGGGGAGGGCTCGTCGGAGACGACGCAGTCGACGCGGACGACAACGTCGTCCACATGGGCAACGAGGTCGCGGAAGCGGCGCGACACAGCGCAGAGCCGACCGAGGGCCCTAACGTCGCCGACCCGGTTGAAGATGACGAGAAGCAACGCGTCCGGCAAGACGTCAAACCGATCGACCCCCTCCTCCCCCGCCGCCGAGTCCTGGCCGACCGACCGCAAGCCGTCGAGATCCGCCACCGCCACCGAAAAGCCGTGCGACATCAGATCCAAATGAAGAACAAAACAGCGCTCGAAAATCCTCGACACCCACCCACAATTCCGCAGTCCGATCGATCGGCCGATTGACGAAGAATCCAAACCCTAATGAACGAAGAAGGGGAAAGCCGAGAAAGGACACTCTCCCATTAGATTGCGAAGAAGAATATAAATAGAAAAAAAAAATAAAGAATTAGAGGAGAGAGATCCACAAACCTAATCTAATATCATTTATTAATTATTTTTTTTATGGATTTAATCGATCATTTTTCTCCCCAAAAAATAAATTAAAATTAAAAACGAGTGGAAGAAAAATTCAATTCCTTTTCGTGCTCTGAAAGTATTTCTGTGATGCAAACGCAAACAAATTAATTAACGAGTGAGATCAGATAATTATATTTATTAAGAGCCAATCCGCGTAATTATCTTTGCCGATTAAGTTCCAGTTGACTGGCGAGGGTTGACTTCTAAACGGTCACGCGGGCTGACCGTTGACTTTGTCAACTTCGGTTGGCAACGGAGAAGCAAAGTGGGCCGGGCTCATTTGACCTCAAGCCAGGCCGGATGGGTTACGGGTCAGCATCCGGATCCGCATACCGTCGGGCCGTTGTTGGAAACCGGTCGGCGATTTCTCGTCGGTTTCCTCGAGGCTCGAGCGATAAGAGGAAACGAGAAAAGGGGGCGAGCTGAGGAGGAGCGGTGAGCGCGCTTCCTGTAAATTGCCCTCGCCAACGCCATGGCATCCAATTCAGGACCCGCAGGTTAGTGAATCTTTGACTCCCTTTTTCGTTTTGACGCGCATCTGTGGTTCCGTGTAATTCATCTGTTTTTTTAGGGTTTCCTATAGTTTTCTTTTTGTTTTCTGGGAATTGCTTTTGTTTTTATTCCCGATTTCATTGCTGAGTTATTTTTGCTAGGTTGGAAATTTTCCTTATTAACAAGATGGAATTAGGCAGTTTAAATAAAGATGGCTTCCGGTGTCAATTTTCTTATATTTCTAGGGAGTTGGGAAGAAGGAAGGAGAGGAAATAGACTGCTGGATCATATATTGCCTTAGGAACATTTTAGTGCACACATACTTCGACTAATCATTTCTTGAACTCGTAACCTGCTAGTTAAGTTAACGAATAACTGGCAATTCTAGAAGTTGAAAATTATGCTATTTAACTTTTTTTTTATTTTGTAGTTTTTCATTTAAAACACTTGGAGCTGGAATACCTAAAATATAAAAGTTGTTATAATTAAAATATGACTCATGAAAGCATCAAAGTAACAAATTGAAATTTTTTTTTAAAGAAGAAGTAATATATAACCCTTAGATGATGAAAATAATTTATTAAATCATAACCTAAAAATAGATAACACCCAACCTATCATGACCTAAAAAGTAATTTAAATATTTTTTTAAAAAAAAATCAACATCATTCCAATTAATTTTTTAGTGACAATTATACTGGAAGAGTAACAAACCAACTTTAAACAAATTTTCTTTAGTATCCCTTTTATATTGATTATGCACTGATAGTTATGACAGTTCATTCTATCTTAAACAATGACTCAATGAAAACAAATTTTCATTAATTCCTTCCAAGTTGATTACGCAATAGTAGTTATGACAATTTATATTACTGCAACCATCTCTATGATATGCAACTTTAGATTGCTTTGAGAAAGTCTATGTTTTTTTATTTCCTTTGCTTTTAGTAGACATTTTTAACATTTCGTGCAAATAAGATGTTCAAGCAATACTCATTGAAATGTTGGGTTCTAAGTTAGCAACTTATATGATCTAGCACTTGTCTGTATCACTTCAGTTTGTCTATTTTGGTGCATGTTAATGGATATTTGTTATTCAATTCTTTCAGCTTCCCATCTTTGGCATCCGTTCTTTGAGATGCATATCTCTCTATTGGGTTGCCTAAGAACATATGGTTTATGATTTTTTTTCTAACATCTTTACTCTTAGTTGGCCTGTTCCCAACTTTGATAGCTTGGCCGAACTATGTGTCATTTAATTTGCTAACACCAACATTGGTTAACTTCAGTTTTTTCTCATATTTTATGTGTTTTTGATTTGTCAATTACTCAGGGGCAGTGATTTTTTCATATTTTCTCTATGTTTTTGATAGTTTTTGTTTGGCATGCTCTTTTGTAGTTATTATTTGGATATGATTGCCTTTTCCTATTATGATTTTCTCCTAGTTCAGACTTCTGTTTTAAGAAATCCTAGTTTGTTAGTATTTCAACCCTTGAAAACCCTTATCACTGATTGCCACATTATATATTCTTATTTGAGATTCATGTGTTATGTGTTGATGACAGTACTCTTTTCAAGTGGAGTTTCCATAGACAGTTGAATCCTATAATTCAGACATTATATATTTCCAAGCATGATCAATATTTGCGGTTCTCAAGAGTCTTATATTATCTCAGTCATCTTTAATTCAGACATGATTTTTTTTCCTTTCAACTTGTTTCCACAAACTTGAGGACTTCATCCTTTGTGATTTATGAATATTGGATACTTACAGACGCTAGTTCAATTAACGCTCTAAACTTATTAGGTGCATTGACTCAATTAACTATTCAGCTTGATAGAATGAATAAAAAAACTAACGATCAGATATACCTTCATATTCTGTACAAAATAAAAATAATTTTAGTACTATGTCACTTAATATGGTGATCCACAAACATGAAGAGTTGCAAATTAAAATTTAAGTTTTGGATGGCTGCAGGTCCTGCACCTCCAAAACCATGGGAAAGAGTGGCAGCAGGTTCATCAGGTTCTGCACCGTTCAAGCCCCCATCTGCAGGCAGTACCAGCGATGTTGTCGAAGCATCTGGAACTGCAAAACCAGGTGAAGTTGTTCCAGTTGTTGACAGGAGTGCAACTACTATTAACAATACTCTTACAAGACCTGTGCCTCCGAGACCATGGCAAAACATTGGCACTAGTTACGGAGGTAACTGTGTTGGGACCTTTTCTGAGTTGTTATCATCTATATCGTTAACTAGGTACTGAAACTCCCATTTCTTAAGCAGGCTACGGATCAAACATGTACAATTCAAGCTATGGTTCTGGCATGTATGGTTCATATGGGGGCCTTGGAGGATCATATGGTGGTCTTTATGGAAACAATATGCAATCAGGGTATGGGGGGCTGTATGGAAATTCAGGAATGTATGGAGGTGGCATGTACAATAGTGGCTTTGGTGGACCGATGGGCGGTTATGGTATGGGAATGGGAGGACCTTATGGTAACCAAGACCCAAACAATCCATATGGTCCTCCATCGTCTCCTCCAGGCTTTTGGATGTCCTTTCTTCGTGTGGTAAGATACCTTTATTTGAATCGAAGGATTCTCGATTTGTCTTCTTCTTACTGCTGATTGATGAAACAAGATGAGATGTGCAGCTTACTGTACTTCCATTATGGTTTGCAGATGCATGGCGTTGTGAATTTCTTCGGTCGAATTTCTATACTAATCGATCAGAATACTCAGGCCTTCCACTTGTTCATGACCGCTCTTCTTCAGGTTAGACTTGTAGCCAAACTTAGCTCAGTCTTTATTATTCGAGGATGTCACAACGTTATTGAAATAACCTATTACCTAACATCTGTAGCTTTTCGATCGTTCCGGAATGCTATACGGTGAGCTCGCAAGATTTGTATTGAGGATACTGGGCATCCGCACAAAGCCTAGAAAACAGCAGCAACTGGGACCGCCTGGTGAGTTTCCAGCTGCCGCCGGGCAGCATTTCGCCGAGGGTCCTAAAGGTAGCAGCGGTTCATGGGATAGCGTTTGGGCTGACGATATGAAGGGATCTTCCTAAAGTGAATGCGGAATTGTTTTAGGTCAGAAGTGAGGATCGTTAAACTTGCCGTCATCACTCCATCACTTGTGCATTTTGCTGGGAACCATCTGATTCCTCATGTTGCTTGCACTAGACGTGCGTATTGTTTACGATTATGCTTTGATTACTTGTGTTTCTAAAACAGAAAGGAAAAAAATAGACATAATATGGTTTGTGCATTTGCAATGTGAGGAGTCCTGGTTCAGTGAAAATGCCTGAAGTTATTGCGATGTTTCTGAGATATCTCTGAACAAACTCTAGTATAATTTATGCCCACTTAAAGGTTGGTTTTTAGAATATTTATTCCTATTGAGCTTTAATCTCTTATCTGTTGTCATACGTGCTTTATTTTTGAGATAAAGTGGATATCACATGTGTGACTTATGTAAAAGAAAAATATTACATGACAATTGTAACAAATTATTAGAATATTTCTAGTAAAAAGTATAATCCTTTACGTTACATCCATAAAAGTCTAATTGATGGGAGTAACAGGCTTCACAGAATACACAAGGATATACATTCATTAAACTTAAGAATGCAATTCATAATCGAACTATTTGAACGATCGAAAGAGTGCGATAGAGGGGATGAATATCGTATTTTCAAAAATAACTATTTTACTTGTTAAAATTAAAGGCATGAAGTGGAAAATAGAAAACATAATTTGGTTACTTGATTCGAAGCCCAGATCGACTCTTACTTCAAGGTCCGCGATCCTTGATCACACCGATGGACAATCCATTAAAATTCTTCTTTCCGAAAACTTCGGAAAGAAGGAGTGTGTACAAATGAGTAAGATAATAACAACTTATTATCTTTGTAATAAATAAGTACAATTACAAACTAGAAAAATTATACCGACTTAAGAATGAGTATTCAGTTTGTCGGCACTTCTTCGAGCAGTAGCTTGCATGTGAAGAGTAGTTGTAACACGGGCAGTAGTTTGCACAAAGATGAACTTCGAACCAATCAAATTTCGTTATCCGACCTCGAGTTCACTTTTATAAGAATCGTCGACGTTCGGTCGATCGATCCTTTAGTTCGGTCAACCGAACTAGCTCCCTTCAATCTTGCTGAGATCTAATGCTGATTCAATCTTCGGCATTTAATGACAATTAAGTGTTCGGTCAACCGATCCCCTTGTTGGGTCGACTTAACAAAGATCCCTCCCTGTTCGCCGAGATCTGAAATTAATGCGCCATTAAGTGATGATTGTTCGATCAACCGATCCCCTGGTTCGGTCAACCGATCAGTCGCTCTTCCTTCTTTGCTTCTGCTCGATCTGAACTGTGCTGAGTCATCAGGGTTCAATCGACTGGTCCTCTGATTCGATCGACCGATCAAGCTTTGATCGAACCTTGCTCTATTTTGGTCTGAACTAATATCTACTCTGAGTTAGCCTTGTTCGGTCAACAGCTCATCTGATTCGGTCGACCGATCAAGCCGAACCTGCAAAACAGTGTTAGACAAAAATCTTGCAAAACAAATATTAGCACAGTAATAATATATCTAATGCATGAGTAATAATAATAAACAGTTCAACTGTCTTGATCTCAACTTAAAAACTTTTCTGATTTCTTCAATTGGATCAGCGATCTTAGGTTGTTTCTTTCAGGAACACGACCTCACTGTCGCTCCTTCAGTTACTTACCTCAACCTACCTGTCAAACGTTGATCCTCCAGATCTATTTGGACTTTTCATTTAGCCTTGATCGGCTCGCCAGGACTTTCTCTTGAGATTCGATCCTCCAGATCTCGATCTTCGATCCTCCAGGCCTCTCGATCTCACTGTCAAGTGTCGAGTTCTCTCGACCCACTTGGTCTTTCCACCTGAATTCCACGATCTGCTAAGACTTCTCTTGCCTAACCTCCAACTAAGTCTTTCCCGATTGAGTAAACAGCCTGCACACTTAATCAACTTATTAGATCACAACAAGACTTGAACATTTGACAATATCAAAACTTAGGTTTGATTCTGGTGCAGCTTACACCACCACTATTGCCTTGAAAAGATATAGACATTATCACTCTAACTCTCACTCGGTTAACCTAAACAAAACCATTTTACATTCTTAAAACAAGGATATGGAAACATTATGAGTACCAATAGTCGACGAAACAGACAATTACATAGAATATTGCATAAAACATGAGAATAGCAAGCAATCACAACCCATAGTACAACATGGCGATCTGATCCTACCATGATGGATCGTCTTGGGTCCGTGACCGAAGTTGAGTGTATGGAGAAACACATTGGACCAACTGTGAACTACCCGAACAAGCTCATGTAAATATGTACAATAAAATGTTGGATCAAGAGAAAAAGAAAAACCTAGGACTAGATACTACAACAACAAATAGAATTAGTCTCTTATCTCTCCACTTCCTTTGTTTTTGAAGATGGATTTGTAGGAATTTCATTATCTTCCCTTTCAGACTTTTGTGCATCTTTAAGGGGCTTCTTATTTGCTGACTGGTTTATTGCAACTTTATAGGAAGCTTGTTTTCCAACTCCTAAGCCTGCATGTTGTCAAAAACATGTTTGTGAGCAAGTGAGAACAGTTGATGAATCATTCATTCAGGATTTGCTATGTAGAATCCAAAAAATATAGAAGAACAATTGCCATAAATGTGTTATTCGTTAGGGAAATAAGTTTATCAAATTACAAGAATATGATGTGCTTGATTGGCACAATTAATGCAATTGTAGAAGTATCATTTTTCATGTTTCTTGAAAGAGAATTCAGCAACCTGATTGATTACATGCGTCAACTCTTATTCAGAAAGGTAGAATAAGGTAATATCAGAAGCACAGACACCATAACAAAGGAGCCAGAGAAGCATAATAAAGGACAAATAACACTACGAAAAATGATATTTGATTTTTGAGAAAACAAACTGCTACAATGTATAAGGTAAAGTTTGAATATGTTATGCTTCTGGGAAATGTCATACCGCTGTTTGGTAATGACAACCTCCTAGCCTGTGATTCCAGTTGAGAAGTCCTCTCCTTTGGGTTGCTGTATGATCGAGAACCGATTGCCAAAACTCGAGAATTGACTTCTCCATATGCCTCATCAGATGGTTTTTGTTTTGGTTTACTGGAACGAAGGGCAGAAGAGGTCATCAAGCTAGCAGATCGGGTTGACAAAGAACCACTTCCCTCGGACATTGGAGGAATGGATTTGTGGTTTAGGGAATTGGATTGCAGAGTTGAAATGGGTTTTCTGCCAGTAGCTTTGGAGGGAGTCATGGACGTGCTGATGGCATTCTTTCCTTCCGTCGTTCCATCTTCATTAAGTTTAACCCCATCTTTGAGATTAATATCAAGGAATCTATTCTCCCACGGACGGACAGCCATCCATCTCTCTAACCAATGCCAACCCCAATTATTTTTATCTGGTTCAAAACCTGTAGGGGCAGCTGGCTTCCTTGAACCAGCTTGCCACTAGAGCATAAGTGAAGTCAATTTAATGGCTCGTATAATATTAACTACTAGAAAAGGAGGGAAAACATACCTAAATATTAGAAGATATATTACCACATATATACACTAGATATACACACTCAGTTGTATAACTAAAATATTAGAAGATACATTATCAAGAATTGGCACACTCCAGCAACTAATCAATATTAGCAAGATAGTGATCTTCTTCAAAAGAAAGCATACATATAAAAATGAAAGCAGAATGCCTTACTGGATTAACACAAAAATCTAATACCATATTTGAACTTACGTTTGCTGGAATAGAAAATAGAGATATAGACAGAGTTCCAGTTTAAATTTGAAAAGAGAAAGAACATTTATCATATTTTAGGCATCACTTTAATAAATTTCATCTATATACAAAAGAAGCTTAATCTTTCCTAAAAAACAAGAACAAGATTATTATAAAAAAAATTGGGAAATGAAAATTCAAGAAGTGAAAAAAGGAAACTTTCAGCTTATACAAGTAGCCAAATACCATGTGTTGTACTGCTATTTTCTTCCTGTTGGTGGAATTGGAGGGAGCAATTAGAAAAAAGGACAGCATAAGCTCAAATATTCCAGATTTGTATGTTGCCATGGTAAAGGTTAAAGAATGAGCACATTGATAATCTGAACTTCACAATCAAGCTTCGCTCTATATGACTTTACGTTCCCATTACAGGATACCTGATGAGTGAGAGCATATGCCATCGCTCTCTCACGCTTGGCCGCAGCTTCTTGCCTCTTCAACAACTTTGCCTGAATTTCCTCCACAGAGCCAACAATGTCACACCATCCTTCCTGTATTACAATTGCAGAATAGAAGTCACTCCAAAAAGTTTAAACAGAAACAACAATTTAATTTATCTTGATGAAACAAAGACACGAGCACAAAAGGTCAAAATTTCATAAAATTAGGCACATCCTGGACTAATTTATGATATCATTAAGAAAGTAATTTGTAATTTCTAGTTAAATATTGGAAAAGAGTATAAAAGAAAAACATAGGGACCACCCAATGACTACCTCTTGCTGTTATTAAAGGATTTTATATAGGAAAGCTCCAGATATAAGACAGATGCATAAGATAGGTGTGATCATGAGGCAATTGATAGATGAAAATTGCAATAAGATTACAGATGGTATGTACTAAGTCATTCATTCCTTAATTTTCATTTAACCTAACAGTTATGTGAGATAAAGGATCACATGTTTTAGTTTGTTGCTATACAAAGTACAGTAAAATGCTCCTCTGGTAGATTACTTAGGCAGTTAGGCCTACAAATTCATAAAAGACTTGCAGAGAGAAATAGGTTGTGCCCCTAGTCTTTGCAGGAAGTTAATCACAATGCATGAGAAAGAAGAAATACAGTTGACCTTGACCTTATCAAAATCATAGTTGTTAGTGTTGTTTTGGCAGCTTACCTCGATTTCTCTGACATGAGATTCATGTGACTCCTGTTCTTGAATCTTTTGATGCCCCAATTGACTTTCTAATGCAATGCGTACTCGTCTAGCTCTTACACGAGCCTGAACTCTGACAAGAGCTTGCATGCAGCGAAGAGTTATTGCAGCTTGCTTTCTTACAGCATGACCCCTAACAAGGGCTTGTAACCTTACCAGCCCTTTAAGAGCTCGTAAAGCTCTTCTAGCCTGGGTGGAATGAGATTGACGATAAAAAAGGGTTCATTTAAGTTCCTACTTCATGATTAATGTTTCATATCTCAATTTACCTCACGCTGTTGTAGTTGGGATTATTTAAAGAAAAAATAAACTAATTTGATATAAAGGAAACTTTTTGATGATATTTACAATACAACTAACAATAACAATTAACATACCAGGAATGCCCTGAAAGCAGTTTGAATGACTGTGGCAGCCCATTCCTCCCTTGTTTTTTCTTGAGTCTGACATGTTATTAGTCTGTTATTTAATGTGGCAGGAGACGAAGCAGAGTGTGAATCTGACTGGATAATGGTGTCTCCTGTTGATAGAGCTGTTCCAGGAGCAAACACTGCTTCTGGAGTAGTAACAGAGGTTTTTTTCTGGCCATGTTTATTGGAAGATAAGCTATTCTGTAATCTAGTGATACCGTGAGGCAGAGAATAATAAACATATGAACAAAAAAACTGCAGCAACATCTCAAGAAAACATAAGACAGACATAGGGATGATACGATGCAAGGGAAACTGCTAGACATTATTTCAATTTTCAAATCAATATTATGTGACACAAGCCATAATAAGTAATAGGACATATCAATCTTTATAGATTGTTTTTCATCATTCAGATATTCTATGGTTATTTGAACACACAATTAGGCTCAACTCATTGTAGGTTAGACTGAGATTTCACAGTTGTAAGTTGTTCCATTTGTCAATTATTGACTTGACATATAAGTTTATTCCAACAGAACCTATCTCATTCTTACAGCTAGAAGTATAACCCAAGAAGAATAAGATGCAACTCATCACCAGAAAAAATAATGGTCCAACAGAGACAAACCAGTAATAAAAGTCACATCCAAAGAATTTTACTCACATTTTTATCATTTTCTGGATATTGATCTTTTTCATGTTTCCTTATGCCAACTAATGATCTTAGCCACTTTGCAGAGAAACCCATGATGCATGTCAGTCAAACTTTAGACAATAACCTGCCAAAATAAAAATATGAAAATTACAATCTAACCTATAGCATATTACTGATGGTTAATGATATTGGAGAAAGAGATTTATCAAACTGCAGGTTATTACATCATTTATTTGTGCAAAAAATAAAAACAGAACATTCTGAAGTGTAAGCTAAGGCTAAATAATTATACTATTCAAAACAGATAAATTAAATAGTGCAGTTCAGGATTATATAGGCATCTCTGGCAATAAAATTGAGTTTCCAGTTAAGATCAGAATGGAGTTGCCATTAGATTTGGTAAGAATACCTGGATTCATAACAGATATTGAAAAAGTGGATTGGTGCTATTCAGGGTAATAAATTTTCTGAAAGTGTCCAATTAGTCATACTCATCAGAAACCTACAAAAGAAATTGGCAATTTCCTATGATTCACTGGAATCAAAGTTTTACTGATCAATCAAAACTAGCTGATTCTAGTTAAGTTATTTCTTGGAATTGTTACTGCAGCATGCTTGATGCAACCAAGCAAGGGGTAGGATTAGGATTGACACAGAATAGACTTGGAACCATTTTATTTTTTCAAAAATAGGAAACTCCAGCAACATCAATAGTGATCATTTTTGTCCAATATACATAGTGCATCAAGGAAAGAAATATTCAGTACCATTTGAATTGGTACAAGTCCAACTGAACAGAAATCACTTAAGAAAATGAACCCCTCAAAAACCTAAACTGAATCTAACAGGGTCAGGCAACGTATCATTATAGGACAATTCAATTAAAAGGAGAAGTGTACGAGTGAATTCTTCTTCTTCTTCTATTGTTTAATGGAAGCTTTGCCTTGTATTATTATCTTCCCTTCTCAGGATAAATATCTCAAATGCAGATAACATGATAAATGGATATCAAGGTTGGTTAAAGAAGAAGAATTAGCTTGCTTGAAAAACTAACTTTTTGACTCTAGTTGACTCACCAGTTCCCTACTGGATCATATACGCTGGAGCTAGAACAATCAAATTCAATTTCATTCTCAAACGTCAAAATCAGACCAGCATTGCTCGTGCTAGACTTTGTGACTAGAACAAGAAAATGGAAACAGCATCCACGTAATTGAAGGGAGTGGATCAGAATCTCAAAAGCATAGCTTGGATAGTCAGATAACTCCAAGCAAGAAGGCAGAAGAAAATTCGCGCTTAAATGAGAATGCAGAAGGGAATACCAAGAGATCAACGGATTCAAGACAGTAATGCACGAGATACCGATACATGAAAACGGGAAATTTACAGAAAGTGCGTAAAGATTGACGAGCACCAAACATAAGAATCCAACCTGTAACTATCATTTCAGTCCAAGCAAGCGAATCGACCCTTTTCAGCTCAGAACAGGCACTTCACGCCACTTATCTAACACCGGGGCAAGATCTCGCAAACAAAAATAGAACTGTCCCAGTTTAAGACTTTAAAAGTTCTTCCCAAGTGGTAAAGAAAGCGAGATTCGTCTAAGAAGATCCTAAGCGTCCCAATGCAGAAAAAAGAAATACAAGGAAAGGAAAATCAATAATAATCACCAAAGATCCCGCCTTTGAGGTCGCAGAACCCAAACGAAGATCTCAATTGCATCGGATGGAATCAAGAAGACGGGGGCAGACCAGGCAAGAGAGCAGATCTGATATCCAAGTCAACACTAGAAGTCCCACAGGAGGGAGTGTAGCAAGGGTTCGAACTTCGCATCGTCAGCTCACCTCGGGAGATCGATCCGAGGGACGTACTGTCTCTGATCTCCTTCCCTTTTCGCTGTTTTCTTCGCCTCCTTTCGCTTGTGGCCGGTAATTTTTCACCTGGCCTGCTTCGTCTTCTCTCCCTTTCCTCGTCTCCCTTCCGTTTCCGTAGTCGAGAGCAGTCGCAGGACGGCATTTTCTTACATTTTAGTTAACGGTTAAATAAATGACAAGAAGTATTATTTTTTGTTCACTTTCATCCTTGGAATATACAATTTCACCTCTCCCTACGTTACATTTATCAGTTACGCCCTTATACTTCATGATGAACTTTCCACTGCAAACGTGGCGATGATTCATTGGCTTAATTGGTGGGACCGAGATCGAAGCTGACGACACGTTATTCTGCAGGAGTCGTAAAAAAAACTTTGCTCGTGAATTTTGAAACTTGTTCCGGTACCCGTCTTGTGAATGTAGGTAGGGGTGGGTCCCTGCTGGTTCAAACACAGCTTGCTTTACTGCTAGGAAAAGACAAAATATTCCGACAAAATCCTTAAAAAGAATATTTTGCTTTCTCTTTTTCTTAACCATCACTTTTTATCAATAATATCCTTAGAATTTAAAGTAAAGTATCCACTTTAAATTTTGATAAGGGTATTGCTAAACGGCCAGAATCTGGCCAGATTTCTAGCTGGCCAGATTCTGGCCAGCAAGATTTACTCTTTTGATAATTCAAAACACGGTATTAATTACTCTAAAATTTTTATCATTTTTATTATTTTCTTTTCTCTTTTACTATTTATTTTTCTCTCATTATATAATACTTATTTTCCATTAACTAATTCATTCTCTTTATTTTTTTCTCTTTCAAATTAAATAATATTTTAATCTTTAAAGAAAAGATTATATCTTTAAAATTTAGAGAAATAATATTGATAAAATCTAAATTTAAGAAATAAATAGGATAATTGATGTAAAAAATTTTTAAAATAAAATATAAAATTTACTATAAATTCTATACTTAAAGAGAATGGTGCGAATACTATAATATCAATTGTTAGCAAAATAAAGAATTTGGAACAAATCATCAAAAGTAGATGATACAAGTTGTATAATTTAATATGAATACAAGGATATGGTCTGAAGCTGAAGTGCAATGTCTAAGAATAACCTGTATGAATATTTCTTAATTTATTCTTATAAAAAAATTAATATGGTGGCTTAACCAGTTAAAAAGCTAAATATTTAAATTATCAGATGAAGATGATGATGATAGAATACCAGAATAATTTTATCTGCATCTTAATTTTTTTATATCATAATCTAAATTTAAAATAGTTGATATAAAATCACAAGGTCAATGAGTTGATATTGTAAATACTTATCTCCTCGAATGGATTTAGTGGTTAGCGCATGAGGTATTGTCATAATAAAATCTGAGATTCGAATCTCGACAAAGTCGAGATAAATATCTCCCTTATGTGCTAGTCATTATTCCAAATATTCCAAAGGCTAATAATCATCCGTGATTTATCTCCTCCGTGTTGACTCTAAGACAGATTGATCAAAATATTAACCAAAATGTTGGAGACGAACGTATTCATCTTTTGCCACAATGATATTGTGAATACTTTCTTATCTCGATGACTAAAAGAAAACTTTTTATTATCCTTAAAATTAAAATCAGCAAATTAATATCTAATTCCAATTAAAAACACAACAAAACTATTTGTTTGGCAAAATGTTAAATAGCAAAAGAAAAAGTAGGTACATGAGCAAATGTAAATGGAAAAGGAAATGGAAATTCACAGTGAAAGCACAGCTTTCTTAGACTATGACCAATTAACTATCCTGTTTCTCTTCTAGTCAACCAGAAACAAAGCAGTTCAAAAACCAAAACAACAACAAAAAGATTATTTTTCTTCGAAGTTCTTACAACAAGAATAGATAGCCTTCCTACATATCATATATCCTTTTCAGTTAATTCGCGAAAAGGAAAGGAAATAGCAACCTAAATGTGCCTTCCGGTCGCTAACATTACCATGAGCAAGAAATTTGCAGCTCAGGCGGGTTCCGATTCATTGATAAAGGAGCCCACGTCTTTGAACCAGCGAATGAGGTTTCTATGATCTTTCACATACATCCAAGCTTGCAGAAATGGGAAAAGCTTCTCGTCGATACCGCGCGTCTCTATGAAAATATGGAATGCATCCCTGACCTTTTGGTCTAGTTCCCTGAGGTTGAAGAACCATGATTAGTGAAAAACATTGCATTGACATCATTAAGAATCTCAACAAAGTGATTCCATCAAAAGCATGACATTTATCTATAGTAGACTCTTGAAACCTTTTCGAATCCAAATGCCTTGCTTGAAAACAATGACACTAAAAATGTTTGTCATGCTAAACCTTTACAATTTCAAACATATAAAAAGGGATTGCATAATGCTTTGTTGGTTGCTAGCAGTCATACGTGAAGTAAAACAAAAACGACTGTAAGAATCTAGCCATACAAGCATTACTTCGTCTGAGTGACAAACGATTCAATCAAGAGGCAGCTTAGTTTATGAAGACAGAAGACCAAGTTTTTATAAAAGAGAAATTCAACTTTTATATTCAGCATTTGTGATTGTTAGAGAAATAAATGTAAACTACTGAACAAAAACAGAACACTGCATTCCAGTTACAGAATATGAAAGTTATACCAATGGCTCTAAATGATTTTTAAGGATATTCTTCAGGAAAGTGGCAGGCCTTGTTTTGATACAGATAAACCAAAAAATGCTCCATGCATTTTGGGCAGTAGTGACATGTAAGGCTCACAAAACAAGTACATTGAGCAAGTTCTAGTAAACTACAAAATTATGAATATTGACCTTCTCAACTATATTTTAACAAACTTCTTCAACGATCAACCATTCCCCTTCTCTTCTTCGTGGTAAAATTGGCCAAAACCGCTCCTTCATGAAAGCCAACAAGGGCACACTAATGCAAAGAATGAAGTTACTCGGACACCAAATTGACATTAGTAGGAAATCACTCCGACACTAAATTGATGCAACACCAAAAATCAATCCGAAACTCACACAGAATTTGGATGAAGTGGGGCAGCTATCTTGCATGAAGAAAAGAAGATCTCACAAAAAATCAAAAGGAAAAAACTTTGATAACCAAAAATTGATTAATACATAGGGGCATGACATGTATAACCTTAATTCTAACCATACTAGGAAAATTTTCATAATTAATTGGGAAATGCAATAACCCAAGGAACTCCTACCAAATCAAATGAACTCTTGCCAAACTAAAATATAGCAATGTTTTGGCAATACTGATCCATCTCAGGTGATCGTATTGGTATTAACTGATTTTGCCACCTGTGTTTGGAGCATCATATTAAGTTGAACCCATGATGTTCGAAAGAAAGATCTTACAATGATTTCACTAGATTTTATCATCAGTTCTGATGCAATGTTTAGTATTACAGAGGAATCTTATTTTAGCAGTTTTTAGGAGCATGATAGGTTTATTAATAAACATTTTATGCCACATTCAAGTTATCTCCTTTCTGTTATATAAAAAATTGTATGTATCTTCTTGGATGGTATTAGTTTTACAATAGTCCCATGTTGGTACTTGTGAAATTGCCACGTGACTACTGTACCAATATGTCATTCTAGAGGCATCCAATCTCCCATTTCCGGGTCTTGACCTTCTTGTTGCACTGCCTAGTTGGTTGGCCAGCCATGTTTGTGAAAGTCAATCCTCCAGCTTCTCTAGGATCCTCAAAGGGTGGACTTCTTTTTCAGGAAAAGTCAATGGTCTTGATAGTCAAAGCTCAGGATAATCCTGGTTTCTAGAGGGAGGATTATTGCTTCAACAATGTCTCAGAGGTAAACTTTAATGTTATTCTTGGAATAGGTTAAGAAGCAACAAGGCAATTTGATGTGTTTGTTTTGCATCTCATCATGTCACTGGAACATATACTAGGATACTTTAAAAAAAGAAGACATCACTCGACCAAATCAGACATGGACTTGTCGAGAGCCTATTCATCTGTTATTGAACATTCCAATCTAGCAGGTAAACTTTATAGAAACTAGAATTTTTTTTTTTTGGATTTGTTGTTATTCCTCAATGTTGAATCATGAAACTAAGGAATTTACTTGAGACTCCAAACATAGTCAGCCCAAGTTCATCTAGGATGCTTGTGGCATGCTGAAGCTCTGCTAGAGGTTGGTCATTTGAACTTGAGCATTTGTACCTACGCTGTAAGATGAAAGTCTCAAAGAGACCAATTTCTCTACCAATGCATGATGTCGCTGACAGGAGTTTTGACCACCATTGATGACCTACTAGAGGAATTAAGGCTCATTATTAGTTATATAGCTCCTTAAATAGAATTTTCTTAATATTCTATCACCAATAACTTCAGTCTCCTAATATCAACGGCATCCATGGAAAAGATTAGATAAGGAAGACCAATAACCAATGTTCAGGAGTAAGACTAATGATGAAGTTGGTTGCTGCCAATATAGCAGCTTCATTTCATGAGCTTAAACCCACCTTGAGGTGAGACGAGGAATTTAGTTCTCAGGCTCATGGCTATATAACACAATCCTGAAACAAATTCAGGATTGAACCAGCTGTAAGCAGCTTCAATGATCTGTGGGCAATCAGACTTTGAAGTTGGCGTAGCAATGGTATCTACCTGGTCAATACGCATTGCCCTCTCCCAAACACTAACAGACTAAGCACATAACTAGGAAAACCAGTACATGACTCCCCCCACAATTGTTTGAAGCAAAATACAAATTTTAATTCTCCGTGGGTGTTGTTGTTTTTGTTTAAACAAAATGAAACAAAAAAAAGAAAACCGGCGTTCGTCCATCATAAGAACTACATCATCTAATCAATTCATTGCAATGCAGGCTGAAACCCCTTGCACATTATCGAGGAAACAAATGTTAAAACCCAGCAAAAAAAGTTGATAATTTCTCCTATGCAGAAAAAAAGTGAACAGAATCGAACAACTGAGAAGGATAAAAGAGGAAGCGAAGAAAAGGGAATTGAGCGAGTGGAAGAGCATACTGAAACACGCGTTCCTGATACTTGGCCATATTGCTCCGTCCAGCGGGCTCCGAGACATTGGGTCGAAGGCGCACGGCATGTATCCCGACGACATCTGGATACAACCCGCAAAGGAACTGAATTGATTCCTCCCGCCCAGGCTTGGACACATCGACATGGAGGAACAGCTGGTTGATCGAGTCGTCGCCATCGTCATCACCGACACCAGAGGGCATGATGTTCTCAAGTCGCATCACGGATATCGTGATCTCCTCCTCCTTGTAGGTTCTGCGGAGGACGGGACCATCCCGGTCCAGCGCGCCCTTCACAATAGAGTAGGCCGAAGGTGGATTCACTTTCTGAGCACCAAGGAGGAAGGATCTTGCTTAGAGAATCCTAGTCTGAAAACGGCGAACACACACCATAGAAAGGAGAGAAATGTACCGGCGGCGGATTCATCTTGGAAACCTCGATGTAGTGTTCCTTGAGCGAGCGAAGGATGATGGAGTCCACGGCGGAGGCAGCTCCGGAAGACAGGGATCTTAGGTCGAAGGAGCGCAGGGGCAGGGAAGCGGCGGGGCCGCCGCTGCCGCTGCCGCCGCATCGCCGCAAAGTCTGAACGCCTCGTCGCCACATCTCAGCAATTCGTCTGTTCCGGTCCGGGTTTTAGGAGAGAGAGAGAAAGAGAGAGGAGTATAAGTTCGAGTTGGTTCGACTGAATTTCTAACGGGTCCAAACACGAACCGACGATCCGCTATAATAGATCCATCAACTCAAAGCGGTTCAACCCGAACCCGAGCCAGCTACCAATCCAGTTAGGACTAAATCCCATGCGCTATTGCCCTACAATCCCTACCTTCACTTTTATTCGACAAGTACTGGGCGCCACTTATTTATCCAACGCATCTACTGAGAACATGACTCTGGGTAGCGATCTGCTGGGTAACGGGACCAATTTTTGTTAAAGGGCTATAAGATCCCCCCTTTCCAGCACAAAATTTTGGCCACTTCCGGAAACTTCTGCATCTTCGCCCGCGATCAAGTTCCCCCTCATTTTTCAAATTCGCCGCCCATTCTCCCCCCTGTCCTGCCCAGATCTCGTCGCCCCTCTCTGCTCCTTCGTCGCCACTCGTCTTCACTCGCCGTGCCGACGCTGCCGATTGCCTTTGCCAGTGGCCTCGCCGACGGCAGAGAAGGCTGGTGGAACGATGAAACGGAAGACCCCATCGGAACTTAGGGTACAGTTTACTCTTCTTTACTGGTAAACTCGATAGATGTCGGATTAATAAAAGACAGCTCAATGTTGTTCAATTGATCCTTTCAGCAGTCGATTGAACAATCATTGGTTTTTCTCCATTTAGATTTTTTTTAGTTCATGTCCTGTCTTGTCGACCTTAGGTTTCCTACTCCAGGATTCTTGTTTTGTTTGTTTCTCTGTGATTCATTCACTCCTAGATTTATTTCATTTTTCATAGACCTGCAGGAGTGGGATACAAGAAAGTACGAATCATCCGTTTCTTTAAATTTTGACTGGCATGCCTACATTTTAGTTAGTATTAGATTCCTTAATAGGATTACAGTACTTTATCTTTTATCTTGTGTTTGCTTTGCCATATAAGTACAAATACATCGATAGTTGTTTGTTCTAATTGTCCTAGGATTATGTTGATCTGATTTTATAAGGTCTTGGACAAATGACTATAAGTTCTCCATGGTGGAACTTTGAGTGTTTTTCTAATTGTGCTTTGCTAATGTTTACTATTTTTTGCAATTATCAAAGTATTGAGACTTAAGACAATTGTTTCTCAGGACAATAGATTTTATTAACCTAACAATTTACATTCAGAATTTGTTTGGTTAATGCACATTTCAATCCCATATGCTATACATCAAGAAGTAGATATAAGTTGGCTTCTGTGTTTATTATTTTGAACTTTCAGTAGAAGATGAAGGAGATGCCTGTAGATCCATCTCCAATTTGTATCATGGGGAGAGAGAGAGAGGACTTGGCATGGATATATATACATACATAGTGGTGTGACATGATTTAGGCGTCCATGGTAGAAACTATAAAGATGTATATGGCCTTATTGTTAGAGAATCAAATGTTTGATTGACATTAACCTACATGACAGAGTGAACAGTTGAAGCAAAGAAATGGTCAGATAATCACAGAAAAACTTGTGCCAACTCTTCTTGATCCAGAAAGGTAAGTTAACATAAAGCAATTCTCATATTTCTGAGGTCATTTTACTGACTGTTTGGGTAGTAATGAGATCAGGAAAGGTGAGCAGTTGAAGATTCAAAAATACTTTAACACTCGTGTCAATGAGATCTATCCTGTTAAGAAGTCAAGTGAGAGATGCAAAGTTCTATATGGAGATGCGAAGGCCAAGGTTTAAATTCTCATTCATTGGCACTAAGTATTCAACTACAAAAGCTAATCTGATGAATTTGCTAAACAGGAATTCTCTAGTGTTGATGGATATCCTAATGTTATTCCTAACCCTTCTGATCCTTCTTTACCAGCTGAGGGCAAAACATCAATTTTGTGGTATTACTTGCTTTTCTTGTACTTCAAACTATCTTCATTTAGTTTCACTGTTCCTACTAATGGACAAATTAAAGAGAAGTTCCTTCTTTAATGCAGTGAAAATGTGACTATGTTAAATAAAACTGAAGGTGCTGATAAAACGTGCATAGAGAAAAATTACCAAGGTTTCAGGAAGATTGATAGATGTAGCCAAAATATGCTGCGCAATGTTGTGGAGCTCCATATGGGAGATGAGAATCTTGATATTCCTGCCAAAATTGATATGGTATATCTTCTGCAAATTTGCTATCTCTCTAGTTTATGCTCCTAACTTTGTTTGGTACCATTTCTCAGCATGTTCATGTGATGTGTTTCCTAGGAAAAAGCCCTAAAGGAGTTGGATGCTCGTAATATTCCTACTAATTCAACTTCGGTGCCAGTTGATTCTGGAAAAATTGACAATCAATCTCCAAATTCAAGTGCTTTTTGTTCTGAATTTGCGAGGCCAGGTCCTAGAATTACTTCTGAGTTTGAGATTCCAAGTCCTAGAATCCCTTTTGATTTTACCTTGAAAACCAGCTTGCGGTTGGTTTTATCATCCTCTGTTAAATGGTGAGTGTTATAGTCAGACTCCTTAGATATATTCTTTGTAAATTGTAATATGTACAAAGTTTAAACATGCTGAGTCTATAGTCATTTATTGATCTCTGTATCTAGTTATCAATTGGTGACACTCTATACCTAAATTTAATGAGGTGCAAATTGCTTATTAAATATGCTTTGTTCTATAGACGATGGAGACCATAGTTTAGTGACAATAAGTAAATATTTGAATGAGAAGATGCATTGTATCTGCTAAAAGCAAATGGATAGTAATCTTTTGTGTGGACTGTTTCTGGGATACAGTTCCTTTTCCCTCAATTTTCTAAGTATGATTCCACTAGTTTTTAACTTTTTATAATTATGATTCTAGTTTATAAGCACATGACATGATTTAGATGTCCTAATTTGTTCATCTCTTGAGCATCTCTTTTATGAAAACTGATTTTATTTTATTTTTATATGTTGAGAGGTTCAACCTTTAGACTTGTTCAAATTATTGTCTAGCATATTCTCATTACTAAGTTTTGACATATATGGATTTTTTTAGAAAATAATTTCGTTGGTTTTATTAACAAGAATGGTTTAAATTTGGTTTGTTGGACTTGTTTGCTTAGCCCTTGTTAAACTAATAATTAAATTAGTGTGGCATCAAAGAAGGTATTACTGTCGATGTGGTGAGGTCATTTACACCTTTCATAAGAATCTACTTGCATATACTACCTACTGAATATCTGATGCAGAAGCATATACACAACACCTTGTTCCTTGTTTTTTTTTATGATTCAAGTGCATTACCATTTAATAGCCTATCTATACCTTTTAAGGTGATTTCCAGATAACTTCTTGGTATGGTAATCCATCTGCATGAACTTAGTTGTGCTCACAGTTTATCATTTGATTCTCTTGGTGAGTGTGGATATCTGTGGTTAGAGACATGTATCATTAATGCTAATGCTATGGGTTAGCTTTATTCCAATGATTGAGAAAATGGTTTATGTCTGCTGGAAACAATTGGATTGGTGTGGACATTTATTTGTACTTCTCATCTATCTTCTCCATACCTGTGTTGTCCTACACCTTGACTCTGACACTTTAAGCGTGCACTTAATATTTCTGTTGATCACATATAAAAGATTCTAGAAATAACTATGTTAGGCACTACCTACATTGGTTATTCGTATCCAAGTACGAGTAACATAGTTTCCAACTTTGATTCTAGTTTATAAACACTTGATACATTTAGATGTTCTAATTTAGTCAGGCTAGGTCAACCTATTGCAACTTGGCTTGAGCACTCATGTTGGTTAGGTGACTTGTTTCGGGTAGTTCTGAGCATAGAAAAAATTGAACTGGCATTGGGATTTGTTGATGTTTACGAACCAGCTTGTCTGCTTTGGACTTTGTAACTATTGAATACTCCTGATTATCATAATTGTTTTCAGTATATTCTGATGCCGAATTTGTAGTCTCTCTCCATGTTTTATCGCTTTTGATGAAAAAAAGGTTAATTTCGCATGTAGGTGTCACAGGTCATTTGCAACTCCTTCAATTGATGCAAGTTGTAATCCATACAGCTTGTGGTCAACAAGTGTAGATGGTGCTACTCCCCAGGTGAAATTCTATAAATCACTGCACTCATGGGTATATCCTCAGTCTTCTCTACCTGCTTCAGTTGTGTCAGTTTTGGCCTCATCTGCTGGAAAGGATGGTCAGTTAATGAACTACTTTTCTTTTTTGATATATTATTCTTTTGTATAGGTTGGCCACTGACTCTTGTATTTTGCCATTTATATTCATAATTTTTTAGACTCACACTTTTGGCTGAAAAGGCAGCAGGATTGGGAAGATTCGTTTCGAAGCCTATACTACATGCTAAGAAAGAACATTTGTAACATGTTCTATGGTATTTCACTAAACTTTAATCATATTAGTCTTCCATCATCTTGAACAACTATTTCACTAAATAGTTGGTTAGACAACCTGCATCTCTCTTTGCTGTTACTACATTATTATGACCTGAAGAATTATTTTTTTATGTGATGGCTATTCTTGGATAAACAGGCATTGCAATTCTGTGACAGACTAAAAAATAATTATACAAATTACAGCTTACTATTACTTGGCGCAAGAAGTTACATGCATTAAGAAGTCTTCAGTTAACAATGTTATCTGAATTTATAAAGATTTGATTATACCGTCACAAAATACTATGTTTTCTAGCACAGCATTATTTGTTTTTATGAAGATTTGATTATGCCATCACAAAATACTATGATTTCTTACACGTCAATCTTTATTTACTGTGTGATATTGATGCTGACCTCTCCTTTATTTTATTCAGAATGCATTCTTGTATGTGCATTTGATTCTTGTGAAAATTGCAGTTTATACTGTGCAGTTTGTGGTTTTGTTCATTGGGGGCAACTTACTTGGGAAAAAGAAGCGCTCATGTAATGCTTACATATCACAATCTACACATGGTCTACGATCCTTGCTAAGAAAAAATGTATGCTCAGCTATTTCATTAGGTAGCTTGGATTGCATTTATTATTCTTAACTTCTAGTCTAATCATTTAAATTGCATATTATATGCCTCTCTGCATTTGCTTGGAACGAGGCAAATGTTTCATTGAGTATCAACTGAATAGAACTTACGTTTTCATTATCAGACAGTGATTAATATATTCATGGTAGGCAACAATTGATCAATACAATTTAGTTGTGCTCGTTTCATAGGTATGGTAAAGAACTCACTCAAAGAAAAACTGATGAGAATATTATTAAAAATTTAAGAATATACATTGCATAAGGATGTGGGAGCTCTCTTATAGAATGTAAAAAAGATTTATTCTCCTAGAAACAAGGTCTAGTTTTATCTGATTTATAGTAATTAGTAAGACTCAATAATGGATCTTTATAACAAAGATTTTTAAAAATGGAATAAAAATTATATATATATATATATATAATTTACTAGTTAATAGTTAGTTCCTAGAGACCAACTAGAGTGATGGCTGCCAAGTTGATGAAGCAAGTAAATTGGGTTTGTTGAATATACACGTTTGAGTTTTGGAGTTGAATATACGCTTGTGAAAGCTAATGAGTTGGTCGAAAATATGGGAGAAGATGATAATATGTTGCAACTTCAAAATAGGAAGCACACTCAGCAATAACTAAATGACACAATCTGAAATCATAAAATCACACAAAAGTATCAAATTAATTATTATTTTTTTTAATAACATCCTAATTTTTTTATGCTCATAGATGAACTCTTTCAGACAATGGAGAAAAGTATTTAGTTGCGTTCATTTTGAAATTTCATTTTCTGTTGAGAAGGGTTGTAAATAGCTAAATTCTTTGTCTGATAAACTTTGAACTTTATAATTATCAGAAAATAAGTTTTACTATGCCATTTGGTGAAGTTGAAGTGGATAGATCAACTGAGGATGACTTGGTTGAACTTATGGAAATTGAGAAGAAAAGATTGGGCCAGGTATCAATAACTGTCTTTTCAGGCTTTGCTATGCTTTATAACTTAACTCAAGCATGATGATAACTTGTGATCATTATGCAGATTTTCCATCCAAAATCTACAACGGGGGAAGTGGATAACAATACCTCTCGGTCCCTCCTTTCATTTAGTGGGCATGAGGAGGTCCAATCCCTATATGATATACTCATAAACTATAGGTATTCCACTAAAAGCCTCTTCAATTTCTAGCAGCGAACAGTGAACGCAAGCCTTAAAAGAAATCGTTGACTGCTAATTGTTTACTGGCTATGTGCTCTTTAGGGAAACCTTGAATTCCTTTACCGGTTCAGATGTTCCTGTCTTGTATGCACCTGTCCCATTCCAGAATGCAACTTTACATGTTCCAGAGGTAAGTGTGCATGCAGACTTTTTGTGATCACTGTTCTTGTAATGCTGTTTCTACTAGTATGCTTACTGAAGATTTCTGCTGATTTTTAGATGACATGTAAGGAGATACGGAAAGCTGATATGGTCGTTCCTTCATCTAGTGGCTCAGATGCTAGCTATACAGAAACTATACCTGGTATATCCGTAGGTGATCTTTGTTTTAGTGTCGAACTAAAGGATGCAATTATTCCGCCATGGGTTGTGTATGGTGTTTGGTCTGTGATGAGCTCTGAGGGGACTACTTTCCAGTCTTTGTATGTTAAGAATCAATTGACTCCTTTGGTTAATTTAATCTTAGTCTTTAACAATTCATGCATTGTACATCAATGACATGCGTGTTTTGAAGGATACATTTATGTATTTATTTATTGTTTTGTTTTGCAGTCTGAAGACGGAACCTACTTCACTTGCCCTAAATGTTGCTCTCAAATCTATCTGCTCTCAAAAAGAAGTGCCTGATGGTAATGCCTTTGGGCTTCCTGCTGCGGTTATGAATCCTTCTCTGAGAGGTGCAATTCTGGAGCGGCTCAGTTTTTATGATGGTGTTTATACTGCTAACATCACTTCCATCCTTGATGATTAAGAAACCAGTCCGGTAATGGAAAGGTGACACTTCCTGCAACTGTTTATTTACTTAAATTTGCAAGCCTTTGCCACAGATGTTCAAGTAACTTGTGCGTCCGTCGGAATCAGGTCGTGGTGCCTATGGTTTGTCTTGTCTAACCTGGAGTAGCATTTCATGCTGCACATTTTGTACTTATTTCTGTATCTTATTTTGTAATTCACTCACATATGAACTAAACTTGCTTATAGACAAGTTATTTCTGGTGCAAATTTACAATTACGTATTCCCCTTGTTCTGGTGTGTTTATCTCCAAAGGCTTTTATATTGTTCTATCTATTCTTCTTCCAAAGTTTGTCTCAGCATTAGGGACTAACCTAGGTTGGTTGTTAATTTGGTTTCACTTTAGTTAACCAATTCATTATGCAAGTACTTTATGAAAAAAAAAATCACATCAACAGGATTATAGTTGACCAGAAGAGATTGTCTTCCAAGAATCAATACTAATTATTATTATTTTATTAGCTTAGTTCATTCCGTTTCAACTTTAACATGCCATTTTATTCTTATTGTGGATTAAGTTATTCAATATTGGAAGGACAATGGTTTATTATTCAATAGACTTGTGGAAAGTCACGACCCAAAAGATTGACACTGAACACGAACAAACAGCAATGTTTTTATAACTGGACCGGTTCAACCATTAACTTTTTTTATTTCAGTTTACACAAGATACATTTCAACGAAGCTTTTCAATGATCCAGTCGGGCAGAGTAACTACTGACTGAACCGGCCGACCGATCGACCCACTGAGAATATAAGATGCTATAAGTGACATTAACGATCACCAAGGGTAGAGAACTAATCACATCCAACTTATAAACAACAAAAAGTGTTAAATATGAAGCAAAACGAAATGGACTGCCTGCTTGCTATAGATGGATAAACATCATTTAAAATTAAGAAGTTGCACTCGGTATTCTCGTCGTAGAGAAAAATTGTGTACGAGTCTGAACATGATACATGGAGTGGAGTCTTCGTCGGTTCTTTCTTGTACATGGTCATGGAACACTAAGGCAACCTGTTACATCAAATCGCCCTATTTTACAACCCAAGAAGAAAGGTCGAACATATAACGAAGGTGGGAAAGAGGGATAGACAAAAAAGTGAAAGGTCAAAAGAGACACCCAACTATACCCTATAACTGCCCCCCTAATCCAAAATCTTATATACCAAATTATACTGAACCAACAATGTGGAAACCTAATATAGGGAGAAAAGTTATACCAAGAACATGGGCAAACCATTACAGGAGCTGAAGATAGAGCACCGATTCTGTCGTCAACGTCCTCTCAGCAACACCAGAACAATTCTGGTGACGAAATCCCACTTCATTTCACCTCACCTTGCTGCATTTATTTCTAAAATCTACATGTCATTCTCCGCTATCCATGCACTTGTGAGATGACAGCATGGGATGTTTTGGGAGGGGATCTAGTCACTTTCAATTATAAATTTTCACTGGCTTCTCGAAGGTGTGACGGTTCTGCAGGGAAAACATAGTATTACTGATATTTTGCCAAATTGATGAAACAGAATCATAACAAGCTCAAGGGAAGTTTACCTGATTAGTCGTGTAAGCTTTTTTTGGAGCAGTGTCGGAATGCTCTAAACCAAGATACTGCTCCCAGGCTCCATAAATATCTCTTCTCTGCACCAACTTAAACAATGTCATTGGGACTAAAAAACAGAAACAAACAACAAAATAAACATACCTGAAATCTATTGGATACAATGTCTGAATCCTGGAGGTATTCAGGACGTCCAAGTGATATAAAAGCAAACTTCCACTGATTGAACAAAAGAATTATATTAGATTCATTGACCTTTAAGTAAGTACTAAAAGTCACAAAAGTAACAAGAAAAAATAGTAAAATACCTTTGAAAATTCATCATCGGGAACTTGCAGTTTCTTCTGAATGCGTATTTTGATATCGGTTAAAGTCTCACCTTCCTTAATAACAAGGAAGAAAGGCTCTCCAAAATTCTGAACTTGCTGCAAGGAAGCATTAAATGATTGATTTTGGGGATAAACAAAAGAAACATCATTACGATAAATTAACTAATTATACCCATAAAACATGATATAAAAAACAGAGTTGAAAACAAAGAAAAAATCATTAAGAAAATGGAATGTCCGTTATTGGCATGTAAGAGAATTCAAACAGGGGGAAAAGGGGGGAAATTTCATGGATAGAAACAATTTTTTCAAGAAATTAAATCAGTAAATCACGTGGTGTAGGGTGTATTGACACCCACAACATAATCCAAGCTGAGAAACCCAAATAACCATTGTGCAAAACAGAAAACGATATTGAAAAGGCACCATAGATTTAAAATAAATAACGCCCTCAATAGTTCTGGGGGCAATTTTGGGTTCCTTCTCCATGGATATATGGTTCCGGCTTTGCTACAGCAGAAAATTCAAGTATGCAATGAAGCATATGGAAATCTCTCTCTATTAAATTTGAACAAACAGAAGCATGAAAAGAAATTGCAGAATTGATGGATAAAGACAATTGCATTAGTTGAGAAGAAAGAATTGTACTCTTAAAATATAACTAATACCTCACATATAAATGAGACGCAAACATAACATCCAACAAAAATAATAAAGTCTGTGGGATCAAACCTATTACACAATATAAAAAAATGAATCTAGTAACTTATAAGTCTCGTTCACATAAAAGTAGAACACTACCTTATGTAGAAAATAAAAATGAAGAAGAAACACGCAATGCATGATCAAGACATAACATTTGTTGGAATTGAGAGACTTGACAATCCTGCCAGACTTTAAAAAGATATATCTGATTTTCAAATCGGTAAAATCTTCATGAGTATCAAATGGAAGATACCATAATTCCTATGCTTGCTAATGAAATGACTTATCACAGATTGCAGAGAAATTAGAATATATGTAGGAGACTTAATATCACAAGTGAGACTGAGTAAAGTTTGCCACAATATTACTTCAAAAAGATAATAAGATGTCAAACAGGAGAATGTAAAATCTTCACATCTCCACGAACTAGAGAACAGCATAAGAGAGACAAAAGACTAACCTATCTGTCAAAGTGCAACCACTAGACTAACAAAATGCAGTATGTCACCAGACATACAAATAAAATTATTTTGGCACTTAGCTCGGAAACCTTGTAGAGAAAAATGCTATGATAGAGGTAAAAGGAAACATACATGAATTTTGTTGGTGGAGAAAATAAACTACACCAGACTTTATTAGAAAAGATATGATTCTATTCTACTTTGTGAAGATATAGCAAAATGACAACTCAAACACATTAAAGTTACCATTTGGTTCTGATTAGAATCTCTAGTAAAGTGATAGACATGAATCAAGCGATCATGAAGGCCAAGGCTTTTCTCTTCCTCTGGAATCTGCAAGGACAATACTTATTAGAAAAATCATAAATCACAAATATATGTAACAAAACCACCCAAATTTGTCTTTACAATGATAGACCTGCTAGGTTACTAGCACATAAGACAGCATTATAATGAATATCAACAAAAAGAACAAATTAATTAAAAGTAGCCTCCAATGAAAAATTGAAAATGGAAACCAACCTCCTCTGCACGTAAAGTCCAGTATTGATCATTAATGTTTTCAATTTTCTCACCTGGTGGAAATATCTGCATGGACAAAAAGTAAAGATGGAGGCAAGAATACTTCAAAAAAGCTTTGAGTAGACGGAATTTCCAACTGTAGAGGAGCATGGAAAATAATTGGTGAAAGTTACTAAATGTCCAACAGGATAGTATTTTTGTCAGTACATGCTATAGAAAAAGAAATACAAATGTGAGCACATTCTCACTTTTGAGGTATATGAGACACTTTGTTTTGCTAAAAGGCCAGTAATACCTTTCAAATGTAGCTGAGCAGATAATTAATTTTCTGGACGAATCCCATATAAAAGTAGTCAAAATACTAACAGTAACCTTGCTTATGTAAGCTTTTCAACCTTCCACTAAAAATATCAATAATAAAATGGTACCTTGTAGATCTTGTGATAGAAAACCTCAAGTAATCTGACTTCAGCATCAGGACGAGAGAGCTCAACCTAAATGGGGAAAAAGAACCATAAGAAACTGTAAGCCATACATCAATCAGTAAAACCATGAGTGATAGTATGTATATCAGAAATTATATAAAAAAAAAAACTAGGTATAGACCATATTGGGTTGTGGGATCAGAACCAATATTAAAAAATTAAAATTAAAAATAAGAAAATAAAAGATATTTCAAAATCTAAAAAAATGTGAATTATAGATAATCAAATATGAATATTACACATTGCAGAAGTTTTACTTTATAATTTCTGTTTCCAATAAGTCAATAAGAATAAATTACTTAATTAAACTAATAAAAATAATTAATTAACAATAAATTATTAATAATTGACGAAATAATATTAAATTAATTTTTGAAGTATTAATATAATTAAATGTATAAACAATTATATGTATTTATTAATTAGTTGTTCAATTTAATGATTAACAAATAGACTAATATTAATTTTTAATTAATTTATATATGGAGGGTCATTCCTTGATATATTCTAGGAACACATGCAACTACCCCCACGGGCTAGCACAGTTGGTACTTGCACGTGATGTCGCTGCAATAGGTCATGTGCGAAATACATTGCAAGTCACCTAACCCCATGCAAAGGGCCACTGTGTTGGGCAAAGCCCACGTGATTTACCTCCCTTCCAAATCGCATTGGGCATCCTGGACAGGCCCCAAGGTGAGGGTTATCACATTTTGCTGTAATAAGAACACATGCAGCAACACCCATGGAAGTACCCACACCATCATTGCACTTCATCTTCTTCAAAAACTTAGAGGTCATGCTTGTCTTCCTACACAAGAAGACAACCCCATCATCCTACTCAAGAACACAAACATATCCACTTCTGCACAACGATCTTCTAGCAAGGCACAATCGATCTCCTCAAGGTTTGCTCCTATCATAAAGGCAATACTTAGTAGTCAACTCTAGATCTACATATAGAGATATCAGCCAATTTCAACTGATTTCTTCTATTCTCCCATGATTATGACGAATTAATTCACTAATTTCATCAATTATAGCCTGACTATTCTAGATTTCACACATACATGCAGGGATGTGTGAAAAATCACCCAGAAACAGATCAGCAGTGGTTGATCGCGATCCAACCTGGGCGATTCATATCAAGATCAATCGAGATTGCCATCCACAATTAAAACAATAAAGTCAATTAACATATAGTGAATTATATTCCTTCTGTCACAAACTACACTTTCAAGAAGATAATAAGCACATCACATACATGAAATTACCTTGGTCTTTAGGTCATTGATTACATCAGCTACGGTGCTATTCTTAGGAAGTCTGATGATGTGAATTACCACCTGAAATCAAAACTATCTAGGTTTATGAAAGCTTCATAAAACAACAGTATAGACATAGAAGAACTGAACGTTTAAACCACCTCTTCCTTTATGGCATGATGGAATGCTACTTTCAGAGTTTTTAAACCTTGCAATTCGGGCAGAGGAATATCCAATATCTCATAGTACAAAATGTCAGAAGTCTGTAGCAGTTGAATCAGTATGAAATAATTGTAACAAAATTCACAGAAAACAATTAGTATTGGTTATATAACCTGGTTATAATGAACAAGCATGTCTACAAGGTGGTCCACACCCCGGTACTTAATGGGTTGTGGTTTAGGTTGCTGAGAATAGCAGTTATGAGATGAAAGACGAATTTTTGATGGATCATCTACACCAAGTTGACGTGCAACCCTTTCAACAACATCGTCATATGTGAAAAGTTTAGATCTGAACAGGTATCGTATCAGAGTAAAAGGTTAGAAAGATAACTTAGGCAGGTATAATAATCAATTATACAAGTTATCTATATACTCAAGTACTTACAATTCCAAGGAAAAATCCTCCTCCTTTGGCTTCTCCAAAGCCCGAAAAAAAACAACCTACAACATCATATTATCCAAACATTGAGACCAAGCCTCTCAAATCCATGGTAGGGCAGAAGAGAGTGGGAATGTAGAGGATTAAATAAAGAATATAATAGACCAAAAGTTGGCAAATACCAACCAGTCAGGCACTGATCTCCTATATTACATTTTGAAAATGTATGGAGGAGAAAATGGTAGGTAGTTACTTCACTCTTGCTTGCCTACTGTTTATTCTGCAATTTTCTCACTCAAATACCCCACAATTTATATTTTTTGTTCCTTTTAGAGGTGCAGCAAGGATTTTAAGAAAAGAAAAGAGGCAGAATAAACACTTGACAGTTACTAATTAAAACTGTGTAAAGGTATAATATCACAATGGTGTGACATTACCACCAAGAAGACACTGCTTAGTAGTCACCACAACCTGATTAGCATCCATATTTTGTACTTCAATTGTTTTAGAAGCATCAAACACAAGTAGTTAAATACAAGCAGATCCTCTCCTGAATTTATAAGAAAATTTGAAAGAGCTAATTACTAAATCTTTTGGTCGAATGTTAATTACTAGATCTATCTGTCACTGAGGTCTCTGTAGTCTGCACTCCCTCAACTACTGGTGGACAGACCAGGGGGGCTGAAGGAAGGCCTTAATGATCCATCTCTCTCTCACGGCTCAAAATGGGTGAGACACTATGGCTACTGCCCTACAATGCCTTCCACCTGCACAACTGCAAAGAAACCATTATCAATCAGCCTCTATTTGGTTTCTCCATTCTTTGCTTCTACCTTTGTGATTCTGTCAGCCTTGTGAACACTCGAAAATAACATTATTTACGCACGTCAAAACCAGCACTGAAGTCTTAAATCTAGTCGGTGACAAGTCTTTCTCCATTACAAACTCCATACCATTCAGAGTTTAGTGACACAAAATACTGTTCCAACCCATGTACAATGCCTATAAGACTTCATTCAGCAATATAGGTTGGGGGTTGTTAGGTACCTCAAACTCTGATCCATCCTCTTCTAGAGCAATCAATCCATTTGAGATTGTGGTTCCTATGAGCCCGACAGCAAACCCAATAGCATCATAGGTCGTGTGATTGAGGAGTAGAGGTAGAGGAACAGGCAAGGAGGTGCACTATAATGAAGTTGACGATGGACCTAACCAGGAGGATGAAGTCTAAGGCTCTTTGAAGTTGAAGCTGGGGCAGCAGGCCAAGGACATAAGAGCTCATGCTGATGAGTTCTTCCAAGAGAACTTTAAAGAGCAACTGTATTAAATTAATGAATAGTTGCTGAGTTGGCAAGTGATGTAGACCACTTGGCTGAATTGGCATTCCATCAAAGAGTTAGCAATGGAGAGATGATGGTAAACTAGGAGATAAATTTGTTTGAGAAATCTACTGTATGACAGATTTGACAGTTTGAAAGACTGATGGATTAAAAAATCTCTACAAATACGTGATAGATTATATTCCTACTTGGAAAGATAGATTCAATTCAACAAAGAATACAATTTTAGGTTCACATCTGTAGAAACCGAAGTTATACATTCACTTCTCAATTATAAATTAGAAAGACAAACCTGGCGGTTGCGAACATACTCCAAGAAGGAAGGAACATCAGGATATCGAAACTGGTTTCTATTTGTTGATGTTAAAGATTTTTGATAGCAAATGATATCTCCATCTTCAAGCTACATCCAGAGATCCAGACAAGCCAATGAGTAGGAAAGCAACAAAGAAAAGTTAAAAACATTGTGCATTGTATTTACCTGGCTTGATTTGAAAGATATCCGCTTGTCAATATGCTCACACATGACAGTTGGTTCGAACTTTATTTCCTAAATATTGTATAGTGCAATTAAATCCTTATCAACATAAGACACAAAACAAAAAACATAAATGTAAAGAAGGATGTTTAACTAACTAGGCGTATTCATCTAATAAATAAATAAATGTATGAAAAGTCAACACATGATTAAAAGGAGAGTTTTATGCCCTGTTTTTGGGCACCTTTTTTTTAAAAAAAAAAATCTATGGAAAAAATTGAGAAATACAAGCAGATTTCAATTTTTTTTAAATCTTAAAGCATTAAAAATATGTTTCGTACATTAAAAGAAAACACTTTTTTAGAGTTGAATATCTGGAAAGTAAAATGGTATTTCAACAGCTAATCTAATGGAAAAAGGGGAAATGCATTTGGTATGGCAGTTACATGATTACTAATTCTTTGATTGCTCCTATTTGGTAGAAAGATTTTCAAAAGGAACATAAAAATGAAAAATTAATAACTAAAAGGATTTAATTAACATTTCGTCTTATTAATATGCACAAATTCTGAGGCTAATTCTTGAAATTAACCTACAATTAGTTCTAGTGCCCGATAACAAAAAACCAGGTAAAAGAGAAAAGAAAGAGTTATTATGAAAAAACTAAAACTTTAAGTTTGCCGTAAACATTTCAATTGATGATTAGTGTCATTACTGTATGCTCCTAAAACACAAAGATCACTTTTCAAATGTTGCAAAAAGTACATCGAATTGGAAAAAAAAAATCTGACAATTGTCAGTTTCAGGATAATTTTGAGACAAAACACATTTTCCAAAAAGCAAAACTTAAATTAAAAAAAAAGGTTCCCAAACAGGTGCAAAGAGCTACTCCTGGGTTAATTTTAAACTGGAATACAAGAAGTCTGGGTTATGGTCTTGAATTACGTAAAAACAATAACTGGACTTTGTGGGAACTGTATTTTTCGTGTTAAAATTCAACAAACAACTAATAAAATAAGTTTTTCTTCGTCCCAACAATATGATTAGCCAACTTATACTTCTTACTCTGAAGAATTTTAACATGAAGGAAAACTAAAATACAAGGCGTGACAAGAAATTCTAAAAATCCTTTTTTCAGCAAATGAATTGGGCAAGGTTTTGCTATCCATCATTTCTTTTGTTTCAGCATAGTCATTGCTTCAACTCAGCAATTTTGCTAATGAAAATTAAAAATAAGGTTAATCTGATAATATATGCATGATGTAAAAATAATGCTATCACAATTAAAAATAAAAATAGGACTTGCAAGGTTTCACAAATTTTAGCTTAATATTTGTCCCAAGTATGCTGGTTTATGCATTTGCTATGTATTCATTCTCTTTAGACCAAAAATTTATATCAAAATGCAGATGATGAGATAAAGAGTTGACAGAAACTAACTGAACAGCATTGAATGGAAAACAAACCTCATAAAGATCAATTTCTTCATTTGGAGGAAATTCAGCCATTTCAATCAATTTTGAGAAAACTTCAGTCGGCTTTCCCAGAGACTTCACGAATAGTCTTCCTACAAATCTACAATCCCAAAAGAAAACACACGAAAACAATAAGGACAAGTTCTACCAAAAACAAGTAAATATATATCTATAGGTAAGTGTTGTGCTGGGCGCCCAACGCACGTGGGGCGCTTCATTCTGAAATTAGCCACTGCAATAGAAAGGCTTAGCTGATATGCAAATGGTGAACCACTACAAATCCTACACTGGCTGCTACTCTCACAAATGAAATTAAAAAAAGAGAAATGATATAGGCAGCGAATTTGCATAGCGAATTCCTTCCGCGACTGATGTGGCAGCGTACGTGGTCAAGTCCACATCAGCAAAAAAAATTCTCTTGTTCCTCCCCTGCTGTATTTCTCCTCTTTCTTGGCGTTCTTCATTCCTCTCCCATCTCTCCTCCAGTCGCTGACTCTTCTCCTACCCTGCCTATCGCTCCTCCTCCTTCTTCACGTTCTTCATCCCTCTCTTGACGCTCCTCCAGTTAGCGAGCGCTCCACCCATTAGTGAGCTAACCCAATGAAGGAATCGAAGCCCTCCATTTAGGGCCAACCCAGCCCTAACTTAGCCACGCCTCCTTCTTCTTCTTCCCTCTCCCTTCCAAGGAATCGAAGCCTGGAATTTCTTTGCCCTAATTTCTCACCCCTACCATGTGAGAGCAATTTGTGCTCCATTTTTTTTAAGCCCCAATCCTAAAGTTTATTATTTTTGCTTGAATCATGCCCCATTTTTTTTCCAGCCCCAAGCGCCCACATTCTTTTGGCAAGTGATGATGCAAGGTTCTTGTCAACACAACGACAGTTCTAGCAAGTGATGCTGCAGGGTTCTTGTCAACGCAATGCGTCGGGAGGAGAGATGGGAGAGGAATGGAGAACGAGGAATGAAGAACGCGAAGAAGAAGAAGAAGGAGAAGGAGAAGGAGAGATACGGCAGGGGAGGAAAAAGTTAAAGTGGAAGCCAGCGAGTGAGATCTACTTCGCATTTTTTTTCGCTGACGTGGACTTGACCACGCACACTGTCACATCAGTCGCGGAGGAAATTCGCTATGCGAATTCGCTGCCCATATCATTTCTCTTAAAAAAAAATAGCAAAATTAACAGGTAAGTTATAATACATACTTCAGATCTTCTTTTTCAGGATCATATAGCTTGAAGAAAAGTAATATCTCCTCCTTGGTTTTCAGCGGTGGAGGAAGAAAGTGAAGGTCCTAGGTTGCAACAATTGTCAATTGAAAAATAATTGCATCAGAGAATATGCTAGCCACTTGAAACTTTTGATGTGAAACTCTTCACCTTTACTTAAACTGTGACTAAAGATATTAAAAGAGAACACCCAATTACATGCAGGTTGTTCAAAGGTGCGAAAGCTACTTACCGGTCCAATTTCTACTTCCAAGAACAGCTTCAATTCAGCATTATGAGTCTTATTTGAAACCTCCCTAAGCTGTCCAACCTATACGTGTTAACATAAGAGAACTATTTTCATGGGGCAAATAGGAGTAAATGAATTATATTGCAATGGCAGCAAAATTCATGATACATGAAATAAATAGAAAGTAGTATTATTGAATATTAGTTTGTATTCTACAAGAAACAGAGGAAATGTTTTATCAAATCATGATGACATGAATAAATATTTTCTCAAAGATGGAACAATCCATGAGGATTCACAAAATCTATCACAAAGGATACATACAAAGCGGAGTTGAAAAATGTATAAAAGAAAACTGCAGGTTGAAGTTTGATCACTGTGAAAGATTTTCTATGAAATGTGCTCTAGAAATAAAAAGTAGACCACCCATATGAGCCAAAGAAAAGTGGAAACTTTAGTTCGCAAAGCTTCCAAGGATGGAACAAAGAAACTATCTCAACCCCAGGACTACCATAACTAGATGTTAGTTATGGACCCATATAAATAATACAGACACCATTTAAGAACTAATCAGCAAAATGAGCAAACAAATGAGTTGCACTTTGTGGGTTTTATATATCTATCAATCTTACTTAAAGCCTGTATCTTGATCTCTGTCCTATAATATTTGTAACAAATTCTACATAAAATCAAGCATTACAATACTTTAGGAAAAGATTAAATGACCATAAGCACGCTAAAAACAATTAATGATGTTGGACCCATGCCTCAGGTCTGAATAAGACAAATCAACTACTAGAAAATAAGATGATTTGGTTAAATCAAATCATGGTGCTAACTCTTAGTGCCTAAATTAATTTTCAAAAAAAGGTCAAATGTAGAAAAGAACCAAGAAAATAAGTTGTATTGCATAAATTCTATATCTTCTCTGTCTAATTAAAGTATTATATTTAGATCTCTTGGTCATGCAATCTTTATGAGTTTTACAAAAGGAAAACATTACACCACTGATTTTAAAAAAAAATTATGGCAATAATCACTCCCAAAAAACTGTTACACATCCTCAGCCCACACTTCTATATCTGGATGAGTACTGAACTCCTGGAAATACTTGGACAACATGACTGACTCAGATAACAATTCTAACTCTATTACTTTCAAAATGTATCAGGAGCAAAGTTTAAATTTAGGGAACAACGAAACATGAATCAGCAAGCTCAAGAATGACCTCCAATCCAAGTCCCCTTATTGCTTGCTTTAGATAGAGAAAATCGGAACAAAGTACCAACAAATGGATACATTCTTTGACATATTCTCATGGTTGAGGAACTGCAAAACACAGCTTCATATGAACAATATCTTGATAAGCCTAAAGTATGCATAAAAAATTGCAGCAATAACGGTTCATTCTCAGAAATCACAAGCAATGCTTTTAAACCATTTACAGCTTCAATATGAACAATATCTCAATAAGCCTCAAATATGCATAAAAAATTGCAGTAATAATGGTCCATTCTCAGAAATCACAAGCAATGCTTTTACACCATTTAGAATACAGGAGTAGAAAGAGAAGTGACTATACTCACAGACTGTGTTTCCTCCTGGGGTGTCAAAGGTCGATTGGGCCGATATGTATGGTTTTGTCGCTTGGCCCACAACCAGAACCGCTGAAACTGAACTGGAATACCAAATTCTTTGAACACCTCCTCCTGTCAATTAGATGAATATGTAGAGTATTGGCATTCGGAAAAGTGCAAGAGGGCAATGAAAAAACAAGTTGTAGTCACTAATGAAAATATTTAAGGAATAAGGAGATTGTCCAAAATTCTGCAGAACTTGAGGCTCAAATATACTGGAGCGCCAGAATGATTCTAGGTTTTAAGACACTGTAACATGCTCAAGTGATGCAATCACACACACTATATATCGAAATAAAAGGGTCCAGAAGATGCAAAATTTGAGTTCCCTCTATGAAGTGTACATTTATAAAGCCAATGCTCTAAATAATTTTGATAAAAATCAAATTGGCATCTCCATTTCCCTTCGTATATAATCAAAAAAGTATAATGTTTTGCATTTTGCATTCTCCCAACTAATAAGTTCTTAAAAACAAAACTATAATTTCATATAAATGCTTTTCCTTGATTATTCATAACATGGAACTAACAGAAAAGAGTTGTCAAGGGTCTTTGGGCTTTAAGTGCAAAGCGAAGCGCACGCTTTACAGAAAAAAAACGTAATAAACAAAAGGACTCTTATATTTATTAAAAGTCTTTGAAAATGTTTTTAAAAATTCAAATGACCATAAACAAAATATTCTTTGATGAAGTTGTAGATTATTAAAAAGACTAAAAATAAATCAAAAGTCTTTGAAAATATGATAGAATTTTTAGAATATAAATCTGATTTATATGAATTAATAAAATTTATTAGAATTTTTAAAATTATATATATATATATATATATATATATATATATATATTATTGGGATAATTTAATTAGAATTTATAAAAGTCTATTTGAATTATCCTATTTAAGTTGGGAGTTGATTGAATTAATTAAATCCGCTCCCAAAGTTTTTCACGGTGCTACACTAACCACGGCATCGCGATGCCTTGGGACGCCGAGAGCGTCACGGAAAGGGTAAAAAAAAAGTTTCTGTACTTCGCGCAAAAGAGAACACTTGTGTTTTTGCGTGACGCTTTAGAGACCTCATATGCTTCCGAGGTCTCTGAAACGCAAGGCTTGTGCCTCGCTGTGCTCCGCGCTTAAGCGAGCGAAGTGCTTGCTTTTAACAACTTGTACTAAACCACATTAAAAGTAAACTAATAAAATAAATCTTGTTAATGAAGTATATATTTATTCATACATGGACGTCTTTTGCAATTCTATTAATCACTTTCATTTGTTCAAATAGCTTAATCATTTTTATGATTTCACCTTAAAATGATTGAATGGCAACTGCTTTTGGATGCGAAAGGCTCGAACTTTGTCATGGTCTACAAGATCAAAAAATATTTCCTTTCCGATCTGTTCCATCAAATCCTCATTCCGAGCTACCTGACGCAAAGGTAAAAAAGATTCAATTGAAACGAAAGCAAAATAAAAAAGTCATCTCAGTACCATGAAACCCAACAGCAAACCTTTATGATAGTATACAGATGAGCCTCAGCTTTCTCTTTCTTCTTGTGCTCCTTCTCTTCTTGTTCCTTCTTCAACCTAATCTGTAGATATAAATTGTGAATTATCTGAAAAAATACTCAACCAACATAGAGCTAATGATCTCACCAACATACTCTGAGGTGTTCTGCAATGTCTTTCTCATCAACATCACACATAATTTTCTCCTTGTCACTTTCACGAATGTACACAAGCATATAAGCATTGGAATACTTTGTAAATTTAAAAGTTGTATTGTTCAAGCCTGGATTTGTCTGAGGTAACTGCAAGACCCAAATGGTAAAAGAAAAACATAGTTATATACAAGTATAGAAAGGCATTAGACTCAAACAAGACAGTGGTCAATGTTTGAACCTCCTCTTCACCACCATACTGCTCCTCGAGTGCCTTTTTAGCATCTTCCTTTGTTACTTTCTCATCATCAAACTTAAACCTGTGACAAAAGATTTCTTAACTACACATATTTCATAAAAACCTACTATTTAGAATGTAGTTCACTCTTAAAATGGTTGGCAAGAACCCATGAATTCAATGATCAATTAGTGAGTGTTGCAGCCTTGCAGGTTCAAGCAAGGTCAAATCCAATTTATTCTGGAAACTAAAACCAGTCAATTATTAAGAAAACATAGTTGCTTTTCTGCCATTAAAACATATATGAGCTCATTATATAGATTTGATACATCAGCAAAGAAGCTGAGTCCCAACCATATGGAGTCAGCTACTTTGATTTTGCCCTACCATTAGACCATATAAAATAATATAATAACAGCATTAAGTTTTTCTATATTCCTGCTAATTGATTTAAATGGAATTTTGTTTAGCCACCCTTTAATCCTCACGCCTTCAACTCTAATTGATTCAGGTTGTGTAAACTCTTATAAATAACTTTTAATTGTGCTAAATGAAGTTTGCTTTAGTATCATTCTACTCTTCATCCTTCAACCCAAATTGACTGAATTTGTGTGCCTATAACATTATATCAATGGCTTATAGAATTGGTTGGATGTTATCACACTAATACAGTATTAATACAACAGTTGTAAAAAACATCAATTAACAGTAGAATGTTGATCATGGTACAAAGCTTTACTTGTTGACAACAGAAAAAGTAGAAACCAACATTGAGAATAGAATTTAAAGTATTTAGCTAAATCTACAAAAACATAAAGTTCACAGCTTCGTGAAACAATCTGTCATTCATGATATTGCATAAAAAAAAAATCTTCCCACAAGATATTTCCAAATAGCGAGGACTGTATGATTCAGAAATATTATCTCAGAAAAGAAAATTAAGCAACACACTCAAAGTATCAAGCAATCTTTCACCATATTTCTCTTAGTCAAATTTCATCATATATTTTGAAGAACCTAACAGAAGTGATAATTGATAGAAGATACAAGCAAAAGGTTGAATACCACAGATGTGATAGAGTTGGCCGGATGAAAGCATAATAATGTCCACCGTGCACTCCGCCACTGTGAACAAGAACACTGCACGCCAGAGAAAAAAGCAATATAAATGTCACTACCGCTTAGCATCTTTAAACTATTTGAACCTCTCGGCTTGAATCTTTGAACTATACTTTATTTCATAAGGTTGTAGAAAACCACACAATATGCTTTGTTATCATCAAGAACCAGTTAAGATGTATTAGCATTGTTAACTATAACCCATCTTGATAGTAGATTGCTTCTATAAATGAGATTGACACTCTTGCAAGAAAGGTGGAATTTCACCCAAAAAAATTGTAGAAGAAAAAAAAAGCATTCCCATTATGAAGCTAAAACTTTAAGAGTTGTTGTACATTCCACTTGCTTTTCTGGACAATGAATATTTGAACACTGTGGAGCAGAATGATAATTTATTGATAGAGATTGTTTATTTAGAAGGTGAAAGCTGAATTTGATAGTACAGAAAATAGTTGAAAATTCAAAGAATTTAATTTTTAGCACTTGGGAGAAATTGTAGCATTTTCTGTCTATCCAAATTGTTTAAATGCAGTTGTGATAAGTGATTCTAGTAATACAGTTGGGGGCCTGGATCCACCACTCAGTTTCTATAATATCTAATGTCCTTGATTTAAAAGGGAGATTACCTGTGAAGAGTATAGAGATTTCGAACCCTCCTGTCTGCATCAGGAGAAAGATATTTACCATTATCTTTATCAAGGTCCAACTGAAGTGGAAACTCATAACGATCATTTATCTGCAAACCAGAGAAGAATTGCTTATAGATTAGAAATAGAAAAACATATCATAACTATACAGTGGTATCAATAGAATGCAATTTGGTAAATAATCATTTATATGAAATTTTAAGTTGAAAGTTGAACCAACATATGGAATTTTGCACATGATATTCTCAATTAAAGTTACAAAGTTTCACCACCAGAGTAAAAAATTTAACTTCATAGAATAAATCTTCGAGTCAATGGTCAAAGAGACATAAGAAGCCCAAGAGAATGTAAACAGCAGCCTGGTGGCTGGAAAGAACCAGTAAAAGTGCAACGAGACTCATAGGTGGATCTGTTTGGTTATGACATTAAAAATCAAGATAAAGTTTAGAATATATTAACTAAAATTCATTTTGGAATCGTAACTTCACTTCTATTTTGCCAAAAATTGTGCAAAATCAAATAGGTAATTTTATTACACTATGTCACACAATTATGCTGTAAAAAGATCTCCAATATTTGACATTATTTTCTAATATCAAGTATCAATCATATCCATTACAAAGCCAAAATGTACCATTTGGGTCTTCGACTGTACCGATAATGTGTTGGCACAAGTAAATATCATTGCAGCAAAAAAGCAAATAGTAGAATTGATGCCAAGTTTAAATAGCCAAAATGTAACCATATCGTTTACCTATCGTGGTTATCAATCCAAGTCCAAGCCTAAGTTCAACTCTAGATGATTAAATATATTTATGGACATCATGACATGTAAAGAACTGATTTCAATACTAGACTTCATAAGAGTATTATTTAAGGTCTTGGAAAATTCCAGAAACTACAAGAACCAATGCTCTCATTTCACGCACATTGATTTTGATATTTTTAAGGTATAATGTGAAGTTGAGGTACTTATTATTATTATTAACTTGTTGCTCAATGATCTAAATATAATTGACTTCTAATTGTTATAGGCTTATATTTGAAGATACCATTTAGCAGCTATATAGAAGGATCATAGAATTAGATCTCATATGAATTAATTTTTGCACATTCTGAAGTATGCCGAATGTCACCATAGCACAACGCCTAATCTACACTATTTTAATTATAGACAAACTCTCACATGAACAATATTTCGACCATTATTTTATGTGTTAAAATGATAAAATACAAGCAAACGGTAATTCATAACCAAGCTTTGAAATCTTGAGCTTTGCAAAACTTTAGGCATTTAAATAGGATAATACAATTTTGGTACCATGATAAAGTGTTGGCACATGGTATCAATGGTGAATTAAAGGTGGAAGGAGATAAAGAAGAAGAAGAGTCAGTTACTTATCTGAGGTTAAAGTTTAAAGGATCATTCTGTGCAACAGTTTCATCCCCGACTGGAATAATATAACTTTGGCATTGTATTATGTTAGCACTCAACATGCTTTAGTATGTCGAGAACTAGAGATGCATTTAGATATATTTATTTCTTTAATACCACAACAATTGAACAATCAATTGAATTAAATTTTCTAGCAATTATATTGTGCTCATATTTGAGGCATTTCCACCTGTTAGACCATGACAAAATAAATTTATATGAATATTACTCATATAGTCCCTTTTCATTTAGATTTTATATTTTTAATAAGTTCATATCAAACCAATTGGCAATTGAATTTAAAAATATATTTATTTCCCTTCAATATGCTTCGGAATGAATTCATATAAATTTTATTATTATAATCTTCTTTCACGTAACTTATTTATTTATAAAGATATTCTTGTTGAAACTAGATAACCAAGTAAATTAATATTCTAAAATGCAGATAAACAAATAATAAATATTACTAGAATTCATCTTAATGCAAATTACAGCATGTCGAATCTCAGCACAGCATAATACTGAGACACAAGTGGGTCATAGGAGAGATTCCTTGATATAGCCTATAGGGTTTCAATAATTTATCAGTCATATGTTTTGATCATACCAGTGATATGGTACAAGATTTCAAATTATGTTCATGACAACAAAATATAATTTAAAATGAAAAGGTAGGATTTTGTATTAAAAAGAGAAAAAATTCGACCATATTTCATTGACAAAATTTCAGGATCTCAAGGAGAACTACACAAGCTTAAAACCCAAAGCTGTTCTAGGAACAAAATATTCAATGAACACAATTAATGCATAAAAAAGTGCCAAAGCCTCACTGACCTTCACCATTGTATCTCGCATGAAATCATATTCAAAACGTTTAAGCTGGAGTTGCAAAACTGGGGGGAAGTCAATGAATAGAACACCTTTCTTAGCATCCTGAGCGAAACACAATTTTAGACGTAAAAGGAAATCCTCGAGCATCATAGCACCACAAAGACAAATTTTTTAAATTGCAGGAAAATAATGTACAAGTATCAGTGGCTCCAACTTCTAGATGGGGAAATTACTTATTTCCCCTGTTTTGCTAAATGCTTTATGGAAAATCCTTAAATTGCTCATTTTTATTTTTTAAAAAAGGCAGTCATAGCTAAAAAAAAATGAGCATCATAGAAACATCAGAAGGAAAAAAATGAAGAGAATCACTGAACCATAATTAAATATGTTGCATTAATAAATACAAGTCAAGTAAGAATTATGCAGCACGGATATCATGTTTGCCATAGACATTCCCTTTTCTGTATGTCAACACTAAATAAAACAAAATTCAATATTAAGAGTCACTAAAAAAAAGTTACATAGGAAATGATAAGGGTCCTGGCGAATAATTAAGCACTGTCAATGATTTTATCGAGCAAGATAACAAAATGATTTTTGGGAACTCAGAACACAGTAACAAACCACAGTATATATTTTTTTATTTATATAATCTCGAAATTCAAAATTTTATAGAAAACAAATAATGAAAGAGACTTACCTCTGTCAATGTCATGGCAACGAACCAAAAAGACCAAAAAGCATATTCAAAGTCTTATAGAAAACTAATGACCAAAAAGAATGACTGCATATCATGGCAAGAACAATAAAATACAAACAAATTTAATAGTCACATACAAAGCACTTTTACCCACCATAGAATATGATTATGAATTTAGTGAGGATCAGAAATTATGTAGTTATTAATTAAAGAATCTCTGTATCAAAACAGATATAATAGAAATACCTGTAACCCATGGTTTTCAGCTTGATATTTATTATCCCCTTCAAGCCGCTCTACTTCAACATATTTATCAAATGAAGCATAAACATCTCGACAACCCTTTACATCCAGCTGTAAATCTACACAGAGTACAACCAAGAAGCATTAATTGTAAACATATCAAAAAAAATGCAAACTCATAACAGTTTGATACCATAGAATGACTCTTTTCGAGTGGATTTATAGTCGACATTAATGCATTCAATATAATTCATGTGATGTCCTTCAAATAAATGCTGGATTGTGCCCTCAACCACAGTTCCCTGTGCCAGTATTTCAAATACAACAATTTAGTGAATGAAAAGACCAACATCAACACTTAACGTAGAATGTTTAAGCACAATTTTCAAACCTTCATCTTGTCTTCCAACTTTTCACAAAGAACCCTATTAAGTTCTTGCACATCATGTTGCATAAAAGAATCATATGTATCCCAACCAAAAGATTTTGTCAATTCCTTCGTGGCAACGCTGTTGTCACTGTACTGAAGCTTATAGAACAGACTCTGCAGTGCCAAGGGAATGCTCCCTGATGGCATATCATTCTCTGTCGTTGGCATATGATAAACAGCCTGGAAATGAGATTTATAGGATTATTCACCGAACAAAATGATCATGCAACTAAATGAACTATCACTTCTACCTTTCTGAAGTATGGAATATGATACAAAGTCTGAAGGAGAGAGTTCATGTAACAAGTAGCTCCTTGGTTTTTTAAACCAACATAGCCTGTTTCCTTTTTTGAATCATAACTCCAGTAATCTACAACTTTACGTACAGTAACTTCAGCTTCAATTACAAATGTATCATTGACTAGATATCCTCTACTTGGATCATAGAGTTCACTTAGAGACATAAACGAAGTGAAACCCCAATCACTTTCTCGCCCATTAAATTGGTGTTGTGTATCTGTAATCAAAAAATGACAAGGGCAATGCTAAAAATATCATGTTTTTTTTTGCTAAAATCAATATTTTTAACAGAAAACAGATTCTCAGACATATCCTTATGCATATGCATAGAGATGTAACATGCAACAATTCCAATACATTTGGTAACAACCACTTTGAAACCTTCACAGAATGTCAGTCATATTACCTACCTCAATAAAAAAAATAAGTTTGCTTGCGAAAGCTCATAATGGTGGCACATGTCCAGTTGTAGACTTATAAACAGCGTATCAATAAAAAGTTCATATGATGTCCTCCTTGTCTGATGATAGAAATAATTTATTTTGTAGACAGTTTAATTTAATGGTTACAATGTCGTTCGATAAAAAGAAAAGAAAAGGTGTAATTGAGATGCATGGACATAAATTATGTAAAAAAGAGTTTTGGGTTTTAAGATCTTTTATTCAACAAAACATTAAAGTACGTATCATTAATAGGATATGCAAGGTTGAAACAAAGAGGAACTTCAAGATTCTTGCAAAATTGTCATGTGCCTTTTAGCTAAAAGAAATTTGTATAAGATAGTAGTAAGACCTTTGATATTTTCTAGACCAGAGTGATAGGCAATTAAAACAGAAGACAAAGAAATAATGTAGAAAAGGTGAGAATAATAATAATAATAATAATAATAATAATAATAATAATAATAATTTAGTTATAGCTTCCATGATTGAGAAAATAAGCAATGACAAGTTGAGATAATATGAATGTCCAAAAATGACCAAAGGATCCAATAGTCAGTAAGTTAAATAGATTATAAAGGTGTGAGGATTCTGGTTTATGTAATTGAAAGTGACATAAGATACATGTAGCCATCCCTTAATAGTTGAAACTAATATCCATGATGATGTCAAAGATATTCACCATAAACTACCTTTCCTGAAAAGAAAACAATGCTTGTATTAACATTCTCTAATGTTTTCATTTTGTTTAATTAGGGGAGATAAACCATTTCATAGAGCTAAAATATCATCCCAAATCACCTCTTATAGACACCTCGATTACTAGCTAGCAAATTTTGACAAATAATTCAGATGGCATTCCACAGGTGGCGAACTTAGTTCACTTGCTTATAAATATAAAGACAAAATAAGTCAATGTTGGCCATCCATACTAGAATTCACGTCAGCAAAATCTGCAGACACTTCTGTTAATATTACAAGGGGAGAAGGAAAATGTTTCAAAAGCAGATATAATAAGGTATGGGAAAATGATCTTAGTTTTTAAATAAAATAACTTCTGATGTATTAAATTCTCAAAATAATGTGATCTCTGCATCAAGTTATCATCAACAGTTGTTTTGCATCTCTTATATTTCATTGTGTAGTTATATGCTTCCTTGACACTTGGCTTTCGTCATTCTTTAAACTGTACAAGGAAATTTTAGAATAGAAATTTTGTTCATTATCATAATGCATGATGGTTTGTGAGGTGCCATATCAAAATAAGTCTCATATGTGCCTGTGCAGAGGTTTATTAGCATACTTATATTGCATGGAGGTGTCTTCCTCTAAGGTGATTAGTCATTTTGGTGGACTAAGCTCTCCATTTACTTCTTGAACCACCGGAACCATAGCAGTGATATGGATCACGAGTAGAGCTACAGCTCTACAACTTAACAGATGTTCACATGACAGAGTGTCTCTATCTTCAACTATAGGTCATGTTGGCCATGGAGATGGATTATTGGCAGTTAGGTCACTTGCAGTAGAAGCTGTTTTTGGCGTTGAATGTGAGAGAATTGCATTTTGAGAGAGTTGTGTTGTGATCAAGAACTAAGAGCTTAAAAAGGCATCGTGGGGTACATAGATTGCGAAGTTAAGTGTTGTAGCATGGGTAATAGAAGTGTTTTCTGACTGTGAGACGAGTGTTACTAGAGAGAGATTGTAAGAGCTTATCCGTCCTGTGTTTTGGAAATTAAATGAGACAAAATTTGATTAAGTTCACATCAAGTAGTTCTTTCTACATATAAAAATAGTTTCCCCTCTTGACAAAAGCAACGCCACTCTCATAGAGAAAAAGGAAGTATTCGTGCTTGTAATTTCTGAGCTTTCAAACTCTCAAGCAAATTGGAAGTGGTTTTCCTTGGCGCCATTGAATACTTGTTCTGAACTGACAAACCTCAGCTTCCAGCAATTTATGCACTCATTTCAGAATTAATCGCACTCCAAAACACTCAAGTTCCTTTTGGATTGGATGGAAATCTATTGAGGTAAGTACTCATATTAAACAATAATTCACTTCTCCCATGGATCCTGATGAAAAGTGAAGTTTGAAATTGGATCCACTTATTATATTTTCTCATGAATACTTTTAGGCAAAACTAATGAATGGAAATGATCAAAAGTTTCCATTCACAAGGGATGAGATACCTTTTCTTATTGTGTACTTTCCATGAATTTGATTGACAACTGCAAGTGAGAACTGAGCATATCTACTCCAACCATATGGCAAAGTAGCTGAATCAGCAACATCAAGGTATAAAGACAAGTGGTCTACATTATTTCCCTTGGGAAAAATTAGCACCCGCCTGTAACAATCAAGTCAAGAAAAAAGGTCTTCAGTGTCATTAAATTACTAAATCCTAACAGAGAGAGCCAACTCATGCATATAGAATACAGAGCCATGAAGGCACTAAATGTTTCAGCTTACCATTTATACCCCACGACATGGAAAATGTCAGAATAAAGTTTCTTGGTATTCAACCTGGAGAAGTTTTCAATTGTCCACCTGTATTTTAACGTAGGAGGATCCTCCACCTGTTGGTTTTCTGAAGCACTGACTGTCTCAGCTGATAAAACTAACACAGAAAAAGCGAAACGTGAAAAATAAGAACAATAGTAAGCCAAACACACTAAGCGGCACAGCCGAAAGCAATTTTATCTTCAAATCAGCAGAAGCGCTCGAAATCACTACTTTCCAGCAACCAACTATAGAATGCCTCGCAATCACGAGCCTCGGCTAAAAAATCAATAACAGTTACCTTCCATCGGCTGGGGTCCCTCCGTTAACTCCTGATGCGGGACCAACATCTCCTCGTCCTCCTGCTGCTGCAAACACACACGCGCACGCGCGCGCAAATTAGAGCCCAGATCCATAAACAACCATGCAGCTTCGATAACAAAAACACCCTAGCAGACTCGCGAAGGGTCCAGTGGAGATCCAATTCGATCCGAGTGCCTGGTAGGCAGCGGCCCACTTGAAACCCTAGAACTGACGAGAATTGCGCTGGAGCGAGCGAGATCAACAGGGCAAACCTACTCCTTCCCCGAGCTCTAACTAACCAATAACTAGGTTGACGAATGAGGCGTCAGAACGAGGGTGCGAGAACCATACTTCGAGAGGGGGCGGCGTCATCATAGTCATGGGAGGGCGGTCGCTGCAGCAGCAGTTACGATCCGATCCGAGGCGGAGGATCGCCGGTGGAGGAAAGGAGAACTGATGGGAGGAGATAGAGGAGGAAGTGCCCTTCCACGGGATCAAGCGACGAAGCCTAAACAGGAAGTCGGTACCGACGACGGGCGAAGGTTTTTATTACACGTCGACGGATCGGAAGCAAGAACGCGGGTCCCATTATCGTCCCTCGTGTCGCCACAGTAGGAACCTGGGTGCGACTTGGACTGACCCGTCTCATCTATTAATTTTAACAAAATGTGACTTTAATTTATAAAATCCAAATTTTATTTTATTAGTTACTCGAAATAAAGGGGCATAATTATTTTTTATTAAATAAAATTAGTACATGATTAATTCCCAAACCTTGTCGCCACAGTAAGAACCTGGTTTATGGGTTTGGGAATGAGGGAATGGATTCATTCCCAAACCTTGTGTTTGGTTGATGGGAATGGAATCAAAATTTTGGAATGAAATCCAAAAATTTGGGTATGGATGAAACCCACCTCCTCCCTTGGGTTTGGATGAAACTCACCTCCATCCTTAAGTTTTGGACAAAAATACCCTTAGTATATTTGTTTAATTTTTTTTAATTTCACACACTCTCTCCTTGTTCTCTCTCATCATATTTTCTCTCTCCCTATTTTATCATCACACTTTCTCTCTCAACATACTTTCTCTCTCCTCATTCTCTATCATCACACATTATCTATAATTTTCTCTCGATATTCTCTCTCATCATAGACTCTCTCCCCTCATTTTCTCTCTCTTCATTCTCTTCCATCACACTTTCTCTCCCATTACACACTTTCTCCTTATTTTTTCATCATACTTTCTCTCTCCTCAATCTCTCTTAACATACTCTCTCCTCATTTTCTCTCATCACACTTTCTCTCTCTTCATTCTCTCTCATCACTCTCCTTATTTTCTCTAATCACAATTTCTCACTCATCATACTTTCTCTCTCCTCAGTCTCTCATTTTTTCTCATCACACTTTTTCTCTCTTCATTTTTTCCCATTACTCTTTCTCTCTCAACCCACTTTCTCTCTCAGCATACTTTCTCTCTCCTCACCCTTTCATTTTCTCTCGTCATACTTTCTCTCTCTTCATTTTTCCCAACACATTTTCTCTCTCCCTAGTCTTTCATTTTCTCTCATCACACTTTCTCTCTCTTCATTTTTCCCCATCACTCTATCTCTCTCAACCCACTTTCTCTCTCATCATACTTTCTCTCTCCTCACTCTTTCATTTTCTCTTATCATACTTTCTCTCACTTCATTTTTTCCATCACACTTTCTCTCTCTTCATTTTCTCTCATCATACTTTCTCTCTTTATTTTTTCTCATCACATTTTCTCTCTCATCATATTTTCTCTCTCATCATATGTTTCTCTCACATTCAATTTTCTCTCCCATCTAATTTTTTTTCTTATTTTGCTGTAAGGGTAAAAAAGGAAATTTAGGTTCATTCCGATTGAAAATATTTAACTAATCAAACATCATTTTTAAGAATGATACCCAAGCTCATATTCATTCCCATTCCATAATACTATGATACACATTCACATTCCGATTCCTAGGAGAGAACCAAACGCCCCCTAAGTATTCAATTAAAATCGAGTCGATCAAATTAAATAAATTTAAAAAATAAATACATCAAATTGATTGTGGCAGAATTTTCAAATTCAGCCTGTTTGGTTTTGATTAATTTAAATTTTTAATCACTCCTAATTATTTTTATTTATTTAAAAACATATATTTTCCCTATATTTAACCTGAGGATTATTTAAATTTTTATCTAATTATTTTCAAATTTAAAATAAATAAGAACAATCCGACTTCGCCGTACTTGTGAGCTATGAGCATTGAGTCCAGTCAAGAATGACTCGGAAGATATCGAGCTTCAAAGTCCAAACAATGAGTATCTTATTAACACTTAATAGCCATACATATCAATACTTAAGGTGTTATTATCCATATAAATTTTTATACTAAGTTTTATAAATATACTAAGTCCTATAAATTCCATATACACATGAGTTATAAATTTTTATAGATTTACTGTGTCATATAGATAATTTTTCTATACATGTATTTGAATAATAAATTTTATTTATATCCTACTATTAATCCAAATTTCATAACTGAGCCTAACCGAATTAATTAAATTAAATTAAATTAAATTTTAATTAAATCTAAACTAATCAAATAAACCTACTTTATTGAATTATTGGATTTTCGAACACTACTCAATTCGAACTATATAATATGTAAGTTTCAGATTTATAGGTTTAGTTTAATCACTGTTTTTGGTGGGTTACTCATCATGATGTTGCTCTATAATTGTCCATGTTTTTTTTATTTGATTACCATTAGAAATAGGGAGCTTTGCATGTTCAAATTGTAATGTAGAAATTTTAAATTTCAAATTTATTTAAGGGGAGTTTTCATTCACAGATTTTATAAGTTATTCATCTTGATGATAACTTCATAACTACTTCATGTTTTCCATATGATTAACATTAGAAGATAGAGACTTTGCATGCTTAAATTGTAGTGTAAAAATATTAAGTTACGGATTTTATAAATTCTCAAGCTGGTTTGTTTTAGAAGATGATACCATATTAATTCTTACAACTTTCAAGATTCAGATTTCATAGATTTTTTATGCTCCTCTGTTTATTTAGAGGATGATATCATGTTAGAATTTGTAAGTTTCAGAAATTGCTTAGTGTATTTGTGCTTACTCTTGTGGCAAAAGGTGAAATCGCTCGCCCCCAGTGTCCCCGCCGCACCCGACCTAAGGCCATCACGAGGGAGGTAAATCATAGCATCCTGAGCGAGTATGGTGTTTGTGCTTACTCTTGCTTCATATCATGATAGTTTAGTAGAATGTATATATGATATTAATTTGCATGTTTATGTTTAGATTTACGATGATGTCATGTATAAGTTGTTATGCATGCTCATGCTATGTTGATGCACAAGTCTATATTTAAGCTCATGCTATGAATTTGCATGTTTATGTGAAGATTTATGATTATGTCCATGTTTAAATGATGATCAAGTTTATGTTAAGTGCATGATTATGCTTATGCCCATGTTTATATGGTTAAGTGTGACCGGTATCCTTAGCCTGGGAGCAGACCTGACCACGGTTCGGAACCGCCGGTTCGACGGTTCCAGGCAGGTCGACCCTTAACCTTAACCGCCCAAGACGGTTACGGTTCACGGTTCGGTTCACGGTTCGTCACGGTTCAAGATTAATATGTTAAAAAAAAATTAAAAATTAAAAATTAAACATTAAACATTAAACATTAAAAATTAGAAATTAAAATTTATTAAAAAAAAGGGCTTGCACTTATTTAAGTTGCCTATGTATCCCTTTAGGGGAATCAAAGCCCACGTAGTTCTTTTACATTTTTATCCTTTTACATTTTCATTCACTTCCATTTCCTGTTCCTGTCGTATTTGTTCCTTCAGTATCAAAATCTTCAACTTCGTCATCTGAAAGTTACATTCCTTGGATTCTTTTCTCCACTCTGGTCCAATCGTCCAGTAATGCTTGGGCTTCCAATGAGTCGGGAGACAAAGTTGATCGTCGTTCATCTAATATGTTGCCGCCGGCACTGAACGTCTGCTCCACAGCAACAGTTGACACTGGACAAGCTAAAATTTCTTTTGCGATCACGGAGAGAACGGGAAAGCTTTGAGCCTTCTGTGACTACCACTTTAAGATATCGAAGTTTTCGCTATCTGCTTCATTAAAATCAAAAGAAGTCGTAAAATAATTCTCAAGTTCCTGTGTGGAACTCGAGGATCCCCATGGACGTTTTGTCCGTTCTTTTAATAAGAGTTGTGCTTTTGTAAGTTTTAAATTACTACTAGTAGTTTGTTGAATTTCATAAATATTAATTTGTGTTCCATATTTTGCATAATATTGATTATAAATATCATATAAATAAATTCTAACATTATATATAATATTAATTGGATCGGGAAGAAGAATCTTTAATTGGAATTAAAGCATCATAATATAAAGTTAACATTTCTTGTAAAACTTCTAATTTAAATCTAGGATCTAAAGCAAATGCAATTAAATAAATTTCAGGAATTAAATAAAAATATTTTTCCCATTTAGTTTTCATAGCTAAGATGCAAGGAGATAAAGATTCATTATTAATATGTTCATTTAAAACTAATACTATATTAGAAAAATTTTCTAAAACTAATTGAGCAGTGGGATAATAAACACCGGAAAGTTGTTCGGTTGCATCATTAAATACTTTTAAAATTTCACAAATACTACTACAAATATTCCATTGTTGTGAAAATAAATATATATTAGTATTAGTGTTTTGTGCAAAAAATGAACATAATAATTCTTTATATTGAAATGAATCTTGTAATAATTGGTATGTTGAATTCCAACGTGTTGGTACATCACGTGAAAATTTTTTAGGTCTCATTCCATTAATTTTACAAAACCTACCCCATTGTTTCATTATAGATGGATGAGACCATAAATAAGAAATTGCAATTCTAATTGGTTTAATATAACTTTCTAAAATTTTTAAACCATCTTGAACACAAAAATTTAAAACATGGCATACACAACGAATATGAAAAAATAAACCTCCAATAATAGGTTGACAAACAAATTTTAGATCATCTATACAAGCGGTATTAGAACTAGCATTATCTAATGATATTGAAAATATTTTATGAGTTAAACCATATTCTTCTAAAATTAAACATAATAATTGTGCGATATTATGAGCATTATATGATTCATCAAAAACTCTATAAGCTAATAATCTTTTTTGGAGGTTCCAAGAGTTATCGATCCAATGGCAAGTCACACCCATATACGAATGTGTTTGCCAATGATCACTTCAAATATCGGAACATAAAGAAACTTTATTATATAATTTACTAAATTCATCAATTAAACACTACAAGAAAAAAGCTAATAGACAACGCTTTTAAAGCGTTGTCTTTGTGCCTGAAAAAGCGTTGTTAAAGGCACTGTTGTTAAAAGTCTGCTCAACGACAACACTTTTAAAGCGTTGTCGTTTGTAGCGAAGACAACGCTTTTAAAGCGTTGTCGTTTTTAGCGAAGACAACGCTTTAAAAACGTTGTTGTTTTTTTTACAAAGACAACACTTTTTGCAACACTTTAAAAGCGTTGTCGTTTTAAAGAAAAAAATTTTAAAAAAAATTTTAAAATCATTATTTTTATATTTATGAAACTATTATTTTTCTTTTACCATGTCTAGATTCGAATTTTACATATAATCAACTCAGCTAATGATTTCAAACTCATACCAAAATAATAAAATTCTGACATTAAAGTAATATTAGTATTTAATTACATAAGAAGCTAGTAAATATCAAAATTAACACTAATTCTATTTCAAAGTAGATAGTGATATTCCTCTAACTCTTCCTAAATCCAGCTTCAGTTCCACACTGATGGAAACCATCTGCTTCTCTGTGAACTTGGAGACCGACTCTGCATTAAATTCAGCAAATGCCACCCTGCCACACAACATTTCTTTCAAGATTCTAAATTGTTCGAAACAAGTACTTTCCTCTGAATAAAAACTGTTTCTAGCATTAGTTCTAACCTGAATTCATTCCTCTTCTTCAGTATGAAGTATAGTAGTCCAGTCCATCCCCACTTGAGCTCCTGTTAGAACAAGCAACTCAAACAACATCCTGCAACCGGATTTCTCCACTACACCAGGAGTGTTGAAGGTATTCGGCTTTGCTCCGAGTGCAACGACCAAGTAATCATAATCTAATGCAAATTCCCCTTTCCCTTCCGAGTTTGTGCAAATATTGGAGCGGCAGAGAATTTTCTTGTTAACTGGATCGATCTTATGACACTCAGCTTCCCAAAATTGAATCTGCTCACCTTTCTATTAAATACAGCAGCAGATTAGAGAGAAAGAACTTCTAATGAACGAGAGTAATTACAGCAACTCCAGATTTTCTAAGGCTTCATAATAAGGAAAATCACTATGTTATTGCATACGGACGTACCTTTCGCATGATATTGCGAATAGGTTCTGCGATACTACGTGGTTCAACAGTTCCACAAGTGACGCTTGGCAGTAGAGGAGTGAACAGAAAGTAGTTACGCGGCGACACCACTTTCACGTCATACTGGGAGGTGTCTACATTTCTCAAGAAACTAGTGCCAGCCCAACCTGTTCCAAGAACAACCAACTTCTTCTTGTTGGTTGCTCCAGGTGCATCAAAATTATGATCTGACTTTGCATCAGCATAGGCTATTATGTCGCCACCACTGCAAACACAAACAGAAAGAAAAGAAAAACTTGTTAACTTTATTAATCAAAAGAAAGAGTTTAATTAACCAAATATAAAACTTGTAATCCATATATTTTTTACAAGTCCAATTTATACAAGAGAATAGTTCCTATATGGTTTAGATAACTGTGATTAGCCTTCACGAGATGAATGAGAACTAAACATTAGCCTGTCCTTCCTTAACTCAAATCACAGTGATGGCAGTCATGCAACAATTTTATGAACAAACTTAAATCACAGTGATGGCAGTCACTTGAGCTCCTGTTGCGCAGCAGTCCGGAAGAGAAGTCCGCCAACCGGATTTCTCCACTCACCTTCTCTGGCTTCTTGTTCTTATCCATTTTAGAGTGTCATGTGTTGATTAGAACTGGAGCATCTACATCCAAGCGACTAGCCACTAGGATTGATAAGAAGCCACTAATAAGCAACAGTGAAAATTAATAAGCAGGAGAAACTATTACTTACAAATCAAATATATTTTACTAGGAAGTCAAAAGGATACGACTAACTAGAGCATTTTATAGAAAAAGTAATATTGAAGACTCTCACTACAAGATAAAAAAATAACTACAAGATATATATCCACTCTAATATAAATTATAACTTTTACATTAGTTTACATTTAAAATGTTTTAAATTTTGTTAGGTGAATCAAGTGCCATCACACAAGTCCTATAACATGACATCTTACAACTAATCTCTATCAAACCCCTTAACAAACAACCACTCTAGGTAAAGCTTAACAAATAACATATTTTTATATTTCTATGACCCATGGTCAAGGTCACAAAATATTACATTAGCTCACATTTTAAAATCTATAACATCTTACAACTAATTAGACAAAGAACAACCACTTTATTTAGGTAAAGCTTAACTGATTAAACACTATATTATTTTTCTCACAAAGAATGAACCTTTTCTTTCTTGTATAAGAATCTTTACCTTCCTAAACCTTTTGCATACAAAGACCACCTATTTGTATCTACTAAGGGCAGTTCTAATGAGCATATTTGAGTGTCTACCTTATTGGGATTGATCGATTCAGTGTTCTTTGAGTAGCATCGAAATAAACAAGTGATGATAAAGCAGACTTGACTCGATCCCTACAGTAAGAACTCATACATACAGGCTAATAAAAAACCAAACTTAACACTGATTAGTTAACTCAGACAAAGATTCTCTGCATCTTATAGAAATTGAACAGTCAAAACTGTAGAAAAAAATGCAGATTGCAAAATTTCAAGTAAATTAAACAGTAAAAACTCAACAGGAAACCAATGGTGAGTAAAAGGGCAAAGATTGAACAGTAACATTCCATATTAAGCATCCAAATCGTAATACAACAAACTAAGCAGTACCTATGGGATGGGGAAGACCTCGAGGAGCTACAAACGGACGGAGACATCCCAGAAAACCCATAACTTCCTTCAGACATGGATGAACTCGAAGCAGCCCCCGGTTGCTTGTTCTCCACACAACTCAGCTCAATCTTCATGACTTCGATAGCCATGGCGCTACCATCTCCCATGCAAGCAGCAACTAGATTCTAAACCCTACAACACCAGATCAAATCACCACATCAAACCCAACTCCAACGGGCAAACGTAAATGCCACTATGGTTGTAACCGGAGCCAAAAGCTACTGCACGAGGCTCAAACAGCAAGAGGAAAAAAAAAACAGAAGCAAACCAGAACGGAAGGCAAATCTCCAGAAAAGGATCGATCCGAACAGGTTCAGAAGGGATCCAGAAGCGAGATCTAAATTCTAAAACAAATCGAGGACAAAAAAAGCTTAGAGATCTCTCTAGCAGAACACGAAGCGATCCAGAGGGCTTCAAATATCGAGTACCTTGCGTGAACGAATGCCGTAAGCCGGAGATCGGACTGGATACCCACGAATCGAAGCAACGCTCTCGCGGGACGCTCGCGTTCCGCCGGAGAGTTCAAAAGGAAACCTTTTCGCCTTCGCCCGTTGAAGCAAAAGGAAGAACTGCTCGATATCGGACGGGTAAGAGATTAATCCCACGAATCAAAGAGATTGGGCAGTGTGAAGGAAGCGACGGAGGCAAAGAGATTAATCCCGCGGTCTTGACGGAGAGGAGTTTGGAGGAGTGGTTCGCGGAGAGGGGTTCGCCAGAGAGGGGTTTGCCGGAGAGGAGTTGGATGGAGAAGGCCGCGTGAGATGAGGAGTTGGGAGAAGGGTTCGGGATCAAAAACGATCGGAAGATAGGAGTTGGGAGAAGGGTTCGGGTTTTCTACTCCTTACCTAGATCCAATGGTTTGTATTAATCAAGATTTAGATCCAACGGTTTGTATTAATCAAGATTTAGATGAGAACTTAACAATAAACAATACTTTTTAAAAAGCGTTGTCGTAGACATTAAAAAAAAGGCTAATAGACAACGCTTTTTATGAAGTGTTGTCTTTGACCCGTAAAAATCACTAATAGACAACGGTTTTTAGAAAAGTGTTGTCTATTAATAAGAAAATAATGAAATAGACAACGCTTTTCACTAAAAGCGTTGTTAAAAAAAAATAGACAACATTTTTTATAAAAAGCGTTGTCGTTTAAGTGTTGTAGAATCCCAATTTTCTTGTAGTGAAATTCTTTTTTCCTTGTTTTACTAATTTTTTAATTGTACGAGTAAGTGTAGTCCTAGGAACACGTTTAGCACATGGATTAAGAGATTCTTTACAAAAATCTTCAAATGTGCATTTAGATCCAAAACTAAAAGAAAGATGTTCTACGGAAACAAATTTAGCTAATAATTCTCTTAATTTATTATCCGAATATAAAAATAAACCAGAATCGGTACTACCGGTAGTTGAAGAAAATCTTGATAATTATGTTTGAGAACGGTCGAGTCCATATTCCGTCGGGTGCTTCGTTTCTACATGTCGTTTCAACGACACATAGCCGCCGTCGGCTTGGAATTTGTAGGAAGCATTGCAGTGCTTACATTTTGCACGCATTTCTCCCGACGGAAGAGTGACCTTCTCAAAATGTTTAGTAAAAATAGAAGACTTTAGAGGAGGAAGTTCCCGAACCTTAGAAGTAATTGCATCGGTACTTCCTTGTGTTTCGGATGTCGGATTCGGAAGATACTTGATCTCATCATCGGTGAATTGAATGTTGGGGTTTTTCTCTCGCGAATTCATTATTTCCTTTTTATTCCGAGCTCGAGATGATGCACCTCCGCAACCTCCTTTCATTGTAATTGAAAAATGGAAATGAAAGCGTGTAGAGAATACGAAATTGAGATTAAAAGTAGAGAAGATGTGTGTGAAAATGATGAAATAAACTCTTTATTTATAGAGTTTTGATAGTAACATACATTAAATTATAGTCATTGATTAAAAATGGTCAAATGATACTGACCGTTGAAAAAAAATATCTAAAAAAACTCCTACCCTCTTCCAACGGTTATGAATCGCCGGTTAACCGACGATTCAAGCCGGTCAAAAAAAAAATAAATAAATATTGAACCGGTGGGTCGAACCGACGATTAACCGGCGGTTCGTCGATTTTGTACAAATAACTTGCCGGGCCGGTTTCGGTTCGACCTGGTGAACCGGGTCAATGGGCAACCGGCCTATTGACCCTATTACAGACCCGGGCCAGGCCCGTGCCAGACCCAGCCCCGGGTCGGGTCTACCTGGGAGCTCACCAAATCTATATGGATGAGTGTAACCGATGTCCTTAGCCCGGGAGCTCACTAAACCTATGTAATTGAGTGTGACTGGTGTCCTTAGCCTGGAAGTTCACCAAATTCTATATGGTTGAGTGTGACCGGTGAGCTTAGCCTTGGAGCTTATCAACCCTACACGGTTATGTTTATGATTGTATATGTTCATGCTCATGATTATGTGTATTTCTATACTTAGCTTATTTACTGTTAGAGTGTATACTGAAAGCCTAAGCTTTTGTAAACATTTATTTTGAATAAAGAATCACATTTGGTCAAATTATCTACATTTGTTTGTAGTTGTTCAATTAATTTATATTGTAGATAACATAGTATGTGGTGTCACATACAGAAGATAATGTTATTAGTACCTTATAAATTATAAATAGTAGCTCACGACCAAAATGGAAAGGAACAAACCATTGGAAGGTCGTAGTGTAATTAGGTATTAGTTTATCTTAACTATATAATTACACTAGTACACTTAGAGTGTATTGAGTAGGACCATCAGAGATCGTTTCTTTTATACTACTTTATAAAGGAACAAGACCTCAGTTATTATGGAAGTGTGTGCTCTTAATCCTAATATAATAACGAGCACATATATTTGATATTTATTTCTTTAATTTATCAATGGGTGAGATTTAGTTCGATAAATCAATAAGCCCGATAAGTTGGGAAATGATATCACTTATAGTGTGTGTTGTTAATTATAGAAGGAAATTGTGTCCTAGTGATCTATGTTGATAATGTCCCCAAGAGGAGCTCATAAGGATTGTCATGTTAAACCCTGCAGGTGGACTTAATCCGACATGACGATAAGGTTGAGTGGTACTACTCTTGGACTAAGATATTAATTAAATGAGTTGTCAGTAACTCACTTAATTAGTGGGCATTCGACATCTTAAACACAGGGAGACTAACACACTCATAATAAGAAGGAGCCCAAAAATATAATTTGGGATTGATGCGGTAGTTCAATAATAGTTCTCTAGTGGAATGAATTATTATTGATAAAATTAAGTTGTGTGTTCGGGGCGAACACGGGATGGTTAATTTTATCGGGAGACCAAAATCAATTCCTCCTCTCGGTCCCTATCATAGCCTCTTAGTTATAGAGTACTATATCCACCTATACCCACCTTCATAACCATGGTGTAGGGGCCGACCAAGCAAGCTTGAGGATCAAGCTAGGGCCGGCCAAACCTTGGTCCATGGGTGGCCGGCCCTAGCTTGAACCCAAGCTTAGGTGGCCGGCCCTATTAAATTAGAAAAGACTTTTAATTTTAAAATTTTCTTATGTGGAAGATATAATTTATTGGAGAGATTAAAAATTAAAATATCTCTTTTATAAGTTTCTACAAAAGATTAAAGAAAGAGATAAAATTTCTTTCCTTATTTGTAGATGAGAAGGATATTTTATTTTTCTTCTTTGTAAATTATTCACATGCTGAAAAATTAAAATTATAAAAATTTCTTTTGATCAACCATGAAGGTATTTTAAAGGAAAATTTTATTTTTTAAAATTTCCGAAGACAAATAAGGAATTTTAATTGTTGATTGAAAATTACCTTGTTTGCTCTCCATGAGGTGGCCGACCATGACATGGTTAATTAGGAAATTTTATTTAATTTTTCTTAATTAATTCATGTCAAGAAAAGTTAAGGAAATTTTATTGTAATTAAATTTCCTTATTTGCCAAAGCTAAGGATTATAAAAGAGGGTGTTTTGGGTGCCTTCAATGTGAACAACCTCTATTATTTTCTCCCTCTTTTCTTCCTTGGTGTGGGCGACCTCTTCCCTTTCTCTTCTCTCCATCCTTGTGGCCGAACCTCTCATCCTCTTTGGAGATCAAGTGGTGGCCGGATTTTAGCTTGGAGAAGAAGGAGAGAAAGCTTGCATCCCTTGGAGCTTGGTTGGTGGAAAAAGATCTTCATCCTTTGGAAGCTTTGAGCTTGGCCGAAACTTAAAGGAAGGAGAAGAAGGTGCTAGGTGGTCCTTGTCTCGGAAGATCGTTGCCCACACAACGTTCGAGATTAGAAGAGGAATACGGTAGAAGATCAAGAGGTCATTATCTACTAAGTAAGGTATAACTAATATTGTTTTCCGCATCATGTTAGTTTTATCTTCATGTAAAAATACCAAATACAAGAGGTATGCGATTCTAGTATTTCGAATTAGTTTTTGATGTTGTGTTTTTTTATTTTTCTTTCCCTTGTGATTTGATTGTTCTTTTTTGTTGACCTAAAGTTATTTAAGGAAATTAAATATTAGCTTTCCTTAAAATGCTTTGTCTAGGCGGTGGTGGTTGTTCCAATATCCAAGAAGGTCATGTACCTCGCCATGCAGTCCTGGAAGTCAATTTTGGAAATTAATATTTAATGGAATTAATAACCTAGGTGATTTGGATCGAACGTGTTAAGTTCCGCAGGAGATCCAAGTCCAAACCTAAAAGAACAAATAAATTAAACTTAGGATCAAACGTGTTAAGTTCCGCAGGCGATCCGAGTTTAATTTAAAAGAACACATTGTAGCTAGGAAAAGGTTCATATCTTTGTACAAAATTTTTGTACAGTGGAACCATTAGGTTTTCCGAGTAGCAACCAACAAATGTTGATGTTTATGCTCGTATGCTTATGTACATGCTTAGGATCAAGTCTATTGTTATTCATAGCTTATTTACATACTTATGTTTGTGCTCTTATGCTTATGAAGATGCCTATGCTTATGTTCATGATATGTATGTAGGCAAATCCTAAGCTGCCTAGCATGTGTTCCCCTTAGTACACTAAATTATAAGTGCTAACTATTGTATAATACGACTTTAAGCATGCTGAATCTCTCGACTCATAGATTTTAACTTTTTCAGGTAATGAGACAGAAGGCAATGATCAATAAGCCAGCTCAGGACAATGACAGTACAATCCGAAAACCTTCCAATTTAGTTTCTGCATTAGCTAAATATTTCCTTTCGTAGAATAAATTCTGGACCATATGACCAGTACAAAATGTTACTTGTAGTTATTTGTTTTAAGAACTATTTAAGTAATTTAGTTATATATATATATATATATATATATATATATATATATATATATATATATATATATATATATATATATATATATATATATATATAAAACCAATTTTCTTCCCATCTTTGTTAGAAATTTAATAAAAGATATTTAAAAAATAATAGGTGATAGAGGTGTATGTTAGGGATCGGTGGTCGGCTTAAAGGGGGGTTGAATAACTAGGTCACCTCCAATTTACTTTCTTTTCTACACGGTTAGTTTACACAAGCGGAATATACTAAAACTAAAACAATGAAAGCAAAGCAAGAATACAAACGCTAACACAATTCTTTTACGTGGTTCGGAGATTGTTTGCTCCTATTCCACGGCGTGTCCTTGAGATGGACGAACTCTTGATCCTTCTGTGGATCAATCTCCGACAATCTCTGGCTAGAGCTTTCTCCTTCTCGGTGGAGCAAACCTCTCACAAAAGATCTCTTCCTCTTTTTCAATAATGAAGTTTAGGTTTGAGAGGAAGGGAGTAGACTTTGAAACTTTGGGCAAATACTAGGAGTTATTCAATAAGCATGAGTGACCTCCTTTATGCCCCAAAGCTTCCCTTAAATAAGAGGAGAGAGTTGATCAACATATCAACTCATCTCGGCACTAATCGACTGCCAAAATCATCAATCGACTGGTGCCACCGTTGGAGGTAGCCAACAGCTACTTCGCAGCACCAACGGTTTGCCAACGGTCATTTACCAGTCGACTGGTAGCCATTGGCTGAGCGAACAGAATACTTTTGTTCTCTCCCTGTCGACTGCAACTTCTAGCAGTCGACTACCCTGGTTACACACTCTCACTCATTCTCTCCGGAGTCGCCCTCTTCCTCGGCCTTCGTCCCTCAGATGCACCCAAGCTCGCGGCTCCTCTCCGTGTCATCCTTTACATTGCCTTGAAGTCCGCTTCCCCTAGGTTCCACTCCGTTGCTCCTTGTCCAGCGGTCCCTCGAATGTCTTCCACACCATCCTTCATCGACTTAAGGATCTGAGCCCTAGGATGAGCTTCCCAAGCTTAGCTGCACCAAGCTCCTCATGTGTGTTTCACCAAGTCCTGCAAGACTCAAACACATATGAAAACATAACTTAAACTCTTTGACACACACATCAAAACCATGATCATACTAATCAAACTTGGGTCGATTGCACTAACAATCTCCCCCTTTTTGATGTGTGGCAATATGTTTAAGTTAGACACAAATAATAATATTGAAAATTACAAGCAATATGTAAACATGAAGCATAAAGCCTAAGTTCCCCCTTAACATATGCTCTCATCCTTAATTTTCAAGTTTTACACATAATAACTTAAACCTTCCCATTTCTCCCCCTTTGACACCATAAAAAATCGTACCAAACAAGTACATATACCAAGGTATCAAAGTGGACATAAAAATACCCAAAACCAAATATTGAAAGTGCTGGAAAACAGGTACTAGTCGACTACCATCTGTTGCAATCGACTGGCATATTACCAATATGAAATTCAGCCTTCCGCAACCAACTTCAGAAATGCATAAAAAATTCTAGAAAATTCAAAAAATCATGAAATTTTGAACACATATTTCTTATAATGTTATTTAACAAGAAAAAATATGCTTCCATGAAAATTCATAATATTTTTGAAGTTTTGATAAAAACTCAAACACCTTGAAAATCACTCAAGTTTGTATCAATTTGAAACCTTACTTTGAATTCATATGTTTCAAAATAACTATACCATAGTAAATAAAATATAGAATTATTTTCAAAACATTTAAAATATCCAACTATGATCTATGGGCACAATCTCCATTAATTAAACATTTACTTTCTGCATAGTTGTCCAATGATCACTAAGAATTGATACATTTCATAACTTGTCAAAATGTCATAAACATAAGTGAATTATTTGTATCATCCTATCATCTCACATCTATGTTTAGAAAATAATGAAAGTCATTGTGAGATGAAATAAAGGTAACTTCTACTTAGCCCTCATAAATTTCTATCAAGGCTAAATGCTCCCCCTTAAAGTCTCAAGTCAACCATATAGAAAAAAAATTGAAATTATGATTTCCATGGTTGACTTGACCCTAAATCCTCTAACCCTTGAGGATTGATTTTGGTACCCAATAGAAATTCTTTCTAATTGGGTTAACCAAATATTCCTTGGGAATCCATTTTCTATCTATAGTTTTAGTTTTTGATTGCTCCATAGCAAGTAGACAATGATAGGTATTTTCATTGTTGGGTTCATTGTATCCTAATCATATTTAGGGTTTTAGAGCCAATTTCAAAATTTCTAAGGGCATTGGTAAGATATTCTACATTTTCCCTTAAGGCCTTATTTTCTTCTAATAAACATGAATCATTTGAAATTATAGAAGAAACATGCATATCATTGTCCTTAGAACACATGGATTCTAATTTTTTCTTAAGCATGCAAATATCATTTTTCAAAGATTTGTTCTTTCTTTTTGCCTTAAACAAATCATCATTTATACTTGTAATAATTTTAATTAAAACATGAAGAGGAAGATTATGTACCTCACCTACCGAGAAGTCCAAATCCGATGTTTGACCTCCCCCTTCACTTGAGCTCCCTTCTTCATCTTGTTCGGATGAGGTGGAGGCTACATCATCAATTCTCATTAGAGCAAAATGGGATACATGATGTTCTTCTTCCTCCGATGACGATGGATCATCCCATGTTGCTTTTAGATTGTGAGCCTTCTTCCCCTTTTCTTTTGTCTTCTTCTCCTCCTTCTTCTTTCCTTCCTTCTTCTTCAAGAGAGGACAATCATCTCTTATGTGTCCTTCTCTTTGACAATTGTAGCAAATGATCTTTCTTGTCTTACTTTTGCTTCTTGAATTTTTCCTAGCATAGGATTTGTTAGTAGAAAAGGATTTAAATGCTTTTCTCATCTTCCTTACCATATATGCCTCTTGATCACTATCCGTTGAGGCACTTGACTCCTCAGAATCGGAAGATGATTGAGATAGAGCTTTCTTCTTCTTCCCCTTTCCCTTGTTTGCCACAAGCGCTACTCCTCTTGATCTTTCTCTATCTAGCCCTTCAACTCATGTCTCATGAAGCTCCATAGTTGAAAAGAATCCATCTAGAGAGTTCTTCTCTAGGTCCTTTAAAATGTAGAACGAGTCCACAATGGAGCTCCATGTCGAGGTTCTTGGGAAGACATTGATGGCTTTCATCAAGATATCTCGGTTTGAAAGTTTCTCACCTACACTTGTTAGTCCATTCAAAATTTCTTTAATCCTAGCATGAAGTATTGATACATTTTCTCCTTTTTCGAGTTTGATATTGTTGAGTTGAGTTCGGAGAAGATCCCTTCTTGCTAGTTTTGCTTCCGATGTCCCTTCATGAAACTCCACTAGCTTTTCCCATAATTCCTTGGTGCTTGAGTAGTTTCCAACCCTTGTTATTTCTTGTTGGGGAAGGACATTTAGTGATGATGTAAAGCCTTTGAGTTTACTAGATGCTCTTCCCTTTGCTTCTTATTCCATCTTATTTTCTCTAATATCTCATTGTTTTGATCTCTAAGCATTTCAAAACCATTTCCGATGATTAGCATAATGTCAAAATCAGTTTCGAAAAATACCTTCATTCTCTTATTCCACCAAGAGAATTCTCCTTCGAACTTGGGTGGATAGATGCTTGAACCGACCATTTTGATGAAGTGCTCTTTTCGGCGATTAGTCCGTTGAAGGGCATCCTTGCTCTGATACCAACTGTTAGGGATCGGTGGCCGGCTTGAAGGGGGGTTGGATAGCTAGGCCACCCCCAATTTACTTTCTTTTCTACACGGTTAGTTTACGCAAGCGGAATATACTAAAACTAAAACAATGAAAGCAAAGCAAGAATACAAACGCTAACACAATTCATTTACGTGGTTCGGAGATTTCTTGCTCATACTCCACGGCGTGTCCTTGAGGTGGGCGAACCTTTGATCCTTCGGTGGATCAATCCCCGACAATCTCCGGCTAGAGCTTTCTCCTTCTCGGTGGAGCAAACCTCTCACAAAAGATCTCTTCCTCTTTTACAATAATGAAGTTTAGGTTTGGGAGGAAGAGAGTAGACTTGGAAGCTTTGAGCAAAGACTAAGAGTTACGTTATTCAATAAGCATGAGTGACCTCCTTCATGCCCCAAAGCTTCCCTTAAATAAGAGAAGAGAGTTGATCAACATATCAACTCATCTCGGCACCAGTCGACTGCCAAAACCATTAGTCAACTGGTGCTATCGTTAGAGGTAGCCAACAACTACTTCACACCACCAACGGTTTGCCAACAGTCATTTACCAATCGACTGGTAAAACTACCAATCGACTGGTAAAACTACCAGTCGACTGGTAGCCGCTGGCTGAGCGAACATAATGCTTCTGTTCGCTCCCTGTCGATTGAACCAGTCGACTGCAACTTCTAGCAGTCGACTGCCCCGGTTACACACTCTCACTCATCCTCTCCGGAATCGCCCCTCTTGAAGCCCTCTTCCTCGGCCTTCGTCCCTCAGATGCACCCGAGCCTGCGACTCCTCTCCGTGTCATCCTTCACGTTGACTTGAAGTGCGCTTCCCTCGGCTCCACTCCGTTGCTCCTCGTCCGGTGGTCCCTCCGATGTCTTCCACACCATCCTTCACCGACTCAAGGATCCGAGCCCTAGGATGAGCTTCCCAAGCTTAGCTGCACCAAACTCCTCATGTGTGTTTCACCAAGTCCTGCAAGACTCAAACGCATATCAAACACATATGACAGCCTAATTTAAACTCTTTGACACACACATCAAAACCATGATCGTACCGATCAAACTTGGGTCGATTGCACCAACAATGTCAATTTGGATAGATCGGATGGATTCAAATCAGTAGAAATAAGAATATTATAAAAAAAATTTCATCCCGAACTCTGAATCTAAGCACAATCCAAAAATCCCAAACTCGAATCCGAATTAGGCTAACCCAACTAACCCGAATAATCTAACTGACCAGATAAAAAAATATTTTTTTATTATTTTCCTAATAATCTTTTATTTTTATTCTAATACTTCTCATTATCATACTAACATTCAACTATTATATACATAAAACATCTTAATTTTTAAAATAATATTTAATTTAATTCTAAAAAATCCTAAACCCTAATTAGGTCAATCTAGGCCAATATAAATCCAACATGATCTTAACATAACCTAAAAACTCTAAATCCGAACTCAAAAACCCCCAACCCTAATCCTATATTTTTCGGATTGACTCTGATCATATCGATATATTTGATTCATTTCTGACAACTCTAGGTCATAACAAATAAATTTATAAAGCAAGGTGTAATAAGCTTCAAGTTTTCACTCATACATCATGGTTCAATACTCAATTACGATGTATTTATAAAAAGTTTTCTTTCAATTAGATTGAATAATTATGGGATGTTAAACTTCTAGATTATTTATGATTATTTATTGTACTTTTTAATCTACGTTAGTAGTCATAAGAAATTTTAATAAGGTTGAATCAGTCTTTTCAAATTCGATATTATTTAGTTTAATATTTTATAAATAAATTTATTAAAATACGTGCGAAAACGTAGAAGTATAAGCATTTTCATGGAAATTGACCAGAAGGGGGAGCTGGAAGATTCGGGAGACCACTCGATCCTTAGCCAAATAAAATTCACCGAACTTGACAGCCGGCAAGGCTTTCCAGCTGGAGAATGACGACGGATATGATTAAGTGGGACCCACTGATCCGCATCGATTGGGAGAGACGACAGTCGTTGCCTCTTCCATGATCTTCGGATCCCCTTCCATGTGCCGTGCCAAGTCTTGCGACGATCCGCTGTTCATTCGGTGTACGTGAACGGTGAGCGCCGAGTTCCATCAACCTGGACGGCAGTGATGCGGCGTTGTTCGTCTTGGGTGGCAAGGGAGATTGGGGGGGATCCTAGTAAGATTAATAAACTCGTCCTTCCCCTACAAGACGGCGGCGGAGAGCTCTCCTTGCACGGAGGCGGTGGGAAGAAGAGGAAGGACTAATAAGTGAGGGAGAGGAATTCGATTTCTTCTCCCTGGTCTCCTCCCTCTCTCTCTCCCTCCTACCTTCTGCCAGGGGCACAAAAAAAGCTCCAATCTTTGTTGGGGCGGGATCTGTTTGATCTCGATTATCGATAATAATAATACAAAATTGTGCTTTTCTATGATGGAATTCAGGGAGGGGGCGGCGGAGGAGAGAGCAGACTCCGGGGTGGGGTTCCGCTTCCTGACGAGGCGGAAACAGGTAGACTCTAATCGGACTGGCGGAGGACACCAGCTCGCCAAGGCGTTGTCGGTTCCTCAGCTTGTGGTCATAGGTAAGCACGTCCATTCTTTTTGTCCTTCCTTTGCTTCAAGTCTAAGCTCGTTTTTTGCAGTTGGATTTCTACTCGAGTGATATGTTACTCTGCTTCCTTTTTGCCCTAAAAATAGTAGTTTTGATGCTTTTAGTCGTTTAGTTATTGATTTCGCTGGAAGGTTAAAAAAAATGGTCATATTTCCTGCAGTCGCTAAATTCGTCAACGAATTCCTTTTAAGGGAAGTTGATGTCTGACACACAATTATATATTCTGTTTGTTTTCTAGCGTGAAATCGACTTTTGATCACCTTAGATTTTGATGCCATAATTGTTCTTCTTCCTATCTGTACAGGTGTTGGCACGACTATAGGTGCTGGAGTCTATGTTCTTGTTGGCACTGCTGCCAGAGAGCATTCAGGACCAGCTCTCACCATCTCCTTTCTGATAGCTGGGATAGCAGCTGCTCTTTCAGCTTTCTGCTACGCGGAGCTTTCAAGTCGCTGCCCTTCTGCAGGAAGCGCCTACCATTATTCATACATTTGTGTTGGAGAAGGGTGATTATTTAATTCTTTACAATAGCAAAATCAAATTTGTGTTATTACTGAAGGAATCATTGCAAGATATTTTAGTTAAACTAGTTCTGGCATTACTCGAGCTTCAAAATCGGGGGAATGTGCTGATTTATCAGACATAAGCTAGTTGGTAATTCATGTTTGTTATCTTTCTTGTCAGGGTTGCTTGGATTGTTGGCTGGGCTTTAATTCTTGAGTATTCCATTGGCGGAGCAGCTGTTGCTCGTGGCATATCTCCAAACTTGGTTAGTGAGTTTCCATTACCTTGAGCTTTTTATCTAAGTTGATTGGTTACTCATTTAGAATGACAGATATGCCATTTGTAAAATATAACAATGTTCTTGGATATCTACGGTTGCGTTTTTATCTGTTATAGGAATCTCACATATCCATTTTAACAATTTGATTGTTGCTATATCAACTTTTTATACATGCTATTCTGTATTTGCCCAATATTTCTATCCATAAAGTATGACCAACTAAACAACAATCCATAAATTTTCTTTTAACTCAAGGAGCACATAACAATCACACAAGACTTCAATAGCTCCCTTCATTTCAACTAACTAGCGTTTTTATCTTCTTAATGATATCTGCATCAGCATGTCCCAATCTCTACATCTCCTAGTTGAACAATAGGTCTAGATATCTTTCAATTCTTATTATTGAAAGAATCTTATATAATGAGGTTTAATTTACTTTAAAACTGTAGTTTCTAAAGTTTTTCTCTATAACTCAAGCATTCATGATTAGCTTTGAGTTTCAATATATTTAGCACTCTCAACGTTCATTGATACCATGAAAGTTGAGCTTGAATATCGTTGGTAGGATCATCTATGCCAATGTAAAACAACTAGAATTTGATGAAAAGTTAGTATTTTCGGGAATTCTTTTGTTACACTCCAAGTAACTCTATCACTTGTGACTTGTATTCACATTACAACATAGTCCTTTGTTATACTGATATTTTTGCAACATCATATGCAAATTGTTTGTCTTGTCTATATATTCTTTTGTTTGTTGTCTTACTCGATAAATAACTTGTAAAGTTCAACAAATAACATTTGTGTGTTTTCTCTCAACTTTGTTGAATGCTTCTTTTAACAAATATAAACAATGCGTTAATATGTTTAACATCTGAAATTCTTGGAGAAATGATGATAATGCCAAAAAAATACCTTGACTCTTGGTTCTCTTGACAATATCGATCTCAGGCATTAGTTTTTGGAGGAAAAGATAGTCTGCCTTCATTTTTGGCACGTGTTCAGATACCAGGCACCGATATTGTAGTTGATCCCTGTGCCGCTTCTCTAGTGCTGATTGTAACTATATTACTCTGCTTAGGAATAAAGGAGGTATGCCACTAACAGCCAGGCTTTCGATGCTAATCTTATGCAGTTTGCTTTCTTAACTTTTGATGCTTTACAATGCAGAGCACATTTGTACAAGGAATTGTCACTACTCTAAATGTCTGCGTCCTGTTATTTGTCATCATTGCTGGTGGATATATCTGCTTCCAGACTGGATGGGTTGGATATAGTGTAACTGGCGGGTAATTTATGACTAAACATTCCATTCAAAGATTTTAATTAATTCTAGTTCTCATGGTGTATTGTAAAGTTTCAGGTATTTCCCTTATGGTGTAAATGGAGTGCTTGCTGGTTCAGCAACTGTCTTCTTTGCATTCATAGGATTTGATTCTGTTGCCAGCACTGCTGAGGAGGTTAGATTTATTTATTTTACTTTTAGTGATCCTGATGTACACGATGCTTAATTGTTCATCGTGTTTATGCAGGTTAAGAATCCTCAAAGAGACTTGCCTTTAGGTATAGCAACTGCTTTGACCATATGTTGTTCCTTGTATATGATGGTCTCCATGGTTGTAGTTGGCTTGGTTCCATATTTTGCTTTGGACCCTGACACTCCAATATCATCTGCATTTGCGAAGAACGATGTTCACTGGGCAGTGTAAGTTACTTGCTCATGCATCTCCCTGATAGTCATTCTGTAATGTTCTCCTCCTTCCTTCATGATTTTGTTTTTCTTTGACTTCTTGATAATCAGGTACATAATCACATCGGGCGCTTGTCTCGCACTTTGCTCAGCTTTGATGGGTTCAATGCTCCCACAGGTGCTCCAAACATGTATAAATGAGCATTCTAGCCTACGCCAATACTTGACGAGGACCGAAACATAAATGATCAAACAAATGATTTTACATTGTATAAATATAATACCTTTTTTTAGTAAGATGAGTAGGTTCTTTTAACAACAGGTGAAGAATTGTCACTTCTAGATTCAATTGGTACTTTGGCGATCGTCAACACTGTTTTTCATACCAAATATATTTATTTGAACTCTGTAACTAGTCATGGTTTTCGATGTACTAATATTCTGAATTCTGTATGTTTTTTTTTTGCCAGCCTAGAATACTAATGGCAATGTCTAGAGATGGATTGTTGCCATCATTTTTCTCTGATGTTAATGAGCACACAAAAGTACCGGTGAAGAGCACGATTGTAACCGGGGTCTTCGCGTCATCCCTAACATTCTTTATGGACGTTTCACAATTAGCTGGAATGGTAAATAACTTTAGGCTCTCCTATGTTCTTTGCGTAGGTGTGCAAACTTTCATAGAGCTACTAACCACCCTGCATTTTGTATACTCTGTAATGCATAGGTCAGTGTTGGCACACTTCTTGCATTCACCATAGTTGCCGTTTCAATCTTGATACTGAGATATGTTCCTCCAAGCGAGGTTCCTCTGCCGTCTTCTCTCCGGGAATCGATCGATTCAGTTTCATTTTGCCATAATTCTCAAAATAATGAGGAAAATGCCGCTCCTTCTGAAATTACCTGCAGTAAACATGACCAAGAAGATGATGATATATCTGAAGCTATCTCTAAAGAATCATTTGATTATCCTCTGATCGTGAAGGAAACTAGTAAAGGTAATTATGACTCAAAATCTATTAAATCTCTGAACTATAAACTTCTTCATTAATTGCCAATGTCATATGTCAGTATCCTCATGATTATGCAACTTATGTTTAGCAAACATCATTTGCATTTCTTGCCTGCATTAGTTGCTGCCATTGTTTCGTTGTAGAGAATTTGAACGAAGAAGCTCGGCGGCAGAAAGCAGCTTGGAGCATAGCATTTGTATGTGCCGGAGTGCTTATCCTCACTATATCAGCTTCTTACTCATTCTTGCCTGAGTAAGTAATTCAGATACTAGTGATGAATCCTGGTCATCTTCATGCATCTCTTGGTAGTCCTAGTGAACTATTTACGACTATTAGCGATCACGAAATGACCGAATTTGAATGAACTATACAATTCATATACATAAGCAATTCCTAACGACCTTCCAATCGTGTGTCTTAGTAGTTTCCTACGCTACACTGCATGCTCAGCCAGTGGCTTGCTTCTTCTCGCTGGTTTGTTTGCGCTTTACTGGATTGGCCAAGACAATGCTCGCCACAGCTTTGGGCACGCCGGAGGTACACTACCTACAATGTTGTCCTCCACATTCCGATAAGTTACAATATTTTGGTGGTCTCTGCAGGTTTCATTTGCCCCTTTGTACCGTTTCTTCCCGTTTGTTGCATCCTCGTTAACACATATCTACTGGTAAATCTCAGGTAAGGCTATACTTGCCCGACAACGGTCTTGCGATAATCTCACTCTCTCATCATGTTTGATTGTGTGTTTGATGATAGTGCTGGCACATGGCTCCGTGTTTCGGTGTGGCTGCTGTTGGGGATCGTCGTGTACTTGTTCTACGGGCGAACCCGGAGCTCACTGACCGGTGTTGTTTACGTGCCCGGGGCACATGTGGATGAAATATTCAAAGCCTCAGAGTTCGTAGCATAGAGTAGGAACATCACAACCATGTTCTTATGAAAGAAGAGGAGCTGTAACATATATAGTTGTTGCTACCTCCTAAACCAGTGCAAATGGTTTGTTAAACAAAAACAGAGAAGAAAGATAATTTTTATATACATTTTTAAATTGACTTTTTCTATTTTTGATATATTTTTTAACAATTTAATATATTATGGTTATGTTTGGTTGGATGTAATGTAATCGAACTTGTAATGTAATTAAATTTGTAATGTAATGTAATGTAATCTTGATTACATTAGGTAATATAATTAATAATGTATGTAATCTTTGATTACAAGGATGATTATATTCTTTTGTTTGGTATCCATTATTTTTTATAAATAATATAATTCATATTATTATAAAATGATAAAAATATCCTGTGATTTCTACCGACGGTCGTTGCACCTATGTCGAAGTTTGCGGCTGTCGGCGATCGGCGACGGCGACGGCGTTGACGGGTGACCACCGGCGGCGGCGGGCGACCGGTGGCGGCGGCGGCGGCGACCGACAACGATGTCCGACGATCGGCAACGGTGATGGCGTCCGGCGATCGATAGCGGCGACGGCGGGCGGTGGACGGGTGACGGCCGACGGGCGATCGACGAGTGACGGTTGACTAGGAGTATATTCGATATTCAAATTTTGATTAAATAATGACCTTATAATGTAATCACAACGGCTAACCATTTAAGCAAAAATACCTTCAGCCTAGTTGTGTATGGATCAAGCTGTGAGACACTCACCTTTGTTATTGATCTCCCCAGCATTTAATGAACACAGTCTCAAATTAATTGGGATCAAATTTGTGATGTTTAAACTTGTGCTCGGAGGTAGGGTGTTATGGTTAAGTTCTCCAAGATTAGGAATCTAGAGATCGATATTTAGTTGTGAGGTATTATTGAGAATTTTTTTTTCATAATCGATAGTAAATTTAAGAATGTTGATTGTCAAAATGAATTTTTATGTGTATTTTTTTGATTTATTTTTACAGTGGTGAAAATTTTTTATGGGATCGGGTTGATCATCCTAAATGTTACAAATCTAATTAATTATTTTTTATGATATTTAAATTTGTTTGATAAAATAATCAAATCAAGTTAAGTTTTAAATGAATCAAAGTGTTGAAATTATTATTAAGTTTGATTTGATTTCTTTGTTTATAAGTTTGTTTTAAATTTAACTTTAGTTTCATTCATTTAAATTATAGAATTCTAAATTTATAAATTTATTTGATTGTTTAAAAGTTTTATATTTTAAATTTATTTAATTGATTATTAAGTTTGATAAGATAAATTTATTTATTTATCTATCATATTAATATCTATTATAAGAGTTTTATTAATTAACATAATGAATATTATTGTATTCAAATTTATTTTTTTAATTATTGTTCATTTAATTAATGAGCAAGCATAATTAAATTCTTATCAAGTCAACATCAACCTTCGGAGCTATGATGCAGCGGTCAAGACATTCAGTTGTCTCCTATATATCCACGATTTAATTTTCAGTTACGATGTATTTTTCTTCCAAATGAGATTTACAAAGGATATTGAAATTCTCGGCCGTCTGCTACAAAGTGCTTCCTGATTTATCTTGATAACTTCCGTGGAGTCGGATCAACCACTCAGACTCGATGTTATTTAATCTGATTAATTATTATTTTTATTATTATTAAACACCAAATTTATTCCTCCCTCTAAAGGCTGATACTCCATTCCTTTTGACTGACACTCACATTAAATATTCAGATATCCTATTCCCTCTGCCTAATTTTAGGGGTCCTTGAGCTCATGTCTGCAAGTTCCCCAACCAGATCTGCTATCTCCATCTTCATCCCTTTTCCAGTTTGTTTCCAAGAAAAAGCTCAAGAACACTATCCACCAAATCATCAACTGCTAATTCTTTATGACAGTGGCAATGAGTCTACTCAGAACTGACCACCTTTCTTCAGCATATTCAACAGAAAGAACTCTCTGCCTACAATGAATTGTCTCAATCCTCTCATTCTTTATTGAAAAACATATTCCTGCACTCTTTCTCAGACATCAATGCTTAAACTATACTGACACACCACTTGGCAGTTCTTGGGAAAGGCACCAGTGGTTGCTTTTATTGGGGCATCTTCCTTGATCAACTCAATGGAACTGCCAAGTGACTTGCCAGTGAAAAAAAAAGAAGAAACAAATCTGGTTATCTTGTGGCCAGCAAAATTCTATGGTGGAAGCCTGGAACTGGCCTCTTGCATCTTTTCTGGCAGTCAGCAAGCAGAAATGAGCTCAGTTGTTGATACTGCTTTGGTTTGAATCCCTTGCTGTTTTCATGAAAAAAGGAGCAACATTCAGTTGAGAAATTTAAAGGAAAAAAAAAAGAACAAATTTGACAAACAGATAATAAGCACCTGCTTTCTTTGCTTGAGTGATTCTTGTATAATTTGTGCATAAAGGGATGTTTTTGATCAGTATACCGAGTGATTCTTCTATGATTTGTGCATAAAGGGATTGTTTTTGATGAAGAAAAAGGTTTGGGACCTTGATTTGTGGTTTGTGCCAATGAATTAATAGTAAGTTTCCGCGAAACCATGAGAGTATGGCAATAGTTCTTCCACCTCAACCCGAGAGCTAGAGCTCGTGCTTTTGATTCTATTGCGGTTGACTGTTTCGACCTCCGCGGTGAAAATGCTATGTACTGGTCTATGGTCGGAAAATCTCGACTCGCCGTGTAAATAAGCTAGCTGAGTAAGGCCTTGTCCATGCCATAATATGCGATCACACCTAAAAAGATCTTGCTTAGCTAAGAGACTAGATCAACTTGAGAAAGTTATGCCAAAGAAGAATTATAACACTACCATGCCGGTGTTCGCCTCTTCTCTTTACGGTGTATGTCTTCACCGGCATATCGGTCGGAGTTGTTTGAATATTTGTAGGTGGGGGGAAAGGATATCCTTCCTTCTTTCCATCCTTGGAAGACACGGCCGCACCGTTGCTCTATTCGAAGCTGTTTTTTTACAAAAAATGTATTGAGTTTAGAAGATTCATAGCTTTTAACTAGTCCACAAGGAGTCATTTTGCCCTCTCAGGGAGAATCCACATACTTTTGATCAATCAAATTAGTTCAAAGCAACACTAAGAAAGTAAAAGCTACCACTTAAACAACACTTATGAAAGAATTGGCCAACTACCTGATCCCTTTGCAACAATGCTCTCCAGTTGTGCATCTCAACTAGAGCTTTTGCTGATTGATACGAAAGTGCAATACGGTAGTTCAAGTCGCCGAGCCATATAATGCGACTGAAATAAGAACATGATAACAAGAGAAAACTATCATCAATTCATTCCTTTCAGATCACATGAGAGCAATATGAACAAGTGAATAGCAAAGTGTGAAGATTAATCCTACTCATGATCAAGAATTGTTTCGGGAGACTTGTCGTCAAACACTTTCTGCACTCGAGGAAACTTTGTTTTCCTTAATATCTCAATCACATCTGAGTTCCTCCGCAACTCATCTCCTTCTTTCTCTCCTGAAGTTAGATGACTACAGACGAAGCAAAAGCTCGTTCGATGCAAACACATGCTGATTGCTATCGAACCCTGCAGACGAAAACAAACAGTTTGCTAGTACCAATAGACAAAGTAGTCAGTGTAATGCAAGATGCAAGATGCAAGAAGCAAGATGTTAACCTTGTTTCCGAGATAACCCATTAGTCCCCTTCCGACACAAGAGACCTTCAAGTTCGTTATGTCGGTTCTAATTTCACTTCGAACCCAAATTGTCAAGAATATGCCAACCATCTGCTTACTTGCAACTAAGCAGTATCTAGAACTGTAACATAGGAATTAAGACATTTTCTGAGATAAAGATTTCTACCACTGAAGAGGTAAATCAATGGAATTATCGAAACAAACACCTCGAGTGAACCGATGAGGACGTATCGGTTTCTTCCAAATACTGTGGAGCTCCATAAGCAAATGGCATTGGTGAGAAAAGACCAGCATAAGGTGATTCTCCCCTGCCAATCTCATCATAGGGTGAGCCTCCATAACTGAAATTGGGATCAAAGTTGCTTGGCCTGCTCTCGATGCTCATCCGGTCACAAACACTATACCTTCGATCCAACCATGGTTGCATTACCGCGATATCATCACCAATTCTCAAACTACGACTCGTGTAGAGGACCGACGGTTGATGGAAGAATGATGAATTCATGTGCCTCGTAGAGGATCCCTCAAAATCAGCATCTAGCTCAACCAGTGGATTGGGGATCGGAGACGGTAAACGGTAGCTGCCGCAATTACCTGCGCCTGGAAGAGTGTTCAATGTCTTTCTAATGAGTGCCAGCCATTTCTTGGCCGGAATGTTGTCTTCTGAACCGAGAACGTTGCCGGCATTGAGAGGAACAATCTCTTGAAATCTGAAAAGGAGAAGAAGAAGAAGAATAAAAAAAAGGAACTAACCAAAATGTTACTTCAACATCTCAAAATTTAGCTGAGTGAAGTGCAGAACCAACCCCAGAACATAAATGTCTGCAGGTGGTGATGTATGGATCCATTCCTCAAGATTCAGAGTCTTTGTTGGGGACTTGCCACCAACGTTCCATGTCGATACAAAAATTCTATGAACCAAAAACCACATCAATAAGATATCAGAAAGCAAATTGTTGCAAGGAGCAAGAGAATTGATTACTTGTAATCCTGAACATCTGCAACTTGAGCTGTGTCAGCATCTGAGTTCCTCTTGAACTGTCTCTCTGAGAAATCGGGAAGGAAATGACTAACTTTTTTGTGGTCAAAAGATCAGAACAAGAGAGATGGCAACATTGTATTTACCTCTTCTGTTTTTCTTCGCTGTGTTTATCTCCATGTCTGCTGAATTGGCACTCCATTTCCCATCGTCTTCTGATGAAAACTCGGAATCGTTAATGGGGGAGAGAACAGAACAGCAACAAGAACAGGATACGAGGCCTACCTCTTCCAAACGCATCATCATCGGCGTGGAAGTGCTGAGGTTTGTTCTTGGTGCCGAACCATTTTCGTACCGTCTTGGACCAAGATGACTTCTCCAATCAAAACGAGATTATATATATATATATCAGAAAACAAGATCAGAATTCTCGAAGACCAAACATTTCTGCGATAGAAAACCTTGTCTTTCCTCGAGCTGTCATCTCTCATTGTTCCAGAAGTCCTCCTTCATGCACACCGCTGCTGATGCCGATGTCGATGTCGAAGAAGCGCAAAAGGCCGGTTTTTTTCGACGAAGAAGATGAAGTTTTTCCGCAAAGAAAGAGGGATCCGAAGCCTACGGATCCTAAGAAAGGGGAAAGCTGTGATTGTGGACGCAGATTCAGGGAAGAAGAGCGAATGGGAGAGCGCGCACTGCCTTCCTCCCCTCTCCCCAATGCCTAGGCCTTGTTTTCGGACTCCGCTACAGCAAAGCGTCCAATTTGAAGAGGAGAAAAAGCGGAAGCATGGAGCTTTATCCTCCCTCGTAAACCTGCCTTTCTCTCTCCTCGACTTCTTCCTCCCAGGCACTTTGCTTCCCCCAAAACCAGAACAAAGCTGGTAAGAAGAGTCCAAGAGAGAGAGAGAGTCGTAGAATACGAGTAGACAACTACGCATCTGCTGCCCGTCCCTCGTCAGTCCCTGTCTCCAGGCTGACTCTGCTCCTGCATCCTCAAAATCCTGCCCGCGGTCAGTTGGCTGTTCTTTTCTCACTGTTCCTTTACAGGAGTAACAAAAACCAGTGAAGAACACAAATGACAAAGACTCGTCTGATCCTCGAGAGATGATTATTAGCTTAAAAAAATCGAATTTTTCTACTCGCAATAGAATAGTTTGATCGCAAACAAGTCTCTCTACTCGTAAAAATGTGATTTTTTTCCCTTCCTGTTTTTGGTTTATCTTTTGCATTAAATGGAAGGGGAATGTCTAGAACAGCTTCGCCACTTTTCTGCGTGCAGTCAATTGTTTCCTAGAACGCTGGGCTGTCTGTTCTTGTCTACTGCTGCACCAACTGCCACAACATCTCCACCTCGAGCTTCCTCGTGGCTGTAGGGCTCCTCTGCTGCTCGAATGCTGTATTTAAGGGGCAGACCAGTTCGTGCGTCCTTCGAATTCAGGTTCCTGCCTGGCCTTCACTGAGCAGATAGGAGACACCCTGTTTGATTTAGCTCCTCAAGGCCATAAATTAAGGTGAGTTGCACTGGCACTCATGATCTTGCTCGAACCATCTTGGGAACTGTCTGAGGAGAAGCTGCCTCAGAATTGCCAAAGAATTACTAGGCACGTAGCCCTTCATATCAAACTGTCTGATCAATCAATAGGCCATGAATGCCCTTCCTTGTGATCTTCCATCAACCTCCTCCACCTCACAACCATGCATCAGTCATGTCAAAACTTCATATTCAATCCTCTACTTGTTTAATATGAATGACTGTAATATTAAGCTTTCTTTTTTCTTTTTGCTCTGCATCATGAGAAGCTTATGAAGAATATATAGACATAAATATATAAACAAATAGAGAGGGAGAGAAAGAAGAGTCAAAGGAGTAAAGTTTCTTCTCCAAACACTTTTCTTTTTCAGCTTTAAGACCTTCTTATTTAGCTTTATAGACTGAAGTCTCGCATAACGATTTGATAGAGGTTGGCCTTTCCCTCAAGTCATTTTCTTGGAGTTTCACATCAAAAGGAGCAAATAATTGAGAAAAAAGGAGGTTAAACTAAAGCAGCTTTAGCTAGATCTACACAGTAAGTTAGATTCTTGATCTTAAGGTCTTGCGATAATTAATGTAGGAGGATCCTATCGAACTAGATCAAATCTACCATTTTCGATAATAATATATATTAAAAAAACGACTTTTAAAAAGGTATTATTAGATTAGAAGAAAAATAGAATATTTGGATGAAATCTTCAAAGCAAATCATTTTACTTTCGAGTAATTTAACCCATGAAATGCTGCGTGATCTCAATTGAATTTGAAGATTAAATTTGGATATTTCGTATATGATCATCTTTTTTTTTTTCATGTTCAGACAGCTTTCATATCAAAATTATCGACCAAATTTAGGAGAATTTTTTTAACTTAATTTGAAAGAACACTTTATGTTTTTTTTATACTAAAAGACCTCTAACTTAAAGGAAAATTTTATAAAACGATGATTAAATCTATTATGTTATGTGGAATTGTATGTTAAGTTATGACACAAGAATAGAGAGTTGTAAATGTCCTGACATACCAGAATGAACATAAAAAAAATAAAAATATTAGAAAAAAACCGGGGTTGCACCTATGAGGGAAATTTTCAAAAGACATATTTAAGATGATACAAATATATACTTAGACGACTAATAAATACTCCAATTAAACGATATAAAATTATAATAAATGTTCATATTAATTAAATGAGGAATATCAAAAAAAAAAACTTGATTAATAATAATAAAATAAGATAAAAATCGGGGTTACACCTATGAGGGAAATTTTCAAAAGTCATAGTTAAGATGATACAAATATATATATACTTAGACGATTAATAAATACTCCAATTAAACGATATAAAACTATAACAAATGTTCATATTAAATGAGGAATATAAAAAAAACTTGATTAATAATAATAAAATAAGATAAAATTTATTTAAATAATAATATAATAGGGATATAAGCCATATTAAGAAATTCCTAAAAATTCACTATAGCTGGGGCTTGAACCGCAGGTACCTAGGTGATAACTTGGATGCCTTACCGTTACGCCATAGTTGTTATTATTGGCTATTATTGTAATTTGAATTATTTTCTCATGTAGGGTTTTATTGGGCTAAAATCTGGGCTTGAAATAACATGGCCCAAGAATGACTTATGGGCCTCTTATTAGTCCAATAAAATTAAATCATCTTCTATTGTTGAATTCATTTATTTAGTTAAAGTTCAAGGATTTATTTAGAAAAGTATGTTATATTATTCTTCAGAATAATACATGACAATTAAATCAACAAAACTATATATATATATATATATAATCCATAATTGAATTCTACTTGTGTGTTCAATTGATTGTGTCAAATATATAATTCAGTGAAAATGGAATTCGAATTAACAATATTTACACAATTAAATCATAAGATAGAAGTCATTTTAGTGTACTGTACTAATAGACAAAGAAATTAAGTAAAGACAAGGAGACTCTCTCAGGGATCACTATGAAATATATTGTCTTAGTTCAAGCCATTCAAATCCAAATGCAACCAAATAAACACAAGGATGACTTCATTTCTTATCAATAATTTTAACTTTTTCATAGCACAAATATGCAACAAGACAATCACTCTCTTTTTTCTCAAACCAAAAAAAAAAAAGAACAAGAAAAGGAGAAGATAAAAAACTCACTACCCATTTTTGTGTGGTTGTGGTCACAGAGAGTGATCACTCTTGTCAAGTGACAAAGAAACATTTCATGTGTGTCAGTGTACTATTTCATATGTTGTAGGGCAGCCACTTTAATTTCTGAAAAATAATAATAATAATAATAATTAATTTTATGATATGTGTAAGATCTATATATGGAGAATAATTCCAAGTTTCATCACAAGAGGTCAGTTTATATGCAACAGTTTTTGATCTTCTGTGTTTCTTGTACTTCCTCTGTCTATTTTTTTTTTAACTTTTAGAATTTACTTTTAGAATGACAATTTATCTGTTTTTTGTTTGTTTATACTACAAGCTAAGGGCTGATAATAAATATGTATATCTCTCTTTAAAAATGAATAATTTTCAAGTTAATAAATGAGTGCATGAATCAATTAGTGGTCCTTGTAGATAAAGGCTATCCAATAATTTAGAAGCCTAAAGTTCCTTTAGAATCTTGCTTCAAACTTAAAATAAATAAATAAACAATTTTTTGGACCCAATTGAGAATATTATCATTGCCAAAGAGAGAAAAAAATGTAGATCACTACCCAAAAGTGGAAGGTGCATCTCATGGAGTTCAATCCACCAATTCTTGTTCTTGGTACCTTCAAATAATTGAATAGATTATTCACCCCCAAAGATAAATTATTATTATTATATTAAAAGGGGGAAATTTGTGGTAAAATGTCACAGTAAGAATTGGAGAATCAGGGAAAATAATTTAATGAAGTAAATAAAATAGTTGTTCATACTGTTTTGAATTGGTATTTCTTTTTTTGGACATTTAAGTTTGTGGTTCAACTTTGAGAACAAAGAAATCAATGCTTCAACCAACTTCTTTGTTATATATATATGTCATCCAAATAGTAGCTTAAAACATTATTCAAGGATGTTCTTTTTCCCCGTGATGATCATAGCAACATGAACAGCAAAGCTCTTTTTTTTTTCTTTGAAAAAAAAATTATAGAGAAGGGAAAGGACTTTGGTGTATTTAATTGGGCAGTAGTCAAGAGCCAACGCATGCTTTATTTTCTGAGAGCGAACAAGGACAAGTGACAGCAAGGGCACTGCATTTCTCTTTCTTTTCTTCCTATTTTTTATTTCCACTATTTTAATCCATGCATCTTCTAATGCTAAAATTGCATATTTATTAAAAAGAAAAGGAACTATTGCATCTTTTCCAAGCTGTAGTGACAATTGCCACAATGATGCCACCATCTCCTCCCTCTTTGTTCTCATCAAAGGAATAGGGCAGCTAAAAAAAATGATCTATTCTAGGTATGCAGCTTTCAGTCATAAACAAATGATCTATTCTAAGTGCCTCCATGGATTGGTCCTGTTGATGATTTCTTTGGTTTCAAGAGTAGCAGTGTGAATTTTATACCTGTGAAGAAGAAGAAGAAGAAGAAGAATTTGACAATGACTTTCATGAAGAGCCTTGCTATAGTGCACTGTCTATTGGGAACACCATTTCATGGAGATCAGATGTGAAATAGCTATCTATCAGTTTGGATTCAATTCTAAGGTTTTGGTTGCTGTCTCACCAACTCAATGTTGGGAGAGAAGTCCTTTTCATCCTTGTCTGTTATCTTTCTTTCTTGATTACTGGGCCTTAAATGTGAATTTTGTGTTGTTTTCAGATGTGATTTGCCATTTAGTGAATATCACTTTGTAGCTCTGTTCTTGGACAGGCACAGCCAGTTCAGTTATGTGATCTTCTTCCTCGGATTTGAAATCGGATCAAACTAAAAGTGTAGCTAAGTCCTGGCCTTCAATCATGGCAACAATTTCACACTCCGGGTCGAGGCGCTTGTATTCATGGTGGTGGAACAGCCATATCAGTCCTAAGAATTCCAAGTGGCTTCAAGAGAACCTCTCAGGTGAAGAATTTCGATCCATCTTTGTTCTTGTTTGAAGTTTAGAACTTCAATTAGCTATCAGCTTGAATCTGATTTAGAACTTGTAAGCTAGATTTGAACGTATACTACTACTTGAACAGACATGGATAGCAAGATAAAAGTTATGATCAAGATCATAGAAGAGGATGCTGATTCATTTGCAAAACGAGCAGAAATGTACTACAAGAAGAGACCTGAGCTCATGAAACTAGTGGAGGAATTCTACCGCGCTTACCGCGCTTTAGCAGAGAGATATGACAATGCCACCGGAGTTCTTCGCCAGGCTCATCAAACAATGGCTGTTGTTTTTCCAAACCAGATCCCACTTGAAGTTTCTGATGAGCTGCCGATGGATTCTGAAATGTTTGAACTTTTTGATGGTGATGATGAGGCCATGAAGATGGATAGACCTTTTCCGGAGGCAATCGATCTGAAGAACTTGCCTGAGATGTTTACACTTGAGAAGCTTAAAGAAATGGAAGAACTTCAGAAGGTCAGGGAGGAAAACAACAGAGTGAATGAGCAAAAACTTTCATCTACTCTCAAGATAATCGATCTTCAGGATGAGATAATTTCTCTGAGAGGAATCAAAGGAAAGCTTCAAGATGAAGTGAAGTTGTTCAAGGAGGAAAAGGAGCTGCAGTATCAGGAGCTCTGTGAAATCAAAGAAGACCGAAACAATTTAGAGAAACTGAAGGAGAAGGTTGAGGAGGAAAACAACAGACTGAATGAACAAAGTCTTATGTTTACTGTAGAAATGCTAAATCTGAAGGATGAGATAGTTTTCCTGAAGGATTCGAAGGCCAAACTGAATGAAGAACTTGAAATTTGCAGAGAGGATCTACATGAACTTGTCAAGAAACATGAGCATGAATTGGAACACTTGCATGAGAAATTGCAAGACATGGAACTGATAAAGTTGAGCATAGAGGAAGAATTAGAGAGGGTTAGGCAGGAAAATACCAAACTTGGAGAAGAACTCGAACGATGTAGAGGGGAGAAGGAAGTTCTTAATTCAGCACAGAGGCACAGTATCTTGCAAGAGCAAATACAAGCAGTCACTATGGAGATGGAGAATCTTCAGGCAATGATAAAAGAGTTGAAAGATGGAAACAATGACTTGAAGGAGATCATCAAGAACCATGAATGTCAACAAGTTGTTAACTCAGACAACCTTAGAAAGATTCAATCGATGTCGGAGCAGAATGCCATACTGGAAGCTTCACTTTCAGATGCAAATGAAGAACTGGAAACATTAAGAGAGAATGTTACAATTTTAGAGAAGAGACATGAAAATATCAGGAGAAGGGTTTTTCTGGACGAAGATGAAAAGGATGTGCTCCTCTCTCATATGGATGTGGCTGCTCGGAACATCGAGAAACTCCTGGGAAGAAATACATTCTTGGAGAACTCCCTCTCTGATGTGAATGTTGAACTGAATACACTGAAAGGAAATTTCAAGATCATAGATGAATGTTGCCAATCTCTTCATGGTCAGAAATACTCACTTCTTTCTGAAAAGGATACTCTTCAGACAAAGGTATGTTCTTTATCAATCTTATATTATGCTATAGATTCATAGCTGATGCAACCTGAAAAATAGTCATTGGCTCAGTTCGAAAGAATCAGCTGGAGTTTAAGGAACTTGGAGAGTAGCTACACTGAATTAGAAGGTAAATGCTCAAATCTGGAGCGCGAAAAAGCTTCGGCACTTCAAAAGGTTGCTGAATTGCAAGAATTTCTGAGGCTCGAAAAGGAAAAGCATCAATCTCTCATTCATTCGAGTAAAAGTCAGCTGAGTGCATTAGAAAACCAGCTCCACCTTGGGGAACAGCAGTGTTGGAAAATGGAGGAAGAACTGGAAGTGGAACGGCAAATGGTCATCAATGGTCAGATTGAAGTATTCATCTTGCAAAGATGTTTACATGATATCGAGCAAAAGTGCATCACTAAAGAGAAAGAAATTGCATTCTTTGAAAAGAAAAGTGAGAAATTAAGGGGTTGGATCATTCAGATAACAAACATGCTTGAGATTGATCTGAAATGGGGTTCATTGGATGATGCCAAAGAAGAATTTCTTTTACAACTTATTTTGCATGAAGTCAGACGCTTGATCAATTCTATTTCAGAGGCACATGACGAGAAGCAAATTCTGATTCTTGAAAAATCAGTGGTTGTTACTCTTCTTCAGCAGTTTGGATTGTATGTCGCCGATCTTAGAGGAGAAGTTTTGGCTTGTAACATGGAAACTCAATCAAGGGAAAAGGAATTTACAGTGCTAATAGGAAAGAACAATAAAATTTTCGAGGCTAACAAACAATTGGAGGAAAAGTTGCAGAGTAGCAACCAGAGGGAGGAGCTATTGAAGGATGAAGCAGACATTCTATTCAGGCAGTTGTCACAGTTACAAGAGGCTCATCGCAAGTTGCAAAGGCAAACCGCTAGAGTGGTCGAAGAAAACCAGCTTCTTTCGAAGAAACTAAATGCAGTGACAATAAAGAAGGACAACTTGGAGGAGGAGGCCAACTTCTTGCTTGTAGAGATCATGACCTTAGATTACCTTTGCGCGTCGCTCACGAGTTACCTTGCTGAGACAGGATTGGAGCTGAAGCTGGTGAGTGATGAAAGGGACTATCTTTGCAAGGCACAAGATGAACTGATCAAGGAGATAATGCTGGTCCATAGAAAAGTTAAAATGCTTGAACTTGAGAACAAACAGCTTGAATTATCATTCACCGACTTGAACGAGTGCAGAAGATGTTTGTCGAGGCTTCACAATGATATGAACATGGCTAGAAATGTAATCAATGCTTGTGAAGATAAGCTATTACTAGATAAAGACATGGTGCAAGTTACAAAATCAGAGTTGCACAGGAACATAGAAGAATCTAAGATCAAGGTTATCGAAGCTAAGTTAGCTAAACAAGAAATGGAGAAAAGTGATAATTGTGGAATCGGAACAGACTATCAAGCAGAAATTTCATCATTGCTGAACGACATACAGAGTGCCACAGTTTGTGTAACATTCTTTAGAGACAAAGTAATTGAACAGATACTGCAATGTGAAAGCATACAGAGAAATGGGATGCTGCACAGGAAAGCTTTACATGATGAAATCATGATCAGAGATGAAACAGTCAATGAACTGAAGGAGAAAGTGAATAGCCTTGAGGTTGACAACAGAAGATTGAACAAAGAAGTCAATACGTATATGTCAATTCTAGAGACTTTCTTGGATGATATCAATATCTTGGAAGAACAGTCTCAATCTTTTGGGAAATACCATCCATCACCAAGCAACCAGGGAAAACAGGTTCTCTTTAGTTTAGCAAATGAAACTAGTTTTATCCAATCAAGCAAATGAACCAAATTGTCATGTCAAGTAGCTACTAATCTACATTTTTCACCAAGTTAATAGAAATTAGGAATCTTATTAATACTCATTGTTCTATAACAAAAAAGTCGAGTTTTTTTTCTTTCAGGGCAACCAAGTCAGCCATATGTACAAGAAGCAAGAGACAAACAAAGCTCATGGTGCTCGATCGCAGCTAGGAATCCCAGAATTGTGCCACTTAAAAGCGAAGATCAGGGCACTTCAGAAGATGGTGAAGGATACCAGGAACCTCTTGGAGCTGGAAAGGTTAGACTCAAATGCTAGCTTAGAGGCTGCATGGCACGAAATAGAAGCACTGAGATCAAAAGACAACTCTGATAACGGTAGCCGCAAGAAAAAATATGAAAAGATTATGAGAAATATAGAGCTTGACATTGTGTTGAATGCTTCATCACTGCCAACACAATTGAAGGACATCCATTCTCATGAAGGAAGAAAGAGAGAAAATGTCAAGGAAACCTTTTATCAAAGGCTTGAAATGTGGGGAACAACTGAAAAGGATAGCAGTAAACAAAAGCAGAAATCGCCCATCGTAATTGAGGAAGTGGAGAGAAGCCATGCTTCAAATGAGCTGGTATCTGAGAAAGAGTTGGGCGTTGACAAATTAGGGGAGCCTAAAAAATCTGAGATAGAATCCGACCATGAACGGAACCAAATGGAGATGGAGAGACTTTGTTCTAATGCACAGAGGCTCTTGGCACTTCAAGCAAGTGTTCAAGAACTACACAAGAAAATGGAAGCACTAGAAAACATCAACAGCACCTCACTTGAATTCGATGCTGTCAAAGTACAATTGAAGGAGGCTGAGGGAACCATCTCTAAGCTGGTTGAGCTCAACAGCAAGTTAACAAATAAAGCTGGAGACTTGACTGAATCCAACGACGAAGTCAGGGAGATCAAGAAAGATGCAGGAAGCAGAAACAGAAGGCAAATCTCAGATCGGGCTGAGAAGGTGTCTGAAAAAATTGGAAAGCTGGAGTTGGAGCTGCAGAAATTGCAGTTACAAGTGCAGAAAATGGAAGAAGAAGAAAACAGAATCAGAAAGACTAAAATTGTGGATAAATCTGGGATGCTTCTGAAAGAATACATATATGGAAAGAGAGAAGTTCGTAAGAAGAAGAGAGGCTCCTGTCGATGCATGAGGCCAAAGACAAAGGGTGACTGATCTCTTGGAAATAAAGGTTTCATGCAAGCATGATAATTGTAGCTACAAGAATGCTATAAAATTTTCATATGTTGACAGTGCATTGTTCTTATTGTTGTGCCTTGAAAGTTGTTCGCGTCTAGAATTGCTGGCAAATTAACAACTAATCAGTTACATAGAGGTGATTGTTTAGACCCTCTATTGGGGAGTGATAGTGTTGGGAATGGATTGATGTAGTGTTCTGTATGGAATTTGAAATGAGCATTGTACCTATGACAGGTATCTGATATGAGAGTTGTCAACTAGAGTTCAAACCGTGCAGACTGTACAAACTCCATTTCAAGTGCACTCTTTCATAAATTTCACATCAAACCACATAGGATAAAAGGTTGGACGTATCAAAATGCAACACAATTTTAATTAACTTATTTAACATAACGCACCCTCAAAAGAATGTCAAAAACCCTAAGTGAGGAAGAAAGCACAAGAGCACGTCGGTAAAATCTCTCATGCATTTCCTATCTAAAACGACGCTTCTGTCCCAAGTTTTTTTATTGCATATTCTGTACAGAATGCATGGGAAACCTCACTCATCTGGCCAATTTCTCAAACTAAATACTAAATACTCTTTGATCGGATGCTCGTTGATGGTTGCTAGGAGAGTAGTTGGGGCAGTCAAAAGAAATCCAGCACTCCACTTACTGTGATCGGTGGTTTGATGTCTATTCTTGTCGCTTTACCCTCAGCAGCCAAATGAGACAAGGTATTTGCCTCTTTGGGTGGTGTACCAGGTGCGGTCCAAAGAGTTGCATGAGGCCATTCATTTTTAGAGTCTATCTTTTCGCTGTTGATTGATCCCAGTTGCACTTCTAAAGCAGCCAGTTTGTCGGAGAATAGCAATGCCGTAAAATCAACTGGGACATTCTGCTTCAGGAAGACACCATAGCTAGCAACAGAAGTGACACCGTGACTTCTTTTATGGGCTAGCGTTACATGAGCTTTCATCAGGCTGTTTGCCAAGTTTTTGCCTTCAATGAAAGCCTTGGCTTTTGCATCTGTGCAGGCCACCTGTTCAGACACAAGTTGATAGGTTACTGTCTGGATGCAACGGTTCAGAGAGAGAGAGAGAGAGAGGGAGAGAGAGAGAGATCAAAGAGGTACCTTATCCAGGGCGCTTTTAATTTCTTCCACAGGCAATGTGACGGCAGCAAAAACAATGTTACCGAACTTTCTCTTCTCACTCTCTGGCGTCTTGAACCCCCCTTTCGCCACATCTTTCAATTGCTCTAGGACTCTTTTTACAGCAAAGTCAAATGGAACCTGGAACCACAAGTTTCAATTTATATACTAACAAATATAATGACGAGTGACGTAGCTAGCAAATTATTTTAGTAGCGCAATTTGATTTAAGGATATAAAACTTGACATGTATAATTTAGACAATATTAAGATAAAATATATAAGGCGTATAAGATGTAACAATGTTTATTGTCCATGACATGTTTTCATATTTTACAATAGCTGCAAAAATACATCTCCATCAAAAAACTTAGGCTGAAGTTTTCATTTATACCATTCTTAATTAGACAGTTTAATTTCATTTCTCTATATAGTATGAAAGATGATATTAGTATTATTAATTAGAAAAACTTGTCATCTCATGTCCACCACAAGCCATACTTATCTACCTAAGATTTACATGCACTTTATTACCATGCTTCCTACTCTAATCACCCGTTTTAGCATTCCACACAACTGACTTCACCATGCGATGATTTATTCGACAAGCTTGTGATGACCAAGGCGGTCACTAAATAGCCTCTCAAAGTTGTCAGTAGCTTTCATAAGCATGTAGTCTAGTGGCTCAGTGAGGGCATCACTGACAACAATGTTCCTAATGACAATGATTCTATTAAAGAGAGGCCACATTTTGAACTAGGGCTAGCAACCAAGCAGCTAAACTGGTAGGCTTGAGGAGACAGGCTAGGAGGGAAGACATGAGTTACTGGAGAGGTAGATTTAGTGTTGCGATTTACATAATACAACCTATGATCAATTGAAGAGGTAAAGATTTTAATTAATAAGATCTATGTCATTACTCATGCCTTATAAACAAATGCAATTAAAATGTCAGATTAAAAACGTGTCTTGAAGGAACTGCGAATAACAATGATTGCAATGATAGATTGTTAAGCTCTTTTTTTATCAATGGATCACTCACAAGATTGTAAAAAGGCCTGTCAGAGAAAATAATAATTCCCTTGTTTCTATAGTGAGTAGATATTGGAGAGAATGGGATATCGAAGTTAAAAATAGGAAAAATGTTTTCTTAGCTATTGTAATTTGTGAAATCTGATGTATTACACAAGAGGGCTATTCAAACTAAAAACGTGTCAAGGAATGAGCCAGTTAAACATAGGCAATAGTTTGTTCAGTGAACTGAGTGAAAAACAAGAAGTTACTTACCTGAATCGCATTCAGATGATCAGCATTTCCAAATAAAATCTCTCTCAGCCTTTTTTCCCACCGCGACCACTCCTTTGCATATGAACCTTTGGCAGGTTCCAGTCTAGATTACAATATCATGCCAATCAACATTTAAAAGACACACAATGCAATAATACAACTAACAAAGATTTTTAAGAAGTCAATATATAACAATTTGCAGTCAAACGGATATATTAAATAAATTCACAAACACATGAAAATATAAGAGACAGATAAAAACAAGTGTCGCTAATACAAAAGATAATAATAGAGAATGTTTTAGATCTAGAAAAAGGAGTACAAAAAAGGTGGATTTGATTATAAAAGTTGTAGATTTACACGTTAGAATATTTTTAGTATCTTTGAATCTTATAAAAGATTTAAGCTAGAAAACTTGAATGGAGAAGTATTCACAAAAATTGCCATAATATATAAAATAATATTTATTTGCTTCAGAAAGTGATAGATGAAGTTTAGTGCTGAGATAAGATGGATCAGGATGTGAATTGCAAAATGACTTAAAACTAAATTATTGATTTAGGTGTATATTTATAAAGATTTGATAATATCAAACTAGAGCAGATGATTTAAGAAAACATCTTGTATTTGATTTTTCTTTTTTTCTTTTTTTTTTTTTCCTGACACAAAGCATGTTATTAATAACTCAATTATTAAACGCATAACTTATTTTTAAGCTTTTGTACCAAAATTGTTGCATCAAGACAAAGAGAGGAATGAATTATTCAGCACAAAATATCACATTTCTAATTTCTAATTTCTAAGTTCTAATGTACCTTCCATGTCTGTTGGTATGAAGCCTGTAAAGGTTTATGCCTTCATTCAATATATCCTTCACTGAGTCTGGTAAGGGTTTCCTGCAAAAAACAAAGTTCATATCTAAATTGATAGGGCATACCATATGACATAAGAGTGAAGAAGTTATAATTGACAAATTCTCAATTACAGAAGTATTTGTTTATTGTTTATTTCCTTTGATTTCAGGTCCTATTTTTATGAATTTCCACTTTACAAATGTTCATCTTTACCAGATGAAATGCTTACGAACTTCAAATTTTGCAATTTGACCATAGTAAGCAAAGCATAACAATCTATTTACCTATCTGGTTTAAGCAAAGGCATCTTCACCACTGAGCCAAATCGCTCATACAGTTCGCTTTCAAAATCCCTGCGATCCTGAAGAAAATGCCCACCCATTTATCAAGAGAATGAATTGTAAAATAGTTCTACTAATTCAACATACAGTGACAGATTAACATGCCTTGCCATCATAGAGGTGATAAAACATTAACAACACATAACCTGCATTTGGAGATGCCTTGTCCAAATTTCCCTTTAAAGTTGAGCCAAAAGCAAAGCCAACAACTGTAAGTAGGCAATCATTGTTGGAACTCTTAAAATTATAGGAAAATAGGAATTACCGGATGGTTTACTCGTTGTAGTACACGAAATATGAAGACAGCCAAAGCATCAAGAGAAAATGGATTAGAATCAGTCCCTGCAAATTAATAAAATAATTTAAATAGTGTCTTAAGGAAGAAATATTAACCGTTTCTGATGAACTAGTTTCTATAAAGAACTCATTTCTCTGAAGAAAATTTAAGGTTGGGGAAAATACCCAAATGTACATCTATAGGGGATAACAAAAGCATGCTTAACCAGATACATGGATAGGATGAAGGAAAAAAATATAAATCCTCTCTTCGTTTACTTACACAGAATTATCTGGAATGAAAATTGTATAGTTTGGTGATTTCATTATGTAGATGACAACCTAGGAACTAACAACGAGGGTATTTACCAAATTGCTAAAGTCAAGAAAAGCAAAGGAGTGATTTGGCACTATTAAATGTGTCAATGATGGAGATCAAAAGATTATTGAAGGTAAAACAATTATGAAAATATTAAAAAAAATACAAACTATTTAGCAAGCACACAGAAAATCTTCTTTTAAGAACAAACCTTCTGATTCAGGAATGACAGGAATAGCTGATGCCTTTGTTGTTCGGCACATATCTTCAATCTGGGAATTGAATGAACAGGTTAACCAAACTTGCCAAAATAAAGATGCATATGAATTACTTGGAGAAATTCTAGTTAGTAGATCATTGCCTGCCTCCACACTTCTTCATTTGGGGCATTTTTGTCTGCAAGAGTTATGGCATAGGGTCTCTTTTTTCGCTCATCAGCCACTTTTTGCCAATATCTTCCTGAAAAGATAAATTATATGCTAGTGAACATTGTTCTTACTTTTAAAAGGATATGAGTTCATACTAAAATGTTATAACAGTGTGATTGGATTCACAATCAACAAAGCTTTTGAAAGTAATTGCATATATAAATAGAAAATCAATTTCTTTTGTGGAAAAACTCTTGGCAAAATAGAAAAGATCTAGACTACTTAAATCTAGATTCTTCTTTGCAAACAGATTTAGCCCATAATCTAAAAATTACTGCCTATAGGGTGGATCTTGGCAATAAGGCTTTATTTGCTTTAAGCAAGCAAAATAATATTCATACTCTAGACGTGAGAACTAAACTCCAGGAACAGGGCTCACAGCTAGAAGAAATCAGCCGTCTTTCAAAGATTGTTAGACAACAACGAGAAGATTTACTGCAGTTGCTGAAACAACAAAATCAACTGAAAGAAGAAATATTGCAACTGAGGCAAGACTATCTGAAGAAAGGATGCTGATTACTGGCTCAGACCAGCAAGACCGTACTTTCATAATGGAAGATTCTTATGAACGCCTAGCTCAAGCAGAGTTAGAATATATCCATCTTGGGATATTGCAGGTACGCTTCCAAATCCTCCATAGACGCTATGCGGGGACTATGGCTCTCATAGTATTCAGAGACACTCGATGGAATACTGATGATAGAAGCATTATTGCTGCAATGGAGATTGATCTCGCTGAGGGACACCAGCTAATATATGTTATGCCTGATATTATGTTAACAATTAAAGATTTCTTCAGGCATATTCAGATTTCCATTCAAACCCATGGATATGAGTCATGGGAAGGAGCAGAAGCTAATCTGCTTGTAACAAGAAGTATCACCTCAAGACTATCAAATACTCCAAACGTGGGATTTGCATTCCGAGTTGAAAAGGTTGCGGAATACCTCCGGTCAAAGGGGGTCAAAGCAATTGATGCAACCAAACATTCAGCCATTAAGTTCCAAGGCAGTCAGTGGAACTTACGACCTTCAAGGGTAATTCTCCCTATGCAACCATCATCTTTATTATCTTCAACTAACTATGATGGCAGTACTTCAATACAATTTGGAGGCTATCAACCAGCTGCTTTATCTAAAGCACCTCTGTACAATAAGGAAGACGATGAGACTGATGAAGAACATATAGTCGGTGTGATTACTATCATTGATGATTCGCTGGATGACTACCCAGTTCTTACAACTACTAATGACTTGCTCCAAGATTACCCAGCGCTCGCAGCCTTCGAAGATTCTCTCCTCCAAAGCATGGTGGGAGAAGAAGAAAGTAGTGAAGAAAGTGAAGAAGAAGCACTCTCAAAAATCCTTGAGGGAACAACAATCTCATCACCAAGAAGCCGATACAACATCAATACTACTCTTGATGATTATCCTGAGCTCCAAAATATTGAAAGAATTCTCTCCACTGGGGAATCAGCAATAAGTCATTACAGACCACCTCAAGACGAGGAGATGGATATTCCAGGATATGCCCCAGCAGGAAGCTCAAGAGGTTGGGCAGGCATTGAAGAAGCCAACCTAGCCGGAAAAAAGCCAAAGAAGTGGGAAAACAACTCTGAATGGTTCCAACTACCATCGGCTAACGCAAGAAGAGGTTCGGTATTTGTAATGCCTTATGATTTTGACCCAAAGGTTTTTGACAGATGGGAAAGCTCTACCCTTATCCACCTTGCGGACAAAAATTTTGAGCTCCCAGAAGACAAAATTCTATATATTGAAAACCTTCTTGGAGAATCAGAGAAGAAAGCATTTGTGACTTGGCGAATGAAATATCAAGAGGAATTTGAAGATCTAAAGAAGCAAGCCATGGGCAATAACGGTACGCAAAATGTTCTTAATCAAATGAGGCTAATTTTCTACCTTGAAAATCCAAAGGTAGGAACAACTGGTGAACAGGACAGCGCCTACAAAACCCTGAAGAGCCTGGTATGCAATGAGATGACTGACAAGGCGGTGTACCGATACATGAATGACTATTTCCACTTGGCATCTAAAAGTGGAAGAATGTGGGTGAATGAAGAATTATCAACAGAATTCTTTACAAAGCTACCAAGACCCCTGGGAGATAGGGTTGAGAAGGCATTCAAAGAGAGGCACCCTACCAACACAATAGGGGTGGTACCAAGAATAGCCTTCACCAGACAATTCTTGAAAGACATGTGTCAAGAAGCCCTTTTTCAAAGCCAGCTCAAAAAAATGAACTTCTGTGGCAATACACCTGTTCATGGTGTATATGGGAAGAATAAGGAGAAAACAGGTAAAAAGTTTGGTGCTAGAAAAAGCACGACTTACAAGGGAAAGCCTCATGATTCCCATGTAAGAATTGGTAAAGCAAAACACCTTGCTTTACGTAAAAAGAATTGCAAGTGCTATGCATGTGGTGAAACAGGCCATTATGCGTCTGAATGCACAAACCCTAAGAAAATAATGAAAAGGGTTGCAATCTTAGACTCTCTGGAGTTACAGGAAGGGATAGAAGTAGTCTCCGTAGGAATGAATGAATCAGATTTATCTGATATCTACTCTGTTTCTGAAGGAGAAGACCTACCCTATCAGCCTGAAGAATTTGATATTTTTATGCTCCAACAAACTGACATTTCGCAGGAAACCTTGAAGATAAGAAGAACGCATCCTCTGGCATTTCTACCTCAAAGAAAGACTGAAGGAGCGGCTGGCTATGACCTAGCAACATGTGAAGGTTGTGTTCTGACGCCACATTCTCATGCCATACTTAACACTGGCATTAGTATCAAACTACCAGAAGGAACCTATGGAAGGATAGCTCCTAGATCTGGCTTATCAGCAAAAGGTATATTCATTAATGGGGGAGTTATTGACGCTGATTTTAGAGGAAGCATTCAGGTGATCCTATTCAACTTCTCATTTGAGAACATATTATTCAATATCGGTGATAATATAGCACAGCTCATTATTGAGAAAATAGCACTCCCAGAAGTAGAGGAAGTACAATTTTTAGATCAAACTCAGAGAGGATCTCGAAGCTTTGGATCAACAGATAAACAAGAAGAAAAGAAGGCATCAGCAGCATTTAAACCAGTGCCTATTCCTATTAATATGCTCCAGGTTATAGAAGATGAACCTTCTGAATATTTAATCGGAGAATCCGAATGGCGATCCCAAATGCGGGTCTCAAGAAAAGAATACTTATGTCAACATGACTGGAGTTATGATGAAACTACTACAGCTGATTGTAGAGACTGCAAACTTGAAGCAAGAGCAGGTAACAGAATTGACTGTCGAAAATGCAAATTAATCATCTGTTCTTTATGTACATATCATTGTTTCAAAATTTCATGGCCAAGTACAACTAGAACACAGATGAAGAAGACAGACTGGAAGTCACTCTCAGCCCTGCAAAGTAATTTGATACAAAAGTTCATTAGAAGAGAAAATGAACTTGAGGAAGAAGTCAAAAATTTGAGACAGCAAATCTCTGGTATGGAAGAATTAGCAATTATACAGGAAGCCCCCTCAGAATATGAAAGGGAGTTAACAGAAGTCCAGCAAGAAAATGCTTTCCTCAAGCTAATGAATGAGAAGCAGCAGAAGGAAATTGAAGCCTTAAAACAAGAGAAGCAACTCCTGCTGGAACTCGGGGAGATAAATAAAAGGGAATTAATGGATCTCAAAACCAGGTTACTTGTTCCCTCATCTCTTCCTGTACTGACATTTGATGAATATTATGTTAATGCTGCACCGCAGAGAAATAATCTCCTAAACATCAAGGTGAGAGTAGAGATTAACAATCAAGATTGTGTCCTAAATGCAATATTGGACACTGGAGCCGCAACTTGTGTCTGTGACGGAACAAAGATTCCCAAGGAGTTTAGACAACAAGCCTCTGTAGACGCTCTCATTCAAGGTGTTAATAGTGCAACAAAAGTAAGTGAAATTCTGAAGGAAGGAAAAATTTGGGTAGGTGAGCAGTACTTTAGGCTACCCAGAACTTTTGTCATGCCCTCCTTAGCAGAAGGATTAAACTTCATTCTTGGAATGAATTTTATTCGAGCAATGGAAGGAGGACTGAGAATAGAGAAAGGGGAGGTGACTTTTTACAAACTGGTTACCACAGTTTCAACCCCTTCCACTGCACACCAGGTAACTCTACTTGAAGAACTGGATCTTGAGTTAACTGAATATTATGATATTTGTGCAGCTATGCCACAAAAGGGTATCATTAATCAAGAATTGATTGATCCCCGAGAACTTGAAAGGCTAAGAAAGCTTGGCGTTATTGGGGAAGAACCATTGAAGTTCTGGGAAAAGAATCAAGTAAAATGCAGAATAGAGGTCAAGAATCCAGATTTGATCATAGAAGATCGACCTCTCACTAGATCTTAAAGTAATCAGGCCATCATCTAGTAAACACAGAACCACAGCCATAATGGTGGAATCAGGTACGGAAGTTGATCCTGTTACTGGCCTAGAGAAACGAGGTAAAGAACGTTTGGTTTTTAATTACAAACGTCTTAATGACAATACTGAAAAAGACCAGTATTCTTTACCCGGTATTAATACAATTATTGCACCAAGTTATGATGGAACCGGAGTTAATTCCGTGGACGGCATTCGGGCGATTGATGGATTATATGAATGGCTTGTTATGCCATTCGGCCTTAAGAACGCGCCTACAATCTTTCAGAGGAAGATGGACAATTGCTTCCGAGGTACTGAAGAATTTATTGCTATTTATATTGATGACATACTTGTGTTTTCAGATACCTATGAGGCGCATAAAAGGCATTTAAAGGCCTTTATCACAATCTGTGAGCAGAATGGGCTGATACTTAGCCCAACCAAGTACAAAATTGGAGTTAAACAAGTGGACTTCTTGGGAGCCACTATTGGGGATTCTAAAATCAAGCTACAACCACATATTATCCAAAAAATCCTAGAGACAAAATCTGAGAGCTTGACTGAAATACGAGCACTAAGAAGGTGGCTAGGAATCTTGAACTATGCAAGAGCGTACATCCCTAATCTGGGAAAACGCTAGGACCACTTTACTCCAAGGCGTCAATTGAAGGATGAAGCTTGAGTACCGCAATGAATACTTGATTATAATAGTACGGAGAGACAACAGAATAGACTGAAGTCATGTATTTACCTAATCGGGTTGATGACAGGACTCGTAGGCGGATTCTGCTTACGATCATGAGCTTTCAAGAGGGCATTACCCTTCGGATATTTAGGGATTCCTTTGAGCAGTGGAGTGTCTTGGGATTTCGTATGATAGACCACTATCTGATTTTTAGTCCAACACTAAATGCTTGCGTCGAAGAAGATGCTATCTTCTGCAGGCAAGGCGCAACTAATTACTCTGTGCTACAGCGAGTGGAGTATTGGGTGACTTGATAGAAAATTATGTGCAGCAAAGGCTCGACATGGAGGCACCTTTGGCCGGGGAACCAATTAATTGGGTCGGCATAGAACAACAGGCTACTGGGACAACGACCCGATATGGGAAGAACCAGGGTTAGGAGAACCCGAAGTTATCAATAATGATGATGAAGCCAACTCAGAGGTTGATGACCCTACGGAAGATTCTTCACTCTTCCACCAGCACATGGACTGAAGCGGACGTGGTGGACCCCCCCCCACAAACAAATGTCGGAGCAATAATTCAGGAATCTTATCCTGACTTTTTCTTTTGTAACAAAGGACTTACGTGTCCTCTTTACTTTTAGAATGTGCACCGAAAGTAGATTGTCGTGCACTAAGTGTGACAGAGCTGAGTCATGAGGCATTTGCTAGCTGATGGTTCTTTACTTATTAGCTAAGCAAAACCTCCACTCCTGGATGTATATAAGGAGTAGCTCTTGAAGTGTAACAGGCATCGAAGAAGATCTCTATCTGCCTATTCACTCCTAAGTTTCAGAAAGCAACTGAATCATTTTCAGCCTTGCGAGTAAGAAACAAGATCCTGTAAGATTCCGCTAGCAGCTTGTAAGTTTGTGTGAAAAATAAATTACTTTCTTTCCCACTTATATTGATAACTTCGGGTTCTCCTAACCCTGGTTCTTCCCATATTGGGTCTTGTAAGATTCCGCTAGCCTTACTTTCTTTCACCAAAAAGAGAAAAAGAGAGTGAAAGAAAGTAATTTATTTTTCACACAAACTTACAAGCTGCTAGCGGAATCTTACAGGATCTTGTTTCTTACTCGCAAGGCTGAAAATGATTCAGTTGCTTTCTGAAACTTAGGAGTGAATAGGCAGATAGAGATCTTCTTCGATGCCTGTTACACTTCAAGAGCTACTCCTTATATACATCCAGGAGTGGAGGTTTTGCTTAGCTAATAAGTAAAGAACCATCAGCTAGCAAATGCCTCATGACTCAGCTCTGTCACACTTAGTGCACGACAATCTACTTTCGGTGCACGTTCTAAAAGTAAAGAGGACACGTAAGTCCTTTGTTACAAAAGAAAAAGTCAGGATAAGATTCCTGAATTATTGCTCCGACATTTGTTTGTGGGGGGGGTCCACCACGTCCGCTTCAGTCCATGTGCTGGTGGAAGAGTGAAGAATCTTCCGTAGGGTCATCAACCTCTGAGTTGGCTTCATCATCATTATTGATAACTTCGGGTTCTCCTAACCCTGGTTCTTCCCATATTGGGTCGTTGTCCCAGTAGCCTTGTTGTTCTATGTTGACCCAATTAATTGGTTCCTGGGCCAAAGGTGCCTCCATGTTGAGCCTTTGTTGCACATAATTTTCTATCAAGTCAGCCCAATACCAGGAGTGGCATGTATCGGTGCTGCACTTATAGAAATGTCGTCCAGGATTCCTGCTAGTGTGAGAAACTAGCAAGGCTGCATCTCTTCCGCATGCACACTGCAAAGAGAGTTGGTTATTTATAATTACATTAACAAGCTCATTACCCTTTTTGCTGGTCCTCAATGCGTTCGAGATATGGGATGCCATTCTTGCTTCTGCAACAGGATTAGGTTTTTGTAAAACCTCACTAATAGCCTTTGTTAGTGGACGCAGTAAGGTGTGCTCCCATTTGTCCACCAGAATTGTAGTTATCAGCCGAGAGAGTTCATCAGTTAAGACATTGTCTTTCCCACTTATATGTTCAAAGGAGACTTTTATACCAATCCCTGAAATATAATCTGAAAGGGTAAGCCAACGTACCCGGGATGGTTTGTGATCAGAAGCCTTTTCATAGAATTTGACTATAGCATGGCTATCCGTTCTAATAATCAACTCAGATTTATCAAGATAATAGATTTTAAACTTTTCCAGGCTGTTGATCACGGCCTGAACTTCTGCATCAATGGTGCTTTTTATCGGCAAAAATCGCCCTGAAGCATATGCACAAATTTTCTCAGAAGTCCTTGGTTCTCCTTTAGAAGTCTTCCATTTACATATACCGCCCCATCCCTCCGGGAGGATAATTGCATTTGGCGGGGGAATTTCCAGGTCTGGCAGGTTCTGAACTTGCTGTTTGATCTGTTCTATGATTTTCCAGTCCTGTGTATTCATATGTCTTTCACCTTTAACAGACGTCTTGGAGTAAAGTGGTCCTAGCGTTTTTCCCAGATTAGGGATGTACGCTCTTGCATAGTTCAAGATTCCTAGCCACCTTCTTAGTGCTCGTATTTCAGTCAAGCTCTCAGATTTTGTCTCTAGGATTTTTTGGATAATATGTGGTTGTAGCTTGATTTTAGAATCCCCAATAGTGGCTCCCAAGATGTCCACTTGTTTAACTCCAATTTTGTACTTGGTTGGGCTAAGTATCAGCCCATTCTGCTCACAGATTGTGATAAAGGCCTTTAAATGCCTTTTATGCGCCTCATAGGTATCTGAAAACACAAGTATGTCATCAATATAAATAGCAATAAATTCTTCAGTACCTCGGAAGCAATTGTCCATCTTCCTCTGAAAGATTGCAGGCGCGTTCTTAAGGCCGAATGGCATAACAAGCCATTCATATAATCCATCAATTGCCCAGAATGCTGTCCACGGAATTAACTCTGGTTCCATCATAACTTGGTGAAAACCGCTCTTTAGATCAAATTTTGAGTATATCTTTGAATGACCAATCCGTGCAATAATTGTATTAATACCAGGTAAAGAATACTGGTCTTTTTCAGTATTGTCATTAAGACGTTTGTAATTAAAAACCAAACGTTCTTTACCTCGTTTCTCTAGGCCAGTAACAGGATCAACTTCCGTACCTGATTCCACCATTATGGCTGTGGTTCTGTGTTTACTAGATGATGGCCTGATTACTTTAAGATCTAGTAACCTTTTGACATGTCTGGCCATTGTCTCTTTCATCTTGATGGTCACATGTTTGAGAGGTCGATCTTCTATGATCAAATCTGGATTCTTGACCTCTATTCTGCATTTTACTTGATTCTTTTCCCAGAACTTCAATGGTTCTTCCCCAATAACGCCAAGCTTTCTTAGCCTTTCAAGTTCTCGGGGATCAATCAATTCTTGATTAATGATACCCTTTTGTGGCATAGCTGCACAAATATCATAATATTCAGTTAACTCAAGATCCAGTTCTTCAAGTAGAGTTACCTGGTGTGCAGTGGGAGGGGTTGAAACTGTGGTAACCAGTTTGTAAAAAGTCACCTCCCCTTTCTCTATTCTCAGTCCTCCTTCCATTGCTCGAATAAAATTCATTCCAAGAATGAAGTTTAATCCTTCTGCTAAGGAGGGCATGACAAAAGTTCTGGGTAGCCTAAAGTACTGCTCACCTACCCAAATTTTTCCTTCCTTCAGAATTTCACTTACTTTTGTTGCACTATTAACACCTTGAATGAGAGCGTCTACAGAGGCTTGTTGTCTAAACTCCTTGGGAATCTTTGTTCCGTCACAGACACAAGTTGCGGCTCCAGTGTCCAATATTGCATTTAGGACACAATCTTGATTGTTAATCTCTACTCTCACCTTGATGTTTAGGAGATTATTTCTCTGCGGTGCAGCATTAACATAATATTCATCAAATGTCAGTACAGGAAGAGATGAGGGAACAAGTAACCTGGTTTTGAGATCCATTAATTCCCTTTTATTTATCTCCCCGAGTTCCAGCAGGAGTTGCTTCTCTTGTTTTAAGGCTTCAATTTCCTTCTGCTGCTTCTCATTCATTAGCTTGAGGAAAGCATTTTCTTGCTGGACTTCTGTTAACTCCCTTTCATATTCTGAGGGGGCTTCCTGTATAATTGCTAATTCTTCCATACGGAGATTTCTTGTCTCAAATTTTTGACTTCTTCCTCAAGTTCATTTTCTCTTCTAATGAACTTTTGTATCAAATTACTTTGCAGGGCTGAGAGTGACTTCCAGTCTGTCTTCTTCATCTGTGTTCTAGTTGTACTTGGCCATGAAATTTTGAAACAATGATATGTACATAAAGAACAGATGATTAATTTGCATTTTCGACGATCGATTCTGTTACCTGCTCTTGCTTCAAGTTTGCAGTCTCTACAATCGGCTGTAGTAGTTTCATCATAACTCCAGTCATGTTGACATAAGTATTCTTTTCTTGAGACCAGCATTTGGGATCGCCATTCGGATTCTCGATTAAATATTGAGGTTCATCTTCTATAACTGGACATATTAATAGGAATAGGCTTTGGTTTAAATGCTGCTTGATGCCTTCTTTTCTTCTTGTTTATCTGTTGATCAAAGCTTGAGATCCTCTCTGAGTTTGATCTAAAATTGTACTTCCTCTACTTCAGGGAGTTATTTTCTCGATAATGGCTTATATTATCACGATATTGAATAATATGTTCTCGAATGAGAAGTTGAATAGGATCACCTGAATGCTTCCTCTAAAATCAGCGTCAATAACTCCCCGATTAATGAATATACCTTTTCTTGATAAGCGAGATCTAGGAGCTATCCTTCCATAGGTTCCTTCTGGTAGTTTGATACTAATGCGATGTTAAGTATGGCGTGAGAATGTGGCAGAACCTGACCTTCACATGTTGCTAGGTCATGCCTTGCTCCTTGATCTTTCTTTGAGGTAGAAATGCGGAGGATCGTTCTTCTTATCTTGAGTTTCTACTGTGAAATGTCGGTTGTTGGGCGTAAAAATATCAAATTCTTGGTGATAGGGTAGGTCTTCTCCTTCAGAAACAGAGTAGATATCAGATAAATCTGATTCATTCATTCCTACGGAGACTACTTCTATCCCTTCCTGTAACTCCAGAGAGTCTAAGATTGCAACCCTTTTCATTATTTTCTTAGGGTTTGTGCATTCAGACGCATAATGGCCTGTTTCACCACATGCATAGCACTTGCAATTCTTTTTACGTAAAGCAAGGTGTTTTGCTTTACCAATTCTTACATGGGAATCATGAGGCTTTCCCTTGTAAGTCGTGCTTTTTCTAGCACCAAACTTTTTACCTGTTTTCTCCTTATTCTTCCCATATACACCATGAACAGGTGTATTGCCACAGATTCGTTTTTTGGTGGCTTTGGAAAAGGGCTTCTTGACACATGTCTTTCAAGGTATGGTGAAGGCTATTCTTGGTACCACCCCTATTGTGTTGGTAGGGTGCCTCTCTTTGAATGCCTTCTCAACCCTATCTCCCGGTCTTGGTAGCTTTGTAAAATTCTGTTGATAATTCTTCATTCACCACATTCTTCCACTTTTAGATGCCAAGTGGAAATAGTCATTCATGTATCGGTACACCGCCTTGTCGATCATCTCATTGCATACCAGGCTCTTCAGGGTTTTGTAGGCGCTGTCCTGTTCACCAGTTGTTCCTACCTTTGGATTTTCAAGGTGAAAATTAGCCTCATTTGATTAAGAACATTTTACGTACCGTTATTGCCAGCCGTGGCTTGCTTTAGATCTTAATTCCTCTTGATATTTCATTAGCCAT